>NC_139914.1:9052188-10367188 GCF_905171665.1 Trachurus trachurus
ACCTTCAGTATCGGAATGACATCATCGCATTTCATCATTATTTGCTTGAACGAAGATGCTTGAGATGTTTTGTGGCATCAGACAGGATATATGACAACTATTTTAATCCCTTATATAATCACCGTGACTTTATATTCTTATATAATCACATCATTGAAAAGTGGCAGCGCTGACAGCGAGAAGATAATGTGACGTCCTGATAACACCAGGTTACTGTCTGACATTGCCGTTAATGATCAAAGACGCATTTTGCATAATTCCACGGGACTGACGCGTGAACTCTGGCTGCTTTTTTTTCAATGACACCGCCGATATTCGAGGTAACGGGAGCTATAATTAGAACGCCTCTGCTTTCTCACAGTTAGCCTCCCCATCCTTTACTTTCTTTGTTCTTGACGGCGGCGGAGAGGGTGATGGAGGGAGGGGAAGGGGATTTGCAATACTTAGTGACTGGGGAGATTATTTTGTTTATCGTGCAGCCGTATATATATATCAACAGCGAGAGGCGCTCGGCGATGTGAACGCATCTCAAGCTGAGTCTCTGGAGAGCACGTCGCATCGCCACTGACACCCGCCGCCACTGACACCCGCCGCCCACTCTGGGAGGTGCTATAGGAGTATCTGATCCCCCACCGGCAGCAGGCTGACTCACAGTGTGTTGCCCACAGCTGTTTCTCTGTTGAACGCAGACTCCTCTCTCCCCCTCCCCTCCTCCTCCTCCCCTCTATAAGGACCTTTCTAACCCGCCACATGGACTCGTGAACTCGCTGACTCCCACCCAACAGCCACTTGATCAGCCATAGGCTCCGTGCACGCTGTCCATGCTGCACAGCTGAGTGACGAGAGAAAACAGGACAGTGTAGATTATTTCATACAGACTATACAGTATCAACCCTTTTGACATGATCACTCACTTCCTTTTTATCTTAAAGGGATAGTTCACCCAAAATTCAAATTTCACTCATTATCTACTCACCCTCATGTCGACTAAGAGCTGTGAGAATTTTCAGAGTCCTCCGTGGCTTCTCTGAGTTACGGGGGGGGGGGGGGGGGGGTCTGCGCAGCAGTATTTGTCCATATAATGGTTGTCAATGGATACCAACTTTCTTCGTCCAAAAAGACACACCAAAAAACATCCAAATACCTCCATACTGCTCGTCTGTAAAGTCCCTCTTGTATTGAAGCCCCGACATGAGAAATTGTTCCGCCGGTCAGTGCAAATCAGGAAGAGCAGTGAACCGAGACACTGGGAGATTCCGCTACAAACAACCTTAAAATATAGACTTATTTAATTTTTTTTGGAACAATTTGTCATGTCGGGGCTTCAATACAAGAGGGACATTACAGACAAGCAGTATGGAGGTATTGGGATGTTTTTTGGTGTGTCTTTTTGGACGAAGAAAGTTGGTATCCATTGACAACCATTATATGGACAAATACTGCTGCGTGGACCCCCCCGTAACTCAGAGAAGGAACGGAGGACTCTGAAAATTCTCACAGCTCTTAGTCGACATGAGGGTGAGTAGATAATGAGTAAAATTTGAATTTACGGTGAGCATTTGTGTCACGGTGCTGCAGAGATACGCTAAGAGACACTAGGTGGAAGGCAGAGAGCCTCAATTCTCCCTGGAACAAGTTACAAGTCATTGATTAAACCATCACAATGACTCCGAAGCTGTTTAATTAAGGTAAAAAATCTTGCGTAGTTCCTCTTTAATTGTAACTCTATGTAACCACTTCCAAAACAATGTGTGGCGGCCTGTTCCTCTTTGTATCTCCACCATGCAATCTTGCAGGATGAGTCAGAGAGGAAACATGTGGTCATATGCAGAAATAAACCAGTTATCAATGCACTGGATGGAAGCCTCAGGGTGACAGATGGAAAGAGATGTATGATGTTAAACTAAAAAGAAAATAAATTTGGTTGTTTTATGATGGAAAGGAAATATCAGTTATTTGGTCTATGTTTCATAAAAGTGAAAAACGATAAATAATGTCTTTAACAAGAAAAAAGAGAAGAGGAGAAAAAAACACAGACTTTGATACTAAGCCTCTGGCATGCTTTTCTTTTGGCTGTTTTTGAAAGAGAAAATCCTCAGCAAGATAGGGGTAAATAGTTCATCTGGTGGGACTATCTACAGCAGCGGATGGATACACACTTGCCACTCTAGTGAGGGTTTATGGCAGGTAAGGAAGGAAGACGTCATCCAGCGACACACTAATCGATGACAACACTGTCTAACTTCACAACCAGCTTCATTACTAACAACAGTTGTAGTTGTAGGTGGTGCAGGAGGAGGAGGAGGAGGAGGGGGATCGGGGGGTGAGGAGGGGGCTGCTGCTGCACTCGAGTGATTGGATGGCAGAGGTGGAACTACAGTGCATCTCTAATAGAATATCTGGCTTCTGTCTGAGCTAATAAAACTAAAATGGCTGGCTGTGGAAATGAAGACAGTCTGATTGGATTTCTCTGGATTAATCCCTTGAGGAGAGTCCAAGGCGTAAAACTGCCTAAAACACACACGTACACACACACACACACACACACGTACACACACACAAAAAGACTGACAATTACCACCAGCGCTACTAATGAAACTGTGTGTGTGTTCTCTGCTCCATAAAGCAGGACAGCGCTGGTAGAGAGGAATACTAAACACTATAAAAACACTATTTAGTGGCACAGAAACAAAGCCACTGGGATGCAAAGTTTCCCTCGTTACACGCCGAATGTTTAACGAGACCTCCAGTAAATGAATATACATTTTACTTGACATTTGGCATGTTTTTTTTTCTCTTACAGATGCCTTCTGAATACATGACCGATGAGTTACACTGACTCGTGTTTAATTAGGACAGATTTCGGGCTGCTCGACACACTTGATATTTAAAAAGATACCAGATCTAAGCTGCTACCAAAGAGAATTTCATTAGTGCGGGTTGGAGTAGAGTTCAAATGTGTGCAATCAATCAAAACCATGGCGTAATTATAACAATCCTACAAATCAACATTCAGCCCATCTCAGTTGCATCTATTATTTCTAAGATACATTTGCAGCTTTTTACTCCATGTGGACCAAATGCATTTCAAACCCAACGCAATTAAATTCTTTAATTCATTTAGATAAGTTTCCTGAACAACTATTAACATACAGAAACACTGGGATGACGATCTCCTGTATAAAAGTTGTATAACCTTTGAGTTGAGCCAATAGACTCTTAATGAACCAGTTGTTTTTGTCGACGGCCCTCTGAATAGCTACAGGGTTTTAAGCCTTTGAAGTAAAAACCTTTACAAGAAGCAAATTGTGGGTGAAGTTGTGAAATTTGTGGATGTAAAAAAAAAAGAAAAGATAGAGGAATGAACTTTATCCTCCTTACACTCCTCTGTGGTTTCTGCTGCCGTGATGTTTTATCCCTCTCACACTTGATAATCCAAACCCCTCCGTGTTTAACCGCAGACCTAATGGAGTGAGAATGACGACGTTGCTCTGCTCAACGTTTTTCCAATTGTGTTTTTTACTTTGCACACCGCCCCGTCCTCTCACTTCCCCTGATTTCACACCCGCCTACCGATCCTCTCTTTATGTTTGCTTGTCATCCGATCGCTCTGCTTTTCCCTCAGCGGTACAAACATCCACACTAAGACGCTGTTTCATGCTTTCAGTCGGGACAGCTCCTGCTGAACACCTGAAGAGAAGCTCAGACTTTTTCAGAGTCATCTAAAGGCCACAGAATATGAGAAATGATTTGCTGACGACAGATAAATAAATAACTGGTTGTTTTTTCATGTGTGCGACTCCTTTTTATCTCACTTCAGCTAAAATGTGGAATTCAATTTGATTATTTCTCTTAATTCATGAAAAAGAATAAAGTTGTTAGAATAAAGTACATGTTATGACTGGCTGATAATTACCAGTTATCATCGCCATTACTATGCAATTACACATTTAATTGGCGCCTGGCTGTTACACTTTGACAACAGAGGCCCACTCATGTCACCAGCTCTTGAATGAACTCCCTCAGCTGAAGTTTTTTTTTTATTATGTTCAGCTGTTATTGGTTCTTCACCAGAAACGGTTAACGGAGCGAGAATCATTTAGCCTTTCAGTCATCCGCTCTCTTCACATTCTTCACTGCCCATCCTCTCCTCATCCCTCTCTCTCTCCCCTCCTCTCCATCTCCCACCACTTTGTTGGAATTCACTCGCCTTCCTCTCTCCTCCTCGTCCCTCTTTTTAGGAAACACTGCACGCTGATCTTGAGCCACTCTTCCTTCCATTTACTGCCTCCTCTATTCACTCTCTCCCACTCTTGCTCACTTTAACAATCTGCTTTAGCTCCCTCCACTTTTCCCCATTCACTCCCACCTTCTCTCCATCTCACCGACTATTCTTTCTCTACCTCATTCTGTCTCCCCGGCTGGCTAACGGAGCGTGAGATTGGCTAATTAACGGCTGCCTGTCGGCCTTGCAAAGACAGCTGGGTAATTTGGCGAATGTGGAGGGGAGGGAGGGAGGAGAAAGTGGGGAGGAAATGAGGAGCCAAAAGAGGAGAGAAGGAAATACGGTTATATTTATCAAACAGTTATTTTAAAATACCATTCACATCGCCAGGTGTAAATCACCTGCTCATGTGCAAATGTTATTCACTTGTCAGCCATTACTGAATCACCGAAAACAGCGAGGATGCTGGGATATGAGGATGAGCAGTGGGAGATTTCATTATCACCTTACATGGATGTGGTTATGTTATTTAGAGATGCATAATCAGATGTAAATACAACACTGATCTGTTATAACAATCATCATAAAGACTCAGAATCTGCCTGTTGTCCAAACGGTCCATTTTATGACCTGCTTTGTGATTATCTACGCAGCATTTTATCGGATTTATACTTTTATATGACTTCATGTGCTGAGAACAATCTGACCACAGCTTTTCAATCTGATAATCAAGTGAGGGACCACTCCCAAACTTTCTTCCAACTCTGATTTTCCTGCTGTAATCCTCTCCATCGCTCCACCAGTACAGCTGAATACTGGGAATTGAGATCTCACGAATTAAGGCAGGAATTCTCGCCAAAAAAAAAAAAAAAACGACTCTTGTTTTTCTGGGGAAATTACCTGCAGCTTTCTGCAGCATGTGTGAACGTGTCTCCTCTCTGTTTTTCGCACACTAAAGACAACACCTACCCACCTCTCACCTCACAGAACTATTCTAGCTACGACACAACGGCAGAATTAACACAGCAAGACACTACACGGCCTACCAGCTATTTGAAATCAGTGCGGCACTAAATGGTTTGCTCCTTTCTCATTACGGAGACACAATCATCTTGATTGATACCTGACAATGGTGTCTGTTCAACATCAGCCTTATTGTTTTATACTCTTGTAAGGCCGCCGTCTTCTTTGGAGGCTAAAGAGAAAAACAGCATGTACGTGTATGTATGTGTGTGAAGCAGTGAAGAACAAAGCTTTATTTTCTCCCAGGAGGAGCAGCAGTGTGGTATGTTGTTATTTTAACAAAAGAATTTCAGAGAGCGGGAAAAAAAAAAAAAAAAGAGAGAAAGAGAGAGAGAGAGACAGCAGTGTGTTGTGTTGAAAAGACCCAAACTGTCACAGTTTCAGTGGCACTGCTTCAAAAGAGAGAAAAATATCTCTAATGGTGATGTCATCTCCACTACCGCTGGTTTCTAGCATGCAGCCTCTCACTAATACACACACACACACACACACACACACACACAGATGCACACACACACACACACACATCCCTGGCTAGAACAACATGCCAGTCATTCCAGTGGTAATGGATGCTGGGTTGTCCACACGCAGCGGCACGCTCAAGTAACACACCAGAGTGAAATGCACCACAAAAATAGCATGCACGCACACACACACATATGCATTCCTTGTATAAATGTTCTAATTTGATAAATGATTAAACTAACCAAGAATAACGAGGACGGTTCTCTTAATCAACTCTAATGACGACGAGGAGCCTGAAGAATCCGGCCATAATAAACTGAGGAGGAATAAAACATCATCGTACGAACGCCTCATTCAGAGTGGGAGAGTGATGAGAGACGAGACTACAAGTGAAGCCTTAAAGCGAAATGAATGAAAGCTACAAATCATACCTGAACGTGCTCCCACACACACACACTAACACACACACACACACACACACACACAGGGGTGCTGGCACACAGCCACAGGCAGCTGATGCCTGAGGGGTTGCAATGTGTGAAACTGCCAAGTGCAGCACGATTTAAAGCCCAAAGCTTCACAACAACCAGCAACATGCAAGTGTTGGGTTACTGTATGTCGGCGTCCGACAACAACAAAGTGTCGGACCGACGTCGACCACTGCAGCACCGGGTTTTAGAAAGCTCAGTGTGGATAAGAAACAGTCCAATGTAACATAATAACGCTGGTTGTCAGTCAGGCTCCACCTCTAATCTGTCGTCTCTAGAAAGGCTTCCTGGTAGCACAACTACAGTTCATATAAGGTCACATAAATGTGTCTTTACCTGTGTAAAGAGCCTCAACCAGCTGCACAGTAAATATGGCGGCTGACCGACTGAGCTGTGAGACATATTGAGGGATGTTTTTTGTGTTCTTCACCATGCTGTTCATAAAAACAAGCTCTAACAGGAGAGCTGTTTTCAGCTTGCAAAGGAATGCACACACTTACTGTTACCCAACCTTTTCAATTACATCCAGAAGTTTCCCTGTTTGCTTATTGTGTCAGAACAATGAGGTACTAAGGTGAGCTACCAATCATTTGTACACACACTGAGTGGAATAACTGTATTCACCTGCAATCTGATCTGTGTGCGTGTGTGTGTGTGGATGTGGGTAAGGAGGACACCTGAGGAAGTGGTGGTTTGGCCGTGGTCCAAGCTGATCCAGCGTCAGCACCGCCACACCTTCGCTGACACATGTCACTCGATACCCGTTTGCTAATTGGTGTTTTACCCACCGTTTATCCTGAGTGTAACTCACACCCCACACACACACACACACACTCACCGATTACAACAGCAGCCACTTTCTCTGTATGTCGTGTCTTATTCCTGTGTGCAATATACACACTACACTGCTGCTGCTGCTAATTCCAGTTTCAGTAATAATCTCTATAAACTACAACTCCCAGCTTTATAAGGAAGTTGTGTCAGGATTAAAATCATATATTTGTGATTACAAACTGTTGGATTTTTACTTTTACAGGGGGTGAAGTGTATTTATATACCTTAGCATTAGCATCAGCTATTTAATGAAACTAGTTACCTGTGTAAATGACCTGGAAAGTGGAAGCAGATGTTCTACTGAGAACATACCTCCCTGCTTCATCAGCGTGTGTCTCCTCTCAGTGTCTCATTAAGATAATGTGTAACCCTCTTTTCGCCAAACTGACAAATGCATGACAAATGATGTGTCGCAGTATGTCAGTGTATCGGTATTACCCAATTAACCGCAGTTTACCTTGAAACCCAGCCACAGGAAACACACACATCTCCCTCTCACACACACTTACTCACCACCGTGAGACAAAATGAGTCACAGATACATATTTTCCTCCTGAACGGTTCATCAGGAATGTGTGTCTGTGGGTAATCCACACACACCGACCTCACACCGTGGACGCTCTCCGGTGACGTCCTTCAGCTCTGTGGACTGTGCAGAGTAAGCAGAGCACCGACACTCAAAGATTTCCGTTCTCACGCTTCGGGCTCCTGGTATCAAATTCCGCTGACCTCCGCTGCACCGAGGTCACAGACGTGGATGGATTATGAGACGAGCCCACGCACCCCCACACCCACCCAACCCCCCCACGTTGAAGTGATCGTTTGCAGGATAACCTTTAACCGGTACTGGATCAACACCGCTTATTGTGTCCACACTGGATATTACACACTGCAAAAAATCTAATATCTTACCAAGAATATTTGTCTTATTTTTTGTCAAAATGTAATTTCTAGTCAGAACAAATCTAATTATACTTAAAATAAGACTCATCACATTAAAAAGCATCTTGTTTTTAGACACTTTTTACTTCTTTCAAGTATATTTTCACTTAAAATAATCTGATAGTGGAGCAAGTTTTTCTTCCTTATTACAAGCACAAAAAACTTGCTTTCACTGGCAGATTTTTCTAGTTATTTCAAGTGAAAATGTGTTTGAAACCAGTGAAAATGATCTAAAAACAAGTTAATTTGTAGGTGATGAGTCTTATTTTAAGTGGAAAGGGGTTGTTTTGACTAGAAATTAGACATTTTGACAAGAAATAAGACAGATATTCTTGGAAAGATTTTGAGTTTTTGCAGTGCACTACTAGATAATCCAGGATAAAACACAACATATGATGGAAAAGCATCAAAACAAAATATGTAATACAAGTGATTTATGTATTAAACTGTATCACACCCTCTACTCAGCTTTTATGAAAAAAAACTATTACTGGTTCTTCTCCACCTCTGACTGAGCCTTGACTTTTTCTAACACAATTACAAATTCAGTGTCGCGCAACAGTAACTACAGGGAACGATGTTATCATTTTCTAGAATCTCAACAGGACTTTCTTTGCTTCATTTAGCCTCATTCTTGAGTTTAATTCCAATGGTTTTAAGTAGAAAACGTTTTTATTATCATTTTGCTGGGCCCATATAAGCTGGTAAATGACAAATCCACTCAGCCACTAATGTAATATAGCTGTACAATAATAATATCACACTATAGGAGGCATATCCATGTGTAACTTCACTGTCAGCGGCGTTGCGGAGGGGGAAGTTCCTCCCATGGTGCAGCTGTCTGCGAGTGCACGCTCCACAGCCACCAGAGATCCCTGCGGTGCTGCACCACCGTGAGCCAACATATGTGTGTACGTATGGCCATACATTGCATCATGCATATATATACATACTATATATATGCACTGCTGTGAAGACACAGGTGCAAAGAAGCATGTTCAGGAACGTCTTAGCACTACAGGAAATGGTATTCCACTCTGCTTGTGTTTGCACAATTATTTCTAAACAACCACACACACACATACACACACAGTGCTGAGTGAGGAGGCCCCTAATGTGCTTCATGTGCTCACTGTGAGGCTGTAATATTGTAGAAAAAACACAAGTTGGATGATAAGGAAAGATGCACACGGAGGAAGATCCCTAGAGAAACACTGACGTCATGTAATGTGTTTAAGCTGAGGAGTGATGGAGAGATGAGGAAGAGGAGGGAGGACAGAAGATGGATGATGTGCAGACTGAGGGAGGAAACGGGAAGACAGAAGGAGAGAAATAGATGAATGGGGAGAAAACTGCAAATGATTATTTTTTCCAACAGCTTCTAATCAGCTCATAAAAATATCTGCAATCACGTTCTGTCCTCATGAATGTGTTCCCCGGCTCTTTAGCTGCTAAATGCTGCAAAACGTCCAACAGATCTAGGTACCACACCGTCTGCTGTTTGGGCTTCTGTTTCCTGTTCGTAGGCTGTAAAATGGTGTTTTGTAGAATCAAAACTATGAGCTGGAAGAGGCTCCATAGTCTGACAAACAAACTGCACCTGAACGCAACATAACAATGCCTTACAGCTGATTAAAACACCTGGAATAAAAAACATGTTGATTTCATAAGTGAAAGTGAAGATATAACTGTCATCACTCATCGACAGCAGAACTAACCAGTATTTCAAGCAGGAAACACACCCACAAGAGAAAATGAAAGGATTTACAATGCTATGTGTGTGTCTATGTGTGTGTGTGTGTGTGTGTGTGTGTGTGTGTATGTGTGTGTGTGTGTGTGCACCTAGAAGCATATGCAAGTGAGAGAATGAGGGAATCTGTTTCATCTATACAACTATTTGAAATGCAGAAGTGGCATCATTCTTATTAGCAGTGCTGCTGACAGGTTGGCAGGTGAGGAGTACAAAGTGTGTTTTCGAGAGTGTGTGTGTGTGTGTGGGATACAGCAGCATGCATTTATGTATGTGTGTAAAAAAAATGCATAAAAAGGAACACAAGAGAAAAACAGAAACAGTGACTGGATGTAATTTATGAGTGTTAAGGGAGGAAACATCAAGTTTGTGTGGTGAGTGTGTGTGTGTGCAGTGCGCTGTATGTGTGTGTGTGTATGTGTGTGTGTGTGTGTGTGTGGTGGTTTACCAGTCTTCGGTGAGGATCCAGAGACGCTGAGCGAACACTCCATCTTGGCTGTTTTCGACGGATAAACACTGGTGTCGTCCGATTGGATGGCGATGGAGAAGGACGGGCCTGCAACAGCAGCACATGAGCTCTGATGAGCTTTATTTCAAAAAGACATACAACATCACACACACACACAACTGAGATTAAAAGGATTCATTTAAACACCGACTGCTTTTAAAACCTACATATACTACTGTACCATCCTGCATCCACGTTCCCCGAGGGGCCGCCGGTCGATGTGAGGAAAGATCTCAGATGGTAAACACCGCTTTAAAGTCAGTTTGTAATGAGATCAACAGCTGTAGTTTAGATTGACGGAAATAGATTTAAACACGAGCTGCTGATGCGTTCATATAGACTGTACAGTATACGGAGCGCTCTATAAATAAGATAAATGCTGTCAGCAGCACAGGTAGAAACCACGCCTCCTTTGATGAGCTCATGGGAGAATTTAAATACATTTACATTTAAAGCAGAAGTAAGCGATATTTTTGTGTTAATATAAGTCTTAAATAGTTATATCTTCCCACAGCAATCACTTACATAGAGTGTTTGGACCGAAACACGGGTCTGTCAGTCACTCTGCTCTGCTCTGAGCCGAGGAGAAAACTTTTCTCGTATCCTACAAGTTTTATCCAATGAGGAGAGAGAACGGCATGAAGGGCTGTGTGTGCAGCCAAGGGATGCGCCTGAATGTGGTGACGTAGCGACGAGGACCAATAGATCCATGACGAGGGCGGGGGCTGCTAACTCCATCGGCTGACAAGACGTTATGGTGCGTTCAAGGCAACCCGTAACTCGTGTTTTTCCGACCTGTGAAGTCGTACCAGTTCGATCTGGTACGAGTTCACGGGTCAGAAGTTACGAGTGGCCGTTATAGTGACTTTCACAGGTAAAACAGGTCGGAAAAACACGAGTGGGTTGCCTGGAACGCTACAAAGTCGTAAGTCGTGACTTGAAGCTGTAATTTACGGTTTCAAAAGCCTGCCTGGAACGCAGCATTAGCGAAAACCACCGGATTGCTTACTTCTGCTTTAATTTCTCTCTTCATACGTCAAATGTTGCAAATGGATACTCAACAAATGGGAACAAACACAAAAAGACAGCAAAACTAATGTGCAGCTGATATGAAGGTTGATGCTCCTCAGCTACCGTAGCCTGGTGGAACCACAGCAGTCAACACTGTGATTTGCTGTGGACTCAAGCGTTGCAGACAGATGGACCGTCAGACAGACAGATGGGCAGACACCAGTGAGGTCCGAGCTGAATATTATACGTTTCACAGTCCTGTCTGTTAAACGTGAACTCTGCAGCACAAAGGGTGAGAAAGCAGCTACCTTCATGTTATATCACACTCAGTGCAGTACAATAAATGCACTTTATATCCAGTTTAATGTTGCCGTCTTGGCACCGGAGTCACCGTCTACTTGGAGAGATCGAGAAACATTTCATTTGACCCTGTCACCGAATGTTCCACATAACTGACGTCTACATCAGGAGGCATGGGTATGAAAATCTATAAATATTCATGACTCCTTCCTTCATTGGGGAAGCGTTCATTTACTTGAACAGGTTTAAATCCTCTACAGAATATTCAGGAACTCATTTAAGTCTCTCAATTTTCCTCTTCACTTGCAAGGAGATTGTTTTTTAAGCCGCCTTCGCCATGAGAGGCCCGTGTTTACTATAAACCGCTGCGAACGCGCTCGTCTTGCAGCACCACCTGCAAAAACAACTTTGGGAAGTTTGGGGACATGCGGTCTCTGTGGACACCCACCGGCGCCGGCGCTGCATTTCACAATAAAGAAGCTGCCTGAAATGTGGATGAACCGTCACGACATCCTTTTAATTCTATTGTCGTCAGGACGGAAAAGCCTTTGAAACAGCTTTCAAACCACTCTGCATTCGTGTTCGCCTCCAACATGAGCGATGCAGAATTCATTACTTGTGGTGGATATGATGCAGTTTGGTTATTTATTACACAAGAAAGCGCCGTTTCAGAGGCCACTCCACTCTTTGTGTTTAGTTCTTGTTCAAACATTTACTCAGTTTGACGCATCTGCTTGGATTATACCTTTGTATTTACTTAACTTCTGAATCAGGCGTGTAGATTACACACCTGAAATATGGTCTTAAGTGTCAGTGTCTCCAGAAATTGATGTTAAAAGTGAGAGAAAACACAAAATTTAACTTAAAACCTAGGGTTTATTCATTTAGTTAAGGTTAATTATTTATCTGACACTGGTAAATCTACATACAGGCCTCTCACTAATCAAAGATTACATTTTTTCCTGCAGCCACGCCACATGTATGTTGCTGTCCTGCCACAAGAATCACTAAAAACACTGAATTATTCAGGAGTCAATGTGCTGGAGAGAGTTTGCATTTCCATATACGTCGTCACAGAAGATCCCTGCTCTGGCAGAAACACCACAACACGTCTGAAACATTCAAGATACAGCTGGAACCTTGGGAGGCATGCCATTTTGCGGATGTGCTCAGAACGCACAAACTCACACACACACACACACATACACAAACGTGCACGCACACACACACACACAGTGCCCAGAGCTTCCGTCCCCTAAGGCAAGTATAAGGGGTTCTTGAAAACTGCAGCTCAGCTTGAAGCTTGAATGATGTGTGTGTGTGTGTGTTGTCGGGGGGGTTATTGCACTGTGTGGGGTCAACTCAAAATGTTCAACTGGATACACCCACTTGAACACTTGAAAAAGACTACACACACACACACACACGGGCATAGAACAGAAAAGGAAAGCAGCGGTGCAGATCTGTGCAGCTGGCTGATTGGCCAAAGGGCTTCACTTTGAAGATGTCCCAGAGAGGGAGGGAAGGAGGGAGGGAGGGGCGAGAGAGGTAGAGGGAGACAGTGGGGGTGAGAGAGTGAAAGGATGGCGGAGAGAAAACGGGGGAGGCAAAACGTTAAGTGAGCGAGAGAGAAAAGAAAGAGGAAGTAATGCTCAAGGGCTCCTGGCCTCCCCAGAGAAAGACAAGACGCTGGGCTCTGGTCCGTCTTCTCTGCAGAGCTGCCGTCTTCCCTTTACTTCCCTTTTCTCCGCTTTTTTTTATTCTTTCAGATGGTTTAGTCTGCCAACACTGAAGTGCAACATCTCTTCATTGGCTGCCGGAGTTTGACACACTTTGGTTATTACCTAACAGGCGCCACAGTGATGTCCGTTTCCAGTTTTTATGCTAAGCTAAGCTAACACGATGCAGTCTCCTCAACAAGGAAGTCCTTCCCTCTCCTCCTCCACGTATTCCCTTCTTCTTCCTCATCATTCTGGTTTATCCTGTTTTCTATCTTCTATGTGTTTATTCGCTCGAACTTCCTTGTGCCTCTTCCTCTCATTATACTCTCTACATTGTTGGGTTCTCTCCCTCGTCCTTGACCTTTGCCCTCGCCATCCACTTTGCTCCTCCTCCTCCTCCTCCTCCTCCCTCCCTCTTTGTCCTTGTCGCCTGCCTCCTCGTCCTCCTCCTCCTCTCCTGTCTGACGCTCCCGTTCCTCCTCCTGTCTCCCACTTCCTCCTCAGATCAAAGAAAGTTAAGTAGGCCAGTGACTGTGGTGGGCGTCAAAGGGCTTAAGGTGTGTGTGTGTGTGTGTGTGTGTGTGTGTGAGTGAGTGTGCATCTTTATTTTCGTACATTATTAGGGAATTTATGTTGGGTATCATTTACTCTGCGTGGGTGGAGGATGTGAGCACATACTGGGTGAGATGCACAGACCTGCTTACAGATTTCTTACACTTACTCCAGGATTTCCAGGCTAATTGCAAAGACTTCACATGAATTTAGTCACTAGTATTTGCTCGGCTTGTTACGAAACAGAATAAGTAATTGAATGACTAAAACAGCTTTAAATGAATGATGAATCTTTCAGCAGCGTTTTAGGTATTTTCAATATTGAGTCTATTGTCGTTGTCTTTGTACACAGCCTGATTTCAGGGAATTTCATTAGTCCCAATAAGAAAAAAAACACAGCACGAGGAACAAACGAGAGAAAATCTAAAGGCTAATTAAAAAAAGATAAGGCGCTCAAGTTTATTTTGAAGGTTAAACTCAATGTCCCTGAGCGGACAAACACCGCATCATTTTAATGGTTATTGGACTGTTGTGTTTCAGCATTGCTGTGAAGAAGACAATGGACAGAGGCTTGAAAATCCAGATGCTTTTTCTTCCTATAAAGCTCAAATATTTAATCCTAACATTTGCATTCGGAGCCGACAAAGCGCTGATCAAAGTCGGCAAAGTAGTTAAAGTCTGCCTGTGGGGTGCAGCTGACCTCGCGCTGGATGGGCGGTGTGCACACTGTGTGCGGGCTCTGAGCTCAAACTTCACAATTTCAGATTTTTTAATAAATCATGAGTCGGCCTCCGACCCCAACCCCCCCAACATCAGAATCCAAGATGGCTGCTCTGTGCATTTCATGGAAGTACTAAATCAATAAAATAAATACTCAATCAAAAAAAAAAAAAGAAAGAAGATCTGGAGTTATCGTTTTCAACTTTGGCCAAAAACACAAAGACAAACATTGTTAATGACGGTTGTGAACGAGCACTGACTCACCGTTTTCTTGGAAGTCGATCCTGACTTTGTTGGACTCTGCGTTGGTGGCTTTGGTCCAGGCCTGTCCTGGCTGCTGCTTCGTCCACGCCGTGATGTCACACCAGTAGTAACCTCTGTCAGACAGCTGGACGCCACCCAGACGAAACCGAAACTCTGCCGGGCCGGATTTCGTCAGAACCAGACTGTCTCTGAGTGGACACGCAGAGAGACACGTACAGTAAATATATATTTCAAAATAAAAGACTTTAAAGGGATAGTAGCATTTTTTAAAGTGGGGTTGTATGATCTACAAATAGCCCCTAAGTACTTTAATTGCAGTAGAAGACTCTCTGCACTCCTCCCGTTAGCAACGCCAGCCCATAATAGCCCTGCCCAGAGATTTACAACATACAGTGTTGTGAACAGACCCAAAGAAACGGACTATTTTCCCAGCCAACACAGTTCCTTTGTTCCCTATAAGATAATTTTTTCCAGCCCTTCAAAGTGCAGGAAAAACGCAGTTTTTATTTGGACCTAACAAACTCACGTATCCCTCCGCCCAGGGTTAGCGCCCGCCGATCAGCAGTTGGTTAGGTCCAAATAAAAACTCAGTTTTTCCTGCGCTTTGAGGGGCTGGAAAAAATTATATTATAGCGAACAATGGAACTGTGTATTTCTTTTCAGGTAAAACCTCTTTTAGGCCGCGAAAATAGTCAGTTTCTTTGGGTCTGTTCACAACACTGTATGTTGTAAATCTCTGGGCAGGGCTATGGGCTGGCGTTGCTAACGGGAGGAGTGCAGAGAGTCTTCTACTGCAATTAAAGTACTTAGGGGCTATTTGTAGATCATACAACCCCACTTTAAAAAAATGCTACTATCCCTTTAAGACATTAGTGGGAAGTTGTGTGGCCGTATTGTCAGCTGTGTTACCTTCTGTTGGGGTCCGTGGCTCCTCCGTGCTGCAGGACGTTGTCGGGGCTGAGAGTCATGATGGTCCTCACGTTGCTCTCCAGGCTCTCCTGTGATTGGATGAGCACCGAGTAGCCGGCCGGCCCGAGGTTCTCGGTGGCCACGGTGCAGCCCATCTCAAAGGTAGCCCCGCCCACCGAGGCTTCACGGATACGCTTGGCCACGACGTTTAGAGTCGGACCTGGAAACAGCAGCACATCGATTATTTAATGAAGCGACTCCGAGAGGAAAGTCATTTAACCAGCGCAGGGTCAAGAAGGCGGGAAATCCCCGACACAGGCCGACAGGAAGTGATAATTGATTACATCATAAACCTTTTCTGACTCAAAGCAGGCTCACACACACACACAGTTACATCATGGCTCAATTAACTAAATAGGGGGCACAGAGTTCAACTTGTGGGTCTGAAAAATAGAGGGTGTGTGTGTGTTGTGAGACAAGCGGAGGTCTGTTGTTGTGTTGAGGGATTTTCCTGTCAAGTGTGGGAACGACATCTAGACATCAGAGTTTATTGATGCAACTCAACAGCAGGGAAACGCTGGCTGGTTGTAGTTTTTCTTAATCATGAATGTGAGCTAATGGCTCTTTTTGTTTTTGTAATTTCTTCCAAAAGAACCTCATTAACTCACACAACACAATCTCGAGTTGTAGGATAAGTGTTGCACGCAGAGATGGTTGTAAAGGTGCCAAATAAATATTGATTTCCCCCAAGTACAAAAAGAATATTCATATTTTCCCTCATATCTGTTTCACTGTGTTCATATGCGGTTTCCATTCGCTGCTCCAAAAGACTTTGAGGCTTTGTTAGTCGTTTCCTTACGTTTTGTGTCCCATCTTATGGTTGTTTGTGAACTCGTGTGCTCGGCGGTCTTCACAAAGTCACCCTGGCTGTCAACGCTCCACGCAGAGACAGTGCATGCGTACACGCCCATGTCGATTTCCTGCAAACACAAAGTGGAAATGAGAGATACATAATTTCCTATGTATTCAAAGAACTGTTATATCAAAGAGAATTTCCTTTAAAGCAAAATGTATTCATTTAGGGGACCCTGAAGGATGATGATCAGTCTAATAATCCTCTTTTTGCTCAGTTTTTGGCTCCTACTAATATTAATAACGGCTCCTGAAACAAAACTTCTGCCCTCTATAATCACGTTTCCATCAGCTGTTGTGTTTGCGACCTGTTCTACCTGTGTTCGGAGGATTCGCAGTTTGAACGTGTTGGGCTGGACTCTGGTCAGAGACATCGCACCGCTCTTCAGCCGGTCTGAGTACATCGTCCCCGCCAACAGGCTGCCGCTGCCGTCCAGGGAGCCGATGTGAGTGGAGGTCTGAGGATCATCTCCTATACCTGCAGGTGAGTGGACACATATTTAATAATAATAATAATTTAAAAAAAAAAGGTTTCACAGATATTTATTGTGTTTGAGTGATTCTATTGTGATTCCCCCCCAAAAAAGACGGCGAGGTCGCAGCACCTGGGAGGGTGGTGTGTTCCCAGGAGACGCCCAGCCGGCCGCCGGGGGGCAGATGGGTGATGTTGGACACGTGGCACGCCAGTTCTGTGGGCTCAGCTGTGATCTGCGGGTTCAGGACGGGCTCCAGGTTCAGCGTGTAGCTCGGCACTGAGGAGGAAAAGAGGGAGAGATCAACATTTCACCCATTTTGATGCAGTTCAAACACTCAGAAGCTTTAAACGACACAAGTATTACAAGTGTCTGATAATCCTTTTGGGGTTTTTTCCCCCCACATCACTGACAATTTATGTTGTTCTTTGCAACTGGGAACTTTTTGAGGCTTGTGACTGAACAGAATGAAGCTAACAGAACTGGACTGGACTGCACAGACGGAAATGTGGTACTGGATGGGCCACTTCCAACAAGCTAATTGTTACTAATACTGTAAAAATGCTCTGCTATGGCAATTTTTTAAATAAAATTGCTTTCCCACAAATAAGTTAGTTAGTTAGTAAAAAACTCTCAAAGAGGCTAAAAACATGTCTACTATTTCTCCCTCATTGAAAAATCCAGGTTCTATGAATATTCATGAGTATGCAAATGACCCACGACTTGCGCCCACCCACCGCCACCAGGTTCAGGCGTTGAAACTGCATTTTCAAATCTAAAAAATGCTCAGTTATGGCATGCATTAGCGACTACGCTGCTGGAATGTCTTGTAGCAGAACCCAAACACTACACCAACATGTTAATAATAATTTCAAGAAGTACATTTTTGGTTTAGGGGGACTTTAATGGAACTAACTAACTAACTAACCCTATTACCCTCAGACACTTATCAGCACCGGTGAACAACAGGTCAATGAAGGAACTGCAGCTTAGACTTCATTTTTTCAGCCCCGGATGTTGCAGCTTTGGTTGCAGGCCACTTTTCAAATAAATAAATAAGGATGCATGGCTGCCTCACAACTTGAACAAATTCCAGAAAGAAATGGACAGAGCCTGGTCTCGGCCCCATCGGGCTGGCTCCAGCATCTTGTAGAAAAAACAGGTCATCCAAGTGTTTAGCAGAGGCAGTTCAATTTCCTTTTGAGTTCCCCTACAGAATAACACGGCTACACGGAGCCTTGGGTGGAATTAATGGTCGATTCAGGAGGGGGACGCGTGTCCTGATGACTGGACAACAACAAGGGCAACACCTGAAACCTGCTAATACCACATGGAGGTACTGTGCTGCCTCAGGAGAAATCACTCCCATTCCAACGGGGTTTTATTTTCATCGGCCATCACCAGACAAATTCAAAGTGAATCCTGAGCTGAGGGATCGAGCCAGGCAACAAAAATAGAGCTGAAATAACACTGTTAACTGTGTGAGATGAAGTGTGTATCACACTGCTAATAGTGTGTGTGTGAGTTAGTGTGTGTGTGTGTACAGTAGGTGGAGAGGCAGGTTTTCTCAGCCAGACATCCAGATTGCACCTTTACACGTCAATGAGCAGGGAACACACACACACAAAGATTACCACCTGCCTGACTGTGAGATATCTGAAACACACACTTATGTACAGATAGTGTGTGTATGTATATACAAAAGCAGAGTGGGTTTGCATACTAATACATGCCACTGTCCAACACACACACACACACACACACACACACATGCAGCGCCTGTTTGGTAAAGGAGGGGGTTTGCATGATGTCAGTTGGACGTCAGACACACACACTGACTCATGCACTGTCACCATCTGTTGTGAAGCAAACACACACACACACACACACACACACATAGACTTTGATCGATGAGGATGTGTGAAGCCGTCCTGCCAATTACCCACGTGGCTCTTCGGCTCTTCCTCTCTCGCCGAAACGTTTCCTTTTTTAGCAGAGCAACTGCTCGACTATAACGCCGCCTCTGCTACTGTTACTGTACATGGATGCACCGGCTGTGACCCGGAGGGATGAATTATGTCATATTCTGTCTAATTCGCAAACCCCAAGAAGTGAAACAGGTGTTTAATCTGATTGCACTCTTTTTTTTCCATCATTTGAAGCATTATTATAGTTCATTTTAATCACCTTGCAGTGACTTCGGGGTTATTTTTGACTGTTAATCTGATTTACACGCAGCTCAGCCTCTGAAACAAGAGCTGCAGATAGGGCAGCCAGGTGTTATCAGTGATGACAATAACTGTGGAGGCATTAGGGAAGTTTTTTTTCTCACGTCCCAACAACAGGTGAGTCTGACTCGAAGAAGCCCGAGCTGCTCTTTTCCCAAACGCTCTTGATTTCAGAGCAGAAGTCGTGTAAAGACAAGATTTAAAAAACAAGAAAAGCCTCCATTAGCGGCGCGTGTGGCCCGGGGAGGCAGAGTGAGGAAAAAATAGGTCAATGTCAATAACACAACAAACGCTTTTCATCCATGTGTTCATTTTAAGAAGCTACTCCGAGTTGGAGGTCTGACGGCGGCTCGCCTCTCAAGTCTGATGATATCTTATTCATTACTTTCTCTTGCGCTCACAGAGGATATCATTAGCAAATGTGCTGGATGTTCAGATTAGAGTATGAAAGCACAACTAACAATCATTTTCATTGCTGATTCTGATCCACTGGTTCATTAAAACGTCTCGGTTTGTCCAACTAACACTGTAAAAGCCCAAATAAATTCAGTTTACTATCGTGGAAATGAAAGAATTTCTGCAGCTATTCCTTAAAAAAAAACACTTAAAACACTTATCAATCATCCAGACAGTTGGCTTCTTGGTATTAAAAACCATAAAACCACATGTCACATTCACTGGCTTTCCTTAAAGCGAAATAAATCAACCTGCTGCAAGGTGGGGAGGTGTCAGTCGGAGCCCAGGAGCTCAGATTTGTCCCGAGGCTCAAAGTCCTGATTGACTTAGTTACCATAACAACAGGTGAACTGCAAATACACATGCACACGGCGTTGAAAAGTTCATATTTTAACAGACATGCACACATCCGCATAACTGTGGCGACTGGATCTTAGACATGTACGCCCAAGAATCCATCTATTCAGTTTAGTGCACATGCCGAACACACACACACACACACACAGACACACACACACACACACACACACACACACACACACACATACACAAACTAAAACACGTTGGTCTGGTGTGTTTTCTGCCTCATGTCGTCTGCAGGTTGTCGTTTAACACGGGAAAAAGAAGAATGTTGTTTTCAGCCAAAACAACTGAAGGCATGTGGGACGCTCTGTCTTCACTGGAGTGTGTGTGCAGCGTGCATGTGTGTGTGTGTGTGCGTTTGTGTGTGTGCGATAGGATAACCAGATATGAATAAGCGGCTCGAGCTGTTCCGTCTTTCTGTCAACACTCTCTTGTGTGTCTCCCTGGACGGAGGGAAAGTACGAGCTGACACACACACACACACAGCGAACAGATGTACAGTACAGTCAGCAGCACCGATTACAGCTGAAACAACATGTAATCAGATTACTGTGTGTGCAGCCAGATTACAGCAATCTGTTACCAACAGTGTCAGGATTTCCCAACGGCTGTGTGGTGTTACAAAACAATCTCCCTGTTTCTTGAGATCAAATACTGCAAACAAAAAAAAAAGAATATTAGAACATCTAATCCCACTGAGAAGTGTAGGGTGACATCCACTAATTAATATTTTATGATTATAAGATGAATCACTGATGTTGTTATTGAGAAAACAGCTATTTCAATGTTAGATATTCAAACGAGTCAGGACAGCGTTGGCATCCTGTATGATATATAAAGTGTAAATAATAAATACTCTTCAAATAATAGATGAAGAGGTGAGTTTGAAACCACTTGCTGAACACAAGACAGACAGAGGAAGAGGAGTATAGAGCCTCACTCAGCCTGTGGTTATGCAAAAAAACCTCCTTAATTTAGCTGCTTGAAATTTCACTGGAGGATACATTTTCACCGAGTTTAGGAAACTGCCGGAAAAGCTTCGGGAAGCAACTTAAACTGTTTCCTTAGGGACGAGGGGAAAAACACTAAGTCATACAGCTAATCCTGTATGAGAGAGTTGACGTTGCGTTTACGTCTTACTCAGCCTGTCCTCGTGTGACCGCTGAATCAATACCGATTACACTAATTCAATTATTACTTCAAATGCATTATACTTTACATTTACAAACAGTGAGGCTCCTTATTAGTTTCATATAACCCACTGAGTTCGCCATTTATTACATTTAATTATTTTGGAGCATGAACAGGTTAATTTTACTGTTTGGACATGACATGTGAATTCTTGGAGGGTTTTATTTCTCTATCTCTCTACTATCTAAAGCAACACACCCTCCAACTGTCCCTTGCTCCAAATAATAAACATGCAGCATTATCCCAATATCCAGTGGAAAAGCAGCACAGCATTTATGCACAGAAACTGCATCTTGCTGCAAAAGATGAGCTTGATCTAAGTAGCTGCAAACCAAAAACATGATAAATCTCTGTCCATGGGCAAAATCTTTCCCATTAGTCATTTGATCCACTGTTTATATGAAGATATCGGTCAGAGCGGCTTTCATACGAGGCAGTGCTGATGCTGATTAAGCTCCGTGCCGTACGAGGACCAAGACGCGTTCTTTTAAATCCTCCCCTCATTAATTTCCTCCAGCTCGACCTGGCTCTCGCAGGTCAGCTGGGAGACACGATCCCTCCAGGGTCCGTCTGGGCCCAGCTCTCCTCTCAGTCACGCTGGAGGTGGGGGGTGTGACCTCACTCGTCTCCACTGGCTCTGCTCAGCGTGGAGGAATCTGCACAGAGATCCACTCATATCGCTCAATTCCTCATTGTGTGGTAGCGTGAGGGCGGGCGGGCAGAGAAACTGCAATTCAACTGTTCGGTTTCCGTTCACTGGTCAAAGCAAGTGGCTGTAAAAAGATCAAGTGGGCAATAAGACTGAGTGGCGGCTCAGCTCTTTGTTTTCCTGGTGAAAACCTCCATCTGATATCTGAGATCAAAAAGGCGGATGAAGCCGGAACATCCATCTCTGACTTGACGATGATGGAGGAATCATTACTTTGTCATTAGAAACATTTTGCGATTCATGATTCGCACACGAGTTTGTGACAATTTAATTTAATTTGATATCTATGGAGAATATTCGCGGAATATCGAGGAAGTGGCAGAGATGGATGGATGGAGAGAAGAGGGAATATAAAGAAGGAGGAGGCAGCTTGTTCCAGATACCTTACATCATGTACCATGTATCAGTGTTGAAGAGAATTAAAGCTCAAAGCTGGAGGTGAATTGGCAATTTGGGTCTATTTTTGTCCCCACGTCCATCATATCAGTAAATAACACTGAACTCGAGACGACAAGAAGGTAGCTGTCAAAAAAAAACTAAAGTTACCTAAGCTGCCTGCTCTAAAACATCCATCATTGTGACTTACTGTACTTGATGGAAGCTGTGAAGCTATTTTTAGGGCGTTGGAGGACTTAATGTGAACGTAAGTGTTGTGGAAATCGACGGCGGCGGTGGTTCAACCGGCGCTCGTCGCCACATCATGATGCGAGACGTGGAGTTTGTGTGTGAAAAAGTGGGACACTCGTACAGCTCGAGTACAAACATTCATTCATCTCCATTCAAGACCCCACACTCATGGATAATTTGTGTGTAGGAAGTAGCTAAAAGCAGAAATCTGCCACAGATGCTAAATAAATATGAGCAAGGAGACGCCTCTATGCCACATTAGTACACACACACACACACACACACACACACACACACACACAGGCTTGCGTATCATATATTCATCAATATTCTGATAAGCTGTGAAAAATAAGATACGAGTTAGAAGGAAATACAAAACCCAAATCTCTGTGTGAGTGAGGAGGCTCCATTGACAACGATTCTGGCTGACAACAACAGCACACAGAGAGGAAGTGTACCCAGGGGTGAGAGGAATTACACCCTCTTGTGTGTGTGTGTGTGTGTGTGTGTCTGTGTGTGTGTGTGTGTGTGTGTAAGTGCGTTGGCTGTGGGGAGCTCCCAAACAAGTTCTCCAACTCTTATTGTGCTTCCTGGTGAGGCTGTGCTTGGAGCAAAGCATCGTGGGAAGAGGGGTAACCTCAAGGCCGCACATCAATAGAATAGGAACCGACTGGCTGACAACAACACACACACACATACACGCACACATACACACGCACACATACACACGCAAAGTTTAAGCTAATACTCTAAAGGGGAGTGAGGATGAAATATGAGCTATAGTCAATTAGAAATGTATCTCTCATGGTGTGTGTGTGTGTGTGTGTGTGTGTGTGTGTGTGTGTGTGTGTGTGTGTGTGTGTGTGTGTGTGTGTGTCAGCAGACGATGTATGAAGGAATGTATAGCCTCAGGACAAAATGTAGGAGTTCCACCAGTGAGAACAGACACACACACACACACATACACACTAAGGCAGTGTTTGAAGCATGCATGACTCTCTGGAGAAGAGATGCAGATAACACACACACACACACACACACACACACACACAAACAACATGGCAGAGATTGATAAAATGTTCTTGATCACACTGCCTGATAGTTCAGCTGTTCCCTCACGGTAACTTCTGTGAGTGGCATGTGTGTATCTGTGTATATCTGTGTGTGTCTGTGTGTTTGTGAGGTTGATATTTATAAATGTAACATGGATCCTCAGGCTGCCACACACTTGTGTATGTAGAAGAGATGGTTGTTATTTCAACTAAAGGCTCCGGTTGATATACAAGATGTAAACCAACCAGCTCACACATACGCTGCACTTTACTGTAATGTGCTCTACTGTTTCCCTGTGGTTTCTATAAATGAACATGTGCATGACAGTAAAGTCTAGAAGAAGGAACTGTCCCTGTAAGAAAAACAGAACCGTTCTCTCCTCACACTCATTAAATGTCAGAGATTGGTTTTGGTTCTGCAAAAAAAAGAAATGTTCACAGTATCTATAGCCACAAAACTACATTTCACATCAGCCTTACATACAATATAAAATATAAAATAGCCTTTGATTTCTTTCTTTTTTTTTATTTCATTGGCCATTAAAAGCTGGATCATGTTACAGCTTTTCAGAAAAACACAATGCAGAACATACTGTGCAGTAAAGACTGAACACAACCACAGCGGAAATAATCTGGGAGCTCTTCCAGGTGAAAATTATTCCATTGTGTTGTGTATTTTGCCAAGTCAACGCTTGTTTTTTGCTCTAGCGCAGTAAAAAGAACTGCATACTGTAAAACACTCAACACTGGACTGTCCCATACAAAGCGTGGAGAGAGGCTCCGGCTGCACTCCACTGGAGCCTGCAGCCCACCAGGAATGACAGAAATCCAATTCAAGTGGCCAGACCTATACAAACGTGGGTATAAGAGCATGGCATGCCACTAATGAGACCGCCACCGTCGGTGTGAACATAGCCTTTGGCTGTTTCTGCAGAGTCGAGCTGCAGCCAGCTTTGAGTGTGTGGTGGCGCATTCAACCAGGACCGACCTGGGGAGATCCCTTCTCTGAAACCTACTGGCTCGACACATGTGTGTGGTCATCATGTGTAGCCTTTAAAGCAGAAGTAAGCAGAATGTTTGTGTTAATATAAGTCTTAAATAGTTATATCTTCCGACAGCAATCACTTATATAGAGTGTTTGGTCTGAAACACATCTGTCAGTCACTCTGCTCTGCTGTAAGCCGAGGAGAAAACTTTCCTTGTATCCTACAACCTTTATCCAATGAGGAGAGAGAACGGCATAAAGGGGCAGTCCTCTCTGTGTGTGCAGCCAAGGGATGCGCGTGAATGTGGTGACGTAGGGACGAGGGCGGGGACTGCTAACTCCATCGGCTGACAAGAAGTTAGCCACAACCACCGGATCGCTTACTCCTGCTTTAACTCAGTATGTTATTATTTCTAGCCAGTATCATTTGTATGATTATGTTTTTGTTTCCAAATTTTGTTCTTCAACTTGTTCATGTTATTTACAAGGAACAGACTGAAATTGTGCCTTATTTTGTTTAACATGTTCGAAATGAATAAAAAAAAAAAAAAGATAAATGAAGAACATTTGAAATGTCAAAGAACGTTTTGAAGCTGAAAGCTGAAGAAGCCACAGACCACAGCATTGACAATGGAGGAAACACTGAGAGGAAGCCAGAACAGACAGAAACATGAGCAGGACTGATAACAGCCTCATGAAGGATCAGGTATCAGTCATGAAGTCAACCTCTGATTCATCATTCAGCTGTGAGCTGCCTGTATCCGTCCAACTCAGTCTCTGAAGACTGTAGCAAACACTTTATACGTTTTATTAAACCACACTGGTGTTTAATAATTTGATTTATTTGTTTGCTAAATTACCTCTGGGTGTGGTGGGTCTGACTCAGCCGGGAGTCAGTCAGTGTGTCACATCATGTTTGTCCAAAACCAGTTGAACAGCTTTTTACAGAGCGACACCGAGGTGGGGAACTGTATGTGTTATGGTGAACCATAAACATAAATAATACAATTTCAACTAATATGGGTGGGATTTTTTGATTTTATCGCCATCAGAGGACGTATCTTCTGATTTATGTCAGATCTCATTACCTGAGATTAATACACAATTTATTTAATTAATGGAAACAGCAGGTTTTCCTCATGTGTGCCAAATCTGACTGAATAAACAGGGAATTATGGGTTAATGGCAGGTCGGTGTGTTCAATAAATCCTAATATTCAACTGTTTTCCTTTGACATGAGTATTATGTGGCTACTATCCAATCCAAACTCCATGGGGAGACCAAAGTATTATGGGAAGCTTTTCAACCAAGATGAAAATATTATGGCTAAGAGGCATCAAAGCAAACTGGACTCCATAATTATCATGTAGGATCTTTTATTCTGAACAATCTGTGGCTAATTGCCACGGAAACACAATTGCACTAGGGTTCCTGAGCCCACAGAAAACTTTTAGCGAGTCAATCTGCCAAAACTCTTCAGGGGGGAAATTCCCAAAAGCATTAGATATAGTGCTGTGTGGCTGAACTGAAACGGTTATGTAACAAGCATTTATTTATTCATTTAAATCCATTTATTTCATGAAGATGTGGGAATTGGGAGTTTGTCAGAAATCCAACCGCTACGGCAGAACAGCAGCTTACTGATCAGTGGGAACGCTGCAAAAACATGGATCTAAATATTCAGAAAATAAATCGTGGTCCGAGTTTTAGGGTCAAAGTTTTCAGTACAGCAGAGGGAACAAAAGAAATGCAGAATAAAACTACATGTTCTTGCATTTAATTTGAAAATACTACCATTAAATGCAATGTTACAAAAGAAAACGGCAGATTTTAGGTTAGTTATTAAAGTGGATGATTACAGGAAGTCTACGGCTGCTCCAAGAAATAATTCTCACACAAGACTAACTGTAAAACCAGCATGTGTCATTTTTCACGCTTTGGTTTTTATTAAACAAACAAGACTAAGCTTGTTATCAGTGAGTTTAGAGGTGCTGAGAGATGGGCCATGTGGTTACCTGCTAAAATAGATTATGATCTTAAACTGTAATAAGGAGTTGTGTCTGTTAACAGGGTTTATTACTCATAGGCCAACTCACCGCTGCTTTCGGTCCTTTTACAGTAGAAACCTGCAGACTATCACCAGATTCATCCTGTCAGAGGGATGAGTTTAGGTGTGACTAAGCATCCTGATTTTCACCATTCTGTTTATTCGAGGGGACACAAAGAAGCTAATTCCATGTCTAATTGCATATCCAGCGGATCATCTCATGAGCCAACTACACTCAGCTTCACCAGGAAAATGCATTATGATGTAAAAGTTGCACATAAAGTGAACAAGGGTTGGAAATAAAGAAGAGACAGGTAGACAGACAGACAGACAGACAGAGAGACCACCCACCATGCCAGTAATTGATTGCAGTGTCGGCTGTGTTTGACACTGCTGCTCTTTAGAGGCGGGATCAGAGCATCTCACACATACAGTACTATCACACACACACACATACACACATACACACACTGACAGCATACCCAGAGGTAGCAGAGTGCAAGACAGGCATGACTAATCAATCGTCTTCGCAGCAGGAGTCGACAGGCAGACGAGAGGATTAAAGAATCTCCCCTTGGGACTCCAGATTCATCTGATTCACCTCAGCACAGTTACACATCCACAACTCCTGAAATCATACAGTAACAACCACAACTCGATGCTGCTATTACTCCTGTAACTGCAGGTCCAGGTCTAAATATAGTCAGCTACACATTGTTCACACGCACAGTTCATATACTAAGTTTGTTTTCCAGCTAATGCCACTCAAGATTTCAAAATAAAAGCTTCATGTCATCATTTCATATCACAGTTAGGTTCCTCCGGCTGCAAAGGAAACCTGAGGCTGTGGCACAGACAGCGGCTGCCAGGCTTCAGGCTCACCGTCATTCTCACTATGTTTTCATCATGCAGTCAATATTCCGGTTGAGTTCAATATTCCGGTTTCTGAAACATTCGGAATAACCCGTTTACATGCGTGAGCAAACAGGGTTTGCAGGGTGTTTTCTTGCACTTCGCCATGTTTACAACAAGTAGTTCCTGTACTCAAAAGACCAACATTCCTTGCGAATAGAACATGCGCAGAACACAAATTAATGTTCCTCTTGTTAGGTGTATACATGACCAAATATTCAGGTTAGAAAAGGAGTAAGGGGTCATTTTTGTGTTTTTAAAAACCGGAATATGAGCATATTCCGGTTTTTCAAAAGGGTTATTGCTAATATTCCGGTATGAAAGGGTTACTGACTGCAATAAGATGATCAACAGCGAGTAACTGGTAAATTAGTCAATGAAACAATCCAAATAAATATTCTACCTCAACCTCTTCATGCCTCACACATCCTTTAAAGCAATAGTAAGCGGAATATTTGTGGTAATATAAGTCTTAAATAGTTCTATCTTCCGACAGCAATCACTTACATAGAGTGTTTGGTCTGAAACACGGGTCTCTCAGTCACTCTGCTCTGCTGTAAGCCGAGGAGAAAACTTTCCTTGTATCCTACAAGCTTTATCCAATGAGGAGAGAGAACGGCATAAAGGGGCAGTCCTCTCTGTGTGTGCAGCCAAGGGATGCGCGTGAATGTGGTGACGTAGGGACGAGGGCGGGGGCTGCTAACTCCATCGGCTGACAAGAAGTTAGCCAAAACCACCGGATCGCTTACTTCTGCTTTAAATAAAAAAAAATTGTTTTACTCACGGATCTGAGAGACTTTGACGGTCACTGCAGTCGACTTCTTCTCCGCCGCCATGTGCCACCTCCCTCCTCCTCCGGCGCTCCTCCCTCCTTTGTCGACGAAGGCTCGGACGCGGCAGGTGTACTCCCCTCCGTCCTCGGCGTCCACCCCCCTCACGCTCAGCCTGTACTCGCCGGCGCCCGTACGCTCCAGGCTCGCCTCCTCCCCCCCACGCTTCTCCTGCGCCGCCGCCGCCGCGTTGGACGTGTTGGACACCACCACGCCGCTGCGCTCCATGGTCACGATGTCGCGGTCTCCGGCCAGCCAGGTGACCTCCAGGGCGAGGGCGTGGAGGTTGTCGGCGGAGACGGAGCAGAGGAGGTTGAGCGCGTCGCCCGGGGAGAGGAGCAGGGACGTGGAGGAGGGAGCGGAGGAGGACGTCGCCTTCACGCTGAGCGACTGACCTTGAGAGGACGGAGACAGAGACAGAATCAGCTTCTTCATCTTTATTGCTAAAGGTTTTATCAAGAAGAATAAAAAACCATCCCTCTACATTAGTGGCGTCCTCTGCCCTGAGGCGCCAACACCAGGCTCATTAAACCGACAGAAGACACTGGCGATTAGTCCTCAGTCTGCAGCATCACATTCACTTTGATGCAGAAAATCTCCAGCTCAGATATTTGTTCTGTTGATCGTCGACTGCCACAGATATAAATTATGTATCTATCAGACTATTCTGCTCCGGCGCAGCATCTTGAAAGTAAACAATTATTTCCCATCAATGCACGCATCGCCGCCTTTTCACAACTCCCTGCTTCGTGTGCCGCTCAGGCCTCGTCACATCACGTCGAGATGGATGTCATCCAGTCTGTGTCACAATCTGCGTCAGATAATAATTGTGATTCAGGCTGTACAATGATTTCTTTGTGAACTGTAGCGCTAACTCACAGCATCCATCTGCACTGTTCTCCTCAAAATGTTCCTGATATGATGATTAATGTTGGTAGGGATGTCACGATTATGAATTTTCTTGGTACGATTATTGTCAGAGAAATAATCACGGTATTATGATTATCACGATTATTATGCATTCATTTATTTCACAACACTATGAATGTGTAAAATCAAATATAGTCCAAATATAACTACATTACTTATTGTTTACACAAAATATTTCAAATATCTATTAATATGTAACCAATTCTTAATCCCCAGGGGAAATGTTTGAAATATTCAGGTCATAAATTGTCGTCTATACCAAATGTTTGCATTTATTTTAATCGTTTTTTGTTTTGTTTTCCTTTTTTTTTTTTTATTAAAAAGGATACGCCAACATTTAAATTTCTACAAATTCAATGTTACGTTAGTTAAATGGACCAGTATCTGTGCATTTACCTTTATTTTTGCACACATCTGTTGATATGGTTCCAACATCATCTTTTTGGGAAAGTAACGGTATTTATGAATCTTTACGATTAATTAATTGTGGCGTTTAATACCGCGATTAATTGTGAAAACAAGTAATCGTGACATCCCTAAATGTTGGTCTAAACTGTTGGTTTTAAACTCAATACTCAATATGGGCGGGTAGGTCAAAACAAAAGGTGACCACTGGATTTACAATGGCAATAAACAAGCTTTGGTCACATTAAGGAATTTCTCGATATGTAAAAGTCAAAAAGACGTAAAGTAAACAGTCATCTGTAAATGTCAGCGTGTTGGAGCACTGTTCTCAAAGAAAAGAAGAGGGCCGCAGGTTAGAAACTGTTGTCAAGTCTTTTCTGTGTCTCCTCAGACAAAATCACGGGTTCGGATACGGTCGCCAGCGGCAACCTGTGCCGCAGTATGTGGGGAAAGAGTCTCCGTATGGTGTCTGGAAGAGGACAAAAGAGACAAAGCCTGCTCTGTTTGACTTTTCTCATCCTCTTTACTCAAGTCGGTAAGTCAATATGAACCGACTGGGTCACAATGGACGTGAGACCCAGACCTGTGTGTGTGTGTGTGTGTGTGTGTGTGTTGGTCATCTCTGGTTTCATTATAAACCACTGGGTGTTAAGAGGATATGGTAACCCAGAAAGATGTGAGATATGGTGACCACAGCAACCATAATAAATGAATGAGTGTGTGTGTGTGTGTGTGTGTGTGTGTGTGTGTGTGTGTGTGTGTGTGTGTGTGTGTGTGTGTGTGTGTGTGTGTGTCGGGGCCTCTCTGAGGACAGTATAAAACCAGAACCGGCCAGTGAGGGTCACAAGCCTCCTGGGACACCGAAGAAAAAGACTTAAAAAGAGTCTCACAGAGGAGAAGATGGCATTATAATAGAGACAGCCACACAACACACACAGAGGGAGGAGGGAGAGGGAGAGAAATCTCCTCCGTCCCTCCATCTCCCCTCATCCTTCATTTTCTTCCAATATCCAACACAATAGCACAGAAAACTGCAAACACATCCATTGTAATAACTCTGAGATTTGGAGATCATCTATTGCTCCCTGCAGGAGAATTATCTACAAACTCAGCTCTTCCTATTGTCAGAGCCACGGCTGTAATTACTGCTGATAATGTGGAGGGAACCGGGACTTATTACAATGTTACACCGGTCACAGAAAACACTGCAACTATTTGCTATTACTATTTCTTCTGTTTACCACCTGCACTTACAATACTAGCTTGACCGCTCTTGGAATCTGTCCGGACAATAACCAGTGACTTTTTAATGAAGCCTTCAGACGACTGTTGTATATCCAGTCAGTGTAAACGCTGCAGCGAGCGGCTCCAGTCGACTGTGACTCCTCAACTCTGACAAGCTAATTAAGCAGCTGAGAGGAACTGAAAACTAATCTGTTGCTAAAAAAGAAGAGTATAGTATTTCCTTCCTCTTACCAGTGGGAATAACTTTCACAGTTCCCATCTCCTTTGCATTCTCTACGATTTTTATCCATTTCCCTCCGTTTTCATGCGTCCACTCTGTCCCGTTGCATTCGTACGTCCCGCCGTCGGACGTGGTCACCCTGGATATCACCAGCTCGAACACCCCGTTCCTCCTGGGGACCAATCGGATGCCTCCGTCGGCGTAGCGCCGGGCGAACTTGGCCCCCGTCACCACGTCCCCCTGAGGCCCGAAGGTCAAGATCTCCTCCGAGGTGGCGCCGTTCTTCAGCCACCAGCTGACGGACAGGTAGGTGGGGTGGGTGAGGACGCGGGTGACGTTGCAGGAAAGCGTGATCTCACTTCCTTCCGGGACTTCCGGGGGCGGGGTCTGCGGGGAGACGCCGAGGGTGTTGGGAATGACTGATGGAAAGAAGGGAGAAAGAAAAAGATTATTAACAGCGTAGATAGAAGATGAAAATCACCCAGGATGATGATCAAGTGCAAATGAGTTTGGATGCCTCCTGGAGCTTAGAGCACATCCAACATCTTGTTCATTTTAGAAGAAAAAGGGGTTTATTATTGTGGTTGTTTGATTTCACACAAACACTGTAACTAAACTGTTCAGTACTTGAGCACAGTTTGGTCTATAATCAGCAGTATATTTGCATTTTACCCCAATTTTTCTTCACTATCTATTTCTGGATGAAGATGCTGTTCACTGCAGCCACGAGTTTGAGCCCATTTCCACTTAAAAAAGAGAAAAAGGCTCATTTCTGTGGCTGAAAAACAAAAGCAGTGACATAACATAATCAAGGTGAGCAAAGCCGGAGCTGCTGTGCCTTCTCCCCACCCCCCCACCGCCCCTCGGTACTTTGATGTTGAGCAGGGGAAAACTTTGTATATATAAATATAGGAAACGAATGAGCCTGAGAGGCACGTCTGATTAAAAACAGACATGTTAAAGTGGAATTCTGTGAAAAAATAACATCAAAGGAAGTGAAAAGGTGGGAAAAAAAGACACAGATTCACCCAAAACTAAAGATTTAAGAGTCAAACTCAACCACAGTGCAGTGACACAATAAATAATGACGACGTCTCACATTTCATAACCCATAAACAGTCCTGATTAAGTCTGTGGGCCTAAGCTCCAGGGAGTCTTGTACAACGTCTCACACAGCGGTCTCTTGTCAAGGTCACTGGCTGAAGCGGAGCTCAATGAACAAACACAATGCTCCAGAATGTGTGTGTGTATGTGTGTGTGGGAGAAACACACCCAGAGGAGTGTGTGCATAAAGGTTAATGACTCGCCTGTTCAGGTGACACGGTAAACACACTAACACATTTACCTCCAGTCTTCCACCCTTTGGCTCGTTTCGCTCTGATAATGAAAAAGTTTCCCGGCTGATTGTTTGGCTGCCGAATGTCACGTTCAAGAGCCTTAGCGAGGTTTTTAAACAGAGCAGCTTTTTAACATCACTTTGCTCCTTCTCTTGTTATGACTCATAAAGCAAGCCCTCGCCATGCAGTTTCACTCTGTGTGCGGGGGAATTAGAAAAAAATTGGGGACCTTATCACCGCTGGAGATTCAAACGCAGCCACAACAACAGCAATAAAAAAGAAGTTCTACCTCTGCTTTTCGCGGCGGGGGGAGCAAAAGGAAAAGACATTAGATGCATGTGATGAATGGGGTGTCAGCGGGGAAGACATGGGGGGTTAATAATAAAACTAAGTGGCAGGCTCAGTCGTGTTGTTGAACACAAATTACGGGCTCAGTTTTATCATCATCACGACTTGTTTTGATCCTTTTTCAGATGAAACTACAAGACCGCTGAAAAAAGGAAATGAAAAAGAGTCGGGTTCGGTATCATTTCCTATACTGACATCAGGTATTATATTAAATCAATAATCTATCAATCAATCTATTCAAATTTTATCTAATATTTTCCAGTAAAAAATAGCTTCTTTTTGGAGGCGAATGCTCAGCTTGGTTCACAAGAATCCAAGAAGCGACAGATGGCTGGGAATAAGGCGCCGTGCATTATGGGAGTTACATATACGTCCCGTGGGAAAGAATTCAGAGAGAAGATGGGAAACAAAACATATTGGATCTTTATGTAGGTCAGTTTAAACAAAGTATTGAGGGACTAATCACTAGAAGAGCAACCACACCACTTGTGACAACTTGCATTCGGTGTATTAAACCTTGACTGATTGGATCGCGCAGCACCGGGTCGGGTCGGACCGGACAGGAAATGAGCCGAAAAGTTTCAGGAAATGACACCAGATTAATCTCAGTGGTCGCCCTGAACCAGCACTCCCACTGACAGTGGAGGCTGGGGTTAGCTTAGCTTCAAATAGGACACCAACCAATCAGTTGGTGATAAAAATGCCACTGTGGACTTTAGCTTTTAGCGTCTTCTTTGTTTTTTACTGACATTAATAAACATTTAAAAGTGGATTAGTGATGAAAAACACACTCCGGTCGTGTGTGTGAAGGAAAAACCTGAAGCTATAATCTGTGTGTGCGATTTCTAAGGAGACTTAAACAGCTTTATCATCGATATTAGACACACCGCTGAAAGTTGCGTCGATTCCAGGAGTGTGTGTGTGTCAGTGTGTGTGTGTGTGTGTGTGTGTGTGTGTGTGTGTGCTCTGGTTTAAAAAAGGCTTAGACTTCTTCCCACTGGAATCCCTCATGTCTAAATACACAAAGTGTGGGTATAAACAGGACATTTACTGGGCACCAATAAGAAAGTAGCAGTGGAAGTCAAGTGTCTCCGGTGCCGCTGCAGTGATGTGAGCGTCTATGGCAGATAACAAAGGCAGGATGAATAATCTGCGTTTTGCTCTATCAATTAAAATTACCCTGAAAGGAGTTTTCAAATCCTCAGCGACCTCTGCTTCACTTGTTTCTTACATAACCAAACAGCCTTAGTAGGCCCATGGAAGCTGCATGTGTGTGTGTGTGTGTGTGTGTGTTGATGAGCGAGGTGCACAAGTCTCGACTGGTAGAGACCCCTCCAGCTGCAAATTTAACTCATCATCTCCGTTAAGGACCGTCTCGTACACACACATTCTCTACAAAACACACCACTCACTCATACATATGCTCTACATACACAACGGCTCCAGATCTCTCACACATAAACAGTGCTGCCTAGTTAATTCAGGTCTAAATTTAACAAGGTGTCTGGGGAGCGGTGCTGGGAAGCAGAGAGCAGCTGAACATGATGGTGCATTATGGAGCCAACTAACCTGCTGTCACACAATCCCTCCTTGTGACTTCATCTCGCAAAATCTGAGCTTTAATGGCGTTAAGAGGTTCCCCAAACCCTTCCAAACGCACCCAGCCTGCGAGCTCGATGGCGATGGGGGTTTTAAAAACCAGCGCAGTCGCCAAAATATGTGTTTAATAACTAGCTGGATAATTATGAGGAAGAAACCCAGTTAGATCCAAAAAGAAAACGCTGAGCACGGGCTTCTTTTCTCACCAGGGCGCCCAGCGGAGTCTGAACATGAACCAGGAGCCGAGTGTGGACAGAGAGATCCCTGAGGTGACTGGGAAACTATGTGTGTGTTGTTTTTTTTGGTGGAGGGTGAACTGACCCTTGTGAATAATCAGTCCCAGGTCAAATACCTGCAGCAGTGATATTCAAATACAAAGGATGACCCAGCTACGGCAAAAAAAAAATCTGTAGGGGAGGGAATACAGCATTTAGTTTATACTGTTGTATGTGACTGGAATACAAATAACACAGTTATTTCTAGAGCTTGGGCTGATGTGAGTGATTCTCAGACATCTAGGTGTTGCTGATAAGAGCCGATGTGCCTTCAAACTTCAAACTGTCTCGATTTAATTTTAGAAATGATGTCCTTCCATTCTCATTTATAGAGGGCGTGTGAAAAGAAAGCGTGTTATCATTATTCATTAGAAGGGGTGGACGAGGCCGCGGCGGCTGAGAATGAAGCTCTGACTGTAAAGCAGCCGTGTGCGTCAGAAGGTCGAGATCCTCTGCTGTGAACTGCTGATTCGCAGGAGGAAATGCCACCTGGATAACATTTCCCCCCCGTTAGGCATCATGTGGAACATACCAAGGTGGAGGGAAAAAAAAGAAGAGGAAAAAAACTCCTCTCCAGTATCCGCTGGTGTCGAGTCATGGTGATTCATGCTTTTATGGTCAGGGTTGGGGAAGATAGTGGCCAGGTTAAATATTAAAAAGTCAACACTGCCTGCAAACTTTTCTACTTACTAATCATTATATCTACCGGTAATCACAGTTGGAACAATTAGATGATCCATGAATCGTTTTAGTCACATTTGAAGCAGCATCTGTTGGTCCCAGCTTTGCAAAAAAAGTCCCTTTTAATTCAGAAAATAATTGGCAGATGAACTGATACAGAGAATAATCGTTTGTTGCAGCCTTAAACCAAATCCCAAGTCTTCACCAGAAAACCCCTGATGTTGACCAAAGTGCTTTTGCAGCCTGCAGGAGGCTAAACAAATAAAAACACTGGGATGGACGAGGAAGCGGCGAGGTTACGCAGGGCGCTACAGTATCTCCTTCTATATTTGACTTGGAAATAGACGACAGGTCTGGAGCGGTAAACCCATGTAAACCAGGTTGTGTTTTCAGTTAATAATGGTGTGTATGCAGATGATTGAGTTATAGTCCCTCCCTGCTGCGCTGGTCCTTAGCAGCTGCTCCCATTATGCTGCCGAATATAACGTGTGCAGGGGCAGAGCAGCGAAGTTAAAGAGGACGGAGCTTAAAGTTCAGCACCAAAACACAAGTCGATATTGTCCAAGTGGTAAAAATAATAACTTTTATATTCACAACTTTCAATTTAAAACCACTTGGGCCCATTTATTTTGAAATGCAGACAGCTACTTTAGATTTCTATATGCAGCTGGTAGATTGTGTCCTACCGAGTAACAAGCTGAGAGACGTTAGGTGTGAGACAAATATTAGCTGAATAACTGTCGACAGAACGCAGGAGGACAGTGTCGTCCACACAGATAGGAGACGTCCTCATTAAGGAGGCAGCGGTGACAGGAGCTTGACGATTTCACAAGTCCACTACATTTCCCCATACACTCCACACAGGCTTAATGAGAGAGCGAATCAATGAATTACTACAATTTCTTACAACGCTTTTGTATTTTTTGCCATTGAGGAATGATGTAATGTTACAAAAACAGATGTCTTCAGACTAAAATGCAATGTAACAGAACTTTCTGCGTGTTTATCTACACTAAACATGACCGTTAATCCAGTTATTAGTTATTTATCTATAGGAAATAAAACATATTGCGTAATTAAAGTTTTGAATTGGTGTAAATTTTATAATGTGATCTTTTCATGTTTCACACAGACATGGGCTGGGGTTGAAATATTAATTACTGTGCAAAGACTCAGACAGAAAGTCTAATACTTCTTTACAAGATGTTTACAATTATCAGCCCTCTCATTAGAATATGCATGATTAAGATCAGCGTGCACGAAGCCACGGGCCAGTGAGCAGGCACGGACCCAGACCTCGCTCTGCTGCTCCACATCCTCCTGCATACGCTGAGGTCACAAACGGAAACAGATGCTAACAGTACCCGGAATTTTTTAAGGTGCTTCAGCGCCCGCAGACAAAAATCCAAACTACTACCAACAGTTTGAGGACCGGCTGATACTCGGCTCCCCATGCACCGCCTCCATTAGAAGACATATGATGGTGCTTGTTCTCCTCTCACAGCCTTTGTGTTCCACCACACAGATCAGATCTGTGTCTCTCCGGCCCTCCTTTGACACAAGCCAACTTCTCCCACCTGACATCTGCTCCCCGCCAGGAGTGTGTGAGCGTGGGGGTGTGTTGACATGTGCATGGCGTGTTGCGATGTCTATGTAGAAGCTACATTACACGCCAGCAATTGTCTTAAAGCAGGAGTGTGTGTGTATGTAGTCTGTGGAGCGTTAGTGAGTCATGAGCAGAGCTGCTAAATGAAGCAGCACAGCTAACACAACCAGGCCAGCTCACATTACAATGTGATAAAACAGGACTATTTCTTCATTTAAACATATTAAACTGGTGTCGTACCGATGAGTTGGACCTGAGCCTCGTAGTTGCCGCTGATGACGGAGTCGGTGCTCGGCGTTTGGCACCAGTACAGGCCGGCGTCCTGCGACTTCACCTCGGCGATCTTCAGCTCCACCTCGTTGTCTTTGAGCCGCACCACCGAGATGTCGCCGGACGCCACGCGCTTGCTGACGGACGAGTGGGAGTAGCTGGAGTCGAAGGTGGAGATGATCTTCGTCCGCTTCCCGCTCGACTCCCTCACCGTCATCCACTCGAAATCCTGCATATGGGATGGGATAATAATGATCAGGAATATGCTCCAGCTCAGAGGACAAAAAGGATTTCAGTAGAGAAACCATCAGTTCAAAAAATACAACAAAATATCTTCTGAATTTCCACTTAACTTTCCTGTGTATGTTACATTTTTAATACTGTATAACTCCAACCGCTGCAGGTTAAACTGTAAACGCTCACCATCCTTCAGGAGGCGCCAAGTCGGCTCGTTTTGTTTTGATGTATTTTTAATACAACAGGTTGGAGCCGTTACTATTTCATGATCCATTTGTAGCTCCTTTAAAACAGAATACTAAAACGTGCCGCGCTCACATCCACCTGACAATTAAACAGCTCTCTAATTTGCAGGGACTTGTGGGATTTTTAAAAATGGGATCACTGTGCAGCGACACGTGACTTCGTCTTTCGACATGAACCCACAGACCCACATACAGTACACCTGACCTGCTGCTGGAAATACTCACAAGAGCAACAATGTATCAATTCGCAATTGAAAGTAGTCCCTGTTTACTACATATGAATTAATTACCTGCTCACGAGGTCCTGAATATTCCCTGACGTCACATCTGATGGAGACGGGCTGACCCTCCACCCGGATTAATGGACCAGGAGACACCGTCACCACTCGGGCCGAGCACTCACCTAGAGGGACAGGAAGAGAAATTCAACACCCAAGCTTTGTTCAGATGTGTTGTGAAATATTTAAAGGGATACTTCACCCAAAATCGATAATTCACCAATTTTCTTTCTTTTTTTTTCTTTTTTTAAGTATATTTTTTTTGGCTTTTTCATGCCTTTATTAGATAGGACAGAGGTAGTGTTTGGCTCAGTTGGTAGAGCACCCGCCCCATGTGTTGAGGCTATAGTCCTCTGCAGGCAACCCCGGTTCGAATCCCGCACCGAGCGGCCCTATCCTGCGTGTCATTCCCCCCCTCTCTGCCTCCCATTTCCTGTCTCTCTCAACTATCCTGTACATTAAAGGCGGAAAAGCCCCTAAAAATATATATTTAAAAAAAAAAAAAGATAGGACAGTTCAGAGTGTGACAGGAAATGGGAGGCAGAGAGGGGGGAATGACACGCAGGATAGGGCCGTCCGACGCGGGACTCGAACGGGGGCCGCCTGCAGCGAGGACTATAGCCTCTACACATGGGGCGGGTGCTCTACCAACTGAGCTAAACACCACCCCAATTCACCAATTTTCTACTCACCGTCATGCCAAGGAAGGGTTTGGAGAACTTTTCGAGAAAATTGGTGAATTATCTATTTTGGGAGAAGTATCCCTTTAATGTGCTTGTTCTATTAGGAGCTAATCACAAGGCTGATGACTAACTGTCAGTGTTAGAGCAGTAATATATTGTATCACAGCCAGTTTATAAACGAAAAGGCTGATGAATGACAAATGTTGACGAAGCCTCACATGGACTATTACAGTCTTTACAGGTGTCTGAACGCAACGTCCCTGCTTCGACACGCACAGCATGACGCACACACACAAACACACAAACACACACACATCCAGGGCTTGTTGCAACTTGAGTGACGGGTGAGTGATCGGTAATGACGCTGACAGTGCTAAAACCTGAATTGCATATACAGTGTGTACTGTAACTGTACATGTTTTTCTACACACACACATCATTTGGTCTGGCGATGCAGAGCAGCGAGCGAGCCCGGCTTGTGGCAGCGTTCCAGCAGATTTCAAAGATTCGCCAACAGCAGAAAGCAGCAGCAGCAGAGAGTGAGGAAGAGTTTAACGCAGAGCGAGCGTCAGAGTCTCCTGACATTCCAGCTGAGTGAAGCGTGTAGCAACACGGCACCGTCTGAACCAGATCAGTGGTAGTCGGCCGGTCGGTTCGCTGACACTTCCTGCCTCTGGCTTTTTCGGGGGCCTTCACACACTCCCCACGCTGACCCTGACGTCTCTGCACTCAGCTGAAGGTAAAAGCGGAGATGCTGCTACGAGCTGCAGGGTTCGTGAGCGATGAGAATATTAATTAATAAACTATACCACTTGGACACGGTCTGTTTCCTGGCAGGTTTTCTCAGCACAGTGTTGACTGCAGAGAAAAGCAAACAGACAAAGTAGAGCCAGGTGTCGACCTTCAGTGCTGAAATGTGTTTTCAGATCCCAGAACTGAAAACTGTCAAGAACTAAAAGCTGGCAGCAAATCCGGTGCTCACAGTCTGATTTAAATCCTCACCACAGTATTTTAAAACACATGGTGTCTCCACATACAGTGCACCCATCCAAAACCTGCTCTCATTGTCTCTAATTTATAATCAGTTTACTCCATGCAACTGTGGTCATTTTATATCAGGTAAAATGGGTCAGAGGAGATTATGAGGTATCTGATAAATCGCCTCCAGTGATGTCACCTGAGTCAGTGTTGGTTGGTTGCCGAGTTTGGGAAGCACAACAAGAAAATGCAACAAAGAATAAACTTTTATATCTGGTTGTGTTGTATTGATTTTGACTGTTTTTTCTTCATGTGGTTCTGGCAAAGCAGCAGAAACTGCTCGGTCAGACTTTTATTTTGACCACCTTACCCTGCAACTGGATTAAAATAGTCAATTTTATGCAGTATTATCAGATGAAAGTCTTGCCTCTTAAAAACTGATAACACTTAAGAAGTTGCAAGTTCCACAAAACAGCAACAATCTGTACCTGGATCAGCTCTGGTTACAAAAATCTGCTTCATCAACAAGTTCTGAGCCTGTATGGTCCATCAATACTTGGGCTTTTGGCAGCTGGCCTGGTGTTACGTGTGTGTGAGGCTGCTGAGTGTGAGCTTTTTCTGCTATAGTAAGTAACAAGTCACGGTGAAATAAGCATCACATAAAACCATACTGTACGCTTCCGCTCGAGTTTACCATCTCTGTCAGAAGCGGTCTACGGTTTAATCAGATAAACCACAGAGAGTGTGGTTTCTGAGGGGAGTCTGACGATGTAATTATAAAAGTAAAGAAAGAAAAAAAAAGAAAGACGATGAGTCATTTACGACATCAAACAAATAGAAAACGTCTATTTCTACGATAAGGTTGCTGGTGTACCACAATGTCATATTATTTATTCAACTCAGAAACATCCAGTCCCATTCAAATTTTAAATTTTCAATACGTGCAATGAAATCAATGCTTATTATTGTCTGAATAGCCACTTCCTCCCTGCTGCATGCACAGGCCTTTCCTTTGCTTGCATGGCTGTGATACGAATTATGCTGCGCCACATCACAAAATAACCATAATATACAGTAAACCTGTGTGTGTGTGTGTATGAGAATATGGTAATGGCTGATGGAGCCATTCATCACTAAAATTGAGAGACTCAAAGTTGCTGGGCCAGGTGCTGAAAGATGTGGTTTTCAAACTCAATTTCCAGCCTGCCTGCCTGTCTGTCTCTCCCGAGACCAATACAGCACAGCCAGCGAAGCCTGAAGACACTCAGGGTGTGATTATCAACTAAAGAGCCTGTATGGAAAAAATAAAAAGGAAGGAGACGGTGACACACATTTTGCACGTCACTGTGGTGTGTCCCTGAGTCAGGTTAGCTGAAACTGGATTTGATAATAACCTGCCTGTTAGCCGTGGAAACAGAAACCTGTTTGTCAAATCTGGAGTGATCAAACCAAAAACAGTCTGTACATTTAATGCAATGTGGAAACGTCACAATCGACTTGCTCTGAACAAGTTTTAACTTCGTCCTCATCTGCCCTGACGTTCAAACTGTACAGGTTAATATTAGTGTGTACGTTTGAAAGTCAAGGTCAATAAACAGATACAATACAATACAAGCTAATGGATATTGACTTCTATACTGTATAAATTCAAGCCACATGGGAAATAAAGGCTCAAACAGCTAGCTGTAACCAATGTGGACCAAAAAAACACATCTATAATGAAAATATCAATGGGGCTGTCATGCTTCTTTGACGAATCACTGTGGGAAAACATGTACAGTAAAATGTTCTCCGGGTTGTTGGAGGAGGAGAAATGAGATGAAGGTCTGTGGTCAGACTGAGAGAGAAGACAAAAACCATCTCAAAGGTTTTATCCTCCTGAGAGCAGACGAGTGAGTTTCAATCTCATTTGAAGTGGAACAGGTTGAAGTGGGTTCATGATATAGGGAAGTCATTCGCACACTGCAGACACTGTCATTTCTCTGGTGCCAGGATACACACACACGCGCACACACACACCTGCAGAATAACATAACACACCACAGGAGTGCTGGCGACATTTGATCATCTTACACCGCACTAATTTAAGCCAAGTCCCTCTCTGACACACACACTGACAGGGGGCCCCTAAGACATTCACTGTTCTGCTCACTAACATATGGCAACTTCAGTATCAGTGAGTCCTGTTCAACCCTGAGGTGGAAACAAGGCCAGAGAACAAGCCCTGATTTGTCTCCGAGGTAATAAACAGTCCAATGCATTAGGATCAGGGCCTTTGCTTCAAACCAGTGTGGTAATTAGTCAGCCCAGTTTGACTCTGGTATGATTACCAGGCCAATAATAACCCTAATCATGACGCTCAACCTAGTCTGGTTTTTTTTTTTTATGGGACCCTGTCAGAGCCGGTCCCCTCATGCTGCTTGATTGGTCTTAATGGAGGTACAGCCTTTCTGGGAGGCAGCACATAAAACTTAGACTATTTTCCTCTCTGACTGTCATGTCAGGTATGAAGGCAGTCGGTGTCAAACACACACACACAGGCTTTTTCCACTTCAGTGAAATAGAAGAGCTGGTAATACCCTATTAAGCCTCATCCTCCTCCTGTTGTTAACATGTTTTATTAATCTTATAGGTGATTCATTTGGCAGCAGATGAAGTGACATCATTGCTTTAGCTAAACAGCCTTTGTACACAGTGAGACAGCTCATACAGGGGAAAATAGGTGCAGCTTGTCCTCACAGGGAGAGACTTCAGTACCAAACTCCATCTACTAATGCAGTATTTAAGCCTTTTCCACTTCTTATCACATGCAGATGTCTTTAGAGAGAAAATCTGATGTATTTTCTCCAATGTCTTGGATAAACTCTTGGATTCGGCTTCATTCAATACAACAAATAACCCTTGTTTTTCACTTAATATCACACTTTACGCATCCAATCGCTTGTTGCACTGCCCAACTTCTCCCATTAGAAAGTACAGGGGATGATAGTAGCCGTCAGTGGGAACCCACAGAAAAGTTACAATTAAGTCAAATTAAGAGGTTTTAATTACACTGGATATACACCGATCCGGCTGACAGATCTGTAGGATGTGAGAAATACTTTAACTCGTCTTAAATAACCTGTATCCATGCGCACACAAGCACGTAAAGACTGAATTGTCAGATTTCTAAACGCGGTTCCACATCGGGCTCCACAGCCAGGACAACAGCGGTATGTATCCGAGTTAATTAGCCGCTAATGGTGAAGCAAGGAGCCGTTTCTTACCAAGCATTAAAAGCCCAAAGACGAGTCCGATCAGGCAGTTATCCATTTTCATCCCTCTGTTCTTTCACTCTGTTCTTTTTCTCCTTTAAATCCCCCTCGGTTCCTTTGTCCTGTGTGCGGGATAAGAGCAGTCCTCTCCCGCCGCTGTCGGGCAATCCAATAAAACTCTTCAGATGTGTGCGGTCGGTCCAGACCGCGCACCGGGCGGAGCCACCGAGCTACACGGATGCGCACACCTATGGGTCCTAATCCTGCAGAAAATAAAGGGTCCGAATCCCGACGGGAGCGTTTACATGGTCCGCACACACACACGCTGGGCCACCGGACCGCCGGATCAATGAGTGTGTGGGAATGGGGGGCCAGCAGGAGAGAGAGAGGGGGGGATTTGGGAGAGACTCACAGGGGCGAGAGAGGGGGGAGAGAGAGACAGAGTGAGGGAGAGAGAGAGAGGCCGGAAGTTAGGTGTCGGTCTGCAGGAGGAGGAGTGGAGAGAGAGAGAGAGGAGGTCCCAGGTGGAGGGAGAGATTCCCACATCAATCTGGATCTGCCACAGTGTTTAGACTAGTCCTGGTGTCAGATCAGATGTTGCACCAGCCTGAATGTAATCGACCCGTCTCTCATTGATTTAATATCTATTTATTTCCAATAGTTTGCATAAGGTTTGTAGTAAATGTCTTTCAACTATGAAAGTCTGCAGTGTGAAACTCAAGCATGTGGGAGCCTCCTTTCATATTAATTAGAGGGGGAGTATCTGAATCTGATGGTAATTTTCCAGACTTGACCGATTCACTTAAAAGGTCAAAGGATCTGCAGGGGGAAAAAAGTAAATACTGTGTTTAATGCTCCTATTTTCAGCTAAATACAACATGCACCTAAGTTTCAGCCATGATTTCTTCACTGTGCCATGGTACTTTTAATATCTCATCAACAAGCTCATCACCTCACCACATCAACAGGTGCTTTACCATACCATTTTCATATAACTAGTCAACAGACTGCACACACTAAATCTTCTAACAATGTAAATCATATTGGAAAAATATGGTCTAAAATGACTAGCTCCATCCAATATGGGCCAAAAACAAAAAGATAAACACATCTTTGGTACACTATAATGACACTATCAAGACATCTGTCAGGCTTCATTGATAAATCACAGTATAAGAAATAAATGAAACATATTCCCTGGGTTGTTTCAGACACTGGAGGTTTTTAGAAGAAGAGAAAAATGGATTATAATGAAGAAAGGGGAGTGACAGGTGAAGAGGAAGTTTGTTTATGGCGGATCTTGCACTACACATTTCACAGTGTGTAGTTAAAAAACTACTTTTTGTTTGTCTATATTAGCAATAAATACACAAATGACCTGTTTACGAAGAAAATATCTTGTAGTGAAATATGAAACCACATTTCCATACCAGGTGTTTAATTTCATTTTTTCCTGCAGGCTTGTTGGCAGATTCCTGCTGTCAGTTACTGTCCTGTGGTCGGACCCACACGGTGTATTTACACAGAGCGACAGGGCAGGGCAAAGTTCACCACCGACAGGAGCAGGAGGAGGTCGAGAGGAGGTGAGAAGTTTAGCTTTATGACCTCGGGGTCAAAGGTTAAAACTTCACGGGTCGGCCACTGTGATACATTTGACTTTCCTATTTTTAACCGTGTGTGTGTGTGGCACTGAGGAATCGAGCCTGTGCGAGTAGCTTACTATACTGTATGTGGTCTCAACACGGCAGCATCTGTTGTCACACAACATCTGTTCAAACTAACACAGAGGACACAGCAGTCTTATCTCACTGTCCTACTCCCCTATCAGTCATTAACTAGGCCAGGGATTCCTGGCACTGGATCTGCTTTTTAATGGACTAACACCCATCTACTTCAAACAAGTCACTGCCAGACGCCTAAAGATGATAAAACACTAAACTCAGAATTTCCTCTGCATTTGAGACTTAAATCAGAAAGCTGCAGACATTATCTAATGTATTTTTAATACACTTTATGATGATTGATTTACTGTCCAGCAGTGAAACATTCACTGACCTACACCTCTAGTTGATTTAAAGTTTTTTTTTTAAAGTCAAATCTGCACAACTTTTTGTTTTTATCTTTTATCTTGCGGAATAATAAAAACCCAAACATAATTGTGACTGTAACTAGAAATATGTCCATTTTAAGTCAGTCCTAAACTTCCCTGAATTAAATAATTCTGATGCTACCTTTCACAATTATATACAACTATAAAACTTGATTCTCAACATTTGTTTAAAGGATGTATTTTGTATTCTCACTCCAATAAGGACCAAAATACATAGAGACACTGCATGCAACATGAGTGAAAGTGACATGAGGGAATCAAAGTTGTACTTTGACTCCTCATGTGAACATGAAGCAGCACTGCCACCTAGTGGATGTAACGAATCAATACAAAATCATGTTTGTTTGGTTTTCTTGTTGACTTCACTGGATGTTTCTACTCAGTGTATTTTTCTATTTTAAATATCCATCCATCCATCCATCCATCCATCCATCCATCCATCCATCCATCCATCCATCCATCCATCCATCCATCCATCCATCCATCCATCCATCCATCCATCCATCCATCCATCCATCCATCCATCCATCCATCCATCCATCCATCCATCCATCCATCCATCCATCCATCCATCCATCCATCCATCCATCCATCCATCCATCCATCCATCCATGTTATTCAGCATTCACACTATTGTTATTCAGTTTGGCCATTTTCTTCTTCCCTTTTTTGGTCTTTAACTAGTCCTTCATACTTTGTGCTATTTCAACAATTAAAATATCAAAACATGCAGCTTTTTCTGGACATTATTGGAATGACAGTCTGGGTGCTCTCTCTCTGCCATTCACCCCAGTACAATTTTTTTAACAGCAGAGTAGAAGGAGGTCAGTTGTAACTCACTGGAAGGGGCATTACTTTGTTTGAATTCACCAAAAATAGTCACACCTTCTACTTCTTGCTTATTAGGGCCACGGGGCAAGCGCACCGGGCTGATCATGAGGTCATGGGTTTGATTCCTGCCTCAGTCATGTCAAGTCATTATTTGACTTTCAACGATTCAGCTGTCATTGGACAGTCTTTTTTTATAGACAAAATTGGGCAATTTGAAAGTGAAAGTTGTAGCACAAATGGTTTATATGTTATGAATTTATTTTCAAAGTTTTGAAATTTAGATAGATGCTATAAGGCCACCATCAGGACTATTGTATTGTGTTACTAGTTGACAACATCTGGATATGTCATCATCATTAGGCTACCCTTGCTGGGGCTTGAACCCACAACCTCTGGCACCAACAACCAGCCCCTAACTCACTAAGCTAATTGTCTGGAAGTGAGTCCTGGTGTGTGACTTCTCAAATAGACTCAGGGAGTCACAAGCCAGGCAGCAGTTGTCAAAATGTCAGGAACACAGTTATCTAAACAAAAATCTGATAATACATTAATTGCATTTAGACAGCATGGAAATGTTGGTGATTTGTTTTTAACAAGTGTTTTGCATCATAAGATAAAATCTGATGAAAAATGCCACTCTTACATTGACTGCAGTTGTTCCCATGAGAGCAGATTGAAAATGTATTTAGCAAGAATTGGATGATATATGTTTACAGTACTGTTTCAGTCAAACGTTTTCATGCACTGTATGCTCAATTTTTTTGATAAATCAAAAATCTGTGTGGATCGTTTGTGGAGGACCGATCCTCTCCAGCAAGTTTGGTGTCAATTGAGCAAAAATTGTGGGAAGAAATAGGTTTAATACGTTTTACAGATTTTGAAAAAAACAGAGTGATGGACTTCATAATTTGTAATGAGTTTAAGTGGACAAAAATGTCAGCAATATTGGGGCGACATTTTGGTGAGAGTTGCAAACGTCGGTTTGGTAAAAATTTTCAAAGTTTTTAAATTGAAACACTTATTGTGAAAAGTCTGAAAGTCTTGTGAACATTTTACAAGAAACATGTTAACATAAACCAAGAGAGAAAGAAAAAGAGGTAAAGAGACAGATCAGTTGGAAAATGCACCAACAGATTATTGAAGCGAGATACGAACCCACATCCTTTGTGTTATCAAGCTAGCTGACACCATACGCACTGAGCTACAGTGAGACTCTTTTGCTGCAACAGGGATTTTGCACTGTGATCAATTTGATGTTATTCAATGATGGCTGAAAGCCAAGCAAAATGCTAGAAAATGAGACCAACCAAGTGGTAGTAGTTTAAGTTCAAAGAGGCTGGTACACTAACAAAGTTGGCATGGTGGGATTTGAACCAGTGACCTTGCGGTTGGGAAGCAGCCACCTTACCACTGGACTATAGCAATACTTGAGAGGTTAAGACTTTTATGAATGTGTGACTATTCATTGTTTCACACTAATAATAATAAAGAAAATGGCTGACACAAACAACAATAGTGTGAATGCTGGAAGAAACACAAGAAAACAACATTCAGCATTCACACTAATAATACGGTCAATGGTTGGCGCTGGGCAAGTTTTTTAGGCTCAATTTCCGTTAAATCAAAAAGTTTTTGAAAATAACAGATTGATGGACTCCATAATTTGTAGCTGCAGCTGATGCTGATGCTGCCCGGCCCCTAATTAATTCAATGGCATTATACTTTGTCTAAATTCACAAAAAATAGTCACACCTTGCACAGAAGTTCTCTATTTCTACTTCTTGCTGTTTTTTCTACTATTTTGCTGCTTTCAGCTATCAAAGTCTCAACCTCCAGTTTCCTGTAGTATTGCTGTAGTCCAGTGGTAAGGTGGCTGCTTACCAACCCGCAGGTCCCTGGTTTGAACCCCACCCAAACAACTTTGTTAGTGTATCAGTCTCTTTGAACTTAAACTAACATCACTTGGTCTAGCTTATTTTCAAATCTTGCATGAGCAACCTTGATAATGCATATGCCCCCCCACATTTCTTCTTTACCACTTCTGCTAATTCAGCATGGTTCAGCAATGGCTTTCAGCATTCACACACATTTTCCATTAGGAAATGCTCTTTCCAGTTATAAATAGCTATGGATTACAGTACTAGCCACTTTCTGCGACTGAAACAGAGCACCTTGCTAATGAATCCCAATGGGAAATCGCAGTGTTGTAACAGCCAAGTCACATTAATCCTGAAATAAATGAGGATGTACAGAAGATGCAAAATACAAAAAAATATGCACCATCACAACATAATGCAACACACCTTCTGTTCACAGTTTTGTGATAAGAGCAGAGTTTTTCAGAGAGACACAAACAAAACAGACAGATAATCTCACACTCAGCAGAAACTCCGCATTTGTGCACCCAGCACTCAAACCACAAATACATTTTCAGCTAAAACACACAGGATATGTGACTGTCACAAGTGCGCTAACACACACACATACACACACACACACCGCCCGCCTGCATTGTTCAGAGCCTTCCGCCTGAAACACAACCAGCTGCAGAAGTGAAAATGACGCAGTTTGAAAATTTCATTTCACCCACTCATATGTCACTGGAAACTCACAGCATAATTCATCATTTATCAAAACATTTATTAAAAAAATTAAAAAACAGTTCAAGAAACAGCTTCATACTGACAGTACATACATTGATGCATACAATACAATGAAAAGGCACGGATAAATTATGTAAAGACGAATGCAGACTTACGTAAGCTGTCTTGTTTCCTAGTATGTTTTTCTTTGTAATGAATGCATGACACTTACTTGGATTATTTTGAAAATAAAGCAGAAGTAACAAAGTTTTTCTGGGGATGGGATCTATCTTCTGTAACATTTCCTTGAAAGACTTATATGAAAAATGAGAATTCATACATAAAAATAGTTTGTATTTTTCCAAGTTAAAGTAACTTCCTGGAGTCTGGATGTCACCGTGAAGTTGCCAGACTTTCATGAGTCACTTTTATTCTGTGTTATGTTGTATTATTCATTTCCAGATATAACAACTGCATAACAATTAAGTATATGTAAAGAAAATAATACTATGTACTGTGTGTATTACAGTGAGCATATATGAAAGATAAGGGTCTGTCTTTTTTATATACCTGAGTATTAAAAAAAAAACTCAAAAAAGTACATACATTGTTCTGCAGTGATTTGTATTTTGTATGTTGACATACTGTATGTACATACATGTCATTTACTTACGTAAGCATAAAGAAAATGTTAATCACAAAAAATAATGTTTTAAAAAAATAAACCTTTCAGGAGCACTGGATAACAGTTTGAGATATGTCATTGTCACATTAATGGCATTTTTTTACGTAATCATCATGGAGTCTTTCCTCTTTTTCTTAGAGTGAAAGGAGAACGGAGAAAGAATCAAAGTTTGATATCTTGAGACGAAAAACAAGACAATTTATCAAGAGTTGTCTTAGCAAATAAATACTGAGGACTAAAAGACACATGTTGGCTCAGTCCTAGTTTAACCAGCATGATAAAACGGAGGCTTATGAGTCATAGTCTGAGTTCAGTGTGGTTCTCATCACATCCTGACGTTAATCACTGAAATAAAGTGAGTTCACTGGTCCTTTTGCTGCAGAAAAAGGAACAAGATGAGTGAACTGGGGGAAAAATATGGAACAACCCAGAAAAAAGGAGGAGTGGTTATGTTTCTCTAAACTGTGACACTCACGTCACGTCACATTCTTGGTGTTTTGGGACCTTTCTTCCTGGGCTGAGGAAGAGGAGGAGGCTGTTCATCATCATCGTTGGGCGGTTTCGGGGGCTGAGGGGAAGGGAACAGTCAGAGTTAGACCAGATGCCACATTGGTAACCAGCAGCCTCCTCATCAGCGTCACGCTTAGGTGTAAAAAACCAAATCCCACACAACTCGCTATTTAAAATGACTTTAACCTCCTACCTGTGCTCTCCTGGGGCTGGGCTGAGGTTGACCGTTGGTGGGTTCGGGGGCTCTGGGGCGCGGCTGCTTGGAGCGCTGCTGGCGAGGACCAGTGTGTCCAGCCGGCTGCTGCTGCTGGTGATGGTGATGGTGACGGTGAGGATGATCGGGATGAAGATTCTGCTGATGCTCATGCTGGTGCTGGTGCTGGTGCTGGTGCTGATGCTGCTGTTGCTGAGGATTGGTCCATCCCAAACGAAGCTCCTCCTCGTCTGAAAGATGAGCATAGATTATGGGACGCTGCTGGAGAATCGATTTTATATTGATACCTATAATAAACACTCAAACGGTGACAGAAATCTAAGCCAACAGAAACAAAAAATCTTACCCTTAACTCGCATGGTTTTTCTCCGTCTAGTCCGGACACAGCAAATAATGGTGATGAGAATCAGCACAAGAACAATACCTGATGAGGATGGAGATTTGTGATTATTTGACATATAAAAGTAGATGTAGCTGTTTTAGGATTAATTCAGCTGCATTTGTACATAACCACATTACTGAAAAAACTTGGTGACATGCTAAACCCAAAGAGCAACAAAGGAGAAAAAACCTACCTGCTCCGCCAGCCACAAAAATCCAGACACTAACTCCCAGTACTTCTTCAGGGAAAACGAAGCCTTCAGGAGGAGAGATGGGGAGTCAACAGTTTGAAAGCAACACCAATGCTTTGTCAAAATAATTTAAAAGATGCCATAAACTGCAAAGTATGTATCCTTAAGATACAGCTAACATGTTGAACATCTAGCAGCTCTCATCAATACTCACCAATCAGCTGTAGATCGCAAATAAAAAGTAGTCCAACTGTGATTTGCATCATAGATTTGTATGTGGAAACACATGGTCACACTCACCAGGCGTAACGCATGTTTGTGTAACAGAGTCACTGGTCTGATTGCTGGCTTTGTTGGCGACCCTGCATTTGATGGGTATGGTTTCCACATCTTTGGTTTTTTGTTTCAGAGTTCGAGCCGTTTGCTTTTCCACTTCCTTGTCACCCATAAACCATTTAAAAGTGACACCTGGGTCTGTCTGTGTAAAAAATATAATTCATGGATAGATAAGAGGCGCACAATTAACAGTGTCAGATTTGTTCTCAGGGCTTTTATTTTGATAAGGTAAGTTTCCTTGTTTCAAAAATAGCAGAGTGATACAGTAGCAACCCAAATAAATACAGAAAAAGTGACATTCCTCCTGTGCATGCAAAGACAGAATAATCATACATTCTTAATTTTACATGGCCCCAATAACTTTGTAAATGAAAGACATTGGATGTTTGTTCTCACCTTAGTAACTGTGCAGGTAAATTCCACTTCAGCTTTGGACTGTGAACACTTTTGTGTGACTTTAGGTTTTGGGACAGGATCTGTACAGTGTAGATGATTTGATTAGATTGACTATTGATAGTAGTGCTCAGTATGCATTTAATGACACAGTCATCATCATAGAATGTTAAATAATAACGGTTCTTTAGTGATTTTAGTTGGCTATACTAACAATATCTGATCCAAATGTTGAAGTGGCAATAATTGACAGGAAGATAAACAGAGGATATTGGCTTTTAAACTGCTGTTACCTACCCAGTATACATAAAAGTGTTTTCTTCAAGTCCTTCACGAATTGTCCACTCAGTGAGAAAGCCTCTGGTGTGTATAACCCCGACTTGTCTTTCTGAACTTTTGTCAGCTTCAGGGATCCGTCCTGATGAATATCACCACTGACACCCACGCTAAACTTGGCGCCTCTACGATCCAAGATTACTTTATCATCGTGCTTCCATCTCAGTTTGTAATTTTCTGGTATTTGTTGGTTAAGGGGCACTGTGACGTTCGTTCCTGTTGCGACGTTAATGTCGCAGTCACTGGAACCTTTGGAGCAGAAAGAAAGGAGAAGAAATATGACGGAGAGTCAGACAGATGGCACAGTGACAGTCACAACTCATCAAACTCAACTTCACTGCTACTGATATCTTCAACTGCTAATAACTGACTTGCACCGTCCTCCTGAGTGAGCGTGTGTGTGTGTGTGTGTTTGAAACTGCAAGTGCAGGAAATCTGAGACAGACAAAACTCCACCGAGTGAAACTCTGCAGCCAACTCAGGTTGCTTCAACTCGCTGCAAATGGTGCAAGGATGGATGATGTGTCCAGACCACAGGCTGCAGAAAAGCCGCGTTATCATCACACTCCCACACGACAAGTGTCTAAACAGCTATAGTTCACAACCTTATCTTGGTAAACATGTAAAAAAAAAAAAAGCATTTATATGAGTTGAGACTGACATTTTTTCATCTGTAAATCAAAAATTTGATTCGCTACCAATCTCAAATATAGCAGTGTCAATTTATGTGATGGTGGCCAACAGGAAACTCATGGTTTTGTGAATCGAGGGGCAGACATTAATATTTTTTCATATAACAAAAACGTCATCTGTGGTACATACATTCTGAGTCATTAGAAAATAGTAAAATTAGCTTATTTTCCTCATTGCAGCAGAATCCTACATCTTCTAAAGATAATGTCTAGAGAAGATTCTATCATCAAAACCCCAAACCAACGGGTTTGATATTGAGCATCGTTATTTTCTTCCACTTGAGATCAAACTGAGAGGAAGTCAAATGATGCAATTCATGACTTCTACAGGTCTGTGAAGTGGAAAGGAGCTCAAGGTTTCCAATGCACCACCCGCTCATGATGAGGTTTTTAAGTCCTCTCTCTGTTATGAAGACATGAGATTCTTACTTCATACAGTAATCATTAAATGTCTTATTATCTAAAGAAAACGTGCCTCTCTCATGTATTCAGGTCAGATTTTGGGACTCATTCTTCTCAGTTCTGATAGAAGGAGAAGTCCCAGAACTATTACGTTGAAATAAAGATAATATCTCAAAATAGTGACCAAGTTGCACCATTATCTTGGGATACATGATATCAAAAGCATGATAAATGATTTTAAAATGTAGCGTTAAGACGGCTAGTGATCTCAGAAACTATTATCTGCCCTCTGAAGCAGCTTTAGTCTAACTCTGTACAAAAAACCACAAACAACTTCATGCTATTTCCAGGAAGTACGAGACAAAACATGTGAAGACCTCACATAGCAACCACAACTTCACACCTTTATTTTCAACCTATTCAGGAGACTGGCTCCACATCAACTTTGACATTTTGAAATCTGAGACCATATAATCCTCAAAGTTTAATTTGCTAATAAACAAAATCCGTACCTTGATGATTATATGAATTGGTTGAACATGTTTGAAATGTAGCTAAATTATGATTCACTTAGTGATAAAAACATATACCGGTATATATTGACTTGAGTTAACATTGCGGTAGTTTCGGACAAACTATCAGTCTCTAAACATATATAAATTTGTTTTTAGGTCAATTCTCAATGTTGTATATGAATTTAAAGAGGGAATTTAGTATTTAGTATCAGTAATTGTTGATGTTCCACCTTTGATGTGATTTTAATGTGCAGGGCTTCAGTGCAACAATACTTTGTGCATTCTTTCTGCTGAAACCACACTGATCTATTTCTGTGTTGAGCACTGCAGGTCATTTGTCCTGTAAACACTTATGCTGAGTTTCCTGTTAACCTTCATCACAGACCAACGTTACCACATCAGCAGGTTTAAGCTGCGCTTCAGGTGAATTACTTTTTTCGTCTACTCTGTGTCTGACATATTTCTGGTGGAGGTTTCAATTTCCTCTCGCTACAATCATGCCACAACGTTTTGTTGAAGCGACACCCATCAATAAAAGAACAAATTTAGAAAGCCATTTATACTAACAGTTTGGTCGTAGCACAACTGTAGATACTATTTCATGTCAGTGGCCCCCTCGGAGGTGACTGAACTCTCAGCGCTGCCTATTTCAGGAACTTCAGTTCAGTACAGTATGTTTATCAGTTCCCATTTAGTACAGTACAAGAGACTGGACTTTAATATTGACTTATCTTTTGTGAGTCTTTGTCAGTATTATAGTCTAATTTGAATTGATTTACTTGAGAACTGGTCATAATTTGTAGTTAAAGAACAGAACAAACACCTGGGAATGAAAAAAGAAGCATTTGAAAGTTCAAACAATTTTTTTTTTAACAAATATTTTTTTCTATAGACTATATGCTTTTAAAAACCTCATGGTAATCAACGTTATAAGTTTTGAAATCTGATGCTAATTAAGAACCTAAAAACATTTGTGTCCTACAAATAATGACCTACTACTCTTAGATATTGTATGTAAAAGTTAAAGTGTACAGTACCTGCTGAGGTGATGGACCAGCAGAGCAGTAGAAGAAATATTTCACAGACAGCAGCCATCTTCATCATATTCGTCTTCATCATATGCGGCAGAGAGACGAACAACCGCTTTCCAGCATCAAGGTTATTTCCTGTCAGAGCACAGTAAGATTACCTCTTTTGTGCATATACATGTGCATGTGTATGGTTTCTAAAGGAAGTGATCCAAAGCAAGCCACACAAATTTAGAACAAGGAGACGCACCTTTTATTCTACTTCTACTGCTTCACAGGCTAAAAATACAATCTGAGGCCTATTTAAAAATCACAAAACACATTGTCTTAATACAAGCACCACATTTTATGTGTGCACCAACTTAAACTGTAGAAATTATCAAATTATCAGTTTGAAACCACTTCCTTTTCTACTTCAGAATCTGGGACATTGTCAAAAACTGGCTTTTCAAGGTTTAAACTTCTCATTCTCATGGTTTTCTACATTGAAATCCTGTCACACACACACACACACACACACACACACACACACACACACACACACACACACACACACACACACACACACACACACACACACACACACACACACACACACACACACACACACACACACACACACACTATATACTGTAGAATAGATAACCTTAACATTCACAGCAGTTTTTTTTTAGCAAAATGTCAAAAAGTCAAAGGAAAGGTCAGTAACAGACCAAAAAACAATTTCATTTCATTTTACAAGTTCTGTCTGGTACTAATCCAAACTTCTCACACTAATAAGGTTTAATTTCAAAAAAGCAAATGTTCTATATTTACATAGACTCAAATTCATGAAAAAAATGAGAAGATTCATCTTACCTCTGTAGGTTTGAGTGGAAGTAACACACCATCGCTGAACTCTTCCACCCTCTGACTCTTGACTGCACTGGCAGCAGATATGACAAAAAACACTGAACAAATGCGCCGCGCCGCTGTTCTCCCCTGAGCGCGTTACTGTGGTTACCGCGAGATGTCACAAAATGCCACTAAATGCAGGAGAAAAGGTGTTAACTGCTGTGTAGCTCGAGTTAAGATCAGTTTGTGGTGATTAGAGCCAAAAGCACTTTTATACACCACAAGGCTTGCTTAACTGGAAAGTTAAGAAACACCTAAAAAGAAAGTAAAACGTAGCCTAACCGATAAGCAGATTTTTGATGACAATTTTCTAACTGGAATCTATTGTGCAACTCAATTAAGGTTGGGCAATAATAAGGGGAGGCCCAACATTTAGTCCTCTGAAGCTAAAAGCAGGAGCTTCTTTAGAAAATGTGTCATCAGGGGGAGGATGTCAGGACACTAAACTTGTCACACCAGCTGATACAGATGTTCTGAACGATGAGTTTGATGCTGTATGTTTTATGTTTTTGACTTCACGTTGGCTATGATTAACTCATTAGAGAACCTGAACGTCTGAATGTCAATTGTATAAATGGAAACTCAGAAGAACCAATTTCCTGTTTTTTATCTTTACAAAAATAAATATTCAAAGTAACACTATCTATATATATAGGGCAGTGACTGGGCCGTGACATGCCACCTCTCTCTCTCGTGGTTTAACACATCACTTATCTGGCCCTGACACAAGGTGTTGGTGCTTGATGATTTTAACTGCTGTAAAGTGTCCTTGAGTGGCCTGAAAGGCGCTCTCTAAATACAATTTATTATTATTATTTAAAGATAAAATGAGTGAAGCCATTTCTGTAATTTGTCAGTTCAATTTTTCACTTGAATAGGTTTTTTTTAATGCTTTATGTTTTGTGAAATAAGAACAGTAGAAAACTAGTAATTAATTATATTACATCATATTTGATTGTGTCTCTGAATAAACCCCGGCTGCTGCTGCATCTTGTCTTGTCTTGTTCCTGTCGTCATTGAGCCCGAGTATTGATCAACTAGAAAACTCCAACAATCCTAATTTCAGTTTCAATTCTCGTACCTTGAACTTTTCTTGTCTTTGGTGTGTTAGGTTCTCCATGATGTAGATCGAAACTTCCACATTGTAAGACTTGTCTGCACAAGTAACAAAAAACAAAACTTTAGTCTGTCTTTGTTGCTTACAGTATAAAACAATACATGCTTGAATTTTGAAGCATCTACGTAAAGAAGTTAAGCTGTTTATCAGGCCAGTGATACATTTTCTGGTGTGACAAACCACATATGTCCCTTTTCTCACAAATAAACACAGAGAGGCTTTTATTCTAAGGCAGGCATAGGAAATGACACAGGAGTTTAGGTTTAAAAAACAAGTGAAGAAGTGATAAACTCAAACTAAACTACTTCTTATACTGTGCACAGGATCATTCTGGATTCAGAATATAGTATATATAATATAGTAGAGACCAGATCATTCTCTCAATAGGCAAAATATTGAACCAAAACGAGGTGATAAATCGCCTCAGCCTTTAGACCAGTTGCTCTTCTTTTGCGTTACAGTCACAGTGCCAGGTATCAGCTGCCCCCTAGTGGTCAAAATGTGTAATTTCCAAAAAACAACTCGAGGGCTTGCACAATCAAAACACCAATAACCACAGGCTTTACCAAAACAAAGCAGCAACTTTTATGTAGGAGCCACAACAGCAACAACAAAAAGATCCTGTATTATCAAAAATCACTTGAATACTATCAAACTGCATTGAATTCCATTATCTGTTTAAAATACAGGTGATAATTGGTTCATTTTCACATTAACATCTGATCCAACAGCAGCAAGCCACACGTCATACACCGACAGTGATGCAGTATGTGCAGTTGTCCACAGAGTGGCACCATTTTATTTCATGTGCTTGTCACAACTCAACTATCGCACTGTGATGCTGCTGAAATATCAGTCTAAGTGTCCAAACGGAGTAATATTCAAACTCATTAGACAGACTCGGTGCTGGTTCCTGCTACAGTACAGTAGGTGTCACCACAACTATGAAACACATCCACTCACAAGGTGAAAACAATAACACTTTTTGTTATGAACAAACTGCTGTTTATATTCTTACATATGCCATGAGGTCAAGAGTTTGGATGATAGCAGCTCTGGGTTGGATTTGGTCCCGGCTTTAAACCTGATCGAGCTCTTAAACTTTGATTTACGGCATCTCTGTTTTATGTGACAGCATGTAAAGGAGGGGGAAGCAGGTAGTTACGAGTCCTGATGTGATCTTGTGATGGAATGAGTTCTTGGTAGCAGGGGGACAGGCGGACTGTTTGTGTCCCTGCGAGGGACACAGATGACCCTCTTCTGTTAAATGGGCCTTTATAAATAGAGCAGTTATTTTTCCACTGCTCCGGTCCAACTTGTCTGTACATCAGACCGAAGACACCGCACAGACCTGTTAGAGAGTCCACCATCCAATCACAATCTTCTATGTTAACCACAGCAGTCCATCATCCTATCAGGATGCTCTAAATAACTGTAGTCAATCAGATATTTCTCCTCAAACCAGATGGTTCTCAGTCTTGGATCAGCAGGACGGTGATGTGCTGAGTGACCGACCTTTGACTAGATCATTCCTGGCTGCTGTGTTAAGGCACATGGTATTAATTTTGCACATCATGTCTTTCCTCCAAAACACACAAAGTGAAAATGTCAATCATATACGGCAACTTTCTTGAAATTAACAATTTCTGTTTATTAATGGTAACTATAAATAATACATTTTATTGGTGGAGAAAAGATTAAACGCAATGCAGATCACTGGACATGTGTTTTAACCCGTCTGCAACTGTGTTAATTCCTAATATCTGCCATTTCTGACGATTAAGGCACAAATTGGCAAAAAAAAAGATCACAACTTGATGGTTGCAACCACAACCCCCCCAATACCACACAACGGCAACAAAAGGTGAATGAGGTCTTTATAATGGAAAAAGTTGCAGCTAAAATACAGTTGAAAATGAATGTTTTTGTTGAACCTGTGAGTTTGAGTGTGTTTGTGTGGGTTGGTGGGGAGTGGGAGGGGGGAGTAGGGGTCCCCATGTTTTGTGTTCTTCTTTTAGCTTACTGCTTGTCTTTTCTGTAAAAGGTGTAATTTTATTTACATTTTTATTTCAACTTGTGTGGTGGTGGTTGTTGTTTCTTCTCTCTCTCTTTCATCTATTAATTGTATATGAATTAAATGCACGTTGTGAATAAAAAAGCTAAAAAAAAGGCACAAATTGTCCCCCAAAAAAGCATCGCCACAGTCTGCTCTCACATCACATCCAGACAGGTTTTACAGTGGTCTTACAGTCCAGGAGCCAGTGGAACGAAGCCACTGTGACGAGACATGTCTGACTTTCTCTCCTGAACAGCCCACCTGCTAACGACTCAACTCTGAGGCAGAATGAAGTCATTACCGCCACAAACTATCACAGAGATCTTCCTGTTGTCGACCTGCACTGTCGCATCTTAATTACACTGCAAAGGTCTCACAGGCCTCAACGGGATCACAGCCTGTTGTACTCCTGAGGCCGACTCTGTGAACACAGGATCTGTTTATAGACTGGATGTGATGACACAATTCTGTATCAATGGAAAGAATGCCCACTGTGCTCTAATGACGGCCAATGATAAGAACATTTAGTTATGCATTTAGTGGCCTGCACTATCTGCAACATACCGTATGTAATCCTCTCTGGAACAGGGCTACAGCTCGCTGCCACATTGTTTAGTACGGCTCAGATTTCCTCGTTATACGAACTTTGCATTAATTACAATGTTATCTGAATATTCAGAGAGAGAAAAGAGAATAAATATTAACTTTACACAAACAATGTCTCCGGATATAGAAAATAACTTGGAGTTTAGAGAACATAATTCCACCAACTACATATTTGATCATGCTTTTTGTGCATCCATATTCCCTTCTATGTGCCCATCTATCCTGTGCAGGGTTGTCCGGGCCTGGATGAGGAAGTCAGGAACACCTCACTGCTGCTTTTTGCTTTGTTTACATGCTTGGATTTATTTATCACTACTGGACATTGTCCTAACCCCATCCCTCTGGAAACACATTCATTTCTCTCTGGCTCGCAGAAGAGTTCATCAAAGTGAAAAAGCATTTTATGCAAAGCCAGAATTGATACATGCGCCAACTGCAGCTCTGATCTCCCAGCAGATCAGTCTCGGTGCATTTGGGGTTTCTATTTTCAGAGGGATGACCGGTGCGTCCAAAAATCCAGCGGCCGATTTGTGTTATTTTTAGAGGCTGAGTGTCCCAGGGCCTTCTGATATTTGAATGATTGTTGCCGAGTATCTCTAAGGGATGCCGTCCTTTTGGAGACAGGGGCGGAGGCATTTGTGTGGCTTTTATTCAGGGCTGCATTTTCTTTATGTGGTTTTATTGAAGATGTATAATTCACATGCCACGATGGGCTGCAGCGGCTCAGTGTTACAACAGTAGCCAGCTGTGGTTACTTTTGGATTCTGTGCTACATCATTGGAGTTGGAGGCCATTTGAGTCATTTCAGGTTCAACATCAGGTGTGTTGGATTTGAAATGACCAGACAATGCCAACGCTTGCGCCTGGTGGATTTGTGATGTTCCCGATTTAGCAGGTTGGGTGCCTTTGATTTATTTTAGCGAGACAGATAAGGTGTGCTGGCTTTGTGGATTATTTTGGGAGATGTGACAGGTGGATGCCTCAGACTGGGTGTGCTGCGTTTTTGATTTTAGATCAGAATGCCAGAGGAGGGCTGCTCTGTATTTCAAATGTTTATTTAGGAAAAACTGGGAGCATTAGATTTGTGTTATTCTACATGGAGAGCGCTGGCAGCTGGGACAGAGCTCGGCAGCTTGGGAGACTTCCTTCAGCATCCTGTGGGACTTTTGATCCCTGAGGATGAAACTCTTTATCACCTTCTGAGCAGAGCAGAGCAGCGTCCCAACAGCTGGAAGTGTTTCAGAGTCTCTGAGGCTCTTCAGCTTGTTGGATGCATATAGAGTTATTGCAATAAGGAACGAGGGCATCCAATCATCATCCCGACCTCCACACCCTCAGGACACTGACACACATTCCTACCAACTGGAAACACCAGTAATGCAAATGTTTAGTTTATAAAAACCACCGACAATCCATCAGGGCATCCCTGGTGTATAGTCGGGCCAGGGCCGTTGTATAGGGGAGAAAGGTGATGATAATTCTAGGGTCCCAGCGCCCAGTGGGGCCCACAAAAAACCCAGTATAATCTTTGTATGACTGAATTATTCTGCATAAGACCCTGACTAATACTCATATTGCTGCATTAGCAAAACAAAACAACTCAAAACAAAGTAGGCTAAATAAAAAATGATAATACATACGTAGTCTAAGAAAGAAGGGGAAAAGTCAGGGGACAGGGGCCCACTTTAGTATTCTTTCAGGGGGCCCGGAATTCCTAGCAACGGCCCTGAGTCGGGCTGTCAGATCGAACTTCGCTATTCAAACAGAATTCAAATAATTTTCAAAATGAGAACATTTGAAGGTGAAAACTGACGTTCCAACGTGTGCCTTCCACAGCGACGCAAATTAACGTAGTGTGTCACGATGTTCGGGGTAGTAAACATGTTGATAAAACAATTTAGTTGTTGTTGTGCACGACGTAGAGTTGCAGCTTCAAATTAACTAGCAGAGTTTTTTTAATTGCCCGTTTATTCGGCTGGTCCGGTGGCCTGCATGTTCCCACACTACACGCACACATTCTTTCTTTCTTTTAATCGATCGATCTGCGGACCAGTTATGTGCCGATCACGGATCAACTGTGATCCATTGCACCATTATAATATTTCGATTTCCCTTCTTGAAGTTTTATATTTAGTTGGTAAAACTTAAGTGTGTTGCAAATGTTACACATAAAAAATTTGAATATAATTAGAATATTTAACATAAGAAGTGTTAGAAATTTGAATCTGATTTGGGGGGAGGATTGACTGCCATGGTATATAGTAACAGAAGCTGTCTGCTTGAGTTATTGTGACCTGTAGCCTACACTACCGTCCTCACTCTCTCACTCTTAGCTGTTGATCAGTCAGTGACACGCTCTGCTACAGGCTGTAAACACTGTCAGTCACTCGCCTCGTGTCCGAAGCCTTCACATCACTGCTGCTGTGTGACTCTACTGAAATGTAAACAATTAGATGATAATCATATTTCCTCACACTGGCAGTATGGTGTGTGCTCTACCACATACACACACACACACACACACACACACACACACACACACACACACACACACACACACACACACACACACACACACACACACACACCACAAATGACTCATTAAAATTAAAGGATCAGATTTAGGTGTGTGTGCGTTCTGTGTTCCTTGAAATCACATTAGGTCCAGTGCATTAGTGGGAACACACATACAGACATCGCTGCACTGTGTCAACAACATTTCTGTCAGCTTGCTAAGTGACGGATTAATATCAACTGACACCTGATCTAGATGTTTCATTTTAAGATTTCACAGCAATACAGTTTCTAAATTAGTTATTTTCTTAATTTAATCTTCATACAATTCAATTCACAAAGACTTGAACGTCATTAGCGTGGGATTCGAGGGGGGAAATCGTCACGTTGCGTTGGTACTGGGCTTCAAAAGCTCATATCTGATAAACCATGCTCTTAGAGAGAGGGCTCTAGGAAAAAAGAAAAAGAGTTGTAGGCTTCTCCACATAGCTGGCTATATCTGGAGAACAGAGAGGGAGAAGGAGGCAGAGAGAGAGAATGTGTGTGAAGCTGCCAACAGAAGCAGTAAGACTTCCAGAGTAAACACAGCTGATGGGGTAAACCCCCTCTACATCCCTATTCACCCCTAATACGCCTTCTCTCTGTCTCTCCTACATCCATCCATCTGTCCATCTACAGTATACATCTATAAAATGCCAGCAGTCCCAGCTACAGTAATAAATTAATATACAATATTGCAGCTCTGTGCAGGATGAAGTGAAAAGAAAGGAAGCTGTGAGTGAACACTTCCTTTTGTTAAATAACCACTGACATGTGGAGCTAAACATGTCTGCTTTATTTACAATATACTGTAGAGTTATTGTACATTCATAATGTCCAGTTTTAGTTCCTCTAATTCTTTTTCTAACATGCACAGAAAGACTAAAGCTTGAATTATTCTTCCTGCGCCTGCGTAGCTCCGAGGTTCTCTGTGCAGACGCGCCAAACTAAATTTATGCCAGTGTGTGGACTGTTAATGCATTTCCCCATACAGCTACCTGTATACTGTAGCATCTGCATGGTTTGGACTCGCTACTAAACTGCAGCAAGGTAGCCATTAGCTTAGTGCAGATGTGCAGACTGCTGTTTTGTGCATATAGGACTAAATAAAAACTAAACCAAACTAAAACTGCTTAATCATTTGTTGAACTAACTAAAACTAAACTGAAATAAAAAAACAAACTGAAAAACTAAATGAAAATAAAACTAATGAAAATGTTAAAACTATAATACTGTAACCTTGATGCATAGTAAAGAGAAAGATATTCTGCATCGATAAAACTCAGCAAGTGTGCAGTTAAAACTGATGTCCAGGGGGAATGGGCTCATCAGATTTCATAATAATCATTTGCATACAGTATGTCATGATAGTATTCAACAGTTGGTATTTTGGGCAAAGTTTGAAGGAAGAGGGAACTCTTAAAGGAGAGGAATCCCCAGGAGGATTATAGCTTTTCATGTATGTGTGCTCTTCACTCACATCCGTGGCCAGTCGAGCCGTTCTGCGCTGGCTGTTTTCTCTGCTGTGGTTTTCTGCATCAGCCCAGTATTTCTCTCCCTCTGTATCGTCCTCTCTTTCTAGGATTGGGTCGGAGCAGTCTGGCATTTCACCATGTAAGGCTGCAGAGCTGAACTGCTGCTGAGGAGAAAAAAAAAAAAAAAGGAAACTAGTTTCTTAGGGGAGGCTTTTTTATAATTATTTTTCAGCTAGAAATGAAAACAGTGTGTTCATGGGGATGAATAAGACGGCAGTGATGATAAAAATGGATCGCTGAGACACTTATAGTCCATCAGACATATTTATCACCACATGTTATATCACAGGGATCATAAAACCAGCACAACTCCCTTTTTTTAACATTACAGGATGCATCAACTCACAGTAATGTTTCTGTTTCAGGATTGCCCTTTTCACACTTCCCCTTTTACACCTTCACACGTGGATGCTGCCCATTACAGCTCCAGTCTGATCTGATTGCCGCTGGACAGCTCCTCGTGGATTTGAGGGCCTGGCTAGAGAGCACCACAGCCGTGGTAATGACTGTCACGTTCCAGATTTATCCTGTCAGTCCTGGGCCAAACAATTCCTCCTCTGCGCAGCAGTCACTTTGACAGAGGAGGTTAAATTAAACTCAATGGTGCATCACAGCTAATACAACAGCTTCCTCCATTTTTCCTCCCCAGCTCTCCATCTCTGCAAAGGTCAGACTCCAAAACGGCCTGCTATTGGTCAATAAGTCAACTTTGCAAGTTCGCATTTATGTTTCAAAATAAAGCTGGTGCAGCCATGTCTTATGCTGTGCTTCTTTGCTTGTCACCTTGATTGATAAACTGCAATGTCTGTATTAGAGCTCTGCCATGGCTAAAGAGCAGACAAAGGAACCAAATGAGATGCCGTCCCAAAAACCTCCATCCCTTCAGAGACAGATGACCTTTCAAATAGTCTTTATATAACCTTAACATTTCTTGATATTGTACTGCACGTCTGATGGCATTATATCAGTGCTTTGTTTTGAAAGACCACCTTTAACCCTCTGTTGGAACTGGTCTGATAAATGCCAGAGTTTGGTCCATGTACCATCAGAAAGACTTCAAAAGCATCAATTAATCCCCCACTAATGAGCCTTTAAGAACAACTCTGAGCTCAATGTTAAAGTAAGACCTGATGATGCTGTTATACCTAAAATTAGGAAACATAACTTTGTACTCCATTTCCAGGAGATAATTAAAGACATTTATATAGAAATTGGTAATAAAGGCACTGAAATCCAAATTTTAATGGATCTTTCATTTGTGTATTGCACACAGATGAATGTTTTTCCTTGTCTCATTAAATTTAACGGCTTATTTTGTTCTCTGAACTGTTTTCTTGGTCCCAAAAAAGTCGAATTGTCTATTTTCATTAACATGTTTCATTTCCTACTTGAGCAGCTCCGTCTCCCACAGGGACAATCATCTCATCCCTGGTTGTCAGAAGAGACTGTGGTAGAAATATGTGTGTGTCCATGTACTCTGACTGTGTGAAGTGTGTATCCACAGTGGAGCAGTGAGTAGCAATAACAACAAAGCAGACTGCCCAGTACGTGACTGACAGCCTGTTTACATGTAGATTCTCCTTATAAGGCAAATGCAACTCTTTCTGGGCCACAGCAGGGGGGTTATTTTTACTTTTCCTGAATTTTTGGAGCCCCTTGTCTTTTTTGATTTCGCCCAAGTGAAAGAGGCTGTCCATGACTTCACACACATCCAAACACATACTTTTTCAAAGACCAAGAATTTGTTGTTTTCAAAATCTGAGTTAATCTACATTCTCTTAGTTTTGGAGAATAAAGTCAGAGCATGTGATATATATTATAAATGAGAGGGCAGCAAACAACTGCAAACATAAAAGACACTTAGATACCGAGGCTACCTGGGGAAATTATTTTGTCATTGCTGCTTTAGCAATATCCGGGTCCCAGAGGATCAATTTCCAGGCTCTTCAATGGCCTGGTCATAGCCAAACTGTATATTTAGAGGTGCCATCAGCTGTTCACCGGCACCACACGTGTGCCAAGTGTCCACTGGCCTGCCAGGATAACGAAGACAATAGCGTATTCCAGCCGTGATGTTTGAATGTTGGCCAAACTGCGGTCTAGCTCTGATGATGCATCGGCCCTTCACAGCTGATTGGTCACGGATGCGCGCATGGTGCTCATCCACAGCACCGAAGAAAGAGTTAAAAAGTGGGTGAGCATGACAAAAGTTGAAAAAGCCTGGAAACTCTTCTGCTTCTTGCAAAAAAAAAACATGTTTCTAAGATTAATCCATATTTTAGGATAACTCTGTATCTGTGGCAGCAATTACTCTAGTTTATTTTACTAAATTACTACAAAATGCCAAAACAACTGTTACACAAAATGTCCATATTAAATATTATATTGACATTATATATACACATTATTCAGAGTGCTTTCAGACCTTGTATCCGTCTCGGGTCAAAGTTTTAACAACTTATCACTTTCAGCTTTTCGCAGCCAAACCTAAATTCCTGAACTACACTGAACTGCCCCAGTAGTTACAGGCTGTTACATGTATAATTCACCATCGTACGACCTTGCTATCCCCGCTACAATCTTTTCTAGGATGTCCTGCCTCTCTCCCTCTCCCTCTCTCCCTCTCTCTCTCTCTCTCCCTCTCTCACATTGTGTTTACAGCCTTGGAGAGAGTTGCATATCTGACATTTCTCTCTCAAACTCCAACCAGCTCTGTTCTCATCTCAGAGGTAAGAGGCAGCATCCTGCCATCTTTCAATCTAATTTCATTTCTAGACGATATTAGACCATAGATGTGGAGATAACGATCACATTCGATGATGTTTAGATGATTTAAACGCTTCGGATGATTCGTAAAAACGAGGGCTTTAATCTTAATGAATTAACCTTGCTCTCTGATGGAGACCTCCAGAGATTCATGTTAGTCACTTTACATGTTTGTAGTAACTCTTAAGTGTTCTGTGCAGACTAGAGATACATAGCTACATCATTTCTCTCCCTGTGGGGGTCAGAGGAGGCTACTTTTTATGTAAAGATTACAGAGGAGTACTCTATGAATCATTGCTTCTTATAAAAAAGTCATTGTTCACATAGAGTAAACACAGCTCTGAAGAGGGGGGGGCGTGGGGAGGGGGAATGGAAACAGGACTGAACCTCCCAGAGGGATAAACACTCATCTGCACTTCTTACATTCCCATCCAAGCCACATGATTTTATTTAGGAGCTCTGAGGAGCCAAATTGACTCAATCTTCTCACAGACTTGGTCCAGTCAGTGTCTTCCACCGCTGATACAGCACATGGCATGCATCAGAGTTAAAGTTAAAAGAGTTGAAACCGGCTGCACAGGAGGCTGAACTGGATAAAATCGAGGGATTAAAGTTATTGTTCTGGTTCTAACAATGAGCTTTGACTACTGTAATGACTTTTAGCCTCCACATGACTTATATTCACATGGTGTGTTTAGGAAAAAATGAAAAAACAATGGATGGTGACACTTGTTACTCAGTAAAAAACAAAAGAACCAACTTGAACAATGGAAACAATGCTTATCAGAGTTTTTCACTAGTTTGATGAAGTTGATCCAACTTAAAAGACAGTTTTTAATTTGGGTTCAGTGTACTGGCACCCAACAGCTGTCATCAGTGTGTGGGTGACACTGATCCTGCCCCAGTTAGAATAATAGGTCAGCATCAGCAAACCCATGTATCCATCTACTGTAACCTACATTTCAACTCGATAGCTGTCACGCTCGGCCTTTTAACTGTCAATCATTTTCTAAGAGGTAAAAAAAATGATACCGCAGCTCCTTTGTTCAAAAATGTATTGATTTGGATCAAATGATGAACAACACAGGGATCAGAGGAAACTTATAGAGAGCTTATAGTGTCTGTCACCTCAGCTGACACTACTGTGTGTGTGTATGTGTGTGTGTGTGTGTGTGCGTACCTGTACATCTGTGTGCAGCCTCATTTTCTACTCAAGACAACAGCTACTGGTGCTGACACATGCTGATAAAACTCACACCCATGGAATGACCGGCATCTACAAATCTGAACAATAGACACACACACACACACACAGAAATATTTTAGTCTCTACTTCTAAGATGAAACACTCAGTCACTTTCAGATCTCACAACACACATCGACGTGTCACACTCTCTCTGTTGGTCACACTGGAGGGATTTAGCTCTTGGCAGCAACAGCTGACAACAGCTGATTGTGTTTCTAAAAGTTCAACATGAGTTAACTCTACTTATAAAAGTAATAAGCATCAAAAAGTAAAAGTATTAGAGAGAATTTTGAGGACAAGAGAATTGGGGAAAAAAAACAGACTACATTTCAATAACAGAGGTAAATGTATATATTGGGGAAAAAAAAGTTATTGCTCATCAAATTCATAACTACACAGCTTTGTGACTTAACTGTGAACCAGGAAAAACAACAATTAACAGATTAAACAACAGGGCTCAGAGAGGATGAGTGAGACGACATCATGGGCCGACACAGCTGTTGATTAAACGTGCTTAATTTCTCCGTAATGGGTCAATAATTCTCAAAACGTCCCTTAGGCATGTTTCTTATTAACTCGTGAGCCTTTGTAGCTGAGCAGTGGCACGTTTGGAGGCTGAAACTTTCCTGCAAAAGTAAATTGACAAAAATAACGTGCAGCAGGGATGTGTTGTTTCCTCAACTTTGTTAATCAAACTTCGGCTTTAATCAGCGACTCCTCGGGGGGTCTAGTTGTGATTAGCATTTAGCTCTGGAGTGGTGTGACCTTTGTGAGTCCAATTATTGTGTAACTTCAGTTAAATTAAATCCAAGGCTGTGTTTCATCTCACCTTGCGTTGGCTCCAGTTGCTTGTTTTTATGGCATAGATCATCCAAACAGCTGCGTCTGTGTCGCCCTGTGAGATGTGAGAGGTTGAGACAGACAGAAGAGGAAAAATAAGAAAAGTTTATCCATTTGGGTGAGTCAGGGGTTAAATCTAGCAGGAGATACAGTATGTGAGCTATGTGAACTACAGACTCACAGACTCCAAAGTGAAGCCTGGGTTCATTCATTTAATTTCTTCACTCATTTCTCCACCGTGGAAGCGACAGCTCGTCTTCCACCTTGAAATGACTGACAGTCGGCACTCAGCACATAACGACGCGGCTGATGTGTAAAGACGAGTTAAGGATAACGGTACCTCACACAGCTGTAGACACCCACGCACCAGTCCCAATTTAACCCAAGGTGTCAGAGGTCAAACTACTGGCACAATGAAAACGCTCCTTTCTCTTGCTGAATGCAAGAAGAAGGGGAAGAGGGGTAGATAAGATTAAGTGGAAGGCTTTTCACCTGTTGTGTTGAATGATTCAGGGGCCCAGAGCTGGACAGAGGCCTCACAAAAGGCCAGGGATTATGGATATTTATTCTTTTGGATCCAGAGCTGCTGCCGTCAAGGGAGGGCTCAGAGTTTAAAGCCTCCTCTCATATGACTCTGGGGAATTGAAGATTTTTGTGGGAGAAAGACATTGTGTTTCTATAAGTAAATAGCGTGTGTGAGTGTGTATGGGGTGGTAGTTAATGTGTCAAGTGATAACAGGTGACTCAGAGGCAAATCAAGGGTGTAACAAAAGTGAAATGATAAAAATAGAAGTGTTGAAAAGTCTAGCAAAGGCAGTTCAGTCCAGCTTTAGCATCCTACGCACAGTGGAGGTATCAATAAGAAATAAAACAGATTGGATTAGCACCACAACAAGCAGGCGTGACCATTCACAAGGCTGGATTTAGTCTTTTTTCAGTTTTGTATCAGACTGTAATGAACAATTTACCCAGCAGGGGACGCTAGCATGACTTTTACCTTATTACAAAATAAAGAAGAACGAGACAGAGCTGATGTTCAGGTCCTCAGATGTTCACTTGGAGCTGCTAATGCAAAAGCACGGTCACCTTGTCACTATGACTCTGATGTGAGGAAAGTCCCAGATCAGATAACAGACGCTCAGCCTGCAGCTGCATATTCACTACTTATTTTATTTTGTTCGAGCTACTTCCTCAACTCAGAGCTGTTCTTTTTTTATTTCATGCTGTGAGATTAGAGCCACCATTAAACATTGACATTAGAGTGCATCACCTCAACCCAGACTGACAGATTCTGCAGTGGTTTGATCAGATTTAAAGCAACAACATCAGATGCAAATCCATGCTGTATCTCTGTATCTGTGTATTACTGTTATGTTTTGACATGAACAAGTGATCCCGACCACGCCCACTTAGAGGACAGGAAGTGGAAACCATTTCATAGCATTGGTAATTTGTGATCTTCTGTGCTGAGATCCTTAGCTTTAATTGGCTGTCGGCTGAGAGGCACAGCGAGCCTGTGCAGCTTAGGATTTCTCATTATGTCAGAACAGAGCAAGTGGTGCTCCAGTGAGAGTGAGACCCTGCAGACAAATAGTCTGTAGGCGGCGTAATTGCCTGCCGAAAATTGAATATACACAAGAAAATGCGCGATGCTAGTTATGACTTTATAGGAAGAGTGGTGTAATGTCTCCGTTTTAGACCCTTTCTTTGTGTTTTGATGAAATAACAGGCTTTTTTCTCCGTGTGAGAACATTGTCATTGTGAAGACATTTTCTGTAGCTGCCACACGATTGGAGTCTGGTTTTCACACATCATCAGGCTTCAGCTGACGCCTCTGAGCTGCTCTGTAATCACCATCACACCACATGCCGCCGTACACAAAGGTCACGCAACAGACGTCACACACAGGAGGGTGCTGAACTGAAACTGAGGTAAACACTGAGTTCTGTTGTCTGCAGCCCTTTGTTTTCTCACTGTCCCTGTTTCCTCTTCCCTCTCACTTTGTCAGGAGAGAAGAGAAGAGACGAGACGAGTAGAGAAAAGAAGAGAAGAGAAAAGAAGAGAAGAGAGGAAAAGAGAAGAGAAGAGGTTTTTGTTGTGTAACCAGGAAGCGGTCCACCTCCAGACTCCCAGACTTCACCTCGGTCCAGGAGCCTGACTCAGTTCCCTCCTCTCTTCATCCAGCTGACCAAAATCTAACCTCTCCGCTGTCGCCATGGAGCGTGTTCAGCACATGACCAAGTCGGCCATCCGCCGAGCGTCTCAGATCGAGGTGAACCCACAGGCCAAGAGGAACCTGCAGGAGCTGTTTGTCAACTTCACCCTCATCCTCATCTGCCTGCTCCTCATCTACATCATCGTCCTGCTGAGCAGCTGAGAGGGGGCTGAGCTCCGGAGAGTTTGGGGAGGCTGCGCTGTGGAAACGAGTTTGGCTGATATATGGCTTTTACTGATTCACACAGATCAGATTTCTAAAGGAAGCAATAATATCCCCATATATCAGCCTAACTCTGTTTGACAACAGCCACGGAGGAGGATCACTGCCAAACTCTCTCGGTTCATGGCTGTGGCTGAGCTCAAGGATGATGTTTCTGTGAGGGCTGATCAGGGATCAGCTTCCCTGCCTGTCTTTCTCAAGGGAATGATCAAAAGTGACCCGACTTCTACAGTTTAAACTTCACTGATATACTGTATGCATGTGTATCTGCCTGCTGCTCCTCCACATTAATACCATGCTCACATCACAATGTACTGATTCAAGTCGATTCACAGAGGATTCAAGACATCCTGTACAACATTTAAATGTCTCCTGCATCAGTAAAATACCGACAATGTGAGTGATACTGAAATATAATACATCACTTTTGTTTAACTTCCATTTCCCATGAACCCTGTTCCTTCATCCTGCCACCGCCCCCACCAAGAGGAGAAAGATAAACATGCTGGAAATGATTTTTTTTCCATCAGCATTTTTACTTCCATTCCCAGATATCTCAATATTCAGAACATAAAAATCCTCCTATAGGATTTGTTGTGTATAAAAAATGATGGTGAAAGGATATATAACATATAGACAAGGTAAAGACTGCACTGATGATACAACTGGTAGCATAAATGTATTCACTTTTGGATAAAATTCAGTAAAACCAGAGCAGTGTTTCAAATCCTTACCTCTCTGATTTGCATCTCCTCCGGCTTCTTCATCATCGGCAACGGCAGCAGAGACTCGTGGGTATCACAGTATCTGGAGCCGTCTTCCCTGCCAAACTAACATAAAACATGGCAGTGATGTTGAAAAAGCTGCACAAATTACTACTAAATGCTCATTTGAACCACTCAACTGCAGAAGGAAATGGAAAACTCACATTTGACCCATTCTGAATCACATACTACAGTATATCATATTTATTTAGCAATGGTTCAAAGGACTGTTGGCCTGTAAAGTAGAAGCTGCAGGTATTTCTCACCAGTGGGCTACATAAAAATCTCAACCATGCAATTTTCTACATGAGGTATGAACTATTACACTTAATACTCAGTGTATTCAGATCAGTGAGCACCAGTTTGGACGTGCACAACACACCTCACACAATCCCTGCTATATTGTAAGCCTGACATACAGAACATGCAGTTTATCAGAGAAGGACATTTCACTTTGCATGGTGTGATATCACTTTATGGCGATAAGATGTGTTCTATTTCTGTTTAGTTATTATAGCTAAGCTGACTGATGCCAACATTTGTGTTAAATTACAGCACAAGTGTCCTGATAGTGGCTGCAGAGGTGCAGAAAAGCAACTGTAATGTGCATTATGAAGTCCAGAAGAAACTAATATAATTATAACAATTTATACCAGCCACATTTACTGTACACATAATGCATCTTAACTACATCTGCCATCAATGGAAATTAAATAAGTTATTGAATGGTCTTTCTTTATGGATGTCTGGAAAGTTGTACCACCTGACTTCAAAACTACTTACAAGTCACCAAATAAATTGCATGATAAAGAAAATAAGTGTTTTTGTTTTTCCTGGTGCAGGTGTGTCTTTATTTCATATTCCAATTCATCATTTAAGTATAATCATTTATAAAAGAGTTGGTAGCCTACGTCTACAAAGGCAGGTTGGCTAATTAGCTAATTGCTAACACCTTTAACTTACCGGTTAACCTTTACTACGTGAGAAGAGGAGATGAAAAGAAGTCCAGGAATGTGCTAAACTTCAGACTTGGCACTAATAGCTATGTTTCTTCATAATTTAACATTTTAAAATTAAATTCAGTGTGTTAAAAACAAGCTATAGACAATTCCCCCAAGCAGCTGTAGAAGAAACCGAACAAAAACCGTTTTAAAGGTTAAACGCCAATCACAGAGCTCCCTGACCGACATGTTTTCTACCTAGCAACTAGCCAAGGAAAATCTTGATTGGGCGAGACGCTGCAGGGAGATTTCTGATAAAGATAAACTGAAGAGAAGGGCTTTCTCTGCCACCTATTGAATTTATACTTTTAATAATAATAATAATAATAATAATATTAATAATAATAATTTAGATTTATTGAAGAAAAGTAATCAACTCCTGGCAACAATATGGCAACTGCCCAACAAGGCAGTGCATACAAACACCATGGCTCTATAAGAACAGGTCAACTGTAGCATTGCTCTCATATCATCCATAAATTGGAGAGATTAAGAAAAAGAAATAAAGCAACAATACCACAATTTGCATACACTACGTGGCCATTAATTATAGCTAAAATAACACCAGGAATAACTGCCTGAGTATTAATTGCTCATTAAACCTCTCTCTCACACACAAACACACACAAGGATGCAATAAAGGAGAGCAACAGCAGGCTTTATCTCACAATCATAATTTTACTGTTCCATAACATACAACAGAAATGATACAAATATAAATAAATATTGTTATTGTTATAATTGTTATATAGTTTTACTTCAAAAATGGCAAGACAGACATCATTAAATAATAAGTCACAAGGGTGACATCCAGTCACGTTCAACTCAGCTTGTAACACAAATTGCAATACATTTACTCTTTCAGAGTAAGATTTCAGATTTTCCTCTGCAATTTTGGAAAAACTGAGTTGAAAGTGAAATGAACTGAGCCCTGGTCTGTATATCATCACATAGAAAATCAACTAATCAGACAATTAAATGTTTTAACAAGCTGCAGTTCCTATTCATTGATGGCCAGCTGATTTTGATGTTGTTAAAAAAAAAGAAAGAAGCTGGTGTGGGGAAATAATGCAGAAAAGGTCATGTCATTCTGATTCTCCTTGAAAACAATAATCAGGCAAAATGCAGGACAGATAAACAAATGGATCAAATCAATCAATAAATACTGTACAAAGCCTACAGCACCAACAGAAGAGTATAGACAGTACGTGAATGGGAACAATTATACAAAAATAAACAGATAAATAAATGAATATTCTTGCATTTTTCATAAGAAAATCTCAACCTGGAGGACCATACCAGTGTTTTTTACACCAGATCACAAGACAGTCCCAGACCTGCAACTGAAGAAGTCCTTAAAGGGCTCAGAACAAACTGACTCTGCTTTTAACCGTTTTCGCATCTAAGTTAAATTTGATGCAGACATTGTATTGATTAAGATAAACTATCAATTGGAAGTTCATTAGTAAAATAAAGTGACATGAATAGAGACAAAAACAAAGAAAAAACACAGATTTATCACTGTAAAACACAAAAAAGTGCAAAAACACTGGGCTGGTCCTTTAACCGTCACCATGAGAAAGGGTTGTCACCCAGAATGTGCTTCTTGGTTTCAGCTGGGGAAACAGTGTCACCCTTGTGTTGGATTTTTTTTTTTTAAACTCGTTTTCACAACACATGTATAGGAAATTAAAGTAGCGCCAGTAAAATCAGGTGTGATTGTGAGAAAACTCATTATTAATTAAAAAAAATAGAAGAAAACATCTGCATTGTCTGATGCAGATGTCAAAGGTAAAATGTCAATCTTTAACATAGTGGTTTGAATAAATATCATCTTCACAGTGTGCATGGAGAAATGAACCAACTGTGGTTCATTATAGGGCCGATCCCAGGATCCCAGGATACCATCGTCTCCTTTTATTGGTCCGTTTACTTTGCCGGGGTTTGTCACATTTCAGGTCAATATTTACAAATACACCATTTGATAGACTGTATGGGTCTAAATTCATGTCATAAAGGTACGGTAATGGGACAAAACTGGAGATTAAATGTGTTAATTTAGTTTACATTTTTTACCTTATTTCCCATATGACACAAACACAGACATGTCTGCAAGAGGCTGTGTCTCAACTGGGCTTCAGGAAGTGTTTCCTTCTTCACTTAAGTTTAGTTTGTTGCTGTGTTCATCTCACCTGCACAATGAATTTAACACACTAAGACCTGATTATACATGAAATCACACTCAGGGTCATGTCATGTCGTCTTATGACACACAGGTCGACCACATATAAAACAATGCATAGAAAAACATCACCCTGGAGTATGGCTTTGAAATTAAGTGTATGTGTGTTTAAAAAAAAGCACATATTTTGCTTCTGAAATAAGAATCAAACTATGTTTCTATGAAATATACTTTATGAAATATCTACAACTGGAGCACACGACATTCCAATGCAGTCCTACACAGGCCAGCAAAAACGTGGTCTTCGTGGTGGAATTGTATGGGATTGCATCACAGTAGGTGTGTCCGACCGATAAATACGAACAAGTAAAGTGCAAACACTTCCTGAAGCTCAGCTGTTCCTCCAATGGAAGACGGGCATCGACTGATGCTGTGGTAAGAACTGTGATAGTTGTTGAATGGACCCCGGGGGGTGTCAGCGTGACAGGAAGTAAACCAACCCTCTGGCCTCATCTCTTTCTCTCTCTCACTCTGTCCAGTGGATGATGACCATGCAGTTTGGAAACTGTACAGGTTACTGAATGGACTCCATGGACCTCTGGATCATGAAAACTACTCTACATGAGAACTATGTAAACTTTAGAGTCATGTTTAAAAAACAGACAGTACACCAAAAAACTGGAGATAATGGGGATTCAAGTGAGTGACAGCAGCATTATGATAGTGTTTCTGTTTTCACATGCTCTAAGGTCTGCCCCACAGGCAGAGACACACAGCAGCAGAGCTCGGTCACTGACATGAACTCCTAGCTTGTAATGTAAAGTAAAATGTTTGAATAAATCCTCCTTGGCATTAAAAAAGTTCTCCAGGAGTTGATTATCATCCCCACATCGCCGACAGAACTCTTCCTCTGTGTGTCCCTGATCCACCAGCATTACAAACAGACCGTAGAAAAACAGTTTTTTTGTTAGATTATAAATACTAGAATAATAGAAATACGAGGGGCGCTTGATCTGGATGTGCCCCCTCCAGAGACTACCGCAGTGTCTGGAGTGGTGAAATCAAGCGCCCCTCAGCTATAGTTCAGTGATTTGAAAATTACTTTCAAACATTTACTGTATGTACACAGTCAAAGCACTGGGACAGCAAGCTAAAGTTAGTCTTTTTTTGCTGGTGTTATTATTGTAGTATGGTGTAATTTGTCGTACTGTACTGAAGAAGCCAGACTCAGCAGCTTAGCTTCGTCCTTTTTCATATCTGAAGGAGAAAAACGTATTGATACTGCAGACGGCCCACGCAGCACGAGAGACTGAAGGCGATCATCAAGGCAAAAAAGAGTTTGTCTCTGAAAACACAGCTTGTAAGACACATGTAGAAGAAAAGCTCAGCTTATATGGAGCTAAAAATATACTCTCTCCGTGCTCTCTCACCACAACCATCACACTTCACAGGGGAATCTATCCTTTTGGGACCTTTTTTTGCTACTGACACAGTCGAACAACTGACAATTGCTACATACAGTTGTATTATTTTAGTAGTTTTGGCTGTTATTTCTTTTAATTTGGAGGTAAAACCAAATGTGACACTATATCTTCTCTAAATAATCCACATCAGTAGTAGTATATTGCTACTGTACTTTAATACTGCAATACTTGTGCCGTTTCTGAATCAATTTACTGCACAGAAACCACATTTAAATAAGAATGTGTTAATTCCTCCAGATGTTTACAGTTTCATTTCTGTGTAGGACTTTTAAATCAATTGCACACGGTATTATATAAAAGAATGGAGACATAAATTAGTAGCAAATTAATATTTTTAAATCCCCGCAGTGCCAGTGTTCACTTTCATGTTGACTATGCAGAGCGCTCACCGTGCACAGAGGCTTAACGTTTTAAAATCACTGGAGTCCCAGCGCTGCAGATGCTGTGGTTAGCAAGCCATGTTTGAAGTGAATGTCGCCCAAATGACTTTCAAAAACCTGCAATCTGATTGCTGTCCAACTTTAGCTCCCTGTCCCATTACTTACATTTTTTTTTGACAGAATTGGGTTTGTTTTTTTTTTGTTTGTTTTTTTTGCCGTCAGAAAGAGAAGTACAGGGAGTACAGCTCCTCTTCTTTAGTAACGTATTCTTTGCTTTTTCCTGCCTCCATCCCCCTCGGGTCTGATGGCGTTGCAGCATTGGCCTCAGGAAGGCTGAGGAAAGGAGGGAAATTAAAAATATTAGAATAAAAACACACACAGACACACACAATATGTAGCTGGTTTGGCACCATCACAGCAGAAAGTAACAGTGAGAGTCTCTTGCATGCTGCCGTGCCAGTGTATTCAGGGAGATCCAGTGAGTGCTCGTAGCTGGGGTGATGCCGACTGTTCATGAGTCCATGCATGAGTCTTATACATTGGTTAAAGGGATAGTTCAACATTTTGGCAAATTGGCCAATTGCCATAATCCCTACAGTTTTAGGAGTAGGTTTGTTACCTTTAATTGTCGGTGCAAGCTATTTTTAGAACGGCGGAGCAGAGCTGCTCAAAAACAACTCTGTCTCGTAACGTTCTGTTATCATCTCATAGCCTGGTGAATGTGCAGGTCACAACTTGTCCATGACAGCATTTTGAGTTGTTGGATTGTGTATTTGATGAGTTTGATGAAATCAAGAAATCCCATGAGCCTCCGTAGCGTAGCTCTGAGCAGCTCGCGGCTCTGCTCCGCCGTTCTAAAAATAGCTTGCACCAACAATTAAAGGTAACAAACCTACTGCTATGACTATAGGGATTATGGCAATGGGCCAATTTGCCAAAATGTTGAACTATCCCTTTAAGTGAAGGTTCTACGTTTTCATTACTTTCAACCAGCATAAGGAGGAGGAGCTCCACCTGTGGTACAGCTGCCCCAGTTCAGCCTAAAAAGTGAACGTCCGTCCACCCATTTCATTTCATACACCCACTTCCCTGTGTAGAGTCACATGGTGGTGCAGATTATACTGTACTGTACCTCCACCATGACACACACACAGACAACCATGGGGGGCCGGGGGAGGAGCATGCAGACGTCCCACGGACCCCAGCAGAGGGATACACCCACACCCAGCCATGGCTGCAAAATGATAAACACATTTCTTGCTGAGCATCACAAACAGCATCAAACTGCTGAATCAGGGACAGAGATGATCTGCACATGACGGCCTCCTTAATGCATCAATAATTGAAACCCAGGTGATTCATGCTGCGAGGCAGCAGCGCCAACAACTGAGTCCTCACGCTGCATCACATAAACCTAATACCTTATACTGAACAGTATTTTTCCCAAAGGTCAAGAATAAAGTGTCTTTTCTACTTTCTAAACTCGGCATGACATCTGTGTGAAACCGTATGAGAATCACACGGTGGGATCTTTCCAAGAAATGTTGTTTTGTTTGACGTCTTAGATGTGGCTTCATTTGCTTGTTTGGCCACATCAGGGCTGCTAAAGCACTGACTCATATTTTCCTTTGGATAAATAAAGGCTTATTTTGCATATGCACAATTTTTGGTGTGTTGGACTTTAAAGATGTGAGCGAGGCATTTTTCAGTTGTGCAGAGGAGACTGAGTCACAGATGTGAAATCTGTTATCTGGCCTATATTTAAACACATTTTCAACATTTCTCAGTGAAAATAAATTTAACAATGAAGATGCAAAGCTTTTTTTTTTTTACACATCAAAGACTGTTTGCAGGTCTCAGAGAGAACTATTGCCTTCAGTTTGTGGAAAGGCTGCGGCAAGATCAGTTGATACAGACACACTTTAATAAACTAACTACAGTTTTAATATTAGATGCAGCTCTGCTCAATTCAAAATATTACTCAGTACTGTTTTGTTTCAGGTGTTTTGCAGTTTATGCCCTGCAGCAGCAGCAGCAGCAGTATTATTATCTAACCAGTGATTGTGGCAAAAAGCCCCACATCTCTGGCACTCTGTCCACTGCCTCTTTGCTGCAAGAACAAAAGCACAACAGCGTCATCTTTCAAGTTTCACATGTTGGTGCAACTCTTTCAAGTCACTCATTCTGTTCCTGGCTTGACTCAGTTTGAGGCTCCCGTTGAGACTGATTTGTAAGGGCAAAGTTTCAGAGTTGGTTTCGTTTCATGAGCTGCAGAGAGCAGACAGGGGACGTCAGTGAAGATTTGCAGTGTATTTCAAAGAAGATCCTGCCTGTGATTGCTCCGTGCTACGAAATGCAAAAATGAGATGTTAAAGCATAATGGATCAAAAGGGGATTATATCTTCATTATTTTTCTACACTGACCCTGAACTAATGGAGCACTGCAGCGTTCTGTGAAATGAATAGATCAATTTGGTGCTCGGCACTGATTCAGGCTTAAATTAAAATCCCACGAACAAAATTAGGGCCTTTAAAGAGTTTAGTTTTGTTTCACACTTTATTACTGACTAAAATCAAAACTAAAACTGTTACTTTCAGATCCCAAATCATACTTTTACTTTTATACAATTTTCATGAAAAAATGTATGCTATTTACTGTATAGTCGGTGTTCGCAAATCAGTTTTCATTGCTAGTCTGTTTGCCTTTTCTTATACAGGACTTAAACTGCTTTTATGAACACAAGGGGAGTCAGAGGAAATGATGCAGCGTAATCCTGGGTTATTGTACCGTCTGACAGGTCACAGATTCTCATGCTGGGACGAGAGAAGGCTGATAATTCACTGAATTTGTTATAAGGACATTGTCAGTTTGTTTGGCTGCACTGTAAACCCATAGACCAGCTGCTCCTCTCTTCTATTTCTGACATAATACGTGCTCAGGGAGTGTTTGCTGCCCCCTGAATTCTGGGATGTGTGGCATTACACAGCACTTTGTTACCAAATTACCCAAAAAACTAGATTCCTTCATACAAATGAACTAAATTTCAGAATAATGGTGACTGGTGTTTTGATGCATTTAGAGCTACTACTATGTTAAAGGGATAGTTCAACATTTTGGCATATTGGCCCATTGCCATACAGTAATTAGTTTTAGGAGTAGGTTCGTTACCTTTAATTGTCGGTGCAAGCTATTTTTAGAACGGCGGAGCAGAGCTACGCTACGTAGGCTAATGGGATTCCTTGGTTTCCCTCATCAAACTCATCAAATACACAATCCAACAACTCCAAAACGCTCTGGTGGACAAGTTGTGACAGTGACCTGCACATTCACCACACTATGAGATAATAACAGAACGTTATGAAACAGAGTTGTTTTAGAGGTAAATTCATGCAAAACCACTGATGCGCATTCCCGTAGGGAGCAGTTTTTCAGCAAGCAGTCTCTGCATTTACCTCTAAAACAACTCTGTCTGGTAACGTTCTGTTATTATCTCATAGCGTGGTGAATGTGCAGGTCACAACTTGTCCACCAGAGCGTTTTGGAGTTGCTTGATTGTGCATTTGATGAGTTTGATGAGGGAAACCAAGAAATCCCATAAGCCTCCGTAGCGTAGCTCTGAGCAGCTCACGGCTCTGCTCCGCCGTTCTAAAAATAGCTTGCACCGACAATTAAAGGTAACGAACCTACTGCTACTGTATGACTATAGGGATTATGGCAATGGGCCAATTTGCCAAAATGTTGAACTATCCCTTTAAAGTCTACTAATGTCTGTCTGTGCAAACTAAGGGGTGAGGGGAGTGATACAGGCAGTGGGGGCAGCAAACATCATGTTACTCACTCCCTGAATTACAGTAGGTGAAGTGAAAGTGAACTGAGGGCAGCAGTGGAAGCAAGTCACATGACTGTAGTTCTCACCTCCTAAAGCTTTGCAGGCCCTGATGCTGCACCAGGGCTTCCTGAGGATGAGGAGCATGAGGAAGAGCAAGGCTTGGCATGGGATGATGTGGAGGATGAGGAGAAGAAGGAGGAGGAGGAAGAGGAGGAGGAGGATGCTGAGAAAAAGGAGAAGGAGGAAGAGAGCTGAACAGTGGCAGGGCTTGCCTAAGACGGGGGAGGGGCCGTTGGAGAAGGGGGGGGAGAGGAGGTGCAAAGCTCCCTCCTGATCCTACCTCCTCCACCTCCTGTCCCTCCTCCTCCTGTCCTTCATGACTCATGGTGGGAGGGCTGACGAATCGGAGCGCTGCCTGGCTAGGGAAGCTGGCGAAGCGGTGATCTGATTGGCTGCCTGTTTTTAACTACAGACACACAGAGAGGCAGGTTGTGGGAGGGGGTTCCTGATTTCAGGGATGCATTTAGTTTCTACCAAATGCTCTCTACTATAAATCAGTGGTTCCCGTTAGTACAGACAGTTAGAAGTGACATGAGGTTGATGGAAGCCATAACAATGGAGTTTGAGAATAAATCGTCTTAGCTGCAGTCAGCAGGAATAAAAACTCCCGTCCAGGACTGAGAGTGATTCTCATTATTCTGATAGGATCTGTCGTCACTGTCTGCCACCGTGGGTTTCTCAAAACTATCACTGAGAGCCACTAAAGTCAGACCTTTTTCTAATCCTGCACATTGGAGCTTAGAGGTGTAAGTGAGGGAATCAAGGACTCTTATCTAATTTAGTTATCTAATATGAAGAACCTGCAGAGAGCAGCACAGGCATGAAGAGGAGGAGGAGGAGGAGGAGGAGGAGGAGGAGGAGGAGGAGGAGGAGGAGGAGGAGGACTGATGTTATGATGCTCAAATCAAGCGTTTTTGTTTCTGAGCGGCTCCAGGGATGAGCGGTGTGTTTACATGTAAGAAGAAAGCTGATGAGCAGCTTTGTCTTAATGAAGCACTCGGTGTGAGACAGTGTTTCATGTTCACACACACATACACACACACACACACACGTGGCAGATGTTCAGGATGAACGGGGTGATCTTTGTGTTTGTGAGCGCTCAGACAAACGGCTCAATCAAAGTAAGAATCATTTAAAAATAATACAAGATTAAACTTGATCAAGGATACAGATATACTCTTCTTTAACAGCGATCAATGACTTGAATTGCATGTGTGTATGAAGGTTCCAGTTCATGCATCATGGACGACAAGTGTTGTGTTTTTAAAAATAAAACACTGAGTCACACTGGGGTGAGCTGTATCCATGACAGGAGCACAGTTCACCTGTCTGGAGGGTTGTCGGACAAGAACGGGGGAGGGAGGGAGGGAGGGGGGCTGATGATGTCACAGACACTGACAGGGTCATCCACATCCACATCCACAGCCTTTCACTCAGGAGTAATGATGCTGCCGCTCACCTTGATCAGAGGGTTGATGACACCGACATTGGCACTGGAGGTGAAGACCTTGTTGAAGCCTGTCTCTCTGTTGACCAGCTCCAACTGGTAAAACTTCTTGTCATCCTATTAAAGAAAGAAAGAAAAAGAAAACGTATTACTCCCCCCTCCCTCTGCAAGGAAGAATCCTGACACATTGTGATGAAGATGACACTCAAACCATGTTTCCATCCACACATATTGAATTAAAAATGCCTTATGGAAACAGTGAAATTCCATTAAATATCATGAATATCGATAAAAAGTTAATACGGTCGATCTCATTGGATTTTCTCTTGATTGATACAAAGTTACTGCGACAAATGCTGATAGAAACAGTTCTTTGCTGATAAATGTAAGTTGCAATCGTGTTTTATGTCAATTCAATGCTGTTCAAAGACACCGTGGGAGTAAACAAAGAAATATGTGAGTGTACAGGACAGACTGGCTTCACCTTAAATTGCGAGAAAACTATTCGACACACCAATATGATCGCAAAACAGCACATGACGTCATTACGCACGGCTTTTTATTCGATTTAAAGGACTCAGATGGAAACGATTTTATGGATATTTAGATGATTGGATTGGCAGCTGGATGGAAACATGGTTATACTCCGTCTACTCACCACCAGCTTCTTCACCAGAGCTTCTCTCTCCGTCACCATCTCTCTGAGCTCGGCTATGATGTGCAGGTCCTCTGGTCGACTCTCTCTGTTCCGTAACTTCTCCTCTGTTCCCTCCAACCTGCAGACATGACAGGACACAGGTTGTGGTACATGGACGATGTGTACAAAGTGTTTTACAGAGGAGAAGCATTTCATCTTTCGGGGGCCTCACAGTATTTGCAGAGCGGTGATCTTGTCTTTGAGGACCTCCTGGGCCTTGTTGAAGTCAGCCAACATGATCTGTGCCTCTCTGTGATGGATGGCATTCATCTCCCCCATATCCCTCTCGTGTCTCTTTGTCAGGTCTTGTTCATGGGCCCTGTGGGAGACACAGACAAGACTCAACCATGAGTCAAACATAAATGCACTCTTCCCTCCTGAGCATCGTAGAGAGTACACACATTCACACTTATGGCATTTGCCACCGGGGATTTCTTTTTTTCCTGCACAAGTGTCTCATCATGGATATTCCTCATGATCACATTTAATTTCCCTGGTACTAAATTAAAGAGGGTGACGTGGAGATGTGCAGCTGCAGGCAAAACTCTGCTGGTGCAGGAGATGTGGCGTCTGTTATCCATGACAACTGTGCAAATACTAATGCCCTAATTTATCAAAGTGACAGAATCACGTTCTTTACAGCAAACAATACTAGTCTTTGCTGACAGTTACAAAGAGCTAAAAGGGTAAACATGCTTTATCACATATGTTATCGTTTCCCACTCATTTCATATTTTTCAGAGGGCTGATCAGAAACCAGCTGCGTAGGTTTCGAAGCACCAACGTTTCCCAGGATGCTGCTTTAAATCAGAAGCTGTTGAGATGGTTATTCCCATCTGACATCAGGGCCGGATTAGTTCTCTGCAAACTGGGTCAGTTAGTGTTGAGTCACAGTTTACTTCTGCCCCCTCGGTGATAATAATAACATCAATGGGAGGGTTTGAAATGTGACATGTAACAGGTTTAACAGAGAAGTGCAGGAGCATGGACCTTATCTGATGGTTGGCTTCGCTGCGGACCCGCAGCACCTCTTTGCCCTTGATCTCCAGCTCTCTGGTCAGAGTGTCGATGGTCTCGTTCAGCGAGTGGATCTCGTGGTCCAGATCGGTGATGCGGTTGCTACGGGAACACACCTCTGTCTCCAGGTCTGAGATGCGGACCAGGAGCTCTTGTTCCTGGGAAATATGAAGGTATAGTGTGCAGTTTTTAGATCAGTGGCTGGAAAGTTAGATGGTGTCCTTGAGAGAGTTTAAGGGGGTCCCCAACTTTTTCTTAAAATTGAATGAGTTAGTTAATGCCGTGGTAAAAGTTCTTTCATCTCCGCTTTTCCTGGCGTCTGGGTCACTCCAGCTGCTGTAGCAGTGAAGCGCCGTTACGCAGCCGTGCAGCGCCCACGGAGCGATCCTAACCTCCCTCTCCAGTACCTGGCTGCTCAGCTCCGGGTCCGGGACCGAGACCTCACCTCTACTTTCACCCCGTCTTTGATCCCCTCTCGCCCGGGCTTTTAAATCAGAGTGTGGCCCGAGCTCTGCGCCATAGCGCTGTGCCTTAGCGCGCACCTCCGGTCCAGTGAATGACAGCTGGTATCAACGCATTTACTTTCTCTCAGATATTCTCCCACGGTTCTTTTTCACCGTGCGTAGATCAACAATATGTTTATTTGCTCCTTTGTATCAATTCATTGGATCAAATTTCATTCTGCGTTTGCGGTCATGCAGCTCTCTGCTCTCCTTCTCTCTCTCCATGAAGGACATGATTACAATGCGCAAAACTGTCATTTCAATCCTGCGGTTTGCATGTGCTGTTATTTAGGCAGTTACTCTTAGTAGATTATCCGCAAAACGTAGTTTTAGTAGCTGCAGAGGCCTACACATTATGCTACAGTACATCACCCTCCACTGAATGTATTATCAGCTGCAATGAACTAAACTTTACAGCAGTGTTTTTCAACCTTGGGGTCGGGACCCCATGTGGGGTCACCTGGAATTCAAATGGGGTCGCCTGAAAAGTCTGGTAATTGATACAAATATTTTTTTAACTAATTATTATTCTTTTTAAAATTATGATTAAAACACCACACGCAATCCTAAACAACTGTATTCTATACTTTCACTTTCTCAAATTTAAATCGAGTTGCAGCATATACCTGTAGAAATATGATAATATATTGATCGACGGGGTCGCCAGAAATTTGTGATGTCAAAAAGGCGTCACGAGCCAGAAAAGGTTGGGAGCCACTGCTTTACAGTCATACAGTCATATACAGAAAGTAACTCAAAAGTAATACAAAAGTAGTGTAACGCATTACTGAGACAGTAATATTGTAATGTAACTAATTACTTTCAAATGACAGTAAATAATAATATGTAATGTATTATATTCTGGATGTAACTTGCCCAACACAGGTAGAAGGTCACCTGCTTGTGGCTGTGCTCCATGGCGTTTTCCAGATCCCGTTTGGTGACGTTGTTTTCTTTCATGTGAATCTGCTTCAGATGCTCTATGGCCGTAGCGTGGAGGTGGTTCAGCTCTGCACGGAGAGAAGCTGCCGGACGCAAACACACCAGAGTTAAAGGGAGGAAACAACATGAGATAAAAACCCAGAGCTAAACAAACAAACAAACAACTGTGTGTGGAGGTGTTATCACAGAGGGCAGACCATTACTGATTCACCATACATCTTCACTCTTTGCTTCGCTGCTTATCACAAGTCCCTTTTAAACTTCTTAAATGTGAGATATTTAATCTGCAGCCCTCTGTTCTGTGATGTGAATCTGACAGAAACCTGATCGGTCATATTTTTCAGTGGAATTAAATCCAAGAAACCTGTTTTCTTTTTTTGTTTAAGTTGACACCAACATTATAGCCTGCTTATTTAATCCTATTACCAAACACAGTTGCTCAAGGACATTTTAACACTTCAGCCCCTGAATACGACGGCTGTTCGACTGTAAAATCATCCTCAGTGCTGGAGGCCACGTAATCACATCGGGTAGAAACATCTTCGCTAAGTGTTGATAAAAATCATTTCTGTAATTTAAGAGGTTGTTATTATTGTGGATGGAAACCTGATCGATACGGCTCCAAACAGAGGCGACTCACCCAGCTTCGCTTTCCCCTCGTCCTCCAGTTCGAATCTCAGCGTCTGCAGCTCCTGGTCCGACTGCTGTCTCAGGATGTCCAGCGTCCTCCTGTGGGCCTCCTTCAGAGCGTGGACCTCCTCCCTCTGCTCCTGCTTCAGACGCTCCTCCAGGGCCTGCAGACAGAGGAGACAGTCACAGAGATGATGTCATGCTTTTCTACGTGGCAGCTGTTCACAGTAAAAAAAAACACAATGTTTAGACCATAAAGTCGACATTAGGCCATAACCAGGCTGGGCTCATTTTCAATATCATTTAACAAGGAAATTGATAAAATTAAAGTAGATGAACCAAATGAAAGCCAAACATGTCCCGACTGATTTAACTGCATATGAATCTTTCACCTTCAGTTAAGTCTGCAGCAGGAATATGGGCCATAAAATTAAAACTCACAATATTAAAACAACTCAAATGCTTTTTAACTCTGTGTATTGTGCTGGTGGTTTTATCAGAGGCACACAGCTACTGTAATACTGTGGCTTCATACTTGTCCTGATGACTGCAGGGAATGACTCCAGGATAATGTTGTTCAGTGTAGAGCAAATCATTTTACCTTCTCATACTGATGAGATTGTCTCTTTTAAATGACCAAATACTATAATAATGAAACTCACTCCACAAGCAAATAGCACATAAACATCAAGGATAAGGATTCTTAAGGTTGTGTTTGCTTTCTTTTTGGGCGAAAGAAAGAAAAAAAGACAGAGAAATGGGGGATGATAGATAGAAAGTGGTAGATAGATAGAGATAGAGGGGGGTAGAAAGAAAGAAGTAAAAAGCCAGAGAGAGAAAGAAAGAAAGAAAAGAGAGAGGGGTAGAAATAAAGAAAGAGAATGATGGATATAAAGAGGTAGATAGAAAGAGATAGAGAGGGGTAGACATTTTCAGTGCACAAGCCATCAAATGTTCTTGCAAGAAACAGTAACGTCAGATAATATTACTGACAGAAACATGATGTTAAATCCCAAGATTAAGTATGTACACCTATGTGCATGGATTCCTAGTGTGTGTGTGTGTGTGTGTGTGTGTGTGTGTGTGTTACCCTGATCTGGTGTTGTCTGGCCTCCTCCATGGTGCTGAGGGCGCAGCAGTGAGCCTCTTGTAACCGATGCTCTCTCCTCTGATGCTCCCTCTGCATCTCTGCCGACACAAACGGGAACATAAGCAACAAGCGCTCCGATGCGCCAAAAGCAGATGTGTTCAACAACAACAACACTGACTAGATGATAATCTGTTGTTCACACGCTGCAGAACCCAGCGTGAAGAGACACGAGGAGTTGATGGCTGGAACTTTGCGCAAGTGGAGGGATTTTAGTTTTCAACCAACCCACTCTCTGCTCCGTCGTGTTTTCTTGCATCACGTTGTTCAACAATGATGTGTCTGTGCGGGAAACTGTGATCTGAGCTCATGCTGTGTGCACATCCATCATCACAGTCCACACAACAGCACAGCGCTCTAATAGGAGTTCTGGGGGTTTCTGGCCCATTAACACCAACCGACTCCGGCTCCCCCCTCTCTGCAAATCACCCTGACTGAAAACGACCACGTCTTGTTTTATAGGCGCAACGACACCCAACTCACATTGTATTTCTGGTGGGTGCTGTACAGTCAAATCCCACCTAGATGGATGCTTATAATGTGAAGCAGCAGCAGCAGCAGCAGCAGGTAATGCATGTGAGAATACTCATTACATACAGCGGGGAAAATAAGTATTGAACCGTCAATAGACTTGCATGGTGAGCAGCATAGAGGTCATGGTGGTTAAATGCATTACTCATTGCTTTTGTTTGTTTTAAAACTGTATCTGCTGATTCCAGATCTGTCTAAAGCTCTCTGTCAGTGGTCATTGGCTCTTGTACGACTCTTCTTAGTTTTCTTTTGACTTTTGAGCACCTGGTCATGGTCGTTTTATGGTAAAATGTTCTTTTTAGTTCCAGATTATCGGCACTAACAGGTAAAACGGTAACCAATGCCATTATGATGTTCTGCAAAATAAGTTTCTGAAGGTCTGGAGAAGCTCTTTGCTTTTCCCCATCATGAGACGCCACTTGTGTGACACCTTGGTGATGAGAAACCTTTTTATAGGCGTCAATTTGGACTAAAGCAGCTGATATTACTTTGCACTGATAGAGGACAGGATGACTTTCTAAATACTGACAGACTCCAGCTGCTTCTTTACCTTTTTTGACCTCTTTTTCTTCATATGTTCTTAATTTATGGACATAAATGTTTGGATTTCTTTGTATATGTGCATTATTTGGGTTGTTGCTGACATCTGGTGAAAGTTTCATGTCAAAAGCTTGATTAGAAATACATTTTCTGAGAAAAATGTGGAAAACCCAATGAATATAAGATATAAGGTGAGGTTACCTTTGAGCTGTTGGCTCAGCAGCTCTCTCTCCTGGTTGAACTGAGACTGCAGCTGCTGGAGAGCCGACTGCGACTGAGACAGCTGCAGCTCCAGGGACTGTTTCAACAGAGAAATCTGGACGGAGAGAGAGAGAGAGAGAGAGAGAGGGAAAGATGATAATTACTGGTGTTCACATTGAAGGGAGAATCAACAACCCAACAGGCTTGTTTCAGACTGATGGGTAGATAATGAAGGGGAGATGTGGACAGGTCAGTGTGGCTGCGCCCGACATATAAAAACAGTAATTACACACAGGGCTGCAGTGATGACATGATACAGCTTCAAGTGGTTTTCTATCTCCGACTGCAGGGAAATCACATCTCATTCCTTCTTTTGCTCAAACGCCCTCGGCCGTTTTAAGGAATATGTATCTCCAGGAAACTGACTCTCATTTATTTAATACTTTATATTTCCTCCTGCGTCACACTCTCGTTCTTTTAATCCTCAGTTTTTCCCGCAGATTGATTTGACTTTAGAGAGATAGACGAGATTTTCTGACAACGAGATATCGACACGTGGACGTGAGCCAGACAACGGAGCTGGAGATTTCGCCGCTCGTCTCGATGAGCCGACAGCTTGTCAGGGCGACACGCCACACGGCGCGCCGAGCCAAATAACACCGAGCCAAGTAGCATAAGCCCCATCAAGAGTGCACAAAACAGTTTTGTTTTGAGGAGATATCGGAACTAACAGTGGCCTAAGTGGCTGTGAATGGCAGGACTCTCTCAGACAGGCGGCTCTGGTCTTCCACACGCCACTCTTCCTCAAGCTCCACTGGTTAAATCCCCTGCAGGATTTAGTGCTATAGGAGTACTACATTAGTGAGTGTAAGGTAAGATGGATTTAAAAAGAGAGGATGAGGAGCAGGGCTGGGATGAAGTCGTGGGGTTCAACACTGGATATGGATTTAAAAGACAGACAGTGACCTGTAGAAGAGTTCACCTGCCTTCCTGACAAACTGCAGTGCATACAGTATGTCTAACCCTCTAAAGCCTTAATTAAATACACACACACACATACAAACAGCAGCCAAGCAAGAACCTTACAATGAACAAATCTTAATGAGAAATAATTCATTTTAGATAACAATGGCACCTCCACCCACACACAACAACAAGTCACTTCATAACCTGTGCATAAATCGTTTCCTGTCCACTTAAGCAGCACATGTAATTGCTATTCCCTGTCTGTCAAAGGACCGAGGCTGGAGCTCAGCTGATTTACTGAAAGACACAAAGAGATGAGTCTTGCTGAGACATACTGGATTAATTTAGTCTATCATTTGAAAACAGATAGAGAAATACACCAATACAATAAGTGTTGGGTGTTAATGTTAGAGGAGGAAAAATTCAGGATTTCTGATTGAGTTTTGCTATGAACCATAAATTCTGCAAATTCCCATTTGGATTAATAAAGAACTCCATTTAAATTTATGGTGAAATCGCCTGTTCTTTTTAAGTGCGTCATGTCGTATTCATGACCTGCAAGTTGAACCAGGAAACAGAGTGATTGGCGCTCTAATAAAATCCCCAACGTGGAAAAAATGGAATGACTACAACCGGAGGATATTTGAGAATCTGAAATCAAAGCGACGGAGCAGCTCGGCATCGACGGTTCACCTGCTGATGCTGCTCCGACAGCTGCTGGTCTCAACCACACAGCTTCATGTGTGAACAGCATCACTCACAATGTGAAGTGACGTGTGGGGAGTGTGAGTGAGTCCCTGCAGTGCTGCCGTATGTGGGTCAATACAGAGTAATATAGTATTACCTCTGTCTTCAGTGCAGCCTGAGACACTCACACATGCACATACATGAAGGTTTATATTCAGTGTGCATAAAGGCTGACTGACATTTCCTTTTTATGGAAAAAAAATGATTATTTCTGACCCATCTCACTACACAATAGACATGAGAGGTTGTCGTCTGATCTGTGCACTGATTTTTCTGATTTTAAATATTTGGTTTAGAAGAAAATAAGAATGTGTCATCATTAAGGCTCCAGGCAGATGGTAAATATTTGTGTTTGATGGAGGAGGGAAGGATGAATACTGATTATTTACTCAGTTTACTGGACAGTAAAATGTCAGAAAAAGTGAGATATTATTCTAACAAGAAAGAAACGTCATAAAATGACTCATTTTGTTTTGGAAATCCATCGCTATTCAGCTCTACAACCATATAGAGCAAAGAGAAGCAGCAAATCATCAGATTGGGGACACAACCACAGAACACTTGGCACACACACACACACACACACACACACACTCACACAAGCAGAAACAATTTAGAGCTCTTTGTCTTCACGTAGCTTAAGAAAAAAAACAGCCAAGAAAAATGAGCACAATTCACCAAAGCCCTTTGATGAGACGAACACACACTTGCACACACACAGAGGCACACATACATATACATATGCACACAGGGTGTAAGCTCCTTAGGTATCTGTTCTGTGACATTGTTTGATGTTTATTTTTAATTTTTTTTTAGCAACTATTTCAGGGCAGCTGTAGTTCCATGCATTTTAAATTAAAGATACTGAGTGTGTCTTCAGTTCAGCTTCACTTTTGGGAGGATTTGCTGATTGTCTTTGTTTAAGAAGACAGACGATCGATCAATTAATTGAAAACATAACATTAATTCATTGACATCCAACCCTCAGACTTGAAAATACCTGTTTCCCTACATTCGACAGTAGCAGAGTTGTAGAAATAAAATGGGGGATTTGGCTAAAAGTGATGATATTTCTCTGATGTGAAAACATGTAAAACAAGCAAAATAAAAAATTCCTACAAAGTGGTACTCTTCATTTAGCAACGTAGCATCTCGTCGTGAGCTGCTTTTGTCACGGTTCGGTTTAGGGGGCGTTGGGAAAAAAGGCTGCCAACCCCGGCGTCGGAGGTTTCCCGAGCCAGCTTGTCAGAGAATATTTATCAGGGGCCACCGGCGTCTTGGCAAAATCAGGATGAACCTCTTTTCAGCTGTGACTCAGCTGAGCTCTGAAATACCCACAGGCAACACGCAACACGCTCAGCGCGGTCACCTACGTGATAAGTCGTCTGAACTCAACCGGTTCTCACTGTCGCTGCTCTGCTTCGATTCTGACCCTTCTGCTGATTTCCATTTTTATTCCTACTGTATAAGAAAGATTCATCACTAACCCTTGCTACAAGAAGAAGGAACACCCCGTCTTCACTTTGTTTGTGTGCATATGCAGCACTCGGATCACAGAGGTGAGAGACAGAGCTTTAGGGAAAACTTATTATTACAGAGGGAAGCTGGTGTTTTTATTCTCAGATCAGTCCTATGTTTCTTTTTTCAGGCTTTTTTATTGTTACTGTGTGCGAGCATGACATGAATCCTAAAGCTGCTTTAAAATCAAGTGGTCAATCAGGGTGATTCCCAGAGTGGGTGGGTGGTGGTGGTGGTGGGTTTTAATTTCTATCAGACTCTCAGAATAAGATTAAAAATGTCAAACACATCCATTTTTTTTTTTTTTTGGAAGAGAGAGAGATGAAACCCAGAAAAAAACATCCATAAACAAAATCTATCTGTCCTTGTACAGACAGATACTGGAGGTGCAAGTGACAGACTGTGGACCTGTCAGTGGCAGGTTCGTGTGGTGTGAGTGAATTAGCGATCGCAGCAGGCTGTGCTGGTTGCATCATGATGTGCATGGCTGCAGAAGCTTCTGGGTTTAGTGTGTTGAGTCCAGGATGAGGGGAGGAAATGAGCAGCAGACTATCTACAGTTCATGTGGTGGAGCCCAGAACGCTATCCAGAGACTGATCAATGTTCCCTGTTATCTTAGCGCCAGCCCTGCTGTTTAACGCTGGCACTGCTCGGTCACTAAAGCTCCCCAATCTTCTTTCTGTTTTCTCTGTAACAGACCGTTTATCCTCCTTGGCAGTTTGTGTTTGGGATTGTTCGTCGGTTTATTCAATAGTTTCGCTGAAGAGGGTAAAAAAAAAAAGCTTAACAGCTCTGTCACCATCAGGACAAAGGGTTCCTTCAAAGTTCAGCACAACCAACTTGAAATTTATGGGTCAAGTTAACAAAAGCTGAACTCCAGTGCAAAAAGAGTTGTAAGGCGTGAAGATGTAAATCTGAGAGAGCTGGACATTGTAAGTATTAATTCTGCCTTTAAAGCTCTGATTGGCTTTGTTGATTTAGCTCTGGAGCCAGGACAAAAAAGTAATTGGATCAAATAAGACAACTCTGCAGACTTTTGATCTTTCTGAAGATGTTTCTATGATTTCTCTGCTGTTCGAAAGAATTAAAAGGCAAAAAATATGTCAGAATAAATAAATGTGTTGCTTCATAAACCAATACTAATCCAGCTGTGGATGTGCATCATCTGCACGGGTCAGTGTTCACCTGTTCCAGCAGGTCCTCCACCTTCCTCTGCCAGCCCTCTCTTGCCGCCATCATCTCCAGTTCTTTCTGCTGGGAGACCTGAGTCATCGCCGACTGTTTGTCCGCCTCGTACTCCTCGGTCAACTCCTCCTTCAGCAGCCGCACTTCTTCCCTGCAGTGAGGAAGCAGAATTATTCTTCATTGTGTAATCATGTTTAATTAATAGTCCTGCTAAAGGATATCTGCATATACTGTACGCCTCTGTGAACTGTTCTTTCCCTGTTTGTTCTCAATAATATCCATGAGCGCTTTGGCAAAACAAGTCGACTTGTCACGCTAATAACAAGTGTGACTGTGAAGAGGAGGGGGCGAGTGATGACAGAGATGAATGAGGAAATAAATGGAAAGAGCAAAACATGGGAAAGTGAGACTGACAGGCAAACAGAGGAAGGAGCTTTATTCTGTTACCGCAGAGCATCTCTCCATTTCTGATCCAAGTCGTCTGCCATCTTGTCCATCTTCTGCTTCTCCTCTGTCCTGATGGACATCACTCTGGCGTCATGCTGCTGTTTCTCCGTCTCAATCTCCTCCTGCAAACACAAACAGGTGCACACATTTGTTTTTTGCTGTGACTTTTGGACTTTTCTTTCCACCTTTAAAGCTTCAGGATGCGTTATCAACTCACATATTTCCTTTTATCATGTTAAACATTTAAATTGAAATCTGTCTCATACTTTGAGACACTATTTAGGTAGAATAAAGGATTCAGAGAGAGCAAAGTGGGTTTTACTGTATGTACTTCAAATGAGTGCTCTAATCCCTGCTCACATAAATGACCTGTTATGTGAGAGAGAGAGTTAGTGACGGAGTCCTGAATCCTTCAGAATAACAGCGCAAAGTAAGACCATCTTCTCAAATGGCTATCTCTGACCAGATAACGTCCGAGGGCCGGATGACTCACAATGCCCACCTCCAAATCTATTTATAATGCCACAGCTACGAGGGATTTGTAATGCGTCTGGTTACGAGGCAGAAACTCCACGGGGTCAGCTGTTTCCAGCTGCTGAAGAGGCTCCGGGGGTTTATCTGCCGAAGAGCTCATTAAAAGACACTTCAGGCTCTCGTGTTCATCTTTGAGGAGAAGCGCCTGAGCAATTGAACCCAGACCACACTGTGTACAAGTGATCTTCATTTTACTTTTTTTGCAAAGGTGAAATTGAGTTTGAGATTTCAAAATTGCAAATCTCAAACTGTAAAGGGAAGACGATCCCCGGCCTCCGAGTCTCTATTGTGTCTTCATTGTGTACAGCTGCTGTTCACAGGTGGTCGGAGGCTTTTGGATATTTATAGTGATAGAGATGCATCAGTTTGCCAAGATACTGTAGGGCCGAGCAGGGCTGGATTCCTCAGACAAACACGAGAGACAATGAGGAAGACGCTCTGTTAGAGAGCTTCTTATTTCCAAGTTCTTTTGAGTCTTTGAGTCCTGGAAACAGGCGGCGATATTTCAGCTCAATATTCCAGTGAAAGGTTCATGTTTCAGATGAATTTAATCAGCTACTCGACGGTTCGCACCCGCCACACAATGCCTGGTCGAGAATCACAAGCATGGGGCTCTGGCTGTGAATACCAGATTCAATCCTGTGTAAGGCTTGGCTTTTTTTTTTGTAACAGTCCAAATCCCTTTCTTTTTATAGAGCCCAGGCTGGTGGGAAAGCAAAGAGCACCACTCAGCGATTCCATGTAATTATCACTCCTCATTCACTGTCTCACTGTCTCTCTTAAAACCCTTCTGTCTGTCCTTTCTTTTAGTTATTTCTTTATTTTTCATTTAAATAGTGAGTTTCCATCTGCTGTGACTTGTTCACTTATTAGTTTTTGAACATATTTTGTGAGTATTTTAACTATTTTGAAGCTGGAATTCACTCAGTTTCCAAAAAACACTGTATATAATGAATGAATGCAGAGTCATTAACATTTTCATTATTCTTAGTATTAAGAGTACTTATAATAATAATATGAACACACATGCACACATGCACACACACATACACAACTTTCCTCACACGAGCAAGGCTCCTTTCAAACACAGGACCACTTCACCCATAATAGGCTCATCATCATTATCTCACAGCTGGCCTTCAGTGCTGCACTTATTTCTCACTCAACGCTCATTTCCTGCTTTCAAACTGTTCCTCCAACCCTCTCTCCATCCTCCCTCCCTCCCTCTCTTCATTTCCTCTTTGTTTTCCTCCATCCCCTCTGCCACCTCCAGTTAGTCACCCAGGACTGGATGGGAGTGGCGTGCTGATTGGCTGGTTGTTGTTTCTCTGACTGTGTGATGGACACGCTTCCTGGCCGAACATCACATTGACTGACGAAGCACCTGATTGGCTGCCAACTTAAAAAAACAGAATCATTCAGATAGTTCAACATTTTGGCAAATAGGCTCCCCGGCCATAATCCCTATAGTTTTAGGAGTAGGTTCGTTACCTTTAATTGTCGGTGCAAGCTATTTATAGAACGGCGGAGCAGAGCCGCGAGCTGCTCAGAGCTAAGGCTCATGGAATTTCTTGGTTTCCCTCCCTGCATGTTCACCACGCTATGAAATAATAACAGAATGTTATGAGACTGAGTTGTGTTCAAGGTAAATGCAGAGACTGCTTGCTGAAAAACTGTCCTTTAAGGCAACGTGCATTAGCGGTTTTGCACGAATTTACCTCTAAAACGACTCTGTCTCGTAACGTTCTGTTATTATCTCATAGTGTGGTGAATGTGCAGGTCACAACTTGTCCACCAGAGCGTTTTGGAGTTGTTGGATTGTGTATTTCATGAGTTTGATGAGGGAAGCTCGCCGCTCTGCTCGGCAGTCCTAAAATAGCTTGCACCAACACATAAAGGTATACTGCTATGACTATAGCGATTATGGCAATGGGCCAATTTGCCAAAATGTTGAACTACCTCTTTAACTGACTTGGTTATTGAGCTGCATTGACCAGGTTTCCTCTCACCTGCAGGTCTGTCACCAGGTTACTGGTCTCTCGGACTCGGGCTCTGGTTGCATCCAGTTCTATCCTCAGCTTCTCCTGCGTCTCCTTCAGACAGGAGATCTGTGTCTGAGCCGAGCCCAGGTTCTGCTGCCCCTCCCTCACCAGCTCCTGGAGGTGAGACACCTGAGGAGAACAGAAGAGCAGCGTGTCACATCATCAGTCAGAAAAAGAAAAGAGACAAGGCGAGGTTTAGGGAGATGTTTTTCCTGCCTCCTGGTTGGCCATGTTGAGCTTGGCCGACAGCTCCTCCTTCAAGTTGTCCAGTTGCTGCTGGAGACGGTCCCGCTGCTCCTCCAGCGACAGACGCTTGATCTCAAACTCCTGACTCATTTTCTGTGGATGAGAGGGGAAGAAAAAAAAACAGCAGAGGCAGAAGAATGAGAAACCTACTTGAAAGCACAGATTATCTGCGCGCGTGTGTTCACCCTGAAAGCCTGTGGTGGGCCTTGTGCAGAGACATGAATACAGTGGCAAAGCAGTTCCTATTGAAACACACTGAAAGTATAATCTTTATTTTATTTTATATTTTATAAAAAGGAGCCACTGGACAGTAAATCCCATTTGTGGGTGAATATGGAGTCGTGGCAGCTGTTGAGCATGAAGCGTGGCCACTGAATGAAGGAGGCACATGTGAGTTGTCATTTAAACTTAAAAGGCCATCTCGTCGAAAAACCAACCCGTTCTTTATAATCCTTCAAACCACGGTATTAAATCCTCTCTGGGCCACTCTGAAATTCTCCTTCTTTCCCTCTGTTCAGACGGTTTCTCAGTCTCTCTTCCATCTTTAGTGGATATACCCTGCTATCATCTGATTATCTATTATCTTTGTTGTCACGTCAAGTTCATTTATTTACTATTTTTTTTATTTTACTGTACTTCACAGCTCCAATATTGGGGATTGGGAAAGCTGCCCATATTTTATCACTTATATATTATATTTTATGAGCCGATAAACCTGTAGAATAAACAATAATGAGAATAATAATAATAATATTTCCATCCTTGATCTTACCCTTCTGTCAACAAGTTTACACTATAAAGTGTCTCCTAATGGTTCTGTAGTAAAGACAACAGCTAAAGATGAATGGATGAACTCATCAGGATCTACAGCAGAGGAGGTAGATTAAATAATGCTGCTATTCTCCGACCGCCTTAACTCGACTGTGGTGAATGATGAATTAACACAGCGTGAGCAGTTTGTACAATTAGCTATATTATCAAACTCGTTAAATAAACATCTTGCTGACAGATACTGTACTGGTACTGGAAAAGGTAAAAAGTAAAGAAAAAAATCAATATCAAATGTCTTTTATCTTTTTGTCAACATCTTCACCTCGCCCTCTTCGTCTTCCTGCATCCTCTATGATTTCACTTGGAATAAAAACAGACATTAATCTAAAGATGATGAGGCACAGCACAGCTCTGTCTTACATAATATAACCCCCTCACACACACACACACACCCTCCTCTTCCTCCCCTCCTTCTCCACCTCTCCATCCGTTCTCTCCATCGCTCTTTTCTTTCAGGGAATCTATAAACACACACCCACGCTCTCTCACACACCACACCGCTCTCTTTTGGCTTGAAGGCAGGATTTAATGTCAATGAAAATCAGCCAATTAGCAGTCAGCTTCAAACAGCATTGAAAGTCTGAGCTCATGGGGGGGGGGGTACGGGGAATACGGGGAAGAGATGGAGAGAGAACACAGAGTTCAACATTATTTGAATTGAAACTAAAAATTTCAGATCAGTTTAGAGACATAGAATCTGCCATTTTAAAGGAAGAATCTGCAACTTTTAAGACAAAGCACTGTGAGTTACGTACAGTATCACTCTGCCTTTTCAGCATTAGATTCTTAATGTTCGCTGAGTGCAGGTGGAGCCACGTGAGCGTGAGTAAATGGGGTGTAATGAACTGCAAAGAGCTGCTTGCAGGAGACAAACAAGCGCTCCTCCTCACTCAAGTAATCCTTGTTGTTAACCAATCAGATGATCACTGATGGAGCGGCTGGCAAAGCACTGAAGTTCGAGTGTGTATCTTCCTTCTCCGGCTGCAAACGGACCAATCTGTGTGAGCCGACCCAAGCAGGGGGCACATGAACACATCTTTATGCAGTGATCAGTAGAATAATACAGTATAATAACAAATAAACATGGTCTCCTATGTGTGGAGAATATGATTTATATGATCTAACGATGTGTGTTTTACATTGCAGATTTGATTGACAGGCAGAGTGAAAACCTCCTTGCTGTTGCTTACGTAATGGTGCTGTGATTGGTAAATGAATCAGGGTAAGTTAATTTAACCTGTGTAATCTGATCTGCTGCTCTCTCCTCTGGCATCCAGGACATTTTGTATTCATTCCACGCAGCCCCTTCGAACCAAGAGACAGGATGGAGGATGGAGAGTGAGGAGACGAGGGGGAGAAAAACAGAAAAACTGGAGGAAGGAGGACAAAAAGATGACAAAATGACAGACGCAGAGGGAAATACAGCGAGATAGTGATGTTGTTTTCACGTCTTGGTCTTAATGTTGACCTAATTAAACGCGTGCAGTCAGTGGCAGAGGGAGGGCTGCTCATTTCTTCATTACAGACGCAGATTTCCTTAATAACTGCGACCACTTGCTTTGAGGAGGAAATTTAATTGCTGCACAGGAAAGAGAAACACCAACATTTGCCTGTGTGTGCGTGATTTCACTTAGGGCTTTGTCACTACAGGTTCATTAAGACGTCCACTTCCAAAAGAAACAAATGATCTCTTGACTGTGTTTCCCTTTGGTGCATTTTAAATTGTGTCCAAATATCTGAAGACAGTGGAGCCACGGCAGAGCCGCCCGGAGCTGAGCTGCTGATTTTTTTCTTTCTTTGCCGTGACAGAGGGTTTGATGCCCTCAGACAGCAGTATGTAAATGTACAACACAGCCATATGGTGACAGAGGAAACACGGCCATCAGTGTGTTTAAGAGCTAATGACTCTGACACGTCTACCACATTTATTCAAAGGGATAGTTCAACATTTTTTGCCATAATCCCTACAGTCATAGGAATAAGTTCATTACCTTTACTGTAATTATCGGTGCATGTTGTTTTGAGATCGGCGGGGCAGAGACGTGAGCTGCTCAGTGAACACAACGGAGGTGAACGGTCCAGGTCCCCTGTCCCTCATCAAACTCGTCAAATACACAATCCAACAACTATTAAATGCTCTTGTGGACAAGTTGTGACCTGCACATTCACCACGCTATGAGATAATCATATATAATTATGTAAAATTACGACACACGAAGCAAATACTGGGAGCTACTAGCACTTTTGAAATCAGCAGCCGTGTCTGGAATGTAGTTCCGGCTGCATTTGCCTCCAAAACAATTCTGTCTCATAATGTTACATGATTATCTCATAGCGTGGTGAATGTGCAGCTCACAACTTGTCCACCAGAGCGTTTTGGAGTTGTTGGATTGTGTATTTGATGAGGGACAGGGGACCTGTACCGTTCACTGAGCAGCTCACGTCTCTGCCCCGCCAATCTCAAAACAGCATGCACCAATAATTAACGAACCTACTGCTATGACTATAGGGATTATGACAATGGGCGAATTTGCCAAAATGTTGAACTATCCCTTTAAACAAATCTGTGCCTGTGATAATCTATAGATAGATACGATCATAAAGACAAGACAGAAACACTGGACTCACATTCATGAGGAGTTCCTTCTCCTCCTCTTTCTCCTGCTGAGCCTCCTCCCTCAGATTCTGGTGTTTCTCCTCCAGATCCTCCAGCGCTCTGACCTGCGCCTCCTTGAAGCGCAGCGTCTCCTCCTCAAAGTGCGCTCTCAGCCTGGTCAGCTCCTTCTCGTAGCCCTGGTGCTCCTCGCGCAGAGACTGAGGAGCAGAGAGAGAGAGGTTGAAGTCGACTTCACACATTTAACAGACGGGCCAGGCAGACGGGTGTGACGCACCTGCTCCAGTTTGAGCACTTGCTGTTTGTGCTGCTCGTTGGTGGCCTGGCTCTGGTTGAGCAGAGCCTCCCTCTCCTCCTCCAGCCTGCTGATCTTCTCCTTCAGCCGGCTCTGCTCCTGGTCCAGGTTCCTGATGGTCGCCTCGTGGGCCATCTGCGTCGCCTGCAGCGAGCCGATCTGACCTGGGAACAGTCACATCAAAGCCCTGCTGTAAAAGAGGCTCCACATTCAGCGATCACGCTGGTAAAGCTTTAAAATCCGACTCTATAATTGTACTCTATAATTCTGGGGCTGTTTCACCATCTGCAACACATCCTATTATAAACTGCTGATTTGCAACATGAGATTCATTTCCTTTTGCATTTATGACAACAGGTTTCACTAATGAAAACAAATACATGAGCATGCAGAGAGCTGGAATCGACACTTACACACTTCAGATGCTTTCTAATCCATGACAAATAATCATAATACACAAATATATGAGAATCAAGACCAGTGTAAAACATCTGTGCGAACCCCTGGATGGTGTTTTAGTGTCTTACTGGCTTTGTGGAGGATTTCAGTCGCCTGCTGCTGAACCCGTTCCCTGCTGCCCTCCAGTTCGTACTCTGTGTCCTTCAGCTGCATCACCCAGATCTCTCCGTCCTGGATGGCCTCTTCCAGCTGCTTATGCAGGTTCTGCAGCACACACACACACACACACACACACACAGACAATTTAGTCCTTACAATCCCACATTTGGTATTTTAAAACCCAGTCATATCTCTCCCACCACAGCCTGGAGTCACATAAACCTACCCAGCTATTCCTGCTCAGCAGATTTGCCTGCAGGACCATCAGTGCACACCACATTAGATTTCCCACCACACAGAGATCCTTGAAAACAGTTTGCGCCCTGAGGCTTTTCCTTCTGTTTTTGTTTTTGAGCGACTCTTTTTCATCCAATTTAGCACACCACACAAATGTATCCAAAAAATAAGTCTCCTGTACTATTTATGCAGTGTTAATGCAAACACAAGAACAAACAGGTAAGTCAGTGTGAGCTCAGTTCAGCAGAACATCCACAGATTTGGTGCATTACATTTTATTTAATTAAACAATTTAGGAGAGAAAACCGTCCCGTTCATCCACACACACCTTGATGGTTCCCTCGGCGTTGGCCAGTGACGTCTGCAGTCTGTTGGTCTTGTCTCGGTTCTCTCTGGCCTCCTCCTGAGCTTTCTGAAGCTCGCTCCTCAGCTTGGACAGCGAGCGCTGCAGCGCCGTTTCCTGGGCCTGGAACTCTTTACGGAGCTCCACCTGCAGAAACGCCCACATTACAGAAGGACAGCAGGAGAAATGTTGGTGTCTGTGATGTGTAACTGTGAATCCCACATGCAGGTTTTATGCATTTTACAATGGACTGAGGCTTATATACTTTCACAGTATGAACATACAGTATAATCCACACATGGAAACACAGCTGTAAAGAACATGGAAGCTTGGTTTCTTTCTTCTCGTCTTGATGATGTGATTTGTCTTTACCTCTGTTCGTTTCCAGGCCAGCAGGTTCTCCGTGGTGAGCTGGTGTGTTCTCCTCATGGCCTCCAGCTCTCTCTCATAATACTCCTGGGCCTTCCCCAGCTTGGCCTCGTACTCCTCCACCAGACGGACCTTATCCTTTGTGAGCTCCTCCACCCGCTCCATCAACGCCTCCACCTGCACCAAGAGATGAATACATTGAAAGCAAGTCTTTGTTTTTTGTTATGATGTCCAAAAGCTGCCAAAAATACATTCCGACACATGTACAATCGTATCTATTTCTTAAAAAAGATTAGCTTGTATTGGAGAGTAAATAGTTGAGAGGAAAGGAGGAAAAATGGGAGGAAAATAAGGGGATGACATGCAACAAAGGTTCATGGCCAGATTATATCCACTTCAGGTTTAACTTGCGCCACTGAAACAACCCTACGTTTTTCAGTTTTCATGCCAAAAACTGAAAATTTGTATAAGCCTCCGTCACAGCAATTACCCCCATTCAGTAACTTGCTGTATAGTCCTGTCTCCCTGTCTCTCTCCGTCTTAGCCCACCTCTTGTCTATGCAGCTCAGCCAGTTTCTCCTGGTCTTCGGTGGAGGAGGCGCTCTGGTTCTGCTGGTTGTTGAGGAGTTCCTCCACCTCCTGCCGGTGGGTGGCCCTCAGCTCCTCCAGCGCTCGCCGTTTGTCCGCCTCAAACTGGGCTTGAGCGTGGCTGAACGCCCTCAGCTTCTCCTCAAAATCCCGACGCATTTCCTCCACCTAGTGAAACCACGAAACATTTTCTATTCTCTTTATTCTCATTCATGTGTCATTGCCAGACTAATCTCTACCTGTGCCGAGCGAGATGCTCGCAGCGTCTCTGTGAAATCGCTCTGTAACAATTAGAAAATAAGGCACTTCCCTCTCATGCTGTCAGGAGGATACTTATTTATGGTTTCTCTCAAAACAAACAGCTTCTCTACACCTCCATATGTGCGAACGGCAGCGACTTTCCCGTGTTTGCTGTTGCATCAAAACATCTGACAGACAGACAGGTTGAGAAAATATATAAAAATGCAGCATGAGGTGTGATGTCATGTGATGCCAGCAGACTCGCTCAAGTCGGTAAAGAGGCTGTCTCTTTAGTCGAGCCGGGACGAGACAGTGTGAAGGCAGCGGCACAGAGGAAGACGAGGGACTAAGACCGACGCTAACACGGACCAATCCCGCCGTAGAAGGGAAGTGACGATGAACTGAGCTCATTCAGCCACCAGTTCATCCCAGCTAATTAGACCTCAGGTGTTTGTTGATGCCGACTGCCGTCAGACTCCACAGAAGCAGGCGTAGTAATGTCAACGTGTGTCATTGTGTGATATGATGCATGACATGACATGGCATGATGAAACATGGTACAGTCTACGACAACAGATCAGACTGCGACATTTTGACATTTATATAACATCTGCAATCAGTCTTGCACAGGCAAACTTGGTGCAAATAAGCAACCTGTCTATATATGCATATATACACTGTCCATCCAAAAAAGAGTCACCACCTCCCATTGGAGGTTATTTTAAGGGATTGTTCAACATTTTGGCAAACTGGCCCATTGCCATAATCCCTACAGTTTTAGGAGTAGTTTCATTACCTTTAATTGTCGGTGCAAGCTGTTTTTAGAGCGGCGGAGCAGAGCTGCAAGCTGCTCAGAGCTACGCTACGGAGGCTCATGGGATTTCTTGGTTTCCCTCATCAAACTCATCAAATACACAATCCAACAACTCCAAAACGCTCTGGTGGACAAGTTGTGACCTGTACATTCACCACGCTATGAGATAATAACAGAACGTTACCAGACAAGAGTTGTTTTAGAGGTAAATTAATTCAAAACCGCTGATGCGCGTGGTGAATGTACAGGTCACAACTTGTTTTAGAGTTGTCGGATTGTGTATTTGATGAGTTTGATGAGGGAAACCAAGAAATCCCATCAGCCTCCGTAGCGTAGCTCTGAGCAGCTCACGGCTCTGCTCCGCCGTTCTAAAAATAGCTTGCACCAACAATTAAAGGTAACAAACCTACTGCTATGACTATAGGGATTATGGCAATGGGCCAATTTGACAAAATGTTGAACTATCCCTTTAACCCTAACTGATGCAGTCTCATGTTGTTGTGGAAAAGCTGTTAATTTGTTTCAGAAGGGTCAAATTATTGGCATGCATCAAGCAAATAAAATATCTAAAGAGACAGCTGAAACTACTAAAATTGGGTTAAGAGCCGTCCAATGCATTATTAAAAATGAAATTTTAGAGTGTGTGACTTTTCTTTTCTTAGGACGGGCAGTGAATGTGAAAAGCAGCAAAGTTTAATGTTTGAGTTTACCAAGAGAACTCTACAGTATGAGTCTTAGAAACCGGATGTTTTTGTTTTGCTTCTTGTTAGAATTGATCAACAGTCATTTTTGTGTGTGTTCTGTGTGTGTGTGTGTGTGTGTGTGTGTGTGTGTGTGTGTGTGTGTGTGTGTGTGTGTGTGTGTGAGTGTGCGTGAGTGTGCGTGAGTGTGCGTGAGTGAGTTTGTGTGTGTGAAGCCTCACCTCTCTGCTCATAGAAACCACTCTCTGTGTGTGCTGGGCCTCGGTGCAGAGCTGCGAGTCCTCCATTCTCTGTCTGTACATCTCAAACTCTGCTAAAGCCTGATAGGGAGGAAAACACATTACAGCACATATGGAGCTGCATCGTATTATGTGTCTAATTGATTTATCTACAGGAAAGTGAACAAAGCTTCACTAAAGGACCCCCCCCCCCTCCTTGTGGTGCCTAGCAGCGGTGAATGACCTGTCTCTTCATGTGCTCGTGGAGTTCAACAGATTCCTCTAGACTGGCCAGCCGCCGCCTCAGGTCCGCCTCGTCCACCATCTTGCTCTTGTACTGCATGATCTTGTCTCTGGTTTCTGTCACTATGTGTTGGACCTGAGCAGGAAGAAAAGAGGCAACACCTTAAACGCTGTAGAAATTATTCAAAGTCGGATTTTTTTTTTTTTTTTTTTTTAATGTTGCACATTATAAAAAGGAGTCATTACAACGATTCTGCTGTAACTGCAGCATGTAGAGGTTTGTGAAAACCTACATACAGAGTAGGTGGAAATGAGAGCTGAAGGGAACGAAATGTGGAAATAAATAAAACTAGGCGCCAGCAAAACATTGCTGCCTCCAAGAAATGTTTCTTGGCAGGGGAGAGGAGTCCCACTTTGAAAATTTAACAGTTGAAAGCAACTCTAATTTCATTAACAACTTAGAACACGGTACACTAAAGCTTCTCTCTGAAAGCAAGACCAACGAAATTAACGACATTTAAACCGGCTTAGGTCTTATCCTTAAACAAACTCATCGCTGGGTTTAATCTCACACAGATTTATTCCACTGTATGTTAGATTAACGGGATTCAGAAACACGTGACTGCAGTATATCTGGGCTGGCCAGTTCCCATCAAGACCAATTACACTGGATCCTCCTCAAATAAACCACTGGACCCCATGACACACTCACACTAGAGTGAAAGATGTGGACAAGCAAGAGAAGCTTCTGTCGCAGCAGCCCTGAGCTGGTTATTCAAGATTTATTCAAGGTAACAAGTGGTAAAATATAACACTCTCTGGTAGTGTGCGTCACTCTGGATTTGAAGCATATGCATACGAGTGATAAATGAAAGTGAAAGGCTAACAAACAAATGAGGAACATATCGATTGCAGGAGGGAGAGACGCAGCCTCTGGAGGTTTTGACGGGGCGTGAAAATGATGCCAGTCATATGCTGCGGCCTTCACAGTTCCTACATTAAACCCTAATTGACACCTCTGAGAGATTTTGGCGTGAGGTGCTCAGCGCCCTCCACCACCGGCGTCAAAAACAGTAAACGAGGGAGCGGCTTTGCGGAATCGAAAAACCTTGACAGGCTGCAAACAGAGCGTTGAGGCTGATCTGGAACACACTTTCTGCTGGGTTTCCTTTCACTCGGCAGCCCTCTGTACCTGCCACTTTCAGACGGCAGCAAAGGGAGTTAATCTGCTGCAAGCGAAGGGTTTCACATCTGCAAACTGTTGCAGGTAACAGATGCTTGTAAGACATTAATTCTCCCTAACTCTGCCTAAATGGAATCACTTGATTTTTTTTTTTCTCAGCTGAGGAAATTGAACAGTCGAGAGTGAAAAGAGAAACAGACAGGCGGCGTGAATATGAGAAGTTTTATACGTCGCAGCTTCTGCCATCACTTCACCAAATTCCCCCGTCGAAGCTGTCAGATCGAGGTGTTTGGTGCTGTGTGATGTCCGTACCTCATCCTCGTGGGCTTCTTTCAGAGAGTCGATCTCCTCCTCGTGTTCGTCATTCTTGGTGTTGAGGGCATAAATTACCTGTAGGCGGGAAGAGAGTTAGACAACAGACTGAAGACGGAGAGGAAGATGCTCTTATTAACTGTTTCCATATCAGATCAATGGCTCGACAATGAACAGTACGACTCGGCTCTGCAACAAAATCAATACCAATAAAATCAGGAGAGGAGAGAAACAGATTTCAGCCTCTGATTAAAGACTGCATTATACACAGATTCATAGCAGCTGCTCTGAAATGTAAAAAATCATCAGTTGTGTGTCTGTCCACCATAGACTAATGGGATTTCTTGGTTTCCCTCATCAAACTCATCAAATACACAATCAAACAACTCCAAAACGCTGTTGTGGAAGAGTTGTGACCTGCACATTCACCTGCACATTCTCGTAAACGTTCTGTTATTATCTCATATCGTGGTGAATGTGCAGGTCACAACTTGTCCACCAGAGCGTTTTGGAGTTGTTGGATTGTGTATTTGATGAGTTTGATGAGGGAAACCAAGAAATCCCATTAGCCTCCGTAGCTTAGCTCTGAGCAGCTCGCCGCTCTGCTCCGCCGTTCAAAAAATATCTTGCACCGACAATAACAAACCTACTCCTAAAACTACTACCAATTTGCCAACATGTTTCACTGTCCCTTTAACAAATAAGCAACATGGAAATAAATGACTCAAGATTAAAAGAAACAATAGAAATAGAAAGGCAAGTAAGTAAAAAAAAAAGGGGAAATATTTCAAATAGATATGTGTGAACCCTCCGGTCGCTGTGGCGCACTCCACACACAAACCTAAGTGAATCACATCTTGTCAGTCATGCTTGCTCTCTCCTCCAGGATTATGAGAAGGTTTTATGTAAGTGCTGGAGGTAAAATGATATGCAGAAGCTTTGGAAAGAAAAAAAAAAGAGTAAAAATCATCTTCAGCAAATTGAAGCCCCCAGTGAGCAGCTAATATTCAGTCATGGTCAGCTAAATCACAGGCCTGCTGGCATCACAGCCAGGAGCGCCACATTCCCTCCCACTTACAGGTGAAGTGAAAAGTTTGCCTACATGCATCCAGTAGTACAGCATGTAATGGGCACATACATGGTAATTACATGGTGTGATGTGTAACGACGGCAAAGCGGCCATTGAATTATGACTGACATTTAAAGACCACTTCAACATCCATCCTGTAATAATCACAGCAGTGAACTGAACTCTGTGGTTACTGAAAGCTTTACTGCACTGAGAGAATAACATTGACTTAGTGAGCTACTTACACGGCACTTTAAGCATTACTAGTATCAGTAATGACTTTTAAAAACCAGGTCACATAGACAAAATATTAAATAAAAGATTTTCATTCGTTATTTGTTCAATTTCGGGATGAAGCCGGATGATTTCATGGCGCCTCGCTCCCCCGTGCCCACGCCTGGAGCTGGGCCTGGATGCATCATTAGAAAAAGGCTCTTCCATCAGTTGCTCCATGTAGAAGATAAGCACCAACACTGAGGCCTCAAAGCTGCCCTGTGAACGATCACGACTCAATCAACCTCGACCGGAGCTCATGACACTAAAAATAGTTTGCTGCTGCAGCACAGACTCAGAGGTCACAGTTAAACTGAGCTCGACTCCAAAAAAAAAAAAACCTGACTTTGATAAAAACTAAACCTGAATTCATCCTGTTAATGAGAGCCGTGTGATCTGAGCCTGGAGTCTGAACGGAGCTGTGAAAGAGCACTGCTGCAGCGTTTCAGTATTAACCCAGGCTTCGGTGGTGTTACCTCGACAGCATGTTCGCACTTCAGCAGCCTTCAGAGAAAGGTAGGTCCTACTGCAAGCCTTTGATTCTCAGCAGTAAGTCAGCCATGGAAATGTTACTTTAATTATACATGATTATTTTAATGACGCTGGCATGCCTGCTGCTTTTCATCTCTCCCTCTCTCTCCTCTGTCTTTGCTCTCATCCTTTTATCTCTCCCTCTTTTTGTTCTTTTTCCCTTCTCTCTCTCTCTCTCTGCATCTCACTCCCCCCCTCCTTTCTCCTTTGTCTCTCCATCTCCCAGGAATAAAGATACCTCACATCACTATTTGTGTCTCCAGTCCCACATTATTAAAGCGTGCTTTCCTATAAATAATCTTCCACAATGCAACTCCTTTCATTGTCAGAAATGGTTCTGTTATAAAATACATTCTTCAATTACATATTTATCTGATAGCTAATGCTGGAATAAACAGCCAGTGGATTCATCAATAACTGCATATACAATATGTCTGATAATTAATTATCAAGCAAAAAATATTAAATGCTGATGGAGAAATTTATGATGCAGGTTTATCTGTGAATGTGCAAAATGTAAAATGCGAACATTTCAGATAAAAAGTGAAATGCTGCTGTGGAGTAACGTCCCCACTTTGACATGATCACAGAGGCGGCAGAGAGAGACGCCGCAAATGGACAGAACATCTACAAAGGCAGTGGAGCAGTGGGCTGTGTGGGCTGCGTTCAAATCCAAATGAATTAAGGGGCAGATACATAGTCTAGTGGTTCATACTTCACACATTACAGTCCACGCTCATGATTATAGGCTGTGCAGAGGCAAAGTGACAGCTCTAATAAACACTTCACTGCCAAGTTACAAGGATACTGTACAGTGTATATGGGGATGCAATTTCAATCACCGCTGGGATATTTTCCCATTACATGCTCCTACATCTAATTTGATGGACATGATAGAATTTGACTGGTTGTATTGTGTGTTTATTCTGCAGATTTTAATCTACAGGGCTGATGCGGTTCTCAGATTTCAATGTGGTCTCCAGGGGCGATCAAACAACCACCTTTGAGAAGAAACGGTAATTATTTTTAGATTTTTGAAGATAACAGCCGGCCTTAAAGGGATAGTTCAACATTTTGGCAAATTGGCCCATTGCCATAATCCCTATAGTTTTAGCAGTAGGTTCGTTACCTTTAATTGTCGGTGCAAGCTATTTTTAGAACGGCGGAGCAGAGCCGTGAGCTGCTCAGAGCTACGCTACGGAGGCTAATGGGATTTCTTGGTTTTCCTCATCAAACTCATCACAATTCCAATGTGTCCTCACGGAGCTCTCTGGTCTTTGCAATAGCAAGTCTTGCGTTGACATGAAAATGACTGAAATATCCCTAGCAAGTCAACTTTTACAGTCAGAAAACTGGTTAAAAAACTCCCAGAAACATTGAAAATAATTGTAAACACTTTAGAAGAGAACAGTTTGTTCGAACATCCTATGGCATCTGTCAAGCAGACAGGTGCAGCCTGACGGGCCGTGATTAACATTCTCGGCGGCAGAGAGCTGGGAGCCTCGTACACACACAGGTAAATACATCAATAATACACATAGATGTCTTTCTTATCGACATGCTGTAGCCGACATCAAGTGCAAAGCATTTGTTTTCCTTGTAATTTTTCCTCCTGTTTTTATCTCGTCTCATCACCCATGAGCAAACACGAAGCAGAGCGTTCACATGACCACGCCTGCATATGACAAGATTTACAATAAAAGCGAAGCGAGGAGAGTGACAGCAGGTTGCAGCTTCTCCCTCTCCTCTCTGGGCTATGTAGGGGAGAGAGGGGGTTTCACAGGAAAGTTTCCAGGCCCGAGGCTGCGATCAAACCAAACCTAAAGGCGACACAACCGCCTGCAGCGACAGAGTTCAGGTATTCAATGCTGGAAAAACAGCAGTAAGATACCCAGAATCCCCCTTTTGTGGTCCCCGCTGCAGTGATGTCTCTCTATCGGCTTGTGAAGAGGGAAAATTACCTTGTGCTTCCTTTTAAATATAGCAGCTGCACAAGCCGCCTGTTTTCACCCAACCCACGCCACCGTCGCCGCCTCAGGAGACGAGCACCGAAGAACTACCTCTTGCTGTGGTGTGAATAATGATAAATAATGATGAATAATGCCGTCTCTAAGCTTCTTTACAGGCAGGTCAGGGTGGACGGGCTGGTGCACAAAGATCAGCTCTGATACTGACCTGAATAAAAGGATTTGGTCCCAGAGATAAAATGGTTTCTGTTAAATACGGTGTTGGTTTTTGCTATCAGGCACGACTTGACACTAGGATGAAGCTTTTTCTTCTAAACGACTGAAATTAATCTTGTAAATGATGCTTTTCTTGCCTAGAATATTAAAAAAGATAACAAAGATCAAGTCAATTGCATCATTTTATTCCTGCCAGCGTGAAAGAAAATTTCGACCTTAATGGTCCACTAAAACATCCCTGAGGAACCTCATTACCATGTATCATTAGAGACAATTCAACTTCAGTTCCTCTGCACCCGGCGGAGCAATGATCAATTGTACGTGTGCTGTATAATCAATCAAACCCCACTGTATCTATCTTGACAGTGGTGGACAAATGGCTGTGGCTGACAGGGAAATTTCACCAAAAAGGGGGGTAATCATCGTCCAGGTTTACGATCCGACTCCTTTTATCATCAAGTGTCAAAAGCAGAGCGGAGGACAAATGAGGACTGATGCTCCAAATGACAACAGAGGCTAAAGGACGTTCTCTACAGTCGATCGCCATTGACTGAACAACAGAATAAAGGTCACTAAGCTCTGGAGGAGAACAACTCCATGTTTTGTCTCTAACAAAACACCATTGCTCTGCTCTCATCATTTTGAGAGGATTAGCATCATATACACTAATTAAAAGGATTAATCGAAGCCCGATTCTCCGAGGTGCTATAGTCTTAACCCGATCCCACGACATTTGAGCTTTTTAGTCCGCAATTTTTTCCTGCATCCGACACGACGTCGAGTGGCAGCACAGTCTCTGTTGCCAATTAGCCAGAGCACAAAGTGCACTTTCTTTGTCCTCCCTGTCATGGTGTGAAAACACTTTGCATCTGTTACTTTTTTTTTTTTTTTTTTTTTTTGGCGTCGTTGTGCCTCCTCCTCCTCGACGCTCCAAGGACACTCAGTGCACACACACTTTTACTCCCTGATCATCGCTGCACGCCATCGCGGCTGAGTCACAAACACAGCAGGCAGGAACGAGGGCACGCCGAGGGGGAAATATTGTCTTCTGTGATGTTCTGATAAGAGCAGGTCACAAACTTTAAGTAAAACATCTTACGACTCAGTTTGCTCTGGAAAAACACTGGATCTACTTTCTCACCCGACTGAATACACCAAAGGAAACAGATTTGCCTTTTTTTTTTTTACGCTGTAGTGCACATAACTGTAAGGCCTCCATCTGTGCTCTTGTGTGTTGTTGTGTTCTCCTAAACCTTTAAAGACTGCGCTGACATTTGCAGAGATGTGAGGGCCCGGGCAGCATCCACAATCAACTCAGGGGGGAGAGTCTTATTCCAGCTAGCTCTGCTCTCATGCACCGACGTCTCTATAGTGTTGTAAACATGTCTCCCAGTTAAAATCTAATATTTGTTTCTCTCAAATTAAATGGAAGGTTATTGCACTAATACTATTACAGACTACTGTCGCGCTGGCTCTGACTATTCCTCCCTGCAAATGATGGTGCGAGCTCTTTTACTCTAACAGACTAACAAATCAACTCTTAAAGCAGATATCAGTGGAATGTTTTTGTTAATATAAGTCCTAAATAGTCCTATTTTCCGTCAGCAATCACTTACATGAAGTATTTCAGCCTAAACACGAGTCTCTCCGTCACTCTGCTCTGCTGTAACCCGAGGAGAAAATTTTCCTTGTGGGATACAAGTGTTATCCAATGAGGAGAGAGAACGGCATGAAGGGCTGTGTGTGCAGCCAAGGGATGCGCGTGAATGTGGTGACGTAGCACGAGGACCAATTGATGCCTGACAAGGGCGGGGGCTGCTAACTCATGGTGCGTTCAAAGAAACTCGTACTTTGTGTTTTTCCTTCCTGTGAAGTCATACCAGTTCGATCTGGTACGAGTTCACGGGTCGGAAGTTACGAGTGGCCGTTATAGGGAACTTTCACAGACAACAGGATGGTAAAAACACGAGCTACGGGTTACCTGGAACGCTACCAAGTCGTAGTTGTGACTTGAAGCTGTAACTTACGGTTTCAAAAGCCTGCCTTGAACGCAGCATTAGCCGAAACGGCCGTGAAGCTGATATCTGCTTTAACAGGACTAACCTATTCCTTTTGATAGCACTGATGTCATCCTCATTGGCATTTTCAATACTTTCTCATCATTTATTCATAAGTATTATCATGGCCATGCACACACAGTGGAAAGTGGGAGTAGAAATCAATTGTCTGATCTTCTACAGTACGTGACCTTTTGGCCTCTTGTAAGTGTTTCAGCCTTGGAGTCCAGCTGTGAAGGGACTTTACAGTACAAACCAACCGCAGCCATGCAGGCACTGGAGCTGCAAATCAAAGCGACCTGGAAAACCAGTGAACATGTAGGACAAGAGAAGCTCCAGATTTCAGCCCTTCTCTTCTCTTCTCCTCCATGTGACGAGCTCTTCAACAAGCTCCTAGCTCCGCCAGGTAAGAGTGTAAAGCAGCTGAGGAGTTGATTCAAGGCCTCCCACGGGAACAACCAGCCAAGGTGTCGAGATGAATTGCTCCAGCTCTCCTTGGATACGACGACAGCGGCGGCAGCTCTAAAGAACTGAACATATATTTTTCTCTTGGTTTTAATACATTTAAAACCTGTTTTGTGCTGTTTAACTCCTCAACATGATGTAACAGCATGAAACCCAGGATGTCTTATTCAAATCTCTGCGGCTACAGACTCCCAAACAGATCACATGTGATCAGAGCCTCGGTCAGAACAGGAGCAGGGCCATCTACTGTATCGCCATGACGATAACCATGTCTGATCCTGGACTACGGTCAAGTACCTCATCATGTCTTGTTGTTGGGAAATAAAAAGCTTTGAAACTGAGCCAGCCTTGCTAAACAAAAATCACACTAATTATATTCTACTGGTATGAATAAAGCAGGAGATGTAGCTTCTCTTGGGAGTATGGGGTCATGAGTTAGAGGGATAGTTCAACATTTTGGCAAATTGACCTACTGCCATAATCCCTATAGTTTTAGGAGTAGGTTCATTGGCAATGGAACAATTTGCCAAAATGTTGAACTATCCCTTTAATCAATCAAATTAGTTAATCCAATATATTTTTTTACAGATCAGATTTAAGGCATTTTATGAACAAATATATTGAAACACTTGCTAAATAGTTGTAATAACACTGGAATATTGTCTTCTGTACTTCTTAATCTTCCTTAACACGCTTCCTCTGAACGGCTCCAAAACAACAAAGGTCCCCACAACTAAAAAAAATGTCCTAGTTTTCCTGTTTTAGCTAAAAGCACCACTGTTATTGAAGGAAACGGTGCAGATACCTGCATGACTGGAAATTGAAAGGGAACGCTCACACATCACCGTACACACACACACACACACACACACACACAGAGAGTGGAGTGACTGTCGCTTCACACAAAAACCTGGATCCGGCTCATGCAAGAATTATCACACAAACGCGTGAAACATGGGGGGGGGGGCATGGTGCAGCGATATCTGAGTCGCTCTTTTGAAATGAAAATGTTTCTCCACACAGGAGAAACAATGCACCACGCTGAGGCTGACGAGTAAACAAATAGCGGTGGCCTGCGGATACGGGGACGCGAGCAAAAAAAAAAAACTAAGAGGTATAAATCTGCCATAACACCTTGAATTTTTAAAACGCTGAGACAGCTGGACACAGAACAGAGGGAAGTGCTCTTTGCTTTTAAGAATACAACAGCAGGAACTCTGTAACATACATACAACGTAATCCCTGAAATATCTTCAGAGAGCCATTTTCTGGACCAAGCATCTCTGTGACTTCTGCAGACCGTGACCTGAACTTGACCTTTACACCACATCCACTCCCACTCCCACCAACAATTACTTTCATTATCTACTGTATTAATCTAACAGATCAAACTGCAAAAAGCAACCCGCGAAAAACAAAAGAAGCATCTCCTCAGTTTGGAGAAGACGGTGCCACCACTGACCCGTCCCTCCATTTGTTATTTACAATGTATGATTAGCACTGAGTAAGTTGAATCCTTAGTTTACATGTATTGATTGTGGCCTCCTTCCATCCATCCGTGTAAATACTACACTTGCTTATTCTGCTCAGGCTCGCTCAGGGGTTTGGGCGGGGGGTTGGAGCCTTTCCCAGCATGCAATGGGAAGGATCCTGGGGTCGGTTTTCAGGTGTGATAAACACAGACAGACAAACACTGTCGTATCCATCCAAGAGTTCACCTCACCTACCGGTACTATGCTCCTTTGAGAACCGGCTTGGATCCAAACACATCACGTCCTGCCAATCTCTCCACCACTGCAAATCATTTTAATCGAGCAGCAATTTAATCCTGAATATCCACATTTCCAATCAATATGCAATTCAGTGGATATTAGTCCAGCTTATCCCACTGTACACAGTGCCTAATTCTGCCTTGGAATAGTATCACCATGCCTGTTATGTACATTTTTCTGTCCTCTACTCCTGCTTTCCTTCCTTTGTCTCCCCTTTGTACCGACTGGTTTGTACAAACTGCTTCATCTCACCCGCCCGCACCGCTAAGACAAAAGCCTGTGATGCTGCAAATGTAGCTGCCACCTTAAATCTCCTACTACTGAGCGACACATAGTATATCCCTGTATGCTACACTGGTTTCAGGTGGACTACAAAGACAGAAGCAGCCATGCCAAACCCCTGCATCCCCTCCAAGATTACATAACTTCCCTCAGCCCCCTTTTGCTGGCAGTGGCAGCCCTGGCTGGCATGACAAAAAGAAACACACATGCAAAGGTTAAACAATGGTAAATACACAGCAGCATTCATCACCACTCATGAAACACAACACAGCCTGTTTTGTTTGTTTGTTTTTTTTCTTACATGAAGAGTACTACAGTGTAGCTGAGCCTGCAGAGAGTAGTACGATATTAGGTTGCAACTCTTGTCTTGGGTTGTGTAAAATCCACCTCCTCCAAACTAACCAGAAACGACAAGCACTGCCTGTATGCACCAGGAAAAAAATACATATCTTTAATTTAAAAAGCCTGCTTAATGGTGACCTGTGAACCATTAAACAGGCAAGGTGCATAATAACTGTCAAATATCATCAACACATGCTCCAAAACACCAGCAGATGTTAATTTAGCACCAAATCTGCAGAACTGCACAAGATTATATGTGAAAAACACAGAATGAAATAGCTCTACATCCTTGTATAGGAGCATGTTTACAAATGACACCCCATCCCACATCAGCACCAACACATCTCCACAGTACTACACTCCATCTCCATCCCAACCTGCACGAAATGACTTCACCTCTACACCTCCGTCACTCTTTCACTCACTCACTCACATCCACACACCTTGGTCAGCTGTGCTATCTTCTTGCTCATCTTCAAATGCAGGTCTTGAGTGTATTCCAGCGTTAAACTCCCGTCGTAAAACATGCTGGACGTTGGAGAGGGGGTGTATTTGGTGTTGGTGCTAGTCGAGGTGTTGTACGGAGGCTGCCAGCCTGCCCCCGTCGCCATTTTCACCGGGAATAAACCCAAACGCGACGCCGTAAATTGAAATAAAATGCACCGGGGACTGCTACGCGTCAAATCCGCCCATTGTTGTGTCTGTGGTTAATCTTCGGTTTCAGTGGCGGAGGAAGACGGGGAGCAGGGGCAGCGGGGCGCGAGACCGTCCCGTCGCACGCAGAGGAAGCGGGCGCGAGCGCTCGGAGACGCGCGCCAGATGCTCATCAAGTGGCGCGCGCCCAGGTTCGGTTGCATTAACGCTTTTAACGGCGCTTCTGTGCACAAGTGCACGCTGATGCGTTTAATTGCAGAGGACAGCGGACATGTTGACGATGAGCAGCCGTGCAGCAGCAGGTCTGACAGTCAGTCCGGACACACAGCAGGCTCACAAGCTGCAGGATGATGCCTTCAGGGCTGTCGGAAATACGGAAGTTTATGCCTATCCCAACCAATGGCAGTCAGAGATGAGAATATCTTGAGTCTTCAAATACACGCGCAACTTACTCAGTTACAGATTTGAGGTATCCTCTGTGTACGTACAGTATCACTTGAACATTTCTATGTTATGCTACTTTATTCTGCTCTATTATAGCCTAAATTCTAGTGGTTCCAGCTGAAGTCCCTTTGCAAAGACAGATAATTAATACAAACCATAATAAACATGATATTATATTTTAATTGCTCGAACCTTTACCACCTGCAACATTTAAACGATTCTTACGCATTAATGCATCAATAATTATGATAGGGAATATAATGAATATGATTTATTAATATTATTATTTTGCTGCAAAATTACTTTTTTTGTACATTAGTCAACATTTGAATCCAGGACGTATTTGTTATATTGGTATTTTTACTTTAAGTAGAAAAAATAAATCAACCAGCAACTGGAAACTTACAGTATGGGATGAGATGCTGCTGGCCCTCACTGACACTTGACTGCATTACATCACCCTGGAGATGACGAAGCTGTCACTGATCCTGCACTGACATCTGCTGGTGATCCTTGCAAACTGCAAAATAATATTTATTCAGGGGATCAGTTCATACAATCTACAAAAGCCATCTGGATACTTTCAAAATGAATCTTCTTCTCTATGAGGTCAAGGATTAACTTTAACTCTTTAACTTATTCTTAAAGTTCGTTTTTCTGCCTCCATTCCAACATTTTGTATGTGATGCTCATGATTTGAAAAACGCAACCACATATCTTGTGGAAAATTAACAAAACTCACCTTGAGCATCTGTTTCAGATCAGTTACTCAAATTCACATTATTTCAGGTTAAATCAAAGTTATCAGAGTTTATTCTCTGCACACTGTGAATGCTAAAACTGGGGCATGGAGCTGTTTTGTGTGGTGGAATACTGGAACACTTGCAAAATAGTGGATGCACAGCCTAAATGGCATAATTCATTGGTATTACTGTCATATTATTGACACCCAATGTGAATATGTTTTGCCTGTAAAAATCCAAGAGCACCTCCTTGTATTTGCACTTGCCTTGATTCATAATTGCGCAGGCTATTTGAGCATAAAAGCAGCAATGATGAAAGCATACTTTCAAGTAATGATAAAAGCAAAAATAGATCATGTTAAGTGTCTGGGTGGATTGGTGTGAAAGCATCAGACTGATGACTGGAAAGGCTTTCTAATCCCCTTTGCTACATTTTACTATAAAACCCCAAAGCTTAAAAGGAATCTCTATTCATACTGGTTATGTGGTCAGTTTAAGGTTTTATAAGTCCGTCCACAATCATGTCTCACACAGTTTAACTTGAGCTTTATCTCCTCTAGATGGAGCTATTTCCTTTCTAATACAACTCAAGGCCTCCTCCTGGACCGGTGTAACATTACAGTGTGGTCATCATGTTTTAATCTTTTAAAATCACAACCCAAGTGCAGCGGTCCATCTCTGTTAGGGACTGGCTGTCAATCTTTCTTTCTTTTTCCCCCCCCTGACACTAAACCTCCATCTCCCTCCCTCCCTCCCTTCCTCCACCTTGCACCCTGTCTTCTGATTGACACCGTTGTGCTGCAGCCGTTTAGGGACGCCTCTCTCCAGACGCCTTTATCTTGAGCACCAGCTCCTCCTGATCAGTCTTTGCAGCAATTCCACTGACAGGTGTGGACAGCTTAACTAAGCTCATAGGTTTATATGCAGACAGTCGCTCTGGGCCTTTGGTCCTTCTCATTGTGAGGCTGTTTTCAAACAAGCACTGATTCCTCTATTCTATAACACACACTTAAATTCTTTGTTTTCTTAACTAGTATCTAATCAATAAACAACTACACAGAATGATTTCGAAAGGCACTTATTAAAACCAGAGCTGTAGAAAATGGCTCAACAATATGAGATTTAAAAAGACTCAGATTAGCTTCTGTTAGTGTGTTTATGTTACCCTCATTATTATTATTATTGATACATCACTGTGTAAGTGTAATTTACAGACTTAATACACTTTTCCATCCACCATGCTGTATTATATCTTACAAGCTGGTTGCTATATGTTCAGCAAAATATTGCCAGCAAAAACTGCTATAATGTAAAATGAATGTAAAGGAGAACAGCCAGTTTTGTCTCCAGGACTACAGGGGTCACACCATGATGCTCTCCCAGCTGAAATCGAATGAGAGGTTGGGTACACCCATGGACAAGGGGCGAGCCTATCAAGAGACCAAACCATCCAGACTCACAGTCACACACTTAGAGTTTCCCATTAACCTAAGATGCATGACTTTGGGAGAGAAATCAATGCAGCGATGGGGAGATCATGCAAACTCCACATACAAAGCACCCAGCATCATCCCTTGTGGAAAGCCTGTATTTGGCACACTGTGTGCATACAAAATGTGTTATTTGGATTGAATCCCTTAGAGAAGCCCAAGCATATAGATTTCCCTCATGTGGAACAACATTAACACAGCTGTGTAAGACCTATGGATGAAATACAGTTTGATATTCATCATAGTATTCACTGGCGTAAGGAGTGGTGTCATAATCTCTCGTCCATCCTGACTAAATTATTCATTTGCTTCTTCTGAGTGACAAATTTTGCAGCTTCAAGTGTGAAACGAGGCACAGACACACAGCTGTAAATATCATCATATAAGTGAATTTATAAGCTTGTCCGTCCAAAATAAGGACAATAGAACACTTTCATTTCCAAGCTTTAAAAATGCATTCATTATGAGAGCACCAAAGGATGAGAGGTGAAGAGAGAATTTCAAAGAGAGAGGGAGAAGGGGGAGTGTGCACTGGCTGGGGAGGTGGGGAGGGAAAAGCGAGTGGAAAGGCATGTTTGGTCTATGCTGATGAAGAGGGGAAATATTTAGGGAGAAGAAAGTGTTTGTATAAGAGAGGAAGAGAGAGGGAAGGGGAGGAGGAAAGAGCGATTGCATTACAGTACACCCGTGCGTAAATGTGACCATCCTCGCAGGTCCCCTCCATCCCTCCGTCCTCCTCACCCTCTCTCAGCCTCCAGCGGCTCCTCTCTGCTCCTCTTCGCCGGGATCACCTGCTCGGTGGTCTCACCGGTCAGCTTTGGACCGTGGAGTCCCGGGTGTCTCGGCTCGGCGCCCTCCTCCAGGGGTTAGGAGGAGCGCCAGGGGCTTCGTCCAGGTTCCTGCCGGGCTTCGTAGCCCCAGCCGGGGAGAGCCATGGCTCGGAGCGGAGGGAGAGACGCGGTTCGACCCGCTCTCGGATGCCGGTGATGAGGGGTCTGATCGCGCCACAGAACACCTTCTTGGACACCATCGCCACTCGTTTCGATGGGACCCGTGAGTAGCCTTTATACATCTCTCATCTGTGACTTCTCCATGTTCCTTTAAATTAAAAATGCGCAACATCAGGCAGTTAGTTTACTCTGAACTGCTCGCCCCATTAAGATGCGAGTATTACTGAGATGTGGAACAATTAAACTCTTAATGAGGGTCGAGGTCAGGAGCGGCGATGAATGAATTATAATGAATGGAGGCACAGAGCAGGATCTTTGCATCTACCTGAGCAGCCACTTTAAATGAGAATTAACTAGGCTACACTCTGCTGATCCTCAAATAAATAAATGACAAACGCTACTTATATTTGCTCAGAAACGCAGTGTCAAGTCAATTAAATCCACATTAAAGCAATTAATGATTTATCCTTGACATATAAATATTTTTAACCTTCTTCAAAGTGAACAAAGTGTGAAAAAAAACTATAGGCTTCGTCTAATTTTGCAACAAAAAGCCTACAGATTTGTGGAAAAATGGGGGGAAATGGTGATGCTATGTTCAGGCCTAATGTGTAGCTTAATAATGACTCCCAGTGTTAATTGCATACCAGGTTGGTTAATTGATGCTATGAGTCAGTGCATTAATTAGGCTACCATTCAAAGGCACTGGTTTCCCGCAGTCATCTGAAAAATGTCAATCAGTTCAAAGACTTGGACATCAGCTCAGTGTGGAATCAATATGCTGCAACCTTTACTGCAGATTCAATTAGAGATATTTCACATATACCGGTAGTCACGGGTGGATTCACCTGCTAGATGGGCCCACGACAAAAAAATGAGCTGCTGCGTCTTCATTAACCCCTGAAACACCGTCCCACACTTTCTGTGTCGGAATATAACCTTGGATTACCGTAGTTAACTACTTAAGTTTTTGTTTAACATGATTTTCCCCACCAAAAAGGGGGGAAACAAAAAGTTATTCTTTGTTGCTACTAGCTTGTTTTTTTTCATTTATTTTCATCTTTACTTATGTTCAACATGAACAAAGTACAACAGAAGGTATACTATACATAAGTTAGCTACTGTAAGTTAGCTACAAACAATCAGACAAATCGCAAAACACAACCAATCATGAAATAAGAGACGAAAAAGAATAGTGACAAACAAAATTAAATAATAATTAAAAGATAATAAAATAAATAAATAATACAGTTAAAGATATAAATAAGGAATAAGAGAAGCTATATAAAGTGACAAACTTACGGTGACAAAATTGACGAGCGTTGCTAGCATGGATTAGTAGCAGCTCTTACTTCCGCATTGATAAACTGCGTCACTGCTTACGGCACGCCCACTACGCTGCGTCCTAGCAACAGGTAATTAAGGTAATTAGCCACAGTTGGCCTCTTTTTACAGTCTATGCAGCTGGCAAGCTAGCTACATATCTCCGTCTGGTCTGAGCATCACTCTGGTCCACATTATGCACTTTTTAAAAGTTTATTTTGCACCCAAATCGGCGACTGAAGGACGTCTCAGAATGGTAAGCAGTTTATGTGTTTATGTTGATTGTTGGCTTGTAATGTTGTAGTGACTCCTTGTTAGCAGCTATGTTTGCACAAACTCTTGACACAGACGACGAGTAACGTTAGTTTATTGACACCAAAACCATCTTATAACAGACATGTCAGAATAATTACCATGGTTGGTATCTTCTATTTGTTATGTTGTTTTATTAGCTACTAACTAACTAAAAATCCAATCTTTATTGATAGCAGCATCAAGGTGCAAGTTAGATTAGATTAGATTAGATTAGATAAACTTTATTGTCCCCAAAAGGGGAAATTCGTCTTGGGCAAAAGTGCACCATGTAGCAACAATTCAATAAGACAAGCAGCAATAAGCAGTGACAGACATACAACAGTACATTTATTAGTCCACAAACAATTCAACAGGAACCAGGGGGAGTTTTTCAAATAAAGATATTAAATAATGATAGCGCAAATGAAAAGTTTTAGCAGCTTTTTTGTTGTTATAGAGTTAGATATACTTTGGATGTACTGTTAAATGCTCCTTCTAGCTCTTGGTACTGACCATAGACTAATTACGCCCACCTGTCCGTAGGGCTTGCAGTAATGGCTTCTTTTTTTGTCCCTTAAAGAAATTTGCCTTGCTGACAGCATTTTGCAGGACTAATTGTTAATAATTTAAAACTGCCTTTATATAAACGAAACATTTCAAACTGTTACATCAGCAGCAACACAGCATGTGATCTGTTCACAAAGTAAAGGTGGCACCTGAACCTCCTTTAAAATCATCATCTTTGTGAGGATTGTTCTGCTCAGCTGTTTCCTCCTCATCTATGTTTGACAGAGCCGTCCTCAACTCTTACTCATTATTCCGTATTATTCACCCATTTTTACAGGATTCATTACAGAACCTGACACATCTATCAGAGCATTAAGCCATAGAGACATCACTGTCAATCAATATGTGAACAGTAGTGGTTATTATATCTTAACATTGTTACGTAACACAGCTCTGAAGGCGCAGGCTGAAAGGCAGGACTGAGCAGCAGACCGAATGTGTAGATGAAGGATGCACACTGCACAAGAGCCAGAATCTCTCTGTTGCCTGACACAGCTGTAAACAGCAGCAAGACAAATTTAATTTGTGTAGATCGCAGCCGGATTGCTGCTGCATTATGCTGCATGTTTAAAAGCGGCTGTCATGTAATAATAGTCAGTGGCATCTATGCAGTGTTGTTCTGTCCGTCCCCTGAAGGCAGCGGTTTATGAGGAAACACTGATTCAATTAGAAATTTTTCATTTTGTGTCAACAGCGATCGGTTCCTGTCTAATTTGAATGTTGAACAGATTGCACGTCGTCCGGAAGTCCCGGTGTAACACACAGACAGGAGAAGATCTGTTAAACACAGGGCTCCTTTGGTTTAACAGAGATTTAACTCACTCCATATTGACTTGAGAGGTTCTCCATCTGCTCCTCCTGCTCTGCAAATAATAGTGAACCATAATTTACCAGGGGGACACCTCCCAGGACTTCATATAAATTAATATATCGACAGATGTAATGACAAAGCCTTTGCAGTAGGCCAACGCATTTGACTTCTCTTTCTGCAAACTCAGCTCTGCCTCTGACTATACAAGAACCAACCCCCATAAAATGACCTAGGGGACGCAGTGCAAACTGGACAGGTAAACTCCCATGAGCATTCCTCTATTACACTGGTTTTGCTGTTGCACAGGCTTGAATCAATACTCTTTGGCCCTTTTGAATCTGAGGTGTCAGACTCATCCCCCTCTGCAGCTTCCTGGAATGAGATTTTTCGCGATAAATCGCAACAATGCAAGACCCTGATTATCGGAGATCACCCTCTCGCCTGCCTTTTTAAAAAAAAATAAAAATGTGAATCACCGTCTCCTATTTCCAGCCCACAATCTCTTTACCACACTGGAAAGGCTTTGCAGTGAAGACCCCCAGGGTTATATCCAACCCAAGCACTCTACCACTGCAGTCAGAGGTTTTTGGATTGAAGAGTTCCTTTGAGTGTTCCCTGCATTAATCCCAGACAAGCTTAACCGTTCTACTTTGACCATCCAGATACAGCACTGGGCAGCCGCTCCTGGGGCTTTGAATATGACCCAATCAGAGGAAAAAGGTTTCCAGCCTTTACTAACATGGGCCTGTGCCAGGAGTCCTCTGCCCCACTCCCCTGCTACACAAACTTCCCCTACCACCACATTATTTTTTCTCTGTATCGGCTGCGAATTCTTCCTTAAATAATGCATTAGCATATGCCTGTTTTTCTACTCGTACAGTACATAATTTGAACCAACTCCAGTGAATAATACAACTTTTTCTGGGTATAGTGTATATATAATAAAGACAAGAGATGACATCTATTAAGTAGCAGTTCTTCACGCTTGGATAAGTTTGTGTTAGAAAATGAAGTCTGGGATGCTGCTGCTCATATTGAGCTCTTCATTCATGATTACACTCTTGTTCCTAACCTCTGGCTGGCCCATGGTAAAAACACAGTTGGAGAATTTTAATGAGGTGCCTCTACAACTAAATAACGACATAACTGCATGTGGCCGACGACGGGGTGCTGCCAAAAAAGTATAGAGGAGAAGAAAGGGCTGTCCAGAGAGAAAGAATGAATGTTTTGAGGACTTGGTGGACACAAAAACACACCAATCAAAATGGCCTGTGAAAGATTTGGGGTGCCACATTACAATATATCATCACACTGAATGATGACTTAGAGCGGTACCAGAAAAAGACAGTGCATGTGGATGGACGTGTTCATCCTGAGCGATAGTGAATTCTCAAGTAATAAAACTCAGCTGAGCAGAACAGCATTTTCAGGTCAGAAGCTGGGATCTTCCATCTTTTTCATACAACATTAATGCAGCACGATATCCAGGGAGACTCCAGGGAATTTCTCTGGGTTTTTTTCTTCTTCTAACATTGCAGTAGGAAGCTTCAGTTAGAGTCTTTTTTAACCCGCAGATATGTCAATCCACTACATACATATTTATAAGGACAAAGGTTAGTAGCTTCAATTAATTGCTTCTTAAAAATCCAGTAGAACAGTGAATTTCATTGAAGGCGAAGGTAACTGATATCCTTTACCCATGTGCAATACTTATACTGTACCAGACACAGATGGAGACAACTGGCTCCTGTCATTTGCAGGAAGTTGAGTAGAAGTTGAGAGCGCCTTGTGAGTGAATGACAGAGGAGTGACAGAGTTTTGTGCGCGAAGCTGTGGGCTATAAAGTTTTGAAGCTGATACAGAGTGTAGATGTGTTTTCTGTTAAAGTTTAGGATACACCGTCATCTGAGCGCTGGTTTAACCAAATAATCCTTCACTCAAGAGTCATCTTTCCTGTCAGTGGTGGTCTGCTTGATTTCACTGACACGTACACAGAAAACTAACCGTTCAAAGCTTGCACATGTTTGATTTCGTCTGCACTGAGCGGAAATCATTCGCTGTCTTCTCTGAGGTGAGGGTGAGAGCAACAAAGCAGCTGCACCTCATGTCGGAAATTCATCAATATTTCAGCAGAGTTGGCTTCAGCAAAGACATGGCGTTGTTAAGCTGGAGTTCAGAAATTTATAATGACGTCATGCATCCTTTTGTTACTGACTCAGATGTATGAGTTTATCTTTTAAGGGATAGTTCAACATTTTGGCAAATTGGCTCATTGCCATAATCCCTATAGTTTTAGGAGAGAGCCACGAGCTGCTCAGAGCTACGCTACTGAGGCTTGTGGGATTTCTTGGTTTCCCTCATCAAACTCATCAAATACACAATCCAAAAACTCCAAAATGAGATTATAACAGAACATTATGAGACAGAGTTGTTTTGGAGGCAAATTCATGCAAAACCACTGATGCGCGCGTTCCTGTCGGGGCCAGTTTTTCAGCAAGCGGTCTCTGCATTTGCCTCGAAAACAACTTTGTCTGGTAACGTTACATTATTATCTCATAGCGTGGTGAAAGTGCAGGTCACAACTTGTCCACCAGAGCGTTGTGGAGTTGTTGGATTGTGTATTTGATGAGTTTGATGAGGGAAACCAAGAAATCCCATGAGCCTCCGTAGCGTAGCTCTGAGCAGCTCGCGGCTCTGCTCCGCCGTTCTAAAAATAGCTCACACCAACAATTAAAGGTAATGAACCTACTCCTAAAACTAGAGGGATTATGGCAATGGGCCAATTTGCCAAAATGTTGAACTATCCCTTTAATATTGTGTTAAATGTACAGTATCATAGAAGTGGAAGAAGTGTCTTAAAAAGTGCTACAGTATATGCTATGTGTGGCCTGTGTGTGTGTGTTAGGCTTACATCGTGCATGGAGGTGAATGTATTGTGGCGGACTGTCACTGTCACTGTTATCAGTACCAGGGTTTATCGGGGTTCCCTAAGCCGCTCAGGGGCTGAGTCTGAGTGATTTTGTAGTTCAGCTCGCGTGTTATTACACCTGGCCTGTGGTTTGGATGTGACAGGGCCGCCTAGTGCCCGGGGGACTGTGCCGAAAAAAACGAATACAACACAGGGAAAATAGGATCACAGCATAAGGCCGGACTGGAGGGAAAATGATGGAGGACAGGGAGCGTTTCTCTGCAACCACATCACGTCTTTGGGGGACAAGTGTGCATGTAGTAATGGGGCTGACTGACCACCATGCACACATACTGAATACCGGTACTCTAACCTTCCACAGACAGAGAGCATCAGAAAGGTGACTCAGGCTCCTATACTGCAGTTAAAGTACATTATCGCTGGACAATATATTCTGAATATAAACCTTCCAGGGCACCTTCCGGCACAGTTGAACGAAAATAATGTTGACAAACTTGTGAAAATGCCCTTGTGCACAATGTCGAGTCCATAAAGAAACGATTTTTCTCTGCATCTTGTGGGAGACACTGACCTTCTTCACCACAATCCAATCTTGTGGCTGAATGGGAGCAAATCCCAGTAACCAGGGTCCAAGATTGTATGGAAAGCCTTGTCCATTCAATTGTAATAACATCTTCACATGTGGGTGACCACCATACAAATTCTGTGTTTCAGAGACTCCAGAGTCTGGGTCCTTGTCTTTAAAGCCCCCAATGTAAGAGCCTGGGTAAAAGCTACTATTTTAGACTGATATAAAAGCACTACCCTTGTTTTCATGCAAAATGGGCTCCCTGCTCTTAAATATTAATACATTCCTCTATTCTACCAGTTAATCATCTCGAAAGTACAAGCCTATTTTTTCTGGGCGAAGTGATTCATCAAATCCCATTATATTCTGTCACACTCTTCAAAATTGCCAGCTGCATCATTCTTATGTTGCAAAAATGTAGACGGCCTCTCTCGCCTCCCATAGTAGTCAGACTGATGGCATGTTACTGCAGCGCGTATCGACCTGCATCTATTTAAAACACCTGGTTAATCTGCAGACAGGAGGTGACGTCGTCTTTCTTGCACTTGTTGCATCTCTCAAGTCCAGTACGGACTGAAAATATCATCTTCTTTTCACGTTGCTCCCTCAAAATGTCTTTATAATGAGATCCATTGTCGTGCAGCTACAAGCAGAATAAAGGTTTTACTCAATACTTTTAAACTACCAGACACTTTTAAATGAAATTTCATTATCTTTTTCTGCTCTGTGGATTTAAAGACAGAATAAGTCATTTACACAGTTCAGTTTAATGCCTCCTGCAGCAGCTCTACAGCCCTATTCAGAGCTACAGTGTGAGATGCTGTATATTATATGTATGCTGCATCCATCCATCCATCCATCCATCCATCCATCCATCCATCCAGTGCTCCTTCATTTATCTGGGGCAGCAGGCTTAGCAGATTGATGAAGCCAACGTTATGACATAATTTTCAAAAAGCACAAATACAATCCTGAGGCTAGCACAGCACAGCACAGCACATACGATCCATATGTGTTTTTATGCTAAACTGAGCTAATCCGCCGCCGGCTACAGCTTCACATGTAGAGGACAGACTCAGAAATATCTCGTCCTACTCTAAAAAAGTCAGTGTTGAAGTTTTTTTTAGTTTTTTTATTCAAATCCTGATCTTCTTTCCTGCTGAATTTTGTAAGTGATATAGCCTGTGGCTCGTTAGCTCCACCCGCTGAACCTTGACCAATAAGATTAGGTTAGACTCAGGGAAATGTTGTCAGAGAGTTATAAATTTGGTTTGTATATGTGAAATTCCTCCTCAGCCTTTCACACCCAGCATTTGGTTTCTAAACACAGCACATGTTGGTTTCATTTTGACACTTGTATTGTTGTGATCCATAACTGGTTGCGCGGCAAATGTGCGACTTCCACTGCGCCTCCTGCACCCACAGGCAGTTTACTTCTCCTGAGTGGTGCTTGGCAAGAGCGTTTACACTGGACATGCTTTATTAATGCATGAATTATTCAATTTCATTGTCCCCAGTTCATCTTCATGCAATCTCATTTTCCTTGTGCCTGCTAATTCATCTCTCTCTCACTCTGTCTGTCTCTCTCTCTCAATCATTTGCTCGCCTGCTCTCTCGTTCTCTATTGCTCACATTTCTCAACGCGAGCGCTCAGCTTTTCTAGTTTCATTTATGTATGGACTTTAATGATCTCAGTGGAATGAATGTCTTAGCTGTGTGAGTCACCTGTATGTAAGTCAGTTTCACAATGAATTATTCAATATCGTCCCAATAAGTCAGGCTATCAAACCATTTGTCAGAGCTCCTGCCTGGCAGCCTCTTACATATGTTTACAGTACATGCATGTTTGCTTTTGGATCTCATATCTTATTAAAGGGGAGCAATGCAAGATTTTTACCTTAATTAAACAGCTTTGAAATAATTGTGATGGTTAAATGACGGGGGAATGGAGGCTCTCTGCCTTCCATTATTGATATCATTAATATGTCACTGTGCTACTGTTAAACATATAGAAGTTTGCATTTTGCATGCATCTCATGAGTGACTACAAACTCTTAAGGCAGCTTGTTACTGGAGCAGAATTGCTCCAGTAACAAGTAACAAATTGCATACTTGGACACAGTCCTGTCTGTCATTATCTTGAAGTCTTTCAGCTGCTAAGCTTCAGTGCATACACAGATATTGTAGAAAGGACAGAGTAATCTAGTATCTTGTAGAGTCACCTATTATCGATGGCAGGAGGAGAAATAAAAAAAGCCCAGTGAAGCAGACAGAAGAGGAGGCAGAAAGCACAGACTGGATCGGTTTTGACTGTCTGGGACATTTAGTGAAGGCAGAAACCCAAAAAGCACTTGAATCAAAATGTGATTTTCCAGTGTGAGAGACTGTGTCATGCTGTGAGAGACCCTGGTCATGCTGCTGCTGCACGGTTGTCAAGAATGAGAGCGACTGGCTCCTGCACATCAAGTCATAAATACATCATGTAACATCCATCCTTATGACTAGATTGTGCTGCCTGCCAGATATCACTATGCTGTGTTACATGAGCATATATGAGAGGATGAAAATGACTGTGACTGTGAAGATCCCAAATTCCCACACTGATAAAAGTAGTTTTATTTGTTTCCATTCTGCAAACCAGAGCTAAGTATTGTCCTGAGCTGTGAACATAAAGATATCACTTTTATTATCTAAATCTACGATGTCTGAGCTCTATGGAAAAGTCAAGTTTATTTTTATAGCTCAATTCTATATAGTGTCTGATAAAGGAGCTGCTGCTGGAAATATTGTAGAGGACAGAAGTGGAGAAGACGCATGGGACGAGTCAAAGAAAAGCAAGATTATTTGAAGGGAACAATAGAGGAGAGAAGAAGGAAAAGGAGAAGATGTGAAGCTCATTGAAAGGCAGCGGGCACGTTAAACTCTCCCCGAGGAGAGCTCTTCAAAGTGAGCAGAATTACTCCCAGGCCTTTTAGAGGTGAGGATGAACACGGAGGAAAAATGAAGGGCCAATCTGCATGAAATTTTAATAATGTTTTCTCTGAATTAACATGACATCTTTGCAAAATTGTAGGTTGCAACCCCACGGTTGTGGAGTAAAACATGTAGGTGTGGATGTGACTGGACGTGGAACAAAACTGTTGGCAGGGCTTTTACAGCTGGAACATGGCGCTTCCTGCTTGCTTCGCTTTTATTGTGAATGAGTATTTTCTTGGCAGCTGCAACTCCCATGAGCTTTTGAGTGAGTCCACATCTAAATCTCATGGGAGTTGTAGAAGTTGCACACTCAAAGCCAACTGGCAGATCATGGATGCTATTTCCTGCAACAGTATGTATTATTTATATTGAGTGATACATGAGTGATGGAGGCTTTGTTTTGTTTCTCTCTGTCCTCCCCTCAGACAGTAACTTTGTCCTGGGGAACGCCCAGGTCCAGACCCTCTATCCCATCGTCTACTGCTCTGATGGATTCTGCGAACTGACGGGATTTGCCCGCGGCGAGCTGATGCAGAAGAGCTGCATGTGTCACTTCCTGTACGGCAGCGAGACCAGTGACCGTCTCACCTCGCAGATGCAGAAAGCTCTGGACGAGCGACGGGAGTTCAAGACCGAGATCGTTCTCTACAAGAAGAGTGGTAAGACTGATTTGCTGGAGGATGTTGTCAAATGAAATCATGTGTAATACTGCTGGTGTCAAAAATACATCAGGCCTGGAAGCTTTGTGCATTGCAGGGTATTCTCTCTTTAAACTGGAATATTGTGATCTCTGCTGTCAACAGGCTCCAAGTTCTGGTGTCTGCTGGACATCGTGCCGATAAAGAACGAGAAGAGCGAGGTGGTTCTGTTCCTGGTCTCACATAAGGACATCACAGAAAATAAAGACCTGGACCATGGAAATGAATCTGACACCGGTGAGAGGGGGGGGAAAGGGAGGCAGCGTCCAATTCCACAATAATTCACATGAAATTATCCAGTAGTGGCTTTGCAGCTGTGGCACAAATGTAGCTGCAGAAATGACTGGTGATATTATGCTGGGGGTTTGGGAGCAGAACGACCTCATTCTGCTTTTACAGGATGTCCTCTCCTGGATTGATGGTCACATTCGCTTTAGAAATCACCAGTTATCCGGCTGTTCGAGTAACTTTGGAAAGTGTGAACTGGCGTGTCATTATTGTCCAGTACTGTAGATGTTCCTGCCATGTGCCTTAATGTCTCTGTGACTTTGTGTCCCTGCTCTCAGATGAGGAAACAGGGCTGGAGATCCGCCAGATCAGCCGGCCCCAAGGCTTCAACATGGAGCGCCGCCGCAGCCGGGCTGTCCTCTACCAGCTGTCCGGACACCTACAGAAACAGGACAAGTCCAAGAGCAAGCTCAAGATCAACAATGTGAGACATGTTGTGTTTGGTACCCTCTGTTCACAGTCCTCAACCTGTTAGACCTGGAGGAGTAGAAGTATTACTGCATTACCTTCCCTGTCCAAAATGTCAGCACTACAGGATTGTAATAGCAGCAGCAAAGCTTTAGACAGTCACTATTTTGCTAAATGGACTTCTGACAGAACAGTCCCAGCTGATTAATCTCACAAATTTCCATTTGTTGATCAAGGAGCCATTTGTTTGTCCAGTAGCTAAGAGTTTCATTTGCATCACAACTTGATTTGCATTCATCTCAACACGATGAAAACTTGTAAATTCAAACAACCGACATGACAGGAAAGTGGCCCAGCAGGAAAATCTCAAGCACCCTGGATCCTGCAGGAGAGAAATCAGCATAAGAGCTCTTGTTAGTCATTTGGATGTGTTCAGAGGCCGACTGATAACGTTTCCTGGTCAAAGGATTTCATCCTCTTGCATCAACTCATGACGTCATTGTTTACTACCGGTAGATGGACATGTTTTATCACAAGCCGCAGCGGTTCATTTGGTGTCTTCTTCACCTCGTGTGTGTGTTTGTGTTGTTTGTGTTATTCTTGTAATATCTACATTTTCAGTGTGAAGCTGCAAAAAACACTTGATTTGCTTCTGATGTTTCCGTGTTTGACCAGTGTATTTAAATATGTAGCATTCACACCATGCAACGCACCAAGTTCCAGCTGAAGCCATGAATAATACACCACTGATACTGACTATTATATATTCATGCTGATGAGTGGAGGTCCTTCCAGTGTTATTTACACAAATATATAATATTAATATTGATAATGTGACTTCATTATTAATGCTCCAGTGTGTGTTTCCCTATACAGAGTGTCCTCGGAGCCAATGCTAACCCGGTCCCAGAGTACAAGGTGGCAGACGTCCAGAAGTCCCGCCTCATCCTCCTCCACTACGGTGCGTTCAAGGCCGGCTGGGATTGGCTGATCCTGCTGGCCACTTTCTACGTGGCGGTCACCGTCCCCTACAACGTCTGCTTCACGGCCGTGGAGATACGAGAGGACGGCGGCTCGACGGCACGAAACCCTCCGAGCGTCAGCGATATCTTGGTGGAGATCCTCTTCATCATCGGTAAAGCTATTTCCACATGATTGTCTTTTTGTAATTTTGCTTTAGTATCAGCTTTAATTAAGCCGTACCTTTAAAGGCAAAACCAATCCTTTAATCACAGGTTTAATTCTTATTCCTGTCTCCTCTATTCTTCCATTCATTTATCTCTTTAAGCTATGCCTCTTAGTGCCTGTCCATTCATACTACTATATGAATTTCTTCTTACAGCCTGTCAGTTTTTAGAGGCAGCTCCCTCTTGGACTTTGTTTTCAAATCAAATTGGCCATGAAACAATTACTCTTCAATTCTCTTAATTGGCGGGTGCACCATAGTCTACAATGCCCTCTAACTCCTCCTGGTACTTTGGAGCTGTATGCTAATTTAACCTCCTTAACAATCTCCACTTCCTCTCTATCTTAACCTGCTGTCTCCCCTCTGGCAACAAAGTCCACTAATCCCACTTGAAGAAGGCTTGTTAAAGGGAATATTTTCACAGCCTGGATCTTACTGTCACAGTTTTATACTTCTACTTAAATAAACCTTTGAATACAGCACCACATTAACATTAAGGATTTTGTCACAGCATCCCATAATCCAGTAGTCTTTCTGATGCTCTGAAATTCAACACTGTTCATCGCTTCATATATCCAACAGTGAGCTGAAAACCTGTGTCTGTGTGTGTGTGTCAGATATCATTTTAAACTTCCGGACCACCTATGTGAGTACGTCCGGTCAGGTCGTGTACGACGCCCGCTGCATCTGCATCCACTACGTCACCTCCTGGCTGTTTGTGGACCTGATCGCCGCCTTGCCCTTTGACCTGCTCTACGCCTTCAATATCAGCGTGGTGAGTCTCACATCTCACACTGTGCAGGCTAACCGACCTGCGTAAGTCGGGAATGTTCTGCTGCACTTTTCGCTTTTGTGTGTCTTGGCAGTGCAATTTACGGCTCTGTCAGCGGTAGCACTCTCCCGCTGTTCGACCCTCTCAGCATTGATTTAATATGACTGTGGAGGAGCTTTCAAATGCGCAGTGAACACACATGCACACACACACATATGCACTGAAGCTATTCTCCTGCAAAGACACAGCAAAGGAAACAAAAGAGGAAACAAAACTCACTTTTATCTGAAAAAGGAAAAATCAACATGAGAATTTCTTTGCTCAGTGTTTCTTGAAATTCCCTCTCTGGCTTCTTGTGCTCATTATTTGCTGTAGCGGCTTCAAGGGAGCCTGAGCTTCAACATGAAACTCATTATTAGGTAACTGGTAATTAGGCAGATGAATGAGTATGCTGACGACAAATTACAGGTGGAAGCGAGTTGATTAGCCCGGATGATGTGGAGTGTAGAGCCTGCCAGCTGTTTAACAGATGTGATAGATAGTGGACCGCTGTGCCGCAGAGTATGAAGGGTCATAAGATGAGTGAATTGTTAATAGAACAAGGAAAGTGTTTTTTTTTAAAGGGTGGTTCTTCTCCAGCCTACTACAGTACTACACACACAGAGTAATAGAAAGAAAAGCAGCCATGATAAAATGCTTACTTATAGCAGGAACCACGACAGGTCGTGATGAGTTGCAGTATTAGCCGAAACCAGATCTCTTTGAAGCACACGGCGTCTCTGAGGACTTGTTAATGCATTGACAACTGTGGTGAAGCAGTTAAATTCTCTGCATGGGTACATATCCAAACATCCAGGGAATTAGATCCTGCCTGAGTGTGGTGAAATTCATCATCAGCCCCTACTTCAATTAAAAGTCCTCTTAACTGAGCAGGGAATTGCAGCTTCAGTTAATACCTCGGTAAGAGGGAAAATCAATGAAGTCATTTTTACCTCTAGAATAAAATTGTTCTGGATGAGGATGATAATGGTCATGAGTGTCTCTTTGTATCTTCTTCTGGAACTGAAATTAAAGTAACTTTAAGTCAATCTTGAGTTAAAGTTGGTGTTATAGATTTTTAGTATTCCCACACTGCACTGGGAATGAGTTCGTGGGGTGGGTCCTTAACTTTCTATCAAGATGGCTGATTAAAATTCCTAGTGTGCATGGGTAATTTCTAATTGCAAACCTCCCTTGGCTACAGACACAAAACCTTTGAGATAAAATATGAAATCCAGTTCTAATTATGTGACTGTGCCTATCTAAGAGAAACTAATCCCATCCTAATAAGCTCCACTTTTTAAAAACCCTCACTTAGATGTGTTCATACCTTAATATCCTCCACCACCTCCCTCTCTCCCGCACTCCCCAGAACTTCGGGGTTCACCTGCTGAAGACGGTGCGCCTCCTGCGGCTCTTGCGCCTCCTGCAGAAGCTGGACCGTTACTCCCAGTACAGTGCTGTGGTCCTCACCCTGCTCATGTCCACCTTCGCCCTGCTCGGCCACTGGATGGCCTGCGTCTGGTACTTCATCGGCCGCAGCGAGATCGAAAGCAACAGCCCCGCCACCTGGGATATAGGTTTGTGGGGGTTTTTTGTGTGTTTTTTATTTTTATTTTATGTAGTTACCATTAACCTATGCTCCAAATGTAGCAAGTGGAAAAGGAAAAAAAGTTGGTTTCCATTCAGAAATACATTGAGGAACATTAAAGGTAGGGATGGATATCCTGGAAAAAGATTGGGAGGGAGGGATGGAGACGGCAGCTTGATTGACACATGATGATCCAACTTGAACGTTGTGTTCAGGATGATTGGATGCTGTTTTTACAGGCTTGTCTGTCCCATAAGTGACTCATTTTTTCATTTTTGTGAAAAAGCATTCAATTAATTGGTTGCAATCGGAGTGTGAAGAGGATTTCAAACAATTTTGTAAATAAAAATGCCCCAGAATTGGATCCCCAACCCTACCTTTAAACTACATGGCCGGCTAAGCCATTTTTCAAAGTGAAATTATGTCACTTCATGCATTTTCCCGCTTAGGCTTACAACCTAACTCAGAAAAAAAAGAACATGTCACGGAGGCCGTACAAAAACCAGTTAGTCCTTATCTCGAAAGCAGACGGCAACACAAGCATCACCTGTGTTATTTTCACTGATCCAGAGCATGAAGACTTGCTTGTGTGCGCTCAGTGTGAGGTGTCTGCGTGTCCTTTTACTGAGGAAACACTTCTAATTATGGTGATCTGTCCCGTCTCCTGCTGTGCTCACCGGTGCGAGATAACAATACTGTGAAGAGCATGTGGTGATGGCGATGGTGGGTTTTCTTGTTTAAGTGATGTAAAACAGCTACATGTATTGAGACTGGAGCTGAGAGTAACTGACACAGAAAACGCATCCAGCGATGCACAGATGCACATGTGTGAAACTGCACACATGTGACTGAATGAGTGTGTGTGCATGGGGGAATAGGAGGTTCACCTTGAAATGCATCATACTGTATATTTACTGTCCATTGAACATCACACATTACAGATTAGCTCCAGTGTTTTAGTCATACGGCAGCAGTCACATTGTCATGAACAAAGCAATAGAGCTGCGTCTTTCAGCTGCTGGTAGATCTGGTCTCTATATTTTTATTCTATCCGTTTTAAAACCTCTGACATATTGACTTCCTTGAATATGACAGAGCATGCCTGTTGGTCACATCTGCCATCAGGTCAACATTGGGGCTGGCACTTGACTCTAATATGTGTTTAGCGGTTGAGTGACTTCATCTGGAGGCATCTCAAAAGTTGAAAATAACCTTTGACAATAACGAATTACCCACGTTACTAACTTTGCTGCACCCAGGTGTGGGGTGGGGTTTTCATTTACATAAATAAATATTAAAAAGGTGAAAAAAAATTAAATCTGTACTATTTCGATGATATTACATTATGATGGATGCTGGGACTGAAAAGGTTACGAAACAGCTGCTGAAATATGGGAAGAGAACACATTAAAAAGCTTGATGAATTATTTTCTCTATGTGTAAATATAAACTGAGATTATTTGAAATGTCTGCACTGTGCGGCCGGCGCAACCCAATACACAAACACCAACAGTGAAGTAATTACTCTGCCCTTCCAGCCTTGTTACGACTGCTAATGAAGCCTGCTAGTAAAGGTCATCTAACAAGCATGGATGCATTCTCATTAAACTGACAAACTCTTCTGGACTGTCCCTCTTCCCCCACCAGGCTGGCTCCATGAACTTGCCAAACGCTTGGGAACGCCATACTTCCTGGCACCGCTGACCTCCCTGTTGGGAGTCTCTGATTCGCCCGAAGGCACCGTGACAGCAGGACTGACCAATTACAGCCAGCTGAATGGCTCGGGGTTGGAGCTGCTGAACGGGGCGGGTTTGCTGGGTTCAGGCCAATGGAACAGCAGCAGGACCAGAGTGAGGACACCGAACGTCTCGGGGACGACGCTGAGTGGCGGCCCATCTGTCCGGAGCTCCTACGTTACATCACTGTACTTCGCCCTGAGCAGTCTGACCAGCGTGGGCTTCGGGAACGTGTCGGCCAACACAGACTCGGAGAAGATCTTCTCCATCTGCACCATGCTGATCGGAGGTGGGCAGAGCGCCGCGCCAAGCCAGTCACACTTGAGCCTTAAGTGCAGGGGCCAGGCTTAAAGCCAAAGGCTAAAACACTTCCTTGGCTGTAGCACAACTTGGACATTCAGCTTCCTAAGTCCCTCCATTGGCAGACAAGGGCTCACAGTGATGCAAAGCAATTTTACTGTGGAGAAAGATTTGTTTCTCTTAGTTTTGTGGAGGGTTTTCACATATTCAGTAATTAAAACTTTTTAAATCTCATCATGCATAATGTAAAACTGCCCCCTCACCCTGGGGATCTAGAAAAAAGGCACAATTCTCCCAAAAGGAACAGTCTAAAAGCTTTTTTCGCTGTTTTCATCTCTTTGTGCGTCTCCTCTGTAGCACTAATGCACGCCGTGGTGTTTGGTAACGTGACCGCCATCATCCAGAGGATGTACTCCCGCCGCTCGCTGTACCACACACGCACCAAGGACCTGAAGGACTTCATCCGGGTGCACCGGCTGCCCAAGGCTCTGGAGCAGCGCATGATGGAATGTTTCCAGACGAACTGGTCCGTCAACAACGGCATTGACGTCAGCGAGGTAGGAGTGAACGTGAACAGTCAGACAGAGTCTCCTTCTGTCTTTGTGGACCATCAAGCTGGTACCAGTCTGCGATATCAACGTTATGTAACCATACGTCTCTTCCTTTAACTTTCTGAAATGGGCGGGTGACCTCTGTGGCTTGGATCGACCTTGTCAGTTACAATGGGATCAACTGGATTGGCTTCTAAAATTGAAAGTGCAAATCCTCCGTCTTGCCCTTCAGGCCGACTCAAAGAAAACGACTCAAAGTCAGGGAGAGGATTTAGGTTTTGTTTTGGGTTCAATCGCGCTTGAGCACATATCTTAATTTCATGGATTAATGGCCTCACAGATACTAAAATCACTCTTGGTTTTACCGTGGCTAAGATAATCTTTTAAAAAGACATAACATGATAGCGAAGAACCCACAATTAGATAGATGACATTGCATTCGCTGTTATGGGTGACATGAGTTTTTCTGGACAAATCAAATTGTTCCAACAACATTGTTTCCTTCTCATCCCCCCCACAGCTGCTGAGGGACTTCCCCGATGAGCTGAGGGCCGACATCGCCATGCACCTGAACAAGGAGGTGCTGCAGCTGCCACTCTTTGAATCGGCCAGCAGGGGGTGTCTGCGCTCCCTGTCCCTCATCATCAAGACGTCTTTCTGCGCTCCCGGGGAGTTCCTCATCCGCCAGGGGGACGCCCTCCAGGCGATCTACTTTGTATGCTCGGGGTCGATGGAAGTGCTGAAGGATAACACCGTGCTGGCCATTCTGGGTAAATGACACTGCAAATGTAAAGATTTCGATCTGTGGTACAAAAATCTGTCAATAGCTGCACCACTATAAAGACAGAAACTGTTAGTATCAGTATTTATTACTATTCTTCACACGTTTTAATTGATAAAAAAAAATTTATATTGTAATGCAATGCATGCTGCACACATCCCACATCACAGAGGTTCAGCACCAAGGACAGCACCGGCTCTCCCAGCTGCCTCCATCTGCGCATTTCCCACCCTTTCTTTTTTTATTTCTGCTCGCTCAGAATGACATTAAAAAAAATCCTCCTCTTGGGCCACCAGTCAGCGTGAGTAATTTTTCCACCTGAATCTTTAAGGGCTTCTCTGTCTTGTACTCCAAAACCAAAGAAGCCCTCCTAGATTCCGGCAGCAAAGTGACTCGGAAACCGTCGTCTGCATCCACGTGCAACAGCAGGAGGAGGAGAGATGCAACTGTTGTGACTGTGTTGAGTGCCAAATGTTCCTCCTAGGAGGTTCCCCTTGGTGCTGAGTCAATAAAACCGTCGCCAGTCCTGGACACCAAAGTCCCCATCCAAGTATTTCTGGGAAATGGGACAACATGTTACTGGGGGAGGTTAAATTTTTTATATCCAGGCTGATGAAATAACTGTGTCAGACTCACCCTAGGCTGATGGACTGGTGGGGGGATTCGATGGCACCATCAAAATGCTGCAAAAAGTAAAAAGCAGCTGTTTCCATGCAGTATTTGATGTTTACACCATTAGATTTAGCAGAGGAGCAATTATGGCCAGCTGCTTGGAAGCACAAGCCAAACTCAGGAACATCAAGGGAGCACAGGTATGAGAATTCACCCGCTGTTTAAATCAATACAGAATAAATTAACTTGTGGAAAAATGGTTGGGTCTAGTTGTAAGAACACACGCACTTCAAAAGCACAAATTTACAGTTTTAAATAGATAGTTGAATCTGAGTACCTAGCAGGCAAATTAGTTTAAGGAATTACTCTGAGGCTGAGTTTGTGTGTCATGCCTGAAATGCACTAAATATGCTGCAGTGAGACCATGAAGTGCTTTTTAAGTAATATGTAAAAATGCAGGATATAATATTTCTTCTCTTTGGTCTATTTTGGCGTCTGCTCGGAGGGCTGTGAGTAGAAGATGAGAAAGAGCTTTTTCTTTTACCATTGAGCAACTTATTAGACATCCAGCATTTAATAGCCAGTCAGCCAGCTTTTATGAAGAGAGGCATAATGAAGAGGAGCAGCCCAGCGCTGATAAAAACTGCCATCATCCCCTTATTAAACTGCTCCTGTGGGCAAACGGTTCACACTCCGTCAGGTGAAAGATGGAGTGTGACCCAGAGATTGATGGAACAGTTTGGGGAGCAGCCAGAAGCCTTGCAGGAAATCCATAAACAGAATAAATGCATGAATGAATGAGTGAATGTATTAATTTGTGCCACTTTATTTTGCCTCAAAGGAGCAGTAGAGTAAACAGAATTAACATATTATCACCTTATAAAGTTGTTACATTGGGAAACAGTTTAGCAGCTCAGTCCATTAAAACATTTTTTTTTTAGCTGTTTCAGTAAATGTTATGAATTAAAATCTAGTGTTTACTCGCTATTTAGCTGCTCACTGTTCAGTCTATTCACCAGCTCAGGCCAGAAAACCATGATGCTGACAGAGAAATCCAAATCCAAAATCCAAATCATCATCACACTGACTAAAAGATGCCTGCTCAGCGTCATTCCTTCAGAATAAAAGCTGCTTCATTCTGAATAACATGGATGAAACAGAATGGAGAAACACAAATAGACTCACCACCACCGCTGGAACCAGCTCTGGATCATATAAAACAGAGGGCGCAAATTGGCAACTCTGTTTTTCTTATTAATGACCAAACTGCTGTAAATAATGAAGCGGCTGGGAGCTCATTAGCATGGTGTACCTGCTGTGTATGTACAGCACAGGCACAGGCATGTGGGTAGTGAAACAGCACAACACAAGTGCACACAATCCCCCCCCCCTCTCCCTCCAGAGTGGCTTTGTGTTATCCCAGAAACAACACTACACACATAACACACACACAGTCACATTTCTCTAAAAGACAGTCACACACTGCTCACACATTCTGTTTTTCTTGCTCCCTCTCTCTCTCTCACGCACTCTCTCACACACACAAATTGTTTTGGCATTGCCACTTTGGATTTACAGCTTTGGAGAAGGCAGTGAGGTAGAGAAATAAAAAGAATAACACAGAGCTTCTATTTTCATCTGCAGCAGTCCATCTGTATCCCACAGTGTGGAGTTTAACACTGATGTTAAATTGTCTAAACACACGTGTCGACCCTTTAGTTTTTGATTTCTTCTGTGATAGACCTTTGTATGACCCTGATAGCACAACAAAAAAAGTTAGATTTACAATCCACACAAATGTTTTGATGGTATCTATTTCTTCGTATACTAGCATTAGAGGAGCCAATTTAAAAAATACATTTTCATCATCTACTCTTTACACCCGTTTCCTCCGCTTCACTGCCATTTCTGTCTCTTGTTTCTCCAGCCACCTGTCAGCCAGCGGTATAAAATTATGCTGGAGTAAACAGGAAACATGTCTAATGTTTTCTTACATAACATGTAAACACAGACTGCATGTACAGTAGGCAGTCTTAATCCCACATGTTACATATCATTGTCTTGGAGGGTCATCTCATGCAATCTCAACATAATTAGCTGACTGGAAGAATATTAAGAATATATTGTCACCATCTTTCTAATGGCTTAAGTTGGAAAAGACCGACTGCTTGAAGGTCTGTTAACAAATAAGCAAACTAGAAGGTCACACAGTTCAGACCTTTTGGAATAATAATGGGTAAAAACATAAACTCTTTAGCAGAGGTGAAAACCATCTCAACATAATTCTGCTTGTGTGTCTGTCCTCCAGGCCGGGGCGACCTGATTGGCTCAGACTATTTGACACAGGAGGAGGTGATTAAGACCAACGCCTGCGTGAAGGCTCTGACCTACTGTGACCTGCAGTACATCAGCCTCAAAGGCCTCCGCGAGGTGCTCTGCCTCTATCCAGACTACGCCCAAAAGTTCATCACTGAGATCCAGCACGACCTGACGTACAACCTCCGGGAAGGACACAACACTGAGGTAGGACGGCCATGATGACCGCTGCTTGAATAAGTTCTTTGAAATGTCAAGTACCTGTTGATTCAAGGAGCTGAAGCTCAAACATAATATCTGAAATCCATCCATCCATCCATCCATCCATCCATCCTGCCACTTACTGGGCTGTGGGGGCTACAGGCAAAGCAACACATCCCAGATGTTCTTCCAGTTCCCCAGCCACGTCCTCCTGCTCCTCCTAAGGGATACCAAGATGTTCCCCAGCCAGATGGGATGCGTTGTCCCTCAGGCGTACACTGCGTCTGCTCAGGGGTCTCATCCCATGTTGAACATGCTGTTGGGCATCTTTATCAGATTCCCAAACACCCTCCAACAGCTCTTCTCAACACCATGGACCTTATGGATGTCTGGGTTCTAAGTTAGTTGATGTAGTCTGGACAGCTTACCTGTGGAGCTGCATCTTCCCTTCACCTGAGAATAACAACCTGAGATACTTCCAACTCACCTCCAGTGGAATTCTTGATAGTCGTCGCCAAGTTTTTAGCATTTGAAAATAACTATATTATGAATGTCACCCCACTGTTAGCAAAGAATTGCATCAGAGATGAACTGTCTAATGTTGTGAGTGTTTTAGATTAGTCTCAGCTGTGCACTGACCTCCTCCACCCATCATTTTACGCAATGACGGAGTGATGGCTTTGCACTTGAAAAGGATTAGCCATCTGGACCAGTCAGCGAGGAGGAAGCCACAGCTTCTGCTTGAGATGCGGCCAACAGATCGAGACATGAGCTAAACATGGCCGACTCAGATGCCAGGGATTTACAGATGGATCTCAGCTGTAGCGGCGTACACATGAATAACCAGCATACTCTGGAAATCACTGAGTCACATTTTCACTGTGAGTAGGCCTGTTAATTAGAGCAGAGATCCAAGAGAAGCCATCAAGACAGCGAGCGTGTTGTAATTAACTGACCCGGGTTTCAGCTTGAGGATGTGGGGCCGACATATTTACACCTGACTGTGCTTTGCTTTTTGCTATAGGGCACAGTTATACTGGATGCACCTTGACAGCTTCCCAGCAATAAGTGTAACATTATACACTCGTATGTATATTATCTGCCATAAAGAACAGAGAAGCACTGTTGCCTCACAGGAAGGACCGTGGCTTTCTCCCACAAACCAAAGACATGTAGGTCAGGTTTAATGATGGCACTGGCTTCCTGTAGGTGTGAATCTGGGTGGGAATGACTGTTAGTCTCTAGCCCTGTGCTAGACTGGTCCAAGCTCAACCACTAGAAAAACAAGCTCTCCAATTGTGTGACAATTGTGAGGAATTTTGTAGCTACTGGTGACTTAAAGAAGCCTGAAATTAAAAAATATATGTAGCAGCCGGTATGTTAAACTACATATGGTTGTCAGCACCTGACACACACAAACACAGACTTATGTGTACGTACAGCAGGAGCAGTGGAGCATCCTGCAGCAAGTGTGGCATGGGACTAAAAATAGTGCTGTCAGGAGGGTGGGGGAGGGGTGGGGTCATCCCTGGTTGGATAAATATAGAGCAACAACCAGATGGAGACGAGACAAGAAAACATCAGGATGAAAGGAAGCTGCAGGGGAAAAGAGGAAGAAGATATTTGTACTCACGTGCCAACAACATGCCAACACACACACACACACTGCAGACACTCACACTCTGACACACCATTGTACCAAAACACATCATCCATCATTTGCCCTTGCTGAATGATACAGAGTGGTATTCAGGAGCGCATATAACAGCACATATTAAAGCGCAACGCTCACTTCTTCTTTCTCTTTCTTTACATCGTCTTTCTTTACACATAATTGGCTGATGCCCTTATTGTGGTACACTGCATATCAAGGGTGGCACGTGCTACTCACACTCAAACACACGCAGACTGAAATTCCAAACAGTGCGTTTCTCTACTCAGACCCCTTCAGGCAAACCACTGCTAAAATTAAACCACTGTGATCTAAAAATACCAGCTGGGCACGTGAACCAAAGACTGGGTGGAGAAGACAACAAATAGAGGGGAGAGGAGGGGAAGGGGTGGCGGTGAGAGGTGGAGAAGGAGAGAGGAGGAGGATAAAAAAAAGGGAACAGAGGAGATGGGGTTTGTTCGGCAGTGCTTTAATCAGCTTTAGATTCCAGTCCAGAGAAGGTGCAGCAGAGAAAAAAATCCTCTAATTACCACCAGTAACAAGATGCTGAGTGAAGGAATTTTACTTTGAAAGGTCAGACTGCTCAGATATAACTTGTTAGGAGTCATGAACATCATAGAAGAACCCTCAGAAGGACTTCACGTCTCTGTGGGTGAATGGAGTCCGCGCCTGCTCGCTCGGTTCTGAATGAATCTTATGCAGCGCTGCCGATAAACTGAATGGACGTCGGTGCCGTTGCAGCCACAGCCCTCCGCTGCACAGCTCTGCAGCTCCCCCTTCTGGTCCCAGAGTTTCAACACTTCACAACTTTGTGTTTACGTCTGCCCTGACGAGCTGTGTCCTATTTCTGTACTGTTTGTATTCGCTTCTGTTGGGAAAGTGTTTGTTGGCAGCAGTGGAATTGGGAACTAATGATGTTTCCTGTCAGCACAAAAGATATAAATGGATTCTCATTTGCTGCATCAAGAAGAAACTGATTCTGAATATCAAATAGTTTCTGCTTCTTCTATTTTTTGGAACCAAATAATATCAACACGTCCTCTTCTAACCTTTGGCACTCTGGCTGTCATACAACCATCATGTGGCAAATAAGAAATAGACATGGAAACACCTGCAGGCAGTTGGAGAGTAGGTTGTCAAAACAAAACTGTCAATCACAACATAAAAATGACAGCTTCTCTCTGAACCCCGTGTGGTTTTCATGCACGTGTCGGCCTTGCACGCTCGACTTCATCACTGTTGTAATTACTTTAGATGAAACTGACGGTTACACTTGTGCCACTCTGCAGGCGGACTGCGAGAGCAACGGAGGCATCATCAAGAAGCTTCCCTCCATCAGAGAGGATGAGGAGGGATCAGGGTCTGAGGGGGAGCACTCCCCTCTCCCCAAGCTGCCCGCTCTGGGGAGGCTGGGCCGAGGCCTGCGCTCCCCCCTGCGCTCCCCTCTACGCTCTCCTCTGCTGCCGCCCCGACCCTTCAGACCGTCCACCGACCACACCCGGCCCACCAGCCTGCACATCCCCGTGGTCAGCTTCAGCTGCCTGCAGCCGGACCTCAGCCCTCGGTAAGGAACCCGTCATGGATCCAGTGAGTTGGTACCTAAGTGGTGTGCAACGCAAACCATCTAATGGGTGATTGGTGGTGAGAATTGTGTCACCGTGTCAGTCACATAGAGATATTTTAGGGTAATAGCAGCACTGCAGTGTTAAAGAAGATGGTAATATGTGTCCTGATTATTTATTTGCTTTTTATTCATTTCAGTTTTAGTCGCAGTTAAGAGAGGAAATCTGCTGACACATTTTCACAGGAAGCTTCTATCAAAGCACAAAAACAAATCCTATCTGTAGTCCTGCACGGAAAAGGAGTAATTATATGTGTTAAACAAACTGAGGAAGAAATGAACATGGAAAAGTTGGTAACCCGTTAATTTACAGGCCGTTAGTCTGTCGAGAAATAGCCAAGAAATAACAAGAACTTGCGTCATAATGTCTAGAAATAGCCTAGAAATAATGGTCAATTTAATAGTAAGAAGGAAAAATTCTGGCCTTTCCCAAAAAAGTCAAAGCATGAAAAACATGTGTAATCTTCTGCCTTTATGAAAAACATGACATTACTATGAAATTAATTGTTATTTCTTGGCTATTTCTTGACATCATCACATAATTAACGGCCTGTTAAACGGCCTAAAGGGTTTAGTGTTATTTTAAATTTGAATTATTACATCACTCATGCTCTAACAATTTAATGGCTGGATTTTCAACCTTAATATTGCACTGTATGTACGGTAATGCATCATCTCCCATTGCTAAAAATGCCACAACAGTATATTTAATGTTTCCACTCCAGAGATGACAGAAAGCTGCACCTGTCAGTGATGGTGTGTGAGAGAGGCTCCTGTCACATGCAGCTGTGTTACTGTGTCAGAGTCTGGCTGCTAATTGGTTGCAGCCACTGCTCATCGCTCACTGCAGACGACCTTTGACCCGCTGACTGCGGCCACCTGGAAAACATTTTCCACCAGCAAGCGCTCTCTAGTCATGATCCACACACACACACAGGCAGGCTCGGTGTGCAAGTCGTGATTTTCCCACAGTTCTTAGCGTGTTTGTCTGGTCGTGAACTCGTCTCCTCCCTCCTTCTGTCTGTCTCTCAGGTTTGTGGACGGCATCGAGACGGAAAACCACAGCGCTGCAGCCCAGAAGTTTGACTTTTCACCCAATGCTACTCAGAGTTTCTTACAGAGCCCCGATTCATCTGCCACAGGTACACACACACACACACATACACACACATACAGTAGATTAGACTGGACCACATTCTTTTATTATTGAAATGCCAACATCAGCCCCATCTGAGATTTGAGGATAAATTATTGAAGAATAACTTCTCTATTCTTTTTTTAAAAACTCTTTATTTATAGATAATTTCCATCTTTTAGTACAAAATGTACAACAAAACACAGAACAGTTACACAAATTCAAGGATATTCAAAAGACATCGTTTTTCACCCAGATCGTTTTGGAGTCGAGTTGAGTGAGTCATTTTCTCTGGAACATGCAGTTGTTTTGCAATATTAACAAAAATATGTGTAGTGGGCACATTTTTCTGGAGGCAGCATTTTGTGATGGCCTTTTAACTTGCAGCCAGCAAAAGACCTAAGAAGATAAACATCAGTTTTACTCAGTCCATCTGGCATATTTCCAAGATAGAGAGTTGTGAATGATCAGCTCTTTTTAACAAGTGTGTGTTTGTGTTCACAGGGAACCATTATGACGGTGACACCATGCAGACGATTGCGAAGCTAAAACACGAGGTAAGGCTGGTACAGTAGCAACGACAGGTTTACATTTAACTTTAACTTGATCTTGACTGGACTTTGCAAAGAGGAGCCGTGTGTTCAATTTCATACCAACACTGACTGACTGTCCCTCTCTTCAGATGAGCGTCCTCTCCACTCAGGTGACCGCTGTGAGTCAGGAGCTGCAGGAAATGACGCGTCTTCTCAAACCTCTCTTCCACAACCCCGGCATTGCGCTGATGCTCAGCGCCATGACTCCGCCTCCCAGCGTGTCCTCGCACAGCTGCTCCCCGGCCCCGCCCCTTCTTACCCAACACGTGGACGGTCAAAATCCTCCACCTGTCGCGGCGCCGCCTGAGCCGTCCTCTCCTCAGCTGAGCCTGGCGTCGCAGGGAGAGTTCGATCCACTTCAGTGTTCGCCCATCGCCCGCCATCGTCCTGCAGTTCCTCATCAGACCAGCGCGGTTCCCCCGGCTTCCCACTGCTCGGCTCCACCGTCACTCAACAGCTCTCCCCATGAGCACTCATCTGTGCCAAACCCCTTCTCATCCTCCTCCATCCCTTCTCTGTCTTCATCAAACCACCCGTCCACCCTCGACCACCTCTTAGTGGACTTATCAGGACCTGGTGGCGAGACGTCTCGTCTCCAGCTCCAGTCCCAGTCTGAGTCCCAGCTCCAGTTCCAGCCCCAGTTCATCCCTCAGTCTTATGCCCATCACTCCTTCTCCCAGCCTCAGCTCCAGCCCCTCCCCCCTCAGCCCCCCAGCATGGCGTCACGCCCCCGACAGCCCCTCCTGAACTTGCAGGAGATGGAGTGGGGGGAGCACTCTGCTCAGCTGAGCTTCATCGATGAAGGACGGCCACCGGTGTGAACAGAGAAGAAGAAGAAGAAGAAGAGGACGACCGTGACACTGACACCCGACTGACGGACTGGACCAGCATGCCACACTAATTACTGCATGACTAACATCTGCCTACAGTCTGGCATGTGACCTTCGCTGTAAATACATCAATTTTAAACATATTCTAAACTATGATCATGAGCACCAGGTGTAACCTGATCCGACAATAAAAGAGTTTGTTTTACAGTTTGACTTTGACTTGTTTGACGCCCGGAGTCGTAGGACAGCAGGACGACTGATCAAAACAAAAGTTTCTCTATATATATATATATATATAAAATTAATATGATTTTATTCAGTAATCACCCTGATCTCTCTAGAAGACCTGTAAAAGCACTTTCAAATAGTTACAGCCAGTATAACCCGAAGCTTTAAAGACGTTTATTTGTCGTCTAAACTCCTTGATTATAGATAATGTCCATTTTTGACCATTTTAGCAGTCAGTCTGAGTTTAAGCATTTAATTTTAGTTCCCACTGGACTAACTTAACAGCCTTTTATTCTACGTTCTACGATGCAGCGAGCATTGAGAATTGCAATCGTAAGATTATCATCGCATGGTATTATAGCATGAGTTTCAGTTATTATACAACCCAAACGTCCACAGTTCAGCAAAATGTTCATTATTATTAGTGATTAAAAGGGCTAAAATAGGCAAAAACACCAGTGCGGTCCTTTCAGAAGAGCCTTTAAGGTTTATTATGGTTGCAGCTGCTTCTTGAAGTCAATCACAGACCAATCAGCAACCAGAAAAAAAACCAGACTACTCAACCAGCTTTCTGAAAGACTGGACAGTGGGGCAGATGGCGCCCCAGTCCACCGACTTGCGGTACTCGCCCTTCTCCAGCAGGTACTGGCGGCCCTTGTAGTTGGGGTGCTCGTAGAAGACCCACCAACCTCCCAGGACCCTGCAGGAGTGGACCTGCCTCCAGTGGAACTTCTCCAGCACAGAGGCACAGTCCTCAGTCACTTCAAACACCTGACCACCGAAGTCTCCTTTACCGTACAGCTGGAGCTTGTAGGGATCTTCACCAGCCTGATACATGATGATGATGCAAAAGGAAGACAGCAGGTAGAGGGGAGAAAAGGGGAACAGAGATAAAATAAGTGTTGGGAGATTTGGTGATCAGCTGAATGAAGGATATTTTGGGGGGACAGGAACCTAGTCTACCATCTAAAACTAAGAAGTTGTATCTTTTAAACTTTGCCCTCTAGAAAATCTAGACTCTGTGTTCGCAGGCTTACAAAGTGGATCATCTTGCAGGAGCTGAGTCTGTCATTGAAGCCAGTCCAGCTCTGGTAGTCCGGGTACTCGCCTCTGGTCAGGACGTACTGGTAACCCGAGAACCTCGGTCTCTCGTAGATCACCCAGGTCCCACTCTCCACACGGGCCGAGTTGCAGCGACTCAGGTAGGAGTGGAAGTCGGTGCAGTCACTGTCACACTCATACCTGCGACCCTGGTAGTTCTTGTCCTCATAGAAGATGATCTGAGGGGCGTTAGGGATGAGCGTCTGATATTAAATCATTCAGAAAGCTCTGCTGTGCTTGAAAACTTCTACTCACCCTGCCCATCTTGGGACTAGCTGTGTCCACTCGTGTGGTTTCCCTTGAATGTGTTCGTTATGTAATACAAATACTACCTGTGTGTGTGCGTGCGTGTGCTCATACGCGTCCCTGTCCTCTTTTATACCTGCTGAACGCTCTGTAAATCAACAACTGCTTTGTCATGAGAATGAGATCCAAAATTTGAGTCAGTGTTTCCGCCGCTGCTCATGTTTTCCAGAAAGAGGCTGTGGGATTAGACAGCATAAAGACCTGCTGTACACACCACACACAAGCACACACACAGTGGCATAAGTGCAAACATGAAGAAACCTCTGTATACATGCCACATTATGGTGGCTGATCCTATTATATATATAAATGTATGCACTGTGAGGATTTAGTTGTATTTAGCTGCAGTCTGTCGGGCGGCCACTAGATGACGCCATTTATTCTTTATTCCACCGGCTGCTGCTTCAACATCCATCATCTTATCTTAACCTGAACTATAGAGTACCTTTGCCTGAACCCCCTGAGTTGGACAATCAAATAGAAAAGGGCTGAATCTGGTTCATCATCAAAAATAAAATAAATATAATGTTGATGTTAATGCAACAGCGACTAGAGCAGAAAGACGCAGTTTGGAGAAGAGTAAACTCCTACAGTAGCCTATATCATTACTTTTGTCCTCCTACCACCATTATCATCATCATGTATCAGTTATACAGTTTACATGTGTGCATACATGCATGTATTATAAACAGCAGTGTACATATTCTAGCTTGGGACACCACTTTCCTGTGATTACAACACGCACCACAGGGGGGCAGCATTTCCACGGTGAAAAGAAACGACAATCTCCTTTTCTCACCGGTTTGATCATAGTGCTATGTGGTGATGAACTTATTTGTTAATTAGAGCTGAAATCAATCAGGAAATAAATTGGCAGCTGTTTTGATAACCAGCCCAATATTCTCGGTCTAGAAATTCTTATCCCTCAAAATTTGGCTTTTTATCTTTACATTATAAATCTTTGTTCAAAACCCAGCATTTGATGATGGTTCCAGGAAACAACAGTGCTGATTTTTCAATCGCTTTCTACTTTTTTCTGACATTTCACAGATGTTCAATCGATTTATCAGACATGAAAACAATCAGAAGCTGCAGCCCGTAGTACACGGCAGTTCAGCTAAATGTCAAACTGTCACACTGCATCTCAAACTATGGAGGAGCATAGACAGACAAATCATTTTATATGTAAAGAAAGAAAAAAAGTACATTTTGGATCCTTTCATGGCAAGAGAAGAGTTGACACTGTGTGTAATGATTGTTAAAACAGCCTTTTCTCACCAGAGTCCACCACCAACAGCACCACAGCACACCACACACCTGTAATCAGATACGCTACACGGTCCACGGTGGTTTGAGACCATGAATGCATCCAGAGCATCAATATTTGCTGTTACAGGTAATAGAAGCTGGCTTGTTTTCACTGGAGCCTTGTGAAAGCTCTCTTTAATTGCAATGCATACCATCACACACACACACATGCACTCACACGCACACACACACCTCATGCTCATGGTGAGTGACTTGTGGTGAGCTGTCAGAGACACTTAAGATGATATAGGGCAGACAAGTGTTGGCAGTGTGTGTGCGCAAAACACACACACACAGGGAGAAACCACAGAGGAGGAGCGACAGGAAGGCAGACAGGCTGAGTAATGATAGGTGACTATTCTTCCATCTAGTATAAATCAAGGAGAGCTGACCACTGCTGGTGAAACACAGGCCTGCAGTTGGGAAAGACACACAAATAAACATATCGATGATGGATGGATAGAAGATATATGATCAACAGAAAGTCAAAGTTGGCATTTTTTAATTTCTTGTGTCTGCTTTAATGAATACAATGAACCTCTGATCATCTATTGACCTCACGTTCAAGTTTAATCTCATAAATCTGGAGGTAATAATCAGCAATTGTGAAGTTTTGAAAAATTCTGATGATATTTTTATCTTTTTTTTTTTATTTTTTCACAGTCGGATTTCAACCTGTGAGAACAAAGAGCTCTTAACTCCTGTCTGCTGCAGCTTTCAGCCCAACAGTCAGCGCCATCAATTGTGTTTACACATTTATCATCTGAACATGTCATGTTGTCACTGTAAACCCAGATTTCTCTACACTTACCCCCAGCATGTGCAGAGCGCCAGGTAAGATAAATTACAGTTTGAAAACACAATAGGAACAAAGACATTATGTCTAAATTGTATTATTTATTCATGCAGAGACATGCAGTGCTACAGCTAACACTGATCAGCCATTATACTATACTCCAACCTGTTACTAGATTTAATGTGGTGGCTGAACTGTGTGTTTTTATTAGTTTTAATTGAAGATGATCAGATCAGATGATGCAGTTCAGTGGAGCTAAACTTATAAAGGTTATTTCTACAAAGCTCTTCAGATGTTAAGTAAATCAACGAGGTCCTTATGACACAAGTTAAGCTCTGTCCCTGTGAGCTGTACCCTGGTCTAACCTTCACTATTAGTACAGGGTGAAAGTGCCAGGGTCAGAGTTAGGGCCATGCTGTCCAAGGAGGAGGAGGAGGAGGAGGAGGAAGGTCCTACAGGGACAGGAAGGTTTTTCTGGAATGTTCAACTCAGGGCAAAAAATTCCCCGAGGCATATTTTAGTCCGTTCAAACCTTTAATTTGACTTTTCTTTTTTCTTTTTTTTCACCACTAGGCGGCAGATAATCAGCTTCACTCAGCTCAGTGTCATGTCCCTTTTTTCTGTAAAGCCATATTCTGATAACATGGATAACTTTGATCATTTCCTCTCTGATCCTAAAGATCTATAATCATGTATCTATTTAACGTTAAGAACTTGTGACACTGTTATCATGATGAGTATTAATCACCTTCTTCTAACCTCACACTCCTTCCACTTCTCCTCCTCTCCCTGTTCTCTGCTATCACAGCATCTGGGAAAAATTAATTATCCTTTCTAAATTTGTGATCACATTATTCATTTAGCTTTCTTGGGAGAAAAAATAAAAAATAGTTCCCTTCTTTTTTAACCACAGCTTCTTCTTAGCTTTTATTAAAAACATTTTATTCTAACTGAAGGTTAATATTAAGGGTTATTGTTTGAGTAAATGACACTATTTTTTTTTTTTTTATGTCTGTCATCTGTCTCTAGGTTTCCCTCCCAAACCCCATCCTCCCTCCCTCCATCCCTCCCTCCCTCCTTCTCCTCCTCCTCCTCCTCCTCCTCCCTCTCTTTCTCTCTACATGTGTCATTTTACTGCTCTTTACTCAGCCGCCAGCAGCAGTCTGTCCTCAGCGCTCCTCGTCTTTGTACCTCCTCGCCCCGGTCTCTCCTCATCTGGCGCGGTCTTACTACGGGAAAGGAAACATTTTGGGGGGAAAAAAATTATCATATTCTCTCAGGCTGGATTCTCTGCTCTTCACCAATGGATGGAGTTTACTCCCCAGCAAGTACAGTGACTTCTTAAAAAGTGAGTGAGCGTTTATTGAAAAGTTCTTCTCCTCCAGGTTCGTGGCGTTTAAACATGGCAAACTGTGGTGAAATGTTGAAATAGACGAGTTAAAATCCGACAGATTACGATGCAAATATGTTGATGAGATTAGATTATCAAGTTTAACAACACTTTTTTTATTTATTTTTTTACTTACCGGTATATTATGTCCAGTTTAGAGCAGTATAAAACTAATTTCAGAGGGAAATGCTCCTCTGGACTTGTTTATCATGTGATAACAACAATCATTTACACACACATGAAATAAAGACTCGTAGAAAATACACTTAATAATTGTGAGAATACATAACAAGTGAGACTTGCATCATTTAAGCTTTACTTCATGTGTAGAGTATTTAAGTTGAGTCAAACATATTAATTTATGTAAGATTTTAATTAGGTTTTCATTCTGTTTTCATTTTAAATTCTTCCTTAGGATCCATATTAGGAATTAATCCCCATAAAGTAGCACTCTCTCTTTCTTCTACTTTAAAGAATGCAAACAAAATGTGTTTGCATGTTTGGTTTTGCCCTCATAAAAATACTTTTAACTCACAAACAATCTGTCACATCCTGTCTTCTTCATGTGTTGGCTCGAGCGGTGAGAAAAAATCTAATTTTCTAATTAGCTTTAAGATTTTGTGGTGGCAATTTACTTCAAAGACTGTACGATAATTCAGGTTTGCGACACTTAAGAAAATAGAAAATGTTACATAACTTTCATATAATGTTGAAAATCATATAAGTGAGGATATTTCTGTTTGGAGATGATTTAGCGTTCAATTGGCTTCAAGTAAAAATGAGTGTTTTTGAGTAACTTGTCCGATGCGTTCAATGCTTCTGGGACTTTCAACGTTCCTGCCGTATCACGTCTTTAAAATAAAAAGCAACGCAGCACATTTGTGATTAATTATAGGAAACCAAACCTACTGAAACTTCTTTTATTGCACTTTTCCCACGTTGCTCCAATAACCTACATCATATACCTGCACTTGGAGAGACTCCTTTAGAGCAGCACACTTCACTGTTGGAGCATTACTCATTTTAATGGCCCTCAGTTGAAGTTGACCCTCTTCACAGACGTGTCATTGGTCAAACACAGCTGCAGCTAATATCATTAATAATGAACAGAGGTGCGTTTGATTTACTGAGCCGTTGACTATTAACAATAGGAGACTGTTTTGTTACTCAATTGGCTTATTTTATCAATGGTGGCTCGTGCACCTGAATCAAACAGGGCTATTATTAGACTAATTTTATTAGCTGCACCTGTGTTTGTCCTGCTGTCACAAGTCAGAGCAGACACTCTGCTGGTAGAGGGGCTAATGTCACTGAGGCAACACTACACAGGGAGTCCCGTTGAAACTGCACAAAAACAAAGTAAGTGAGACGAATTTACAACAACATCCTGAAAAATGTAGTCGACGATGTGCATGTGCAGATAATGAGTAATAATTAATGAGAAATGAAGAGTTTGGATTTATTTAAATGAAAATTGTCGTCAGTAAGATGCATCTCTGTTGAAGCAAGTTGGAAACTAACTACTGTATGAGTCTCATTGAAGATTATGGAATATAATATTATAGGCACTTCAGGAACAACGACAAAGAAAATATAATTATATTATTATGAAGGAAATAAATGAAATGTACATTATCCACAGGTGTTCACTTCACTCCTTGTGGAAAAGAGAGTTTGGACATTTCAAAAAAGTTTTCTGCTTTTCCCCATTTTTAAAAATGTTTTAGAGCAAGTACTGTATGAATTTAAGATTTATATTTGGAGACTACTGTGCTTTACAGTCACATCTTTGTACCTGAAAGCCTGAACAAAACTAAATTTAACTGAAAATATTATCATGGTGAAAACAGAGCTGTCACATTTTGGGAGTGATAGGAGCATTTTGGGGGTTTTGCGGCGGTGATTCGTATGAATTACTTAACCAGGTTTTGTGGCCTTGAGCAAATGTGTAATATAGCCTACTGTGTATTTACTGTACCTGCATGAACCGAGAGTCACAGAATCGATCTAATCTGAACGAAGCAGACACCAGTTGTCTGAGAGAAGAGAGTAGAGGCTGTACCTCCTCTTGTCTGATTGCATACTTGTGGATCGTCTTTGAGTTTCTCCTGTACTTCTGGGCTGCCCTGGAAGCTTCTCAAGGACCTTTCTCAAGGGCACTTGAGTGTGTCATGGAGCTCTACTTTAGTATCCCAGTTAACTTAATTACAGTTAGCCACTAAAATGCAGTTAAAGGCCATTAAAGCACTCTTAAACACCTCAAGAGACGCCCTAAATCAGACCCTGCCTACGTTAATCTGCTGTTGTGCAGCCCGCTGAAGCTCCCTGTGTGTTTCTATGTGATTTGTCAGTGGGAGGGCTACTGACTGTGACCGTACATTTGGCCTCCATGTGTGCTGGTGAAGCGAACAGGAGTCTGTGCTGGGAGTGTGTGGTCTCGGCTGTGCAGCCCCTGAATGTGTTGATTGAAGTGGTGTGTGTGTGTGTCTGTGAGAGAGAGAGAATATGACAGACTCAAGTGTGGCAGTGTCTCATTTCTCCTTTTTCACCTCGTCCTCACCTTTTTTAATCGATATGAAAGTACTTATGATAGTGTAAAACATAGAGATAATACATTCCCTTTTTTTATTTGGATTCCTGAGCTTGTTGGTCAATGAAGCAGAATGACAATAAACTGAAACATAGTGAATCACTTTACTCAGTAAAAGACATATTACTCAAACTAAAAGTAACATTAAAAAAGAAAAGTTCTAGTGAAATTACTAATATCTCATCACAACAACATCCAAGCAATGCAGGACGTGGCTTTTATTGTGAAATAGTGGACTTTTGAGCTGATATGAAACTTTGAAATGTCGAATTTCAGCTTAAATTTGAGTGATTTTTCATTTCCAAAGATGAACTAAGTTGGAGTTACCACCAGTGATATATTGTAATAGCCCCCAGGGCTCCACCTAAATCTTTTTAGGACTTATTATGTTTAATAAGTGGCTACAAACCCTTTGCAGCGTTGCACGTCATTTTCCTTCCAGTCAGTGGTGAGCTGGTCCAGAGATAAACCTCGGAGGTGGAGAAGGTTCCTGAGGGAATAGAAAAAGAGAAAAAAAAACATGCAATGTAACTGTATTTCTTCCTGAAAAGATGCTTTTTCTCATTAATTTTTCATTTTTAGACTAAGATGGAATACATACAGTAAATATCACACATTACGTTCAACAGAAAATTAACCAGCAGACGTTCTGACTCATTTTTTTCAACATTACCGCAGATTGAGTGTCTAGTAGACGTTGGTTTAAGGTGTTAAAAGCTAGAAAGAGTTGACACTGCTGAACCTAAAGCTATTTAAAACCTGATGCATGTGCTGTAGACACGCACATAGGAGGCTCGCTGCTCCGTGACCCATCAGACGCTTCTCATGAACTTCTTCTCAGGCCATGTTCTGGACTGTTAATTTAATATTTCTTTCAAACACCACAACCATTTATTTATTTTTTATGCCTCCTCATTAATGACTTAAATAATGGTCTGGTTAGAGGAGAAAATATGAAGTAGGGAAGAGGGCTGATTATTATCCATCACCCCAAATATTCCAAAAATGTGTTTATTAAAAGCAGACTGAAGTCATATTGAAGGAAAGCGAGAGAGCAGTGTGTATGTTTAGAGAGCTGACATGCAATCTCATCATTACATTCCTGTTGATCAGCTGTTTATGATTTGGTACAGTATGTCAGGATTTGAAAACAATGTTGTTGTGTTCTTGTTTGGTGTGTGTTGACTTGAGTAAACGACCGAGGGAAATAAAGCACTTAGTTGTTTTCCTCCCCGGAGTGAAATTAAGCCCCAGCGGGGGAGACGGGTCTCTCAGGGAAGAGGGAAACGCTTCAGAGCTTTTGCGGTTTCTGCCGGACTGGAGAACGCACAGCGATGATTAAATCTCTTTTATGATAATAGATTGATGGGTAAATTAGCAAAGACAGTGTGGGATGGACAGCTGCACCCATGGGGGGTGTGGGGGGGCAATCAACAGCAGCAGCAGCATCCCCACGGTGGTCATTGAGAAATAAAACTGCCATTTAATCTGTGCTATAGGACGTCATAGCAGGGGAGTCTGAGAGTTCACAGTCGCTGATTTCCACCATCTTTGTTAGTTACAGGAACCAGGAAATCCTAATTTGGACACAGGGGAGGGGGGGTGAAGAGGCCTTGGTGGGACAAATTGGACAATAAGAGGATGATGTGGCATCAGAAAAATTATGAGACTTGGGATAATAGAGGAGAAAAGAAAACTTCTACTACAGCTGTGTGCAAACAGTGAGAGGTGCAAGAAGATGATGAAGAAGAAGTGGCTCCTGATGAGCTGTGGACCTTAGTGCTGGAGATGAGGGAGGATTGCAGCGATCCGCTAGAGTCATGTGGGATGAACGGTGGAGACCAAGAAGGACCTTATGTTTATTAAATGACAGATTTTACATGGAACCAGTTTTAAATCTGAGTTTAAGGAACAGTTTACAAAGTTGTTGCTGCTGCTCGCTGCTTTAACCCTGTGGTAGATCACTCCTCTATGTCAATCGAGCATGGAGAGCAACTTCAACATTCAGCTTCCCTTGTGTAAAGCCAGGCTTCTGCAGTGAAGCGGGGTACAAGGCCTCGCTGCGCCTCTTACTGCGACATTTTATTATTTTTTTTGTTTGTGTTGGACGGGCTTTTTTATCATCAGTAATTAATTTTGCATGTGTGTTTTATTGTAATCATGTGTCGCTTTTGGGCTCAGACTCGTGTGTTGCTGCCGGATTTACAGTCATACCACTGGAAACCACACAGAGGAACACAGGGGAAAAAACACAAAGCCAAGGGAGCAGACAGTGGATACATACACAACGCTGAGGATTTGGGGCATAATCTGAATGTAGGCCTATATATACATTTTTTTTAAAGCTTTGCAAACTGTTGAATGTAAAGGACACAACAGTGCAGCAATGCACATAAGCCTTTAAATGCTTTTAAATAGTTGAAAACGTGATGTTTCATATGCTCGTGTGTATGAAGATAAGAGATAACACAACTCAAAGGTTTGTTGAGATGAAAAACACCTTGATAAAAGAGCTGTGTGACATTTTAGGAGATAAGTACGGAGGCCCGGAGAGCTCAGTGCAATGCAACTTAAGGAAACACATGTAAATTCATACAAAAGTGCTGCAAATTCACCATCAGTTCAGGATCATCTTGCAAAGTGTAACACTGTCCTTCATTTCCTGTCATGTGACTGTATATAAATATATATACTGGATAATATATACAGTATAATAACAGTCATTGAAAGCTTCACTCTTTATTCACCTTCACGTCTGTCATTAGAAGTGTTGTGCACTTCTGTGTCTAAACAAAGCATAATGAACTTGTCTGTATTTAGTCTGTGACTGAACGCCACTTGTCGACCTGTGATTGGTCCCAGATGGCTCTGATTGTCTGTCTGTTGTGGTCGTCCCGGTCTCTCTTGTATGTACATAACAGAGAAATATGTTCGTTGTGTTGGTCGGGGGTGGGGGTGGGGGTGGGGGTGGGGGTGGGGGGGGGGGGGGGGGGGGGGCAAAGCATCAGTTGTTGATGGAACAATCTGCAGCAACAACAACCGTCTATAAAGTGTAAAGAAACTAGAAGGAGATGGTTTTACTGCACTAAAGCATCCTCTTCTGTCTCCTCCCAGCTTCTCACACCGTGCTGGGTGCTCTTCCTGCAGCGCTCGGTGGGATGGAGCAGCGTGGAGGCGCAGGAGGAGGAGGTGGGGGGGCCGAGAACCCCGGCCCTCAGGACAGGGCCAGTCCAGAGGAGAGAGGGGAGAGCCCGACCTCCAGCTGCCCCCCGCCGTGCAAGCTGAGCCGCCTGGATGTCAACGGCAGCCCGGCAAACCCACAAACCCGGCAGAACGGCACACAGCTGAGACCTCTGGGGGGTGAGACATTAAAAACAATTAAAGTGAAGCCGCTGAATCCCAGAATTCGTCCGACATTAGACATGCAGTTGTAATTTGTTGGACGCAGACAGCACTTTATTGCACCCACGTAATTTCCATGCAGTTTCAGAGACATAAACACACAAATTATCTGATTAATGCATGAAAAACACATAAAAAACAATACAGCATACCCGCTTAAAGTTATTTGGCATCATGAAAAAAAAAGTGCTTAAGCTCACAAAAATGCACATACAGTGTCTGAGAGAGAACAGGTGACTAAAACAAACATTACCTCACATCGTAAAATGAACAGATTCCACATGAAAATATATTTGCTTATTAATATTTAAAGAGTTGTCGAAAGAGTTGGGGTGTTAACCTTTGCCTTTCAAAATAAAACTCCCACTAACCAACAAGAATTGACTGTATTGAACACAGTGTGGCAACTGTGTCATTGTATTTTCTCATATGACCTTTATTACTGTATGTGTTGGGACGGATAAGCTTCACTTCTCCCCGTGCGTTGTCCTGTCATGTCACGTCATGTTAGTGTAAAGACCCATGTCACTCATGTCTATGGATGCTACAGTACAGTCCTAGCACTGCATCACAGTCTAACACACATTCTGCATGGCTATTTTCATGCACACTCTAACATACCTAACATAGGCAACAATCATGCACAGATGCTCATTATTCTTTCATGCATTTGAAAACATCATCATGCATCATCACACAAACATTGGAACACACACACACATACACACACACACACACACGCTCCCTCCACCCTTCCACTGAGTGGCTGGCTTATTGGCTGATCTGGGGCCTGATGCTGCTGTGGTTTGGCTCCGGCTGATCTGTCACTGCCCTGTCAGGAGGAGGATTGATAACTTGTTAATTATCTGTTCCTGTGGGACGCAGCAGTGGACTGGGCGGGCCGGGGGAGGGGGGTGAACGGTTCCAGGTTTGGAGGAGCTCTCTGCACTGGCCCAATAACAAGTCTAGACCAACGTCTTGTTTCGGAACCAGCTCCACCGCTGGAGTTCTGGCAGCGCCGCCGCCACCGAGTGCGCGCTCCATGATATAGATATTATACCCAGAGCGGGTTGTGGGTTTTAATATGTGGTGCAAACACAAACACACTTGAACAAATCTCACACTGACTTGTATTCACACTGGCAGCTGCCCAGTTTAACCAGTCTTCCACTGAGACCACCGAGGAGCGACACCAACACACTGCAGCGCTGGGAATGTTGGTGTTGGTGTCCGGCCACAGTTTCTGTAGGAATCCCTCTGACGTAGTAGAGGTTATAAATTCTGCTCCGCCAGATCTGTGTCCATTCGGTAAATCTGAAAAAGATGTTTTTGAATTTTGAGTTTTTATTGTTCCCACCCATCAAACCCAGGATCTGGATCTCCTCCTCTGTCTTCTCTCTGCCAGGTCTGATGATCCCGGTTTACTGCGTGGTGGAGCATGTGGACGGGGGCGTGGCCGGGGACTGCGAGGGGCGCAGCGACCGTCACGCCGAGTTTGTGTTGGTGCGTAAGGACGTCCTCTTCACACAGCTGGTGGAGACGGCACTGGTCGCTCTCGGGTACTCACACACCTCTGCTGCACAGGCACGTGGTAAGTAGTTGTGTGCGTGTGTGTGTGTGTGGGTGGGTGGCAGATATGAAGATATTACTTACACTTAATCTTAAATATATCATATAAATACAGCATCATATTGAAGTACATGCCTGAAAATCCAAATATGATGTTAATAAGATGTTTATTATAATAGTAACGACAATAATGTATAGATAAATTAATAAAAATCAGACAGATAGGACAGTTAATGCAAAGAGGAGCACCCCCCCAAAAAAATCTGACATTTTTAAATAAATAAAACAAATAAATGTTTTAAGAAGATACCTGATTCTGACAAATATGATAATAAAATCTTTTCAAAATAATTTTAAAAAGCTGAATCTGAAGAAGCTCTGATCAGAAATCAATAACGTGAATGCAGATTAAATGGAGGTCTGATAAATTCAGAATATACAAGTTTTAATGGGTCTCTGTAATTTAGAGAGAGCCATGTTTTCTTGATTGACACTCACTTTCATCTTCCTCCTCAGCTCCTCCCTCCTCCTTCTCAGATTTGTATAATTTGTATTTTCTGGCACAAAGATGAAGCAGTAAATGTAAATCTGAGTTTCACTATCATCACGTCCATGTTTTCATGGTCATAGTCTCATGAGAGAGTTTGTTGACTAAAAATTCATCATCAGCCTCTGTGTCTTTTACATCATATCTGGGAAACGCGGTTTCCTAACTTTTCCATTATTACACGATAATGGGAAACATGTCATGTTTCAGTCTTTCGTACCCAGTTGTTTGGTAATTCATGAGTAATTAATTATTTCCAGCAGCTGAATAGAGCATAACTGGTTTCCAGATGGGTGGGGTTTCCACATGGGTAAAAAATGAGCGCTGAAATGTTTGGGCGATCACGGGGAAGCTATTTACCGAGACGGTATTTTAAAGATAAATCTGTCTGCTTCCTGGTTTATCTCCTGATTGACTCCGCCCACCTGACAGTATCAAGGTAAAAAATAAAAAATAAAATAAAAGTGTGTATCAGTGCATCTTAGACCAGCATCGCAAACTTCTTTTCTCATCATTTAGAGATCAAAACAAGAGGGCAGACGACATCAGCCAGCCGTGAAACAGCAGCCTACACACACACACACACACACACATAGAGAAAGTAGGGCAGTTTGACATTCCTGGTGAGTCCCTATAAACACAGGGCACTGTAACCAAGTGGCCGACGCCCTGCGACCCCCCTCGCCTCTCCCAAATAGCTAGGTTTTGTTCGGAGGAATAAGCCTTTTCTTTTCAAATAAATAATTTTTGGCTGGAGTCGTGCATTTTTTCCCCCCGTGTGGTCACGACCAAAATTATACAGAGTCTCTGCTATTTTCTTCTGCAATTCAATTGCGTCTTGCATAACTTTGGTTGGACGAGTATTTTTAAGCTCTTAACTGGCACAAGGTTTTCGTCTTCTTCTTCTTCTTCTTCTTCTTCTTCTTCTTCTTCTTCTTCTTCTTCTTCTTCTTCTTCTTCTTCTTCTTTTTTTAATTAACTGGCACATTATGGTTAATTAAAAAGAGGCTATTTCTTATTTGCAGTATATGGTTTATGTCCTGGGTTAAACGTGGGCTTAGGTGAATTGCAGAGCAGAAAAAATATAACAAAATGTAATTGAAGACCCTGAAAACCACCAGTGGAAACAAACCAGGTCTTATTTAAAGAAACATTCTGCATTTCAGAGAATTTACCCTTTAACCAAATAATTATAAACATTTTCAACTACACTCCCCCTGTTTTACAGCAGCCTATGCCACATTTAAACCCCCAAATGTCTCCGGACAGTTGCTGGAAAAAAAAAAGTTCTCGACACAGTTCACAACAAAGGTTCATTAATAATTTCACTCAGTGCTCATGTCTGTGATTTTGAAACATTTGTAAGCTGTTTTATTCATGCTCTGGGCAAAGTCTCTTAGAGATTGTGAATTTAAAAATATCTATATAATATATATTTGAGCAGCCTGATAATCAGGCTGCGTTTTTATTTCATTTCACCTCATTATTCAGTAATGACAGAGTTTTCACAACAACCTGTAGTGTTTTCATAGCACTTCTTCTAATACAGTTTCTCTGGCGCTCGTGTATCTGTGTATTATTCAGTGAAAAATGAAAAGTGTGGGCACAGATTTAAAAGATCTGAAGCCAGATTTAATATTGACTGTCAATATTTGTCCGTCGGCACTGTGTGACCCTGTGCTGAGCTTTATTAAATCAAAAAATATCAACTTCCACCGTCGTCACAACTGTTTGTTTCTGTTTACTCTATTTATTTTATTTCGGGAAGTTTCAAATGTTTGTTTCTAAAAAAAAATCATATCAGTTACCAGCTCATGAAATGTCAAAATGTGAACAATCATCTGTAAAGCGAAGGCAGCTGTAGGACACACAGTAATTGGCAGTTACGGGGAGAATCTCCTGCTGTCGGACAGGAGAATAATGACCTCAGTGTTTATTTGGCGCATCAACATCAAGACGCCGCTCTCGTTCACAGGCTGCTCTGCTCTTTAATGTTGAGCTGATTTTACATTTCTCCTCTGATTAATCAGCTGTAAAGTCCAAAGAGAACGGCCTTTGTTCTTTTGCCCCTATCACCACCATCCTCGTGCGATGAAGACACACACACACACACACACACATGATTGAGACTGGCGGGCCAAGGCCGGGCCGGGTCTGTGTTTGATTTAGCAGGTCCTAACGCGATTAGGCCTGTTTAGATTTGCACTTCCAGTCATGGATGCAGCGAGGCCAGGGGAATGTTCACCCCAGGATCCACGCTCCGAGAGGAGGGAGGTTGAACAGACGCGTCGAGCAGCACGAGCAGGTTGGATTTACATCGATAAGAGATGGAGACTTAGAGTGTAGCAGCCAGTATAAATCAGACTAACACACCCTCGGCCAACACACACAGATGCTCAGACAGGGTAACACTTAAACACACAACCACTCACTCTGACCCTGCATGGTGGAAAACGACTCTGAAAGTGTCTGTAGGGTGAGAATATGTGAAATCAGTGTGTGTTTTGTTGTGTGTGTGTTCTCCAGGCATCATCAAAGTGGGTCGGTGGAAGCCAATGCCCATCCACTACCTGACGGACGCACCGGAGGCAACGGTGGCCGACATGCTGCTGGACGTTTACCACATGGTCACACTGCGCATCCTGCTGCACAGGTCAGTGTCTATAATATATAATACAGTGGCATGCAAAGGTTCAAAAGGTCCTTTAATGTGGAAGGTTAAATAATCGCCAAAAGGCAGAAAGTGACTTTAACTAACATTTTTATTTTCATCTTTTACATTTTCAAAATGACAGAAAAGGAAGTTAGTACAACATGTAAATAGTAAATATCTTCTCTGATACCTTTGTCAAAGTTATCTGAGAGCTCAAGTCTCCTGGGTTTTCACTCTGAAATTGTAGAAAACAAAAATAATACACTGTACTGATCCTGCTTAAAATATTGCAAAAATAGTGTTTCATGTTTAACTTTATGCCTTTTGGAGATCATTTCATCTTCCACTTGTTTAACTGTTCACATTAACATACATTTTGACCAGGGGTGCCCAAGCTTTTGCGTGCCATTGTATATACCGGTGTGTATATATATTTATATAAAAAATAACTCAATTCATGCATTATATGTTTGCTTCAATGCATTATAATGATTTTTTTGTGTGTGTGTGTGTGTGATAAAATGCAGCTTTGCCCGGCTGGAGGAGCTGCCATCAGACCAGTGGACCCACGCCACGGTGAGGAACGCCCTCAAAGAGCTGCTCAGAGAGACCAACCAGAGCGCCCTGGCCAAGGAGTGTCCTTTGTCCCAGGTACCTGCTCAACACACTTTTCACTTTTAATCTAAATAATCTGCTGATTTCTTTATGACATCAGAGCTACAGATGCAGATATCAGCTAAATTTAAATGAGTTTGATTTTTAATTCAACATTTTACAACATATTTGACTCCAAAAATGGCCAAAAATCGCCTAATTCATTAACTACTTTCATGCAAGTAGCAAATAACGTGTGATTGTTTTGAGTTCTGTCTCTAAGTTGTTAGCAGGGTTGGATTCTGCCTCACACACACAGATAGCTGAAACGCTGCTACAAAATTTCTATAAACACATGTGGTCTGATGATCACTTCACCACACCTCGCTCACACACACACACACACACACACACACACAAATATTGATACCATCCCATGGGAAAGGATGCAAATACGCACACCTCAATTATCCTGCTCACACACACCCTGCAGTCATTAGAGCCCAGAGTGTGTCATTTCAACTTGTGATTTATACACAGGACTTAGTCATGATGTAATTAGTGATTAGGGGAAGCGTGTGGGTGGTGTGTGTGTGTGTGTGTGTGTGTGTGTATGTGTGTGTGCGTTTTCAGTCTGACTCATGTGAGTCTAAGTCCTCAGTGTTTCCCATGTGGAGCTTTGACTCCCCGCTGTGGATCTGCTGCTCTGAGGAGCTGACCACTCACCAGCCACTCCCCACGTTCAAGAGTTTGTTTGAAAGATTGCTTTTGAGAATAAACTTTTTAAATTGATAATTCAGATGTTTTCTCTCTCTATCTCTCTCTGTGTCAGAGTATGATCTCGGCAATAGTCAACGGCTCCTACTACGCCAACGTCTCCACATCGAAATGCCAAGAGTTTGGACGCTGGTTCAAGAGGTACAAACGTATCAAAGGTAACTCACATGTCTCACTCTCTCCCATCCATCTACAATATGTGTTGTGATGACAGAGCCGTGTTTGTCTGGATGGTTGTGTAACAGACACTCAGGTCGGTCGCTCTCTGCCTACACAGATCCATCCAGGAAACCAGCGTGTAGCGACTAATCAGACCGAACTGTAGCACATTAGCTGCTCCTAATATTTACCTCTTATTATAGTCAATCGAACTCCGAGACGAGTGACCAAGTGAGACGACAAATCAGGGATGATTTTTACAGCACACGCAAACAAACACAATATCCACAATAATCTGACTCCGTGTGTGTGTGCGCTTGTGAACGCACCTCACTCTGCCTTGTTAAAAAGTTTACGGCCTCTGTGACCGAACCCTCCTCCTGCTCTCGACCCATCAACCGTTCTGCTGTTTACTCTTTATTCGCCTCCCGCCGCGTCGAGAGCTCATGAAGGCGGAGACTGTCACCGCTCCTTTTTCAAAAGCAACGCTTAATGCAGCTCACCTGCCTGGCTGTCTTTTGTTTTTCCTGATGCGGCCGCTCCGATCGTGATCCTTCCTAATGAAGTCTTTCCATTCTTCTGTCCACCCCCCTGTACGTGTACGAGCATGTGTCAGCCTGCATGTGTCTAATCTGCAGCATGAGACGTCTGTCAGTGACAGCTCTCAGTAGGAAGGAACTGTCACACATGGTTCACATTAATGTCACCCTTAATACACATGACAAAACTAAAGGCTCTTAACTCCTAATGGAAAACAGCAGCAGCCACCCCCAACACACACACACACACACACACACACACACACACACACACACACACACACACACACACACATTGCACCAAAACCAGGAATAAGAGCTCCTCTTTCACTTACTCCACACACACACACAGAGAAGGTAAAAACCTGAAGCCCTGCCAAGCCTCACTCCAGCTTTTATTCCCTTAATAAACGAAAATGTGACTCTCAACCAAACCCAGTAGAAGCGTAATGAGAAGCAGATTTATGTGGAGAGGAGCAGAGAGGCCGTTCAGATCCAGGAGAGAAGGCCGAGCCCCGAACGCAGAGATAAAGAGGAAACATTCTTCACTTATTTGATAATCTTGTGTCTCGAGAACCTGGAGCCAGTGAGTGATACAGACGTTTGTGGTGATGATGAGATCATCCTACGATACGCCGCTGCACCGACCTGTCACTCTCTGAACAGAAAAAGATTTTTTAAAGGTTTTTCAGATGCTGTATGATGTGAAAAAGCATCTAAATATCACCTGGATGTGTCAGACATAATGAAAGTTTGTGGAACTGATATTGTGATATTTCCCCATCAGGTGAATACATGGACAAGATGTGGTCGGCGCAGGAGAAATCAGATATAAAAGGTAGATTTGTCTCTTTTTGTGTGGCCATGTTGTGGGTTGGAAGGGACATTTTTAGTAACATAAATGTGTGTTTGTGTGTTGATGCAGTGGAGAGAGATCTGGACCTGAGCATCATCAGCCAGCGTCCTCCCTCTCTCTTACCTTCCCCCACGCATTTGGGCGCCATCGGTGGCTCTGGAGCCCTTCCCATCAAGAGCGGCCTGGGGGACGGCCAGCCCCCCGCCCAGCCTCACTGCCTGTCCCACCCCAGCAGCCAGCAGCACCACCCCAGCCCCCCCCTGCGCCCCCAGGCCCCACCTCTCCTGGGCCACGGCGGCCTCCTGCCCCCTCAGCTCTCCCCTCAGCTGGTCCGCCAGCAGCTCGCCATGGCCCACCTCATCAACCAGCAGCTGGCCGTCAGCCGCCTGTTCGCCCACCAGCACCCGCAGGGAGTCAACCAGCAGTTCCTCAACCACCCGCCCATCGCCAGGACCTGCAAGGGCCCCGGCGGCGCCATGGAGTCCGGCCTCAACTGCTCGGGGGCCGAAGTGTCCTCTGATATCTACCAGCAGGTCAGGAACGAGCTGAAGAGGGCCAGCGTGTCCCAGGCCGTGTTTGCCCGCGTGGCTTTTAACCGCACACAGGTAAACTGGAGCTGTTCGGCTGAGATGATGTAATGAAGCTCAGGCATTCGAGCGTTAGAGTCGCCAGTGACCCGTTTTTAGGTTTTTAATGCATAAAAGTACCACATCAATTTGTTTATTGCGTCAAGGCTTTTTGACTTTGTCAGGAACCTCTATTTTTTTTCACAAAATTATAAAATGCTCTGGTTAAAATTATGACATTTCTGGTGTTAGGGTCGATTTTAACCCGGTTATAAGGATAAGAACAATAAGAGAAGAGTTAAAACCGAAATAAATCATAAGTGCAAAACCAACCTTTTCATGGATAAGGAAGTCTAACAACGTAACCAAGAGATGAGAACAAATGCAATGATAAATAATTGTTTTAATGTGTTTTACAGCTGATTTGAGACTCAGGTCAAAACCGACCCTAACACAAGAGATGGCAGCAGAAAGCTGACACAAGACAAAGGTTAAAGTGTAGGTGTGTGTGTGTGTGTGTGCAGGGCTTGCTGTCAGAGATCCTTCGTAAGGAGGAGGACCCCCGCTCAGCCTCCCAGTCGCTGCTGGTCAACCTGAAGGCCATGCAGAACTTCCTCAACCTGCCGGAGGGCGAGCGAGATCGCATCTACCAGGAGGAGAGAGAGAGGAGCACCAACACCAACCACACCCACCCCACCACCAACCACATCCCCAACGCCAGCGTACACAGACACACACAGGTAAACACACACACACCTAAAATCACACTCTGCATCTTTTTGCATCAATGTTGCATCTTGTTTTTGCAGTGGACATGAATAAATAAAGACGTATTGTCACAAAGTCGATAAATAAAACATTATAGCAGAGATTTCTTAAAAATAAATTGGACATTAGTGAATTTTAATGAATAAACTGTGGATTTATACAACATTTTATTTTTATATGTAACCAAAAAAAGCCTCACTGAGATATTTAAAACAAGTATTTCACTCTCAGATTAAGTGCAGCACGCCGGGGGCAGAGGCGCCGCTGAAGCTCAACTCGTTGGCCAACATCACGTCGGTGATCTACGAGGAGATCCAGCAGGAGATGAAGAGAGCGAAGGTCTCCCAGGCGCTGTTCGCCAAGGTGGCTGCTAATAAAAGTCAGGTCAGCTGTTTGTATTAAAGCTCCATCACTACTTGTTGAGATGAGATGGGAAAACAACTTAATATAAGGCAAAAAAAAAAAAAAAAAACCTTTGTTGACATGTGTTTGGTTTTTTTTAAGTTGACATACATAAACATCCTGTTATACATCCTCGTCCACGCTGAGTTCATGATGTTTGAAAGCGCTGATGAGGGTGTAGCGGGGAGGTGTGTGGCTGCGTGTGTGGGCGTGTGGAGGATCTGATTACCCGCTGTGGCATACCATCATGTCTCCATCCTCGGGTAAACAATGCGGGTGATCGAGGGCGAGATCAAAGCCCAGTCTGCACTGGAGGGAGAGGGAGAGAGGGGGAAGGGGAAGATGATAGTTTAAAAGTTCATATACCACAAACTTAATACAGTACAACTAAAGAATCGCAAAAGATGGAGAGAAGGAGTGTATTGACGTATGAAATGATAAAAGCATAAATGGAGCGAGGGACGAGGGGAGGAACAGAAGGATGCAAGAAGGAGGCAGACAAGAAGATGGTGGGATGATCACATTATTACCATTAATTTCCAGGCTGAAGGCTGCGCATAAACAACAGCTGGTGGCAGATCCTGGGTCAGCCTAGCAGATATAATCCAATCTTCATACACACACATACACACACACTTGCAGACACTCGCTGCTCCTCTCAGACATCAGTGATGGAAACAGTCGGGCTCATGTGTGACACTCTGCTCCAAACATACACAGGACAAATAAATAATCACTTGCAGTTGTTAACATGGAGTCAAATTGAAAACAAACATGTCGCCATATAATGTATCAAAAAATTACCACAAGGCCGAAAACACAGTCATTTTTTTTTAGGACCGAGGTTCCAACAGTCTGCAGTTTGCAGATTGTATTTCAAAATAAAAGACATAACAAACTTTTTTGACTGACTGTTTGTCAAACTGCTCGGGTTTTTTGTCTTGTTTCGTGATTTTTATTGTGGCGTTCACAGAGTCCAGATGGTCTTTGGAGACATAAAAACTACTGCTGTGGTGGTGGTGGAGCTTTTTTTAAGACCATAATTCAGGTTATAACTTCACCCATGTAATATTACATCTTCAAAACAAAGAACTTTGTCTTCTTTCCCATAAAATCTGCTGCAAAAAACATCCCCTTTACAATTGAAGTTATAATCATCCATTCAGAAGAAATGAGTGTTTTACTATAAAAAAAGTGGAGCCACTAATCATCATGTAGTGAGTAGCCAATCATGAAATAGACTTTGTCCCCAGTTTCTCCTAAATCACAGAACAATCAAAGCCTCCTCTCTTCAGGGAGATCATTAAATACTGTTTTTATAGTTCCTAACTGTACTTGAACACACACACATGGATCCCTCCACCAAATTTTCTACTTCTGTCATCGTTTTGTACGAGACAATTTCTCTTGGTGCCACTCATGCTGAACCCGTCTCCGTCCCGCTGTGCTGCAGGGCTGGCTGTGTGAGCTGCTCAGGTGGAAGGAGAGTCCGAGCCCCGACAACCGCACGCTGTGGGAGAACCTGTGCACCATCCGCAGGTTCCTGGCGCTACCGCAGGCCGACCGAGACCAGATCTACGAGGACGAGTCCAGGCAGCAGCACAGCGAGAGGCTCCACACCGTCCTCCACATCCCGGACCAGCAGGTACCATCCACCACTGTACACTTTAAAGGGATAGTTCAACATTTTGGCAAATTGGCCCATTGCCATAACTCTTATAGTCATAGCAGAGTTGTTTTCGAGTTAAATTCATGCAAAAACGCTGATGTGCGTTCCTGTCAGGGGCAGTTTTTCAGAAAGCAGTCTCTGCATTTACCTCTAAAACAACACTGTCTCGTAACGTTCTGTTATTATCTCATAGCGTGGTGAATGTGCAGGTCACAATTTGTCCACCAGAGTGTTTTGGAGTTGTTGGATTGTGTATTTGATGAGTTTGATGAGGGAAACCAAGAAATCCCACGAGCCTCTGTAGCGTAGCTCTGAGCAGCTCACAGCTCTGCTCCACCGTTCTAAAAATAGCTTGCACTGACAATTAAAGGTAATGAACCTACTGCTAAAACTATAGGGATTATGGCAATGGGCCAATTTGCCAAAATGTTGAACTAACCCTTTAAACCTTTGACCTTCTATCAAGTACTTTGAATACTTTTTGTCCACACATGCGGGGGAAAAAAACAATCACATCCAACTCCCACACTATCAGTCATGTTTGAACCTGTCAGTGTCCTAACGATGCAACATTAGATAAAGATGAACCAGAGGACTCATCACTAGAGGCCATGATGGTCTTGTGCATAGAGGATACTCTAAATATTGTTTTTTTTTTTATCATGGATCATCATCTAGTTTCACTTTTAGCCGTGTTTATTTTGAAGATTAAAACTAAAGTCTGTGTGAAAACCCATTTTTTAAAGATACACAGTCACAGTGCTGCCATGTACAAACAGAAAAGAACACAAATCAGTGTTTTTTATGAGTGAGAAACCAGCGTGCGATCTGCGTGGTGTTCAGAAAAGTTTCCTCCATCTCCCTGTGTGTGTGATCCCACCACCTGCTCCTCTTTGCAGCCTTTTTCTTTGTCTTGTTTGTGCCCCATAAGTCATTGAAAATAGAAGTGGTAAATGACCAGCCCACACATTTCCTGCTAAACACTCCTCCATCCCACCCTCTCCCCAAAACCAAAATGCTCTCCCGTCTGGCCCTAAACCTCAATATTATTCAGAACATAGCCTGTAATTATTGACGCAGAGAAAAAGGAATTGCCATTATCTTTATTTAGGTCCTTTCATTTTGATGGACCACAGATTTATGGTGTTGGATTCCTGTGTTTGGGTGTGCAGGCCACCCCGCCCTGTTAATAAGCTCTAGTAGTGTGGCTGTTTGTGTGATGAATTTGGGAGTTTTTGCATGTTGGCGGCTGATGGAAGCCGGTCATTCACACTTCCGCTTGTACTACATTTCCTTGTAATGACTGTGCAGAGAGGGGGGCAGTGGCGAAGGAGCCGAGCAATTCGCTTGTTGCTGCGGTGATAAAGCGTTTGTGGTTTTTATCACACATGAGTGATGGTTATTATAGTTTCTCTACATCCACTTGTTACGTTTTGAAGCCTTTGATGTGCTGCTTCTAACACGAGGCCGAGGCACAGCTAAATCTGCAACATTTCTTTCTATGTTATTATCTGTGCATTTCATAAAGCTGCAGAAGGTCGTGACCTTTACAAACAGGCCTGTGAAGGACCAGTAAATGACTGTTAATTACAATAATCTGACCACCGTGAACTCATGTTGCTACCTTCATTGCCACCTTGGCTCTGGACATTTGTGCAGAACAGCAATTTAGATGCTGTGTAAGATGTGAAAGTAAGGGTTAGACGAATTGCAATTGAATTGTGAAATGAACAATGAACACCAGGGTTTTCTTGGAAACTGAAGTGGAAGGTGTGAGTTGAGGCAGCAGGACAGGAAACAACATAGTCGACCAATAACATCTTACATAAAGCTGTAACCTTAAAGGGATACTTCACACAAAATCGATAATTCACCAATTTTCTACTCGCCTTCATGCCAAGAAAAGGTTAGGAGAACTTTCAGAGTTATCAAAACTCTTTAGGAGTTCCAGGGGGGGGGCCGGCTGGCAACGGATTTTCATATAATGGCGACAGATAGAGCTCACTTTTGAATCGTCTAAAACAAACACTATGAAACATCCAGATACCTCCATACTGCTCGTCTGTACTGACCCAAGTGTCCTGAAGCCGCAGCATGAAAAAGTTGTTCGGAAAAAATTAATTTGATCTCTGTTTTTAGCTTTGTTGTAGTAGTAGCTCCCAGTTCCGTGTTTACATCATGCATCCAATGGTTTACAATGACGAATGAACATCTCGCAGCAAATCTCCCACATGTGCACAAACATCAACAGAGCCACTGGGAGCTACTGCTACAACAAGGCTAAAAACAGAGATCAAATTAATGTTTCATGCGGCTTCAGGACACTTGGGTCAGTACGGACGAGCAGTATGGACGTATCTGGATGTTTCTTTCATACAGTAGTGTGTGTTTTGGACGATTCAAAAGTGAACTCTATCCGCCGCCATTGTATGTAAATCCGTTGCCAGCCGGACCCCCCTGGAACTCCAAAAGCGTTTTAATAACTCTGAAAGTTCTCCTAACCCTTCCTTGGCATGACGGTGAGTAGATGATTGGTGAATTATTGATTTTGGGTGACGTATCCCTTTAATTGCTGCATCACAGGGTGGAGAGAACATAATTAGATGCAGATGAAAAAGCTCCAGAAGAATGTAGCACGTTGTCCTTTTTTGCTGAATTATATTTTTACCCTTTTTGTAAACGGTCTCATCCTGATGTTTCTTTTGCAACAGGTGCTCCACAGACAGCCCCTCCCACCCCTGACGTCCCCGTCCCCGATCCATGAAGACCCACAGCCGGTCCCTCTGCTGGTGCTGCACAGCTCAGACGACGGGTCCCAGCGTGGACTGAGCCCCGGCCTCGGTGGAGGAGGAGGAGGAGGAGCAGGAGGTGGAGGAGGTGGACCGAAGAAAGCCCGTTCACGGACGCGGATCTCCCTGGAGGCCCTGGGGATCCTGCAGAGCTTCATCGGCGACGTGGGGCTCTACCCGGACCAGGAGGCCATCCACACCCTGTCGGCTCAGCTGGACCTGCCCAAACACACCATCGTCAAGTTCTTCCAGAACCAGCGCTACAACGTCAAGCACCACAACCAGACCAGAGACTCCATCCCCGAGGAGGACGACAGGGAGAGCCCGAGTCCCAGCGAGGGAGGCGTCGGCACGGGGGGGAGGCATGGCGAGGAGGAGGAGGAGGAGGAGGAGAGGAGGTTCTGCGCCTCCGAGGAGTCGAGCGAGGACGGGAGAGGATCAGTGGAGGCGTTCAGAACAGAGGGAGGAGGAGACAAAGGAGGAGAGGAGAGAGATGTGGACATGGAGGTGGAGAAGGAAGAAGTGGATGATGGGAAAGCTTCAGGGCCGGCGACGTCCTCTCTGTCCCCCTACAGCAGCGTGGACAGCCCCCACTCTGCAGAGCAGCAGAGATAACAGACAGGAGGCAGACAGCACCAACAAACTGTGAAAACCACACACAGACAACCTGTGAATACACACACACACACACATTGATCACCCGAACCAGAGCTGCCGATCAGAGCTCGTTAATATCTGAAGAACTGTGGAAAAATATTGATTTAAGTTTGACTGAATAGATCTGAAGGTACCAACACGATCCTCAGACACAACCAGTGTTTCTGCTTTGATGCTATTTCTAGATGATTTTTCAATACAAATTCCTCCTGAGTTGCTCGAGTGTCCGACCTTGTTGTGTTTTGGGTGGGAGAAGCATCGACACACAGATCAACACAATAACACATTGTTTTAATGACCCCACCCCCCCTAAAATGTAACACACTCACTCTGCAGTTCATGAATAAACTCCGTCCACTTCATTTGTTTTACGTTTTTGTTGTGCAGGATGTACTGTAGAGTGAAGACACACTGACCAGCTGCAACCAGAGAGGAAGTTGAACATCCATTCAAAATGAAGCCACTTTCTATTCTACTTGTTTTTTTTTTGTTTTTTTTAATATACAGTATAATTTATTGTCCAACTTAATACTTAACAGTGTCCCCACGCCAACTGGGCTGTTAAGCCTTTTCTGACAACAAATGAGTTCCACCCCACCCTCACATTAATATTTATTAAGTTTATATTTACTAAAATCAAAGTATTATTGTTGTAATTATAATTTTGATATGATTTTCTTTGATATGATAATATGTCGTTGTGAATGTGACAAAAAAGCAGAGAGGTTTTGAACTCAGTGTTACAGTTTTTTTGGGGACATTTTTGCCTTTAATTGATGGGATAGTGGAGAGAGACAGCACAGTTACAGTATCACTGCATTGGGCTAACCCTAACCCTTTAACCACTCGACCACCGGGCTCCCCACTGTTACATGTTTTTAAGTTTGAATTCTTATTTGCTGTTTCTAAAAGCAACAGATTTGTTTTCTAGAGGAAATGTACCTTCGTTATAATGTAAATGTTGACAATCCACCTGCAGAAGTGAATCTGTCATCATACTGTTCGTGGGGGGGGGGAAAGAAAAGAAAACCCACTGTCACTTGACACTGTTTTGTGTATTTGGTGCCACAAAGGGAACAGGGTATGAAAACAAGGATTTGTGTTTACAGCGTGTTTCAGTTCGACAATCCCTCCGTCCCCCAGACGGATCACAAAGTTTCTGGTGTTGTTCCACTTTGATGTTTTCGCCATCGTCTGTTTGTTTGATTCTGTTGTGGGCGGGACATGAAAATCTGATAAAAAAAAAAAAAAAAGAAATCTTTCCAAAGTATTCTGTGTGTGGAGCGTCTGCCATCTTTGTCTGAGCGCCAGTAGCAGTGCACCCACAGGAAGTGATGTAAAGGATTCGCTGTCAAAAGCTCTGACCACAAACACATAAAAGAACATGCAGTACCAACCAAACTAGATCTGAATATACTGTAACAAAAACAGCTGTAAAATACACGTACAATGTATATAGTTCAATTAAAATATAAATCCCCTATGCAGAACATCCTGTAACATATTGATCTGATGTCCTTTTTAGGTTCTTGCAAACCTCTGGATCACATCCACCCACATTTCATCACCAACTGGGTCATAATTTAAAGTATCTGTCCAACTCCATCTCCAGATTTTGGGGTGTTTTGCGCACTGGTTAACACCCAGTGTGTGTCTGACTGATTGTAAAATTAATTTATGATTAAACAGTCATATCCATTATGCAGCACGGGACGGGATCGGCTGCTCAGCGTGCAGAGGTCTGTTGCAGATCCTTCGTCTTCACTCTGGGAATCATTAGAAACAGATAAATTTATGAGTCCTCTCTGCTCGCCACAGCACCTGATAACAATTTGAATAATTACAATTTAACAAGTGCCATGTGTGAAAAGCAACTTAGTGTGCCTCTTCTCGCTCCTATCTCCAGCTGCCATCCTCTCCTCTGAGAAGTGTTTTAGGGCTTTTTTTTTCTGCTGCACAAAGTTGAGGCGCAACTCAAGAGTGAGCATCCAACGCTTAAAGGTCCAGGATGTCAGTGCTCTGCTGGTGTGTGTGTGTGTGTGTGTGTGTGTGTCTGTGTGTGAGAGAGAGATGCCTGTGGTGGTGGTGTGTTCAAAGGACCGGCTGAGCTTCTGGAAGAAACTGGTCCCAGTGGAGCTGTGGACTTCTCTCTGGAGGCGTGAACCCTGACACACTATGAAATACACAAAACTTTTAGGGAAGCTAACAAACGGCTAAAATATCCTGTTTGGAGTTTGTGTGTGTGTGTGTGTGTTTTGTTGTTGTCCTGTGCTCACTGTGTGTTTGAAGTGTAATTGGAGATCATAGTTAACTCACATGTAATATTACAACTGCATCAGTGAGTGTCGGTATACGGTCCACCGGATTCCTGCTCACACAGCTGGCTATTAGAGGCGTATGGCAGGCTGATACAGGGCCATTAGAAGTGTGTGTGTGTATGTGTGTGTGTGTGTGTGTGTGTGCTGTGGGATAGGGACGCAGGTGCTCCGTGGGCTGATATTACCCAGGATGCTCGGGGTAGGGGGCGTAGGGGTTATTGAGGGAAGGAAGGCTCTCTGTGGAGCTTGCAAACACACCTGTGATCCCTTGCTAGGCACGCACATACACACACACACACACACACACACACACACACTGCCCCCCCCCCCCTCCCCTTCCAGCACGTTAATACACACTCTGATAAACAGGCTAATACTCGCAGCAGCAGCAGCAGCACTTTACACACCATTGAACACAACACACACGGTAATCAGTGGAGCCAACATGTGAATGTGTGTGTGTGTGTGATGTTTTGGGAAACTTATGCATGTGTGTGTGTGTGTGTGTGTGTGTTCATTTCATTACATGTATACAACGAGGAGGCGTTGCAGCCTCATTAGGCAAAGTTGTGCGTGCGTAAGGGCAACCTAGGCATTTTTATTTTTAAAGAGAAATGAGCTGAATTTGATACTTTTTTCTCTGTTTAACACTGGAGTTTCCTACAAGCCATGAACTCAACACTTGCATTTAACACATTTTACAACAGGAGTGAGGTCACGGTAGGGTCGTATAGGACTCCTTTACTGAAACTTTACAAACCTCCAACTTAGAAAAGTCAAATTTAAAGTTACAGTTTTATTTTTAAAAGGTCAAACACTTTGTCATGAGGCCAAACTGAGCTGGAGCTGCTCAGTTTAAGTTTGATGGTGTCATGTTGGCCTGAAGGTGTCACATATGACGATCAACTGCACATGCTAACACTAGTTGAACACAAGCACACAGTCACAGTCTCTCTCTCTCACTCACAGATGGTGAAAACACCCCTCAAATACCCAAAGATGAAACGAGTCAGAAAACAACCACATCACATCTCCTTCAAAAACAAACATTTAATTATGGCTGCTCTGCTGCATTAGTGGCCGAGCAGCGGGTTTTGATGTGCGCCTCTAAATAGCGTTACATCCAGCCAGTAACATTTTTACACCCACCAGAAGACATTCAAAGCAAATCCCTTTCGGAGGAAAATGAAAAACAATTAAAGACTAATAGTGCTGTAACTTCTGAAAGTCTGGAATTTGATAATTTAATGTTCTATTTATTTCAAACAGTAAAAAAAATAAAAAGCCCTATTTGTTGTAAATATAAAAACCTCACCATCAAATAAATTTAAAGCTAAATTAGAGAACTCGCTGTCTGTTTTGGAACAACTTGCAGAACGTTATTTTTGTGTTTCTCATTGATGCATGTGGTTGGTTGTAATTGTTTCTCTGCAGCGGATGAAACTTTTTTTTTTAGCTCGATATCATGAGGTGACATTTGACACATTAATACCACAATAACAATAGAACTGCATCTGTTAATTATGTGTCTCAAATAGGTTTTAAAACTTGGATGATTCACTTATTCAGTCTTTTTCCTTCACCCATCACCCAGCACACCCTGTTGTGTAATGTGGTTTGCATTGGGAGCTTCACAGCAGATAAAAGAAGACGAGGGGAGACTCCATTGTAGAAGGAAACACCCTCCTTCTCGGCTCTTTGTGGTCTCGCAGACCGACACAGTGTGAAGTTCTCACACAGGAAGCCAGAGTGAGTGTGGAAATCAGGGTTTGTGACACCGCTTGGAGGAGAAATATCATATTTTCTTCCAGTTGCAAATGAAAACTTGAACCTGTAGTTAATGTTGAGCATGTTGAGGATCAGTATGTGCAGCAGCAGCAGCAGCAGCATGGCTTCCTCCCTCCCTGCAGCTCTCTGGCTGCAGCACCTAATGACTCCAGCTAAACTGAGAGTAAATGAGCTATTTAGGCTTTCTGCAATTACACAAGGCAGCAGTGGCTCCATTCACGCTCTGTAAATAACTGTGTCATTGCACAGCGAGCGCGCTTCACCACCCTGGATTTCACACCATATCCACCAACTCCAACTTTGGTCACTTTGAATTAAAAATAAAAAATTAAACACAACACAACTAGGTAAGTAACAAGCTAGACTCATGGAGCACACAGATGATGGAGTTTACTCTTCTTTTGCATTATAAAAACGTATATGTGGTCTTTATCAATGTTATTACAATACATTCGTATATTTATTTTAATTGAAAGGGATAGTTCAACATTTTGGCAAATTGGCCCATTGCCATAATCCCTAGTATATTGAATTGTTTTAGAGGCAAATGCAGAGACTGCTTGTCGAAAAACTGCCCTCGACAGGAAGGCCCATCAGCAGTTTTGCATGAATTTCCCTCTAAAACAACTCTGTCTCTTAACGTTCTGTTATTATCTCATAGCGTGGTGAATGTGCAGGTCACAACTTGTCCACCAGAGCGTTTTGGAGTTGTTGGATTGTGTATTTGATGAGTTTGATGAGGGAAACCAAGAAATCCCATTAGCCCCCATAGCGTAGCTCTGAGCAGCTCGCGGCTCTGCTCTGCCATTCTAAAAATAGCTTGCATCGACAATTAAAGGTAACAGATCTACTGCTATAGGGATTATGGCAATATGATGAACCATCCCTTTAACCTCATAAAGACAACTGATTCTCATGCAACAGCACATTGTCTGAACTTAAAAATGTCTTTGTTTTTGTTTAAAGAAAAAAAAAACTATTAATAAATAAATAAAAAGCTGAATGAGACAGATCAATCTCCAACAGGTCCTTCAAGCATCATGATCCTGATGTGCTGTACTATACAGTGGATGGACTTCACATGAGTCCATGTAACCTGAGTGTGTGTGAGCCAGTGGAGCTGTCGAGGAAGCACAGCTGGCCCGGTGGCTGTGGGCTCTTGACACCAGCTGCAGACTCTTGTGCAGAAAGAGCCACCAGGTGTCGGGGATTTCACGCTCCTTCCCTCCTCCGCTGGTTCCCCACTGCAGCCCGCTGAACCGTCACTGGGTTGGATTAACACCGGCTGTTCCTCCACGGTGCCGCCACGCCACGGGCCCTGCACCGTGCACGCTTTACTGACTTGTGCTCCAGGAAGAAGAAGCTGAGTTTTTTTTTAAGATTTATGTTTAGTTTAGAGATTTTACCACAGAGTTTGTTTCCACCCCTCCAAGTCTATTTCATTAAACTGGAGGTACAACAACATGGTTTCTACTTTTCCTCACTTTTTTCTTCCCCCATCCCTTCATTAGAACCTAGCATCCTTCCTCTCCTCCTTCCTTCCTTCCTTCCTACCTCCTCTGTCTCTTCTCTATCTAATCATGAGTGCTTAAGGCTGAACTGGGATGTAAACATGGAGAGGAAGTTGTCACACACACACGCACATATAGCGTAGGTGTATATCACATTCAAAGGAACATACAAAACACACACACACACACTTGGATACGAGCTTGTACACCAGACCCTTATTTGCAGCCCAGACAACTGCAAACAATTACAACAATTAGTGGTTCAGCAGTGCCAGCCAGCCGCACTGCCTGTTTATAATGTGATCGAACACAAATGTCATAACAGTGAAGTTTTGAGACAAACAAGATGCATTTATCAGCATGAAGCCTGCAGGGAAACAGAGAGAGGGAGAGCAGGTAGAGCAGAGCTTAACCATGCTTCATATATGTGTATGTACATCTAATCAAAAGCTCCATCTCCAGGCCTAGTCATTCCTCATTCATCCACCAGTGGCTCCACTGAGTCACCTCCTCCTCCTGTCAATCACCTGACCCTTAACGCTCCACCCTGCACACCTGTCTCTCATCCCTCAGGCCACACCTGTAACCTGTCCTATCCTCCACGTTGTGCATTGTTTTGGTTTTTGGTTTTTGAGGCTAAATCCATCCCATCCTTCACTGGGATCCACCCAGAAAATGTCTGGAGGTCAAATTTGACTTTGTAGAGCCAAAAAAAGAGAGTGAAACATCATGTGGCTGCAGTATCATGTCAAATTCAGGTACGCTGCATCAGGACACAGCAGGAGAGCATTAACGGCTGCTGCTGGATTGAGCAGCTCTAACTGGATTAACTGGGGGAGCAGAGCGCGCAAGTGACTAAAATAAGGTTAGTGGGCATGAATAGGAGTGTGTGTGTGCATGTGTTTGGTCAAAGGCTGGCCCCATACACACACCTCTGTATGAAAACAGGCCTTTTTCACACAGGACATTTTGACATAGAAGCTCAGGGGTGTAAATATTAAAGTTAATGAAGCTTCATGGGGCCGTTGAATAGAACCAAACCATTGATGACATTGATGATGTAACACGTACGATGACAAGTCAAAATGTCTGCTGTGAAGAAGGCTGTGACTCCGCTTTTATTAGAGCTCTTATTAGTTTTCTCACCTCTCCTCTGCTCAGATTGGCGATCACAGTCACAGCAGCAGGATAAAGGTCAACGAGTGTGCAAAACATGAAATATTAAACTCAAAACTTGCCAAATTATTAATTAAAGCATCAATATTTAATGTGCATGTGTGTTTGTATAGTATGGGATTGGAATTTGGGTGTTTGTGTGCCCCTTTGTGCAGCTGCTTTTAAAGGTGTTTGCATTTGTTGAAGCAGCATCTTAAAGTTTGGAAATGAGTCTATTTCTTACTCCAAAGACATATATGCACCACCTTTCCTGTCCAGAACCTGTCTGCTGAAGAAATAGTTTGTGTTTATGCTCCATCTGCTGCTCGGACTCGTGCATTTTTGCAAATTTTGAGTGTTAATGACACAAAATGTATGAAGCGAAACCATATTTGTTCACCTTAGATTCTCATGAATGAAGCCCTGCCCAATAATCATTTGAGATCCCACTTTAATGCAAGATTCAAACAGTTGTGGTAACTTAAAAGCTGATAATGAAGACGGAGAAGGTGAATGTGTTCAAGTAAACCACTCTGGCCTTCCAGCGCATCCGCGACCATCCAAATACATCTGTCTCTTTCTGTCTGTCCTCTTCGATCTCTCCAGTCGTCTGTCTTCCTGGCAGGCAGCAGTCTATCCTACACTGGGACCGAAGCCTCCTCGGCAGACAGCGGCCCTAATTTCATTAATTATAAACCAATATGCTGCTGGCAGCCCCTCTGGAGAGGACTTTACCCAGCGCTGGCATCTGTTCAGCACAAACACAGCGAGGGATGAAGGGATGGAGGGAGGAGAAAACAAGGACATCTCTGACTCCCGCCATGGGTGAAGCATGGCGCTGTGCAGGGGAACGGATGGAGGAGGAGGAGGTGGTGATTTAAAAGCTCATGGTTCTGACATGCAAGCTGAAATCAGGCAGTTTCATCTTGAAGAAGAAAACACCTCCTCTGGGTTCAGCCTCAGCTTTATTTATGCCTCCACCACCACACTTCTTTATGGGGGAGGAAATCTGAGACACACGGAGCCGAAGAATAGATTTCCATGACTGGAAGTTAAAAACCTCTGACCTGAGACTTTCCATAAAACTCCTGAGGCTTCAGCTGGAGGTTTCTCTATTGTCTCACTGTGTTTCATTTTTCTTTTTTGTCTCCTTCCTCATGAGTTGTTCACCTGAATGCCTATCACTGCCCAGTGTGTGTGTGTGTGTGTGTTTGGGACGCCACAACCACTTCCCATTGTCTTCATAGTTGCAGATGTTGCAGTAACAGTCTGTGTGGTGATACGATGACACATCAGCAGTGAGAAGGCTGCAGGGGGGTCACACGCCAACACATTAGTGTATACGTCCAAACGCAACATGTAAGTCTTCCTCTAATACCAGGAGAAGGAGATACAGTTGGTACAGTAGAGGGGGAATGGAAGCTAAGCAGCCTGTGACTTCATCCACAACAAATTTGTGTTCAAAGTGCAAAAGCATGTTGCCAAAGTGAGGCTGTTTACTTCCTCACCGCTCATGAATTATACACAGAAACACCCACGTTCACACACAAACACTCAGCATCACTGAGAGAAGTGGAGCTGTTTTGTTTCATCAATGATAATCAGGATTAATATGAAGCAGTAAAGGTGGGAAAACACCGATAAATGCAAATGCAATTGAATTAATTAGAGGCCAAATAACAATTACTGATGTGCAGATTCTTACAGTAATTGTGATCAAGATTAAATCAGCTAATGTCCACACATTTTGAGTTAATTTGTAGTTTATCAATGACTGTGACTCTCTGAATCTTAATTTGTAATTATTCTGAACCTATTACAGTCAACGTTGTAGCTGCGAGGGCCTCGAAAACCAACGGCGACGGGGAAAAGGTGAGCTACTTCCTGTATCACAGAGCAGCTTTAATGTGATTTTCAGCTCTAATTAGAGTTAAGTCACTTAGTGTGTTGTAATGTTGTTTGGCTCACAGAGCAGCAGACGCCGTCCATCAGCCAAATGAAATATTAAACTGACCTACCGCTGGATTATGTGTGTGTGTGTGCGTGCAGATTCATATTTGTAGTTGTGTCAGGAGACCTCCATAGCACACTGCCACATACACTAAACGCACACGCACAAAGAGCGACAGACAAACACACATGTACACAGTTTCATGACCTACATTCACTATACACAAACAACAGGGTGTCAGGAGGGGCAGGGCAACAAATGTGCATGTGTGTGTGTGTTGGGGGTGAAACTCTGCAGGTGCACTGGGCTGTGAATCTAATGCAAAATTAGTGTTATCTTCCTGCCAAATAATTCATGAGCCCGCATCCGAAATGATAGCAGAAGGACTCGGCTCGTCATCCCCCAGGTCTTTGTCACTCTCCCCCATGAATGATGTTTTATTCAAAATGTCACATGGAGCAGAAACTAGTAAATAAGTACAGCTACAATTGGAAATTCTCTGCTTTGATCCCCGAAGACTTTTAGACCTAATTTGTGCTGCAGACAGTAGAAATGAAAGGAGGTGAGATCAGCTGTACTTTAGCTTTATATAACCTGACTTTTCTTACACACATGGACGTGCACAATTATACAACACAGAACCTATCATTTTAAAAAAAAGTGTACATTTGAAGTCAGTGTAGTCGTAGTAGATAAGATTATCACTGTATTTATAGTCCAGTAAGTCAAATTCAACTGATTTTGTATCCTCAACATGTCCTGAGTGAGGGGAAAAAAAGCCCAGAAGAATCCCATTAGGGGAAAGTTTTGAAAAAGACCAAAATATAGCCCATTCATACGCCTATTTTTCTCACGTGGATAGGGTCAAATTCTTAACCTTTAGATATCACCATGAAAATTACCCAGTTGATTACTTACATTAAGACAAACAAATAATGTATGACAACTTTTTTTAAATTGTTTGTTAACATGTGAAAATTTGCATAAATATGCATAAATTCAACCATTTTGACTGCACGGGTATACTATATGAAGGTGCTGTGGTGGTAGCAGCATGAAAATTGGGATGAGTTGATAATAATAATTAATAAAGACTGGTTTAAAGTTCCTTCTTCCTCCCTGTCTCTATGTATTAATTCTCATGGGTAGCCTAAATGGGTTCCATTCAGACCTTAATATCACGTTTTTTACTGTAATATGGCAACAAGATTGAACAAGACATTTTCACCTGCTATACCCAATGTTTAGATCTGGTGTTGAATGTATGCAAATTAGCCTTACGTAATGAGATTATGCACCGTTTGCTCATGTTAACAAAGAATTTTAAAAGTTTGTCTTAATATAAGTTACAAGTTTTTCAAAACTTTCCCCTAATAAGATTCTTCTGGGCTTTTTTTCCCTCACTCGTGACATGTTGAGGATACAAAATCGGTTGAGTTTGCTTCTGTTTGTTCAACCTTTTGTCATAAATCTTAGGATAATAATATTTCCTCTTTGTATGAGGTTTTTGTTTTTGCTGACCTCTAGTGTTTCAGCTCTGATGATGATGTGGACGTGTACGTCAGGGTGTGTCAGTACATTGTGACAAAAAAGAGCATCAGTGGTGTTAGTTAGAGGAGTTCGGACGCTGTTCACCCAGAGTGTCCAGTCAAACGCGCTACAACTCTCAGATTACATAACCCAGAAACATACTATAGGTCATAGTGGCGTTACTATGCAGTCAATAAAGAAAGTCCAGGAGGTTAAAAATCAAACAGCAAAGAAAGTTGGCTTTACTTTAAGTTCACTGGCCAGGGCCCATAGTTGCGAGTGTGTTTACTTTATTATAGGTCAGTGTGAGTACACCCACTAACTACAGCCAGGGCCCCAGCATATAAAACCCTAAATAATATGTGTCTACATTTAGAGAAATCATCGGGTGTTGCTGTGGAATGCAACACCATTGTGGTGAAGCGTTTTCACAAAAGAACAAACAACCGCTGGAGAAAGCCAGAGAGGGGACAATAAACTGTAGTTGTGTTGATACGGTATACAATGTGACTGACATGTTTGTTTTTTTAATGGGCGTAACCAATAATAGTTAATACGTCTATATGAAAATGCCAATCCCAGTGTGTATCCAGTAGTTTGAAATGATGATGAATATTTTTTGATGTCTTTGAATGGAAACTAGCTGTTGTAGTTATTATCCTAAGCTGAAAAGTCCTCACTGTACTTGCAACTTGGTGGTTGTGCACACACTTCCAGTAGAGACTGAAGAGACAGCTTTTATTGTCAAGTGGATATTACACAAGAAATTAGACTGATTGTATAAAAAAAAATGGAAGAAGAAAGTCCTCAATAAAGAGTGCAATGTGCAATGTACAAGAAAGAAAATGAAGAGCACAGTAATAATTTAGATGAGCTTCTAAAAGAAACGTTTGGTTAAAAACATTTATACCTTAAATTAGTTAAAAGTCATTTTTCCTGTAGCGCTGCAGTGAGTGAGTACTGGTGGGAATAGGATGCTGTGCTAATGGATCTTTGAGGCACAGTTGGTAGAAAAGCCACACACACACACACACACACACACACACACACACACACACATGATTGCATATACACATATTCACACTCAAAGCCACATGTCTGAGTTGCGCATATTTCCCAGTGAAGTCCTATGATTGTAACATAAACAAAAATGGAGCACGAAGAGGGAGGTCTGAGTCCTGTAGTCACCTGAGCGTTCCCAGACATGAAGGAGTGTGTTTAGTGTGTTTATGAGTGTGTTTTTTTTGTGTGTTTTCTCTTTTTTTCCCCCCACAACTCCACTCATCAACACAGTCGCCGGGCCTCGCTGCTGCTGCTGCTGCTGCTGCTGCCGGCGTGCCTCGTCTCTTACTACAAAGTCACTTCACTTTGGCTTATACAAGCTTTTTTGTTGAACCATCACATTAAAAAACTCAAAATGCCACCGCCCCCCCCCCCCCCCTACCCCCTCCCCTTCCCTCCACACCTCCCCTAGCAAACCCACTGCCATTTAGAATAACAGATGAATAAATGGTGGAGGGGGTAAAACAGTAGCCTAGACTGAAACCACAGTGGAACTCAGTAATGGTCAGCCAGGCCCACCACGCCTCAGCAAATGTTTGTCCAAACCTGTTATTTCTGGCATTGTACTGTCTCAAAGAGATCATTTTATTCTCCGAGAGGAATGCGGCGGCTATAAATAGTCTGGAGATGAAGGAGGGGAAATCAGAGATTTGTAGAGTAATTACAGAGCCAGAGTCGAACCCTTCTGTTATGGCTCATTTTTCATCAACCTCTGTCTCCACGACTGTCTGACTTGACTGACCGACGGAGGTAACATGGTCGTTTTCTCAGTGGGACATTCACATCTGACCTGATATTTGACCTCAAGCTGTGCTATATCTGTTTTTTATTTACTCCACTCCAGACTTCGAGACTTGTCGTCAAGCTGGAAGAGTGGAGTGGATGATGCGGTGTATAATCTCTGACAAAACTGTTCTCACAAGAGAGAGGGCGGCATAAATCTTTTCTTAAAGTCTAAAGCGCCATGTGAAACCCACAGTGTTTGTGTCAAACAGGCCAGACATGAACCACTGCTGGCCTCCAGAGACGCTGAGGCTAATTGGGATTTACCTGCGTCTCTATTCTGCTCTGGTCACATTACTCACATCCTGACGTTTCAGCTAAACAGCCTAGATGACGGAGTGTTACTGTTACTGAAACTTGTTGTAAAGCTCAATGGTTTGTGTCCAGTTGTTGGACAATACAGACACAGACACACACAGAGCTCTGTGTGATCTCAGGAGAAAGACTTTAACAATAAAACAATATAATAAGAACACAGGGATTTGAGCTAGAAACTAGTCAATACAAAGAGCAGCCAAGAACTAAAATCCTCATTCACAGTTTTAATCCCCTTTGTTTCTAAATGAAAACTCGGCTTGACAAGTTGCCCTGACAACACTTGTGTCTTTAAATGATCTTTGTGGAGTATAAAAGGACTTTTAGCTTGTAAATTGCTGTAATTATCAAACATGCCCTTCTCATTTTGCACAGTCAGACCTTGTTGGCAAATTTACTCGGCAATTAAGAGGAGCTGGAAATGAATGACATGTAATGGTGTGGCCCATATTACTCAGATGGTTACAAACAATCTGACAGAGAGAGAGAGAGAGAGAAAGAGAGGGAGGGAGGGAGAGGAGGTTGTAATGATGGGAAATGTGGAAGACATGCAGGCGGAGAGGAAACACACACTGGAAATGTCACAAGCATTTTGTTGAGAGGAAGGAGAATATGTTTTTAGATTTATCCTCACGAGTATGGATGTGTTCTAGGAAAACCTTTAACAAAACTCTTTGTTTACCCCGGTGTTGTGCTGCTCATTCATTACTGGTATTACAGTGACTCTGGTGCTTTTCTCTCTGTTGGGGGCAGTTTGTACGACTGCTTTGTTGTGGTCTGAGGGAGGAGGAGGAGGAGGAAGAGGAGGAGGAGGGAGAGAGAGAGGTGGGGACATATAGTTACAAATGACAGTGTTTTAAAGCACTTTATCGCCAATCACTGAGAAATGATAGCTCCATGAGTGCTGTTATTCAGCAACTGACAAGTTCAATACATTGACGTCTGTGGTTAATATTTATAGTTCATTTATATAGCTGAACTTTTTTCAGTGACCTTATTATCTAAAAAGTTTATTATAAAAGCTTTGGCATCATTAGCCTAAATGTGTCAAATATAAAATGCAGGTAACTGCTCCTACAATAAACTAAACTAAACTAAAAGCAACCTGCTCAGTCTGTGAAATCTGCTCAAGTCTTATTATCCTTACCAGTTTTCATTCAGCATGAAGACTGTGTTTGTGGGTGACACATTTATTCGCAGGGAAATTGCGCCCTCTTGTGGACAATCTGTAGTACTGCACCAAACCCGGCTTTGATTATTACTACAGTAAAACTTTATTTATAGTCAACTTGTTAGGCAATGGTGACATTTACAGGACAAACACTACATAAGAGGCATTTACACAAAGTCAACAGATATTAAAATAGATTAGACAGAGTAAGTCAGATTAACTTTATGAAAAGCATACACTTAATTCAATTACGTAACATCGTTCATGAAAAAATATTGTGGCTTAAAATATGCCAAAAGTTCTCTTATCACTCTTTTTAATATAATTTCTAATTAATGAATTATCTATAGCCTACTCTTTTAAACATACATATATTATTTATTATAATAATCCTAATCACCAAAGATTGTTATTGATAATTCATTTCATAATTTATTCATCCATAAACGGATGGTATTTATCTATCTATTAAATCGAAAGGAATAAAAAAAAAGTTATAATAATTTAAAAAAAACTTTAAAAAAAACGTAGCATGGTTTGTTTTACTTGTAAACACTCTGACCATTGTGCCGCTGCGCTGAGGAGCTAACAAAAAACCCATCACGGACATCTTAATATCTTGATGAAGGCCATGGTTTCTCTGTGATTATAAAGTGTGCACATGTCCCGAGCAGTTTGTGACCAGAATCAGATGAGTGTGACCATGGAGGTGGAAGACCAAAGCCAGGTGAGTTAACTCAACACCTGTTAGCACCTCGTTAGCCAACCGTTCAATTAGCCGTGTAGCTAACGGGTTAGCTAGGTCGCTAAGTAACGAAAAGTGATTCTAAAGTTACGTAAACGTTCTAATTTATAATACGGCACGTGTTATCCTGCGTCATAAGCTCATTTTACTTTTTAAATTGTGGGACAAGGACAAGTTTTACTACTTTAAAAGTAAAATATGTTACAGTTACGCCCTGACATTAATTTACTTAAACAATGTTGCACTTCACGGTCAGAAAGTTCATTATACATTCACACAATTTATTTATTTAAAGACTAGTGTGTATTTTGAGTACTTTGGTATGTCCAATATCGATAATTAACATGATGTATATCTGACTTGTGTGAGTATTAAAGACATTTGGCACAGAAAGGGGGTTTCTGCCTCGAAATGACTTTATGTTACTCACCACAGTTAGGCCTACATTTAGAGGATTTGACCTTTAACCTGACCTTGTAAAGTTACCAGTTCCTTTTACCACTTGGAAAATTAGTAAAGGGCCATTGCAAAGCATAGGCTATATTGCAGTTTTCCACTTGCCAAAAATCGATTCCAGCTCCTGATGTTGCAGTGAAAGGGGGTTTCTGCCTCAAAATGACTCTATGTCACTCACCAGAGTTACATTTAGAGGATTTGACCTTACCTTACCTTTTTGTAGTTGACATCCACCTGTCAATCCAAAAATGGCAGCAGCTCTTCCAACCCGGACGTGTCACCTCCAGGAAACCAAACCGACAGCCCGACTCATCCTGCTGACAACCCGACCTGGCACGCTGACAGTCCGACCCATCACACCTTCCACCTGAGCAGCATTATCCCCAACCGGATTTTTGTCGGGGGGATTGACTACAGTGTAAGAGCAGCACATTTCCCTCTCTTGTGCAGTGTATGTTTGGGTCTGTGTGTCTTACTGTAGGAAGATTGACACTAGAGAGCAGCAAAGTGCGTAAATAGGACAACAGGGCGGCCTGAGAGAGCTTTTTGACTCATTGTAACTAGAATTAACAAGCGTATGTTTGTGTTTATAAAGGCTAATGAGGACGACCTGCGACGACTCTTCTCTCAGTACGGTGCAGTGAAACAGGTGAAGATTGTACTGGATCGTTTAGGACTCCCAAAGGGGTGAGTTCATCGTATCACACCTGCTGTCATGTCACATACTGTACAGAGACTGAAGAAGGAAACATGCAAACATGTTTTTCTCTCCTTTGCTTCTTTGGACAGATATGGGTTTGTTACGTTTGAAAATGAAGAAGATGTGGTGAAAATCCTTCATGATGTGAGTAGCCTGCCACAGTCCATTTAAGTATCTTGCTAACTAAACTTAAACAGTAATGTGTTTTATCTAGCAGACTTCATCATTTTCATAATGTGGCCACTGTTCTGTTCTCTTAAATACTCTGAAGGGGAATGAAATCTGTTTCCAAGACAAGAGGCTCAGCATCGGCCAGGCTGTCCGCAAGCGACATGGACAAAGTAAGTCAACAATCGGTCTCTGAAACACATTTGACAAATGTTCCTGACCCGTGCGTCGTACTTGACTTTTGAAATGACACAGGTATGTTATTATCTTATCTTATTTCTCAGTTCGAAGTTTCCACGTGGCCAGCCCGACTCCTGCCGCGCCACCAACGTTTGGCGGGACCCTCCACCTGACCACACCCACCGGCTGCCCCTACAGCTACCACAACGGAGTGGCCTACTTCCAGAGCCCCAGCATGAACCCTCCTCCCACAGCTCACTACTGGCCTGTCAGTCCACACTGATATCACACCCAAATAAAACTTCACTTAAAGGGGAACTATGTAAATTCGGTCACTTTCCCTCTGTTTTGCTAACCCTCCTCCCGACCATGTGCGTTTGTTTACAACGAAGCCAGCGAGAAAGCAATCAATAGAGCGGTGGATAATGTTATATAACATATACGATGTTACAACATGTGTAGTCTTATCTGTCATAAACAAGAGATGACGGGTTTAAATAAAAATGTAGCATAGTTCCTCTAATAGCAATATTAAAGGACTAATTACTTAAAACATGCCATTAGAATATATCATAATACTCGGTAAATTGAGCATCACTGGTTCACTGGTAAGATTATATTTGCAAATTCTTTTATTAAATAAAAAAACATAAAGGCGTCCAGTTGCTAAATGCAACACACAATTGAATAAACTAAAATATCCTACATAGGTAACGTATGATGTGATGTAAGTGTGTCTCTTCCCTTGCAGCCCTCTCCTCCAGGGCCCCTCCCCCAGTCTCAGGCTGCCTACCAGCAGCCAGCCTACCACCACAACCAGGTCAGCTCAGCCCAGTAAAGATCCACTGGTTTCTCACTTTGAACTTTATTTACCAGTCTACTTTTTTATATTTTCCACCTCCCCAGTTTGTGCCAAACCAGTACCAGTGGACTTCAGCCCAGGTAGACGAAATAAAGCCGCACTTTTGTTTTTTAAGTTCTGGAGATTTCGGCCCGTTGTTTATCTGTGGTCAATGTCTTGTCATGCAGTCGCTGATGCCCTCCAGTCCAGGTGTGTACCCTCAACAGCAGGAACATCTGTACCAGCCCTATAACGGAGGCTGTGTCCCGCATCCCCTGCCGGTCATGGAGGACGCCACGCCAGAGGTACATGAAGACAAAACACAAAAAGAGTCTGTGAATCAGCTTCATTGTGATTCTACTGGTTTTAGGAGTGTTTCATAACTGGTTTTTACTTTTACAGTTCGTCGAGCCCTCAGTGCAGCAGATTTACCCAGTGTACCCTCAGAGAACAGACCTAATGACACCCCGTGATGCACAACATGATCCTAGAAAGGTAAAGGGCTTTTTGACAGTTAATATCCCTGGAGTTTGACTTCTCTGAGTCTTAATTAACTTTTTTTCTCGTCAGAATCTGATGTTTCACCGCCCGCGAGGCCACCTGAAGCCAAGGTACCGCCGATACATCCACCACAAGAACTATTACTACCAGCCAGAAGTAACGGAGGCGCCAAACGTCTCCATGTTTCACACCTCTGAACCTCTCATGTAGGCTAAACTCGCACACAGAACAACACAACCGCTCAGTGTCACCTGCTCATCCTCTGCCAGCGTTGTCACACACACGATCAGTCAACTCTTAAACCTGTGCTACACAACTATAACACAGTATGTTTGGTGAAATGTGATTTCAGGCCTTCTTGTTGAGCCGTTGTCATATCTCGCAGGCTTCACTCAGACCAGTTTCTGTTTCCCATGGTTGAATACGAAGTCTTGTCCCAAAAATACAAAGTTAATTTGACTGTGTAAAACTAAAATCTGAACATATTCCTCCTGTATTTTGTATGTATCCTCTCTTTTGAGTCAGTCCTAACAGCATCAGGATGCTCTGGATGAGTCTCTGACCTTTCTCCACTGTCTGTTCAGACCTCAGCTAATTAACGATAGAGCAGTGCTTGAAAATAGTTCTAAAATGCAGTATTGTTACATGACTGTGGCCTCTATCTGTTTAAAACCAACTCTAATTGGCTCGATAATTATAATTATAATTTAGAACCGGAAGTATTGGCAGGGCAGCAACATGACAATTTAGTGTTTTCTGTAAAATAGGCTGGCTGTTAGGTGAATGTTAGCAGTTTTGTATCGCCACAATTATAATCAATAATCGTTTGGTTAAGTCAAAACTTTATCGGTCGCATTCGACAGACGACATGCTTGTTGGAACAAGTGAAATATCTGTGTGTTATAACTGTTCGTATCGTGCTCATGTTCTGGATTCTCAGGAGTTCAAATGGGCTGTTTATCAAACCTGCTGTGAAACTGTTTTTATTATCAACAATATTTTTTAGTTCAGTGTGTTTCCAGTTCTTTTGAGTGGAAATAAATGTTTTCTCTCCGTGTACTCGCTGTGTTAGTTCTGTATCAGACGAGATTGATTCATATGATTAGAGAGCAAAGGTCGGCAGGAAGGGAAGAATTATAGTACTACATTTCCCACAATGCAACTTGATAAACAGAAATCTATCAAGCCTGGTTTTACATTAATTTTTCTTTCTGAGGGCATCCAGTGGTGTAACAAGAGCGAGGGGCAGCGTTGCACTGGACAGGGCTTTGATGAATCAGGGTTTTTGTATGTGTATGAATGGGATCAACATCTTGGCAGGGAAGCAAAAGCACTAAATGCCTGTTCATTAGAATAACAAAAGATCAAATCTCATGACCTTTGATCGAGGTTTATAAAACAGCAGTGAGCCTCTGTGTCAGCTGTCTGTGCACGATGAGCCTGATACTGTTTAGATTGACCTCTCTTATCTTATGGAGTTACGCAGTGGAGGTAGTGGTGAGAAAATGTCACGTGTGTGATGTATAGCATTACTCCAAAAGACATTTTCTACATCCAAAATGTGAAACACACAAAACACAATTTTTTTTATCAGTGCGCTCCATCAGTTTTCCTCTATATCATGCCCCTGAACACACCTCACATGAAGCCTGAAAAAGGAAAATAAAGTTACATTCAAGGGCCCCTGTCCACCCCAAGTACAGCCGGTGTAATGAAGGAAAAGCAGCCTGCGATAAGTGAAGAGTGCAGTGCATTTACCCTCTTCTGTATTTTACATAATCATCACCTCAGGTCCACTCAGTCAGGAGGAATTAAGATGCTAAATGACAGTAGCTCCGGCTCTTATTTTAAATATTACTGAGTGTGTGTGATAAGCTCTTTAATGTCTTGAGCTAAATGCTAAAGCCCCACTTGCAATGTTTCTGCTGTTAGAAGAAGGTATCACCATCTAAGTTTAGCATTTAATTGCTAAGTTATAACATTTGCTATTTATCACTAGCCTAATTGAAACAAATGGAAATGTCCGTATTTGTTCAACAGTGATACATTTCCATAATAATGGACTGTCAGGTCCACGATTCATCTCAATGTAAACGTTAATATCTATCTATCTAAATATTGTTGCACAGTAGCTGTAAGGACACTCCATCTGTCTTTTATGCTCTTTTTACGTCTTACAACTAGAAATTGACACATTATTTTATCATTTAATGTAGTAAATATGCATTAAAGTGCACAAAACACAACCAGCATGAGGTACATATGACTTTATCTGCAATAATCCTGGAATATATCTGATAACAATTCAATATTATCATAATTTGCAGCCTCTTGTGCACTTAAAATGTGTTAAACGTAACAGCTAATGTAGTCATTGTGTATACATTATGTATGTATGTGACAGTGTGTTGGGGCGGACGCACGTTCTGGCCCTGGCATATAGTGTTTGCAATCTTTTTGAATGAAAAGGACACAAATGACGCTGGTTGTTTTGCTGATACTGTGAACAGTGACCCCGGGGTCACTATCACACTGTGGTGTTTTTGATGAATAGCGATGAACATGGGCGAAAAGTGGACAACAATAACTCATCATCACACTTTGGTGCATCGCTATACGTAACCAGATTTGCGTTATGAAACCTATTTGGATGACAATACTTTATGCTGTGCCATCACACAGCAACTTTATATAAAAAGGACTGCGGCACGGAGAGCGTCTATTGAGCGTCCATCTGGCCCCCACTAATATAACAATGGGAAAGGTAAGCTCATTATGTGTTGCTACTAAAAAATACAGAATGGAAACAAACATGTTTTTATCATAATAGTTAATAATTAATCAATGCTTTCGCAGATCATATTCTACGAGGACAGAAATTTCCAGGGTCGGCACCATGAGTGCATGAGCGACTGTGCCGACCTGCACCCCTACTTCAACCGCTGCAACTCCATCCGGGTGGAGAGCGGCTGTTTTATGGTGTACGAGAGACCCAACTACTTGGGCCACCAGTACTTCCTCCGCAGGGGGGAGTACTCGGACAACCAGAGAATGATTGGCATCAACGACTGCATCCGCTCCTGCCGCATGATCCCCATGGTAAGCCTCATTCAGCTGGTGTGGGTCACATGCAACAAAGAGAGTGGGCAGGAAAACGCAATCAAGGAAAAGGTCATGATGTGTCAGATACGATATATTGATAGTCTCAAACTAAACGTAAAGAGAAAGCTCATGTCTCTTACAGATTTATTTAAATTAACTTGAGAAGCATCTATTAAATCATTTTCTTAAAGATTGTGAAAGTCTTAACACATTGAATTGAAATCCACCAAAACCAAACGATCACAAGCTGAAAACCAAACCTGTCTGACTCGTGCACTTTGTTCCTCGTGCAGCATCGTGGCTCCTACAAAATTAGACTTTACGAGCGTCCAGACATGAGTGGCCAAATGCAGGAGGTGAGCGACGACTGCCCCAACGTCCAGGACCGCCTGCGCATGTCTGACATTAACTCGTGCAACGTGGTGGACGGCCACTGGCTGATGTACGACCAGCCCAACTACAGGGGGAGGACCTACTACCTGAGGCCCGGAGAATACCGCAGGTACAGCGACTGGGGCGGCGCCAGCCCAAGGATCGGCTCGCTCAGGCGAATCACCGACTTCAACTAGAAGTTGAACTCGTCTTCCTCTTTCTGTTCTCAATAAAAACATGCTGGGATTAAACCGTGTGTGTGCGTCTCTCTATCTAAAAGACATCAGTGTGTGTTTGTGTTTTATCTCAAACTCAACCCCCCTCCCCTAGTGTTTGAGCCTCTCATGTTTCCAGCATCAATCTAAACCGTCCACTTTGACTGCAGCTCAATAAAACAGGAGCAGACACAGCAGAACCGTTAGATAGATTTATTAACAGTACTTTATTGGCTGTGCTTTACATAAACAGGGTTCAGACATCAGCTTTCTTACATGGTGATGCGTCTGATGGATCCCACCCTGGAGCTCATGCTTCCCCACTCGTTGAACCTCCTGTACTCGCCGGGGCGCATCAGGTACTGGCGTCCCCTGTAGTGTGGGTGCTCGTAGAAGATCCAGTAGCCGTCCATCACGTTGCAGGAGTAGATGTCGTTGAAGTGGAAGCGCTCGAACAGGGAGGGGCAGTCGTCGGTCAGCTCCATCATCTGGCCTCCGAACTCAGGGCGCTCGTAGATCATCATCTTGTGAGAACCTTGGTGCTGAAGATGAAGATGAAGAAGTTTATGTGCATCTGCAGTAGAAATGCATCGGAAGAAACCTTAAAATTCACAAAAACCAAGGGGTTACCATTGGGATCATACGGCAGGATCTGACGCAGTCGTTGAATCCCATCCAGCGCTGGTAGTCGGGGTAGTCGCCCTTCCTCAGGAAGTACTGGTAGCCATTGTAGTTGGGTCTCTCATAGACCATCCAGTCCCCGCTGTCCACCCTGATGGAGTTGCAGCGGCTAAAGTGGGAGTGCAGGTCAGAGCACTCGCTGCTGCACTCATAGGAGCGACCCTGAAAGTTCCTGTCCTCGTAGAAGATAATCTGCAAATACACATTTTAGATCAATGTCGGCTCACGTTGAGGGAATCGTGCTTTCCCCCCTGGATAACCCACGTAGCTTGGGAGCAAAACAAGCAGCCTTACCTTGCCCATTGTGTCGGCTAACCTTGGTCACACTGTAGCAGCAGCCGTGGGCTCCACGCTGCCTTTATAACCCACGGATGACCTGTGGCATTGTGATGGCGAACAATGAGCAGGCTCGTCAGCTTTTTCTGGCAGAACAACTTTTTTTGTTTTGTGCGGTCAACAAAGCAAATCAGCTTTTTTCCCCTTTCAGCAGAGTGTTACCCATTGAACCTGCTCCGGTTACTGATGGACAGAGCCCTCTCTCAATCTACAAATAACCAAATGATATAAAATAACAGAAATAAAGCTACAGACTTGGACCATAATGAAGTTGTATAGTACTTTATTACAGTTTTTTAGGGTTGGCATTGGACAGTGAATTAAAACAAGCTTTTTATTGATCTAATAAACATATATTTAAACATCTTAGTACAACAGAACATATATTATTCTATTCAATGTGGTGATTATGCTACTGTGCATGTTGTGTAGCCAAGACTGTGATGATTCTGTCGCAGAAAGTCAAAAAACACCCGAGATGCTGTCCTTTGGTTTGTGTCCGCCTTTCCTACTGCACAACACAGACGGTTGCATTTTGACTTTGAACACATCACTGCCTCTCCTCTGCGCGCTGCAGCACCTTTTATAAGATTTACCACCTCCTGCACCATTGTTTTCTCTATGTCGGTGACAAGTTGTTTCAGGCGGCTTCGAGGTCTTTCGGCTTTTGTCCGGCTTCAGTCGGCCATGTTGTGATGTTGTGTATGGACCGAGCTCCAGAATGTTGTTTCAGTACAGTCGGCATGTGACATGTTTTACTCCGAGAGCAGCGGCAGCATCGAGTGTAAACAGTTAGAAGCTAGTTAGTGTGGGAATGATTGCTTTGATAAAAAAACACATCTGCAGAAACTGATTGGTGTTTTATCTGCTCTGCAGGAAACCTGGAAACCATGTGCTTAAAAACAACACTGTCAAATGTAGAGACAAGCACATACAGCACAGGCCTGGTCATGTCTTTCACACAGTGTGCACAGAAAACTACCAGATTAAAATGTCTTTAAAATTCTCCAAGTTGTCTATAACATTGCAGAAAAACCTAAAATCTTTCAGATGAACAGTGCAAAAAGATGTTAAAATGAGACTCTTATACAGTATAATGAGTCTTAGTAAGTTGATATATTCCATGTATTGTCTATAAAGTTTCATCTCAATCAAAAGTAAAGTGTGAACACTGGTATTCAGTACAGTGGGAACAGTAAAGGACATGGAGGAGGTGAGATACTCCCTGTTTTCATTGCTTTTCTTACTGTACTGTACTGTGCGGAGTGCATATAAGCATCTGCAAATATAGATACAGTATTTTTTTATGATTATTCTGTATTTATGTGGAAATATCGGTCTATGTTGGCATTTATTTACTTTATTTTGCTTACAATACAATAAATCGTGCATATTTTGCATTATTCTTATTTCGCAAGACTGACAAATGTAGTGAGCTGGAGTTTTAGTGTTATCTGAAATGTAGAATATTCTCATGGGTGGTGTTTAGTGATGGTGTATATTCAGATGTGGGTGTCTATAAGGAGAAGTTTGTATGCACATTTAAGATTTGGGAAAATAACTATATGTTTATTTCTTCATAAAACTGAATACATACAATAGAAAAGAATCACTGCTTCAAATCATTTTATTGTGTGCGTCACAAAGTAATAGAGGTAAATTCATGGTGGCTGGATTGCACAGTACAACTGGAACTACATGCAAACAATGCACAAATCACAGTGTCAGGATAAAAACAAGGCTTTTTCTTTCTGCCTCCCACTTTGACAACTCGCTTATATTCATAAAACAAAGCGTCTGCAGAGCCTCTCCGTCGGAGTAGAAGTCACGAGACGAGTTAAGACTCGGTGATGCGTTTGAAGGAGTTGAACTTGGCGTCGTCGGAGCTCATCTCCCGGAGGTTCCTGTACTCCCCGGGCCTCAGGTAAAACATCCGGCCCTCGTAGTTGGGCTGCTCGAACGCCAGCCAGTAGCCGTCCATCACGTTGCAGGACTGCATGTCGGACATGTGGTAACGGTCCTGGATGGACTCACAGTCATTGGTCAGTTCGTGCATCTGGCCCTCGAAGTTTGGTCTCTCGTAGATCCTCATCTTGAAGGGCCCCTTGTGCTGTGAGAGTACAAGCAGCAAACACAAGTTGAGCTCAATCTAGTTTCACTTCCTTCAGGTTTTGTTGCATTTCTTTTGCTGTTGATATGTGCCAACAAAGAACAAACCTGGACTCTCTCACCTCATCTCATTCTGGTAAGTTAAACCACACAATATACATATGCTCAGTGCATTTAGTTGATGCCATACTCATATCCTCTTTATATTTACCATAGGGATAAAGCGGCAGGACTGAATGCAGTCATCGAAGCCGATGGTGTTCTGATACTCAGGATACTCTCCCCGGGTCAGGAGGTACTGCTGCCCCGTGTAGTTGGGCTGATCATAGACCATGAAGGTCCCGCTCTCCACCCTGCAGGAGCTGCAGCGGCTCAGGTGAGAGGCGATCTCAGAGCAGTCGCTGAGGCACTCATACGAGCGGCCCTGGAAGTTTCTCTCCTCGAAGAAGATGATCTGGAGAGAGAGAGACACAGATTGTGTTTGGTAGAAAACACTTTTTTAGTTTTTTAGTAATTCGAGGCTGTGTGTATGTGTCGGTTAGTTTTTGTTACCTTCCCACTCATGGTCAAGCTATTTGATTTCTGTCGCTCATCTCCCTGCTGCTCTGCCTTTTATGCATCATGTGACATGAAAAGAATCCGGCCCTCAATTGTATGAAAGGACCGAGTCAGCTTATCAGCGTGGAAGTCTCTGCTGCATTATACATCAAAGCTGTGCACACTGCACTCGGTCGTGATTAAACAGTAGTTGTGTGGATTTGACAATAACAAAGCAAATTCTAGTTCGTGCATCACTTTTGTTGTTTTGCACCATCATTTTCATTATAGGACACATTTGTTTATAGAGCAGTATGTAACAGATCGGCATGTCGACAGATTGGATTAAAGCCCGTGATTAATAGATGAAACGTGCATTTTGACAGATGAAGTAGATTAATTACAATCCTGTTGTAAGTGACGCAGCGAACACACACTTCCTCAGTGTCTCTGCTGCTGCAGCCTCACTCCCTCTGCTCTGACCTGCAGCTCGCGGTGGCTAATGTTTGCAAACACTTACTCTTTCTTAGATGATCTGCAAAATGAACATCGCCTTATTCTAAGTGTGTCTGCTACTGATGCTGTTCTCTTCTCCTGCCAGAATTTGACCCATATCTGATAATATATATTCAATATTTTAATATGCAGGTCACTGTGGATGAACCCTCTCTGTTGTGCATGATATTATCTTGTGCTCATCTCGTAATCAAACACGCAGCCTGACATGAAGAGTGTGTTCATGCTCTGAGCTGTTAACTTAAAAAAACAAACATATGGCATCATCTTTCTTTTTGCACTGACCCCAGGACAAACTTTTTTTTAGCTCCACCACTGGTAAAACTTGGGATTTCTTTACTGTGTTGTTTAAAAGTGCTGTTTATCTGCAGTGGCATAGGAATACACCAGAGTGATGATATGTACAAATCTAATAATTGATTCAACAATGAATCTTAAAGGTGTACAGAAAAGAAAACTGAATTTGAGCCCACTCTGGATCATAAAATGAATGTGATAACTCATCTTTCAGACGTTGTAGGCCAAACTTTGTGCAAAATTCTATTTTTGAGTAAATCCGGGATGAAAGTGTGTATTTTTTTTTCTCGCATTGGATAATGCAGGCGCACGGATTATACGTCAGCCTGTACACGATTCATCAGCCACTGATATTGGATCCGTCATCCGTCATTCAAACGTCTGAGACACACACACACACACACGGAGCTCGGTTTCGCCCCAAGATTTGAATATCGACCAATCGATAACGACCAATCAAATTCGTTTTCCTTACTCGGGTAAACTCGTGTTGCAGCTCGTGACAACTCGGCGCGACAAACAGGACAAACGGCCATTTCTGTACACCTTTAAAAGACAAACAACATCTTCACCCCATTTACACCTGACATTAACATGGGTCTCGTATCCAGAATTTGACTGGATAGCATTTACACCCTCATTAATATGCGTCTCCAGTGTCCACATTGAGATCCGATTGGGATCCGATCATATACTGTATTTGCGTGGGTAAATTAAAATAGGAAAAAGAAAATAAATAGTAGAAGTATTTCTGCCCATGTAGTTGTACGGTATGGAGATTATGCAGATTACCGTTTACACTTGTGTTTAATGTGGTCACAATCTGTCCCTGACCACCTTCTGAGGTGGTTTGGCCGATTGGATCACAATCTATTACTCAATGTGTCTTGGGTGCGTTGACACCTGTACTTTCATGTTGTCGAGGTCTATCTGATTGCAATCTGATCACTGAAAACTCATGTTGATGTCAGGTGTAAAGGTTTGTTGTTCTTGTCTTTTCAATTTGGACAAATGTAAAATGCTTCCAGTCATGTGGCATTATTTAACTGCATGGTTTTTACTGCAACACTGTACATTGATAACTCATGGAGCATCAATACTAATATGCTAATACTAATACTATTGAATGAAGAGTGGTTTATTCAGAATCTGCAGCTAAAGCTCTGTGGGTGTGTGTGTGGGAGGAAGTCAGTGATTTTATTTAGGATTTATAACTGTATTTTTCATAAAGCATTTTGCTTTTGATCCACACAAAAAAAGCAAGAGAAATACTTCAAAATATGGTTTATTTATGACCCGCAGTTTCTCCTAATGAATTACAATCAGCAGACGTCCATGATGCGTCTGATGGAGGTGATCCTCGTCATGTTGCTCATCCCCATCTCTCGGAGGTTCCTGTACTCTCCGGGCCTCACGTACGCCATGCGTCCTCTGTAGCTGGGCTGCTCAAACATCAGCCAGTGGCCGTCCATCACGTTGCAGGACTGGCAGTCGGACATGTAGAAGCGATCCTGGAGGGACTCGCAGTCGTCCATCAGCTCGTGCATCTGGCCTCCGAAGTTCTCCCTCTCGTAGATCCTCATCCTGAACTGTCCCCTGTGCTGTTGGAGGGGAAAAAAACAGACCATCATGAGCTTCTACACCACCTAGCAACAACAACAACCACCAGTCAAACCTTAAGGCCTTACCATTGGGACCATGCGACAGGAGCGAACGCTGTCCATCATAGCCATGCCCATGCTGCCCATCATGCCTCCCATGCGCTGAAAGTCCGGGTACTCCCCCCTCCTCAGGAACACCTGGTTGCCCATGAAGTTGGGTCGGTCGTACAAAACGAAGCACCCATTGTCCACCCTGCAAGAGTTGCAGCGGCTCAGGTGCATGTGGATGTCGGCGCAGTCGCTGCTGCAATCATAGGAGCGACCCTGGAAGTTCCTCTCCTCGTAGAAAATAATCTGCAGTGGAAAAAAAAACATACAGGAAACGTAGAGTTGTTAGACATCAATGTTTATTACTTGGATGTTCCTGTATTTCTTCAACGTTATACAAATATACGATGTGTTACCCTCCCCATGTTGACGGTTTTAGGTTTTCTAAATGATGCCAAACCAGGTCACTTTTATATAGACTATCACCAATAGTCCACCTTGTTCACCTTTGTGCCAAACATCATGACTCATCATGAAGTTCACGTGGGTGTGCTTTTTTTTCTTTTTTTTTCCAAAGCACACCTCACTTGTTATATTGTATGTTGAATGTAGTTTAGGGAGGTCATGTCAGGTCATGGAAAATGCTAAATGTTCTTCAAATGACTTACTAATCGCAGTTTTAGTAACGATAACAGGATAAAATGTCTGTGTGGAACCCACAGCCACAAAGTTCAGTCTTCCATCTTTAGATTTGATCGTCGCACCGTTTCGTTTTTTACAGAACAGATATGAATTAAATGGTTGAAGTTGCTAGAAATGAGCCCAAATCCAATATTCAGCTCAATAACCACTGGAGGTTCTGGCCCAGTACAGTCTGCCACCCTATACTGCTGCGCTGTATCACAATATAGAGTGATGACTCAAAGGTTTCAGCACAAGCCATGTGGAAATACTGGGGCAGTGCAATGTATAAAAAGGGAAAAGGGTCGATGTTGATGGTGTACATCTGAGATTAGCTCACAAATATCATGACCATGGGGAGGGTAAGTGAAGCTTACAAAATATTTATTAGTAAAACATCCATCACTTCATGTATTGGACTTGGAAATCAAGTGATACAAGACATGGAGATCTTTCTCTGAGGTGCACTTCACATTGTTTCCTGCAGATTATATTCTACGAGGACAGGAACTTCCAGGGTCGCTCCTATGAGACCAGCAGCGACTGCCCCGAGCTCACCTCCTACCTGAGCAGGTGCAACTCCTGCCGGGTGGAGAGCGGCCTCTTCATGGTCTACGAGAAGCCCAACTTCATGGGCCACCAGATGCTGGCCAGGAGGGGCGAGTACCCCGACAACCAGCGCCTGATGGGAACCAGCATGAGCGACTGCATCAGATCCTGTCGTATGATTCCCATGGTAGGTGGACGAGTTTTACACGAGAGGAGTTGCAATAGTAGATAGAACTGGAAGGAACTAGATAGCACAGTTCTACAACTGTGCTAATTAGTTAGTCGAGCAAATGCAAAAAGCAAATAAGCTTCAATTCTGCAATAAGATCGATCCAGGCAGGTCCCTTTCACTGAAGAAAATTCAGTTCAGAGTCTGGTGCTAATGTGGCTGATATAAATAGTGTTTGTGTGAAGCTGCAGCATCTCAAAATATACAGTAAGAATACAAGAAACTCTGAAATTAATATTGCAACATTTTAAAGATGAACAATTGGAATCGATTGCCATACATTTTTAGAAAAACCTTCTCAAGAGCAGTGAGTTTTCTTGATAAAGCTTCCATATAGTTGAGTCACTGGCCTGATGTTTCCCCCTCCAGCACCGCGGACCCTTCAGGATGAGGATCTACGAGAGGGAGAACTTCGGAGGCCAGATGCACGAGCTGATGGACAACGACTGTGACAACATGATGGACCGCTACCACATGTCCGACTGCCAGTCCTGCAACGTGATGGACGGCCACTGGCTGATGTTCGAGCAGCCCAACTACCGGGGCAGGATGCTGTACCTGAGGCCCGGGGAGTACAGGAACCTCAGAGAGATGGGGATGAACAACATGACGAGGTTCAGCTCCATCAGACGCATCATGGATTCCTGTTAAATCAAAACCCCCGAAATGTACCTGCTTACAAAATAAAACAAAGCTGAAATCCACAGTTTCTAATGTCTGTATGTCATTGTAATGATAAATAATAATCACAACTTCCATAAGTGAACATTTACTGATTTGTAAATGTTTATTTGGCAATGCGTTCCAACATTCAGTGTTTGAGTGAGTGAGGTATGATAAGCTTTTCCAGAAAAATCAAACCCACAGAAAGACAATAAATAAACAGGAAGCTGGTAAAAAGTCCAATTAGTTTCCTGCAAGCACTCAAGCAAGTTTTCAAAACTGTCACTGATTGCAACAGTGACCTCAAACCTGCAAATCTGTGCAGACTGATTTTTTTATACCACACTGAACTAAACTAAAATAACCAAATGCGCAAAAATGATGTGCACAGGATCTGTAAAGACCTAAAGCACCAGGCAGAACTGTGCATTCATGGCAAGGGATGGGGAAAAATGTGACCAAACGTTAAAAATCAAATATGAAACAATGTGTTTTTTAAGGGTTTCAGAGAATTAACCTTTAAAGATGTGACATCTGTGTCAAATCTTAATTAAAAACACGAATCCAGTCTCAGAATGATGTGTATATCTCAAAAACCTTTGATCTCTACGTTAATAACATCATAATACATTGCATTGTATTCAAGCTCTGCTTCCACACCGAATAGAATGCTAAAGCTACAAGATTTCAAAGGTAAAATTTGCTAATTAGCCATAACAGGCGTGTAAAGATGCTTCAGTTATGAAGAATCAAGTAAAAAATCTATTCTCTGCAACGCACCAGGATCACTGTTCAGCAAAAATACCAATGCTCTGCAGCAACAAAACAAAAATGAAAGTAAGAATGAGCACAGTGCGTGCGTGCGTGCGTGCGTGAGTCATCCAGTTTTGTGGGAGTCATCTGCATTATTCAACTTAAATAAACTAAACTTTCTCTAATCTTATTATTTCTTATTTCTCAACTCTTCTTCCTGCTTGGCACTCTGCAGTGGATGTCGCTAGATTCAGAAAGAAAAAAATGTCAATTCAATTCAGCAGGGTTTATGCCAGACTTCCATGATGCATTAACATTTTAAAGCTGCCTATAGCTGAAAACATAAGATGTGTATTTTTTGTCAACTCGAGTTATTTCCACTCCCTATCTGCCACCGACCGTCTGCCTTCACCGTTCCAGCATGTGTTTGATACAGAGTCATCATCAGACTGGAACAAAGGCAAATCAAAGTGCACCAAGCCATTTTGCTGATATGTAAATCTACCTCATTTGGGTATCAAAGACTTGCCACACTCTGCACATTTTGTTTATCGATAAATACTTTGATGGGGCTGCAGCAAAGAATGAGGATTACAGTGCATCCAAATGGGGAAGGTAAGATAAAAGCTATTACAACCGGTGTATTTTTTTCATTTAGTAACGATGTGTTTAGTTTAAGACCAGTGCTGTTCACATATTGCATTTTTTTTTTTTTTTTTTTTTACAGATCACATTCTTTGAGGAGGCGAAATTCCAGGGTCGCTGCTACAACTGCAGCAGCGACTGTGCCGACCTGCACACATACTTCAGCCGCTGCAACTCCATCCGGGTGGAGAGCGGTGTGTGGGTGATCTATGAGAGGCCCAACTACAAGGGCTTCCAGTACATCCTCAGCCCTGGGGAGTACGCCGACAACCAGCAGTGGATGGCCTTCAGCGACAGCGTCAAGTCCTGCCGCGCCATAAAGAACGTAAGAGTCACATGGGTTTTTTATGTCTATATGTGCAAGTGAAGGTGGAGACCAAAGCAGAGCTAAAATGTGCACTTTTTGGGTACTGAGATTTTATTCCTCAATCCTCTCTTTCAGATCTATGGCAGCATTTGGAAGTTGAGATTGTACGAGCGTCCAGAATTCGCGGGGCAGATGGTGGAGTGCTCCGACGACTGCCCCTCGGTGTACGACACCTACAAGCTGCGAGAGGCCTACTCCTGCGTGGTGACCGATGGCGCCTGGGTGTTTTACGACCTCCCCAACTACAGGGGGCACCAGTACCTCCTGGAGCGGGGCGAGTACCCGCAGCACGGCGACTGGGGGGCGTCCTCGCCCGGGGTCGGCTCCTTCCGCAGGATCACAGAGTTTTAACCCGAACCTCGGAACGAGCCTGAACCAGGAAGTGATTGGAGACCTTTTCAGATGCATTCACTGACACGCAATCAATAAATAAGAAGCAAACTCTGACTGTGTTCTTATGTTTTTTTTGTAAACAACTCTTGTCCAAGACCAAAGCATATGTGATCACGATGTAATTATGTCATATTATAAAATAGTAAAGTGAAGTAAATTAAAAGACCTGAAGGTGTGCCACCATAACTTGAGATAACTCATTAAATTTTCTGCCTTTCAAAATAAGTGGAGTGAGATTTTTATTCCAAACACAAACTATTGCACCTGTTTTCAGTTTATACAGTTTAAAACAGGAATTAAAATGTGAACTGTGGCTTCTCAAAACACATAAAGCTGCACAATTCTCCAGCAATTCCTCCATCTGGGTGTTCATTTTTGATATTACATATTATTTCCATCAATATAGAACATGCACGATGTTATTCATGTAAAGAATAGGAAGAATGACTCGAGGCAAACCCATAGCCGTATAGTGCTAAAGGTGCAGCAGAGTTTTATTTTTGCAGCAGTGATGTGTAAAGCATTGGATAATAATAGGACTTGCTGCTTTTTCCAGAGCGTTCAGCTGCATTGCACAGTCTTCATCAGCAGATGGAGTTAGCGCAGGAGAATAACATCATCTCCATGATGGTGGTAGGTGTCAAACCACAGCCTCCAAAGATTAGACAGCACCCAGTTCAGTGTGCGGTGAATAAAAATCAGGATCCGGTGTCACCTGTGAAGTCTCTGGTGGCTTCCTGCAGCAGGCTCACTGACTCAGCTCAAAGCGTTTCATATCAAACCAAATGTCCTACTGTGCCCTTGTTTTTGTCAGCACGCTCTGCTGCATCCAGTGGCTTTGGGACGCTTTGCACTTTGCATTTGCATTGTTTAGGGAAACAGGATTGACTGCATCAGAACAATGTGATAAGCCTGGATAAATATTTGAATCGCTGATTGAATAATCCAGGTCACACAATGCGAGCCATGTGCTCAGTTATATTGTTCTTGTCCTATAAAGAGAATATTGGATGTAGCTGCTTTAATCCTTTTATATAAAATACAAAATGTATTGATATTAACTATGTTTTTAATGTAGTATGTGCAAACTATGTGTATGTTACAATAAATGTACTTCACATCTTTTATGCACATTTTTATTCAGTTCATTTTTATGTCTGAGACAGAAGCTTCCAGCATCACCTCCATGATGCAGCTCAGGCACTGAAGGATTCTGGGTAACCCATTGGAGGTCATTAAAGTGAATTTGCAGCAACATCACCACTGACAACTCTTGTTCAATGCAGAGATCTTGAGCGAATATTTTTCTAGAGTTAAATGTCATTCACAATTTTTTTTTTGAAACACTGAAACAATTGCAGCATCAGCTAATGTGCCAAAGTTAATGGAGAGCCCATTTGAATGACAATCGTTCCACTGGCGATGCATTTCATCAGGCCTCGTATAAAAGCGGCCCATCCGCGATAGCTACAGTGTGAATGAGTGGTTTGAATTTGATTGGGTGAAGAGAAACATAAGGTGATTATGGAGCGAGCGGGGAAAGTGAGTACTGCCTTTCTGTTCAATATAATAACTAGAACTAATTCATACTAACTGCTCTGACTGTTTGGTAAATGCTCATTAAGATTCAAAGAGCTGCTTGATGGTTTATTACATGTTTGTTTGTTAATGATCCTATGAGAATTGTGAACTTTACTAGTCAAATTATGTGTTACCTTGATTTAGACAAAACTTTAAAGCTGCAGTGATTGTTTTTTGTTGGTTTCTTTTTGAATGTCAGAGCATGTGCTTTAGTCACCGCCTACTGTAGACCTTGGTCCCAGCTGCAGAACTTGGAGAATTAGATGTAAAACCCTTTCAAAATGATGTCTCAGTGCAACATTAACAAGAAAATCATTATTCCAAATGCAGATGAGCTACTAAGAGCAGTGGCAGTGTTTGTAGTATAGTTTGTAACTCCTTCTTGCAGATCTTCTTTTATGAGGACAAGAACTTCCAGGGTCGTTACTACGAATGCAGCAGCGACTGTCCTGAGCTCAGCGCCCACTTCACCCGTTGCAGCTCCATCCGGGTGGAGGCCGGGGCCTGGGTCATCTATGAGAGGCCTCAGTACACGGGCTACCAGTATGTCCTCATGAAAGGAGAGTACCCCAACTACCAGAGCTGGAACGGCTTCAACGACACCATCCGCTCCTGTCGCCTCATCAGATATGTAAGTCCTGGAAAATCACCTTCATCCAAAAAAAACATTTCAGTGCAGCAGCTTTAACTCACCTGTGTGTCCTGTGTGTGTGTGTGTTTAAAGCCCTCCAGCAGGCACAGGATCCGCATCTATGAACGTCCAGATTTCAGCGGCCAGATGATGGAGTTCAGCGAGGACCTGCCCAACCTGCAGGACCGCTGGCGCTCCCGTGACGTCCACTCGGCCCACGTCCAGGACGGCACCTGGGTCTTTCACGAGCACCCGAACTACCGGGGGCGGCAGTACCTGCTGGAGAAGGGAGAATACAGGCGACACTCGGAGTGGGGGGCCCTTCACTCCTCTATAGGCTCCATCAGACGTGTTGTGGACTTTTAGACACACATCAAACCTGCAAATAAAAGCAGAGGCACTGCAGCAGAACGGGTGTGATTTCATTTAACATGTAAAAATAAATGATGATGTAAACGTCTGAGATTCATCCTCTGGGAACATTGCATTTTGAATGAATACTTCCTGGAAAATTAGGCACCTGAGCTTCATTTGCATGCAACTGGCTGTGAGTTGGGTGCTGATGGTTTAACAACCCAGCAGTGGGTGCTAAAGCTCAGAACAAAACAAAACAAAACAAAACAAAAAAAGGCTGCAAAAGCCCGTTGATGATTCAGGAGGATTCACCAACATGGAGCCGTGGTGTCAGCAGCCATTGTCCCCAGATGACACATCGGTGCCTAAACACAACTGAGCAGCATTTCAGCAGCAAAAAAATAAAAATAAACAGTGTGTTGGACAGCTGTGATCTTTATTATTAATGACTGGATAACATTTAGAGCTGCAGACTTGACGGATTATCAGAAAGTGTCATTAATTAGTGACTTGAGTAATGGTAACTCACCAAACAGACAGATCTTTCACTCAAAAATTGCCGTATTCATGATTTATATCACATCCCTGATTAGGAGGTTGTTCCAGTCTTTAAGGTACATGCCGAATCTGGAATAATTAAAAGTAGAAACAGCTGATAGTCGCTGTAGAGCTGAGATTCAGATATTTGGAAAGGAACATAAAATATATGAGCAAAACTGTGAGGAAACAAACTGGAAATAAATGTTTTTCTTTTGTATGATTGAGTGCAGAGGTCATCAGGCCACCAGGGTCTATGTGGGGGGTGTTAGTATGAGCACCACCTGGTGGTGTGAGGGTTCAATTACACAGGACACGTCAGGACGTCATCTCTTCTGATCTAATCAACAACCAGGAAGCTGATGAATAGACTGAGCTCAGGGCTTCCAACAACAAGCACCAGATTTAAAGGCCCCATGGCATGAAAAATGTGATTTTGGTTATTTTTTCGTGCTTGGGGAGGTCTCTGGGCCACGTATATACTGCCCCATGCATCAAATTGGTCATAAACGGAGAAACACACACCGCCCATTTGTAGGAACATTCTATTTGAGACGAGCAGATAGCACTTCCTCCTTTCTGTGATGTCACACACAAGGTAACTCCGCCCACCGTGACCAGTTGTTTTTTTTCAATTTGTATGAATGCAGCTTAGGTTTCAGTTACTTGCCTGTGATTGGCCCGACCACATGCCACTCTAAAACAGTGAGCCAATCAGAGGAGAGGTTCTCATTCTCTCTTCTGATTGGCCAAATGACCTGTGCCTGTTAGAACTCCAGAAAGAGGCAACAGAAAGGGGCAATATAAACGATATTAAGCAGATCACAGGTCCTCAAAACCAATGATACATTTTGTTAGGGATATCAGCAGGTAAATAAACCCAGAGAAAAGTGCACAGCATGGGGCCTTTAAGAAACAATAAGTTCTTAGTGAGAGAAACTGGTCTTGATTCAGGCCACGGTGTGCTGGGTCCAAACCTGCCCCCCCTCCCAGGAGGTTTATTGCAAATTGTTTCAATGCTTTTTCAATCATCCTTCTCACAAATGAGCACAACCTCTGTGGACAGGGCCATAAATCAACTTACTGATAAAATTCAAGGGTCATATTTGCAGCAGCTGTTCTACAGTATTTATTATGTTATTATATGTCATAATTTTGAGTTCCATTCATTTCTTTTGTCTTTTCAAACTATACACCCTGTTTTCACTTTATTTCCCTTTAAAGAAAAGCTAATCCTTCCTCCACCACTAAAAAACACAGATACAACATGATATTTAGTATTTAAATGTCATTTTAGAGCGTCAGCAAGTGAAGTGAAGCCGTGAAGAGATGCAGAGGGAAATAAAAAGCAAGAGAACAAAAAAACATCATAAACACAACCTGTGGACACGTTTGATAAGGAATTGTAACTCTGCAGTGTCTAATTTCCTGTGACAGGATATGTTGGATGATATCATCTGCATTGATCTCCCAGAACGGAAGAATAAAAAAAATCAGTGATATGATACGTACACAGTAGTAGAGACGCGACGACCGAGTAAACAGGAGACGTTGCAAATGAGTAACAGAGGCGCTGAGCTCAGCTGATGTTTGAACTGGAACTTTTATCACACACACACACACACACACACACACACACACAGATCCGTTCTGGCATCTCCTGATGCTGATCAAGCAGGTTCTATAAACAGAGCACAAACAATCAGTACACCATGCAAAAAAAAAAAAAAAAAAAGCATCAGAACAGGTCGTCCAGTCTGAAGTTATTTAAAATGTGACAAAACCTGCATAACTTTGAGTATCTGGATAAAGAAGAGCATGAGTGAATATGTACCTGAACCTTCTCAAAACTTTTAATTAAATAACATCCAGAGATAATATTGCATAAGTGAGACTTTTAGTTTCCCTGTCCACCAAAGTGTTGATAACTTTACAGTCACATGTGTTGAGGAGCTCAGTGCCAGTACCAGATTTACACACAATCAGTTGATATCTCTCTGTGCACTGAGTGGGTAATGAAGTGGAAAGGGACCAAAGTGGAACTAAAGTGGAGAAAGTTTTCTGCCACCCACTGAGATGAATGGACTTTTCAAAGCGGTCATGTGTGTGACGCCGGATTAGATCTGTCAAATGTGTAACCGTTACAAAACGGTGAAGCTAACGTAGTACAGCTACAGTACTCCTCTGAAACTTGAGAATCCCATTATATAACCTGGAGCAAGACATCCCCCTCTCATGAAAATATATTTCAAATCTAAGCTGACTTCATTTCCATCTGAGTAAAATGTTGGTTTTAAACTACAATTCCCATATGATATATAATCCTGGTGTTTAGAGTTAAAGGTATACTTGAATTTTATTTATTCATTAAATAATCATCAGTCTAAATGTGTTTGATGGTTGATGAAGCACAACACAACCCATGGCATGACAGGAAGTCATTTGTTTATTAAAGATGTAAATGACTGTCCAAATCTGATCAATTTTCTAATTATGTATTGATAATGTTATTATAACTATGTTTGTACAATAGTTATTATTTTTGTTGTACATCAATTGTACAATAATCATCTTAGTGTATTCATATATGTATTAATCCCTTTAGTTATCTAATGGAGGCAGCTCTGGACCTTTAAGAGAGCTGTGGCTGCATGAATGAAACGCAGCCATTCATAAAAACACAGGGAACGGACGTCAGAGCAGCCTTGAAGACGATTGGCTCGCCCCCTTTGACTGGCGTCGCCTTCTGGCCAATGGGAGCACGGCAATAGAACTCGGGCACTAGCTCGAGCTATCGGAGCTCTTCATTGAGAAATATTCACTGGCGAGTTTTTTTTTTTTTTTTTGGACGAGGATCTGCAGGGGATGTAGGGGAGGAAATCTGCGTCGAGTTTATTCCACGGCCACGAAACTTCACCATCAAGTGAGTCCCGTGTTTTTGTTTTTGTCCTTGCTGCTGCTGTTGTTATGTTAGGCTATGTGTGTGGTTGTGTTTGTGTTAGTGTGAGTGGCCTTCGCTTCGCTTTGTTTGGCCACAGCGGCGCTTATCGCGGCTTGTTGCTGGCACACAGTGGGGAGCAGATGTGGGTTAAGAGGCGAACGCCATTTTCTGAGAATCCAAGGCGACATATCGTCCGTTTCTCCCCCGTCCCTCCGGCCACATCTGCCGGGGCCCTGCACCGCGGAGTGTCCGCCTGCAGCAGCTGTCCGCTCGGCCCCGTTAACCCCCACACACCGCGGCTCTGTCTCCCCGTGTGCTGTAGAGAATTTCTCAATGGCGAGCTGTTAGTCCCCCCCCCTCCTCCTCCTCCTCCTCCTCCTCCACCCCCCTCTGTTTCTGCTTCTCCACGGATCAAGTTTCACTTCAGTTCATTGAGAAAAACAAGGAGGTCCCAGGATACGTGCTGCTGCTCGCTGCTCGCTGCCCTGCGTCACGACCGAACTCCATTCACAAATCTCCCTCTTTCATGGTTTGTTTACGAAGAAAACACAGCACGTATACGTTGTAAGTTGAGCTTTGTGTCGTTACAACAGTGTAATTTAACTTCAAACCCAACTTTTATTACCAAAAGCCTATTTACTCAACTTTTTTTTTTACATTGTATCCTATAACACGGTTTTCTTTAGACAAAAGCAACTACAGCTATTTTTGATCTTAATCTACGGAAGCCCACCTGAGGGGGAAAAAAAGAGCAATTTCTCATAATTGTACCTTCTACATGCTGTAATTATGATAGATCCTGGTGTGATAAGAGGTAAAAGTATGAGACTGTGCACTTTTACCCTCTTGCTGCTCTGAATTAGATTATCTTAAGAATAAAATGTGTTTTTAATGAGAGTCTGCGAGGACTTTTAAACACAGGAATAACCACAGTGTAGATTATGTTGTTCTCAAACCACTTGTTCAAATAATAAGAAAATAAAAAAGTGTTAATAATATATCTGGAAAGTTTAAAAACAGTTCACCTCATGTGAAATAAGTAGGTTAACACACACTATAACATTGGTATGATGCTTTTTTTGAAACTCTGAAAGCTCCAGTGCATCCTGGCTCAGACAAAACAAAGCTCATGATTCAGAGAAATAATTTCTAGCTCTTGGGTGATGCACGTATTTGCTTTCTTGCTCAGATTCAGATGTCGATCAGTATCACTCCTGCATCACTTTCATGTCTGCGCGCCTTTACCAGCATCTCCTGGCCACTGGAGCCACCGTGCAGGAGGAAACACTGACTGCTTTCTGTTTATCTCCTCAAAAACAAGCGTCTTTGAAGACTTGTTCCTCCTGTTGCTCGCATTTACGCCAGACAAGTTGCATAACGCCGTCATTGACGACAGCAGTTTTACAGCTCCTGCAGAGTCCTGTGGGAGGGTGGGTGTTATGGACCCACCGAGACATGTGGAGACGGTCGTCATGTGGATGAAGTGGTAGTATCAGTGGAAAATACTAGGGTAATTAGGCAGAGAGATGAAAACATCCACCAGCTGGTTTCACTCACATTCCCTCCATCCTCTCTTTATTCAGAGTGAAGACTCCTGCATCATGGACGGTTTTTATGACCAACAGGTCCCCTTTCTGGTCCCTGAGAGTGTGAGTTTGATACATTACATGACAAAAATCCTCTTTTCCAAACAGCAGCCGAGGATAAATCACGTTTAATTTGACTTTTTTGTTGTCGAACTTGTAGAAATGTCACACGGAGGAAGCAGAGAAATGTCTCAGCGACAGGAAAAGGAAGTTTGTGGACACCGAGCTGGCTCAGGACACAGAGGGTAAGGTCCATCATCATCATCATCATCATAGGTCCAAGTTGAAGGTTTGTGAATGTCGTGACAAATCATGCTCATTCAATTTCACTCCCGCTGTCTCGCAGAGCTTTTTCAGGACCTGAGCCAACTCCAGGAGATCTGGATTGCAGAAGGTGAGACCTGCGAACATCCAATCATGATTATTCTCAAAGGTTATTCTGAGGAAATGTAGAAAGTAAAAAAAAAAAACCTGAAGAATTGATATTTGAGCTGTAAATCTAAAACTCCAGGAGTGTGAAGTGAAGAGTCTTTTAATTTCCTGTTCTCTCTCTTTCCCCCCTGACAGCTCAGGTTCCCGACGACGAGCAGTTTGTCCCCGATTTCCAGTCTAACAACCGTGAGTTGCTGCTTCTCCTCTAATATTTATAGAGAGCTGTGCACATTTTGCAGAATAACACATTCTTTATTTATGCCTTTGTTTCCTAATGGCAGAGCACATGGCTCAGAGAAAATATGTAAAATAGTCCCTGAGAAATGTATTTTTCTCTTATTCAAGTGGCATTTATTATGAATTAATTGATATTTAACCATTTTTAATGAATTATGGCATCATTATGTTGAAAGAAAAACTAAGAAACTGTTGGTTTTGCATATTTTTTTATATTTTAAAGTAGCAGCACAACAAAAACACCTAGTTCCAAGTGTTACTATTAGATCAATATGAAAGTAGTGCTCCTCTGTGTGTGTTTTTATAAGCTGATCATATGCCCTGCATGTAAAATCAATCCGAATCTGCAATATAATCAATTACTGCAGCTGTCAGTGAGCGTGCAGTGCACTGAGGCTTAGTGTGCACGTGATGGCCCTCCGGCGTGCGATTACATCCGGCTGAACAGTCGGTGTCAGTGAGTGCAGTCCATGAACTTGGTGTGAACAGAAGTGTGTTTACAGTCTTCACGTTGCCTATCAGGACAGTAAATGACACACTCTGGATGTGTGCCAGTTAAATGATAGTAGGAAATGAGGAGGTACAGGGAGGGAGGGAGGGAGGGAGCTGTAAAAATGACTTCCAGCCAGAATGATGTCACAGATAAGGCCGGAGCTGAGAAAACGGTGCGTTCACTGTCGTGGCTGCCAGACACGTAGGCTACCACATGCCTTTATTGCTGTGTGATAGCTGCCACTACACAAAAAATGACTCTCGGTGGCTCGCACAGTAAAATGTGACGGCAGCTGCAGTGTGTCGTGGATGGAAACAGTGTCGTCGTGGCTACAGGTTCCAGGAAGATCAGATCAAATAAGAGGATTTTCTTTGTTCTACTCTTCTACTGAGGCTGCAGAGCGTTTAATCAATGTTTAACCCTTGTTTGATAAGGTAGAACGTGCTGGATGGATCTTTTTTCCATGTGTGTCAGGCTTTTGTTTTACCCACTGAGATGATAACTACTGTATTTCTGTGTGTGTGTGTTTGCAGTGATGTTTCATGGACCGCCTGTCAGCAAAGTGAAGCAAGAGCCCACGCCGTCCAAAGACCTGTCTCCCTGCAGAACACCTCAAGCTGACATGTGCCTTTACAGTTACAGGTGTGAGATAAGTCAATCATTCAAATCAATCAAATTTTATTTATATAGCACCTTTCAAAGCAAATAGATGCCATCAAAGTGCTTTACATTTTGATTGAACAATATAGGAGGTAAAACAAGAAAAAGCATGGAGACTAATGCACGAAGATTAAAAACAACAATAAAATAAAATATAGCAATTGGAAATAGATAAATAAAATAACAACAATATAATTTTATAAAATAGAATAGAATAAAATGCAGGATAGAAAAAAAGAGAAAGATAACAATAAGAAGGAGTATAAAACTGTAAAATAGAATAAAATAAAAGTGCTGTATGTCTGATGACACTCCACATCAGTCAGGATGCGACTCTGAATGCTCACCCCCCCCTCCTCTCCTCCCCTCTTAGTGCCTGTGACAACAAGCCAGCTCTGACTCCGGCCTCCACACCTGCGGTCCAGTGCGGCTCCGCCTCCTCCTCCTCCTCCTCCCATCCGACCGGACCTCCGCCCTTACAGAGGCAGCTACAGCCATCGACCCCCCGCTGCCCCCCGAGCCACGTTCCTGCCCTGAGCCCCTCCCACCACCACCACAACCACCACCACCACCACCATCACAACCACCTCCCACCTACCAACCAAAACCACCAGTTCGCTCTGCCGCGGCCCCCCCTCAGCTGTGCCGCCGCAGCCGCCTTCAGCAGGGATCAAAGGTGAGTTCCTGTTATATGTATATATATTATGAAAAATAATATATTATTATTATCATATATTATCTAATTTGTGAAAGGATTTCTTAAAAAAAGGGGTAGACAACATAAGTTGGCTTCTTTCTGCCCCCTTTCATTCAGGAGTTGCATTGTTAAACTAAACTTTAAAGGGACAGTGTGTAATATTAGTCAAGGTTTATTGGCAAAATCTGAATATACCAATGAATATATTTTTATAAGTGTATAATCGCTATAAAATAAAATCTGTTTAGTTTTCATCGCCTTATAATTCTTCTTTTATGTATACATATAGCAAGAGAGTGTGGCCAACTTGCGCCACCATGTTTGTACAGAATAGAAAATCCAGCCAACCAGAGAGCACGTTTCAAGAGTTTCACATTCATAAATAAACAATAGGATTATTTAATAGATAAATAATAGAATCACAGTGCTAGATGTCACTGTTTTCCCCTCATTTTACACACTGGACCTTTAATAGGATGAAACCTAGAAACAAATTCCACCTTAAAGCCTCAAACCTGCTGCCGTTCCTCCGTGTCCCAGGTTCCACAGGCAGCTCTCGGAGCCCTGCTTGTCCTTCCTCCCGCCAGAGAAGACGACAAACACGCTCTACCCCCCCTCGGGCCGCGACGGACGCCCTCTGTACCAGCGCCACCTCTCGGAGCCTCTGGTTCCCCACGGCCCACCGCGGGGGTTCAAACAGGAGCTGGTGGACCCACGGTACCCGGACCCGGGGACGCCCGCTCCAGGACTGGCCCAGCCCCAGACCACCTTCAACCACGTCACGATAAAACAAGAGCCCAGAGACTTCGGCTTCGACTCAGGTCAGTAACTGCTCCTACGGATGCAGTGAGTGTTTTATTGGGATGTGCATGCTGCCTTTACATTGTGTCTTTGCAGAACAACAGCTTTGATCTTCATTTACATTATTATGATGTGACTTTTGTTTTCCAGAGGTTCAAACCTGTCAGTCGTCATCGTTCGGGAAGTCTCCGGTCTTGTACCATAACAGCAATATCGGTGAGTTGTGTGAGCCTGAGTCCTCTCACTGCTACGCCGCATTACTTTTCTAATTATATGTTACTGCTCCCACAGGATTTGGTCATGACAGGGAGCCACATTTGTACTACGACGACACTTGTGTTGTACCAGAGAGACTGGACGGTAAGACCCCAGAGCCGTCAGCATGGATTAGTCATTTTTTAAAGTCGTGATGCTGAGAACTGGTGCGAGATGTCCTCATTGTGTCCTCTCTGTCTCTGTGTGCAGGCAAAGTGAAGCAGGAGGGGTTGCCGTACCAACGCCGCGGCTCCCTGCAGCTCTGGCAGTTTCTGCTCACGCTGCTCGACAACCCGGCTAACGGGCACCTGATCGTGTGGACGGGACGCAACATGGAGTTCAAGCTGATCGACCCTGAAGAGGTCAGTCAGTAAAAACAGTGAGAGACACAGAGGGAGCGATGCTAGTGAGGAAGATTAAAAAACCTTAACTGGGGGCGTCTCTCTCTGCCTCCATTTGAATATTGCAGCGTGAAATAAAAAATATAAAGTAATCCATGTATTTATATTTCATTTAATTTACTTTTAGTATTTATTTGTATATATTTTAGACATATTTATCTATTTATCATCTGATTTATTTAATTTGGGACTCATTTCATGGCTACATTAATTCATTTATTTGATTATGATTAAAACGGCTTTCCATACCCCATTTCCTGTCTCAAGTAAAGGTGTGAAAAGCCAAAAAACAACTAAACTTAAGGTTTTTTATTAAATTCCTTTTCTGGATATTTAATAGAGGCTTTCCCCTCACATGTTGCGTTCAGGTTGCTCGTCTCTGGGGGATTCAGAAGAATCGACCAGCCATGAACTACGACAAGCTGAGCCGCTCGCTCAGGTACTACTACGAGAAGGGCATCATGCAGAAGGTAAAGACTTCTGTCCTCTTTTATTCTGAAATATTTTTGATGAATTTAATCTTTTTAATGTTTGAAATTGCATTCAGCTATGTTTTAAATGTACCTGAAGCTCCTGTTTGCAGCATTACTTGAAAAAGCAAAGCAGTATTTAATATTCAAAGTCATAAAATAACTGTGTAATAATTTGCAATCTGCAGGTGGCCGGAGAAAGGTACGTCTACAAGTTTGTCTGCAACTCCGAGGCACTTTTCTCCATGGCTTTCCCGGACAACCAGAGGCCGAGCTTGAAGGCCGACCCCGACGCCGTCCCACCTCCCAGCGAGGAGGACGGCCCCCCTCTGCCCACCTACGAGGAGGAGGGCCCCTACCTGGGCGACGGAGGTGAGCAGGGCACACACGGACTGGCTTTCCCTGACAGCTACCCATACTAGACTCAACAGCCTGGACGCTGGACGGATGTGAGATATTTCACATAGGAAGACTGAAATTACTGAGCAGTGTTTGTGATTTTTCAAAAATGTACACCTGCATTATGTATGTATGTCACAGAAAAGATGAACTCATTAGATTTTTTTTTTTTTTTTTTTTTTCATCAAGAGTAAGTTTCTGTTTTGCCAAAAGTTTTGTTGTGCAACATCAGAGAGACCAGAAAATCTCTCAATACAGAACTGAGAATCTGTGTACACCACCACTGTAATCCTGATTAGGCTTCATATACATTATAATGGGTTTAGGGCTACTGCTAGCAAACAAATATAAATATATTTGTACAACACAACGGTTGTAAAAGAAAAGAAAACAATAATAAATCTGCACATTTACATGAAAAGTAGCTACTCATAAAGTCATCATTATATATTTTGAGATAAAGTTTTAATCTTATAAATGGAAGGTCTTAATGTGAAGTGTCAAAGGATTAAGTTGAATTATAGCAGGATAATTTGGGACTTTTCTCTTAATTTACTTTTTCTTTTTTTGCCCTTAAACTGGGGTATTTTTGTAGCATGGCCATTGCTGTAGTTCTCGTGTATGTGAACTCTGGGACCTGTATTTTAACCAAAAAGTATCTGTAAGCCATGGCACTCCTTCACTAATTGACCAATAAAAGTTTGATGGGTGAACCTTATCCTGCTTGAAAGGGACACACATTTTAGTCCTCCTATTAACATGTATATTGATGGAAATGTCTTTTTTGTGTATGTTTTCAAAGCTAATATTTTTGGCATTATATGGACTTGTAAGTTTTTTCCTATAACCGTTTTATGACAAAGGTACTGCTACTATTTTTGATTCTGTAATACTGCCACTCTAATGCTAATATTAAGCATGGACTTTTCTTACAAACGGCTCACCAGTTACTGTGCCGAAATAGTTTTCTGCATTTTGTATAGTTGATTTGCTTCGATGTGTAGAAAAGGTGTATAATTGTATATGAATATATTTTTGCTAAAGGCGCCATTTGCTTTACATTGTACGATGAGCTGCACAGTTTAGCTTGCTAATATGTCGCATCAATCTCAGCCCCTCCAAGCTGGATTGACTTGTACCCTTTGAGTCCTGCAGATAAGAAACTGGACGTAATAGTGTGTTTTGCTGCATGATCACATGGTGGTATGAATGGGGGAGGTTGTGTATGATGAAAGCTGCAGAAAGATATTGACACTGGTGTGAGTCTACCCTCAGATACTGTATGTGTGCCTTATGTTGATCTTAACTGAAACAATAAACTATTTTACTCTTTTCTTCTGCCCTATAAATCAATTATTTTCATGACTACAAGGGTGAGACGAGACTAAAACTGTAGCTTGTGGATCTGAATGAGTTTATCTGCAGAGAAACTGAGCACTCAGAAATCATCCATCCATTTCAGCTCTGTAGTTTCCACTTAACACTTTGCTGTATCCAGGAAGCTCCAGCTGCTGTTGCTACATTGATTTTCTTAAGCTCAACTTTTGTGTAAAAGTCCAAAGAAGCAACAGAAGAAACGTGTAAAGATGGTGAGTTGCACTGAGAAGAAGAAACTCTGTGTATGTGTTTCTGGTTTATTAATGTTTTCAATGTAAACTGCAGGTTTTCTGTGATTTAAATCTAACCTGATGTAATTTTATGCTTTGACCAGCAGATGGCGCCAAACCACCAGCTGCAGCCAGGAGTGAGCCACCTCAATGTTTCTGGATAAAACACAATGTAAGTGTGATTTGTAGCTGAACTGTTGCGGCTCAAACATTTCTAAATGTCAGGATGAGTGTGACTAAATTTATTTTGTGTATCTGTTGTCCGAGTCAGAGGTGTTTGTGAACATTACACTGAAGATGAAGCAGGAGGAGCTGACTGACTCTGCACTCCCGTCCTGACGACCAACTGCAGCAACCAGTTCACATGAATAAAAACAGGATAAATGAACTGAAATAGAAGCAACAATAACACAACAGACAGAGGAAACATTTGTATCCAGTGTCTTTGAGTATTTGAAAGTGCATCTTTTTTTTCAAAGCTTTTCAGTGTTGACTGTAGGCAGTTAAGTGTCTTTTAAATCGTCTTAAATTCTTTGGTGCATGTCAGGGTGTCGTGAGGATTTAATGTTCTGGGGAGTGGTAACAGTATTACCCTATTTCTCTACAGTCTACAATATGTGTCAGTGTGAGAATTAAAATAAAGAGTTTGTCACCTCTAAATACTTTCTTTTTTCTAACTATAGCCTAATCTTTATTTTGGCCACCTGTGTGGATGATGTCCTCAAGCAATAAGGCAAAGATGCAATAGACAGACACAAGTTGTGGTAGAAAAAAATACAAATACAAAAATTGAATAGATAATCACAAACACATGTATTGTTGACCATAACTTCAGTATGTACAGTTGCAATTAGCCAGTCATAAAACTATATATATATATATACACACACACATGGCTACACATCAATGAAAAACAAACTACCCTTGTATGTGTTCAGCTAGAAACACTTGCCTAGATCAGCACGGATCAGCACCGTCAAACAGCATACCTGATCTATGCTGTATGAGTCTATGCTAGAAATAGACGCCTAGATCTGCATGGTGCTGATCTATGTGTCTGTTTCTAGCTGAAAATGAGCCAAACTAGCTATAGAGCCAAACAGCATAGATCAGCAGCATCTGTTTCTAGCCGAAAATGAGCCAAACTAGCTATAGAGCCAAACAGCATAGATCAGCAGCATCATGCTATACCTGCAGATATACATAAACACATGTATTGTTGACCATAGCTTTAGTATGTACAGTTACAATTAACTGGTTATATATAAACCTACTGAATACACACATGGCTATCAATGAGGTCTCAAAGGGAACCCCAGAAAAACATCAGCGATGCTAGAAAAGGTTGAGGGGTCTGTTGGTCCCTGAATACCAGGATCCTCTCACGATCATGACTCCCGAATTTTTTTTTTTTTTTGTATCATCTAGTCGTGGTGCAATGGACTTGTTCCTTGCCTGTCAACGCAGTGGTTGCGAGATTGAGACCATGCACAGTTTTCATCATCATCCTGCACCAAAACAATCTTATCAACAAAGACCAACCAAACATGTCAATGAAGGAGACTGTCATAATTATTCACTTATTCATCTTCATGAGAAAACTCCATCTCTTCAGCTCAACATTCAAACACTCTGCAGTACAAAGTCCACATGTTCACACCTGGAGCTGCTGGTGGTCTGGTGGCGCAGAGGACCATCTCATGATAATGGCCGCGGAGGTCGTTGGATCGAGACTATGTGCTGCTTTTAGTTTGTGCATGGTTTGTATATGGTGCTGAGCCACAGTACGAGTCTGTACAAGTTCCAACACATCTCATATCATCTTAGATGTAGTGCTGGTGTAGTGGATCTCGTTTTGGCTTTGGACTCAAGAGATTGTTGGTTCGAGTCCTGGTGTTGGCTTCTTGTTTTCCTCCTTCTTTGTATGTGCTGCTTTGACGATGTCAAATACACTACGACCAGTGTCTATGTCACACCGATTAATGGTTGAGTGGGTTGTGCTGCTGCTTTGCGTACAGTAGACCATGGGTTCGATTCCCAGGGCGGATAGTGAGAACTCTTTAAGTTTCTTTGTAGCTGCTCTGACGATGTCAAATACACTATGACCAGTGGATTGTCTTGGGCTCGGTGGTCGAGTGTGTTGCGTTACCGCTTTGGGTATCGCAGGCCACGGGTTCGAGCCCCAGTGGGAGCAGTCCCCTCCCCACCACCACGACAATGGGTATCAAGCCCCTACGGTGGGACAGAAGAAGGCCGGCTGACTAATGACTAACTACCGACCCGACCCGACCCAACTTATGTCGTCATTAAATAAGGAACTAAAAGTAAGGAATAAAGTAGATAAGTAATTGAGTAAATAAAAGTAATGATAAGTAACTAAAAGTAAGTAGTAAATAAAAATAAATTAAAGTGTGTCTGTGTCATTGTACGTCTCTGTGTCTCTGTGTGACGTCTGTCTGTGAATGAATGCATGAATGAATGTGATGAGTAAATAGGAACTAAAAGTAAGGAATAAAGTAGAAAAATAAAAGTAATAATAAGTAACTAAAAGTAAGTAGTAAATAAAAATAAACTAAAGTAAGAACTATTATTAACTATTATTGTATTATTAAGTAATAAAGTAAATAAAATCCCACTTATTTACCTACTTCTCATGCATAGCTCCACCTCGCCTTCTTCCTCTCTCACTGTCCCTACTGGGGATCGAACCCATGGCCTGCTGCACCCAAAGCGGCAGTGTAACCCACTCAACCATTAATCGGTGTGACAGAGACATTGGTCATAGTGTATTTGACATCGTCAAAGCAGCACATACAAAGAAACTTAAGGAGAAAACCAAGGAGCCAACACCAGGACTTGAACCAACAATCTCTTGAGTTCACAGGTAGTAGACGATACCACCACGCCACCACTGGATCTGAGATCAAATGTGTTGGAACTTGTACTAACTCCTATGGCTGCACAACATCATACATAACTAAAGCTGAGCATGGCCTCGAACACACAACCTCTGCGTTGACAGGCAAGTAGCAGATCCACTCCACCAACCACTGGGTCTGATGCTTGGTGTGTTGGAACCTGTACTGACTCGTAGCCTACTGTGGCACAGCACCATACAAACCATGCACAAACCAAAAGCAGCACACGGTCTCGAACCCACAACCTCCACGTCCATTATCATGAGCAGATCTACTGCGCCACCGGACCACCAGCAGCTCTAGGTGTGACCATGTGGACTTCGTACTGTAGAGTGATTTAATGTTGGGCTGTTTATTATGATCCCTCTGTGTGTGTCGAGCTGGAAATTCCTGATGGTTGATTGGTTGGTTATTTCAGATGCCGCACCAATCGTAACTCAGCCAATTGCTCCTCTGCCCTCTTATGGCCCCCACTCCCTCCTCCTCCTCTTCCACCACTCACCCATTCACAAAGTTTCCAGCCTTCTTCAAAACAATCCGCTGATGAAATGCATGAAACCATTACACAGTCAACACACAGGGAATATTAAATATGTTTCAATCAGGATCAGAGAATCAACGTGAATCCAGTTCAGTCAGTTTTAATCTGTATGAACGACAACAGACACAATTTAAGAGGCAATAACTGACACTGTATTACATTTTACGTTAGTGTAGTTCTAATTTCGGGAATGTTAATTTGTAGATGAAGTCTAATAAAAACCACATCTGCTGAGCCTCATGAGTCATACATCATCTGTAGTGTGATCAGCCAAGACAAGTCGGAAACAAAAAGTCTTACAAATCAAAATCACCTGTTAGGAGTAAAAGCATAAATATAAAAATAAAAAAAACATTTTAAAGTATATGTATGTAGCATATTGACATTGTAAAGATCATAAAAACATGAACATTTCCAGTGTTTTATTGCTTGAACTTTGGTCTTAAGACAGAAAAAGCAGTGAAATAAAGACTGATGGTGTCTGGACATCGTTTCTCTCACATAGTGGTCTCTTCCTATGAAAGTCAACACCTCAGCATCCAGCCAGTGTTTGACCAGTTCGTTTGCCCATAATATAAACTCAAAGTGCCATTTAGTGTTGATATTGTACCTGATGATGACATCATGTTTTTTGGGTAAGTGTTTGAGATTCACAGTTCACTACAGCAGTGTCCAAATTGAAAAGAAAAGAGGTAATGATGCGTACGAAAAAGACTCCAGACGTCGACACACCTCTGATTGTGATCGACAGGTAAATGATTTCTGAACTTTTGTGACTCTGAGAGATGATACTTGTACATTTGGCTGCAAAAAACCTAAAAACTCTTCTCCAACTGATGAAGAAAGGTGCAGAAAGCAATGAATATATCATTTTGGTGAATGTTTAACATTTAACATTTGTTGGCCCTGTAAACTTCCTCTCTCTTGCCTCAGATTCACACACAGCGAGAGGGAGAACTTGTCGCTGTAAGTTTTGGTCTCTACAGTATGCTTCATGAGTCTGTGTCAGTTACATGTTCAGCACAAACCAACTTTTCATTTGCCTCTGAATATTGCTTGTAATGTGAAATTTGAATTGGATGTGGAGCTGAAGCTGAAAGCTGAAACTCCCTGATGGTTCATTCCTGAGAAGATTTCCCTCCAGCTTCACTGTGACAACAACAAGGGCTGTTGTTTTCGATTGAAGTTCACATACTAATCGTCTACAATTCAATTAATTCATTCACATTATACAGAACTTTGATCTCATCCTGTCATTTATACGTGCTGGTAAATTTAGGTTGAGTTTAAAATGTATTAATAGTCTGTTATCAATAACATCTGTCATAAATTATAATTCTATAAGGCGTCTTTCATATTAATAACTTTTTTAATTGAGACAAAATTGCTGCTGATGAAATGAGGCATGGAAAAAACTATTTCAACTCTCAATGAGGGATTTTATTCACATACTGCTCTGACACCTCACTGAAATATATAAACAGCACTTGGCCAGTCACTTGCATACTGTCCTGGCTGTAGTGAGGTTTTATACTTGCACAAGCACAATAGGGAATGAGAGATAAATAAGGGAGGTGAGTATTTTGTCAGTGCTCCAAAGGCTGTTAGAAAAAGGGAAAGGAGCATGACAGGAAGTAATGTCGTCATGCCTACCAGCTAATATGGCTTCACAGCTTTACAGTCTGGACGGCTTTGCTGAAGGCTGGCAGGCGTTTTTCTCTTGGTCCAGAGTCCAACAAGTGGAAATGGTGAGGAGATACTGAAGTGTGATCAAGTGTTGGCAGCTTCTGTCCATCGAACAACAACATGTCAAAGGTCATTTGTCCTTTTTAAAAGTCAGAAAACTGGTGTTGTCCGTCATGTCTGGATGGACACATGTTGACCTCAGAGGTTCGTCTCATCCCAGGTCGGGTCGTTCATGTTCTTAAGGACTCGTCTGACTATCCTCTCCAGCTCTTTCCTCGCTCGCTGCTCCTCCTCCAGCGTCCTCCTCATCCTCTTGTTGTCCTGGAGGAAAAGATACAAGGAAAGAGAAGGAGAGAAAAAGAGAATAAGTTTAGCTTGGGCTGTGACGTCGCTAAACAAAAACACCTGTCGTCAATTGACATCTCCTCTAAGGAGCTTCATGCATCTATATTACAGTTTTAGCTTGATTTCAGCCAAGTGAGCTCAGTAAAGATGGCACTGGGACGGCCACTGATGGCATCCCACTTCTGCAGATTTATATTATGCTAAAGAAAAAAGCATTATATGTGATAAATGTCTTGCAGGTTCCATTACACATCAGGCAATGGAGCAATAATAGATAAATAGTGTTGATTAAAATGCAGACTCACCTGTTTGAGCTCCTGGACCTCATCCTTGAGGCTGTACACCGTGTCCACCAGACTCCTGCAGAGACACCACAGACTGATACAGGACCAGCTCTCATCTGAATGCTTCTAGTGTTATAGTTCATATCTGGTGTGTTTCATATGTTATGATGTTGTGGCCTTTATTTTAAGCAGCTCCTTGTTCCCACAGCAACCACTGTCAAGAGTCTAAATGATCAGTGTGTGCAGCAGCGTTGTCGCTCCCTCACCTCTCCTCCACCACGGTTTGCCCGTTGCTCCTGGTTTCCTCCACGATGATCTTCTCCTCCTCTGGGAACAACATGTGCACGTCCTTCCTGCTGGAGCCTGATGGAGCAGAGACAACGGTGGAAGTTATCAACTGTGTGCGTCAGTGTCACACACACACACACAACATGACTAACGCACGTCCACACAAACATCAGCCCCATGGACACAAACACATTTTATCACTCCAGGTGTTGAACGTAGAAATAAAGGAGTCATGCTGCACTGATGGGAATCTAACCAACACAGCTACTAAATGTACACAAATGAAGACACACACACACACACACACACACACACATACATACGCACAGCAGAGGAAGGGTTTGGGCCAATAGATGTGACACATCTCTCTCTAACTGTAAGCTAGCTGCTTCACCAGAGTGTCTCTGGCCTGTGGCGACACCCAATATCTTACGAGAAAACGAGGCAGTCCTGTAACTATGGGCGGTCCAGAGACTGTCATAATCCGAGTCCTCTGATTGGTCAGAACATGGCAGGTTGCCAGGGACACCAGCGGTGATGGTGAGGCTGGTGTCAGCGAGCACATGGTTGTGCATGAGGTCAGTCCCTTGCCAGGCTGGACCATAAAGTAACCAGCAGTGGATGAGGGGTGGGACAAACCAAATTGAGGATTGGGGAGGGTGAGGGGAGGAGAACAAACCATTTGCATGAAGGGTTTGGGTTCAAAAACAAAAATGTTTAAACGAGACCAACCAGAAATAAAAGGAGAATAGTTTATGTGGGATAAACCATGTTGAAATGAAGGAAATGAGGAGGAAGAAAGAAGAATAAAACCAAACCAGCAGTTAATGAAAAAACAAGGGAAGACATGAAAAGAGAGGGAAGAGAAAAAATATTGTTAGAGCTGAAAGCGGAGAACAAACAGTGTTAGATATAACACACAGCAGCTAGAAGTGTGTGAGGATGTGTGTCCATGAGACGCTGTGTTTGTACTGTGTTTACATATGAATCTGTGTGTGTTTGTGTGTTTGTGCACTCACTGGAGTTGAGTGTCTGTCGTGTCTTGGCGCTGGTGCAATAGGCCTCAATCACTTTCAGTATCTGAGCATCCTCCTCCAGAGCCGCTGTACCTGAGAGCAGGACCAGAGGACTTCAACTTCCAGTACACACAGTATGGCTGCCATATTGGAAAACATTAAGGTTTTTCTATCACTGCAGCCTGGGTTTCATCTGTTTAGTTTGATTATTTTCCAAGTTTTAAGTAATTGGTAAAACCGATAAGAGAGTTTTCAGTAAAACATGTTTTTCTGGCTTATGTTTGGTGTCTACTACAGAAACAACAACCAGTGTAGAAGCAGCAGCAGAGATAGAGATGCAGCCCAATGCACTGATTTAAAAACAAGTTATTTAACAATGAAAGAGACTAGGACATTTTATTTATTTAACAGTTTTAAAACAGTTGCTGTTCTTTCTTTATTTCATTTGATCAGTTTTGTTCTCTTACTCTTTCTGGCAGTGAAGTCCTCCTCCGATGGTTTCCTCTCTGGCTTCCTCTTAGGGAGCAGCTTCTTCATGTTCTTCGGGCTTTTACTCATATCCTACAAAACACAAAGTGTTCATCATTGTTTCATTGCAATTTTAAATGGATGAAAGTGAATTGAATCCCATAAAGCAGCGGTATCAGTTTGACTCATCGAACAGCACCTCTTTGTAGCAGAGGGCAGCAGACGGCCGGAGAGGAGGCGCAGGGCGGAGGCAGCTCAGGCTCCAGGGTTTGGGGGTGCTCGGTGGCTCCAGGGGCCCCCACATCGGGCTGCTACTGAGTGCCGTCCCGTAAGAGGAGGGGTGGGGAAGGGTGTGGTAGGTGTGTCCAGTGCTGCCCGCTCGAGACTCAGAGTGTCTCGTGGGAGTGACGGGGTGAGAGGGCAACTGGGCGGAGGAGAGGAGAGGAGAGGAGAGGAAAGGTTAGAGGTTAGAGAGAGAAGATGGGAGCAAGCAATGGAGCGGCTAATAAATAAATAAATAAATAAATAAATCCTTTACTTACTGTGTGACAGACAGACAGATGCTTGTGAGCGTGTGTGTGTGCCGGCGTAGTGTGTGTGTGTTTAGTGAGGAGGTCCAGCCAGTCCTGTAGCTCGCGCTGACTGTTACATGCCACCTGCATCCGCTCATACTGGCCACCTGCACCGCAACACACACATATACACACGTAAACATAATATGTGTTTATGTATACACCACTGACAGTAAACTAGCTTCCTACATTTCCCATAATTCCTTTGAACAACAGACATACATGCAATTTTTAGTGCTCTATCTCTACATTAGTTTGTGAAAAGTTATTCTAACAACAACATATCAAAATATGTATTTGGGATGACTTCTCTCTTTACGGCTGCTCCTCTCTACATAACTAAGGATAATGACTTGTAGAATGTATTTTAATCCAGTTTCCGGATGTTTTAAAAAAATAAAATAAAATCTCTTGGCTAAATGAGAGAGAGTGCTGACCGGATATTTCAAAGGCATTCTTCAGGTTTTCTCCGTCCTCTATTCTGGAGATGAGCATTCCTGTTAGTGGCATCTTCCCCTACAGAGACACATGGAGAAATACACAGGATTAGTTACAAAAAAACAAAACAAAACAAAACACCGAAAGCATCGTTTAAACTTGATCGCACACACACAACAGACCTGATAGATGAATCCACTCATCCTCAGGCTGGCAGACAACACGACCAGCGTATGAGGGAAGAGGACGAGGTAGCGTTCATTTGACTCCTGGAAGACAAAGGCACATTTTCCATACTTTTGTTATTGTGACTTGAACTCATCAGCCTGAATGCAACCCCAGGGTAGAAACCAAAACTCGTCCAAACTACACGATATGAGGAAATGTGGTGTCAGGTTACGGTGATGGGTACCTGACAGTTCTGTGTGTGGACTGTGGCCTGGGACATGTGCAGGACAGGGCCAAGTGTTTTGATGTCATCCCCCTCCCAGTTTCTGATTGGCTCGGTTAAAATCTGCAGCTCCAGGTCCTTCTTCTTCCTCACCTCCTGACACTGAGCCTGTGGACACACGGACACATCCATATACAGTTGGCAAATATCTGCACAAAAGAAGACTTGTGTGACACAGTGTGGTGGTGTGTGTGTCTTACTGCAAGGTTTTTGAAGGCCGCCATTGCAAAATGGAGGTCAGCTCTGTCAGGATGCTGGTCCTAAGGCAAAGATAAAAACATAATAAACATCTACTGAATAGACACACTGGATTATTTATACTTGATATCATCTGTGTCTGTGCAGGTCTCGAAAACAAAACTAAAAATAGCACTGATGATATTGATCTGAACCTTAAGAATAACAGAAAGACAGACAGAGAGACAGACAGAGAGAGAGAGACAGTCCAACCTCCATGTGTCTGTCCAGCTCTTTCAGCAGTGTTGGGTATCTCTCCAGTCTGGTGAAGGGTTTACTTAGACTAGTGGTCAGAGTCAGGATCCCTGGAGTGGCCGCTCCCTTCGACTCCATGTACTCCCCCAGCTCCTCACTGTGACACACACACACACACACACATACAACCAAAGGCACAACTTAGTTTTGGAACAAACACATATTTCTTTGTTTTGCACACACAGTGTCTGTCTGTACCTGTGTTGTGTGAGTACGCCGACAGCGGACGGGTGGCTGGTGCAGTAGGCCACATAGATGATCTTTATCTGAGCCATCAGACTCAGGAAGAAGCCTCCGATCCTCTGCTGGGTCTCTGGGAGTCTACAGACAAAACCCATTGACAATATCAGACTGAGCAAATAGACGCTGGTACCTCATGCTACCACTAGATGTCTCTGTTGGTGCACAGATGACTGGACACTGAGCTTTTACCCACACTCACCCCTCTGTTTTTAAGTGATTCACCCAAACCTCCACATTCACTATTAATTACACAGGATGTAAGCAAGAGCCGGTCGGCTGGGATTTATGCAGAGCCTGAATAAAGACTTTTTATTGCAACCTGGTGGTGAAATTGAAATAATCTATGTGCAGAATAAAAAGACAGAATTAACTGTGGAGACAGACTGTTCAAGAAGGATCCAACTAACAATATTTTCAAGTGATTAATCTGCAGGTTATTTTCACAGTAAATCATTTTGGTCCATTAAATGTCAGAAATTGTATTAAAAATGTCAATCACTTCTCTGACAAACGGTTATGTCTTGATAATAATAAATCATATTTATCTTGCTCAATCCAGAAGTATAGATTATAATGTCACAACCCACCACTGCAAGAAATCTGTTGTTACTGTGTCATGAAGAAAATGCTACCGCTTCAGTAACTGCATGTGACGGCTTCTGATATATTTACTAAAATGGCCTTTAGACTGAGTTATTCTAACTTACTAAATATTCCTTATGAGATGTAACATGTACATATGCAGGAGGCAGAGCAGAGTGATGTACTGACTTTGTGTGCTCCTCTAAGGACTGAACCAACATCTGCTGGAAAGTTGAGATCTCCTCCAGGTTTCCTTGAATGTGACTGATGTCCACAGCGCTGAGTCTGCAAACCACAGGAGGTCATCATTCATTATTTAAAGGTGTTCTCTGAGTAATGCTGATTGATCAGGTATAAACACAGCTTTCTCTATTTGTTTATTTTACTCTCAAACAGAATTTGCTATTTTACTGTCACATGTAACAATATAGTAATACATTATATGCATTTATACGTATCATCATGCTCCAGATGCGTATAAGGATAATATAAAATATATTTATATCAGCGTCTATGTTGTGATTACTGTTCAGATTCTATATATAAAATGCAGTAGATATTCTAGTGCATGTTTCACTGCCTCTGGAACTGTTGAATAACACAATAAAAAGAGTAAAAATAACTCTACCTGTCTGTGGGGTGAAGTGAGCGCAGGTATGAGCCCAGGAGACTCTGCAGCTCCCGCGAATATTCAGTCTCTGTTTCCAGGATGTTCTGTAAGACCTGACAGAAACACGACCCACAAAAACACACATGTTATGTACAATGATGCCAATGTTTTCCTATAAAACGTCCTTGTTTGGAGTGATATTTAATGTAAATTCATAGGAACGATCCTACGGCTCTGTCAGTAATTCAATATTGGGATCATCATTCTGTTGATGTCATTATCAACACATTTTTTTTGGAGGTAGGAACAAGACACAAACACAATGTGCATGCAGGCCAGAATAACTCTGAGAGGAGGTTGTCCTGTAAAGTGGGGGATGTATTTTGTATGAAGCTAATGGAGAGAGAGATATCACGACCCGGTGGGAGCTGCAACTGACTTAAGTAGCTTTCAATGGGTCTGACTCCTCAGGCTAATTGGCTAATCTCTCCACAACATCACAAACCTCTTAGGAATGAGGTTTCTGGTGATGAATTGCTGCATATTAGTCACACATGCTGCCGTGTGCTCCTGCACGTCAGGAGACATTAAACATCTAACTGCAACTTAAGCGATAAAATAAGATCTAAGAGGACACAAACAGGACAGCAACAAGAATGCTGGGGAAACAAACACGCAAAGACGAAAACATCACAGCCTGTGTCCTCACACAAACATCTGTTCTACAGCTTTTAGAGGCTCTTTTAGAAGATGGACACAAACTTCTTCTTTCTTTTGCATCTGTGTCCGGGAACAACTTTGACTTCAGGCAGAGTCTGTCTGTGTATTTGTTTATTTGTGTCTTTGTGTATGCGTCTATGAGAGAGACTCAGGTAGCCTAACCAAAGATAGGCTGTCTAGAGAGCCTGTGCAGCTTGTTGCATTATTAAAACACACACAACACTCTCACAGATACACACACAGCAGCAGGCGCTAACCCTGGGGCAAGGCTGCCCCAGAAACCACTGAAATGGAAGAAATAACCTACATTACATCTGCAGCACTCACTCACACACACACATGCACACACACACACACAGATGACACATGCAGCGGTGCCATGCAGGCTCCACAAAATCACCACATGCTTGTAGACACACAGACACAGCAACACAATCATTAAGTGGATGTGTGGATGGAAAAATATTGATTCTAACAGTCAACAAGAGCAAACACACGTGTGACAAACATCCATTAACTCAGTTAACTCCTGCTGTCCAACTTTGAACTTTTACTTTCTGATTTCTAAGATTCAGACTCAGAAAACAACAAAATAGCAACCGCACACTCAAAACACTGTGCATATATCAGTTTATTGCAAGCTTTCGGTCATTGTGACCTTCCTCAGGCAGATTCAGACTCAGAAATCTAAACTAAACCTTTGTTCTAAGTAACAATACTGAGACCCGGTGGATTGTCTTCCTCTTTCATTGTTAATATGAATGGTAAATCATTATAAGGTCAGATCCGCCCCCACACACAGACACAGACACAGTTGTGATGCTCACCACATTGTAGTAGGTCTTACTGATGATAGTTATGTCGAAACCTTTGGGTGGACTTTTTAGAGTCCCAGACTTTGTCTTCTCTGCTGTCTTATCTAAAAACAGAGAAAGAAGAAAGGACAGTTTAATGGTATGTTCCATCAAAACAAATTAAAGCTGTGCTCATTGTTCATTCAGTCAAAAAATTGTCTCTTTGCATTTACCATTTGCAGTTGACAATGTCGAGGTCATTACAGTATGTAGGACAGCCAATCGCTGACTGCACACTGTCATGTCATCTTACTGTTCACTTTGGGCTCATTGCGATGTAAAGCCAGAGGGGTAATGACTAGTTATCTAGATAGAAGACAGCCTAATGTCCTCCTTAAAACCATCTGGCTGAGCAGGGAAAGTACAAAAGGACATAAACTAGAATCTGCAATAACCAGGAAAGGAAAGATACAGATGTTAGACCTGGATGGAATCTATATAGTCTATACTATAGTAATCTATGTTGTGTGAGGTGTCTCCTACATAAAAACCCAAAGCCTCAGTCTCAATCTCAATGATTCATGTCAATAAATCAAGATAACAGCAGACATGGAGCCTCCAGTTCATCACTGTTTACTTAACAAACAAACAGAGCCAGCATCACTTTGCGTCTCTCCAGTGTGAGCCTGTTATCTGACACATGAAACAACTCCCCACGGCCATATGAATCTGCTGCCGTTCCTCAGTGTCGCCGTTATCACGGTGCTGAATTTTCTGCTGTAAGCTTCAAGGCAGGAAGTTCGTTTCTATACAGCAGCTCTGGAACTTCCTGTCATTGTGTGGTTGTGGAGCTTCCTTCCTTTCCTGCCTTCCCTCCTCAGAAAGCAAGACAACAAACCAACACAATCAAACCAGCTGCAGCTGAAGACACAGGGGGCAGCAGACGACAGCTTTGTGGTGGCAAGTGAACTGCATATCAATTCATATAAACCCTGCAGATACGATACGGAAAGTTGAATTAATGTGTTACCCTGTTACAACCGGAGCTCTTTTTTCACATTTCTGGTGAAGAAACGCCTCAAATTAAATTCCTGCTCGGGTCCATTTCAGCCATTATAAACACAAGTCATTGAGAGTCCATCGTGGACTCTATGCTTAAATTTGCTGTATGTTTCAAGGACAACTTGGCCATTCTCCTTCATAATAATCATTTTACAACTACAAGAGGTAACAAAGTAATTATCAGTGAGAACAGCACAATGTCAGTTTGTCTGTGTCTATCTGAATGTGTATTTGGCCTGTAATATCAGGAGGTTTGGGTTCACTGTAACATTAATGTATACTGCAATTTAAAACAGAACTGTGGTTAAAACTAAAGGTAACCAAGCCATCCTCTTTTGGCCACAGCAATGAGGAGAAGCCAGTTCACTGTGTTGTGATAGATGTCAGTGGTAATGAATGATGCACACCATGTGAAACAGTAAGAGCTTCACCCACCGCTTCCTTTCAGCTCCCGTACATAGTTACTGGGGAACCACCCACTCTTGCCGTTCACCGAGCCTTCCCACCAGCCCCCGTCCTCCTGCCTGCTCACACTGATGATGTCACCCTTGGAGAAGGAGAGCTCGTCCTCATTGGTCGGCTCGAAGGCGAAGCGCGCCCGGACCAGGACCTGACCACACCCGCTGCCCTCCGACATGTCCTGGGAACAAGAAACACAGAGATGTGTACAACAGTAATAATAATAATAACAGTGTTTGTTTTCTGTCAAATACACATCAGCTTTGTTACCGCCGTTGTCATGGTAACTCACCAGGCTACGGTACTGAGGCTGCAGCAGCTTAGAGGAGCGAGTGTGAGTGTTGAGGGAATCAAACGACTTGATCCTCAGCGTTGAGGAGTGTTGCACACACACACTGTCTCCAGAGACACCGACGTCTGCGAGAGCACAGTTAGAACTAATCAGTGCTTCTGTTAGACCTCATTAGATGAACAGGTGAGGATGTACCGATAAACAGATATGGACATTTCTAAAGAGCTTTTATCAACTTACAATCATTATATAGATTGTAAACTGTATATTATATTCATCACTTCTCCTCTACTTCCAATAATAACATGAATCTTGCCTTCTGTAGCTTTGCTGAGAGAAACCAAGGAGTTCAGCACTTTGGAGAAGTTCAGTCCCTGCAGGAGGTCGTTGACCTCAAAAGCCTAAAGGAGGAAGAAAAAAACCCCAAAACAAATAAATAATATGAAATACATTTTGGAGAAGCAATAAAGCACGGAGAGGTTTGACGTAGGAGAGAAAACAGTACACACGTTCATAATAAATTCATAACATCAGCAGTGACACAGAGCTGCCCTCCTGACATTTCCAAGCACGTATCTCACACTGGGATGTGGTGTGGTGGTAAATAGAAAAGACTGGTGATCATAACAGGCTGTATTTTCTGAGTCTGAGTTTACAGGAAGAATTCAATATAAGATCCTATTTTTAGGAGCGATGCCTCTGGCGTTTACAATACGCTCCTCTTATTCAAGTACGTCAGATAAAAAATGAAGGAACACTGAGTTTAAGCGGGGGTTTACATCTTTGCTCCAACTGCAGTCTGGAGCAGGATTACTCAAAGTCTGAGCTCCCCCTTGTAATCTCCCCATCACACACACACACACACACAAACACACACACAGCCATAATCAAAATACCTCTGAAGCCCCTAATCTTGTGTACACCACACACACTGACTGACTTTTACACTCCAAAGGCGTGAAGATGGTGTGGTTGTGATCTAGGGTGTGAAAATCAAAGCCGAAATACTCTGTGGCAGCACTTTGACATTTTAATTAAATCAATAATTTACAGTAAAACTATTGCATGTTGAGAATGGAAGATCATTTCACCATGTTAAGTTGTTTTTTAAACACAAACACCATGTTCTTTAAGGAAGCATTGCTTTAAAAATCCACATCTCATTTAGATATATAGACTTATTCATAGCTCAACAGTTAATACACACTTTCACCTCTCCCACTGGCATTTGTCCAAAGTACAAAATGAGACTTTCCATTCACTGCTGCAGTAGAAATATACACCAGAACCACTTAATGAAGGTAGTGCTCTCTTCAATTTATTCCAACAATCATAAATCTGACCCTATATGAATTTTAAACACGATATATTTTTCCGTGTGAATTTTATATTTGTGCAATGAGCAACATACAGTACATCTAAGACAAAAACGTACACACCTTTAAATAAGCATTGATTTGTTGCCATAAACCGAGAGTCCTGTTAATAAATCTCGACTTGACAAAGTCATTGTAAGGTTGTATTAGCATTTCATGACATTCAAAACATCCATCACCACATATTAAATGGAATTGGCTTCATTTGGCAGATTGCATCTGTATGAAACACACTCTGCTCTGCAGCTGTGGGACACAAAGAGCACACACACACACACACACACACATGCTCTCAACAAACGCCTGTGATTGGTCAGACATCTTACCTGATGACAGGGCGCGCTTGATTTAATGCTGCAGAGACGGCACACACTGAATGCGCACAATCAATATTCCACCCATTTAGGTTTCATTAATAGCAGAAGCCAAATTTATGATTGCAAGTGTCTGATTAATTGTGCAGCTCTGGTTAATCGTGGAGTCCAAATTCATCCACACTCATAGTGGCACTCTGTAATCCTCCTCTCTACTGGACGGGCAGTCTGGCTCGTCCCCTGCTTGTCCGATGACTGTCTGGGAGAATTACTACGCTGATGTCAGTGAGGCTGCTGGTAATGGAGGCCTTGGCTCCCAGCAACATGGCTGACATGCCTCTAATCAACCTGATTGGAAAATCCACTGGCTGCCTGGCGTGTTGCATTACATCAGCCCACCCTTTCTCTCCTTCCTCCATTTCATCCTTTCATACTCTTTCCATTTCTCCTCCTGGGTTTTATTTATACAGCCCATTCTCCTCTACAAGATCGTTTTTCGAAAACCTCGTTAAGGATCTGCGGCCAAGGACTTCTGCATTGCATAATATGCTCTTTTCCATTATGATTCCATGCCCATGGAAAAACATAGATTAGATCAATAGTCTGTGTGTGTGTATGTGTGTGTGTCTGTGGTGTAATTCTGTACCACACTACTCTCTAGCGCTCTCTCCGTCCACGCCCACTATGGGGCAGGACATAACCTGACTTAACTCACTGTTGTGCAAACAGAACACACACCCTATGAACTCTGATAACAATGCAGATTATCTTTTCCATACACATGCCAATAGGCTACCCTATCATTTTACATCTATTTCAGTATTTCCAACTTCAAATTTGACTGCCTCTGCACCAGTATTGAGAACATCATGAATCATCATCATCATCACCAGTAACAACAACATGCATGATGCACATGCTACCCAATATATCCCTCTAATATAATATCTGCCTCGTGTTCCCATAACTACAAAGGGAAATGTGAGTGATGTCCCTTTGTAGTTATGGGAACAAGAGCAAATAAAATACAGTCAAGACTACAGCTTAAAAAAACATCTTGGGAACAGCAACTGAGAGGCACAGATTGGAGATGTTACTGTCCACACAACTATACAAATAAACATTGATTTCATAGCCTGCAGGTTCTAATGCACTTTCATTTCATCCTAACAGAAAATAGCATCACATTCTCTTAAAACATAATCTGTACAGGGGTTTCCTTTGCAACATCACTGGTCCAATTACTGTAATTGGACCACAGGTATCTTATCAAAAATTGCATAATCATCTATAAACACATTTATAAACATTTATAGTCATTACAGTGACTTCTGACAGTTAATAACAATGGACCACACAACAGCTGCTCCATGATCAATAAAGCCATTGGTTATGACTAATATCCCTATAGCTATATGATGGTTCAAAGCACCATTAATGTTCATTATTGTTATTATGGAAAGCGTATCTAGACAACCCAGACACCTAATTAGCATTTCCATATTTGATAATATTATTCCCACCACAGCCATATTTAAATGTCACTTTGCCCCGGCTAATAACTGTCAGCTGGTCTCCACACAGCTGAAAACTATCAACTGAATTACGTCACTAATATAGGCTACAGTAGGAAATACAAGTTATAAAACATGATTTACACTATAAATAGGATGAATTAGTAAATTGAACTGCAGGAAATGTGTGTTTTCTAGGCTCAATGTTGTGAAAACATATTGACAAATCGATATTTAAAGCGGTAACTCACCTCCACACCGAAAGCCCCGCAGCCTTTAATAAACTCGCCAATGTTCCTCTGACACTCGCTGTCGCTCCTCGGTTCCTGGAAAAACTACACACCAAACAAAACAACAAAAAAGTCTGTGCATGAGCTTCACACGCTGAGTCCAAATATTCACGGGCTGTCAGTGAAATGTGTTTGAGGGTTTTCCGCTCGGAAACAATCTTATTCCAGGCGCTGTTGCTGGTGCTGCACTTGCCACTTGCTGCTTATCGCTTATCAAATTAGCCAAAGTTAGGAGGCGCACTTCCGGTTTCCACTTTCAAATTAAAACATCAATTAAGCTTATGTTTAATGCATTTGATGTTGGAAACGTTTAAATGTCGTGAAAAAAACAAACAAACATGCAACATTATTTTATTTTAGCAGACAGACATCTAGCTATTGTAGCCTATAGTGTTTTATAAACTTAATTCTACAGAATTATATCAGATTACAGGCTTTTCTTAGCATGCTGGGTTATTTTTGTTGTCATAAAGCACGTAAGGAAAACATAACTAGATAATAGTCCAATGCATCCACAGAAGTGCAGGCTACTATCTGCAACAGTTGGGGCAAAAACCATTTCTATAGATTTTTAAATAAATAAATAAAGAGATAATAAGCAATGCCTACTGGGGGGGTTTATACCTTTACTTTGAAGGACGCATTAGTTCACACTTTGTTGAGTTGCAGCTGACCGAGGCTAACCTGACACAGACCTACAATCTTCCAGGGAAGTTGGATAAGCCAGAGGAGGATGTGACGTCGACAGGTTCAGGGTCTATTGTGTGTGTACGAGCGTCTGTGTGAGTGAGCGTGCGTGTGCGTGTGTGTGTGAGTGTGAGAGAGTGAGAGATAGAGAGACATGCAAATTTCTAATTCAGATCATTTACATGTAGAAAAGCCTTCAGTGGAGTCTCAGTATTAACTCACTAGGTCTACATGACAAATGTACTGATCTCCTGTGACCAATGGAGACACACTCACTGTTGAACAGTCTACATTCATTACTAATTAGGCCTATTATTATTTCATAATATTTCATTTTGCAATATAACTTCTCCAGAATGATATAGTTTTATTGATAATCAGATCAGTTTGTCTACTAAATCACATCTACAAACACTGTCTACTCTTAATTATAAGATATTAAGGCGTGTCCTTTCGACTTGGGAGAAAAAAAACTTTATTCATTGTGAAACAAAACATTTAATATTCCTTATTAATACTGTATGTTATAGCTACTAAATACAGTTTTTAATAGACTGTATTTGAAGAAAGTTATTTTTCCAGGAAACCTACATGTATTTGGATGTAGCTCTTTTATTTCTCTCTTTTGATGAAGTCTATTTTTCTGTTGTCCATTGAATATATTTGTAATGTGATATTATAATGTTGTTTCTCTCCCATAGTCACCGAGCTCTCCTCCACCCACTTACTTTGTCCACCGTCCCGGGTCTGAGTCGCTCCAGCAGCTTGCACAGCACCGCTCCATCCTGCAGAGACGTCTGGAGGAAAGCCTCTGGATCCGAGATGGTTTTCTTGGGAGACTCCAGGACCCCCAGCGTTATGAGCCATGTTACCGTCTGCTCGGCGGAATTCATGCCTGAATGTCTAATGTCATAAAACAGCAGCAACAGCAACAACAGCAGCAGCAGCTCTCTGGAGTATCTGGATATATCCTACTTGTGGTCCGTCCAACATAAGACAGGAGGGTCAGCCCCGCCTCGCCTGAACATTACAATCAGCCCACACTGGTTGGATCATATAGAAAAATTTTAAAAAAAAATAGAGCTGGTAATGAGAATTAAACGATTTCCTTCCTCCTCGTCCTGCTCTCTCTCTTTTTCTCCCTCTCTTCCTCAGCGGATGTTGGCATCACCTTTGCTTGTGCACAAAGTGGCAGCGAAGCCAGAGTCAAAGTAGATATAATATAACACAGTTTCCTTTAAAGATTTTCAAATTAAAGGCCCGTACTTGACCAACATGACGGCTTCAGTTCAAAATAGAAAACAAAACTGCTATTTATTTATTTATTTTATTGTATTTTTTTATCTTTACGCACAGTAGGCCATATAGGCTACATTAAAAGTATAATATTTGATTACATTATGCACCTATAGAGGGATGAAATCAGGAAATGTGTTGGTCAAACAGCATAAATAACTCTTATGTGTCTGTAATCATATAATAAAATCACAATTCACACTCATGTACACGTCTGTAACGATGTCTTCAGTGATGCAAATGAAAACCTACTTATTTAACAACATATTTAAAGATTATAAACATGGTAGACCTGTTGTTGTCATATGAAACAACATTATTACTTTCTAGTCCAGCCTTATTCCAATACTGCTCTGAAATCACTGAAATAGCTATATATTAGTCTAAACTCAAACTATTTTCACAAACCTCAGAAAATATCTTACTTACCATAGGCCTTATTTAGCCTAGTAGGTACTTTTACTTTGAAGGAAAGAAATGTGACTTCCGTTTTAACTCTGCCTATCTGTGAGTAGTTTGACAGGGTTGACAGATGCACATCACAGGACCGTCCCATTGATGATAACAGGCTAATTAAATCCACTGAAGACTGAAATAGCCTGGCTCAATGATTAAATTGGTTTAAATTAAATGTATTTTCCTCTCAATTTACAAAACACTGCTGCAACAGCCTTTTTATATAATCCCATTCCCTGCTATGATGAGTGGCTACCTCCCTTTATCACCAACAGTGTTAAAACTGGTCGGTTACGCCCTCTGTCGGACAGTTTACTTCATAGGTTTATGATTTCCCACTTTACAATGTTTAATAACCTAATGTCAGTTTAAACTCTGCAATATTTACCCCCAAACCCAAACTGTAAACCTCATTTTCAACACCGATGGCTGCTCAGTCAACCAAACTGGTAAAAACAACTGAAAATAAAATTATAAAATAAATGAATAAAGACTTGTGATATAGCCTACGGCCCTTAAAATGAAGCCTTGGTATTTGGGGCATCACTCATAAAAACAGGATCCTTGTAGTTTCATAGTTTGAGACTGTTGCCATGTTTCTGTTCTTCTTTATCTGAAGCTATTAAATAAGATGCTCAACAATAAAGTGTTTCATACAGGCAAACTGGGTTGGGCGGGTGTGTGTGTGAATAGATACGCTGCACAACAGGATGTCACACTCACTGAGCATTATATGAAATTTGCCTTTTGTTATGTGTGAAGTCTCTTTATGGTTAACGATAAAGCTTGTGCTTATTTTAATAGTACTCAACTGATGGAACCATAAAATCCCAAGTTTATTCAGTGGTCCAGTTTATATTAAAACTGTTCACCTTGTTTGATTGCTCACTACCAGTCTAGACATCTATATACAGTACATTCCTGTGAATTGGAAGCATTATGGTGTCACTGGGCAAATGAGACTTGTGAAGATTATCAAACTATTTCAGTATTTTTGCGGGGGAGAACCAAATCTGTCTCTTTTCTCCTGGCAGCTACTGTTGTCACACACCAACATATGTGAACGTGTTCTCATAGGCACCCACACAGGCACAGTCATCTGAGTTGCGAATGTGGCCGGTTGGTGTGGAGACAGATGGAGCCTGTCCTGAAGAGGGTGCAGAGACATGCAGTGAGACAATATAAATTAAACAGCAATTCAAATAGTATGTTTGAATGTTTTACCAGTTAATGTGTTGTTAATGCACCCATTCATGAATGACTGATTTCATTAATTTCAACCCATTTTGTTTCATTAATCTAATGCACATTAAGTCATTCAATAAAAATTGTGATAGCCTAATTCATGCATCCAGATGTTTTTTAGTTGGTTTAAAGTGTGCTCACATGACCAATACTCCAGTCCAGCAGCACAGGGCTACATGGGTAATGAGCATTTATCATTATTATTATGATCATTATTATTAATAATAATTAGTGACTCTTTGATTTGCACGCTGTAGCAGGGCTGCATGTAGCCTACAACCACAACAGGAAGTGGTCAATGTAATGAGTAAAAGGGGTAAAGAGGCTTGGGCCCGCTTGACCATTTTGTAGCAAAATTCACATTCGACGCTCGATCGAACTTAAACAACGTTCCAACCATCAGATTTGCGCGCTTTCTCGCGACAACCGCTCTGAAACAGAGACCTCTACCGGTGAACTGCTGCTACTACACCCTGAGGAGGCCTACAGACCAAGAGGACATTTTACAGAAGAATGTGAGACTTTGTCCACTCTAATAACGTCCAGCATTAATCCACTAAATAATGGCCTTTTTTATTTCATTTTTTAACCTAGTCTACAGGTGTTTTGACTGAACTCATAAATAAGGAGATAAAAGGCCCCGATCAGCTATAATGAACTCAAAGTCATATAACAAATGACAAAGTTAGTTCCTTAGGCTGAGGTTATACAGTCAATATAGCTACACACAGACCTTACTATCGGCCTATTTAAGCTACATGCTAATTTAAAGCTCCCACCATCACTGGGTTTTTGTGGCATCCCAACATGTGTGACCTCTCATATAAAAGGTCAAATAATTAATTTGGTCATTAGATTCCCAGCAATGATTAATGTATTTGTAGGCTACCTTGTTTTTAAAGTTGTAACTGTCTTCATTGTCTTTTTAGGGGAGAGACAATTTAAAAGGTGAAATATTTAACAATTGTTTTCATTTCATTGTCATCTTTCCAGCTGTGTGTGTTAATTCCACCTGTGTTAACCTGACTTTTAAAGTTGTAACTACTACTAATTGTTAATAATCCATTGAGTGACACATGCCCTCTTCTCCCACATTTATCAACATATTCAATTAGATTTCCATTGCCTTCTAAAACCACTGTGTCAAACTGCAGCACGTCAGACTAAAGCCATCGTTTCCACCTGTGCAGAACGTTTTCCAAAACCTTTTGCAAAACTCAGAAGAAAGGGAAGTGAGTGTGCTGTGGGACGTGCCTCTTTTGCACAGTGAGGGTGGGTTGTGGTTTGATGCTGGACTGTGCCACTGCGCGTGAGCTCGGGGGTGACACGGCGGTTTCATCAGTTCTGTAAGTTTTTCTGCTCGCTGCTCTTCAACTTCCTTTTTTAGCCTGCACGTACCATTTCCTCTTTTGCTCAGTGATGATTTGCTCTTCTTCAGGACGCAGCCTCGAGAGAGCCTGCTGTGTTAAGGAGACTAAATACACAAATTTACTCACAGTGACATGAGTGCAGTTTGTCGCCTGCGTCAACTTGTTGTCAGTTGTAAAGCCTGACAGTGTATTTCACATGGTGAGCTGTGGAGCTTGATGTGCGAGACTGGTGAGTACGAAGTGAAACGCAAACAGCGGCGGTTGAATAGTTTGCTGACATGTTAATGTTCTTTAAAACTCTTCAGATCCAACAGTGAATGGTTGTGTTGTGATGTTGTGATGTTGTAATGTTGTGATATTGCAATTTTGCTTTGTTGTGATGTTGTGTCTCCTGTGTGTCCCCAGCTTCAATGCATCCCTTCACATATGCAGCTGTATGAGTGACAAGGAAGTGTGTGTGCGTATGTGTGTGTGTGTGTAGGTGCGAAGGCGATGTGTGCCCCTGTGCTGTAGTGTGTGTTCGTGTGTGTGTGTGTGTGTGTGTTGAGTGGTGGCTGGCTGCGTGATGTCGGGGGACACCAGCACCCTGTCCTGGAGGAGCATGTCTCCCCTCACCCGGTCAGTTTCCTGTGACAGCGGGTCTCCCACGGCAGCTGTCGCCAGGGACGGCATCTTCCCCGTGAAGATCATCAAAGTGTGTTTCCTTAGCAACAGCTCCAACATGGGCAAGAACTTCAAACTGGTCCGCTGTGAGGAGGGCTGGACCGTCAGGGTACTGATGTAGTAATGTTCACATTACTTTATGTCCTACTGGCACATCTATACCGTTATACTCTACTGTTTACTATACTACACTTCACTATCATATATGCTGCTTTACACCTTTTCATTCTACTTTATGCTCTAATGGAGTTAAATATAATGCATACACTCTGATATACTGTGCAATAAGCATAATACTGCACTTACTGTTTCCTCTACACCACTTTACTTCCTGTATTCCACTGTATGAAAATACTTCATTGTCCTTTTCTACTTATCTACTCATATTCTACTACTACTACACTTCACTGTACTGTGTTAACAAATAAGGAAGTCTGATCTAGATTTAAAATAATGTGACAATAGCAGAGAAAAAATATGTAAAACAAGCTGAGTTGTCAAACTCACCCTAATTTGTTGTCGGTGTGTAATATTTATTGTGTGATATTACTTCCATCCCAGTCTGTCATCAATACAGTGCTGTCCAGTGGTTGTGTGGGTCCAAACATAAAATTCAACCTCTGCTACGGCCTCCTCCTCAAACACCTCAAGTCCTCAGTGATCCACTGGCTGCACCCGGACATGACGGTGTCCGAGCTCACCCAGCGCTACGAGCAGCAGTACCTCGAGGCCGAGTGGAGGTGAGTCGTCGGACGGTGGTGTTGTGCAATCAAGCAAGCCCATGTTGTTGCAGCATCGCATGACCTGCAGATAAGGAACATGACTTCTGAAATCTCACTGCGGTGTGTGTCTGTGCAGATATGACCTGAGGATCAGATACATCCCATCAGACTTCATGGAGAAATTCGAGGACGACAGAACCACCATGCTTTACTTTTACCAGCAGGTCAGTGATGGATCAGTGTGTTGCACAATATACATAGTTGTATTAATTATCATTGTAAAATTAGAGCTCAGATACAAGTATTGGGATGTGTATGTGTGCTTTTTCCACAGGTACGAAGTGACTACATGCAGCAGTACGCCTCAAAAGTCAGTGATGGGATGGCGCTACAGCTTGGTTGTCTGGAGATTAGGTACTTGAATTACCACCTTAAAGGAGACATATTATGCCCCTTTTCCACAAATTAAAATAGTTCCCAGGTGTCTTAAAGACATATCTGTGTCATGCTTCGGTCAAAACACCCCAAGGATCAAACATCACAGCTCTATTTTCAGAACGGCTGGGTTCAGAGCCTGTCCCTTTAAATGCAAATGAACCACTGCTTGCCCCGCCCCTTCTACTGGTCCCAGGTAGGGGTGGGATTATGCAAATTAAAAAAATAATGGCATCATTGTCAGACAACTGAGGGAACAGCTCGCAAAACCACATGGATTTCAACTTCAGGAGCCTGCAAACTACTGTTTCTTTGGTCAATTCTCACATTTTGGGGGCCGGACGGCAAGACAAACACCCAAATATAAATTAAAGAGCCTTCAAAAAGTTATATTTCCATAATATGTCCCCTTTAAAAAAGGATTGTCATCTGTACCTACTAATAATTGCATATTCTTAATGAAGAACAAACAGCAGTTTCTTCACAAACTGTAAAACATCATTGCGTTTCTTGATCTATTGTGTCCACAGGAGATTCTACAAAGACATGAATCCAAACGGGCTGGAGAAAAAGTCCAACTTTGAGCTGTTAGAGTGAGTTTCTACCTATTTATGTTAATCCCTTAATACCCACTGGTCCGCGGGGTCCGGCCGACCCAGTATGAAGACCTACAGGCCAGTGGGTGTTAAGGGGCTTAATGGAAACTTTACATTTGCGTGTGGCCTTTGCTGCCCTAATTCCTGTTTTAACTGGAATGAACTGCAGCTCATATATCAACGCATCTATCACACACACCACTGTGCCCTTAGGCAACAGCGGGGAAACCACACACACGACCAAGTGCTCTGACTGATAAATGTAGAGGAAAATGAACAGATGCAGCGTGTGGTTTGCATTGCATACAGCTGCATTCAGTGACCAACGCTGCGTTTTATACACACACGTTCATATCAGGAGAGATAATTTAACACCAAGGCCTGAGTGCTGATCAGAAATGTTGAAATGTGTCATGATGGTGATTCCTCTGCCCCGTCAGGAAGGAAGTGGGGCTGGACCCGTTCTTCCCCAGAGAACTGATTGACAGCATGAAGGTAGGGTTCAACTCATTCACCTGGTTGGATTTTTCTTTCTTTCTTTCTTTCTTCGGCCTAAATCCTGCGTGTTTTTGTGCATCAGCCCAAGCAGCTGCGCCGGCTGATCCAGCAGACCTTCCAGGGCTACTCCACGCTGAACCAGGACCAGTGCATGACCCGGTTCTTCACCACTCTGGCTCAGTGCCACTGCTACACACAGGAGAGCTTCACCTGCCAGCTGGTGGTGAGTGTCAGAGCGTCAAATACCACTGTAAATGAGTTGTTTTTGTGTTTGAACTGTGGATGTTCTTGTCTGCCCCATATTCATTCATATCTGTGCATGTGCCTGTGTTTTCTGTGTCTATAGCACAGCTGGAACATAACAATGGACCTGGTCATCGGCCCTGAAGGCATCAGTCAACAAACTAAGAAGTCAACAGTGAGTTTGAACTTTCTCCTGACATTTTTTTTGTCATATAAATTTAATTTAAATGACACAAATAATTCAGTTCTACACCTGTGTGTCCCTCTCAGCCTGAGGCCACCTTCTCTCAGGTGCGCAGCATCTCCTGCACAGAGAGTGACGGCCAGGCTCTGCTCACAGTGCACATAGAAGGAGCCAAACAGGTATCAATACACAACACTTCCTGGTTTTGCATATGTTGATCTATCTATCTATCTATCTATCTATCTATCTATCTATCTATCTATCTATCTATCTATCTATCTATCTATCTATCTATCTATCTATCTATCTATCTATCTATCTATCTATCTATCTATCTATCTATCTATCTATCTATCTATCTATCTATCTATCTATCTATCTATCTATCTATCTATCTATCTATCTACACTGCAAAAACTCAAAATCTTTCCAAGAATATTTGTCTTATTTCTTGTCAAAATGTCTCATTTCTAGTCAAAACTAATCTCTTTCCACCTAAAATAAGACTCATCACCTAAAAATTAACTTGTTTTTAGATCATTTCACTTGTTTCAAATAAATTTTCACTTGAAATAAGTAGAAAAATCTGCCAGTGAAAGGAAGTTTTTTGTGCTTGTAATAAGGAAGAAAAACTTGCTCACTATCAGATTTTTCTACTTATTTCAAGTGAAAATTTGTTTGAAACAAGTGAAAATGATCTAAAAACAAGTTAATTTTTAGGTGATGAGTCTTATTTTAAGTATAATGAGATTTGTTTTGACTAGAAATTACATTTTCACTAGAAATAAGACAAATATTCTTGATAAGATATTTGAGTTTTTGCAGTGTATCTATCTATCTATCTATCTATCTATCTATCTATCTATCTATCTATCTATCTATCTATCTATCTATCTATCTATCTATCTATCTATCTATCTATCTATCTATCTATCTATCTATCTATCTATCTATCTATCTATCTATGTAAAAACACAGTATCATGTGTTAAACCCTCCAGCCTCTGTCTGTGAAACCTGCCTCCCTGGCTGTAGCAGAGAACATGGCCGACCTTATTGACGGCTACTGTCGACTGCAGGGCTGCTCCGAGACCTCGCTCATCGTCCGACCCAGCAAAGGTATACAGGAACCATCAATAATGCAGCAAATCACATAAACAAAGGATTTGGGGTGTATTTATTTTCTTTTTCATCTCAAATAACTGGTTTAAACGATCTAATAGCCTTTAATTTAGACGTTTTATCATCGTCAGACTGAATGAATATAGAAGTATGAACGTCTTCCTTTAGTTTTCTAGGTTTTTAGACAACCACGACTAAAAGAAATAATTTCTGGCTCTTACAGGGAGAGACACAAGACTGAAACTCCCTGACATCCCAAAATGGTAAGTGTGATGAATCATATTGGAAAGTAATGTGTCATAGACATTGCTAAAGATGACACGGTCAGACTTTTTGTCTGTTGTCGGCTGCCGAGTAAAGTATTTTTATGTTTTTTTCACACCTTCCACCTCATTTTTGCCTTTTCTAAGCCGAAAGGTCACAGTTGTTTTTAACGTCACGCTTCAAACAGGCTGATTTGTCAGTGAAATGCTTTATTTGCATATGTAAATGTCTCTTTCTCTTTTCTAGTAATGTCCCCAAAGGACCTAACAGAGGCTCGAGTAAGTCAGATAATCATTCGCTGATCCCAGTTCAGCCTCCTGAATGATGAATCAATAATAATCTTTGTTTTCCTCCACTTCAGGCTCTGACATTTATGCTGAGATCCCAGAAGGCAAAGCAGTCTCTGACAGTGAGTAGTGTATTTGCCATCAGCGCCCTTAAAACCAATCTGTCACATGATCAATTCATCATCAGCCAGAAACAACAGGTCGATTTTAAAAAAGTAAATCACATCCACATCCGCTTCCTCCCTGAGAGAAAGAAAAATGATTAAAACATGTGACAAAATCAGAAAAAAGGGGATTTTTTTAAATGAAAGGAGGCAGAGGGAGTTTTTTTTCTTTAGGTAAACCTACTTTTAGTTCTAAATTTCCTCTCAGAGCAGTTTCAGTTTCAACCAAAACATCTGATGGCTCTTGATCTCTTCTCTCCTGAAGTACCTGCAGACATTTTAACACCCACACACTCCCATTCTGCACTTGAATTGTTTCTTATTGTGTGTTTGTGTGTGTGTGCGTGCAGACAAACACAGTATATCAAGAGGTGACGTTGTGGTGGGTCGGATCCTGGGTGAGGGATTCTTCGGAGAGGTTCACGTTGGAGTTTATAAAAGCCCGGTGAGTTTGTTTAGCCTACTCTCTGCTCGCTATAGATGCCACACTAAATGTTGAATCTAATGCATGTGTGTGTGTGTGTGTGTGTGTGTGTTACAGACAGGGGAGAGGATCCAGGTCGCAATCAAAACATGTAAGGACTGTTCAGCAGATGTGAAGGAGAAGTTTCTGAGTGAAGCAGGTGGGTACGAAGCTGCAGCCGTGATTACTTCCTGTAGAAAGAAAGCTTCTCTCGGTGCCCTCCCTCCCCCGCCTCAGTCACATGATCGGCTCGCTGAGTTTCAGAAGAAGATGTGTGTGACGCAACCGCAAAGCTTGCTACATCATCAGAAAAGAAACTTTGTCCTGAAGACACGAGGAATGCAGCAATCACAGAAAACTAAAAGAAAATCTACATTCAGAGTTTTGTGTCTTTCGTCAGGTAGTCGACTTCCTGTTGCTTGGTTGTGGGTTTGTGAAGAAGCACAGACTTGAGGCTGCAGTGGTTTCAAACTGAGACGTGACATCTCTGACTTAATTTCCTCTGATTATTAACCAAACAGCCTCCGTTACCGCTGATTAATTATTGCTGTGTGTCATCTAGACTATCTGATGATGATGTCACCAAGTGGCAGCACATCCAGTGAGATATTTGTTTTGTTTTTTTAGGCCAAACAGCTTAGCCAACACAAGCTGCCACACAAACACTGTGGTCAGTTTGAATCTCATTGTGGTCAAACTGAAACTTTCCATCTAAGTCACTGGTTAGAGACAGATTTGCCATTGTTACACTGTTGTGAAAATGAAGCTTCTTCATTCTGTGAATTTCTTACTCTGCTTCTGATAAATCAGCTTCACTGCAAAAACTCAATATCTTACCAATAATATTTGTCTTATTTCTAGTCAAAATGTCATTTCTAGTCAAAACAAATCACATTATACTTAACATACTACTACTTAACTTTACATAAAAAGTAGCTTGTTTTTAGACACTTTTTACTTATTTCAAGCATATTTTCACTTGAAATAAGTAGAAGAATCTGATAGTAGAGCAAGTTTTTCGTACAAGCACAAAAAACTTGCTTTCACTGGCAGATTTTTCTACTTATTTCAAGTGAAAATTTGTCTGAAACAAGTTAAAATTATCTAAAAACAAGTTAACTGTTGGCGATGAGTCTTATTTTAAGTGGAAAGAGATTAGTTTTGACTAGAAATTAGACATTTTGACAAGAAATAAGACAAATATTCTTGGAAAGATTTTGAGTTTTTGCAGTGTTCCTGTGATATCTGATTACAGGGGTATGCAACTCATACCACGCCACCATAAATCACAACTCCGTAGAGGCTCAACATATCATTCAGGGAATCATTTGTTGTGCTTACTGTCCTTGTTTATTGGTCCTATACAGCCAACAGCGCGTATCACTGCTTACTTAACTGTTATAGTAGTAAATCATTAATTTACGCGTCTCTGGTATGTAATGTCTACTCACTTTCACTTTCCTCGATTCTGCTCTGTCGGTCGCAGGCTTGATGAAAAACCTGCATCATCCTCACATAGTGCGTCTCATCGGGGTCATCGAGGTGGATCCCATCTGGATCGTCATGGAGCTGTATGAACACGGAGAGGTATTGAATATTGAATTCATATAAATGAGTAAAGATGCCTTCAAGGTTTAAAAAAAAAAAAAAAAAAAAAACCCAGTGAATGTTTTTTTTTTGTTTCTCCATCAGCTGGGCCAGTATCTGGTGGAGCAACAGTACAACATCAGTGTAGCAACGTTAACCCTCTACTGTCTACAAATCTGCAAAGCCCTGGCGTACCTGGAGGGACTCAACATGGTGCACAGGTAACACAGAGCAAAACGTCAGTGCAGCTCAAAATAGAAATTGTGAAAATAAAGAACTGAGTCTGCAAACACTTCCTGAGACACGTTACAATAACCTAATTAAAGGTACAAGTGTTTTATTTCGGTGAGAACTGCTCCTTTGACCTTCTTTCTTTCACGTCTTACTTCCTGTCTGGTTTCTGTGCTGCAGAGATATAGCGGTAAGAAACGTCCTGGTGGCGTCGGCTGAATGCGTCAAGCTCGGCGACTTTGGTCTGTCTCGCTACATTGATGAGCAAGAGTATTATAAAGGTACACACACACACACACACACACACACACACACACATAGATGTATACATGTGCTTGTGGTAAACACTTCAGAGAAATGCACCGCAGAGGAAACTCATTCTTTCATTCTTTCAGCTTCAGTCAGTCGATTACCAATCAAATGGATGGCGCCTGAATCCATCAACTTCAGACGCTTCACCTCGGCCAGTGATGTCTGGATGTTTGGTAAGAAACGCTTGCAGACTTAAAGGGATACTACACCCAAAATTGATAATTCACCAATCATCTACGCACTGTCATGCCAAGGAAGGTTTTGGAGAACTTTTGGAGTCATCAAAACGCTTTTGGAGTGAAGTATCCCTTTAAAGGGATAGTAGCATTTATTTTTAAAGTGGGGTTGTATGATCTACAAATAGCCCCTAAGTACTTTAATTGCAGTAGAAGACTCTCTGCACTCCTCCCGTTAGCAACGCCAGCCCATAGCCCTGCCCAGAGATTTACAACATACATTGTTGTGAATGGACCCAAAGAAACGGCCTATTTTCGTGGCCTAAAAGAGGTTTTACCTGAAAGAAAATACACAGTTTCATTGTTCACTTTAATATAATTTTTCCAGCCCCTCAAAGTGCAGGAAAAACGCATTTGGAGCTAACCAACTGCTGATCGGCGGGCGCTAACCCTGGGTGGAGGGATATGTGAGTTGGTTAGGTCCAAATAAAAACTGCATTTTTCCTGCACTTTGAAGGGCTGGAAAAAATTATATTAAAGTGAACAATGAAACTGTGTATTTTTTTTTCACATAAAACCTCTTCTAGGCCGCGAAAATCGGCCGTTTCTTTGGGTCCATTCACAACAATGTATGTTGTAAATCTCTGGGCAGGGCTATGGGCTGGCGTTGCTAACGGGAGGAGTGCAAGAGTCTTCTACTGCAATTAAAGTACTTAGGGGCTATTTGTAGATCATACAACCCCACTTTAAAAAAATGGTACTATCCCTTTAAGGTTTTGTCTTGTCTCTTGAATATAAATAGAGACGTTTCCTCGGTGACGAGATCTCCTGTTTTGTCTCCGCTCCACCAGGTGTGTGTGTGTGGGAGGTCTTCTCCATGGCCCAGCAGCCGTTCTTCTGGCTGGAGAACGGCCAGGTGATCAACCAGCTGGAGACCGGCGTCCGCCTCCCCAAACCTCAGCTCTGCCCGCCCACCGTCTACACGCTGCTCACCCGCTGCTGGGAGTATAAGCCGCAGGACCGGCCCAGCTTCAGCCAGATGGTGTGCTCCCTCAGGTATACACACACAAAGACACACACACACTCACACTCACTTTTTGAGATTATAACTGGTATTTATTTGATTGACGTCTGTGTCTGACAGTGACATGCACAGGATGGAGCAGGGGCAGGAGCAGGGTGTGACGTCGGACCGGACACGACCCATCACACCAACAGTACCTAACGCCAACCATGCAGACCCTCCACCCAAGGTACCACACACACACACACTGTTACATAACTCACAGACCTGAAGCTGTCCGTGGTGCTGAAGGAACAGGCAAACTTAAAGGGATAGTCTGAACAGGCAAACTTAAAGGGATAGTTCAACATTTTGGCAAACTGGCCCATTGCCATAATCCCTATAGTTTTAGCAGTAGGTTCGTTACCTTTAATTGTCGGTGCAAGCTGTTTTTAGAGTGGCGGAGCAGAGCCGTGAGCTGCTCAGAGCTACACTATGGAGGCTAATGGGATTTCTTGGTTTCCCTCATCAAACTCATCAAATACACAATCCAACAACTCCACAACGCTTTGGTGGACAAGTTGTGACCTGCACATTCACCACGCTATGAGATAATAACACAACGTTACCAGACAGAGTTGTTTTCGAGGTTAATTCATGCAAAACCACTGATGTGCATTCCCATCGGGGGCAATTTTTCGGCAAGCAGTCTCTGTATTTACCTAAAAATAGCTTGCACCGACAATTAAAGGTAACGAACCTACTCCTAAAACTATAGGGAATATAGCAATGGGCCAATTTGCCAAAATATTGAACTATCCCTTTAACAATATGTCTGTTTGGTCACCACTGAATTGTTCTGAACTCCAGCTCCACGCCAGCTCTTTTTGAATGAAAAGTGAATCCGTATTTGAGTGAATGTTGTCTCATGTCCTCTCACCTTAACGATACATTACTCATTTAGAGCAATTGAATACTAATCATCATCATCATCATCATCTCTCTCTCTCTATCTCTCTCTATATCTCCAGCCATCCAGAATACAGGGCAACACCCTTCCTCGGGTTGCACAGAAACAGGTGCCTACACACACACAAGACATCAAATGCAAAGGACAAATAAAGCTGAATCTGAATCTGAAATACACTATCATGTGCACTAGTTAACCTGTACTGTATTGTCGATGTCAACATATGGTGCACACAATACAATGAGCAAACCCCCCAGATTACATCACAACACTAGAGGGAAGTTTAGAGTTTACAAAGCCACAAGATGGAAGTAAAGTAATTGAAGACACGTGACTGTAACAATACAGGAAGTGTGGTTCATGATGTGAATATTAGAAATGAATGCATCAAATCAAAAATGAAAGACTGTTTGTGTGTGTAGGCAGCAGAAAAAGATAACAGGCCAGTGTGGGAGAAAGAGAGAGCGCACGTGGAGAGCACTTTACAAAGACAAAGAAGAGAGATGCAGATGGATAAACAATGGCTGGAGCAGGAGGAGAGACAACTGGTAACACACATACAGTACATACACACACCCACACACTGCAGATATCGCAGTAGAAAGTCCTTTTCACTGCTTCACACAGGAAGTGCATCTTTGGCAAGCACATCCAGTGTCTGACCAGACGTTATGAAATGAACACAACGTCAACAACTATTTTGCAAACGCAGCCATTGCTCTTGTTGTGTTTTTGTGTAGGATCCTGTTGTGCGCCTGGATCCACCAATAAAGGTACACTCTACTTTTTTTTTTCTTTTTTTATGTTTTTTAGGCAGCAGAAAACCAACCTGGACACTCACAGTGTTTCTTTCAGCTGTAGTTTGGCCTTAATTTGTACTTTTTGCTCCCTTTAAGGTTTAACTTCAGCATTATTCAGCTAGTATCCAACAAATGACTGATTGTAATGATTTAAATAACCACCTGTATGAGGTAATCTAGTTGGACTGAGACAATCCTCCACACGGTGGCAGTAAAGAGTAAAAACCTGAGTCTTCTCCACTATTAGAAAAATAATTTGCAGCAATAACATGACTTGAAGTGTGTAACTAAAACACTTTAAACTGATAAAATTAATATGTGACAATTTCTTCTCTGTCTTTGCAGCCTCCTGAAAAAAACCCAGCGAATGGTGAGTTCAGTAACTTTACTGACCTGTTACCTTTTGATATCTGAGGCTGAAACTGCTCTAACAGTTTAATATACAGAATATAAAATGAAAACTGTGTTGCGTTCACTGTGTGCATGTACATAAAGTGCAGATATGTTTCTGTTTGTGTGTGTCAGGTCCTCCAGAGAAGCCTCAGATGCCTCCTGCCACACAGGTAAAAAAAAAAAGCACAGGCACCAAAGATCCACACAGCAGGAGCCTCGTGTGATGTACAGAACATAGATCTGACATTTGCAGTGTTGTTTTGTTTTGTGCGACAGCCGCGTCCCACGGCCGAGCTGGACCGCTCAGGTGACCAGGTTTACACCGGCGTCATGCTGATGGTGAAACAGGTGGTGCAGCTGAAGAACGACGTCAACACGCTGCCTGCCTCCGAGTATCCCTCCGCTGTCAAAGTAGGTCCTGTTTATGAATGAGTGTTAGTAGTGTTTTTTTAATTATTATTATTATTATTAATTATAATGACCCACTCTTTGTTCTCTGATCAGACGGTGGGCATCACTCTCCGCAGCCTGATCCAAAGTGTTGATGAGATCCTGCCCTCGCTGCACAGCTCTGTCACCACAGAGGTAGAAGCACCACTTCCTCTCTCTTTGCCTGACCTTATTTTATGACAGCGTACACACACACACACACAGATCAGTATCTTTTGCTATTTGACCACAGTTGTGCGATGTGATCTTCTCAGATCGAGGGCACTAAGAAACTGCTGAACAAGGACCTGGGGGAGCTGATCAATAAGATGCGACTGGCCCAACAGAACTCTGTGACGTCGCTGAGGGAGGAGTGTCAGCGGCAGATGCTCACCGCCGCTCACACCCTCGCGCTCGACTCCAAAAACCTGCTGGACGCCGTGGACCAGGCCCGGGTCAGAGCCAACCTGGCCAAGCCCAAACCGGACTCACCTGAGCCGGAGGACTGAGGAGAGCGAGGTCATCGCTGATTGAATGTTTTAAGACACGGACATGGAAGTTAAGTGAGCTTTAAAGGGATAGTTCACTTGGCCCATTGTCATAATCCCTATAGTTTTAGGAGTAGGTTCTTACCTTTAATTGTCGGTGCAAGCTATTTTTAGAATGGCGGAGCAGAGCTGCGAGCTGCTCAGAGCTACGCTACGGAGGCTAATGGGATTTCTTGGTTTCCTTCATCAAACTCATCGAATAATCATTATTATCTCATAGCGTGGTGAATGTGCAGGTCACAACTTGTCCACCAGAGCAGCTCACGTCTCTGCTCCACCGTTCTAAAAAATAGCTTGCACCGACAATTAAAGGTAACAGACCTACTCCAAAAACTATAGGGATTATGGCAATGGGCCAAATTGCCAAAGTGTTGAACTATCCCTTTAACAAAAGCTGTGATTATATGGGAGGATGCAACACTTTTTGTTTTCATAATAAATGAAGAAAAATATGATAATATATAGTGAAGGAAGATCTGTTACAGCAAGTTGAAGGCGAGCCAATCGAACTATGACTGTTTTAAAGAGCAATAACCTAATAATCTGTACTTTTTCTACTATTAAAGACAATGACATTCTGCCACTCCTTTGCTTTTTTCCAACTCTATTTGTCATAATCTGAGGACCAATGTCCTGACCAGAAGTCAGGGATTGTTTAAGATGTCACCCTCCTCACAATAACAGAACCATAAACAAATGTTTTACTGGCCTCAAATGAGAGATCATAACCACAAACTTGTCACCTGTCGAATTACTCAACTATTCCGCAACAGGAAGAGATTATTCATTATTTAGTGGAAATGCATTGTGGTCAGTGCTGAAAGTCTGCAACAGACTGGATCGAAGTTTATCAGAGCCCTCGTACGTGGGTGTCGGGGGGAGTTGAGTCGTCACCTGTGATTTGCACCTCTGCTCACAGTGACTCGATGATTCATGTGCAAGCAGAGGCATGTGACCTATAAACATTACTGTGATATTACAACACCATGACGGCATCATGTCCAGAGCCACTGTGAGGTTTTCTCATCCTGAGTCGTATTAAAAAACCTTCCGCAGAGACATGAGGAAGATCACACTTATGGTTTATTCTTCTTGGAAGTTAAACTCCAGTAACTTAAATTCATAAAACCGTTTATTCAAAGTGCTTTGGAATGTACACTTTAGGAAAAAGGAAATAATGCATCCCACATTCCTCCACTTTCCTTTCTTGTCTTTAATTAGCAGGATTTTCTTTTTCTTTTTTTATGAAAACTCAAAGAAACAAAGCATCCTCTTCAGAAACAAACCTCTGTGTATATATATTACAACCTGCCAGAGTACTATTTACAAATCATACAAAAAGAACAACAATAAAAGCTGCGTCTCGTCCGTCCCCTCGTTTCTGCGACTAGTCCAAACACACGACCCGTTGACTGACTTTGGAGCTCCAGCTCGAACAGGAAATCAAGTGAGAGTGAAGGAACAGTCAACGTCAATCAACCCAGAGGTCCCAGTTTACTGAGAGTCAACCAGAGGCCGAGTCCGTCTCCACCAGATGTTGACTGACAGCAGCTGGAAATGGATTTGAAATCACCCAGGTGTGAGCTGAAGAAGATTTTTTCAGACGGGCGTGGAGTTTGTGAGCGTCCAGTCTCGAGGACGAACCGGTTTCTACTGGACTCTGTACTTGTAAAACCAGCAGAGACCCTCGGTGAAGTTCCAGCCCAGAGAGACAGAGAGGACGTAGAAGAGGCCGAGCAGAGCGAAGGGGTAGAGCAGCACCACCGTGTTCTTCAGGAAGGGTAGAGCTGTGAGGACGACACCAGACATTACACATCTATTACACATCTATAAAGCCAATCTGAAATACGTATACATATGTGAATGGGCTTTACCGTTGTATCCTAAGAAGGTGATGTAGAGATAATAACCAATGGCAACGAGCCACAAAGTGTTTCCGACAAAGCAAGCCAGGAAGCCATCTGAGTTTATCACCACAATATCTAAAAAACACATAACACAACACGACACCTGATGAATTTACCTTTCATTGTCACCACATAGAAAAAGTATTTCATGTTATTCAAGACCTTTAAATCTCCGTTTAAAACCAAATCTACTCACGGTTGATGAAGAAGAGCTGCAGAAAATGCAGGATGACTAGAAGTGGGTAGAAAGCGTTGAGGTGAACATCAAACGCGTAGCCCCATTCCACGTCAAAATTTTTGCTGGGTTGTTTTAGCAGGTACTTGTTGGTGATAATCCTGGTAAAAGACACAAAAAAAAAAAACATATTCATTACTTCTTCCACCTCCTTTCATTTCACACAGGAGAGTAAACCAGACAAACTCGATACGCACCACATCAGCGTTGATATGAACAGACCGACTCCTATGCAGTCCACAAAGACCACCCACAGCAGCAGTTTCAGAGTCTCCACGAAGCCCATGTCCAGCACCAGACCAAAGCCTATTGTTGACACTGCGGATGAATACAAGGAGAAAACAAAAGGATTTAAATCAACCACAATGCACCAGTGTTTGTTCAAATCTAAGCAAGCAGCGAAGATAAATAGGTGTGGAAATGAAAGTGTTTATATTGATGCTGTCTCACCACACAGCCAGATGCTGAGCAGGACCAGGAAGGCAGGATCGTCTCTGGCCCACTGGTCCTTGGTCTGTTTCCTGTAGTGGAAGTTGCGGTAGACCCTCTGCGGCGATGTGAACAAGTACAGCATCTGCCACAGGGCAAAATCAAAGTCCATCTGTCTGAAGTGCAGCAGACGCCGCAGGTACTTGTAGCGTTTGGCCCCCGCCGTGTGGCGTGCAGCGTCCCTGGAGCCAAGGGCACCGTTGCTGTGCGGCGTGGTGGTCGGCAACATGGTGCTGTGAAGAATGAGGAAGGGTGGGGGAGAGGATGGAGGGTGAGGGACAAGAAAGACAGGTTTTAATAAGCAGACTCCAAGAAGAATAGTTGATGTGTACTGCATCAGCTAATGGTGATCCCAATAAAATAAATCAAATCAGATTCAGCACTCTAACCTTAAACTATATACATATATATTTTTGTTTTGTTTTTGGTTGTAGTAATGACAGAAAATAAAAAATAATAGTAATGCCAAGAAGCCAGCTCTTCTATGAAGTAGTATATCTTAGGTATCTTACAAAATTAGAGATATAACCAGGATATACCCCAACATATTTGGTGACAGACATAATGTTTTTTTTTAGATCGTTTAAGTGGACTACTCCTGTTTTGCTAATGCCACACAGTGTTATGGCATTACAGTATATAACAACCACAAGACACACTGCCATATGTCGTAAATTCAAAGTATACTAATTTAAATGCGTGCTATAGCTGTCAATATTAAGTCAACACAGAAAAACAAGGCGCAACAAACCTATTACAATCTCAAATGCATACAAAAAACGTCCTCTTGTAAACCATAACATCAGTTAAATAATTAGCAATGTTAGTTTAATCCACGACGAACAGTAATATATTAAATCTATTTAAGTTCCTTGACGCCATCAAACACAGTTAGCTTGTTGCTAGCTCGTTTGGTAAAGATACGGAGGCCTGGTTGGTGTCATTTGTCACAATATTTGCATAAACGCGGCAGTGACTGTTAAGTAGGAGATAAAAGGCAATGTTTCCAGATTGTGGATAATATTTACCTGTTTTTGCTGCACTCCTTCACATGAGAAAGCACCAAGTATTGCTCGTTTCTGTGACTGACTGTTTACGGACGCTTCCTGAACACGTCGCTGCTTCCGGTATTAGCCCGGTGCATCATGGGAAGTGTAGTTAAAGGTGAAAGCCGAACCCGTCAATTATTATGGAAACTAATAAACAAAAATTGGTGGCTCAACTGCTAAATAAAATTAATGTTACGATCATCATACTCCGAAATATGTTTATATCATATTTTACTCTCTACACAGGGACACTATGTCACATAATTAGCCCCTTTAATTTATATTCTGGGTTATGTACAGGACGAAAATACTTTCTATATCCAAAATTAGTACAGTATTATAAATAAAGTTAAAGAAACGAATTTACCGTAGGAAATGTCTTACTAAATGTTCATAATAACGCTTCTGAACTTTTATTGTGAAATCTGGACTCAAACGGAAATCCGACACTACGTCATTTCCGCTAACAGCAGCCATAGCTTTTCGACTGTGTAGTGAAACTCACATCACCGCTGTTCTGGTCAAGAAGGCCAAATAGCGAAAGGTAAGACCGACAAACACATTATGCAATTACACACGTTTAAATCGACATGTTATTTATGTGCATGCCCGGTGGTAAATTGTGTGTTTGACCTGAATACCCTTAGTTTCTCCTCTGACAACACTGCGCCGCCCGTGTCCTTGAGTAGCTAATGGTGTTAGCATGCAACAGGGAGCCTCATTGGAGGGCTCGTGTTACTTTTAGCTCCTTCTCTTGTGCACATTGATCAATAACAAAACGGTGCATTGTGGTGTTATAATATCGGTTTGATCTGGAAAAAGCAGCTTTTGTCCTGTGCTGTATCTCCTTGAAACGTCACGTGTCGCAGCGAGCATAACTTGTTGTGTTGTTGACAGTGACAGCCAGTGAGCTGTGGCAGTAGCAATCAGATTTATAGTTACCCTACCTGTTACTGTGCTAAGAGTTGATCAGCTGGACGGTGTATAAGATAATTGATTCCCAAACAATTGCCCTGTTGTGTCTAGACTCACATGACTCTCATATTTATTACATTACTTAAAGAAACTCAGAGGAAAGTGCACCAGTTGTGATATGTTTAATACCTTAATCCCTAATATATTCATAAACCAACCTCACATGATTCTGCACATTGGTCATGTTTTGTAAACCTTAGGTCAGGGAACTTTATTAATACCCGTAAGTAGATTTGTTTTGCACTAGGAGGACATCCTCATTTAAAAAAAAGACAAAAACAAATGGACACTTAAACAACATAGGACAAAGACATGGACAGAATCAAGATCGCTGATTGTGGTTCAAAATCAGAAAAATACATGCTCCATAAAAATATCAGTGTAACAAACTGTAACACATGTCTAGAGCATGGTACAGGGAGCAGAGAATAAGTTAAAAACAAAATAGATAAATAGACCATTTAATGATCTGATTAAGAGAGTTCAGTTGTTTAAAAGGAAGATGACCAAACCTCATCACTGACAAAAAATGACAAATGTCAAGGAATCGTGTCACAAAACAAAAGCTGTTGGATGGAAAAACCTCTTCATAGTCACAAAAGTCAGATTGCAAACCAATGAGCAGAGTATGTCAGTCAAAGTTAAGCTTATTATGTTGCCTGCTTTCTGTTTTCCATTCAGAGTCATGTTGCGACTGCCGACCGTCGGCCGTGCTCTGGCCGGAGCCGCCAAAGGCAGCCTGGCTCCGTCCAACACTGGTAAGATGTGTGTTGTTGTGATAACAAGATGTGGAACACTGTTTTTTTTTTTTTAGTGAAGACTTAACTCAAGGATATTTCTTTGTACGAGATTGTCATTTATTTATTGATATTTGATTTGACCATGGTCCTTTGCGTGCAATTTCAGTGCGTACCTCAGTGCGTGCTGCCAGCAACATGGTGGAGGTGTTTGTGGATGGGAAACCAGTGGAGGTGGAGCCTGGAACTACTGTACTGCAGGTGAGAAGTGTCAACTCATTCACCTACAAGATAATACAGATGTTATTTCTGATCTGATTTATGCTTTGGTTTTTCTTTATTTTGTGTAACTCTAGGTGTTTGTTATCATTTTGGCTGATTACTCTAATATCCCTCTCTCTCCTCTCCCTTTCAGGCCTGTGAGAAGGTAGGAATCCAGATCCCCAGGTTCTGTTACCACGAGCGTCTCTCCGTGGCAGGAAACTGCCGTATGTGTTTGGTGGAGATTGAGAAAGCCCCAAAGGTAAGAGGCTCCAGATTCAACACATAACACTGATACTGTAGCAGCTGCCTTGGGTCTGAATAATGATTTAAATGTTCACAATATTAATATCTAATTAATATCTGTGTTCTCAGCCGGTAGCAGCGTGTGCCATGCCCGTCATGAAGGGTTGGAACATCCTCACCAACTCAGATAAAACACGCAAAGCCAGGTACTAATTCAAATGTAAATATATATAAACCTTTTTGCGGCTCTGCTCCGCCGTTCTAAAAATAGCTTGCACCGATAATTAAAGGTAACGAACTTACTGCTAAGACTAAGCCAGTTTGCCAAAATGTTGAACTATCCCTTTAATTATTACACCTCTGTAAATTAACTTGATGTGTGTGTTTGTGTCATCAGAGAGGGAGTGATGGAGTTCCTGCTGGCCAACCACCCACTGGACTGCCCCATCTGCGATCAAGGAGGAGAGTGTGACCTGCAGGTGAGTTAAAGGGCCAGTTCACCCACGAAAACAAATCTCGCCCTGCAAATACACACACAGTAACCGCTGCTGTTTGCCTCTTTAACACTGCGTCTGTGCTGGATCCAGGATCAGTCCATGCAGTTTGGTGCAGACCGCAGTCGGTTCTCAGAAGGGAAGAGAGCGGTGGAGGACAAAAACATCGGGCCACTCATCAAAACCATCATGACCCGCTGCATCCAGTGCACACGCTGCGTCCGGTAAGTGGACAAAAAAACATCTCACATTGTTTCATGAGATCCTCCTCCATCTGCATGTTAATTTATTCCTGTGTGTGTTTTTTATTTGAAGTTTTGCCAGTGAGATCGCTGGTGTTGAAGACCTGGGAACAACAGGAAGAGGAAACAACCTGCAGATCGGGACCTACGTCGAGAAGATGTTTATGTCCGAGCTCTCTGGGAATGTAATCGACGTCTGTCCTGTTGGAGCACTCACGTCCAAACCCTACGCCTTCACCGCACGACCATGGGAGACCAGGTAGGAACGAGGATATTAGGAGGATGTCAGCTTTTTTTTTAAATCCTAGAATGGACTTTTCTTTGCAGCTTTGTGTCTTTTGTCATGGTTTCAAGTTTGATCCTCTGCTTGTTTGCAGGAAAACCGAGTCGATCGATGTGTTGGACGCCGTGGGCAGTAACATCTTGGTGAGCACAAGAGGAGGAGAGGTGATGAGGGTGATGCCCAGGCTGAATGAAGACGTCAATGAAGAGTGGATCTCTGACAAGACTAGGTGGGAAAATAAAAAACCAAATGACTGAATGTTTCAGGGTAAATTTATTTGAAATCAACTAAAGAGCTAAAATCCTAAAAATCCGTGTCCTCAGGTTTGCATATGATGGTCTGAAGAGGCAGAGGTTGACTCAGCCAATGGTGAAGGATGAAGCAGGTCAGCTGACCCCCACCACCTGGGAGGATGCTCTCACTCGTGTTGCCGGAGCAGTAAGTGTGTGTTTGCCACTTGATCCAACCCGAGGCCTGATATTTGATATTAATTGTTATTTATTCATTATATTATTTGTGTGTGTAGCTCCAGAGTGTGCAGGGCAGCGAGGTGGCAGCCATAGCAGGAGGGATGGCCGACGCTGAATCTCTGGTCTCCCTCAAAGACCTCCTCAACACGCTGAACTCGGAGAACCTCTGCACCGAGGAGGTCTTCCCCACGGCGGGGGCTGGGTGAGTCGCAGCCTAGGTAACGAGGTCGGAGGTGAAGTGTGTGTGTGATGCACAAGGTTCTCACAGTGTGTGTGTTTGCAGCACTGACCTCCGCTCCAACTACCTGCTGAACACCGGCATCTCCGGCATCGAAGACTGCGACCTGCTGCTGCTCGTAGGAACCAACCCACGCTACGAAGCCCCGCTGTTCAACGCCCGAATCCGAAAGAGGTAACCCCCTCCTCCTCTTCCTTGTCTTCCTTCCCCTCCTCTTCCTCTGCTTTTAGATAAAACTCACTAATTCTCCTCCCCTGTCAGCTGGCTGCACAACGAGCTCCATGTTGCCATGGTGGGTCACCAAGTCGACCTGAGCTACACCTACGACCACCTGGGAGAGGACGCCGCAGTCCTGAAGGAGCTGGCCAACGGCACACACTCCTTCTGCCAGGTAGCGACACACACACACACACCCACACACACACACGGTCCGAACAGGGTGTTGTTCAGAATAATCAAAATAATGCAACTTATTTATATTCTCCCTTCCCTGTTGTTAAGGTGCTTGCAGCTGCGAAGCGTCCAGTCGTGGTCGTGGGCAGCAGCGCCCTGCAGAGAGCAGACGGAGCGGCGATCCTGAGCACCGTGTCCACCATCGCTCAGAACGCCAGAACCAGCAGCGGAGTGGAGGAGGGCTGGAAGGTCCTCAACGTCCTGCACAGGTATGATGGTAACGTATTAAAGCTTCTATACGTGAAGCATAGAGGATGTGCCCCCCTGCTTATATTTGGTGTGTGTGTGTGTTTCCAGAGTGGCCAGTCAGGTGGCAGCGTTGGACCTGGGCTATAAGGCCGGCGTGGACGCCATCAGGAAGAATCCACCCAAAGTCCTGTTCCTGCTGGGAGCCGATGCCGGATGCATCACCAGAGCCGACCTGCCTAAAGAGAGCCTCATCATCTACCAGGGTACACACACACACACACACACGCACTATTCAGTCAAGTATATAATAATATAAGAATCCAAATTCATACGTTTTCATCTCCTCCAGGTCACCACGGTGACGTAGGAGCACCAATGGCGGACATCATCCTCCCCGGTGCAGCGTACACAGAGAAAAACGCCACTTACGTCAACACTGAAGGGAGGAGCCAACACACCCGGGTGGCCGTCACCGCTCCAGGGATGGCCAGAGAGGACTGGAAGGTCATCAGAGCCGTGTCCGAGGTGAGCAGGAAGTTAACTCACATCGCATTTACAGATGTTGTTCACAACTGCTCGTTAAAGGGATAGTTCAACATTTTGGCAAATTGGCCAATTGCCATAATCCCTATAGTTTTAGCAGTAGGTTTGTTACCTTTAATTGTCGGTGCAAGCTATTTTTAGAGCGGCGGAGCAGAGCCGTGAGCTGCTCAGAGCTATGCTATGGAGGCTAATGGGATTTCTTGGTTTCTCTCATCAAACTTATCAAATACACAATCCAACAACTCCAAAACTCTCTGGTGGACAAGTTGTGACCTGCACATTCACCAGCTATGAGATAATAACAGAACGTTACCAGACAGTTGTTTAGTTAACAGTTAATTTAACTGAATTGCTCCGTGTGTGTGTGTGCGCAGCTGGCCGGTGTGACGCTGCCCTACGACTCCCTGGATGAGGTCAGATCCAGATTAGCCGAGGTTTCTCCTAATCTGGTGCGGTACGACGACGTAGAGGAGGCCAACTACTTCAAACAAGCAAATGAGCTTGCCATGGTACACACACACACACACACACACACACACACACACACTGTTTCCTTAGATGATTTAGATCTCCCGGTGACTCTGTTTCCTCCCCCTCTCTCTCTCTCTCCCTCTCTCAGACAGTGAACCAGGACCTCATCGCAGAACCTCTGGTGCCGCCTCAACTCACAGCCAAGGACTTCTACATGACAGGTGAGTGTGTTTTTAATTTAGCTCATACACACATTTCACCCTCCTGTTGTCAAAGAAGGAAGGAAGGAACGAAGAAGGCATGCAGGAAGGACGAAGGGAAATAAGGAAGGAAGGAAGGACGGAGGGAAAGAAGGAAAGAAAGAAGGAAGGAAGGAAGGACGAAGGGAAAAAAGGAAGGAAGGCGGGAAGGAAAGATGAAGGGAAAGAAAGAAGGAAGGAAGGACGAAGGGAAAAAAGGAAGGCAGGAAGGACAAAGGGAAAGAAGGAAGGACGGAGGGAAAAAGGAAGGAAGGACGAATTAAGGGAAAAGAGGAAGGAAGGAAAGATGAAGGGAAAGAAGGAAGGAAGGCAGGAAGGATAAAGAAAAGAAGGAAGGAAGGGAAAAGGGATTGTGGAAAGATGGAAAGGGAAAGGAAGGAAAGAAAGATGGAAGGAGGGAACAGATTGTCAATTGGATCAAAAGAGGAAGGAAGAAGAAGTAAGGACGAAGGGAACGAAGGAAGGAAGGGAAAAAGGATTGTGGAAAGAAGGAAAGAAGGAAGGCTGGAGGAAGGGAACAGGAGGGTTAAAATAGAAATCCAGAAATGTACAACAAACCTTTTCAACCCTCTCCCTCTCTCTCTCTGTGCTCAGACTCCATCAGCAGAGCGTCACAGACGATGGCCAAATGTGTGAAAGCCATCACAGAAGGAGCGGCCGCCGTCGAAGAGCCGTCGGTTTGCTGAACGCTCAGTAACCCCCCCCTCACACACACACACACACACACAACGACAACAAACTCATCCGCTGAAAGAACACACTCTTCTCTGACGACTCTCAGCCTTGCTCCTTAATTTAAAGTTGTCCTTGGTGCTTGTTGTACACAGAATAAACCGCTCTCACTGCTGAGATCGGTCTTTGTTGAATAAAAGTGAGAAACGTATGAAATATAAATAAAATCTTACTCATGTCTTTACTCCTAGTCATTGTCTTGTGGTTCTTATATCATTACTCTGCGTAACTTCATTTCTGTGATCTACAGGTTGTGTGAGAATTAACGTCAGCCACTCCAGCATGAAAGATAAATCTCCTTTACACTGTTACACATCAAAATATTCGAAGACACGGACAGACGATGAGCTTTTGCCAGATAATCCAGGATGAAATGTGGTCAAATGTGGCGCGGAGCCCAGAGAAATACCCATAATTCTTCACTAACTAACAGGTTCAAATGAAGTCCACACACACAAACGGTGATTGCACAAAAACAAATGCATATTCTGACATTTTCAAGACTGGTGTTCACTAAAAAAAAAGTGTGTTTATGTGTGTTGAATGGATCGGGAATAAGATACTGGTGTCTGGAGCTAGACGTGTCAACTCCAAACAAATGTTTTTTGTCATATACTGTTCCCTAAGAGAGAGAGAAAGAAAGAAAGAGAGAGAGAGAGCTCTTAAAACACAAGCAGAGACACACACTTAAACACTGAAAAGGAGCGAGGACAGTCCCTCCTCTTCACTCCCTGTCTGCTCAGTGTCTGAGCCCGAGCTCAGGAGGCTCATTATTTCACTCCCTCTCTATATCTGGAGTTTATTTCCACTTCAAGGTCAGTATCATGGAAGTGCTACTTCTACATCTAATTATATTGTTCCTTATGTTTTTTGTATGTAAACTTATTGTGACTCTGTCCGTGTCTCTCTGTAGGGAGTTCATGCAGGGACAAACGGCGGGAAAATGGTTCCAGTTAAACTCCTCATCCTGGGAGCGCAGAACACCGGGAAAACAGGTGAACTGTATCTTTAACAGAAAATACATTTAGATGTAAAGTGAAGGTGCAGGATGGGGGGTTGTTGGAGGAGCTGTCACGTGTTGATTATGGAAAAATAAAGAGGTTAAGTTTAGGGTGAAGCTATGGTCACGGTTAAAGACGTTTTGCTAAATATGGAAATCTGACACAGGAGCTCTGAGCTGTTGCTTTCTTTCTTTCTTTTTTTAAAACAAGAGAAACACAAGCTCTGACATTATGTCTAGAAACCCAAAGTAACAGATTATATTAAAATCATTCCTGATGACATAACACAGCGAGGCTTTAAACAGCAGACACACACAAGTCAAACAAACAGGAATGCGTCCAGACACCTCCAGGCACAAACACAGAGAAAGCACTTGTGCGTTTGTTTAAACAAAGTCAGGGTTAAGATGACAAAGAGGATTTATCTTGAAGTAGCAATCACACTAAATAACACACAAACATATAGACAGGATGTAAATATAATATGACATAGTATAAAGGAGAAATATGAGTGTGTTTGTGTGTGTTTGGCTGCTCACCCTCCAGTCACCCAGTCTGTTTTCTGTCTCCAGCGCTGTGTGTTCGTTTCATAACCCGGCGCTTCATTGGAGAATACGACCATAAAAAGGGTAAATGTTTATTACAGAGAATTACTGACGTTACTCTGTCACTTCACGCCTGACTAACTGGATACAGAGCAAACAGTAAAATGTGTCTGTGTGTGTGTAACTGTACCACAGAGGTGACCTACAGATGTAGTCGGGTGGTCGACCAGGAAGCTGTCGATCTGGAGATTTTGGACGTCGCTTGTAAGGTAACTTTAATCTATATAATCACATATAATATGAATTTATTTATTTCAAATAGTTTTTTATTGAGTTTTCAAAAAACTGTAGTAAGAAAAAACAAAACAAAACAGTTGAAACTGACAGAGAGCTAATAGACACAATTGCATGAAGGCCATACAAACAGTTTTTTTTTTTGCTTCAATTTGTTACATTTTCAATAGTCAGCCCATGTACAGAAACAAAAAAATAAAAAAATAAAATAAAAAGGAAAAAAAAGGTCATATAATATGATTTTAATAGTTTATATAATATAATTTATCAGGCTTAAAAGATAATGTAAGACACAAAACAAAAACGAGTGGTGGTCAAAATCTCCAACAAGGTTTGGCTCATCCATCCCTGAAATATTAAATATGATGAAATGGTTGATATGATTTAAAATGATTAATTAAAAGTTTTAGTTTCATAGTCTTCTCATCTAAACTCAGCAATAATCAAGTTCCCCAACGTCGAGCCGCTCCGTTATGAACCTCAATGAATCTGATAATGTTCTGCTGACGTTTCAGTGAGTCAGCGTTTCCCATTATGGTTAAATATCAGACGTCATCATCTTCTCCAGGAAAGCCCTGCGGCCTCTCTGGAGTCGTCTATCCGCTGGGCCGACGGCTTCCTGCTGCTCTACTCCATCACACAGCGCCGCAGCTTCTTGGAGATCGCACAACTCAAGAAACTCATCGAGCAAACCAAGCAGAGTCTGGGTAGGAAACTAAACTTCACTGACTGACACTGTGCATCAGCTTTAATACTATAACATCTGATTATTTAAGCTTTGACAGGCTGAAACTAGACTATGTAGTATATTAGTCCCAGTATTAAATCAGTGAAACAAACAGCTCACTAACACACATCTCCAGAGGAACAGTGTGTTCACTGTGTTTGCTTTAAAAGTGCTGCGAGTCTCTGTTCATGCTCTGTCTGACATCTGTCTATTGTCATCTCTCTCTACACACACACATTCCCTCTTTGGTCTTCTGTAGGTAATTTGTTAACACACACAGAGATAGCATCATCATTTTGGTTTATTGCCTACACTCTGTGTGTGTGTGTGTGTGTGTGTGTGTGTGTGTGTGTGTGTGTGTGTGTGTGTGTGTGTGTGTGTGTGTGTGTGTGTGTGTCAGTTGTTCCCACAGTGCTCGTAGCCAACAAGGCCGATTTAGAAATAGGACGCGAGGTGACGACAGAGGAAGGACAGAGACTGGCCAAGGATTTAAGGTTGGTATGTGTTCGTACTGATGTTGAACTGTTGTATATTTTAAGTAGGGCTGCAACTATTGATTATTCCCATTATCGATTACTTGTTTGGTCAAAAAAATGTGTAAAATAATGTCAATCTGTGTTTCCCAAACCACAAGATGACGTCCTGTTTTGTCCACAAACCAAAGAGATAATCAGTTTATTGTCATAAAAGAACAAATAAACCAGAAATATTCACATTTAAGAAGCTGAAATCAGAGAATTTTGACTTTTTTTCTTTAAAAACTACTCAAACCAATTATTCGATTATCAAAATAATTGATGATTACTTGTTGCAGCTCTAATTTTAAGTAAACATCGTACTTTATAAACCAGCTTTTATGTCCTGAATATATTAATGTTAGATTTTGTGTGTCTACATTATATTATGGGAAGAAGACAACAACTTCATGGAGACATTGTGCATCTAATTAGGATCAACAGACATACAGTATATACAGGAGGTTATATATAAGGTTGATTAATATAAAATAGTGTTTTTTGTCTGTGCTAAAACTAAATGTGTGTGTATGTGTGTGTGTGTGTGTGTGTAGGTGTGGCTTCAACGAGCTGTCTGTAGCTGAAGCTGTATCAGCCGTGGAAGCAGCAGTGTTTCAACTCATCAGGTGTGTTTCATATCTAACCTGATTCCTGAAAATGAGATATATAGGCTACTGAAATATACTCAAAAAATCCTGTTTGTCTTGTGTTGACAGGCTGGTCCTGGATCAGAAGCGTCCTCTGCCCGACCGGCGCTCCTACATGCTGACAGTCCGCCACGCTCTGACCAGGAAGCTGACCCGCTCTAAGACCATGCAGTGGTGACACCGGGACGATTGAGTGTGGACCGGAGAGGAGGAAACTACTTCTTTTAGATACACAACAGTGGCACTGAGATACAGAACATTCACTGGACATCCACAGGGAGCCTGTGCTCTAGTTTGTTGTGTGTTTTATCCTCCAGTAGGGGGCGGCACAGCCATTTCACGAGACACGGACTCATCACAGGCGGACTAAGTCATGTGGATACCTCCTGCCCAGTTTGTGGACAGTGTTGCCAGGCCTGCTGCACAACAGAGTCCATAAGGAAGTGACACCAGCATGATGAGATGGTTAAAAATGAACATTTAATATACCGAGGCAATCATCTGTCACCTTCACTGTCCTCACACAAGTTGTTTTTTACATTTTAAACACCTCAAATATCCACTCGGTGACCCGTGAATCAGTACACAAGTTAGAGTTGACCTTGTTGTCGGAGTGTGTAGATGATGTAACTGTGAGTAAAGACCGGAGCTGGCTTTGATTACAGTCTTGGCGTTATTCAACTCCCATTTCTTGTCCTCTCTCCCAGCGTATCCCTCTCTCCTCATTGCTCACTCTGAACTTCTGAACCTCACGATCAGCAAGAGACATCTGAAGAGAAAGAGAGAGGGGAGGGAAAAAAACAACACAAAAGAGCGCCAGAGGAATAAGCCGGCGCTATAAGAGGCAAAAGGAAAACACTTTGGCATCTTATTGGTCTGTAAGAGCTGCTCAGCTTCAGCCACACTGCTCTGTTTACACAGTCTGCTCTATCTGCAGCCACTTGTAAAGCACACTGACCTCCACTTAGTATACATCACCTCCTCCACCCAGCTACCACCAACCAACCACACACACCCCTTGTGGGCTTTTACGCACAAACATGGTGCGGATAGTTACAGGTTTGACTTTAAACTCTTAGTCATTTCTATTGTATATACATAAAATCCTATTTTTGATCATATTTATGGACAGTTTCGGCGTATTTCAGGTGGATGTCGGCCCCCTAGAAGCTCTTGATCACTTGTTAAAAAGCTTTATTAATATCAAACCACTAATTTATATTCACAGCAATGAGTTAGTGCTACTGCCAGAGAGAGGACATGATGAGAACTAATTGTCTGGAGTGATGATGCAGTGGAGAACGAGCCCATCTTTGACTCACTCGGAGTGTTTTCATCCACCTCGATGCTTTGATGTTCCCACTCTTCCTAACTGCCATGCCAACGGGTCCTGAGCGGAGCCGAGGGACAGGCGGCGAGCGGCGGAGCAGCGGGAGGAGGAGGAGGAGGGCGATGACAACGGAGAGTGACGACGACGGAGAGGTGATGACATCACGGGTGGTCACCAAGGCGATGAAAGGTCAGATCCCAGTGTCACCTCTTCAGCTAAGAATAGAGCATGAGTCATACCTTCAGCATCACACCGGCGGCCAATCAGAGAGCTGCCTCTGGAGATGTGCAGCAACAGATGAGCAGCCAATCAGAGAGCTGTCACATCCAACACACAAAGTTTGTCAAAATCTGACCTGAAATCAGAGGTTAATATTTAATAATGGATTTTAACTTGTAATATTAATGACATAAAGCAGCTTCTGTGCATCCTGCGGTGTGCGTGTCGCGTTCAGGAGGGTTTGGACACTTCATCACTAACTTTCCATCGTTGTAAGTTTTTGCATGGGGTTCCTCCCACCGCGCCAGCAGCCATTTGTTCACATTCATCGCACCACAGTCTGAGAATCGAGTCGATTTCATGCTGAAGTGACATGAGTAGACGTTATAAAACTTTACAGGGTGATAATATGATCGTGTGTTTACAGCTTGTTCTGCTGTTTCCAAGCGGCAAAAAAAAAACAATCAAACCAACAGTTGTGAGCGATTTGGCGACACCTCTGGTGACTGGTGGTAACTGCATGTACTTTTTCCGTCACTATTCTGTTTGTAATGTTATGAAATACTGTAGTAAGCTAAGTGTTTAACATTGAGGTACATTTTGTCCAACTATCCACTTCCATCTCATCATATCCCCTGCCATATACTGTATACAAACCAACATTGCTCCACAGGTGGTCAAGAAATTCACAGAGCACCTTTAACTGTGATTTAGGGTTCATCGGGTTAAGTGGGAGAGTTTTACCGTAGTCAGTGGAAGGTCGCCACTGTTACACAACACCAATATGTGTGAGAGAAATTCAGAGACATCCTCTTCTCCCTTAGGGGGGGCACACCTCCGTAAAGTGATATGCAGATGAAGAAAGGAGGAGGAGGGGAGGAAACAGAGAGAGCAGGAAGGATCAAAAATAAAAAGACAGATCGAGTAAAAAAACAAGGCCGGAAGGAAGAAGTCAGGTGGCAAGAGGCTGAAGAGTAACAGGAGATGGTTATGTAACAACTGGGCTTTGAATAGGAGTATAAAACATACACAGAGATGCTTGATGGTAATCAATGGAGACAGTGATGACAAAGGAGCTCTGTCTTTTCACCTCTGCCACACCCGCTGCACTGACCTCGATGGAACAATACGCTCAGGGGGCCTCAAGTCCATCCTGCTCATGATGAGCCTCAAGTCCGAATTACAGTAAATCCTGAGTCACACTGGTGCTGAGATGAAACATGGAAATGAATTTGACTTTGTGTGACTTAGCATTTAGTGGGCAAATCAAAATCTGAACCTGGAGATGTCACAAATGGAAAGATAAAGGGATAATAAGACATAAATAAGTAAATAAATTAAACTTGGAAATGTTGTTTTCTTGTAAGTCTGTTTTTAATGAAATCTACCCAGGTTGTGTAACAGAGGTACAATGCACACACATGCAGCTCTTGACACCTGATGCTGTTTCTCTCAGCCCACTGTACAGGTATTTCAGTCTCTCAAACAGGAGTGAGCCTCAGTAATCATGGAGGAGGAAGAAATATCTGTTTAATTCTCTCTCTCTGTGTGTGTTATTGCCCGAGGCATTATCTTGCAGTGTCAAAACAGCCTCTCTCATATCACATTTTCCCATGGAGCAAAGCTGAGTGCAAGGAGGATCATAAGGACTCAGCCTAATTACCAATACTAAAATAAATCCAAATGCAATGTTTCTCTCTCACCTATACACTCTGGTGTGATCTTCAATGCTTATGCCCATTGACCTTTCCATAGCAGATGTTTGGACAAGTCCATGTGGAACTAATAATACATAACATTAACAAGGGCCCGGTTCCATCTGTGTCACAGGAAGCTGCGTTAGTCAGCCGCCAATGCACGTAAACATGAAAAGGTTTATATATAAACAAATAAACCATACATGGCCCCCAGGTAGGACCCCGACAGGTATTTTCATCTGCTCTGGTTAATGAGGTGCTCATGTTGAATCACAGAAAGTCTTCTAGCAAGAAGGATGAAGGTGTTTCTGTTATTATACACATTTTTATAGGCCCTACATTACACAGTAGCGAAAAGTGATTAAGTATTTACATTAATTGTATAGTGCACCTTTTAAGTGCGTTATGCGTATTTATATTTTCTAACACTTCATGTCAAGGTTCAGATTGTGATTTCACAATTCAGATTTTAACAGGATGCAGATGAACACTAAACTATTTATTACCATCTGTGTATTAAACATCTTATTATTCTTTCTTTTTTTTTGTTAATACTTGTGTACTGTAAATGCAGTAATATCTTAATTGAGTTATATTACTTATAATGATATAATAGCCTATAGGTAATAAGGAAGTAGCCGACAAATTGACAAAGTAATGAATTGAAGACTTGTAGGCTACTAATGTATTCCAAGCCAAGAAAATGCTTAAGGAAATAGCAATCAGAAATTAAGATAAATGTAGCCAATGATTCTTATAATGCTGTTTTTTGTTTCATTATAGGCTACTTGTCTTGTGACGAAATGTTGTGATGATATTGTCAAATTTTGAAATTACCTTGGTTGGAATAAATAAATAAAAAGAAAGAAAGAAAGAAAAGACATTAGTAAAGATACTTCCTCTGCTACTGAAATGAACTCAAGTACCTCAATTATACTTAATTACCCTTAATTATGCTAATCAGGGTAATTAAGGCCAAGCCCGTTCTCGTTATTTGACGCCACGGGGCGGGGTTTCAGTGAATATTCATGGTCGTGTGGGTGAGACAGCGCACGCGAGGGGAGGAGAGTCAGCCTCGCGCTCACAGCTGGATGGACAGCAGCGTCTCCGTCGCCGCCGACGCAGCAGCAGCAGCAGCAGAAGAAAAAACAGCAGGATGTGAATTTTTCGACATTTCTACAAGTTTTGTCAGTGACAAGGAAAAAAGAGACAGAGACAGCTGGACACGGTGTAAATAACGGGCAGGACAGTAAACGCAACGCAACGTAACGTAACGCAGCTCGTCAAGAAACAAGCTGCGTCTTCTTCTTTAATGAGTTGAGTTTAATTTTTTCAAATATTTGCGTTCAGCGCCGGTTCATTTCAGTCAAGTGAGCCACACATTCACACACAGCCATGATGGAGTCTATCTTAGACAGTTTGACAGCGGAGAAACTCTACCCGTCTGGATGCACCAACCTGTTGGACCTGGAGGAACTCAGCGACGGAGATTTCCTCACTAATGTGGTGAGTCTTCATGTTAACTCTTGCATTCACTCACCTAACTCCTCTGTTGGTAGCTTGACCTTATTTCAACCCTCTCTTTACATAACCAATGGCTTTTAACGTGCTGCAGCTGCACAGATGTGCGTATTATATTAATATAAGTAACTGCTGCCGTAATTCAAACGCACCTTTCCTGCCTGTTCCGCCCGGAGCCGGACCTCGGGAGGGCGGTGCAGCTATTAAGATCCTGACTGACATCCGGGGCTCACACACAACTGAGTATCTGAGTGTGTGTGTTTAGTTGTGTAAACCAATATGTGAGACTGGGAACACTTTCAGACGAGTTACTGGTTAACGTGTGTGTGTGTGTGTGTGTGTGTGTGTGTGTGTGTGTGTGTGTGAGCTGACAGGTGTTGCAGTCCTCAGCAGCACACCTGATTATTAATGTGTGTCTATCTGTTGCTACTGTGCAGCCAGTGTGCTGTAAATAGGCTACATCACTTCTAGCTATTGGTTCTTCATTACTTCCAATTAACTTGTCAAGTAAGTTTCATAATCAAACTTTAATTAGGATGAAGGCGTATTTCTTCATTCACTTCCTCAATAATGAAATGAAACTCTTATTTACCCAAACTCAACTTTCAATCTTGTATAATATTATAGCCTTATGATTAGTCAGTGAATTGGTAAGTCCACAAAGAGAGATGAGTTTAACAACTGCTTCGATTTTGGATGAATCATTTTAGACATTTTAAAGCAGAACAACAAATAATAGTGAAATCAGATGAGATCTTATCCATGTCATATTGTAGTTGTGTAGTAGCACCTATAGTCCAATCAAATCCTGCTTCACTATAGCTCCACCATGCTACTGCAGGATAACACACACACACATGCACCCTTCTCATGTGCTCATAACTCAGCAGTAAAAATGTCCTGGGGTGACACTTTACAGAGGCAGAAGACACACTCATTTCAAGCCTGTGAAAAGTCAAGACGACAATTAAATCTCAAAAACCACCTGCTCCCACCAGCATCCTCCGAAAACAACAGGGGGCATCAGCTGCGCGCATCCCCCCCTTATCTCTGCACCTGAGACATTGCCGCTTTTGATTTCAATACAAGCGTCACTTTGCTGGTCGACCTTTGATAATAATAATAACAACTGCAGTACGTCTCCATTTCACTCAATTTCCCAGAGAGCAGCGGGTGAGCTGGGCACCGCCGGCCACAAAATGCCAAAAATACTGCTGTGCCCTCACTTCACCCATCTTTGCACTCTTAATTTGAAAAAAGAAACAAAAAAACAGTGTGCACAGACTAAGAAACAGCTTCATTGCTGCACACTGAGAGTTTGATGAATATCACAGCATCAGTGACAGTGCTAGCAGGAAATCCTCTGTCTTTATTTCCTATTCTATTCTTCCCCTCGCTGTCTCCTTTTCCATTCTGTCTCGTTTTTTCTCTTTTCTTTTTTGAACTTTTCTCTCTATTCTAGTCGGTGAGTCAGCCCAGCAGTCTGCTTGTGGTTTGTACCCCTCTGTCTCTGTTCTAAATAAAGTCGTCCACTCGGCTGTGAAGCCACTAGGCTGGGCTGTACCACTGAGGACATGGGAAAAGACGGCTGATGAGACCAAATGGACCAAAAACTTTGATCTATAATCTGCTGTCAGGTGGTGAACCACAGCATCAGACACTTGTGGATGTCACCAATAGTATCAAAGCTATTTCATGTTATGCTTATTCCTCTCTAACTCTGTCCTCAGCTTCTTCATTGCAGTTGTGTGAACGATGGAAATTAAAGCCACATATATTTTCAATTTCACTTTACACTCTGTTTAAATCTGCATTAATGCATGCCTATAAAGGAAACACTGACATGTTATCATAAGTCAAACATGCACGTACAATGAACTTTATCAGCAATTTACACCTCAGCAGCAACATGAGGACTTATCTTGAGCTTTATTTCTTTCAGTTGTCGTGCAGCATTTACTGATAACATGCAGTCATTTGCAATGAAACTGAACCAGAACAGTTAAGTTAAGAAGGAGCTCTTTGTTTTGCAGGACCTGCAGGAGTCTGTTGGCTCATCACCATGAACAACATCTTTCACATTTCATCCGTTGTCGTATGAAAATATTGTTTCGAGCAGCTTCATTGTCGGTGGAGGAGAAGAAAAGAGAAAGTGTGAACAGATGAGTGGAGAGCATGGTTTAGTTTATTCAAGTTTAATGAAATATAGAGGATGCAGTGAACACAGAGAGATGTCAGCTCATGGGTTTTTAATGAAGTGTTTGCATTGGGACTCTCACACACAGTGTTATCTATCTCCTTCAGGATGCTGTGTGAGGATTACAGTGTAGATGGAAGAAGATAAAGTGAATTAAGTCGTATTATGCTTATTATTTTCCAGAGGAAGAATTAGTTTGGATCAGGAATTAGGAGTCTGAATCCCTTAACAGTCATTGACGGATGTGCTTTGGCTACTGTTTGAATTGTACAAATGATTCAAGGTTAATCGGAGGCGACTGCTTTTGTGATGCATTTGCATTGATGCGTCATGTGCATCCAGCATGGAGTATGCGTTGACAACATCATCTGCTTTACATGTAGGTCTCCTGAATCCTGGAGGAAATTAAAGTCGGCCCTGCCGCAACAGTTATCTTCATTATTGAATAGATAGGTCATTTGGTTTATAAACAGTGAGATAATAGTGAAAAACGGCCACCGCAGCTCCTCAGAGACCGAGGTGACGTCTTCAAAATCCATTGTTTTGTCCAGCCAGAACATTTATTAGCACACAATCTCAATAAAACTGCAAATCCCTCCCAGTGGAGAATCTTTAAAAGTTTGGATTTGTCATTGTAATGAGTCAAATAGTCAATTCTTTCTATCTCTTGATCAAGGAGATGAATTCTCCTGATCATGCTGAACCGCCTCCCTCGGCAAGAACGTTTTAAAAGTTGAGGAGAAGTGTGACTCTGAGACTTTTCAGACTGTGTGATGATGCTTGAGGCCCAGGGAGTGGGATTTATGGAGCGTAAATTCATGCGGGGCCAGAAGCCATTGTAACCATGGTAACCACCGTGCACATTTTAACATTTTATTAACTCTGCGCCGCGGGGCCAGTTTTTTAAAAACATGTTGAGTACAAAATGCAACACGAATGAGGAAAGATCGGACACAGTGCATGTTCAAACTGAGGCTTCAGCCATTGATTATCCCCCAGTATTTTCTCAATAATCACTTATGTGTCCATTGGTGGTGTCTGAAAACACCCTGACCAACCATCTCTTGCATCTAAAAATAGTCATATATGACACAGAAAAACAGCAACTGACCAAGCTGCAACCAGAGGAAGTTTGACCTCTCTGCTTGAATCAATCAATAACTGATCAAATCGCTGTAAATCATCATATTGTTCAGATTTGGTCTCATCAATAGATGGATACAGACATATGTGAAGTCATGTAATAGTGAGTTCAGGTGAGGACAGAGCAGGAAGGAAGTTTTCCACCGACACACGCATCATACTGTATGTTTGCTTCTTTTCTATTCTGTTCTTTTCTATTCTATTCACTTCTATTCTTTTCTATTCTATTCTCCGTTCAGACCCTGTACTCCAGCTTTAAAAAGACACACCCATCTAATTTGCATGCCCGTTGCCGATTGGCCGCTGAGCTCTCAGAAGGAATGTGAGCAGGCATGCAGCAGTGTGAGTGTGAGAAGGAAAAATACTTCTGCTGTTTTACTGAGAACTACAGCTCGGTTCACGTCTGTCTCAACACACACACACATACACACACACACGCACACACACGCTGACAGACACAGTAACCATCTCCCTCCTCTCTCACTCTTAAGTGCAGCTCATGTGAAGCCAAACACAGCTGCACATCACCACATGAAGCCAAACACAGGCGAGAACATTGACATTTTCTTATCTGTGGCAGGCAGCGTTATAAGATAATGACATGATGCTCTCTGGTCGCATTACACACTGCAAAAAAAAAAAAAAAATCTCATGTGTTATGCAACAAATCTTATTTAAAACCACTGAGAAACTTAATGCAGAGAGATCATCTCAACTGTGTGAGACTTTTTGTTGTTGTTGTAGATTGAAAGCGTTATCCAAATGGCTTTAGATTAGCTGTGATCAATTTGCAATTTTATATAACATTTCAGATGGAGGTATTTCCTTTATTAGAAATGATATAAAAACAAAAAATGCATGTGCATGCATGTGGCAATTTCCCAGAGCCACAAATCACCATTGTCAAATTGCAACCAACAGTCCAAAACCCAAAGATATTCAGTTCCCTCCCTGTCATGTGTGATGAAGAGAAGCCTCAAACTATCGCATTTTAAAAGCTGAAACCAGTGGATTTTTATAGAAAAAAGGTAGAAGTGCTGCTATTGCAACTTATCAAATTAATCTCTGGGTGTCTGCTCCATTGCAGCTTGGATTGAATGACATGGAATCAAGAAAATCCATTGAGAAACAGACAGATGTAGTGTGCCGTGTTTATGATAATAGAACAAATAGAGCGAAGGCAATCATGGCTGCAACGGTAGTGCTGCAGAGAGAAAAGTGTGTCTTACATTACAGACCGTTTCCTGCAGCATTTTTAGTCTCGAGTCCTACTTACTTTATTTCACCAAACAGGAATCACACAATACCTAATCATTTGTCCTTAATTGCTTCGATCTGCAGAGAATAATAGTAGCTTGTGCTTTAATTTGGTTTCTTTGTCCCACTTGAATAGTAATATAAGAATCAGAAACCAGGATTTAAGGACATCCAGAAGGAGCCGAGCTGATTATTTCCAAATGACAGCAGCTTGGAGGGCCGGATTTTAACCTTGTAGAGAACATTTTCTTTTCAGTGTATCCCCCTTTGGCCCTTACATGTTGTTCTGAGGAGTTTTACGATGGTTTCCACTGAAATTTTCATGCCATAATGACACAAGCCTTTTTGGCCTGGCTCTCAGCGGTCCAGTTCATCGCTCTGCTTTCCTTCATCTGCGCGCTGGGAGCATGTGGTTCATCGTGCTGTACGGTTGTGAGGGTGCAGCAGGTGGCTCCTCTTTACCAAACAGCCGCCGCATTTAAGCCGACGTTTAAAAAATAACACCAAAATGAATCATTTGGTCGTTCTCTGTCTGTTTCACCTGTGGCATCCAAATGACAGGAGAGGAGAGAGGTGTGTTGAGACTCAACACTGTTAATTACAGACGCAGCAGAGCCTCTCTCTGCATTTATAATTACTCCTTGTGTCTGTCTTCTCATGCAGGCTCTTTCCCCGTGTGGTTGACTTCTCAGCCCCATCCCCTCCTAATAACACCCCAGCACTGAAATAAACTATAAAAAGTGTCAACTGCTTTCTAACACTCCCTAATGGGATTCTTTTCCCAGCAGAAACGGGGAGTGTTTCAGGTAATGAAAGGTCCAGACCCCCCGACTGCAGCTGCCTCAGCACCGCCATCATTAAGCTTTGTGTCCCAACAACAACAACAGCTTCTGCTGCATGTGTATTCCTCTGTTGTACATGGTACACAGAGCTTCTGGCAATCGAATAATTTCTCTTGACTGTGTGATGACAGCACAACACACTCCCTCATTCATCAATTTGCCCTTTAATCCACGGCCAGGTTTTGTGCCGTCGGGCTTTGAAGCATACGGATCAATCGGCAATCAGGGGAAATGTTGAACTATTAGATTTCTCTTTTGGTTAATGAACTAAAAGAAGGGAGTGAGGGAGGGAAATGGCAAAGTGAGAGGAGGAGGAGGTTTTTGAGGCCGATTAGCCCAACATGTCTGTCTGGGGTTAGAAAAAACAAACAGTGCCATGCACACATCCATCCAGGTGGTGCCAGGTGATGGATAAGGAAAAGATTAGGGTTGTTATGGGAGGAGGTGGGAGCTGCACCACTGGCCCCAGGTGCTGGCTCCAGCTGAATATTACTACTAGAAGTACAAGAGGTAACTTCTATATAGTGAAATGTCAGTAGAGCGCAACATAAACACTACTACTGTTGGACTAATACAGCTAAGTTTAGAAATGTTTCAACTATGGAGTTTTCTCTCCCTGCACCTCTCCCGTCCCGTCATTATAGTAATTTCAGCCACATTTCTCCATCTAGGAAACTTTTCACTGTTTATTTTTAAGCAGCACAGTTTAAATGTGACCTATATTCCCTAATAGAGCCAATGGAGTTAAAGGGCCAGTGTCACGGTTGTTTCAAGGGATATTGTTTCGAATGGGTAGCGCAGCAGGAGGACAAGGCTGCTCTTGTCTGAATCTCTGTTCCTGTGTGTGTGTGCACTTGTTTGTGAATGAGTGAGTGTTTGTTTGTGCAGAATCAGTGAGCGCATGCACACACCTTTATTGAGCAGATGGCTTTTTGTTCCCTTTATTTTTCTTGTCTTTTTCTCACTTTAAATCTGTGTAATTGATCCTATGTTCTATTTATTATTATTTTATCTTACTGCTTTATTACACATCTCTTGATTATAAGTCAAGATAATGTGCAGCTGTGAATTAAGTTAAAAAAAAGAGCATTTTCTTGCAAAACACATACTCACAAAACATACACATACTTCAAATCTCACATCATCTCCCAGTCCAGTTTCAAAACATCAGCAGCTCCTCGTGGGTCATGTTCTCCTGTTGTTTCACCCAGCCTCTGTATTCCTACCTTCTGTGTGTGTTTGTGCTTCGCTCCACGTGTTTTTTTTTTTTATCAGACAGCTGCATGTGTCCCAGACTAACTCCAGACACACTTGACCTCCCAGAGCACAGTCACACACACACACATGCTCTGGGAAAATGCATGTGTCAAGGTGAGCGATTCCCATACTCCTGCTGTGCATACAGTCCTGGCTTTGAGTTCATCTCAATGCCTCTCTTCTGCAGTGATAGACGCTATTAGTTTTGATGTGCACATGTACAAGAGAATAAAAGCCAAACACGCACTTTTAACAAATCCAATCCTTCAAAATAAAAGCATACACAACATGTTTTACGAGCATTGGCTCTCTTAAATAAGCACCGGTGCGAGGGAGGTACAGCATCATGCAGGGGGTTTACCAGAGCTACCTGCTGTTTGATGGAAAACCCAGAACAATGCACAGGAACAGGGGAATATGTTTCATGGAGCTGGGAGGAGCTGAAGAGAGTCAGATGAGTTCATCACCACAAGTGACCCCTTTAACATACACATGTGATCCATTGTTGATATTAAAAAACTATTGAAGTTGGATCTGTGTTTATTATCCCAGATCTATCTTCATTGTTGCTACTGGACTGATTTAATCTGCTGTGACACACTGGCAGAGCTGGAGCTAATTTTCAGAAATAAAACATGTAAATCAATTTTCGTATTTGTCGTTAATCAAATCAGAGCTATATCTGTCACCGTGTCTGTGTGAGGAGCCTTCACAGTTGACTTGTGTAGTAATGGGTTCCAAACAATCCATCTGTGTGTGTGTGTATGCTTTTATTCTGCTTTGTGCATGTTTGCTCAAGAGCAGGGTGACTCATATTGTGTGTGTATGTGTGTGTGTGTGTGTTTGTGTGCGTGTAAACCAGTGAAATCAGAGCACCATGTTGTCCCAGGCTTCCAGAACAACGTCTCTCTGCTCGGTGACTCATTCATCCAGACTGAGGATGAATCTATCAATGCTGTTTCCCACTCGCTGCCTCTCTGTGCCATCAGCACCGTCCAGACTGTCTTGGTTGTCTCACACTTCACTTTCTGAACATAACAACCAGTTGATTGTTTGAGAAAAATATGTGTCAGGTTGGTCAGTCATAAAAAATTATTATAAGTGGTGTGTAATGTAGTTATTTTCTGACAGTTGCAGAAATCTCATTTCTGCAGGCTGTTACACCCACGAATGCAAACTATTAAAGGGATAGTTCAACATTTTGGCAAATGGGCCCATTGCCATAATCCCTATAGTTTTAGCAGTAGGTTCGTTACCTTTAATTGCCGGTGCAAGGTATTTTTAGAACGATGGAGCAGAGCGGCGAGCTGCTCAGAGCTACGCTACAGAGGCTAATGGGATTTCTAACAGAACATTACGAGCCTGAGTTGTTTTCGAGGTAAATGCCGATGCGCACCAGCGGTTTTGCATGAATTTACCTCTAAAACAACTCGGTCTCATAATGTTCTGTTATTATCTCATAGCGTGGTGAATGTGCAGGTCACAATTTGTCCACCAGAGTGTTTTGGAGTTGTTGGATTGTGTATTTAATGAGTTTGATGAGGGAAACCAAGAAATCGCATGAGCCTCCGTAGCGTAGCTCTGAGCAGCTCTGCTCCACCGTTCTAAAAACAGCTTGCACCGACAATTAAAGGTAACAAACCTACTGCTAAAACTATAGGGATTATGGCAATGGGCCAATTTGCCAAAGTGTTGAACTATCCCTTTAACATGCATATAAGCATTAGGCTACTATCAAAGAACAGCTGATGGGAATATATCTACAGGCTTTAGCACCATGACACTCCAAGATCAACCACAGTAGGTTGTCAATAAATACTGTTTGAATGTTTTAAAATCAGTCTTTTTGCTGCATTAAATAACTATTTCTTGTCTCCATGTGTCTTCGTGTGTTGCAGCCTTTCTCAGGTGACCAGATGGACGACTTCAGCAGTGAATTATTCAACAGTTTCTTCGACGACCATCTATTAGAGCGGCCCCTGCTGGCAGACAGACCTTCACTTTTACACATGGACATAGACAGCAGCCCAGGTCAGCTCCTCTTCTTTTTTTTATTCTGAGAAACTGTCATCAACTATTGTTGGTTTTGCTCCAACAATAGTTTGTTGTAAATGCACAATGACAAATACATCTTGATTAATCTTAATCACAAGAACATACATGCGTTGTTCAACAGTATAAGAAGCGGCGTACTCTTGTAAGATTTGTACTGAAGGGGTTCGGGGGTTGGATCGCAGTGGGTTTTTCCTTCCTTCCTAATTTTTTCCATTATTAAAATCTTACAGCAGGTAAAAAAAAAAAAAAGTTGGTTGGTGGAACCCTTTCCATTGGCCAACCACTGTCTTGAAGTTGTTCGTTTTGAGATGCATTTAGGTCCAAGTTTTCTTCTGCTCCGCTCATAGTCACATGTAGATGACCCTCTTGTTTCCTTGACTAACCTCCAACGACGCCGCAGCCAGTTGTTCCACTGCTTCGCCAAAGTCTGGGTAGAAAAGACCCCAGTCCCATTATTTGGTTTAATTCGAAAGCCAACACTCTGCACGCAGACCAACTGTATCAAGATGTCAACCACTGAAATCAAACTGCCTCAGCCTTCCCAAGAGTCAAATTCCTAGATCCGAGAGCCAGTTTCTATTGCCAAAGTCCGAAACTTCCAAAACTGCTGCCTATTAACCAGCAGGAAATACACTGGACCTCTATCCCTCACCTAGCAGGTGCTGGCTCCGTGAAGAGGAGGTTAGTTCAGGCTCGGCTACTACCGACTAAGGCACTCGCTTGCAAAGTATCCTCTCGGAGCTGCATGAATAGATCCTGGTGTCCCTGCTCAGAGTTGATGTCAGTAAGTCTCTCGGTCTGTTGGAGCTGTCACAAGGATGTAGCACCACTTGTCATGCTCATCCAGATCACTGGAGTAGCCAAGACCGCCACGGTGCGATGTCTGTCATCATTGGAAGCAGTAAAAACATTTTGGACGGACATGTTTTGGAAGATGTTAAATCTATAGATTCATAAATGCCAAAAAAACCACAGGTCAATTTGATTTAAAAGTCACTCTCACCACGTTGGACCTTTTAATATTTACATTTAAGTCGGATTTATCCTTCAGATAAATGTAGCTCAAGGTTAAATAGCCTATGCATAAATGCATGTCTTTTTAAAAGCACTGCAACAAATGTATTACTGATTATCATCATAAGGAGAGTCCCATCATTGTGTGTCCGTGCAGACACGACATGGTTTATCGCAGCATCACAAAACTGCTGGAGTATTGAATCTATTCCCTGTCTGATAAAAGCTTTTGAATCCCTCAGATATTCAAGCAGAACACAGCTACTCTTTAAGCGAAGACTCTGCCCCCCAGAGCCCGGCCCTGTCAATCAAAATGGACCAAGAGTCTGGTAGGTCAATTGATGTTTTGTTTTTTTCGTATTTTCTCCTTTAGCTGTAACAGTTTATGCTTCTTGGAAAAAAGCTGCAGCTGATGTTTAGTCTGGTTCTTTATCACCCTGGTGAACATCAGCCTGACCCTGTCTGTGCGTGCTTGTCTGTCAAACTGTACACGCCTCTGATTGGCCGGATCCACCGTCTCTCGTATAATATGGGTGGGTGATGATTGGTTTAATGTGTTGTCTATTATATTGCATGAAGGGGCAGGGCAATATGAAAACACTGTGTATTTCAAACGCTGCTCTGTCCGTCTCTCTCTCTCTCTCTCTGACTCATCTTCGCCATCATCCCCTGCTGTCTTCTCCTCTTCCTCTGTCTGTACCTGACTGTCTCACTCTGTCTGTCTGTCTGTCTGCCTGCCGTCTTCTCTCTCCGTTTGTCCCGGGGATCCTGCTGCTCACAGCATGAGCCCAGTCTGAGCAGTTTTCCTCCAGCTAAGCCCTGCCCACCTAACACACACACGCACAGTGCTCTCACACACACACACGTGCACACACTTGCACAACACTATGACAAGCATATGGTTTTGAGTCTGCAGCTTTAGCCGAAGCCAGCGGAAACTCTCTCTCTTTCTCTCTCTCTCTCTCTCTTCTGTCAGGTTATCTTTCACTCTCTTCCTCTCTGTATCTGACTCTTCTTTTTTTTAATCTTTCGCTGTCTCCCTTAATCCAATTAAATCCCACTTTATTGGTATGAATATCAGATTATACGAACTGCCAAAACCGCACATTGGGCAAAAAGGGTCTAATTTTACATAAGAGAATAAAAAAAACAACAGTTTGATGCATGCGTTGCCAGTGCGTGCGTGTGTTCAGCTCAGCAATGAGAAGTGGAATATTTCTGCAGATAATAATTAGCTTCAGCAGAGAATAAAATCCAGGTTGTAAATCAATGTCAGATAGAGTTAGAGCCACTCTAATCATGCATCCTTTGGTTAGAAAGTAAATTCCAAATGATACCAAAGGAAGCAGAACGTTATGTAAATTAAAATGACATTAGAATGACATATTACTTAATAAAACAAAACATTTAACCAGATTTTATTTCAAACTATTTTTGATAAATAAATGATGGTGGTTTTGTGTTTCCATCTTTAGTTGTGTACTCAGGTCAAACTCACATATGGAGCACACACACACACACACACACACACACACACATACTGTATCATTTGCATTTGAATCTATTCCAGCCTATTTATCACTGAACTTTATCCAAAATGCATTTCATAACCTGCATCTGCTCCATAAATCCTCAGCATAAACTTTCTGGCACTTTCATTCCAACTGTTTTACATCTCTACCTTACTGTATATCAGCTGCACAAATGGACCATTATATTCCTCACGGCTCACAGGTTTTGGGCTCGAGTTATGCCTCCGTGTGTCTGAATTTGAAGCAAAGAACAAATAAATAATAGTTTAAAAAAAAGGGGGGATTATGGGATCTTAAATCCAAAATTTGATCTCATTGTCTGACTCATTCATGCTGGACGTTCTGTCTACAATGGAAATCAAACATTGTTCAGACAGTTCGTAGGTGATTGTTTACTCTGCAGAAAAGCTGTAAATTATATCTTAATCTCTGAAAAAGGCTTTTTTTTTTTCATGATGACTGTTTTTTTCTCAGCTTTGTTTAATCTCGAAGGAATGTTTGGTGCCACAGCCGAGCCGTTCGCTGCCATTTTGGCATCTTAAGTATTTTGACTGAGACCGTTGCAGCTGTACTAATGAAAAATAACGAATCACTGGAAGGATGGACTTTGACATATCGTTCTGTAGTTGCATGGTGCCGTTTATACAGTGTTTGGAGAAGATAATTTAGTCCAGTTGATAGGCAATATGCAGCATATTAACACAAAAGCACATACTGAAAGGTCTAATAGCAGGAGGTCTTGGCTAGATTCTCCAATAAATTCTATAAATCCTTTGTTTTCAGCTCTAATCTCTAATAGAAGCCAAGAAGAAGCTCTGCATGTAGTTCCTCGTCCTTGTTGCACTTTGTGACTCCTCACAAACCTCTCAACATGGAGTGAGAGAGCACAGTAGTGAGCTCAGCAGTTAGTTTATCATGATGAGAAATGTTAGTATTTGTTGATCTTTCAGAAAGAAGATGAAGCTGTGGATCTTCCTCTGTTTAAGCTTCTTCTCCAAACAGAATTAAAAAGTTCACAGCTGTTCAGATCTATGAACTGATCACAGATCAAATCAGATTCAATTTTTTTTTTTTTTTTTTTTTACCACACAGCTCAAATATCACTGATGCTGCAGTGTTTAAATTACAGGAGGGAACCCACTACAGTCTAAAGTCTCTTTTTGGCTTGAAAAAATAATAATGGTTTATTTTATTGATCATAACATTTTAATACTGCTTTAACAGTCGATAGGACATGAAAATAAACTCAAACTATAGAACACATGTTCACCCATTGCCAGATGACGCATACTGTAGATCCCAATAATATTAAATGGTGAGGAAACAAATTTACAGCACCATGAGAGCATGTAATAATACTGATATTGATATTGCACTTTAGTGGTGCAGAGTGAAACAAGAGGCTCTTACTTTTAGTGATGGAAAATACTATATAAACCCAGTAAAATGTGCTGACACTGTCGGTTTGCGTGCTTTATGCCACTCATTACATGCATTCATATACAGTACACGATTATTGATACACAGGAAGTTCAGCTGTCCTGCCTCCACTTTTTTTCCCCGGCCTATCTCAGTCTGTGGTCTCGCTGCCTCTTACGCATTAAAAAGAGAAGCTGTGTGTTTTACTGCAGCTCCAACTGCGCAGCTCCACCTATTGTTTTAATACTGTTTCTGTCCCACTGAGATCAAACGCAGTCACCACCTCTCCTCTGTTAGCTCCCTGCGACGACCGCCAGGAGCTTCTGGTCATTAACCAGCCCTCCGGTTTGTTTTTTTTACCTGTGTTTACAACTTTTTACCCACAAAGGCTGACTTTCTTTTCACTTTTCTGTTAATACAGCATCCACAGAGATCCCATTGAACAGTACATAACTGAAAGGATCAGGTTTACTCTTTTTTTTTTTAGTTTCCTATATGTGGAAGAAAGCACATTACGCTTTATTATTTAGAAAAATGTCTCTTAATTCCAAGGCTCAAAAATAATGGGATCATTTTTGATCATGTATAGGAACAGGGTTATTATAGTCAACTAATTCTAAGACTAAAACTAGCAGTGAAAACTAAACTGAATTGCAGATAACATCAGTTATAGTTGTAGTTTTCTTAGAGTTGCAGGAAGGAAGAGGTAGATAAGAGTGAATTTAACGTGACGGGAACATTTATGGGATGCAACTTAAGGGAAAAATCCCACAAATTTGGAAGTTCATCTTCAGAGTCTCACAGAGGCTTTCTCCTAATACCTGAAAAACTAAGACTAAGACTAAATGAAAACTAGTAAATTCCTCAAACTAACTAAAACTAAACTGAAATAAAAAAGGAAACTGAAAAACTAAATAAAAACAAAAACTAATGAAAATGTTAAACTATAATAGACTTGGTTAGGACCTGGCTTTTGTCACCCACACCTTAATGAGTTTCATTAATTAGGCCAAACAGTCCCTTTTTAATCCAACTGTCTAAAGATCACTGAGTCTGAGTAGCAGCTCTCCTTTACATCGGCTACAGCAGCTAACAGCTTCTGGTTTCCATTAAAGAGACGTCCAATCAGGCCTGGGCTTAACGAGGGCAGGAGGCTTAACGAGGCTGAGGTTTGCAGCTGGGCCGGCTTCATTAGCAGAGACCTGCGAGGGTCCGACACACAACCAGTAAACAGCCAATCCGCTCAAAACTGGATCCTCTCATCAATTAGCGAGGTCGATGATAATTTGATGAAACTGGTGACATGTCGCTGCATACGAGTGTTTTATTAGATGCAGCTGTGCTTTCCGTGTTCTGACACTGCCATAAATCTAACACTGCTTTACAGCTTCCTCTGTGTTTTTATCAGATTTTTATAAAAAAACAAGGATTGAACCAACCAGCAGAAAGTTGATAAATGTAGATTGGTAGATAGTATATGTACCAAACTCTGACTGTGGTATGCAGCGTTTAATGAATGAGTCACTGCTTGGAGACCAGCTCATTATATAGCTACTCCACTCCATGTGCTCCCTGCTGATGTAGCACAGAGTATAAATCTGTATAAATCATAATAATTTTTGCAACATTCAGACTTTCCCTGCAGAATTTCCTCTTCACCAGCATTTCGGTCTGTGATATGATATCTAAAGAAAAACCTAAAGACCACCCTCATATCTACTGGCTGGCAACCCTGTGATTTTCCCTCTGGTGCGAACATCGGTTCAAAATGTCGACTCCTCTGCATGTCCTGACAGACCTTTTCCACAGCAGACATTTCCACTTATCAGCAGCAGAGAAAGAGCAGGTGAAACAAATGTCAGCGGCAAGGCATGACAGTGAGTCAGCGTGCACAATATGAACACCAGCTCATCTAAATGGAAATGGAAAACTGGAATGCAGTTGTTTTAATGTTATCAATTACACCGGTGGTTGTCTTGCTGTGACACGCCAAAATGTCTGCACTGAAAATATTTATCCAGCGGGTTAATGGGCAGGTTACCATGAAGTTTATCGATTAGTTTCTTCATGTTGTGGCCGTTTTGCCGTGAAGTGAATGAAAGGTCTGAATTTGATTAGAAGCAGAACAGCTGATATTAATAAACATCCCCATTGGCTCGCGTTGCAGATCAACTCAAGACTTCCCTCGTAAGCAGCCAAACTGGTTATTTTTGACAATCCTGAGGCCAGAGTTTATTTCTGATATTGACTCCACAGATTACAGTGTTGAGCTCGCAACTTATTGGCTTTAGGTTTTGTCCAAACCAGAGGAAAGAAGCCGCAGAGATTTGTTTTTAGGATGGATTCTGTCTGTGCTGATCTCTGCTGGAGTGATGGACAGGATAACGAGTCGAGCTTCCAGCTCTCTGACCGGCACACACACACACACCTCCGCCCCCCCGCCCGCCTGCTTCTGCCCATCACACACACACATGGGTTGTAAACTTCGGAGCATTTTACCAGCAGAATGTTGCTAGGAAACCAGGAGGTGATTAAAATGACGTCCACTCCCAATACACACACACACACACACACAGCAGCTCTTGTCTTGTTAACCCGCTACTGCTCTCTTTCCACACACCACAGGAGCCCTTTAGGTGAGTGTGTGACAAACATCAAAGTATCTGACCTGGTGTTTTATTCCAGAGATAAAATGCTGACTTGGTAACGCACCACACACCCGTCCGCCTCTACATAGCTACCAAAACGCTGTGTCATGGCCTCACTTTTGAAAATAAAGTGAAAATTAAAACAAAACTCATATTGATTATTAGTTAGACGTTCGCCTAATGAAGCAGTGACTAATCACTTTACCTTAGTTTAATTGAAAACATGCACAGTGAACATCCAGCTCCCCTTGTTTGGATGGACTTGCATTGTACAAATGAATACAAGATAATTTTGAAAATAAAGATGTGCATAAAAGACGTGCACATTGCTTCCATCTGCAGACATAAACACCTGGACTACAGCTTTCCATAAAGGTGGAGGTAGATGAAGCTTTCTTTCTACTCTCTTTAACTGTCCACAACTCTGCACATCTATTTTATAACTGGAAGATTTCCTTTAACTTGTAAAAGTTTTAAAACGTCCTCACATGGTATTATACACCGGTCTTAGTAGTACCCCCCCATCACCAGTGAACCACATCTTCATGTGTAAAATTGCTGGAACGCTCCTTTTAAATCCACTTAATGAGAAACCTGATGGAAAGATCAGAGATGACCTGTCAGAGAAAGGCCACCTAGTCTGTTAATTTTGGATTATATAATGCTGTTGACTCCAGCATCTGGATTCTGTCTCTCTGAGAGGAATTAAGTTAACTCGATAGTGTGCCGAGTAAAGTCTGGAAACAACCAAATCTGGGGCATGAACAGAAAAACAGCTGTCCCAGGCTTTCCTCGGCGCAGATATCCAACTAACTCGGTGAGCTTGTTTTTTGAGATGTCCTTGAGGAGATTCTTCCCGGTGGCAAGATTTTCTTCTGGAGCAGAATAATAGCCCATAATGTCAGACAAAGATGCAGTGGTGGTTGCAAAAGGTTCTCACGCGGGTTACCGAGCCGTGTGGGAGTCGAGGCTGCTCACAACGCACTGAAGGGAACTTAGGAAGAGTCGTCAGGACAGTGAAGTCTAAATTTAATATAAGCTCTTAAGTATAGTGCATTCAGAAAGCATTCCTTTTTTTTTTCATATTTTGTTATGTTGCAGCCAGCCTTATACTAAAAGCTCATGTTTTCTCTAATCAGTATGCAATCAGCATCCCATAATGACAGGGTGAACAGAGTTTTTGATTTTTTTTTTTTGCAAATTTATTAAGATGGAAGTCTCTCCTCAGTGAAAATGTGCACAGATGCATCTAAAGGAGTCGCAGGCTGTAAGAAACAAGAGTGTTTGTTCTGTTGAAACCCATTTTGAACTCTTTGGCCCTAGTTTAAGCGCCATGTTTGCTGAGCTTGAGCTTGAGCTTGAGCTTGAGAGAGGATCTGGATCTGTGGAGGAGAAAATTCCCCAATCCAGGTGTGCAAAGCTTGTCGCGTCACAGCCAAGTAGAAGAAGACTCGCTGGCAGAGCTGCTGCAGCTACTGAGAAAAATTGTTGTTTTATTTGTGTGCTCGAATTTCTCCCGAGGACATTTGTTCTTCTTATATTTTATTTTATTTTTTTATTAGCTGGTCCAGATCATTGGGCTACAGCCGTTATCATTTCTTATTATTCCATTTGTTTGGACAACATGCATCTTCTGCACTTCACATGTGTTTTTGCTGAAGGATTGTGACGATGCTTCCATGAGAAACATCTCCCAGATAGCAAAGAATCATTGAAACAGTGTTGTATAGTTAATGTACTATGTAGCTGTCATCCAGTCTCAGGAGCATCTTTGTTCATGTACATACGTGTGTCTTGTCCTTTTCCTCTGTCCTCTGTCACTTCATCGTCTGTTATCCATTCATCTGTAATATTATATTTATATAAGTAAATAATATATATGTATCTATATGTTAATTATATAAAAAGCATACTTATTTTGTATTATAATCCTGGCTCCACCTAGCCATAGCTTCAATGCATCATGACCGCAATGCCGGTCTTGAACCCACAACCTTCAACTCCAACACCACAAGTGTAAACCTCTCGACTACCCAGCCGAGCTGTCTTTTTCCCTGGCTCCTGGTGTATTTGAGTTCCACATTGAAAGGAAACCCACCAGAGAAAAGCAAAGTGCCAACAGCAGGGCTTGAACCAGTGATCTCTGCGTCCACAGTCAGGAGCTTATCCTGTAGGCCACCACTGGATGAGGGACTTGAAGATGTGGGACTTCTACTGACTCGTACGGTGCACGGCACAGCACCAGAAAGCAAACACACCAAAAGTGACAAACAGTAGAAATCTCTCCAACAGCTCCTTCCAGGCGCTGGCACCAGCACCAGAGCCTCTTCATCATCCTGCCCACTGGGACACCAGATACACCAGGAGTGCCAGTGACAAGCTCTTCTGCAGCCTTTGCAGAGGCACTTATATCCCTAAAAATACTTTCTGCAGGTCACCGTAGACTAAACAGTGAAGTACCTGCCACATGCATCTAGAAATCCACCCTGGTTGTGTTTTGGTGCACCTCCTTTGAAATTGTACTCTGAGCTTATTGTCGGGTCACTCGATCATGCATATTTTCTGCAGTGTTTAAAAACTGCAACTGTTTCTTTTCTCAGGAGGGATACTGAGGACGAGTCGCTGCTGGTTCAGCCCGTCTTTTTATTTCAGGGTAGATACACACTCGCAGGAGACAAATTATGCACTACAGTTGCCAGAGCGACGTCGTCCAGCAGTCTGTAATAACCAGGCTGGTCAGGAAGTGCTCAAATGTTTTGGGAAAGCTCTTTGAAAGTGTGATTTATAATCTACCCGTTACTTCCCATTGGAAGACCTACAGCAAAGCCTGAAGAGGAATACTGGTGTTGACTGGACTTGTGCACACATGTTTGCATATATAAAAGAAAGCAAAAGCATCTTATTCTTTTCTTTTATTCTTTTCCGTAGAGTTCGAATGGAGCTTTAGTCAGGACCTGTCGGCCATCTTGGTGAAACAGGAGGAACCTGATGTGGTCCAAAGGTTAGATCCACAGCCGATGGAGGGCCCGCCTCTCATCTTAAGCCCCCCACCCCCTCACAGAGGATCAGCTTGGAAACACACGGTGAGCATCCACCCTGCGGCGATGAAACGCTGTTTATAAGAAGCTGCTGCTGATTCTTCACCGGTGAGTCGAGAAGCGACCTTAATGAGCGTCACCGCTGTGTGTTTGTCTGTCCTGCCAGCAGGAGTGCAGTCAAGACGACGACATGAAGCCAGTGGCTATAAAAGACGAACCCAGAGAGATGGGACAGTACCTCAGCCTGCCCAGCGGTACATGCAACACACACACACACACACACATGATAGAGTGGCATCACAATTCAATTCTGCAAAAACACAAGTGCATCTAATCCCCACAATCCCCTCCATCCTTTCATACAGTCTGAAACTGACTCACTCATTCAACACTCTCCCCTTCTATAGATGATGCTCTCCAGCTCCCGCCCACCCCTCCCAGCAGTAACCACGGCGACAGTGACGGCTCCCTGCCTCCCTCCTCCCCACACCTCGCTCTGCCCCCTTCTTCCCCTCAGCCACAACAGAGACCAGGAGGTCGAGCCTCTTCCTCCTCTTCCTCCACCTCCTCCTCCTCCTCTTCCTCAGCCATCTCCTCTTCACCTCTCCTCACTGCACCACATGTGAGTAAAAAAAAAAAGATAATTCTCACTTAGGGATTATTATGAGAGTCATTAGTGCAGCGGTTCCCAACCTTTTGTGACATCACAAATTTATGGTGACCCCCGTCAATCAAGATGCGCCAGCTCAGATTTTATTTGAACTTGATTTTTATTTGGGAAAGTGAAAGTAAAGAATACAGTTGTTTAAGGTTGTCTGTGGTGTTTTTAATCATAATTTTAAAAAGAATAATAATTAGTTCAAAAAATATTTGTATCAGTCTTTTATTTTTACTGACGCCAAGGTTGAAAAACACTGCATTAGATGCTGTGTCACGGGGTTCGTGGTATAAACCAGCCGCAGTTTTAGGGTTGAATCAGTTCAATGATTTACTGACAAAACAACTAATTCAGTCAAAAACTGAATATTCAGTGTCTGACCATCGTTGGCCCGACTCAGCTCTTCTCTCCGAGCAAATGAATCACATTTGTGCTCATGTGATGATGACAAATATTTATACAGCTCTACTCAATGTCAGCACGAATCTGACAGGATTGTTCTTGTGCCACGATGTAATAGGATCATCTCTTGGTGTTTTTTTTTTGTTGTTTTTTTAACACTAACATCCATAAACGAAGGGAGAAAAGAGTTTCAGCTTTGTCGTAAACACCTGGCACTGTCTGAAGAGTAAAAAGCCAAACATCTGATGCTGCGCTCGCATCAGGTTTCGGTATATTCCCTCATTTATCTCTTTTCTCAGAGAAGAGTGAGTGTGTTTGAATGCACCCTGACGTGGGTAATCACACACAGGACCTGCAGAGGATTTGGTGAATCAGTCATGTCCTATTTGAAGATTAATAGAGGTTGTTGAAGTGCGTGTGTTTTCGCTGTGCAGAAACTGCAGGGTTCAGGACCCCTCATGCTGACAGAAGAGGAGAAGAGGACCCTGGTTGCCGAGGGTTACCCGGTACCCAACAAACTTCCTCTCACCAAGAGCGAAGAGAAGGCGCTGAAGAGAGTGCGGCGGAAGATTAAAAATAAGGTAAACACACTGCACCTTTTATTCTGTGTGCGCGCCCCCAGCTGAGTCAGTTCCTCTGACTGAACACAAACATCAGCTATTCACAGATTCACTGATTCACTGATTTGGACTGAGAGAGGGGGGGGGCATTACTCAGAATTAAGTGCTGGTGATGCTGAAACAGAAATAGTCTCATGAGGTCAAACATTTACTGGAAACTGCTCTTCACCTGAGGGATTTATTCAAGGTGCCTGATGCTGAAAGACAAAAAAAAAAGAAAGAAAGAAAGAAAATAAGTAATGTTTGTCCGTTTTTTCTTCCCAGATCTCAGCTCAGGAGAGTCGGAGGAAGAAGAAAGAGTATGTGGAATGTCTGGAGAAGAAGTAAGGCTTGGAAAAGAAAAAAAATCTTTGCCCTTATTTTTCCATTCCTTCTCCACTCCTTTTTGGTTTACCTTTGTATCTGTCTGTCACTTTGCAACTCCCAAACACTTTATCCTCTTTATAGTCTCTTCAGATGGTGTTTAAGTTACCAAACAGCTATATATCAGAGGCCACGGCTGCTGTGGCTTTCTGCAGCAAGCACACTGCAGCTTACTGAGGGTGCAAACCTTTAAAAAATACAATTATATGGTTATAAAACATAGGCACAAACAAGAGCAGGTAGCGGACTATCATTAGGGACTATTTGACGATGCACATGGATACATATTTTGTGCTCCAGTGAGTATTTACCGCAGCGTGACAGTATGTGTATGTGTATGATCATCGTACCAAAGGAGCATGTCAACTGATGTGTGAGTGTAGTAGATTTGGGACAATAATAGAATCATTTCCAGCTGTTATGTATTCATCATTTACCACTTTTTGGTGCTCTAGGATTTTCTTTAAACCCAGTTTCTCATTGGATTAGGACCACGTCATTCCAGTTACACAGCAACGTCAATGCAATGAATGAATTTAATTTTTCATCCACTTCTCCGGGCTGTCGAACAATGTATTTTAGAGTGTTGTCTTTGCTGCATGTTGGTCAGTGAGGTTGAATCTAATCATAGGCCTTTTTTATACATAATTGTGTGCTCTTTATGTACGTGAGTAGCAAAGAAAATGATGAAAAATGCAACTGGAAAAGGGGGAGTTGTGTAATGCTGAAGTGAACTTGGCAGCTGAAGCTTAGTTAAGAGGGCGTTTTTGTATTTAGAGGTTTTTAGTGTGGTAACACTAACAGACACAAGAGCTGTGCTGGGGATTAGACTGGGGGCAGCACAGCAGCAGATGCAAGTGGACAGGTTAACGTGGGGTCAGATTTCAACTCGTCTCTACATCCTCTAATTCATTAAAGAAGAGCGAACAGAAGGACCTCTCTTCTTTTCTCCTTTACTTTCTTTCCTTTGTTATTCTGGCTTTTTCTTGCTGTGGCAGGACTCCAATAACCTGCTGAACACATGGGTCAGGATGAAGGAGTCTCTGACAGGCACAGAGAAGGAGAGATGGAAATATGGGGGCTGTTTCGACATTGCTGTTGTTGCATAAATTATTTTACCCATAGAGGTTCCCACAGGTGGAAACAAAATGCATTATTCATCCCATTAGGGCAAAGAGAGAGAGAGAGAGTTGCGTCTACATCTCTTAACTGAATCAGGCGGACAAAGGGAAAAAAACTGAAATCCTCCTCTTCACATCCTCTTTGTATCGATGTGTCTTTTTCGGAGATGAGGGCAGAATTACCAGACGACCCCTCGGAGGGAAAACAGCAGGATGACTCGCTGGAAGGAATGTGTATGAATGAGCTGTAAAACAAACAAGGAGGATTACGAGAGAGCAAGTGAGGACGACGGTGAATTGATAATTGCGATGAGTAGGATTAGCAGAGATGACACAGGGCAGAGGAGAGGGATGAAGAGAAGAGAGTCTAGAGCTGGAACCTCTTATCTCGATAAAATGGATGTTTCAATGTCATTTAAAAGTGCTTCTAACACATCACAACCCTGAATTTAAATGATCCATACTGTCTAGATCCCTTCCCTTCTATTGCTCTTCTCTTCTAACTGTCTCTGTGTCAGATTTTGTGAAACCTTCTACATAACTATTGATTCTGATCGGTGTAGCAGTGTTCAACCATTGACAAAAACCTGTGTGTGTGCAACAGGGTGGAGAACTACACGTCAGAAAACAGCGACCTGTGGAGAAAAGTAGAAAACCTGGAGACTGCCAACAGGTGAGCGCTTCTACACATACACATCAGCGCTGCGCCTCTTAACAGACTGAAGCCGTTGTGTGCGCTGGCTCCAAACATTTCTAACGCAGATCCAGGATTCATGTAATGATGTTTGGATTATCATCACTGAAAACAGCAACAAGTTTGCAAAGAATGCAGCCTGATAATGTGAGAGTTGACTGATGGGCTGCAGCGGGGCTCGGGGAGCTGCTTCTCATTTATCTTGGAGGAATAAGCATTATTACAACTGCAAGCCAGACAACGTTTGACTGAGCTGCAGCCATGTGGTCTGCAAAGGACAAAAAGCTCTCTACTGTAGGTTATACATGCTAGAATTTATACTCTGTATGGAGTTTATATATATATGTATATATACAATATATATACAATGAATTACCCTGAGGAAATTATAGGAGGGATTATCTGCTCCATAAGAAAAGTGTAGACTCACCCTGCTGCATTTGCCTCCTCTGTTATTATAACAATATGAAACCAATCTGCTATTATCCTGGAGCGTTGGTAGATGGGTGGGTGGGTGTGGCGGGATAGACCTTTAAGTTGTTGGGGGGGTCTGTCTCTACAAAGTCTGTCTGTCTGTCTGTGGCAGCGTCAGTCTGTCATTAAAGCAGCAAGTTAACAGGAGCTTTCATCATGGCAGGCAACCCCCACCACACACACACACACACACACACACACACACACTCACACTCTGATGAATATGTTAAACCACCACACAGAAGAACAATGACTTGGCACAACGTGGGAAACATGAGTCAGCACACTCACACACATAAAGTTCAGAATATGTGTGTGGGTCAAAAAAAGAAAAAAGAAAAAAGGTTCAGAAGCGACTGAACTAAATTTAAGCTCCTAGTTCCTAAAAATGCTCCAAATGCACTTATTAGTGGTCATTTTGTTCTCCGTGCTCTGTTTTTTCTGTCTTGCACGTCTGATTCATGCAGACCTGGGTTCGTGCTCCTGGTTTATTAGCTGTGCAAGAATAGTTTTTACTCAAATCCCTTTTTTTTCAAGTGTTAAACTGGGTTTGCAGTTTGCACAAATCCTTTTTCCCCTCACAGTCTGAGCAGACAGTCACACAGGCACTTTTTTAGAGATGTTTCATTTGTAATGAGGCCAACTCTAAACTATAAGCACTTATTTAGGCAAAGTGTTAGCCTAGAAGAAGTATTGACACACACTTCCATTCACCCTGTCAGCCAGCGTGCCCTTTGTAAGCACTGTATATTTTAAGCAGTAATAACTGTAGCAGTAAATTACCGTGGTTTTTACATCAAAGACCTGTGTGGCTGATGCTGGTTAGTATCATCCCATGTACTTTTATTGCATCTGGCATAGCGCTCCACTCTTTTTACACGTGAGAGGCGTCAGCATGGAAATTTAAAATTAAAGATGTACCGAGAAACTGAGTCACTGCTGCGCTCATTGTCTGGTTTAATCTGTGAGAGAATGGTTAACCAGTTTAGTTTCTGACCCATTACATGACTCACTGATTTACTGGGGGACTGTGTGTATGTATCAGTGTGTATGTGTGTGTGTGTGTTTGGCAGTAACCGGTTCTCTGTCGCCACTTAGTGGTCAGAGCGTGTCCTCACAGGCCCAGACAGCTCATACCATCAGAACCCTGCTCTCCAGATCCCTCTGTATCCCACTAGACTTTATCCGAGGGTTTTAACTAACAGGCAAAATACCAGCCAATCAGGCGGATTAAGTTTTTTTTAATCCTTTAAAAACACGTCAGAGGAGCAAAATTCTCTGGAGGGACATTGATTTTGGACTGAATGTAACTCTTCCTGTGGCCTGACATGTTCTGAGTATATGGTACTTAGTGGTGGGCGGAGAATCCTGCACGTGTTTGAGTGCATGCACACACACTAGTATGGACATAATACACAGTCATTTAAGAGGCATATCCACAGGGGTGCTTCCTGCCCTGGGTTTAACCTCTCAGGCTGCTCTTCCTCTCTTGGCCCTGCACAAGTCATCAGACTCAAACTCCAGCAAAGTAAAGGCTCGAATCCTGAAATTCACCATCTGGAAATACTGAAATATAAGAATTTAACAGGTTGAACTTCCTTGAGGTGTTGGATTACCCCTGAGTGCTCCAAGACACCTGTATTAGAGGTTCTCCAGCTGTTACCTTCGACTAAGGCAGCAGGCTCTTTAATAGTGAGGATTAGTCTAATGCAAAGCAGCTATTTAATATTCCTCTGTAATGTTTCTGTTTGGTCTCTCTCCAGGTCTCTGCTGCAGCAGCTCCAGAAGCTCCAGTCGCTGATTTCAGGGAAGGTTGTTCCCCGTTCCTGTAAAATGGCCTCAACTCAAACAGGGACATGCCTCATGGTAAATAACTGATCAAGCATCTTATCGTTGCTGTTTTAAGCTGTATTGACGTTTTACAAATGGCACGAAGAAAGAGAAAGTAGCTTCTCAGTGTTTATGTAGTGATTCAAACACGGTGACCACCCTGGAAACACACTCTTGTCCAGCTGTGGTTCCCTGAAGCAGACGTTCACCACAACCACTAACACCGCCATTTTCAGGCAGAGACAGACACAGAGAGACAGAGAGACATCTGTGTCCAGCTCCTGTGTGTTTTTCTTGTTGAGTTCATCTATTGGGTTTCATTTTATCAAGGCTATTTAATAACAGGAGTGTTTTGTTCCCCTCTCTGTGCAGATGGTAGCCGTGTGTTTTGTCCTGGTGTTGGGCTCCTTCTCCCCCTGCCTCTCACCCCTCTCCTTCCTCACTCACACCCCCCCTTTGTCCGCCTCCTCTTCCTCCTCCTCCTCCTCCTCCTCCTCCCCCTCCTCCTCGCCTCCTCTCCCATCAGCGGACATCTACACCACCAGTCAGGGTAGGTCTAGAAATAAACCATTCTTCTATATGACCAGTTTGTTTGTGATGTTCAGGGCAAGCCTTGAAATGAAAAGCATTCCACTTCCCTATAAATTCACCTCCTTGAACCACTTCCACCGCGGCCGTCATGTTAAATACCACTGTGTTGTGCCAAGAACCAGCCTGTGAGTGGTGAGAGAAAAAGTCCGCTAGGCTGGTAGTCAAGAATGATGAACTCAAATGTCCCCAAAGATATTCAGTTTACAGTAAAGCTGGACGTTTTCACATAGCGTGAGAATATAAACGGCTGCGTGTTTGTGTTGCAGTGCGTTCCCGCAGCCTGCTCTTCTACAACGACGGGGCTCCACTGGAGGAGAGCTCGGTGACAGAAGGGGAGAGGCTACAGTCAGAAGCCCCCTCCCAAATCCAGACAATCCGTTACACAGCTGACGCCCACAGCAACCAGACGACTGGGCCCAAGTTAGACCGGCGGTAGGAACCACAGTCCATTAGCTCTGTGATGATGTCCGGATGTTCCCCGTCAGACTGTATGAATCATCCATCTCCTCTCTTCTGTCCTCAGAGAAACAAAACCAGACGGAGCGTCAGAGATTTTCTGACAGACTGCATGACCCCCCCACCTCCCATGACCCCCGAAAAGCGCAAAACCTCCAGGGTCCTGAACTCAGCAGGCTTCACTTCAACATCCATCAGGACTAAAACATACCTGTGTCTCTTTACTGAGTGACTCACTCTGCTTCAAGACTCCCAAGACTCATCCTCCACAGCCGGTGTCCTGCTCGTATGTAGCGTTCACTTCTCTGCTTGAAAAGACCGAATAGACTGAAGGGACCTTAGAATTCCAATTTTCCTTTTTTATGCATTAAAATACAGAATAATTGATTAAATACCCAACTTTGTACATTACATCTAAAGCATTGCCGACCTACAGTATGACAGCCACTCTCACCATGTAATGTTGAGATCAGCTTCCACCTTTACATCTATAAACAGAAGTCTAGAAACTTGACGGACCTCCACTGTGGGATTTTGGTGTATGTTAGCACATAGTGCTCATATTCTAGATCCACGTCATTATATCAGTGCTTTAATTTTTAGTTGATAATTATATTGATCAAGGGCTTCAACAAACGATCAGATATTCCACTGATTCATCAATGAATCACTTGTCAGAAAATAGTCAATCAAGTCTGTCACAGTTGATTTATAATCAAATAATCATTTCAGCTCTTTAAAAGCAGCACATTTGAATACAACGTGTTGCTTCAAACACATCCTGTGTTAAAGTGCCTTCCACTCGTTTCAGTCAAATATGACCAGCTTGGCCTTATATCTAGTTTCCACACATGCAATTACAAAGCAGGAAATGTAACTCTAACTGGATGACACTGATAAATCAGAGCTGGCCTCGGCCTTTTGAGGTTCTGCTAATTTCCCTTTTTCTTGTTTCTTTTCATTGATCATGAATTGAATGAACAGTAGGGATCCAAACATTTTATTTCGGGGCGTACCAGTAATTTTTTTGTGGCACATTCACCTTTGCTATGAGCTAGCCTTGGTTTAAACAACTTAAAAAGACGACAATGTGATAGATTTTCAGTTAGAGTTAAAGTCAAACATGTAATATGTTTTATTTTCAATTATTTTTAAGTGAAAATAAAACACTGACCACAGCTCTACATTATTATTCAGGAAACTATATTTTCATATCCAGGGAGTGTTAAAGGGGTTCTGACAGAGGTCGGGAAACATGACATGAAAGTATTTTTGTGGAATTAAAAAATTGTATATGTAATATATTTGCAGCATCAAAAAAGAGCATATTTAATTTATGCAAAAAAAAAAAGAAGAAATGAAATGTTTTTAAAGTTAGTTTATCTTATTGTCTCATTTTTCTAAATAATGTTTACAAAAAATACCACAAAAATACAACTTATAATATATTCCGAGCATCAAAAAAGGGCATATTTATTTTATGCAAAAAAAAAAAAAAGGAAATGTATGTTGTGTTTTGGCATTTAAGATGATGTGAAGTTTTACAGGATGGTGTGTAGTTTACATGGTGTGTAATGGATTGTAAAACTTTGACATGATCTGTTTGTGTCTTTTAACTGTAATACAGTCTTTATGTTTCACTGCTGTCGCATGAAAACCACCACAGGTCAATCTTTGCTCCCTTGTGATTTAAAAACCACTTAAAAAAAAAATCTAATTATACCCTGAAGCTAAAGTTCTTAGCACAAAAAGACATTTTTCACAAAGCAACTGTAAAAATGAAAATACCGACAACAATATCTCTGCTAAAAATACATCCTACGACCTGTAAGCAGCAGAGGAAACACCTTAAACATTGATACTAAATCTGCTCATGCGACAGCAGTGCATGTTGTATTTATTCCTGTTTGTAGAAAGTATGTATATATTGATGATGATGAAACCAATCAGGTGACTAAAACATTCCAGGAAGTACACCGCTAGCTTTGTTCTTTTCACAGTTTGAAGGAACACCAGGACATTGAATTATTTCTTTATTTCTTTTTATTTCACCACTACTCTGACAATGTGAGAAAAACAAAAAAATGTCATGGTATTCCTTCAAATTCAAAGTTAGAAAAACACTGTCCCAGTCCGAAACCTTAAGGTTACAGTTACAACCTGACCATAAAACAACCAGAAATGCCTTCTTCTTTTTTTCTTTTTTTTCAATCTCCACAACATTACAGTGAACAAAGATTTTGAGTTTTTTTTCCGTTTTCATTTCATTTTGTGTCACTCATGCGAACCGTACACAAAAACATCACGTGACTGCAGCCCGTTGCACAACCATCCTGTCATTCTCACCTTTAACAGTCTTAATGGACAAGTGTACATAAATGATGACAACGTAATGTGCAGATGTTGTAAATAGAGGGCCTTGTTTTTGTATTGTGACATAGTCCAAGATTTTAACCTGTGGAATTAAACGGGAATGGGCAAAAAAATATGAGAAAAGATCTGTGGATATTTGGGGGGAAAAAATGGGGAGGGATTTAAAAGAGGGCGACTTTTTCCACTTGTAAAGAAACCTGGGTGACACAGTAGCATCACACAGTTTAAAGAGTTGTACAACAGAGGCTGCTTGATTATTCTACCAGAGGATAATCCAGCACTTCCAGTTCAGTTGTTTGAAATGTGTTTTGGATATGGTGTTGTCTTGGTTTGTTGTATAGTGCATGTTCCTCCATATATAACTATGTTATCTTAGTGTAGTCAGTAGAGTAGAAACCAGCAAAATATAAAAAAACTGCATCAGCAACACTGTGTCCTTCGTCTTTCTTGCTTCAGTTTTGACTTTGTGATGCTAATGTAAACTGGTTCCAGTTTTTGAGTTTGGTTAGAGTCCGAGTCCAGCCAGTGCTTCAGCTGAAGTGTTTGAGTATGAGCTGTTTCCTGAGCTCCTCTGCCTGGCTGTCACGGTCCTCGGGTCTCTGCTCCAGGCTCTCGGGCTGCTCCAGAGGGTCCGTCCTCTCCAGGGTCCAGGCGTCCAGTCCGGACTGCAGGGAGGCGTTGTGGAGGACGCAGCAGGCCAGCAGGATGGACGAGCTCCTCTCTGGAGAATACTACACACAGGAGAGGAGAGACCACAACAGAGGTGTGTATTTATCTTTTTTTTGTACTGGGCCGTGACAGATTGGTAAAATTAAGTCTTAAAGGGATAGTCTGTGAGCTACTCAGAGCTACGCTACGAGGCTCATGGAATTTCTTGGTATTGCTCATCAAACTCATCAAATACACAATCCAACAACTCCAAAACGCTTGTGACTCTGCTCCACCGTTCTAAAAATAGCTTGCACCGACAAATAAAGGTACCAAACCTACTGCTAAAACTATAGAGATTATGGCAATAGGCCAATTTGCCAAAATGTTGAACTATCCCTTTAACAGAACACAGTAGAATACCTGTAGGTATCCTTTGGTGCCATCCAGACATCTGAACCTGGTCTGGATGGCTCTGAAGGTTCTGTCCACGATCTCGTGTGTAGTAGTGTGAGCCAGGTTATATTGAAACTCTGCAGGGGATTCTGGGTTGTCCACTGGGGTCATCAACCACTTCCTCAGCGGGTAACGACAGTCACCTAGGAAACAGAAAATTGTGAACCAACGGCAAACTAGAGAGGACAGAGCAATGCTGCAAAGTGTCAAATCCACTTCTCACCCAGCAGCCAGCCCTTCTCTGTGTCCTCCAGCTGTTTAGTTAGGGCCGATCTTTTCAGAATATCTGTGTCTTTGAGTCCGCCGGGCCAGTGGGTTTCTGCGCTGAGCAACAGTCCTCGGGCGTTACACACCAGCTGGCAGCCCACAGAGTGAAACCCCTTCTTGTTCACATACGATGAGTCTTCACTGTTTGGAGCTTTGATGGCGACCTGGAGGTGAAGAGCGCAGGGGACGGAGAAAGTAGGACAAGTCACCGTCAAATCAAAGAGTGTACACATACACGCATACACACATACATTAATGCATTGTGATTAAAAGTGTCAATCCAGTACAATATAACACACCTGAACACAGTCCAGCACCCCCAGAACTCCTGGAAATCCTGCAATTCTCTGAAACTCCTCTAAAGACTGCTCTCTGCTGGAGGGATCACTGTTCAGAAAATATCATCATCATTATTATTATGGTTATTATTATTAGCAGATTAGCATTTTGCCTCCTTATGCTTTTCACTCATAGGCAACACAGCCTACATACCTGTCCAATGTGATGAACTGAGGAGCTTTCTCCACCAGGGCTTTGGTCACATTGGACACACATCTTGACATTGAAGCCTGGCTAATCCCTATAGTATCTCCCATAGATGTCTGGAATGAGCCAGATGTGTAAAAGCCCAAAGCAGCCAACACCTGGACCTCAGGACTGATGGCTCTGGACCGCTGGGTGCGTCTACAGAGGGCCTGATACAGAGACATTAAAAAAAGAATTAGACACACATCACGGTAGTTTATGCAAAGACAGACGTTTATCTAATGTGCATATTCAAAACTGAGGATGCAGACGTACTCACCTCTCTGAGTAATTCAACCAGATACAGAATGAACTGCCTGGGGAAGCCAAATTGTGTGAGGAGGATGTTGTCTGAGACAGAATCCAGATCAAAGCGGTCCAGGGTCTTGTGACCTCGACCATGTAATAGTAGATCACAGTCCAAGATGGCTATAGGGATCGCCATGCTGTAGGTGGTCATACATTAACATCAATACGTAATTTAGATACAATATGAGAGTCTTGTCTGCAGTATCTGTGCATGGACAGAGCATTTAGGTAAACAGACCATTAAACTAATTGTGTTTATGAAGTTTAGACATATTTTCCATTTTCATTGTAGACTACAGTCTGTAAAACAAGGTTTTGTAAACACGAAACACTGTTCTCATGTGCAAAGCGCAGCTAGCTTAGGCTAGCTGGCTAACATGTTTAAAATGTCCTAATTTCAACATTTGCATGCCTGTGGAAACAACTCTATAAACCCACGCAGGCATGTGGCTGTAAATGAAAAAGAAAGCATAGATGAGTTTTGTATTATTTAAGAAAATGCGCTTACTTTATCTAAAGTCATGCGGCGGTGGCATTTGTCAACCAAAACCATAACAAGAGACAGGAACATATAACTTACGTTGCGTTCGCAGATTCGACACAGACCGAGAACGTGTTTTATATGTAGATTGATGTTTTACCGTTATAGAAAAAACATATTTAAAATATATCTTAAAAGGTTCGCCTCCTCGAAAATATGTTTTATTGTTTTTGCTTAACTATATATTTTAAATACCTTTATCACTAAAATCTACGAAAGTGCCTTTGCGAAACTGCTGCTACACAAACACGTCGACATGGAGAAAATAAACAGAGCTGCTGTTGACGTTGTGTTCAATCTGAAATGGGCGTTTAAACGTTTGTGAAAGGCGTCGTTTCAAGTTACATTTGAGAACTTGTCTTCTTAATTTTATATTTTTCATCGTAGCTACATTGTGAAGGGAAAAGCTCATGTAAGTTTTGCTGTTTTTGTGGTGAAATTGAAGTGCGTCGTATTCAGCTAGCTAGCTAGCTGACGTCGCTGGTTGCCCACTGAGTCACAGAAACTCCGCTTCACTGTTTTGAAACGGAAACGTGGAGAAATTACCACTGAAACTGCGATATTTTAGCATTTTAATGTAATAGCTGGTGTATTATACAGTATAAGGTGGCTGTCAGTGTCCAACACGACGTCCAGATCTGTGCAAATTCATGTCAACGTGGAGGCCTCACTTGCTCGTGGAGCTATAATAACAACTGAACTTGTCATGTTAATGCTAAATACTGTTCGTTTGGGTCTAAACTATATCATTAATCTTAAAAAGTTATCGAGCTATTTGTGGAAGGAGTGAATTTATGCTGTGAAATGACACAGTTATTGCAGTCTACTTGTGTTTATCACAGGTGATTTTAATCTAAGGTGATAGAGTTTGAATCCATCTTCAAAACAGTCTTGTGCTCATATTTCTAATGCAACTTTTTAGTTTTCACACCTGAAATTGGTTTACAATCATGTGCAATGTTTTAGTTTTCACACCTGAAATTGGTTTACAATCATGTTTTTTGTGCTCTGTCCGTTAAAATTGCAGGGTTGTGTCAACATGGACAGTGACCTAAGTCCTCAGGATAAAAAAGACCTGGACAAGTTCATTAAGTTCTTTGCCTTGAAGGTAAGCGGCTTTGATGATGATCGTTGTCCATGTGTGTGTGCAGATAAACGTGAGTGTCATTGTCGCTCTGGCTGGCCCTGTCAGCAGTTTTTTTGTGTGTGAAGTGTTTATAATAACAGTTTGGTTTCCTATGTGTTTTTTCTAGACTGTTCAGGTGATAGTCCAAGCCCGCCTTGGAGAGAAAATATGCACTCGTTCTTCCTCATCACCTACAGGCTCCGACTGGGTAAACTAATTCCTCAAATCAAACAATGTCACTTATTTTTCTGCAGATTTTTTTATTTTATCTGTAGCCTTTTTTGACTGTTGGTCTTTTTTTGTTGTTGCATTTTGCAGTTTAACTTGGCCATCAAAGACATCCCAGAGGTGACTCATGAAGCCAAGAAGGCGCTGGCGGGTCAGCTTCCGGGCATCGGACGCTCCATGTGTGTGGAGATCTCCCTGAAGACGTCAGAGGTACAACCTTGTGTCATCTACTGCATCTGTTTTCTGCTCATGTAAAATAACATCTTCACCATACTTTCTGCAGTGACAATCTGTGTTCATCTAAACCAAGATACTGTGATTTGTTTAGTCCCAGTTTTCTGTTCCTCTTGTCATATTGTCTGTTTTGTGCCCCACTCAGGGCGACTCAATGGAGTTAGAGACGTGGTGCCTGGAGATGAATGAAAAGTGAGTGGGTTTAACTTTGTAATTGTTGAATTATCCACACGGTTAAAGAATAATGTTAATGCCAGGACTTCAGCTGTAATGTAATCAGTTGCCGAAATATAATACCATTGCTATACTTGTTACTAAATCATAAGCAGAGCTTGTGATGAGTGCGTGGGTCCTGCAACTGTGAAAAAGCATCAGTCTAATGCCCACGCTGTATGTACAGTTTGTGTGTGAGTGAAATTTAATGCGGTATAAATAACACTGCACAGTGAACAGCTTTGGCAAGCGAACATCAGCAGTGTTGAGTCATAAATGGCTTCTCTGTTTCGGTGACATTTTTGGCCTTTTGTCATGTTTCCAAAGAGCTGTCACAATGTAGGTTGTGTTGTGCGTTTGTGTTGCAGGTGCGATAAGGACATCAAGGTGTCGTATACAGTGTACAACCGTCTGTCTGTCCTTCTGAAGTCTCTGCTGGCCATCACCAGAGTAACACCCGCCTACAAGCTGTCCAGAAAGCAGGGACATGACTATGTTATATTATACAGGTGTGTGTGGATTCTCTGTATTATTAAACGGCACATTTTTCCTCCTTACTGGCAAGTTACACCGACTTTATTTAGCATTTCTATGACTGATCAGTCCAGTTGCCTCAGTGTCTTGTTTCTGTCTTTCCAGGATCTACTTCGGGGAAGTCCAGCTGGGTGGATTAGGGGAAGGTAACTGTAAACTCAGCGTCTTGAATCGCTGACAGCATGTTTTTAAAGCCACCAGCCACCAGTTATCACAGTGACGTATACCTTTTTACCTTTTACCGAGTTTTCTTTCTGTTTATTTTCAAGGTTTTCAGACGGTGCGTGTTGGTGTTGTCGGCACCCCTGTTGGCACAGTCACACTTTCATGTGCCTACCGCACCAACCTGGCATTCATGTCGAACAGGTAACTAACAAACAAAATCTAAACCAAGATCGTGCTCTTACAGAAGACATTATTATTTTGTTATTCTAACTAGAAAAACCATTTGTTTGTATCACTACATGTAATAAAACATGTTTTGGTCCTCTGCAGGCAGTTTGAGCGGTCACCTCCGATCATGGGGATCATTGTAGATCACTTTGTGGATCCCCCCGGCAGCAATCTGCGTCCTGTAAATGTCGGACACCCCTGCAACTACAGGTAGCTATGGAAGGCTCTGCGAGTTAAATTATCTGCCCACAACTCCCACCTCAAGAAGACAGTGCTGCGATTGAGTCTCAGTCTGACCACAAACAATAGAGAGCTGTTAGGTGATGTAATTGCATCATCTGGAAGTCACAGGGTGCATTCTTTAAACATATGACTCCACTGGAACAGAATGAGGAAACATTTTTATTAGAACTGGTTTAAAAGTGTAAATCTAAGACTCTGATCTGTTCACCTCTGCATGATGTTTATGCACCTGAGTGTTAATGTCTATATGTGTGTGTCCAGAGCTCCAGATGAGGACGACGGAGGACTATTTGCAGGAGTTCAGGATTCACAGGAGGTCTGCACCACCTCCTTCTCCACCTCCCCTCCCTCTCAGGTAGAACTCACTTCACTGGTTGTCGCTGTCTGTTGTTGATCTTGTGACTTCTTCTTTCCATTTTCATACCTGTATTTCATTTCACTTTCTCTTTTTCTCTCTTTGTCTGTTTTCTTTCCTGTTGTCCTTTTATTGTACGTTTATCCGTATGTTTGTGTGCGTGCGTGCGTGCGTGTCTGCATAATCTCAGTGTGTGTGCACGCTGAGTCCGTCTCCCTCTAAACTGTCTAAGCCCCTCCCCTTGGACAGTCTGCAGCTTCCAGTGGCTCCTGGACTTGTCACTCACACTGTGAGTCTGCACCGGTCACTGTGAGAGTGTGACTGTGTGTGAGACAGCCTCAGTAGCTCTTTTGTTCCCTCAGATTTCTCTTCTGTTTTGGTGTGTGTGTGTGTGTGTTGCTCTTTGGTGTGTTAGAGTTGCATCAGAGAGTTTTTCTTTTTACCCATCATCTCCTTTGACTGTGTATGTTTGAGGTTTCATCACTTACTTAAGCACAAAGCTTTGTAGCTTCAGTTTGCTGCTCTTCATTGCAGTAGCTTCATCCTGATCTTTTATCACCTTCCATCCCAGTAGAAACCCACATCAACCTGAAATCCTTCATGTTTAGTGATTAACATTAACTTCTTGTCTCTGTCTCTCTCCAGCTGTACGCCTCCAGGATGTCCTATCAGCCTACAGCTCTAGCAGGAGCTGCTGATCTCTGTCATCCCACCTCCAATCAAAACCAGGTGCTGAGCCGTCACCAATCACTTCATATCTGTAGCCAGTGATCTGATCGTATATGCTAATAGATGTAAAACTAAGGAAATCAGAACAGACAGATTACAAAGATTTGCCCAGATGTTAACTCATTGAGTGCCATTGACGTCTATGGACGTCAATCAAAATCCAACGCTTGAGTGCCATTGACGTTCATAGACGTCAAATGCAGTTTTCTGCGGCTGGTAAATGGGGACGCTCTCGCGCACACTGTGAGTAATTTTGGGGCTTCTGGGATGTGTAGAACGAAGAAGACTGTAGATCAGAGCAAGAAGTGAAGAAGAAGGAGAAGACGAGCGCGATCGGTACGGAGATAAGAAAGTCGGAAAAAGTTTCTATTTCTAGAGAAAACGACGGGCAGAGCCTGGAACAAGTGTAACGTGGAGCTGGAGGAAGCTTAGCCACGGATACTGTTAGCATAGCTCCAGCATGAAGTGATCGGAGGAGGCAGGAAAGGTAAACTCATCTAGATGATCAGCACCAAAATGCCGAAGCGAAAGCGGAGGCGGATCGCGGAGTCAGTGACCGACGTGACGACGAACCGAGAGATCAGCGCGGTGCGTCGCTGCCGCGGCCGCGTCCAGCAGAGAGGCTGAAGACGCCACGACGTCTCCCTCCCTCCTTCAGAGACGAGGGGAAGCAGCAGGAGGAGAAGTAGGAGAGGAGAGGGGAGGGGGGAGGAGAGGGAGGGGAGGGGAGGGGGGCGTATGAGAGGCTGAGGGGGCAGCAACCGCTCGTACTTGTTGTATTTTAGTTGTTGTTGTTGTTGTTGTTGTTTTTTTTTTGTTTGTTTGTTTGTTTGTTTTTTTGGGGGGGGGGGGGTCAATGAAAAAACATGTGAAATGAAACTTTCAGATGTCTTACATGTTTTTGAAGCCAAAATTAAAACGGATAAATCACTGTTTTTCTTGAGAGACTCTCTTTCACAAAAATGCATTTTTCTCAGCTTTCTAGAAAAAAAGTGGTCTTTTTGGTGCAACCAGGCTCTATTCAACTTAAGATATATCAAGAATGGAACAAGGTACAAACAAATGGTTTTTTCCCTAGTCAAATAGAGAGTCTCCTCTTTCCTTTGAGCTGTTTGGTGTTTTCAGAGTCATAGTACAAAATATTCTCTGGGTCTTGACATATTACTCAAAATGCCCCAGAACGCTGGCACATGGCACTGACCATTTTATAAAAGGGCTGGCACTCAATGAGTTAATTTAGACATTTAGACTCCATCACAAAATTCTCTGTCTTTTTCACTATTTAACCAGATTTATTGGATCTTCATTCAAAATGTTGATGTATAAAACACAAATATAAACTCTATTATCATTAAAACAAAGAATAAAAACACTGTTATGCACATAGTTTTTGTGATACAGTGGGATTGGCTGATGCAGCTTCTTCTTCTCAGTTAATCCACTATAACTCTGTCCGTGTTCTTCCTCTTCAGATGTTGCATCCTGGGAAGGAGGGCGGGGTTGTGTTGGTTCCTGCTCATCCTCCGCACGGAGCAGATGCACATCTGGCAGAACACCCCCCCAACACACCTGGCAGCAGGTAAATCACTTCAGCATCTAGCATCAAAATCTCCACTTCAGCAGCATTTACAGACACCAACCTTCCTGTCTATATTCTGAAGGTTTCTACAGAGGGGTTTGTTGATATATTATTCAAAGCCAGATTTATACAACATTTTATTCCTAAAAACATGCCGAATTTTGTTTTTTTTTTAGAGCTGGCGACAGTATTTTCTCATTTACAGAGTGATACAAAGAGATATTATGAAATTATGAAAGTGGCTTTATCCATTGTTCAGATTTTGGTTCTGGAAATGTATGCAGATTAGCACATATTTAATTAGATATTGCCTCATTTACATATTTAAACATACAATTTGAGCCCTTAAACTTTTGATCTGTGTCTAATCTTTATTTCTCTGTCCTCTTCCCAGTGGTGGTGATGATGATGGTCTGGCGCAGAGCGCAGACGGAAGGAGGGAGGAAGGGAGGAGGAGCGCCTCTCCCTCCGACCCAGTGGAGTCGCTCAACGCGTTTACAAGGAAAGTCGGAGCCTTCGTCAATAAACCCAACACACAGGTGATCTGAACGTCTCTGAACTGAAGTCACACATCGATTTAATAGAAGAGAGCTGGGTTTGTAACACCGTCTGTGTGTGTGTGTGTGTGTGTGTAGATAACAGCCGCCAGTCTGGACCTGCCGTTTGCTGCATTTGCTCCTCGAGGCCTGGACCCAGAGGAGAACGACCCCATGGTAAAAAAAACTGACAATAGATACATAGAAACATCTGGCAGATTAAATCACAAGCTTGATGCACTTAGAGAGATTTTATATAAATATGTGTGTGTGTTTGTGCAGGTGCAGCCTCCAGACTCTCCCACCTGCCCGTCCCCCCTGCAGGCCAGCCTTCACTCTCAGGGCTCAGAAGGATCGGGGCAGCAGGACGACTTTGTCATGGTCGACTTTGTACGTACTCCTCCTCTGCACAGGTTTTCCTTCTCCTCGTCAACGATGGAGAAGATGTTTTGTTTTGTTTTGTGTTGACACTCTTGTCTGTCGTCTCCTCTGCAGCGACCCGCCTTCTCCAAGGACGACTTGTTGCCGATGGACTTGGGCACCTTCTACAGAGAGTTTCAGAACCCTCCACAACTGGCCAGCCTCTCACTGCACATCAGCTCCCAGTCGATGGCTGACGACCTGGTGAGCCGCTGGTTTCTCTGTCTCTACACTGCATGGTTCAAGTGGCGCAGTTCCCATTTTTTACTCTCAAGCGGCCCAGATCGGATCTGTAACATGAACGTGTAAACAGGACAAATACGCATTGGATGTTGTCAGATCAGATCCAGGCCCCCGTTATATGTGGAAATAAATCAGATACAAATCAGATATCTGCCGTACGTCATCAATAATATTAATTCCAATGCCCACACGTTTCGCTGAACCTCTGTAGCCTGTGATTGACATCTGGGGCTGACCTGGACGACCGAAACACCAGATTTCACTAACTTTATTTTGTAAGGACAGACTAGATGTTCACTTTGTTAACAGTGACGCGTTGGATATACGTAAACTCAGAACAGACAGATTACAAAGATTTGCCCAAATGTTAATTTAGACATTTAGACAAAATTCTCTGTCTTTTTCACTATTTAACCAGATTTATTGGATCTTCATTCAAAATGTTGATGTATAAAACACAAATATAAACTCTATTATCATTAAAACAAAGAATAAAAACACAGTTATGCACTGTTATACTCACCTTTGTTTATAATTATTATTCGAATTTTACAAGCAGGTGTAAATGCAGATATCAGATATGGGTCACTTCTGATAGAACGTCAGTCAAACAAATCATATATAGGCAACAAATCAGAATTGGGCATCAAGCCCTGTGGTGTAAAGACAGCCTGAGTGAAGTCCGTCTTCGTTGTGTGACTCAGATCGTTCTAACTGTGATTTCTCTTTTCCCTCTGTAGGATTCGCTGCCGGAGAAACTGGCCGTCTATGAGAAAAACATTGACGAGTTTGACGCTTTCGTGGATATGCTCCAGTAGAGGAAGAGGAGGACGACAGCGACAACAATGCAGGAAAAAGACTGTGAAGGGAGAAAAAGAAAGAAAGAGTGAAAGGTAGAGGCAGACTGGAGACTGTGTAGTTGTTTGTCCTGTGAGAAACACTCAGACTAAATCACCAAGTTTTAATGTGAAGCTCCTCATTTCTGACGTTCTTCCTGTTTAGCACGCTCACCTCGCTTGTACGCCAGCTTGTACAGATAGTCCTCTCCACTGTAAATACTGTATTATTTCCTCTGACACTGGTACTCCCCTCCACCCTCCCTCCGATCTGATCTGCTAGTGTTAACGCATCCATGTGGCACGCAGCTGCTCTCGCCATCAGTGTTTAACCAGACAACCATGAGGGTTTCTCTGTCACTTCACTCAGCCGTAGCTTTCGTTAACTGTAGTTCACTGAATCTCCCACCGATGCCGCAAGTTTCCTTCAAATCCAAGCCGAAGGTGAAAGAGGAGTGAGCTTATTCGGAAACTTTAAAAAAAAAAGAAAGAAAGAAAACATCTTGAAAGAGCCAGACAGACCTGCCAGAGAAAATTGCACTCGGCCGTACACTACAGTGGAAGTTCTTCTGGTGTCCAAAAATGTCCCGCTTCACACAGTTGACAGTTTCAACAGCAACTTGGATAAAAAAAAAAAAAGAAGCGTCTCATTAATTTGCCCTGGCCAGATGTTCCCAGCTGGACTGTGGATTTAAACTGCCAACTTCAATGTCAACAAATGGGCCCAATTGAATTTACAGCAGCCCGTATGTGTAGAGAAAACACACATATTTCACAGTGAGTCAAGTTGTTGCCAACTAGTACACTTGGCTACAAATCAATGCAGCAGCCCGTCAGTAAATCCCAATTTCATGAAGATCACAATGGCACCAAATAATAAACCGTCAACATCTTCATGAGGATGGGATTTATTACAGGACGGTTGGATTCGTTCTAGCCTCCTGAGTAACTCAAGTCTGTACGACGTGCATATGTATATTTTTGCGTTTTGTAAAGGTGGGATAAACGTTTCCAGTTCATCCACGACTGTTCTGGTTTGGTTGAAAGCTTTAATTTAAACATTTGTTGTTGGTCTCTAGGTGTCCTAATAAAAACACGGCTGCTCTGTTGAAACAACTCATGTCGTCTCGGGTGATCGGATCGCATTTACCAGGCACAGCGCTGCCAATTACACACCACCACACACAAACACACACATCTGCTCCACTTTACTCAAGTCAAATGTTAATTTCAACTCTGTAGCTTTTTGGGAATTAATTCATGATGTGCAGCAGGTGTGTGCAAATCTGTTTCCCCTCTAATAAGAGTTAACAGACCAACCTTAGATTTATCCTGCACCACTGAAGGTCACACTCAGTAAATGTGTCATCTCTTCTTTATTCAACCTCTACAAATACAAAACTAAAAGTCTAGTCACTTTTAGGCAGCTCCTTCCATTTTTGTACATGCACCTTAAAGGGCATTTCCAGTCGTAATCAATGTTTACCTCAGAAATCAGGTCACATGATCAGTTCATTTCATACCATCCATACTCCCAAGTGCAGCGTGTGGACGTTTATAAATCAAAATTTGGATGTACCGCGGCTTCCGCATTGTTCCTTTCCTGAGGGGTTTTGTTCTCTGACCCGAAAAGGAACAATGCAGAAGCTGCAGTACCGTAAGTCCGAATTTTGATATAACTTATTGTAAAGCAAATTTTAAAATTTAAATAATGGTCAAAAGGACGTCACAGAACAATTTTTAAATTAGTCCGGAGCCCATTAATGAACATTTAAAAAAAAAAAAACCAATAGATTCTTGAACAAAAATGAATATAAACGTCCACATGCTGCTGTTGGGAGTATAGATGGTATGAACTGCACTGATCATAGGTGACCTGACATGAGGTAAACGTTGATTACGACTGGAAATGCCCTTTAATTTGGCCTCCCAGGCTCTGGTATATGTATTTTGAGTTGAGCCAGCTGTTGCTATTCAAATGCAGCACCTATGAGAATGAATTCATTTCCCAAAAATGTACAGATATAGTTTGGGTGGGTAAATAAATGAATAAATCAAACTCATTTTCAATCAATTCTCAAATGGAATTTTATTGTTTGCTATTTTCTGAGTTCCATCACATACCTGCAGGACTGCAAAGGATTCGAAACCATAAAGTTTTTAAGAGTATGGTAGCACGCATTTAACGAATAGTCTACAATTCATGTTCCTCCAACTCGTCAACACGGTTGTGAAGCTGTGACCTCTGCACTTCTTCTCCGGGGAGCCCCTTAAACCCTTCGCCTTAAAGGGGGTGGGAGGAGGAGGAGGAGGGGCGGGGGGGGCTGAGAACCGTTAAACATTTCACCATCATCATCATCTTCCTGTGAACAGCTGCTTGAAAGGCTATGGAGGAAAAAAAAATGCTAAAAAAAAAATCAATGTCAACCCTTCCCAGACGACGATGATGTAAATTCCCTAACTATTTAAATTTCCTAGAGTTAGCCACTTAACATGCCGTTTTGAAACGCACCCCTCTGTGAAGCTGTGGCAGACAGATGCCGTTTCCCTCCCCCTCCCCTCCCTCCCCAGGTAACACTGGGAACATGGAACGAAAATAAAAGAAATAAAATAAAAATACAAAAAGAGAAAAAAAAAAAAAGAAATTCACAGGAGACAGGCAGTGATTGCCCAGTGTGCATTTTCACCTCATTCAATTGCTCAGTCCACCAGAATGTCCTGTCCCCCATTTCTCCCCCCCACCCCACTATGACGGCCCCCCCTCTGAGCCTGACTGTCCAATGAGTTTGTGTTGGGCTACGTGGAGAATGAGTCCCCTCTGGGCACGGCGAGACGAAGTCAAACGTCGGGGATCGGGGTTGGAAAACAAAAAAAGATTGAGGACTGTGATGGGACGGGGGACGACGGAGACATTCCTGTTCCCACTTCCTTGGATAGAGGGTGAAAAGTCTTTGAGGTGGATGGCCAATGTCCTCCATTGTCATAAATATCCAACCTGCTCCCCCCAGTCGGCTGAATGTAGGTGGAGATATATAATAGTAGGGGTGTGGGGGGTGATCATGAGGGTGTGGGTGGGTGGGTGAAGCCGGCGTCCATACACACTACAGATCAGAGCAGGAGGAGGAGGAAGAAGAGGGAGTGTATGGAGGAGATCCAGGAGCTCGACTTTTCTTCATGGGCTTTTTAAAGAGCGGGGAGGTAACGGGTGGGTGGGTGGTTGGGTAGGGGGTCGGGGGGGGTTCAGGTTCAGGCAGTGTTCAGTAGGTCCTGTATGGCTTTCTGCTGCGTCTCGTTCAGTGTCGATACACACTGTGTCCATAATCCTCCCGACACCTGAAAGAGCAAAAAGAGGTCAGTGTTGAAACACACAAGTTGATTCGTCCAAACCCAGATGATGATGATGTTTTCCTGGACTCACCTGTACTTGACGGATGACATTTGCGAGCCGTTTGCTGCAGGCGTCTTCGCTCTTGACCGATTCATTTGCAACACCGTCTGCGATGATGAGGAAAATTTTGGGAAGGTTGGCGTTGTCTGGCCCGAGGACGATGGGGTTGTTGCTGCGGAGAGAAGGCGCAACGGTCAGCAAAATAAAGAAATTAAAAAACAACAACACAGTAAATGAGGAAAAAATGAAGCGGCCGTTCTACCTCTCGATGAGGTCGCACAGGAAATCGAACGTGTGGACGGCCTCCTCTTTGTCCTCGTTGAGCGGTAGCCAGCTGAGCCAGTGGGGGAGGATCTCGTTGACGTTGACGCACTCCGGTCTGAACCTCATGACCTTTCCCACGGCGGAGATGCAGTTCTCTGTGGCGTTGACGTTTTCCTTGGAGCGCGAGTCGGCTGCCTGGATGACTCTGACCAGTAGGGGGATGGCCTCTGCAACAGTTAGACAAGGACACTCCAGTTATCACTTAATAAAAAGCAATAATATGTCAATCATCATCATTGATCATCATTGAGCAGGTCGTACCTGTGCAGAATGGGCGGTAGCTCTCTCCTCCGTACTGAGCCATGACGCCGACACCGTAGGCGGCGGCCTGCCGGACCTCGGGGCTCGTGTCACACAGCGACTGCAGCATCGGCCGCAGGAAATACTCTGCGTACTTGAAGGAGGAGGGGCTGCAGTGCTCCACCACGTCGTCGAAGATGCACAGACCCCACTGCCTGTCTGCCCACGGCCTGTTGGGACACTGAGCACAAGCAGGACCCACACGTTAAGTTACCGCCGCCGACCCCTCGTCACCATTTTTTTCCCCACCAGCAGATATTTTTACGGATCATTCAACTCACTATTAGCTGGACGATGAGCTGCAGCAGCTGCTCGAACCACGGCAGCACCTTCTCCTTGTAACTACTGAACACTGAGTGCAGGATGTCGGACACTTTGGTCAGGATGTACACATCATTCTCATCCTGGGGCGGAAAAAAAACAAAAAGAAAAAAAAGTGAGGCTCAGTCGTTGCATCATCACTAGGTCAAGGTTTGGAGGCATTTATCCAGGTTTCCATATTTGCTTTAACACCTATATTAAAATACCTCATCTTGTAGTGTTTCCTCCACCTGCTCATCGTAGTCTTCATCCTGTCTCTTGGCTGTGAAAAACAAAGTGAGGATCTTATGTCATTACCAACCCATACAAACTTATTTATATTCACATGCATGTGCACATCATGCGTCTGTACATGCATGTGTATATTATTTAAACTTATTTTATGTTACTTTTGTTGTTCTTCTTTGCTTGGATACATAATATATTATCTAATTTGTGAAAGGATTTCCTGAAAAAAAAGGGGTAGACAACATAAGCTTCTTTCTGCCCCCTTTCATTCAGGAGTCGCATTATTGTTTTTTTTTCTTTAATCGTTTTATTTTCTTTTTTTCAATGAAATAAGTAAATAAACAAAACAGGAAGCCAGTGTTGTCATCAGGCTGCATCAAGCTGTTTTCATGGGACGAAGCCTCACTCTGTCTGAGCTCCTGGTTCTTGAAGTGCTCCTCCAGTTTTCCCTTCAGGATGCCACCCAGCTCCTCGAAATGCTCGTTGTTCAGACACCCATCGCCCATCAGCTCAATGCACTGGAACAGGAAACGCAAATTCCCATCAGTCAGTCAGATCAGAAAACGGTTCAACATTCACATTTCAGTAGATGCTTTAACGCTGCGTTACCTTGGCAAAAGAGTGCATGATTTCCGACAGGACGTCTGAGTCTGGCTCGGTGCCGATGGCCTTGATGAGAGCGTCGCACATGAAGTGCCACATCTGGGTGAGGTACTCTGGCCCCCGGACCCGAGCGCACTCCAGCAGCAGGGGCATGGACTCAGCTGCTGCCACCCTGACACGTGAGGCGGTTAAGGAAAATACAATACATACAAAATACAACAAGTCTGGGGCTCCGATGATTGATTATTGCTCGTTTAAAGTAAGAATAATAATTATATATTGGAGTTGTCGGACAATAAAGGAAAGGATATCATCGTGGAAGTAAAACTTGAGTAGAGGAACCATCAGCTTCACCACCTGCTCCGTGTACTCCACAAAACCTTCCTTCAGCTCTTTGGCATAACACACCTGCAAAACAACAAACAACAAACGTTTTACTACCACGGCTGAACACCGATAACGACCTCCAGTAATAAACGCTGATTCTGTGCTCGTCCGCTCACCAGCATCTGACAGGCGGTGGCCTTCTCCTCGAGGCCGGCCGTCTTGATGCCGAAACTCTGCTGGTCTCCCAGGTTGACAAACTCCCAGCCGTCGTCCTCAGATATGTTCTCCATGTCCTGGGCTACCGGACAGAAATTAAACCTCTCAAACACGGCATCTTTCATCAGCCTGTCTTTCTCTTTAAAGCACTAGGTGAGCATCTGAAAGCCACTGCTGTGTTGCTTACTGTCGAGGAGGGCGACCTCGGGCTTGATGGATGCCGTCTTCATCAAGGGGCCCATCACCACAGGCAGATACTGCTGGAACTCCTTCCCCAGGATCTTGCACATCCTGGCCCAGGCTGAGATCATGTACGAGATCTGAACCGTGCAGAGAAAAAAAAAACGTGAGAGGTTCACTACACAGGAATAGAAACAGAGAGAAATCTAGGTGTCTAGATGTCTTGAGTTGTACCTGAGGGTCGTCGTCTTCCAGGTCGTTGAAGTCTGTCTGGGTTTTGAGGAGGAGCTGCATGACGGCCGAGGCGTCTGGCATGAACTAGCGACAGAACAGAGAAGGAACAGGTGTGAGCGCAGGTGAAGTGAAGCAGGTGGGGCGAGATGCAACAGTTTGATCACACGCCACTGCAGCAGCGGACGCACCTTCTCCTTGCCCACAGCGAGGCCGATGAGGCTGATGCACTCGATGGTCTTGCCGCGAAGCAGACGCAGCTCCTTCTGCACCGCGTTCTCCACGATGTGTTTGAGCGAGGACATGAACAGGTCGTAGTACGGCACGAACTTCTCCTCGGCGGTGTCGGCCACCGAGGCGATGGAGGTCACCACCTGCTCCAGGACCAGTTTGGTGCCCTTTTGGATCAACTGCGTAGAGAGAGGAGGAGAAGGATCGATTTAAAACGCCCTGAGTGTGTGCACCAATCAAATACACCTGGCTGTGATCAATAATATCCGTACCTCCTGCAGCTTAGCAACCATGATGACGTGAAGGTGCTGCACCAAGCTGTCCAGATACGGGATGAGCAGCGATTTGGGACAGTCCTCTGTGAAGTTGATGAGGGCGGCGGCGGCATGCGCCTGCACCCGAGGGTTGCTCTGGTCTTCCATGGTCTGAAGCAGGGCCGAGATCACCTAGAGGGGAGACGGATACAGTTTCAAGTTAATGTGGATGATAGATAATGAAGGACGATCTAAAATTATCACTTCATTAGCGAGTGAAAAACATGTAGGTACCAGGAAACAACCACTTTAAAAAATACCTTATCGTGGAATTTCTTTTGGAAGGTCGGTGCGAAGTCTGTGGCCATTTGTCCAATGGCATTGCAGGCAGCGTAACGGACCCTCGGGTGCTGAGGAGGGGAAAAGGAAAAGCCAAAATCAAAACCACCATACAACAACCGACCAGTTAAAGGTAATGAATCTATAGGCTGTGTTTCTTACGGGGTCGGAGCAGAAGAGGAGGACAAAGCTGACGATCTCCTGGAGGATGGCTTCCATCTGCTGGTGGCAGCCCTCGCCGATGGCCGACAGCGCCATCAGCCCAGCGTGGCGGTATTTCCAGTCAGCTGGAGTCAAACACACTCGGTTAATTCTAATGCAAATTTTAAGAAATTACAAAAACTTTTATATAATGGTTCGCTTACGATTCTGCAGCATCTGCATGATGTGTTGTTTGATCATGGGCAAGATGATCTTTCCTCCCAAACCACAGGCGATTCTGTCCAGAGCGCTCTCTCCAGCCACAGCATTACTGAGGGAGGAGGAGGAGGAGGAGGAGGGGGGGGGTGACCAGAAAGAAATCACTCTCTATGCTTTAAAATGTCCTGATGTTTTTTTAAGAAGATGAAGGAATCAGACAAAAGTCAAACTCCCGGTGTGACGGTCGGGGGCCTTACCTGTCAAAGTCATCGTCCTCCAGCTCGTCGGCCATGGCCCACTCGTCGTCATCCTCGAGGTCCACCATCATAGCCAGCATCTGGGGCACTGAAAACACAACGACACACAACGGTCAAACCTCTTTTGTTTCCTAGCAGGGGGAACTAAAAGTGAAGTTTCAGCCCCCGCCTCTCACCGCTCTGAGCCACGATGGCGGTGTGTTTCCTCAGCATGGCGGCTGCCGTCTCGGATAAAGTGACGATGACCTCCAGCGCCAACTGCCTCTGCATGTTCGTCAGGTTGGTGTCCGCACACAGCTGAGGAGGCGAGGACAGACATGAGCCGACGTTCACACGTTTGTTTTCAACTCATATACTCGTACTCGTATCTATCGAATAGAACGAGAGGCCGCTCCGACTCACCTTCAGACAGAGCTGCAGCGTGGCCTCCAGGTTGGGCCTCAGGTATTTGGGTGCCGTGTCTGCGATTTCCACCAGGGACTTGAGCACAGAGTCGTCTGCCTGGTAGCAGGAGTCGTTCACCGCCTGATCAAACAGAAGGTGACGTAAGCGTTGCAGCTATGCTCACTTGGCCGTGGCAACCTGCTAATGCTGAATTTATTCTGCAGCTACGATGTGAGGGATTAACTTCCAACTCCATCCTTATGAGTCACTGACAAAAACTCACCCAACTCTGTTGCAATAGAGCTTAGTGCAGCCTTTATAGCTATTGTGAAATGTTGATACATTGGACACCCTAAATCCTATAATCTAGACTGATGCCCTACTGTCTCGTAGTGAAAAACATCTTGCAACTTAAGTAATAAAATAATAATTTTGCTGGGGGGAGGAGCAGCTACTGTTCCTGTGTGTTCAATTTGAGCCAACTTCCTTATTCGTTCTGCAATCTTTACAGAGCCTAACAAGGACTCAGGCGTCTCGCTGAAGAAGCTGCAAATAAGCGCTGCTGCCGCTTTTACTTTGAAGTTCCAGCCTCTGTTTGCAGAGGACCGGCCATATTTACTCTCCACATACTGAGTTTAGATCAGCGTCAACACAATATGCACAGAAATGAGATCCACATTAAAGCAAGCGCCGTGAATCAGAGCAACTCAACAGGCCGTTGTTTTAACTTGGACCCATTAGCGTGGACGAGCTGATGTTATCTAATGCATGTATATCAGATGAGATCGATAATGGGTCTCTCAGGGGGATTAATTTTTACAGGCTGCTTAAAAGCCATTACTGGTACAAAAGGATTATACGCAGGCACCAAGCTCGACACTTGTCATGGCGTCTCACCTGCAGGATTCCCGGCAGCAGGTCGGCAAAGTGCTTCAGCAGAGCCGAGTTGCTCTCGTTGGACAGGACGAAGGACGCTGCCGCCCGAGCCGCCAGGGTACGAATCTGTGGGAGGATAATCATTTTTAGTGATGAAACAAAAAACAGGAAGAGAAATCCTGACGTGAACTGCTGCGAGAATCCCCAACACCTCACCTGTGGGTTTGCCTGGTCCTGCATGCACTGGACGAGCATCCGTTTGATGACCTCCATGTAATGCTGCTGCTGGTTGCCGAAGATTCCTGGGAAGTTCCTGAAATAAAGCCAAAAGCGCATAAATCACCCGCTGTTCCACCTGAGGGAACAGAGCTGGAGTCTGACTTCATCATCCGGGGGGGTGGGGGGGGGCTCACCAGAATATGTGCAGGGCGGCTTCTCGCAGGCCAACGTTGTCAGAGTTAACGGAGTCAAACAGGAACTTCAGCACCTCCGGCCACTGGTTACTCCCATCGTCATCTGGATAACAGCACACCACCATCATAAATCACTGTTCGACTTCACACAGCAACACTTTTATCATCATCGCTCTCAGTCAGAACACATTAGAGAAGCTCAGAGGGACGTCACGTTACCGATGAGGTTTCTGGAGAGCTCCGCTGCAATGTCGCAGACCTTCTTGCGGATGTTGGGCGAGGTCTCCTGCTGGATGCTGGTCAGCAGCTCTGTCTTGATGGCCGTCTGCATCTCCAGGGTCAGGCCCGGGTAGATCTCCTCGAAGGACGACGACAGCAGCCGCCGCAGCAGCACCGCCGCCATCTGTTTGACCTGAGCGGATTTAAACACCGGTTAACGTCAGGTCGCGTTTCGACTTCATCACAGCAATAAGTGTCATTAGATATTACAGCTGCTGCCTTGTGTGTTTGCAATGAGCAGGAACAACCGATCAGACTGGTTTTTATTTTCTTTAATGACCGCTGACTAACAAAACCTGCAGCATCCCAGAAAGGCCGAGTCACCCTCCCTGGGCCGAGCATTTCTCTGCCTGCTCCCGTTTCAAGGCTCTAAAAATATCGGCCTTGAGGTAAAGACAAGAAGAGGAAGTGTGAGGGACCAAGCAGCTGGTTGAGTTAAGAGTAAACAGAACTGCCCAAATGCCAAACCTGTGACTCATGAGTCTTGGTGTCAGGCTGTGGTACATGATGACAGACCGCATTCTCCAAATGCCGCCAATGTTGCACCTTTTCTACGCAAACATTTTGCAGTTATGTGGACGTGATGCAACAGCATGAACTTTGTCGTCCTTTAACCTAAAATGCTCTTCATTCCTGATGTAACAATACTTCCTACCGAGGCCAGGGATGGAGCTTAGCAGGTGGTTGACATTTCTCCACCAGGATTTCTCAAAATAAATAATTACAAGTCACAGACAAACTTGAAGAAAAAAAAAAGATGTGATTTAATGTGTGACTGTACGAACCTCCTCTGCAGCGGATGCATCTCTGATAGCCTGCAGCAAGAATGTGATCTTGTTCTGGCCGGGGATTGTGTCATAGGTCTCCTGCAAAAGAAAAATGAATGGACAGTGGTATGAGGTATGAGAAATGCCTGCAGACAGAATCACAGCAGATACACATGAAGGATGGATCTCTTTACAGCGAGCGTCATGTTCGCTGTATTACAGTCCAAGAAATTGTATTGTATTGTTTTTTTTTTTTTTACACATGCCTGTTGTTTCACGCTGTAGCACATCTGAAGCCAACAGTGAGAGGAGTGTAACATGTAAATAAGGCTAAAATAAGCTCAGTAATGTGGGAGTCAGTCGTCTGGGCTTCATTTGAAAGCAGGAACGCTCTCTATTGTTGTGTTAATAATATACTGATAACAGAGCAGCAGCAGCAGCCACCCGGAGGCCCTCACACCCTCACCGGTTCAAGTCTGCATCCAATTAACAACCTAATTACAAATACACTGGGACAATTTCATGGGAGTAATCTGTTTTTTAAAAAAGGAACAAAGCGAGAAAAAAGGAAAAGCAGCAGAGACCAGGTGAGGAATTCAAGTCAGGATTTCTTGTGTCATGGCATCCCATGACATGAACGCTGTCTGCTGCTGCTTGCTTACTTGTCACATGAGAAATGCAAACACACACGAGGCTCTGGGATGGATGGATGGAGCGTAACCTTGGTTGTGTGCTGGAGGTAAATAAATAATCTACGGCTTTGTTTTATCACATGAAAAGGGGGCCGAGAGGAGCCCAGATGACACACCTACAGATGTGGCGATGAGGGAAAACCCAACCTTGAATGGATTTCCTCTGCGGTTTAAAGTGGACACATTTGCATTACAAATAACCAGGAGGGAGGGGTATCACTGTGGCAACAGTATGGTGGAGCACAGGATCTTATTACCAATCAAACACAGTGAAATCGAAACTGCACGGTCATATACCATGAGTGTTTTAGAGTGAGCAGCTATGACAAAACATGTAAATATAGATTACAGCTGGAACTGCAGGAACAGTCAGCTGCTTTCTTGTGATTTTTATTATTGTCTGACATGAATGGAGCAGCCACACCTCATTTGTATCTATCAACTTAACATCTTTAAGACTGTTCACTTGTCAACCCTCCCTCCTGTTTCACATTGGGGGGTAAAACCAGGGGGTCAGCTGCTGCAAATGTCCAGTGGCTGCAGTCCAGTCATTAGCTGTTAAAATATGGGTTTACAGATGGATCAATTCCTATTATGTGTGTAAGACAGAAAGGGGAGAGTTTCTATAAAGGATGAATTCCAGTGAGCTTAGCATCGCGGCAGACAGTCTGTGTTTTATAAAGAAAAACGCTGACTGCCAGTGAGAGGGGAGGGGGTTGGTTGGTTGGTTGGTGGTGGAGGGGCTGTGATAAGATTCAACCACCTCATCCAAAAAGTCGGCGGCTGAAGAGAGAGAGAGAGGGGGGGACTGGGGGTAACAAAGCTTTGCCGCGACAAGAGGCTAATCATGGTGGTGGTGGTGGGGAAAGTGAACAGGCCAGCTCGACTCATCCCAAACAAATCCTCAGGGAAACTAATCCAGTGAAGAGGGGATGACCCGAGACGAGCCTTTGTCGTGACGTGGCTGAAACTGAGATAAATCGCTTCAGGGGAAACCAGACCAAGACAAGGAAGAAGAATAAGAGGAGGAGAGGAAGAAGACGGCGGCATGTTGCTGCTGCTGCTGCATCTTACACTGACTTTCCCCCATCAGAAATGACTTGAGGCCATTGCATAAGTAGCGTTTCTGCTAAGACTGTTAGCCTGAATGAAACTACCCCTCCTAAACTCCACCTGTAATGTCGCCCACGGAATAAAGTCCCGTGTTATGTCCGTATTTAATTCCCAGGAGCTTCCTGTTTAATCTGTTATCACACACACACACCGCTAGCCTGTCAGCTAATACAACTAGCAGCACTTAGCTTCATGCTACTTCCTGTACTCTGTCAGCTGGATAAATAAAGGATGTGAGGACCCGACAAATGGTTCCGATTCACTTTCAGTTAGCCCGATTGACACGCATAAAAAAACAACACGTGCTGTCACATTTGGCCTCGCGCGCGTGTATGTGTGTGGATGTGATCTGCGTTATAAACATGTAACTACGCAGCATCGTGGAGGGGGGTAGTTAGCCTTAGCTCAGACCAGAAGTACACGCTGTCGGCTCCACATCACACGTGGGCTCTCTCTGTCCACGAGCCCTGACGTGAGAGCTCAGTGCGCGCGCGGCCAAGGCTAACGGGCGGTTAGCTTCAGGCCGATATCTCTCTCTCAGTCTCTCTCTCTCTTTACACCGTCTCCCCCTAAATAACAGCTCCGCTTCCCGCGGCTTCACTCACCTCTGACTGTTTCCTGACGTTGTTGTCAGGGCTCATCAGGTTACCCAGCAAGAGGTAGAACTGCTGCTGTTCCGCCATTGCAGTGCGCGAGATCCAATCCCAAAAAAAAAGAGACCAGCCAGCCAGCCGGGTGGAGAAGGAGGAAGGGGGCGAAATGAGACCGGGTTGACCCTGCTTCGGTCACACAGCGCCGCCGTCACCCCATTGGTTCGCTTTATCAACCCTTCTCGCCGCTCATTGGACGACAAGTGCGCGCGTCATTGGCTCACATGGATCCTCGGCTCCGATTGGACGCGGCGCGACACAGGAAAGTGAATGTTGTTCCCATTAGCTAATAGTGAATCAGTAAAGCGCGGGAAATTACCGCACCGCTGGCTGCTTTGGAAAATACAAAACAGCAAAACAACGGGAGGAATTATCAATGGTGGCCAGTAACTAAGTACAGTTACTCATGTGCAGTACTCGAGTATCACGGAAAGGTACTTTTACGTTACTTTTCCATTTATGCACCACATTCAACTTGTGCGTTGCTGCATATCTGTTGCATTCGTTACTCTATTACAAGATGATATTTCTCGTTACCTCACAGGTTTAGATTTTACTTATTCTATTTGAAAAAAATATAGAATTTAATCAGTATAACTAATTTAAAATACTCAGTCCTGGCTACTAAGTAAATATTGCATTACTTATAATGATCTTAATACATTTAATAATAATGTAATTTTTTGAGTCACTTTACTTTAATTTCACTTTTCTAAGCTAGCCTACTTCTACTTACATAAGATGTATTATTTACTTATAAAGGAATTTCACACTGATATTTTTTCACAAGTAAAGAATATTTCTTCTACCAATATTGTTTATGGCTTCATAGAGAAACTAGTGTGAAGATAAACTCATCATCTAGGCCTATAAAACTGTAGCTGAACAAGGTTACAGTCAGGGTTTTATAAATATTGAACTCATGTCACCCCCTGCTAAATGTTTGTTCATTAGTTGGATTTTTCACCCCAAGTTTGATTTATTGTGTATTTTTTCTGAACATTTTAAAAACCACCAAAAACATGCTGTGTGTAGCAAACTCCCTTCACCCAGGCAAAGCCAGGAGATCCTTTACATTTTCTAAGCATTACATCACTGTTAAGATATAAAATATCCTTGCCTTTCTTTGGCAACATAAAACCAGGACAGAAATGATAGATATTCATTATTTATCATAGATATTTTATGTTTTATATTGTAGCAAGGAGGAGGGTGAAAGGAAGCAGGAGGTGACATCACTGGTAAGGAGGAGGAAGAGAGGTTAGAAATCAGACCACCTGGGAGAGTCTGGAAGGAGGGAAAATCAAACAAAGGAGACACTGAAAGGAGGAAGGAGGTCTGAACACAAGAAGTGAGAATGAAAAGGAAAGGAGGAAAAGAGTTTAAAGTAAAAGTGAATAAAAAGACTTTAACTGAGGAATCCGGACGTGGCTTTCTCTCCGGGTTGGAGGACATCCGTGTACCCCTGTATCAGCAGATAAGTTCCCCTTTACCACAAACTCTCCTGGCTTCTCCCAGTCTGACCTGAGAACTACTCCTGCTCTCTCTCTCTCCCCTACCTGAAACACATACCCCATCCTCCTACACACCTACATGCACACTCCTATGAACTGAACTGGACTGAACTGTATTGCATTCACTCCCACACTCCCTATCCTTCCCCGGAACGGACTGGCCCCCGGCCCCTGAAGACTCACATACAAGCCCCTGTCCCTCCCCACATACACACCTACGCTCATACATACCCTCTCTTGGACTTCATTTAAGCAGAGACTTTATTTAAGGAAACAGTCTGCATATTTACGTTTAATTTAAGTTCTGTGAATTGACTGTTTTACCTCCTGATTTATCCTGCTTGATCTGATTAACCCATTAAACTGTTTTGATGATGATGATGATGATGATGATGATATTGATGGCTGTCTGATTGAAAATAAGAATCTTTACCAGCCTTAACCTCCTTGAGTTTGATGTGTTTGATTTTGGTTGATTATGTGATGTGACTTATGTAGCAGGGAAGCAAGCTGCTGGGTTTTCTCTCCCTTTTGAATTAATCATTTAAAATAGACATAATATAAAAGTGACAGTTTGAATTAACTATTCTGCTGTCTGGCGCCCAACCTTTTATTCTATTTAGGGAGAGCTACAATATGATCAAAATCAAGTGATGTGAGGTTTAACCCTCGTGGTGTTTGACCACATTTGTCCACTAGATGGCAGCCAAGCTTTATGCAGTGATTAATTCCAAGTTTCTTCCTGCCAATGAAGTCATTTGTATGTTTGTGGGTCAGATAGGCCATCACACAGCTGCAGCAGAACTAAAAGGCCACACAGACCTCATACATGTGAGTAAATATTTGCTTTTCTGCTTTCTATCTATATCAGTGGCATTTCCAGTTGTGTATTTTTGATCCATTTTTACCACACACCCCAGGTTTCAGTGGAAAACAATATTTATTTTAATAGGTTTTTCATGTTAAGTTAGTACATCACACACTTACATTGACACTGACATGAAATGACCTACAGATAGAAGACAAATCAGAAGAAAAAAAACGTTATAATCTACTTTATACTTATCTCTAATAATAAATCATATCCGATTTTGTCTCCTAGGTTAATTTTTCAACGTGATATAGATTAGTGTCAGACATATAATAACAGGAAAGGGCCTGGATTTTGGTCTACACCTGATCTCTCTCACATGACCCCCCTCGTGTATCTGCAGACCCAACTGTGTCATATAATGCGGGTGCAGGTTTTGTGTGCTGGAAATAACCACACACGCATACACAGTCCCAGGTGAACTTGCAGGGCACTTACAACTCCTATTTGATGCATTCATATCTGGAGTCTTATTCCTTGAGCTGTTTACTGTTGAATGGTGGCGGTTGTGTCCTGACAGCTCCCCTACTGGTGTGAGTTGAAGCTGTGATGTGCAGCCGCTCACAAGGCTGCAGCGGCTCAGACCTCCGGACCTCCGTGGATCCGCATCACCTCCGTGTCTGAGACCAGACCGCGTGAACCAGCGCTGATCGCACCATGGTCTTCAAGTGAAAGGTAAGAAACATTGATTCAGTTGCATTAACGTGAACTGCTAAAAGCCACTTATTATCGTTTTTGTTTTGTTTTTCCATTAGCGTTTAAAGATTAAACACCGGTCAAAAAGGAAAGTTTTTTATTATTATTATTATGGAGCCTGAACCATAAAAAAACACTTTATTATCCGGATTTATAACATAATATTTACTGAGTGGATGTGACATTTATTTAAGGAGAGGAAAACGCTGCACACGTTTTAATCCACAGAGTTCCTGTTTCTCTAAAGAAATAATGCGTTCATCAGCTCGCAGTATCAAAAAAGTGTGAAGGAATGTCGGTGACGGTGCTTAACAAAACTTCGGATGCAGCCCACATTGTGTTGTGTTCATGGTTGGCTGCTGCATAACAATCGTTACATGGCTTCTGCTCCTTTTAGTCAATGTGCTCAGACGAGCTGCGGCCACTGTTGTGGTTTCACTGATCCCTCATTAGCTTTTAGAAATAATCTGTGGCTGATGATTCCTGAGCTTTGTTGCAGGCTTTTGTGGTAGAGGAGGTGACATGAACAGAAAACTCAACTCAAAAGATGTCAAAACTCCAATTTCTTGCCTGATTGTGAGAATGAAATATTATTATTTACTGACATAAAAAAAAGTTGAGAAACTCAAATTCCTACTCTAAATGTGATTATTGAGTGGCTATTTGGGCCAAGGCCTCACTCATTGACATCACTCTTCTCAAATCTCAAAAATCCTTTTTTTAAATTCCAGTATCTGCTGAGCTCTATTATAAAATATAATATAGTGAAGAGCTATCATGCAGGAAATAGCAGAGGTATTGTTATTTAATGGTCAAAAGTGTTTTAAATTGGACCGGAGCTGCTAAGCCTCTTCAAGGTTTCACTGCTGCTGATAAATTACCTCTAAATGGAAGTGGCGTTAAATCATTAAGTTGGACGCCTGGATGTGTTGCCCACAGACCTCCACAGTTTCACATGAGGTCAGGCTGAAGTGGAAAAGGAGAGAAAGATGGATGAGGAAAGAGAGAGAGAGCAAGTCTGCTGCTGAGGGGGCTGATGGACAGGCGGTGGGGTGTGTTAGGGTTTTCTCCTCTCACACAGCCTCAGACGCCACAGAGGACGCTCTGATGGTGTGTGTGTGTGTGTGTTTAACCCTTATTGATGCAGGAAAAGTTGTTTAAACTTAAAATGTTTTTCACGGAAAACTCAGCAGAAAGCCGCAGTCCTCCGATGAGCAACTCACCTGCGAGACTGTGTTTGTGCTTCAGTTCAGGGTGTCAAACCAGCAACCCTTGGTGGCCGCAAAACACCTATAGGTCGTTGATCAAGAAATAGCTCAAAGTCTATAACTGTTGTAAAGAACCACAATTTGATTTTTGCATTTCTATTTCCACATAAGTAAATAAACAAGTTATGGAGGGTAAATATGACGAGTTTAGAGCTGCAGACTCAGAATATAGATGTATTTTTCACCTTGATGCTGCTAAGCACTTTCCATATATTTAGCATATTTCTCATAACTTTTCATATTAAAGGGATAGTTCAACATTTTGTCAAATTGGCCCATTGCCATAATCCCTATAGTTTTAGGAGTAGGTTCGTTACCTTTAATTGTCGGTGCAAGCTGCTCAGAGCTACGCTACAGAGGCTAATGGGATTTCTTGGTTTCCCTCATCAAACACACAATCCAGCAACTGCAAAACGCTCTGGTGGACAAGTTGTGACCTGCATATTCACCACGCTATGAGATAATAACAGAACGTTACGAGACAGAGTTGTTTTCGAGGTAAATACAGAGACTGCTTGCTGAAAAACTGTTCCTGACGGGAATGTGCATCAGCGGTTTTGCATGAATTTACCTCTAAAACAACTCTGTCTCGTAGCGTTCTGTTATTATCTCATAGCGTGGTGAATGTGCAGGTCACAACTTGTCCACCAGAGCATTTTGGAGTTGTTGGATTGTGTGTTTGATGAGGGAAACCAAGAAATCCCATTAGCCTCCGTAGCGTAGCTCTGAGCAGCTCGCGGCTCTGCTCCACCGTTCTAAAAACAGCTTGCACCAACAGTTAAAGGTAACGAACCTACTGCTGAAGGGATTATGGCAATGGGCCAATTTGCCAAAATGTTGAACTATCCCTTTAACACATTTCCTTGAAAATCAGTGTTTAACCTTGAGTCTCCATCACTGGGCATCTCAACTCTGTTTTTACTTGTGTGTGTGTGTGTGAGTCCTGTAAGCACAGCTTTATTGCTCCAGTAGAAAGGTAAACCTCAGCGACTGCAGGGGTTTTTCAAAAAATCAACACAGCCCGGCTTGTTGGAAACGGCGCGAGCTGGATGTTTTTGAAGTATTAAAAGTCAATATTTCTTTGTGACACACAGACTCCTTTGGACAAGGCCTCCATTGAGGGCTGGGACGCGGGGGTGGGTTGCGGGGTGGAGGGTCGTCTGCTGGTTTTGGGGGTTAAGAGTTGTTGGGTTACCACTGTTGGCCTCCTTCGCAGCTGGTTTTGGATTAATGGAAGTGACTGGAGATTAATTGGCTATCTGTTGTGGACATTATACCATAATTCCACCATATTTCAGTAGCCTACTGTGATTGTGGCGTCTGCACTTCCTCTGTTTTACTGCTTTCAGCTCATCGTTGTGTTGTCATAGTTAGTACCTCTGCTGTGATCAGCTTCATTGCCACACACAGCAGGCAGCTGTAACTGTGTGTTACCTGCCCCGCCCCCCAAACAGCAGCAGTCAGACAGGTAAGCTAAAGAGCCAGATGTTTCCCGCAGTCATATGGGATGAATTCAGGTGGCCAGATGTTGTTGTTGCTGCTGTGTGAATAAAACAGCTTGTGAGGTGGAAGCAACAACAACAGGTTGTGCTTTTACGAAGATGCTGGAGCTCAAACGAAACACTGCCTGTGAATAATACAAGGTGATATAGAAGTTACTATCACATGATCCACTCCTTTTCGTTGACAGCTGAAGTCCACTGTCCTCTGTGGTGTTATAGCAGCCGGCCATCTTTCACCGCTTTTTCCCTCCGCTCTCCCCTGCGCCTGTAATCCTTCAGCCTCAGCGGTGACAGAAGGGCTGTAAAAACAGAGCCAGAGGAGGTCATCCTGAAGTTTGCACAGGAGCCGAGCCATTCATCCTCTCAGGGGGGTTCGGTGCTCGGCTGTGGTGAGGCTGAGGGCTGAGGGGGCTGAGAGAGATGAATCTCCCGCTCTGTAACGGTTGGGGATGAGGGCCGGGGAAAGTTATTTGTCTCTTCCGCTCGGCTGGGCGCACAGGAAGCTAAACGAGCCTGTCGTTTCTCTGGGGATGTGATTAATTGGTGCTATTAATTTCCGAATGAGAGGTCACCCCTTTGTCTTATCAGATTGGCAGCCACTTCTACAGCCATGCCTGACTGGTGGCTCTGTCAACAGGCAGAGACCTGTCGTACTTCTTGCTTGTTGTTGATACGGACAAGAGCTGGGCCGGTCGATTTGACGCTGACTGAATCTACACAAAGCTTGTTTATCAGAAAACTATTTATTTAGCGTCAGATTTCACCAGACAGTTTCTAAAACAGAAGAGAAGAATGAGTCCGGTACAAAAGGCAGAAACAGAGAGAAAACTAATTTGATTCTGAGTCTGAAGACTAATTGTTAGTTGCTATAACATCTTCCAAATGGAAATTTAATTAACTAGTGAATTTTAGTTGATTCTAAAAGGTTAAAACACTTCAGGCTTTTCTGCTCTGTTGTTAACTTGGATGTCGAACTAATGTTGATAATCTGTTAAGAGGTAAAGACTGTAGTATTTCTGCTTCTACCCTCTGTGAATGTTGTGTTCAGGGCCAATGCACAACCTCAGAAAAAGAGAATATCACAAATGTATCACAAACCAAACCAAATAAACCTCTCAAGAATGAGAAGAGGAACGTGTTTGAGTGGTCGGAGATAAAGGAAGGAATCAAATATGATTCAGTTCTGTGTAATAAAGACGACCTGTGTGAGTGACGCTGTGTTGACTCAGCTGTGTGGTGGCAGTGGGCATTTCTCTGGCGGTTGTTAAATTTAATTTTTTAATGCCACTGAAACAGAAACAGAAAGATGCTGCCGTTGCACAAAATCTCTCCACACAGCAGCTTTAATGTCGCTGCATTGGACAGAATCTGTTTAATATCACTGATGACATGTACCAGCTACTTGTCTTTGAGTATTTTTTGCAAAAGCCATGTGTGTGTGTATTTTCTACTTCCTGTCAGTGGTGGTTGTGATTCTGGAGGCCAGGCTGGTTTTGCTTTGTTCAGGCAAACAAACTGTTTGTCTGAGCTAATGGTGTTTTTCTGTTGACTCTGTCCCCTGGTTCATTTACACACCGATGATGCTGCAGCTGCGCTCGACACAGAGGCTTTAGTTTTATTTCCAGGAAAAGATTTGAAGATTTAAAAATGTACCCTCAGAACAACTGAGCAACTTATGGCGTCTGTGTAAGGAAGGACACACACACACACGTTCTCATCCTCGCTGCATCTTCGACGTTCCTCCTCCTTCTTCCACCTGTTGGATCAGTGGTGATCGTTCCTCCACGGTGAAGTCGACTCAGTGTATCCTGAAGTAGTTTTCCTGCTTGGCTGAACTTTATTTATTACCAGACATTTGTGTGTGTGTGTGTGTGTGTGTGTGTGTGTGTGTGTGTGTGTGTGTGTGTGTGTGTGTACCTGTGCTCACCAGGAGGCAGCAGCCGTATGCAAATGACGCTCTCCTCAATCAGCCACCGACTTGAGTGTTTTGCACCGGTTCTGGTTCGGTGCGTTAAGTCACAGGGTCGAATTTAAACCGGTTGATAAGTGATGTGTAAGAAAGAAATAGGGTGTAAAAACATCACAGTGTTACTAAAAGTGAATCTTGCAGGCAACACACACACACACACACACACACACTGAAGGCAAACACCCACAATTCCATTCAGAGTTAACAGTTTGCTCTGCACAAACAGGAATGCTTTGCTCCCCCCTCTCCCTTTCCCTCCCATCTCTCTGCACACTCTGGTCAGCGTGCCACTGTGTGTCGATGTGTAACAAGTTCTTTCTTTCCTGTTATTCGTCCCTCTCTCTCTCTCTCTTTCTCTCTCTTCCTCACCATGTGAAGCGTGGGGATCCGTGCCGCTCGTCCGTCTCTCGCAGCAGTTTTTTGGTGATGGTGAATGAGTAAGTTTATCTCCCTGTGTGTGTGTGAGTGTGTCAGCATGCGGAGCTCGGTTGTTTCAGTGCAATTACTTATTCTTTTGTGTTGTCCTGCCTGTTTTTTCTTTTTCTTTTTGTGTGTGTGTGTGTCCTCTTGTTCCCTCAGCCTGTTTTTCTGCCCGTCGCTCCCTCCTTTAACGATGTATAACGTGACCCTCTCACCTTCCTCCCTCCTCCTTCTCCTCCTCCTCTCATCCTCAGTGTGTATCACTCTGTGTGTGTACGTGTTGCATGGATAGACATGTGTTCACAGCGACTCTGGTGAGGGAGGGGTTCAGGTAATTTGTGGTGTAGTGGATATTTTCCTTTGTCCTCTCTGAGGCATTAGCGCTCACATTAAATTGGCAAAGAGAGGCAGACTTGAGACAGAAGGAAAGACTCCCAACCTTCAATCAATAACCACTGTCTGGGTTCTTGAATTACAACTGAACGTGCGCATATTAATTTATTTATTATCTTTTTTGTTCCCCTTTTTTTTCCTTTTCAGTCTGATCACTCAATAGATAGGCAATTATCTTTTTGTGAAGCAGGGACATGTCATACTGACTGAGTGTGTCTCTGCCTCGTGCTCTTCAGATACTGATGAATATTTTGGAACTGAAGAGGCTGCATGGTACCTGAACATTTCTATGTAAAAAAAACTCTTGATTAGAAACTTGATTAGTTTTTTTTAATAGATTTTTTTTTAATAGAATGAGCCATTAGTCATTACTGGGAAAATAATTGTCACATGTCTGGACTCGGAGACGCTTCTCCATGGTGGACGAGTTAAAGCACTAAGACTTGTATGTACACTTGCCATGCATATTAATGCAATAAAGATGTTATGGTGATTAAAAGTAAGAAGATCTCAGGCTCTTAAACAGAAACACACAGGACTCATCATACTGAGCTAATGGAAAATAAGTGTACTATGTTTTCCTGACAAATATAAGCAGTTCAGGTGATATTTATAGCAGCGTTGCACCGGTCACCTGAGAACAACAGGTGGTTGCACCGTGCTGTGTGTGTCATTTGGTGTTTTTTTTTTTGCATGTGGATGATGGATCATAGCACAGCGTAGTTTGTTGATGTAGTCAGCATCTCTTACCACAAAGATTATAATTAAAATGTTCAGATTCAGATTCAGATTGAGAACAACTGCAGTATTGATTCACTGTCAACTTAATACTAATACTAATGTTTGTTGGCCTCTCTTTTATGAAACAATTAGCTCCGTAGCTGCTAAATGCTCAGTTGGATTCATCTGATTTTTGCAGGTTGTTGTTAAAAGTGGCTTCTTTTCATTTGACCTATTTCCCATTTGAATTTATGGATAAACATGGTGGAGAACGGGGCGGGCCGGCCACTCATTGTCCTTCATGGCTACTGGGTAGATTTCCATCACTGAGGATTTGGGATAGTGATGGAGACAGGGAGTAATTAAGAGAATGCAGAGGGTGTGAGTTTGGTTATGCACCCTATGTGTGTGTGTGTGTCGTTTATTTCAGAGAGTAAAAGAAATGGAGAGAAGGACGGAGGGAGGCAGAGAGGAGCGAGGGGAGATAGAGAAGAGAGGGATCAGTGCAGCTGTGTGCCTCTTTAGGATTCCTGCTCTCTACCTCCTCTCGCCGGGGCCAAACCGGCATCATTAGGTTTGGCAAATTACCCGAGCGGCCATTGTGGCGCAGCCATGGCACGTTAGTGTGTCTTTTTAACTGTGGCTAAACTCAGTCTATTCACTTGTAAAAGAGAGCGGCCATTGGCAGATAGTTGGCAGGTCGCACAGAGAGGCCATTCACCCCGGTAGGAAGGAGCTGGGAATACTGCCTCGGAAATGGTCCTCCCTGAATATTTTGATGGAGAGACTCTGGATGCCCTCTCAGTGTCCGTTTGCTCCAACTCACAAATCTCCATGAACTGACTCCATTGGTGTGTAGTGCTACCTGCTGCAGGGGAAACTTAAAAAAAAAAGGGGAGTTCCCTTTTAATAGCAGGTGTTTTGTGTCGTGAGTCTTTGTTTTATCTGAGGAGGAATGTGGAATCCCATGTTTTTGGGTTTAGGGAGGTGTAGGGGGGGTTACTGTTTCTTTTAATGATATTTGGATGAGGTCCAAGTACTCGGATGAAGAGAACTGAGACAAGAGGCAGACATACAAGGGTCAGACGCTGCACTCTCTTCTTTTATTTCCCATGCCACGCAGGAACAAATTACAGGGCCTCTGGATGAAGAAATAATTGCTCGTAATGAATTTCCCCGTCATATATCACCAGGAAAGAGGATTTGTCTGGATGCTCATTTTGTAGCCTGTGTAAGTGCTATTAAGCATTTCCAAGGTGCATCTTTTGACAACCTATAATTCCCTCTAATAGCTGTTTTGTAAGCTATGACTGATGAGGTCTTACTCACCCTGACAGAGAAAGAACAAATACAGTCGCAGTGTCAGAGCGGCTGCCCCGTTCTCTGCTCTTCTCATTCATATATAAGCTATGGAGGTGTCCAAGTGACATACACCATGGAGGTGGTGGGGTTATGGTTTCTGAAAAGGCTGAAATGTCCTACTCCTTCAGTTTGTCTCGAGACAAAACCAAGAGTGCTTGAATAGTGTTGCTTTAATTTTGTATGCACGCTTTAAAAGCTTGAGATTCCCTCGATGTAGCAGTAGAGGAGGTTGTGACACATTGTTAGACTGTAAAAAAAAAAAAAGTTGCAATATCTCCAAGAAGAGCAGATTAGTCACTGTCAAAAAACAAAACAGCCCGTCCGTTCAAACACATCTCCACCAGCGGTGAAGGTGAAACTCTGGAGGCTGCAGCAAACTCTCCTGAGATAAGCCAGCACATCGAGAAAGAAACATCCCACAGTTCTTTATAAAACAAATGAGCCTCTGTTGAACTGGGCCACCAGACTCTGTAGACAAGTAAACAGGAGCCACTGACTTAAAGAGCTGCTGTCTATTATAGGATTGATTTGCATGAACTCCTGACCTGAGAGAGCTGCCTGGTCCAGTGAATCAGTCAGGATAAAAATCATCTTATAGCAGATTTTTAACATTGCAATGTATTCTTAGCCCCTTGTTTTCTGTAAATCATTAATTTCCCACAGATAATAATAACTTTGCCACAAAAAACACTAATTTTAGCACTTTATGAATACTCCAGTCTGTTCACCACACAGGGAACTCCTATGTGTATTTTCTAGCCTCCAGAAAGTGCAACAAATCAGGTGTTAGTGCTAAATGTCACTCTATAGGTAAACAGTCTATATAAGGGCATATGTGTGAAAGGAGCTGAGCAGGGAGCAGTTTGGACTAGTTGAAGTCGAAGTGATGGAGAACAGACTCCTCTCTGAAGTTAGTGGCGTGTTTAATGACTTTCTGATCAGTTGAGCTCTTGTTTGTGGACGGGATTCAGCAGCAGCTCTGTTGTGGCTGTGCATCACTGATTATCTGCCGTCTTTATCCGAGCATTCAGCATCAGCACGTAGGTACTTTATTTAATTCAGCCCCGTCTCATCAGGCCGCCGTACGCTGTGGTATTTATGCAAACATTTCCAAAGCTATTCTTCTACAGTACTGTAATAGGTTTGTGATTACAGGCAAGAGCACATCCTGATTAATTAGATGTACAGTGTCAGGAGAGAGAAAATCATCATCTCATTTGTGAGCGAGTGGAACTTTCAGTGTTTTGGAATAGCTGCTATTTCAAAATAAAAGTTTTACTTTAGGAACAGTTGTTTTCAGGCCGGAGCTCTGAGAGTGTCTGAGCTTTTAGCAGACACATTAAGAAGTCTGTTCTTTTCCCTGAGTGAGTAGAGGGGTGGTGTTTGTCAGAAGGAAACACACACACACACTCACACACACACAGACACACACAGTGAATAATCCAGAGCAGACAGAGCAGTGATGTGAACACCTGTCGTATCTCAGTGTGTTGACACAGTGAGTCGGTGTCTTAGACTTAAAGCTCAGTAGCTCAGATGTTAACATCTTGGCCATGTTCCCCTGTGTGTGTGTGTGTGTGTAAGTCACATGTTCCCTCCGTGTTCCTGTGGTTTTCCTCCCACAGTCCAAACACACACACACACACATAGGTCACATGAATCCGAGGCTGTGTATTTCTAATCTCTTCACAGGTTGTTGAGTCTTTATGGTGTTTTTCCCAACCCGGGCAGCTACTTGGATGGATTCATGTTCTGGCACGGCTTCAGGAAAAACACTATAAAACCTACCTTTCCCCCAAATCTGAAATATTTGACACTCTGTTTACTTCAATGCGACATCGACTAAGGATCCAATCGCTTGAATCACATTTAAAAGCGTTGAGTTGTCACTTTATGTTGGGAAACAAATTAATTCCACTGAAAATTAATCAATGAAATCGCTAATTAAGCAGAGATACGAAAACATTTGCATGTTTCGCTACTTTTTTCTTTATTTTTTCAACCTTTTTTATTGATATTCAGTCAGAGGAATCACTGACATCATCAGGATTATTATCTGGAATCAAATAAATAACTGCAGCTCATCCATCCAGTATCTGTTGTAGTGAAGTGTTGGACCGAGCCGTCGTCCTCTGTTGAACCTAGCTGCCTCAAGCATGGCTAAAAATAATCAATGGATTAATCAGTAATTAAAACAATTACAGGCTGCAGCACCACTACAGCCCCTCGGAGGAACACGCGCTTCTCCGACAAGCTGTTAATTTGCCAAGAAGCAAGAAACAACCGACGGTCTCAGCAGAAAAATGAAAGCAGGAGACGTTTAATGTGTTAAAACAACACGTGCATTTCCACCCTGCAGCCTTCGTTTCTTATTGTAACACTAATGAATGGAGGAAAAGGGCAAAGGGCGAGGTGTGCTGCTTGTTTGGAGGACTAAGCAGATCATTTCTGAGAGAATCTACATTTCCTACTGCCCCTGAAGTATCTTGACTGACATCTGCTGTTAACCCCCTCCCTCCACCCCCCCTCCACCCCCCTATTGTACCGAGCAGACAGATCCCAGGCCGGGAGGAGGCACGGCCGCAGAACAAAAAGTGAGGCCAGCGGTGGAGGCTCTGTTCCCGCCGCTTCATTAAGCAGCAATGTCGAACCCAGCAGGTCGAAAAAACCTCTGCCTCCTCCTGGGGAACAGCAGACACACATTCACCATTTTGCAGAGCACGTCGCCAAGGAAAGTGGGGGCTGCCATGAAGGAATAAAAAAAAAAACAATCTGCTCAACTGTAGTGAAGAATAACTTGACGAATGTGTAATTTTGACCTCTTTTATCTCAAATGTAGCCTATAAACTTTCTCTCAGCTGACAGTTTAAATTCTTCAATCTCCTGAAGCTTTATTATAAAAAGTGTGCACATTTCCCGCTTCCTGTTCCTCAGCTCTTTTCTCTCTCTCTCTAAAATGAGTTTTCTTTACACCTAGAAACACCTCATGCACCTGGATGTCCATTTGTTCTCAAGTGCTGTATTTTGAGTCATTTGACACATCGGCTCCTCAGATTGCTGTCTGGCCGCTCGGCCGCCGCTCCTTCGTCTCCATGAACCAGTAAAGAAAACAAAAAAAAAACATGGAGACAGGGAATGAAGTGGGTGAAGGAGCAGTATCACTTTCTGAGGATATTCGGATCTTCTTCTTCTTGACAGGACTTTTTCAGGTGAAGGAAACAAAACAAATCGCTCGACTCAAACGTTCATTTTCTTCTCTTTGGGTTCAGCCAAAGACCCCACTCAGATATCGGCGCTCTGACTCCGTGTAGCACAGCTAGTGTTTTAGGTTAATTATTCATCTGTGCATGAATAAAAAAACAGCGCGGCTGAGTCCAAGGTCCCCCAGCTAATTTCTTGAATGGACCACGGCTGTAATCCTCTGCATATGGTCGTCCTCGCCAGATAATCATCCTCGAGCAGATTTTGATGTTCATTAATGGATTTTGATGTTGACACAAAGACCCTTCATGTGGCTCTCAGTTCAAAGTTCACACCCCCTGCTCTGGCCCCGGGCCCAGTCTGCTCTCTGAATGGCTCTCCTCAGTCATGAAGAGCTCCCTTGATGGCACCCTCGGTTTTGAGAGGCGGCATTTGACAGATTTGGCGGCTCTCTGGGCTTTTGAGGCGGGGGGGGAATAAGCTGTGACCGAGTCCCGCTGACACTGAGGGGCAGGACAGCGGCAGGTGGACGTGGGGGGACAGAGGGGGGTTTAGATATTAGTTTATAGATGTTTATAGATTCTCCCTGATCACGGCTGTCTCTTCTGTTTCAACAGGTGTTTCCCGAGGACCTGGTAGAAGACTGGAGCTATGTTTCCGTCAGGGTGGGGGGCGCGGGCCCTCTCCCCCTGTGGCCTGGTGCTGCTCCTCTGTTGTTGGTCTGTTTGTCTGTCGCAGCAGCAGCAGCAGCCTCTCATCAAACCTGCAGACTGCAGCAGAAAGGAGCATCCCGTCGTCTCCTACCAAGGTGAGGGCGTCGTTAAGTTTCACAGCCGCCCATCCATCAGTAATCCATCCAGTAAACAACAAGTCAAACATCTCTATCTAAAGAGATTCACCTTGCTTTGTGTACACTTTTCAAAGTTGGGACCATATAACGATGCTTTGTGTTGTCGCAGGAGCAGCGATGATAAGTTATCAGCATCACAGACAAACTGACTGCACTGACTTTTATTTTGCTGCTCCACAGGCTGATTTATTTATTTACCATTACACCCACTGGTAATAATCACCAACGTAGTGATAGGTCCATGTCATTTTTATTTTATTCATTTAAAGGTTTAAGGATCAGGGACATTGCACATTAATAAAAACATTTAAACAAATGTAAACATGCCAGAATTAGCCAAAAGGCTATTTTGCATCTGTTGTCCCTGGACTAAAAGAAAAAGAAAAAATTTTGGATTATCAACATACAAATAATACATTCAATTGAAAGATCAGTCACAATGTCATCAGATGCACTTTACAAAAACAAGTGCTAATTCTGAACAGTCACCACGACAGAACAAAGATGCAGAAACTGAGCAAAATACGCCAGAATCCAGAGGTGTTAGTCGTCCAGATGTTTCAAACTATGACACTATAATGTGATGGAATCTGGACTGAACGCGCTCCGATCACGACAGATTGATCCAGATAACCTAAAAGGGAAACCTGTGGATTCAGTCACACAGTCCTATATCCATATTTCACAGTTTTTGTCCCCTAATCCCGAGTCTCCATCTCTGATCTGTGTTTTTAACCTTGCGAGGGTCCAAAAGCGACGTATTATGGTGAAGTAATTTCCCATGCTGAGTCACAAGCTCATACGTGGACGGTCTGTGTTTGTCTGCTTCGCCGCAGCTCATTATGTCCACGGGAAAATGCACCAACACAATTTGGATTTAATAGGTCACTCTGAAAATCACTGTTGCTGCTCGACTGATGGTTTGTGTTTATGTGGAGCTGAAGCCAGACAGCTGTAATAGTTCTAACCCTTTTGTTTGCGTTTTTCAAACCTGTTGCTGAATATGTTAAAGCCGAACAAGTGAGGTTTGGCTTTAACATAGAGATCAGAAAACATCTGGCTGTGCTAAAAGCTCCCACGTGGATTCATTTTGTGTCAGATTGTAACTTTAACACCCAAGTTTTGATACATGCACTTTACATATTTCATATTTTGGAAGTTGTGTCTGCTGCCTTGGCCTCATTAAGTGTTCTTCTTCAGCTGTCGAACGCCTGTGAAACGGCCTTTGATGATATTATTTTGACTGGATGTCAGTTTCCATTCAGCTCAAAGTGCTCGTCTGGCAGACTGTGCTGTTTTTGTTGTGGGTACATTTGCCCCCCCCTCCCACTCCCACTCCCACTCCCTCAAACAGGAGGAACCAGAATTCCTTTTGGTGAAGGCTCTGAATGATTGTCAAAAGGATTAATTTGTTGCACTTTATGCGGTTTGTTCGCACCATCCAGAGCTCATATAAAAATGCCAAAGTGGCTTATTTAATGTCTGGTTCTGTGCAGCCGTCCAGGCTTTAAATCAATGTCATTTCATGTCATTTATAATGACAATAGACTTTGACACAAAGCCACAAAGTGCTGCACAATGTAGAAAAAAGAGTGGATTACTTCAGTGGTAAAGGCGAATAACTCTCTGCTATAAATCAAATATCACTTACTATTGTTCAAGTGTTTTGAAATGTCTCAGTTTGAAGAAATTCAATAGATCATCAATACCATCTTTTTTTAATCTAGGCTATAAACCATTTTGCAAAGCAGCACAAGTGTGTGAAGAAATGTCATTTTGAAAAACATACTGTATGTCATGTTTTTTATATGTGCAAAAAGAACAAAAATCTTCTCAAATTGTTATTTATGAAGAGTTGAAGCGAGCTCAGCTAATCTGCATCATCAGGACTGTGTGGGTGTGATCTGATCAGACGTGACAGACAGCTGTCATCACATATTTAAATACTGTCAAGCTCACACAACATGAATGACCAGCGGAGCAGGAAACTGTGTGTTTATGTCGAAGATCTTAAAAAACTACAGAAAATGAGCAGCTGCGCCCCAAGTCTCTGAGACCAAAATCTGAAGCAGTGAAGCAGGTGACATGTGATGAAGAAGAGCGATTCCCACGCATAGAATGGAGAACTTATTACTTCTCCCCTTTTTCCCTCCCTCTTTATTTTCATCTTTCCGATTTGCTCCTTGTCTTTTTCCTCTTCCCGTCCATCATCCTGCTCCTCCCACTTCTTTATCCCCTCTCTGTCGTTTCCTCTCTCCTCTCATCAATCTTACCTCTCCTCTTCATTGTTCATCTTTCATCGTGCTCTTCACCTCTTTGTCTCGTCTTTCCGCCACCACTCCTCCTCCTCCTCCTCCTCCTCCTCCTCCTCCTCCTACCGCTGCAGCGTTGCGGCCGTGGGTGTCCGAGTTCTCCCGTCCAGGCGTGAAGGATTTCTCCCAGCTGGCCCTGGACCTGAGCAGGAACCAGCTCGTTGTGGGAGCGAGGTAAGAGTCTGCTCAACGCTACAAAAAACAAAACCACCTGAACGCATCAAGAATCAAGTTCTCCTGTTTCAACTTCTGTGAAATGTTTTTTTTTTTTTTTCAGAAACTTCATCTTTAGACTGAGTTTGGGCAACGCCTCCCTCATACAGGTAACACCAGCTGATGATAGACTGAGACGGAATTAGTCTAATGCATTAAAAAATACAGTAGAGGTTATATAAAAGAAAAAGGTTATTTGGATTTTAAATTAAACTATTTATTAGCATTCAAAGCTTTTATTCTCTATCTCCCATAGATTGTTAATGAAAATCGTACTTTTACTATTAATTAATGTGGATTTTTCTGAAAGAATACATGTTAAGGAGGAAAAATAGCCCAAAATCTCAAAATAGATCAGTGCATGAAAAAACAGTGTTTTTGCCTGTAGTGTCTCGCCTTAAAACTTTATTTTTCCATCCCCAGGCGACAGAGTGGGCTCCTGATGAAGAGACAAGGCGCTCGTGTCAGAGCAAAGGCAAATCTGAGGTATTGTAGCGCCGTGTGTCACACAACAGTAATACTGAGGTGTTTTCATTAATGACGGACGCAGTAACACTGGGTTGTGGTGCGTTTGTGTGCAGGAGGAATGTCAAAACTACATCCGGGTTTTGTTGATCAGTGGGCAGACGCTCTTCACATGTGGGACCAACGCGTTCACCCCCGTCTGTATAACCAGGCAGGTTGGTACAACAGTTTGTCATCAGATAATCAATTATTAGATCATAGATTAGATAAGAATAGATCTGAAACAACCTCATCATCTTCTCCCCCTCCGCCAGATCGATAACACCAGTCAGGTGTTGGACACGGTGAACGGCGTGGCCCGGTGTCCCTACGACCCGCGCCACAACTCCACCGCCATGGTGACAGAGAAGGGCGAGCTGTACGCCGCCACGGTCATCGACTTCTCGGGACGCGACCCGGTCATCTACAGGAGCCTGGGGAACATGCCGCCACTGCGCAGCGCCCAGTACAACTCCAAGTGGCTGAACGGTAAACACACACAGATTTGTCAGGGTTCTTACGGATCCTTAAAAAGTCTTAAAAGGCATTGAATTCATTAATCTAAAAACAAGGCCTTAATTGGCATTAAAATGTCTTAAATCAATTTTTCAAAAGTCTTAAAAATGTTAACACTCGGTAAGTGGTATTTTATGGTTGTAATTAGTCTCAAATCTCAAAATAATTGGTAACATTCCGACATAGAGAAGTTAGTGGCGGCCGTCAACGCTAAATTTCTCACCGCCACCAGCTCCCGAGTCAGTGTTTTTTTTTCCCCCAGACTTTTTATGCATTTATTTTGAAAGGACAGCTGGAAAGAGACACAATCCAATGTTCATGTAGCAGTCACTTTACCTTGGATCACATAGGAAAGTGGGTAAAATTGTCCCTAACCCTATGTAATTGATGTGGTGTTTTTTTTCTTCTTTTTTCTGCATTTGTGTTTATTATGAAGTCGGTCTTAAATTTAATTTCAAGTGGCTTTAAAAAAGTCTTAAAAAGTCTTAAATTTAACTTGGCTTAAGCTGTAGGAACCCTGTTTGTCTTTTGGGTGAAAATAAAATTCAAATCTTCTTTTTTTCTCTCTCTCTCGTCTCCCCAGAGCCTCATTTTGTCTCTGTGTACGAGATCGGCCGGTTCGCCTACTTCTTCCTGAGAGAAACGGCGGTAGAGAACGACTGCGGGAAGATGGTGTTCTCCCGCGTGGCCCGGGTCTGCAAGAACGACATGGGAGGTCGTTTCCTCCTGGAGGACACGTGGACCACCTTCATGAAGGCCCGGCTCAACTGCTCCCGCTCGGGCGAAATCCCCTTCTACTACAACGAGCTGCAGAGCACCTTCTACCTGCCGGAGCAGGACCTGATCTACGGCATCTTCACCACCAACGTGTGAGTTTATAAGTCACTTCTTCTTCCTCGTTTCCTTTCACACTGAATTGCAGCGATCTGACCGTGATTACACACCCCGCTCCCTCAGGAACAGCATATCAGCCTCGGCCGTCTGCGCCTTCAATCTGAGCTCCATCACCCAGGCGTTCAACGGACCCTTCCGTTACCAGGAGAACCCCCGCACCGCCTGGCTCTCCACCCCAAACCCCATACCCAATTTCCAGGTAATTCATATTTACACAGAGAAAACACAGCACACACACACACACGCTGGATCCGAGCCACAAACCTGTTTTTCCTCTCAGATAATGAAACTGCGTCATGCCTTCCACAATTTTGCAGCCTTCCCTCCGAGGCTTATGGAGGTTTCAAAAGCACTGAAGCCCATTTCATCTCCGAGCACGGCATAAAAATCCCAACTCACCTCCATCAAACACACATCCAGCAATAAGTGCCTGGACAGTTTCCAACACGAATACAAAAAATGCTCTCTGAACCGAGCTGCAGGGCCGGTTTAAATTATATAATTGCTTCATTTCATATGCAATAGTTTGGGTATTTTTAATTCCAGATTTGCATTTGTTTAGCGTTTACTTACATCATCATCAGTAACGGGGCCTCCGCAGCGCAAACTGCAAAACAAATGCCTCCGGTGTGTTTATAGCGATGTTTGAATTATGTACTCATCAACTGTGTGTGACCGGCATCACAAACATTTTTTATTTTGTTTTCTACATCACTTTAGAGGGATAGTTCAACATTTTGGCAAATTGGCCCATTGCCATAATCCCTATAGTCTTGGGAGTAGGTTTGTTACCTTTAATTGTCGGTGCAAGCTGTTTTTAGAACGGCGGAGCAGAGCCGTGAGCTGCTCAGAGCTACGCTACGGAGGCTCATGGGATTTCTTGGTTTCCCTCATCAAATACACAATCCAACAACTCCAAAACGCTCTGGTGGACAAGTTGTGACCTGCACATTCACCACGCTATGAGATAATAATGTAACGTTACCAGACAGATTTGTTTTAGAGGCAAATACAGAGACTGTTTGCTGAAAAACTGCCCCCGACGGGAACTCGCATCAGCGGTTTTACATGAATTTACCTCTAAAACAACTCTGTCTTGTAACGTTCTGTTATTATCTCATAGTGTGGTGAATGTCCACAAGAGCGTTTTGGAGTTTTTGGATTGTGTATTTGCCTCCATAGCGTAGCTCTGAGCAGCTCACGGCTCTGCTCCGCCGTTCTAAAAACAGCTTGCACCAACAATTAAAGGTAACAAGCCTACTTCTAAAACTATAGGGATTATGGCAATGGGCCAAAATGTTGAACTATCCCTTTAATACCTCACACTGAACCTGATCCTGCAGTGTGGGACTCTGGAGGAGGGCGGCCCCGGCGGGAACCTGACAGAGCGCAGCCTCCAGGACGCCCAGCGACTCTTCCTGATGAACGACGTGGTCCAGCCGCTGACCGTCAACCCTCTGCTCACCCAGGACAACCTGCGCTTCTCCAAGCTGGTGGTGGACATCGTGCAGGGCCGGGACGCCCTCTTCCACGTCATGTACATCGGCACCGGTGAGCAGGAGGAGGAGGAGGACGGAGCTGTGGCTGGGCTGAAACATAAGAGTTATATTTCCTATATTTACAGAACTTTTCTCCCTCTCTGTCTCGTCAGAATACGGCACCGTCCTGAAAGCTCTCTCCACAACCAATAAAAGCCTTCACGGCTGCTACCTGGAGGAGCTCAGGGTCCTCCCTGAAGGACAGATCGGCCCAATCAAGAGCCTTAAAATCCTCCAGAGTGACAGATCCCTGTTTGTGGGGCTTGATGACAGACTGGTGAAGATCCCATTAGAGCGATGCTCCAGCTATCCGACCGAACGGTACAGCTCTTTTAGTGTTGTTTAGAGAAGAGATATAAGAGTAAGAACTTGATACAAAGCATGTGCAAATCCACAATCTGCAACCGAGTTACACTTCAGCTCTGTGAGTCTGCTCTGTATCTGCTGCTGCTGGTGAGTGTGCAGATTTATGAACTCGACTCAAAACACTTAAAAAGATTTATTAACCCTCTGCCGTTAAAGAGACAAACACACGTGGGCGTCCAAGTCTGAGAGGCGCACGCACAGTAAACGCTGACAAAGATGATTATGTTAAGAGCCCATTTTATTTTCCCTGTGAAGAAACTGCTTTTGAACCGCCAGTCCATATTTTTGGCAAACCTTGGAGCAGACATTACATAAGTGGGCCGCTAATGAATTTGTTCACTGTAAATGCTCCACTAAAATATGCTGACAGTCTGACAAAAAGCTGTGTGATGTACAGCAGTTTCTCTGTGTTCGCCCTCCTACTTGAAACGCACCAGCAGAGAAAACATTATTCTAGACAATCCTGCTGATTTTAAACTGTCTGAAAAGTGCAGACGGCCGGAAGTTCTTGACGTCACTTTGTGTGTCAGCAGTTCACAGCAGACGGGAGATTGTGTCAGGCAGGGAGTCTGGCTAAATCTGCAGCTTTGACGAATCACTGACTGGCTTTTCTGATCTCGCATTAGTTACTGCATGGAGGCTCGGGACCCGTATTGTGGCTGGGATCACAAGCAGAAGCGCTGCACCACCATCGAGGAGAGCTCCAACATGAACCAGTGGACGCAAAACATCACAGAGTGCCCAGTAAGACACATAACGTCCCATAATTAAAAAAAAAAGAATGAGAAATCAGATTTAGGACATATTGTGACTGTGTTTCCCTCTAAAAATCTCCACCGAAGATGAGGAACCTAACGCAGGATGGTGGTTTCGGCCCTTGGGCGCCATGGCAGCCCTGTAACCATGATGACGGCGAGGGCTCCGTCAGCAGCTGTGCGTGTCGTTCCCGCTCGTGTGACGGACCAGCGGCAAGATGTGGTGGGGTCCAGTGCAAGGGCCCCACCATCCAGGTGGCAAACTGTTCCAGGTACAGTACAGTACTGTGCAAAAGTGCAAGGCAAATGCAGGGGGGAAAAATGCAGTAAAGTAATAATAATACCATCAGGGAGGCGTCTAATTGGCCGCCAGCCAGTGTCAATAAGAAATACACTCTAATATTTTGTTGGACCGCCTTTAGCTTTTGTGGCATCGTTTTAATAAGGTTCTGCAATGTTACAACATTTATTTCCGTCCAAAGTTGGATTTATTCCCAATGGGGTTCAGGTCTGGACTCTGTGGTCACGTTGGACCACATTTCTTCCTTGAAGATGATGGTTCCCCACTCTCCTTCCAGTTTTTAATAATGCGTTGGACAGTTCTTAACCCAGTTTTAGTCTCAGCAATCTCCTTAGATATTTTATTTGCTTGATTCAAGTGCAGGTCAGATAATAATATTTTTTTCCTCTGCGTCCTGCTCCTCAGGAACGGAGGCTGGACTCCCTGGTCGTCGTGGGGCCAGTGCAGCAGTAGTTGTGGCATTGGATTTGAGGTGAGGCAGCGGTCCTGCAACAACCCCTCTCCTCGCCACGGCGGTCGGATCTGCGTCGGCCAGGGTCGAGAAGAGAGGTTAGAAACCCCGTCAATAATTGTTAAGATTTCAAATATCACCACCACTTTGAATAGAAGTGACATCAGTGTCCGAGTCTGAGCGAAGCCTTTGTGTTTCCAGGCTGTGCAACGAGAAGAAGCCGTGTCCTCTGCCCGTGCTGTGGACGACGTGGAGCTCCTGGACTCACTGCAGCGCTGAGTGTGGAGGCGGCGTCCACTCCAGGACCAGAACCTGTGAGAACGGAAACACTTGTCCCGGATGTGCCACGGTAATACAACGACAATAAAGATGTTTAGAATAAAGATATGAATTCAAGGTTCAAAGTAGGGATGTCACGATCACATGTTTTCACAATTAATTGCGGTGATAACGCCACAATTAATTAATCGTAAAGATTCCTATATACCATCAAATATTATGTTGGGACCATATAGGCAGATGAGCGCCAAATAAAACCTGTCAGATGAAGCCAACATCAAACCTAAATAGAAACCTACACTACACTGTCTTCTCTCATGTTACCCCCCAGTTAGAGACCTGGGTGTGTATTTAAGAAACCCTGATTAATCTGCTCTGTAAGGGGTGACTGTGAAGCATCATTGTATGTCTTCAGCTGGATGCAGCCTTGTTTAATTCGTCGCATTCAGCCACAGTAATTAGCTGCATAATTAACTCCGTCCAAGAAAAACTGCACTATTTGCACAGTTTAGCTGAATCTATTCTATCTATCTAATGCAGCAACGTGTCCCTGCAGGATGTTAATGAATTACTGGAAAACACAGCATGCATGGTTTTTGGGAGATAAAGCAAACATGCTTTAGTTTTCATCCTTCATCCACCACCATGTCTTCCAGGAGTATAAAGTCTGCAACCTGGAGGCGTGTCCTGAAGTGCGCCGCAACACCCCCTGGACGCCCTGGATGCCGGTCAATGTCAGCCACGACGGCTCACGGCAGGAGCAGAGGTTCAGGTACACCTGCCGGGCGCTGCTCCCCGACCCCCAGCAGCTGCAGCTGGGCAAGAAGAAGATGGAGACCCGGTTCTGTCCCAACGACGGCTCTGGAGCCTGTCAGACCGACTGTAAGCACCGACACACACCTCCTCCTCCTCCTTCCTGCCATGCCATGTTTTTGGAGCACAGCTGCTGCAGATGTTAGCAGATGTCACCTGAACCCGAGGGAAACTTTATTCTCTTTTATTTTGTGCAGTGGCTTAAAACAGATTTAGAGCAAAACAAAACCTGCTCCAGCTAATATACTCTGTGTGTAAAACTGCATCTGCCTGGGTTTTACACTGTGCTGCTGTGGCAGCTGGTTTCCAATCAGTGGATTGATTAAACATCAGTGAACCATTATGAGGAGGCAGATGTCCACTTCCTCCGCTCCTCGGAGACAGACAGGTGTTTTCTCTTTGTGGACTCTCAATTATTTCAGAGCATAAAAATAGGATTTTGATATAAAAACGGTGTGGCTGCTCTCAACCTCTTGCAAACACAGAAAAAAAAACCCCAGAATGAAATATTTGTGCTGGCCTCATTTAAAACGCTTCAGGAACTACTCCTGATTCAAATGTAAATAATTTGTGATTGTGGTCGTTTATGTGTGTGTGGGCGTACGGGGGGAAATCTAGTTCATTTTTTCAACGTGACCCACATTACAACACACTAATCAATGTTTCATGACAACGGTGTCTGTCTGCTGAGTTTGGCAGTAAAAAGATGGAAGTTCTCAGATTCTTATTTGAACTTATCATTCTTTTATTTATAACAGTTTTAGTTTCTAATAAAGCAGTTAAAATGTGTTTTTCAGCTCTGGTTGAAGACTTGGTGAAGACCAGCGGCCGAACTCTGTCCCCGCCCCAAGGTGCTCGCTGGGGATCCTGGGAAACGTGGTCCAGCTGTTCGCAGCAGTGTTCCAGAGGTTTCCGAACCCGGAAGCGTAGCTGCTCCACAGCAGAGGGCAGGACCAACCCCAACGCCTGCGTGGGGTCTCCTGTGGAGTATCAGGACTGCAACACTCAGCCTTGTCCAGGTAACTGCACAGTTTTGCTGTTTTAAAGGGATAGTTCAACATTTTGGCAAATTGGCCCTTTGCCATAATCCCTATAGTCATAGCAGTGGGTTTGTTACCTTTAATTGTCGGTGCAAGCTATTTTTAGAACAGCGGAGCAGAGTTGCAAGCTGCTCAGAGCTACGCTACAGAAGCTAATGGGATTTCTTGGGATTTCTTTAAGTTGCAAAAGCAGAAAATGTAAATGGATAAAGTTTATTGTCTGTGTGTGTGTGTGTGTGTGTGGCAGTGAGAGGGGCCTGGGCGTGCTGGTCCTCCTGGTCTCAGTGCTCATCCAGCTGTGGGGGTGGACACTATCAGAGGACTCGGACGTGCAGCAACCCACCGCCTGCTAATGGAGGAGACATCTGTATCGGCCTGCACACGGAGGAGGCGCTCTGCAACACACATGCATGTGAAGGTATGAAACAATGAAGTCACACAGAGATGTTGGAGGAAATTTCCTCATTTATAAATGTGGTCCTTTTTAAAACAAAAAAAAATGTCATGGCTTTGCTTTCTGTGCATATTTTAAGTGTCTTTTTTTTAGTTTAAGCAGGTTTTCTGCCATACAGAGTGTGTCTTCATTTGTCATAATTATAACACCATGAATATTCTCCATAGAGTCACCCAGTCACCCCTCGATTAAATAATGATGTTTGTATGGCTGCTGATGGGAAATCTCCTCCATACAGCAAGTGGTGAATCAATATTTGGGTCGAGAAGGCAAACAACATGGATGCTGGAGCTTATCCCAGCATGCACTGGCTGAAAGTCAGAAAGGACTGACAAAATAGCCTCCGATTTTTTACAACTGATCCAGAGATGGACGGATGCAACCGTTGTTCAGCCTCCAGACACATGGGAAGCAAATTGGTGTAATCAACTTCCCATCCATTTCACACTGTTGTGCAGCACACAAAGTAACTCCAGTAGGAACACAAAGGAGGCCGAGCTCTGGCTGCTGATCGATGATCCCCGCTGCACTGCAGCCAACGTTCAACATTTGTTACCCGTGCACAACGGTTCCTCCGGTCACTGCCTCTTCCTGTCGGTGACCGTTTGACTTTGTTTGCCGGCCGCTGTTTGAATGCACAGTGAAGGAGAACGACAAGACAGCCCCCCTCTCTTTCAGTCTTTTTGGAGGTGGCCAATATGCAGAACTCCTGCTGCTGCCCCTGAGTCATCCCCCTGAACAGCCAGACGTGGGCCAGGTCTTGTTACATAATCCAATTAACCTCTGAATAAATACCTTTTTAGGGCTTTCTTTTGAAGCGGAGGTATTTAATATAGGCTGGCAATGATATGCTGACACTTCGTCTGCACTGCAGGATGTGTGCGGAGAAGATAAGGATGCAGAAACACATCTCAAAATATGATGCATTGAAAATAATCTGCCTCAGTCGACATTCAGTGGATCTTATTTTTATCAGTATGTAAATGTTTCTGCCTCAGCCAAGACATTTCTATGCACTTTTTTTATTCATATGCAGAATAAAAAAAAAAACACATATTTAAACACAAGTCGATAATTGTGATTCTTGTGATTCCTCGCCTATGTGGATGGAAAGCCAGCCTTTATTGTCGTACCTTTCATTATGTCTGTCCTCTTTTTCTGTGTGCGGTCAGGTTGGGGGGAGTGGACAGAGTGGGGGGACTGCGACGACGAGGGTCTGCAGCATCGCACTCGTCGCTGTGGTGATGACCAGGATGCTGAGGCCAGTCCCTGCCAGGGAAACCTCACCCAGTCCAGGCCGTGTCAGCCCCACGAGGTGCCAGGTAGGAGGGAGCGAAGCGCCGACCTGTTGCAAATTAACAGATGATCGAATATGAAATTAAAGATTAAAGATTTCGTCCCCCTTCCCTCTCCCTCTCTCTTTATCTTTTTCTCCAGTAATTTTACCTGGACAGGAAGACCAGACCTGTGGAAGTAAGTCAAACAAGTCACGTCTCCCCTGCTACTGATGTATTTTTTGCTGTTGCATCCAAAAACAAGCCGGTGTCGCCTCAGTCTCTGAACATGTTGCAACACCTAGTGATTGTTCCAAGGTTACACAGTTATTGGCTTTTTTTTTTCTTTTTCTTTTTTACCTGTGCGCCACACAGTCGGTAGCATATCGACTTTTGTTTGAGGCTTCGGCCCCACGTGGTGTGGGACAGAGCAAAGCGTGGAATCATCACTGGCCCTGTGTTAAAGTTTGTGCAGCCAGATAACAAACATCATCTTTCAACGTGACGACGTTGTTTCCTGCCACTTGTCCCCCGACTTGATGTTTCTGTTAACCTCTGAAAGTTCACGGTTACCAGATGATGAATCTTTTATTCTTTGTTTAAAGGGATAGTTCAACATTTTGGCAAATTGGTCCATTGCCATAATCCCTATAGTTTTAGGAGTAGGTTTGTTACCTTTAATTGTCTGTGCAAGCTATTTTTAGAACGGCGGAGGCAGCAGAACCGTGAGCTGTTCAGAGCTACGCTACGGAGGCTCATGGGATTTCTTGGTTTCCCTCATCAAATATACAATCCAACAACTCCAAAACACTCTGGTGGACAAGTTCTGACCTGCACATTCACCACGCTATGAGATAATAACAGAACATTACCAGACAGAGAGTTGTTTTAGAGGGAAATATAGAGACTGCTTGCTGAAAAACTGCCCCTGACAGGAACGCGCATCAGCGGTTTTGCATGAATTTACCTCTAAAACAACTCTGGTCTGTCTGGTAACGTTCTGTTATTATCTCATGGCGTGGTGAATATGCAGGTCACAACTTGTCCACCAGAGCGTTTTGGAGTTGTTGGATTGTGTATTTAATGAGTTTGATGAGGGAAACCAAGAAATCCCATTAGCCTCCATAGCGTAGCTCTGAGCAGCTCACGGCTCTGCTCCGCCGTTCTAAAAACAGCTTGCACTGACAATTAAAGGTAATGAACCTACTCCTATGACTATAAGGATTATTATCCCTTTAAGAATTGAAGAGTCATAACTTCTGTGCTTCCTCCTCCAGCCTTCACCTTGTTCCAGCTGGTTGCCGTGGGTCTGGCTAGTTTCTTTGCAGCGGCGTTACTGTCGGCGATGGCCTACTCCTACTGCCACCACCTGAACCGGCCGTCGGCGGAGTCGGCCGTCATCCACCCCAGCACGCCCAACCACCTCACCTACAACAAGCAGGGCAACACGGCGCCAAAGAACGAGAAGTACATCCCCATGGAGTTTAAGGTAGCTTTGTCGCTCCGATCGTGACGCTTCACACTCTTGACAGTTTTGCTGACAGTCTGCCCAAACTTTGCCTCTACTTTTATAGACGTTAAACAAGAACAATCTCCACGTGAACGACGAGACGTGCAACCACTTCTCCTCCCCTCTGCCCTCCAGCAACATGTTCACCACCACCTACTACCCAACCAGCCTGAGCAAGTATGACTTCCACCCGGACTCGCCCTGCAGACCCTACATGCACAGCTGAGAGGAGGTCAAGCTCACACACCACCATCACCACCACGACACCAAGCCCGAAGGGTTTCACAACACGCACACACCGAGATTGTCATTGGTTATCTGTCGAGAGAGCCTTCAACGCCAAAATTTCTTCAGTACAAAGCAGTTTCACCTTTTTAAATTTGGTCACAACCACAGGTGTTAAAGGGATATTAGCATTTTTTTAAAGTGGGGTTGTATGATCTACAAATAGCCTCTAAGTACTTTAATTGCAGTAGCAGACTCTCTACGCTCCTCCTGTTAGCAACGCCAGCCCATAGCCCTGCCCAGAGATTTACAACATACAGTGTTGTGAACAGACCCAAAGAAACGGCCTTTTTTCGCAGCCTAAAAGAGGTTTTACCTGAAAAAAAATACACAGTTCCATTGTTCACTATAATATAATTTTTTCCAGCCCCTCAAACGCTGTTTTTATTTGGACCTAACCAACTCATGTATCCCTCCGGCCCAGGGTTAGCGCCCGCCGATCAGCAGTTGGTTAGCTCCAAATAAAAACTGTGTTTTTCCTGCACTTTGAGGGGCTGGAAAAAAATATATTATAGCGAACAATGGAACTGTGTATTTTTTTTTCACGTAAAACCTCTTTTAGGCTGCGAAAATAGGCCGTTTCTTTGGGTCCATTCACAACAATGTATGTTGTAAATCTCTGGGCAGGGCTATGGGCTGGCGTTGCTAACGGGAGGAGTGCAGAGAGTCTTCTACTGCAATTAAAGTACTTGGGGGCTATTTGTAGATCATACAACCCCACTTTTAAAAAATTCTACTATCCCTTTAAGAGGCAGGTGTCACCAAGCAGCAGCTAAATTATTCACAGTTTACAGGTTTTACTACATTATGTGCAGAGGTGCGCATTGTACAGATCATTCATGAATGAAAGAAATTTTAACATTTTGGGAAACAGACTTATTTTTAAAATGTTAAATTTGGATGAAGACCATAGATGCCAACACCTCTAATGCTCCTAACTCACTGCATCCCACTGCAGCTTCACACTTTCCACATAGACACACGACTGATTTCACGTTTTCTTTTCGCTCTCAAAATAAGCAAATCACCCAAAACGATGAAGTATTCCTTTTTAAGGGCTTTGCATACGTACCAACATCCTGCTACCGCCGCCCCTTTCCCGCCTCGAGGAGGAACGGTGTTTTCACCTACAACTGACTGAGACCTCCTCTCTCTCTCTCTACACCCACCCTGAGGTGCTCCACTTGTGCTCAGGGTTGTGTGAAAGCAGGGGTCGCACCCCGAGGTCCACGGTTCAGCTAAAACTTTAGACACTGTACCTACCTGGATCTCACTGGACTGAGAAGAGACTCCGCTCCTATGTATTTTATGGGGACTCAGTAATACTGTATATGGACGATATAGGCAGCTTGGACGCTTGGTTAAGTGTCCATGATCTGTTCTATAAAACATCCTCCTCCTCGAACAGACATTCGGAGGTTCTTGGCTAATTTGCTTTAATTTTAATGTTTAGCAGCGTCAACAATGGAAAAACACTGAAGAGGACGTCTTTGACAGGCCCGACTGTGAACTGTGCATCACTGAAGTCCTCGGACTCTGACTGACTTGTGTCTAGCGCCTTAAAAAAAAAAAAAAAAAACAACAAAAAAAACCTTTGATTTTCTACTTTATAAGAGGCATTTTTGTGTCGTCCACTCCTGTGTCCTTCTGGATGTTCATGCATTAAGGTTATTGCTCAACAGTCACCAAATACAACACAGCTACCCCCCTGTATATTTCACCACCACATCATGAATGAGCCACATGCGTTTCAGCAAAAAAAAGAAAAAAAGAAAAAGTAACAAAACTATATGCACAACTGTGGTTTCAAGTCTTTACAACTTGTTTTTTCGTAGTGGACTGAAACAAGCGGAAAAACACAAGACAATTTAGAAAATGTTCTGCAGAAATGTAATAAGCTACAACTCTGAGGTTTGTTTTTAAGAAACACTCTAATCACTGGTGTGAGATATGAGGCAAGGCAAACATGACTTTAATGGACTTTAACTGTTTTCTCTTATTCTTCTGAATACAACTAATAGTGAGAACAACACGTGAAAAGAAACACACATTTGCGTGACTGAGCATGATTTTCTCCCACAGTCCAAAAACACTGAACACTCTGAATGATCCATAGATGTGGATGTTTGTGTGTGTGTGTGTGTGTGTGTGTGTGTGTGTGTGAGGTGCGAGTGCAGACACGTTTACCAGGCTCTTGTATAAATACTGTATGTTTATGACTTTTTTGCCGCTGACTTCAACAAACTGTGGATTATTTGTCTGATACATCGTTTCCGAGAAGTGTCCTGGAAAACCGAAGACAAGAGTCTCATTGATAGTTTGAAACCAAGAACGTATTCATTTATTTCCTTTATTATCGGAAAAAAAAACAAAAATCTATGTTTTACAGGAAGCGTTTTGGAAATGATTAATAATCACTCTGAAATGTAAAATAAAACATTTACACATTTACTGAAAAGAAAACAGATCAATCAGCTATTTGACCCATCTGAACTTTCCCTGTTTTAATTCACGGAAAACTATCAACACATTAGAGCTTGTCATCACGTTAAACCTTTAAAAACACGTTGAAGTATTTACCCCCCCCTCCTCCTCGACAACATTGTTGATATTTAAGTTCATCTGTGCTGTAGAGTTAATGTTGCACATTATTTTTGCTTCTTAGTTGTAAAAATACGATTAAATGAATTCAGGTGTTTTCTCACCGTCTGCAGTGTTATGTAGCATGAAACAAACAGCTCTGATCGTGTGTGTGTGTGTGTGTGTGTGTGTGTGTGTGTGCAAGTCTGGGTGCTTTCGTACAAGTAGCAGCATGTACTGATACTGGAAACACATTTATGTCATTTTTTTTTTACACACGTTTGTATGGATTTGGTCCTTTATTGTGAAATCTGAATCGCACACACATTCGATTCCTAAATGTCAATTTGTTTTCCTTCCCAAAAACACTTGATGATTGGTGTGATTATGACTAAACACTGCCTTTTGGACACTGTGAAATTTTGGTACTCTATATTTTTGTATAATGTACACTGTAAAAAAAAAAAAAAAAAAATCAAGATGAATAAATCAATTTTGGTGCCAACATGCTAAAAGCTAATCCGTGCTTTTCAAAAACATAAAACATAAAAAGTGTGTTGTTTTTTTTCTCCACAACACAATCAGTCGCTGAGTTAAAATAAAGCTTCAAAATATATTTTTCATCTTTTCATCAAAAAAACAATAATTATCAGATCTTTATTTAAGCTTGTTTGTTTCCTGGTAATAATAAAAAAAGTTTGCTCATTTCCTGTCCCCAACTTTTACTCAACAAAAGAGTTCATCCTGAGTAGCTTTTTATAGTTTAAGGTGGATTTGTTTTCCCCCTTTTGAGTGGTTTGACCGATGCACAAACAAGAAGACAAGGTGCTCTTCTTCTTCCTCTTCTTCTTTTAGTAACTTCACTCCATCACCAACATCCTGCATCCTCCATTTGTCTTTAATAATTGACGGGACCTGAGAGCAGACAGCCTGCAGGTAGAAGTCATAAAGACCTGCAGGTCTGTGTATAGCATGTCGATGATGTTTCTATATTTTTCGGCGGTTAAGAGATCTCGTTTGATGAATAATAGAAGCACATGGGAAAAAGTGGGAGAGCACGCGGTTTCGTTTAAATTTTGCACACTGACCCACAGATGCAGCACCTGAGTGAGTCCCACCTTTACCGTTGTCACTATACTGGAAATAGATGCGTGTTAAACGTCCATATGGACTCTTTTTCAGCTCTTCATGGCCCGATAACCCACATAGGTGCTCATGTCGTCTATATGTTTTGCTGTGAAGATGTTTTCAGAGGCGATGCAGATGTTGTACTCCTGTCAGAAGTGTGTCTTTCTCTATCAGTGGGATTAACGCGACACCATGCAGTGGACTCGGTTCTTGGAAATCCTGCCCTGCGTGATGGAGCCTTTAATCCTGTTTGTTTTGCCCACTGGACAGGTGCTTGAGCAGTGTATGCAGCTGAGGCAGTGAACTGCCAGAGGTTATATAATTACAATTATTAAAACATACATCATCTGTAACTCATGTGCTGTGTTTGTCTAGTTTGTATTTGACACAGTGCATGCTGGGATAAACAAAAAAAGAAACAGAATGCAGAGACTGGACAAGTTGTTTTTAATAAGTGCATGCAATTCACTTTAATGTTTTAATATCTGTTTTTATTCCGTGTGATTGGATGACCTCACATTTTTAATAATAGACCGGTGTCAGCCCATCCACTGCCAAATGCTTTAAACCGCCGACTTCTCACATCGTTGCTCCGAACAGACTGCACTCTAGTGTTTATTGTTCATAGTCCGATGAGCAGCACTACTCTGCCCGTCTGAGGATTTAATCTGCTGGTGAAAAGAAGAAAAAGACCACACCCCCGGACACCGAAATAGACGACCATCGTGCGCTTTATTTATTTATCCATTTCACTGGAATTTTAGCAACTGGGAAAACTGGAGCAAAAGTCCATAAATATTACACAGAATAAAGGAGATGCACTCATGTTCATGGAGATGGTTTCATTCATTGCCAACTTGCACATGTACTTAGCGCTTTATTTCAAGTGTAAAGGGTTTGGGTCTGTGTCATATGCTCATATATATGGTTATATTCTGATTTGTGTGTCTGTTGTGCTTATAAATAATTTCCATCACATCATAAAATACTGTAATATCCTAAGAGCTGTAACCATAGCAGTTTTAATGCCACATGTTTAAATCCTGGAGGTCAAACCCAGGGCAATATAATCCCGGATCTAATTCTTCCTTTTTAAACTTTACTCCTAGATCTTTTATGAGTGACCTCCTTCATCTAATTCCTAATTTTAACCCTTGACCGTGTGCCCTGAGCAGATCATAACGATTCAGTATTAGGGAATAACATTTTGTGGTATCAGTGAGGAAGCCAGTTGTCCTTCCTTATTCTTCAAACTCTTCAAACTTAACGTCCTCCACTGACCAGTAACTCTACATCAGTCAAAACCAGAGCAAAACAGTTTAATCCTCCCACTTTAAACTCAGTTAATCCACCACATTCACTCCTTAGAAGATTTGTCTGATCAAAGTGTCTCTGAACATGTGAAGACATAAGTCCATGAAACAAAGTGGGTCCTTTTGCATTTGTTTGACGGGCGACATGAAAGTGCTACAAAGAGCTGTGACACTGACATTTTTCACATCACATGTCTCAAGTCACAAATAATATGTTTTTTTTGTTTTTTGCTATCTGTGCCAGTGGAGCATGATGTTTTTGGACGGGTTCATGCAGCGCCAGTGGCAACAAAGTGGTTTATATGTGCAGGTTTAACGGACTACAGGAGGGCTATCTAAAGCATAGTGACTCAGATATTTTGAGTCAGTCAATATAACTGCTTCATCAGCCCAGTGAGAAGACACACTCAGGTGCCTCTGCAGAAAAAGCACGGACCACTCATCGACTTAGATGTCTGGCTAAGTAGTGGAGATGGATCAGGAGTGGCATGTTCTTACTGTTATTTTCGTCCACTATAGAGGGCGGTTGAAAACCGTAGCAGCAAATTGCTCCTTATGGACTCAGATGTAAAATCTATCTGTATCTGTTTTTCCTCTTCCTGCACGGCAAGGACACAAACAAATGAAGAAGCAGTTAAAAGCCCTCCAGATAAAAAAAAGTTTTACCAAGTGCTGCACATATTCAGACTCAGCAGCACAACCTCAGCTAATTATAGATGTCAATCAATAAACCCCTGTGTTTAGTATAGTAATAAGGGCTGGAAGCCTAAAATTTAAAAAAAACAGACCTTGCCCATGTCCTTATTTTCAGAGATAAAAAGCAGCAAAACTATAAAAATCCGCTCAAAAGGAATAAAGAAAGAGCATGAGCCCAGAATGTAATGTAAAATAACAATTATCCTGCATCCCTACACAATACAATATGAAAGTTATGATTACTTTATTATAATGAAATGAAGAGGAAAACATTATAATAAAGTGAGTACCGAAGTAAGTTGGCAACATATGTTTAATGTTATGGAGGTTAAACCAGTGTGGTGGTCCAGTGTAAAAATCTATGTTCCTGTGTCCCTTCAGGTGTTTGCTGTATTTATTGTACAGTGTCGCCCTCTAGTCCTGCAGCAGTGCAAACGCACCCCTCACTCTGCTCTCTGCATTTTAATTTTCAACCCTTGTTGCCTTTATTTTGGCAATACTGATATCTGCTGGGCAAAGGGAGGAAGAGCAAGCTGCAGAGTAATCATTTTCTAAAAATACAACCAAAAAAGGCTCATTTATTGTATTAACTTTAAGCACTTTTTTAAAATGCTGCATTACATTCTTTGGACTTCCTTTCTTTCTTCTTCTTCTTGCTCTTCTATGCCCTTATATTATATGTAAATCTGCACTACTGGATACTTGAATTTCCTTTGGGATCAATAAAGTATCTCAAAGTCTATAAGTTTAAACAAAATCAGTAGAGATGCACAGGAGCTTTCACTCTGTTTAACACTGCAGTGTCATCAGATGGAAACTGTACCTGTGATCTCAACACTAAAGACAATAAATGGATTGAACACAATGTTCAGTCCAGGGAGGAGAGCATTTTGAAGGAAGCTTCTGAATAACAGAATAATCATTGAATATAAGCCAGAGGCACAGTGGGGGGAAAAAACTAACAAACTGTGCAGGTGGAGAGAAACTTACTTCAACACCAACCCTGAACTACATAATGATGAAAGAGGGAGATTGTGCAGTTGCTTTCACTGTCCCCTCAAAATAAGCATGACCTATTTATTCGCCTACTTCTCAGGGTTGAAGAGATGGGGAGGAAAAAAACATGACGCAAACTCAAGATGGCTTCATAAGACTGACCTCTGAATACAAAGTTCCTGTTAATAGGTTTTCTGTAAGTTACAATAGACATAGATGAATAATATTTACAAGTGTGTGTATAGGCGATATATCCTGTAGCTTATAATGCTCATGTGTGCCTGGATATGAATCTATGGTTGAATTTAGAAGGACATTTTTGATATTTTAGTAATTTAGGGGATCATGAGCGCAGTTAAATCTTGTATAATTGTATTATTTGTGCATGTTTGGTGAAAATTCTAGCTGTTTCACATCATTGTGGACGTTTTATTGGTCACTTTGTGTGCCCTGGAACGCTATAAATAACTTAGAATAAACTAAAAAGCAATATTATGTGTCTTTATTTTTTAATTAAACCCAAACCAGTTCCTTTTCATGCTTAAAATAGCCTCTCGTGCCTCTTTAAGACACTTGTGTTTCTCCTCAGGATAATTAAAGCCCAGCCCCGCCCCTCCTGTTTCTAAAATAGTTCCGTCCATCATTCAGGCGCACCTGGCTGTGAGTGTGGCGCGTGACAGCTGTACGGTCCCAGGCAGGCAGCGCGCGCAGCAGGAGCAAAAACTGCACATCTGTCTCGTGGCGGACAGTCGACGAGACAGCGGGGGTCGCGAGCGCTCATGTTCTTGTAGTGTGGCGTGAAGCTGGAGCACGCATCCCGGAACCCGCCGCCCCTCCGCTGGGCTGGACCGGAGCAGCCCGCCCTGTGGACCGATGTCCTGGCCGAGATGTCCCGACACATCTACATACGGAACAAGATTGGCGAGGGTATCCAGGCGCCCATCTTCCAGGTGGGTCACCTCACCTTAAAAACTTAAAAACTCAGTTTACTCATGTTTTTCCATTAGGTAACATTCACATGTAAAGAAAAAATAATTATAAGGATCTATGTGACTTTTTTCTCCCCCTAACGCTGGATGAAGAAGAGATATCAAGATTTACTAACAGGAAACTTAGCCTATGCGGGTACAGCATTACATATGGCAGATCATGCTAAAAAAAAAGACATTAAAAAAAAAAAAGAACATATTTTGTTATACAACCTTTTGTTCCACCTGATGTTTTAATGTCATACTGTAACCGTCCTATTTTCCACAATGTCTGCTGAGATACTTTAACTCTCTCTCCTATACCATGCAGCTTTTATTTGACAGGTCATTAACTGTTAGAATTGGCTTAACTCTTATTCTCACAGCATATCAGAGCATATCAGATAAACACTATTAAAGCACTTTATTGGAATAAAGTAGTTGAAAGGTTGGATTAATTGTTGTTTTAGGTGTAGGCTATAATGTGAAAGATTGGAGGCTGTAAAGATGAATGTATCAGCCCCAGTTCGATGGCTGATAACTTCTGTTTCTTCAGCTCGATTGATGATCAGAGCCTATTAATAGCAGGATATTCATAATCGAATGGCTAACTTTATCCTTCATGTCTCCTCTCAGGTTTTTGGCTGTTAAACTTGAGTTGAGAGAGAGCGAGAGAGGGGAGGAGGGAGGGAGACATAAGAGAGATGGTGACCCAGATTAATGGCCCTGTTTTATAAATTCAGGGAAGTAGGTTCTGACGTTTGAACAGTGACATTGTCATTAACTCCAGGGACTTGAACAGAAATGGGGCAAATCACTGGCAGATAATTAATTTAGCTCCCTGGAGACGGACTCTGCTGGTATATTTGGACTTTTTGGAAGAGACAAAGAAAAAGTCAGGTGGTAAGGAAAAACTAAGTAGGCAACACAAACACGCATACAAGTACACACAATGCAAACACATACAGTGAAAGCTACATTTGGTTTATGTGTTGTAAAGTTTAATTTATCATTTGAACGTATACACTCTCGTTACAGCACAGATACAAACACACAAACAAAAAGTTAGGTGCATTTTGTTGATTTTTTTTGTGTTTTCTTGACTCAGGTGAACCGAGGGACTTATTCTAGGAGAAGCCGACTGAAGAGGTCTGATGGCAGCACCACATCCACCAGCTTCATCCTCAGACAGGTAGCGAACCACAAACACAATCACAATCACAGAGGAGATGTAAGACGATGCAGAAGAACAACAGCCAGATGTTTCTGTATCACTCTGGTTTTTTTTGTGTGTGTGTGTGTGTCACACTCACATCCCCTGCCAACACATCACAGTGAACCGTGAACTGTGAAGCATGACATACACGGCTGTCGTCTGCAGAGGGCAGTAATCTGCTGTCAGCTGAGGGTTGTACAGCACAAGACCAAATTTGAAGGATAGTTCAACATTTTGGCAAATTGGTCCATTGCCATAGGTAGTTTTAGGAGTAGGTTTGTTACCTTTAATTGTCGGTGCAAGCTATTTTTAGAATGGCGAAGCAGAGCCGTGAGCTGCTCAGAGCTATGCTACAGAGACTCATGGGATTTCTTGGTTTCCCTCATCAAACTCATCAAATACACAATCCAATAACTCCAAAACGCTATCATGGACAAGTTGTGACCTGCACATTCACCACGCTATGAGATAATAACAGAACGTTACCAGACAGAGTTGTTTTAGAGGCAAATTCATGCAAAATCGCTGATGCGCGTTCCTGTTGGGGGCCGTTTTTTGGCAAGCAGTTTCTGTATTTACCTCTAAAACAACTCTGTTTGATGAGGGGAAACCAAGAAATCCCATGAGCCTCCGTAGCGTAGCTCTGAGCAGCTCACGGCTCTGCTCTGCCGTTCTAAAAATAGCTTGCACTGACAATTAAAGGTAACGAACCTACTGCTATGACTATAGGGATAATGGCAATGGGCCAATTTGCCAAAATGTTGAACTATCCCTTTAAAAAAAATTACATAAAGCTTTTTGCCCAGAAAAATCCTCGCTACACCACAGAGGATGCAGTGTACTACATGCATATTTTCCTGATGCTACCCCTGCATTAGATATTAACATTTATTAGGATTTAATTAGAAAAAGATGCAATTTAGAAAACCACTGATTTACTATTCATTTTCGAGCTTTTGTTATTTTCTTATGGTGATATACGACAGGTGTCAGCACAGATGTCAGAGATTTATTATTTTTTTATGATGCATATTAGGATCCTCACTTCTGTTATCATGTTTAAAAAGTCTGACGTCACCTCTTCTTGACGTCCCTGGCTTTGACGTGCAGCATACATCACCGAGTGCCAAGGTGAAGTTGTTGGCTTCAGCGCTGTGTAGGCTGCAGACAGAGTGTGTGTAGTGTCTGTGTGACGTCAGCCGGAGCGGAGTTATGTAACTTTTTTATTTGTAACTGGATATAGCAGATAAGTTGTTTTTGTCAACACAAGTGGAGATGGTGGAGGTGTGCTGCTGCAGAAACAGGTCTGTAGAGATGCGGCACGTCGTTGAACCCTGCTGAGGTGTCACAGCATCAGTACCAGGAGGCTGCTCTCCGCTTATTGTTCAAGTGCAGCGTTTAAACACATCGTGTGTTTTCGGAATCTCTTGTTTGAAGAGTTTCCTTTTTGACTGCGAACACTTTGAGCAAGTTTCACCAGGTGCTTTTGGATATCAGTCGGTTTGAGGAGTAGATCTGAGTGGTTCCTGTAGCTGCGTGTTTGATAGTGCTGTGTTATAAATAATTGCACTTAATTGCACCGTGGGTCGTCCTGTGTGTTATTTATTTACTGCTGTGGCTTCTGAAGTGAAGAAATGAAACTGTTGAGTGGATGAGTGAGGGGGCTGCTTCATATATCATTTCCTCAACCATCTCTTACATTGATGTTATTAATTAATTAATTAATTGGAGCTCTTTTAAAGCCAATAGTGTTACCTGAAACCATCCAGTTTCACATTAAACTGGTGGTTTATTGACAAGTTGTACAGTAATTACATAAAGCTTCCACATGCTGCTTACATGCAACATGTTCACATGGAGCACCTTTCAAAACAAAGTTACAGGGTGCTTAACAATAAAATGGTTAGTGCAATTTAAAATGACAGTATAGCATTGAAATACAGGAATACAGAATAAAAAAACAAAAAAGAATCAGTTTAAGAAGGCCAGACGATAAAAATGAGTTTTAAGAAGTGATTTAAAACAGTTGGTCTGCTTACATCTGATGGTAAACAACCCAAGTAAACATTTGATACTTATACTTTTCAATGTTTTGGCTGATTTATTTTATTCATTCATTATTATTTATCTAATTTTATTGATTATTAACTATTTGAACCATAATATGTGTCACTAACAGACACTAGATGACAAAGTAAATGGAGTAGATATTCTCATGTGAGAAGCTGAAACCAGACAATTAAAGACAATAGTTGCCAGTTAATTTTGTGTAGATCAAATAAATGTATAATGGAAATACAAAGAATATAATAAAGAGGACTATACTGGATTCAGGATTTCTCTTTGAAATAGCTGAAAAATCTTATTTATGTTGTGAGGTTTAAAATGAAGAAAATATAATCTAATTTATAGTTAAAGCCTAAGTGATAAAGTGATGTTTGTCTACTGTAGATTCCTTTCTTTAAATTCATGGACCAAATGTGTTAAATCATACGAGCTCTTATTGTCGGAGCCAAATTAACTGTATAATGAGATGAGACGTAAGAGGGAAATGGAGGATGCTGCTCCCCTCTTCTACTCCTCCATCCCCATCCCCCTCCCCCCGTTCCCCCGCTACCTCCCGCACAAGGGAGGAAAGGAAAAAAAAAAAAAAAATCAAGGAGAGCGCTCATCCAAGCTGAGTGGACGGCCAGCCAGCCAATCAGCTCGCTGCACATTGGCTCTGTCATCAGGCTTGGATATTGAGGAAGGATCCACTGCTCTGCTGCTGCTGCTGCTGCTGCTGCTGCTGCTGCTTGATGCTGCCGCCTCTGCTGCTCTCGCCGTGTATATGTATATGTGAGTGTCCGTGTGTGGGTGTTTGTGTGTGTGTATGAGTAGCGTGTGTGTGTGTGTCGTGTGTGTGTGTGTGTACGTGGAAGCCTGATGAAATGAAATGCCAGGATTGGGCTACCTCCAGGGAGAGCCTCTCCATCCTATAATGTGAGCCAGCCAGCAGCGCTGTGGGATCAGGGAGAAGCTGCATCCATCAAGCGACGGGCCTCCGGAGTACCAGGCGTGATCCGACGGGAGGGGAGATATTTTTTTTTTAAATTATTGTTCTCTGCTGAGGAGAGAAGGGATTGTCGTCATCCCCCCATCCATCCTTTTTTTTTTCCTCTGTGGTGCCCCCTCCTGCCTCCTCCTCCTCCTCCTCCTCCACCTCCACTCTCATTTTTCCCCCTCATTCTTCTAGAGGCACTCGTTGGAATATCAAACCTCCATGTATGACAATTTGTACCTGCATGGATTTGAAGACTCGGAGGCGGTGAGTGCTTCGGATGCGTGTGCGTGAATCTGCCTTTGTGCCGTGTGTTTATTGATGGAAGTAGCTCAGCTGCACACACACACACACACACACACACACACACATAATCACACACCAACACACATAAGAGGCCTTTGATGGGTTAGCCAACAGCACACCGTAGCGTGATCGTGGGCTATGCTTGGTTGGAAGGGAAGGGGGGTTGGGTGGGTGTCGGTGTGTATCTGTGTAGGAGGAGGAGGATGGAGGAGGAGGAGGAGGAGGAAGGGGGGGGGGGGGGGGTGCACATTAGGCAGATGGCTTCTGACGTGTGACATTCACACGTTTGTGGAGATATTTCTCCAAATATGTATGTGCGTGTGGCTGCAGTCTGATTGTGAGGCTGTCAGGAAACCCACCAGAGCCATTTAGTGTTCATCACACTCTGTACCTCTCAGAGATGGACCTAGCCCTGTTTCAAAAGGGTGGGTGGGTGGTGGGTGGGTGAGGAGGGGAGGGGAGGAGGGGGGAGGATGTAACGATGTAAATCCAACGTTCCTCCCCCACGGCCCTTCACCCAAAAGCTAAAACACCTCATGTGTCACATTTCTTTGGAGAGAGAGAGAAAAAAAAAGAAAAAGGAAAAATCAGAAATCAGCAGCAGGCGAGTGTTTCGTGTCTGACCCTGCGACTGCGTGCCGCACACGGCTCCGCTGCCGAGGCTCGCTGAAACATGCATCGTGATGTCATTAAGTGGATTCTGATGTTGATGAGTCACATGCTGAAGCTACTCCATTGGATAATGGCTCGGATGCCACAGTGCGACCTCAACGCTTCCACACAGGGGCGAATGAAATGATGTCAGGATGAGTTGTTGGTGTGGGGACTGAAGGGTTTTTTTTTTACAGAAATGGAGGCAAAACGGTCCTGAGGAGAAAATACTCACCGTTTCTGGGGTAACTAGAGTCCACACTGTTTTGTTTTTTTGCCTCCTGTATTAATACTGGAAACATACCACTCCAGCAATGTAGATTAAAGTTGTAGGTTGGTAAAAATCAAAAGTGTAAAAACCCAGATGTCTTCACTTTTAGCCCTGAGTGAGGGTTAAGCCCTAAAAACACTGGATCCTACAATTCCCATAATTCAACAGTGTAGCGTTTCTCATCAGACACTCCCTGCCTGATAAACGCCTCTTTAAGATTTCTAACCTCCACTGTCAAATGTGTTATTATCACCCTGATGACATCATTATGACATCATTAGAGGTTGATCCAGATAAAAACATCTCAAATATTTTCCTGTTTCTTCTCTCAAATCACCCTGATTTGTGTGTTTTCTAAAATGAGGAATGACGCGTGTTTCCTGAACGTGCTGCTTTGTGATGACACACACACACACACACACACACACACACACACATACACACACACACCAGACGAGCGCTGTGCTGAAGTCAGGTCCTGCCGCTGCTAGCTTGTAAAAAGCGAAAAAGTGCTTAGCTGGGACGACAAGCTTGATTGATCTTCTGAAGACTAATGGTCTCCCTTAATTGAATCATCATTAGTGGCTGATTGTTTAGATTAACACAGCAGAAGTAGGCAGCTTGGTCAAGACATGTCCAAGCAAAAAAAAAAAAAAGAAACATTGCAGGAATTCTTACAGTTTGACAGTGGACGACCTCGAGTCCAGAGACCAATGAGACAACGGGAGCCTGTGAATAGAATGAGATTGATGCAAAAATGCAAAGAAATCACAAGTTTTAAGTCATTAACACGCTTTTTTCTCTAAAGTTGTTTTTTGCTAAACATCATGAATCCATAAATACATAGTCTGTGTTTGTGTCGGTGTAGATTTAGAATATCAGCTGTCTCTCAAACAGCCGTCAGTCTGGATGAATAAATATATCGATGGAAGTGAAGGAAGTGTTGCATCCTCAACCAGAATAGCACTCGACAGAGCTCGTACTTTCTGCTCAGGCCAAACAATCCTACACATGTCTGTCTAGCTCTTATGGCACTGTTAATGATGAGTACAACTCTGTATGGGTGTGTGTGTGATGCAGATTCAGCATTTTCCTGGATTTTTTCACATCTACAGAAATAAAAAAAGCCATATTTGGAAAAATCTGGATTCAAACCAAAGTGTAACAGTTGCAGGTGTAGATTATGTCAGTAAACATGTGAACAAAGGCTTCTCTTCATCAAATATACTTAATACTGTAACTACTAGTTAATTTATTCAGTTTTTGCCCTTAATATTCTGCATTTTTGTCATGATTTTGACTTCCAATCTCATCATTTTTGTTGTGCAAAACCTTTAATGTGTCTTTTTCTTCACAAATTTTTCCTGAACTTACATAATGTTACATTGAAGGACCAGAGAGTGGAAACCTGAGCCTCATGGCACCTGCCTGACGCTTACAACTCTCTCAGGTGGTGTTAGTGTGACATTTCATCATCATATGGGATGATTGCATGAGAGAAGAAGAAAAGAAAGTGTCTTCTCCGTGTCTCAGTGTTGTCTGGTTGGCCTGGTGTGGTCGTATTACAAACCGCTGACAGCTCAGAAACAGAAATTCCACTTTGTCTGAGATGCTCCTGGCAGTCGGCTCTTCTTTCTACTTCATCCGTTTCACCTGGTCTGCATTGCACGGTGCCAGCCCACCACTCAGGACCTGGCAACGTGAGCCGATGTGCACCAGCAAAACTTGTCACGGGCCCCATAAAGAAGTTTGAGGATCTAATTTGACAATCAGTGAGATAAAGCCGCCGCGGTGCGTTTTATAACAGGCCGAACCTCCGAGCTTTGTTGCATCACTTTCAGTCCTTGACTTTGGAGCTCGGTTTCACCGTGGAGAGGTGTTAAGTGCAATTTTTTCTCATGATTCCCGACTGCTCTCTCTTTTTTCAGCAGTGAGTCGTCGGTGAATCATGAGCAGAGGGCGATTGTTCATGTGCATTAGTCATGCTTTGATCATACATTTTGCAGCCTAGTTTCCCCTTATATCTAAATGGAGCGTCGCCTGCTGTACTGTACAGGCTGTGCACGCTGAGTTTTGTACCTCTGCTTTGCACTTTTGGTAAATCTGAGGTGTGATTTCTGTTCCTCAGGGCTCAGCTGATTCGTACACTAGTAGACCATCAGACTCAGATGTCTCTCTGGAGGAGGAGCGGGACGTGCAGGCCCAGGTCCAGAGCCAGAGCCCAAGCCAGAGCCAAGGACCGGGACAGAGCCGTCAGGAGAGAGAGCAGCAGGCCACCATTCAACTGGAGAGAGCCAAGGTAGACAAGTTCACAGGGGGGTGGAAATATTTCAGAAAGAAGAAGATACAAATGTGTATTCTGTGTGAAATTTAATGAAATTGAATGAAAATACATCTGATACAGGATACTGTATAAATCCTCTACATCAGACTCAAAATAATGACAACATACAAAAAATAAACACAGATATACCACTAAAAACTTCAATAACCCATACAGTACAAAATATCACTTAAATACATATAACAGAATAATCCAAGAATAATCTCCCACATTACCTCAAAGAAAAACAACAACAAAAAAATCAAATAAAAATCCAAGACTACAAATTCATAACCTTGCTTTATAATTATATAAAAAAAAGCCTTATTTGACCAGAATCCATTTTTAAAAGACGGAGCCTGCACTACATCCTCAGGAGCTCATTCCAAACTTTTACAGTAAAGGTGCAAAAAGATGTTTTCTTTTGTCACAACACATTTTTGGTCGAAGGTTTAAGGAGTTCCCTCTTAGTTCATATCTATTATCCACAAACTAACAACCGGCAAGTTTATACATCTGAATCATCACCCCTATACCTCCTATAGACAGGAGTTGGCAGTTTTAAGTGCCTTAATCTTTCTTTGTATGTCATCACATTCAGTCCTCACTGAACTGCTTTAATTTTTTCAATATATTTTGCTTTATAAGAACACCAGACAGAGCTTGCAAATTCTAGATGAGATCTCACCAAAGCTTTTTATAATGGTAAAACAATTTCCTTACTTACCGGTAGGTTTGTAAAAGTCCACCCCTTGAATTTGCTATTTTAATTTTTTATTTTGAAGTTCTAATGAGCTATCAACCACCACACCTACTGTATGTCCATATCCTCTGATACATGTTTTTGTCCGTCCTTTAGACTAAACCTGTGGCGTTTGCTGTGAGGACCAACGTCAGCTACTGTGGCGCTCTGGATGAGGATGTTCCAGTCCCGGCCACGGCCATCTCCTTCGACGCCAAGGATTTCCTCCACATAAAAGAGGTTGGACTACACACGGCACAAACAAACAAGCAAACACAAAAAAAATCTGTGAAACATCAACTCACACATCTTTTCCCCCCCCCCATTTTCCTTCTCGTCCTCAGAAGTTCAACAATGACTGGTGGATCGGTCGGTTAGTGAAGGAGGGCTGTGAGATCGGCTTCATCCCCAGCCCTCTGAAGCTCGAGAACATCCGGCTCCAGCAGGAGCAAAAGAGAGGACGAGTCCAAGGGTGAGGAAAAGAAAAACACACTGAGCTTTATACGGTTACACGACACGAAACAATTATTAGACATTATGTATCAACGTACAACATTAAGACATTAAAAAGGGACGTGTCAGAATTTTTAAAAATCTAATCACAGAAAGGAAAGGAAAACTAGTTTTTCTTCTATTATAAGAGAATTTGGTAATTTTCTATTTCATCATTGCCTTTATTTCCATCTCCACTCTGAGGCTTTATGTTGTACATTCATGTCTGAACAGATGTTCTGCTGCAGATGTTACATGATAACAGGTTTACCACCAGTTTATCTTGTAACCTAAAGCTCTGACTCCAGTGATCATGAATAAATTGGTGATTGTTAATGGCGAATTTCCAAAAAAATGTGCAATAGATAAATAAATAAATTGGACCTAGAGCTGAAACGAGTCGATCAGCTATTTTATCAGTGGACCAAGCAGAAACATTTGTTGCTTAAAGCTTCTTAACTCCTGTTTTGCTTTGTCATATATCATAAATTAAAAAGTTGTGGTTTGGGATGTCGCAGAAACAAATAATTATGATATAAATTGTATTCATCAGCCTCACATTAGACACATTGTGTTGCTGAACGGGCCCTATGGAGGCTCCATTATGTTGTGGTGGTGGTGGTGTGTGTCCATACATCCTGAGCAGACCTGACTCACACTAATACTCATAATAACATTATTGAATCAGTGTAAATTCATTAACTCCTGGCTAAAAAGGCTTACAGTATAATCTCTTAGACTCTGTCAATCTCCCTGATTTATTTTGAAGTCTGTTTTGACCCAGGTCTGCTCATGACTCATTCCTATTTACTCCATCACTTCCACTCATGCCGACGGTACCAGTGAAACAGTTTCAATAGCTGTAATTAGCGCCGCTATCAGCCGCCCAGTTTCCCCGTGTGTGTAATGTGTCTTGAAGGTTCTGTCGTCCAGAGTTTGTACAGTAACTCACATGTTACTTCCTCAAGCCTCGTGGTTGAGTTTAATACTAATCTCAGTAGACCGGGGTGCCTCAGCGCTTCTCTTAGGAGCTTGACTCCCGTGGCTTCTTGTCACCGACTCTCCCAGACAAGGAGAGAGACGCTCAAACCCCATTAACAACCAGGACCCACGTTTTCACTGGGACTGCAAAACGCTGTCCCTCTGTGAGACATGCTGCCTTCCACTGACCACGGAGAGTCTGAAATTCATGGAAAAGTAGATTAATGGAAAAAGAAAAGGACAAATTTAGATTTTTGAGTTCGATTTTCACAGATTTTTGCATCTTTCAGTATCTCAAACTGCTCTGTGAATAAACATTAATATAGATTTCCTCTTTTCCTTTGTGTAAAACGACTAGATAATCTTGCTCAACTGTGTTTATTGTTGATTTCATACCAATCTTTATCATTTCCTGCTGTTAAAATAAAAACTAAACAAAACTAAAATACATTATTTCATGTTCCAAACAACCAAAACCATGGTGGGACATCCTGATAATCCTACCTACTGTAAAATGTGCAATAAATAAAAAGCTTCACTATAATGAAGTTACGTTAAGTTAAGTGTTTTAATTGCAGCTCGTCACCTGTGAATTTCAGACTTCCAGCTTCTGCGTGGAACTCAGCATAAACCTCTGCTCTTCTCACTTCACGCTGCTCACGTTTTCTCATCTCGTCCTTATCAGACATATGTATTTTTCTTTTATAAAGAAGCATTTTATGTAGCTAATTTATTCCCTACGGGTACGGGGAAGATGTACTGGTGTGGGCGGAGTTGTGTTTTGTTTAGTGGACGTCTGTAACCAAAGACCAGCTTAGGTACAGTAACGTGGTTTTGAGATTGTGAAAGATGTCATAATGACAGACTGAAGACCTTTGTTGTTTGTTTTTGTGATCCTGATCTGTTAATCAATATTTGACACCTTCTCTCTGCAGTTTAAGCCTTGAAAGTTTACTTTTCTTTTTCTTTTTTTTTATTACTTTTTCTGTTGTTTTCCACATTAATACCATGGTGTGTTTCTGTCTTTTTTTTATTCCCTCTTGTCTTTTCCAGTAAGTCTGGAGGGAACTCTTCATCCAGTGTAGAGGATGAGGTATCAGCCTCTATCCGCCCCCTCATATCCTCAGCAGGTGAGAGCACCGGACAGGGGGAGAGGGCCGTTAGTAGGCAGCTGCAGCTTAGAGGCCCAGCGACATAGAGAATAAAAAACTCTCAAGCCTTCCCATCATGTCTCTGCATAGAGCTTAAGTTCACTGCGTAGAGTTGTTGGTACATTTTCCCATGATCCTCCTCTTCCTCCAGTTGAGGACTGCAGGCGCTCTGAGACTGGAGCTAACCACAGTGTGAACCCAACGACAAGACTATGAGCCCCCCCTCTGAACTGCACTCATGTGACTTTGTGAATATAACCTTAGGACAATAGAAACACTGTTTTTCCATGTTTCTTATCCTTGATAGGTTTCATTTCTATCATTGTGATAAGTATGATAATATGGTGATCTCCGCCCCTCCCTGCCTGCAGCTACTGACGACACTGTCACTGTCTTCTCTCCCCTCCTCCTACAGGAAAGCAGAAACAGAAAGTGGTAAGTTGGTGACGGTAAAACCCACTCACTCTGCATCCACTACACTCGGCCATTATGAAATCACAGGAAGTGGTAGACATGAGTCATTCAGTCTGATTGGAAGCTACAACCTCACGCCACACGATACTTCAGCCTCACTGACGTACATAGTATCAAATCATCACCATCCCCTTTGATGCCAAAGTACTTTTAGTGCCACGTTTGACAACTGCAGGTCCCTAAATGCATCGTAATAATTTGCGGAATGCAGCTTTTAACTTATTGTGGACATGCATCATCTTTATCAGTTATCACTTTCCAGTTTTTGTGCTATATGAGATTATTTTCAATGTCCAACTCATATTATAGAGTTACTATAGAGTTGCTGCTATAGAAGGAAAGAAGTCAAGAGAAATATCTAAAGGTGAAATGTAATTGCTACTTATTAGTGAACTGGAATGCAAATCAGTTTGCAGCTTTTATTTTGAAAGGATGGTACGTCTGATGTTTAAATTTAATTATATAAAAGTGGATAGAGTTGGCTCTGTTGTCTGTGGTCGAAATGTGCCGATATGTTCTTGAAAACCAAATCCTTTATTGAAGTATTTTGCCAAAAAACATTGCAAAACATCACTGCACAAAAGGTAAAGTAATAAAACAAATACCTGCTTGGATATGTTCAATACAAGTTATTTTATTTTCATTTTTCATCTGATTCCATTTTGACAAGTTGACATTTGCTACATGCTCCAACATGGCAGTGAATCATTGAACACATGTGACTATAGCTGAAGTTTATATTGGAGTTACTTTATGTCCATTGTTTTACTTTTTTCTTTTCTTTTTATGCATCCACAGACGGAGCACGTCCCTCCATACGATGTGGTTCCCTCCATGAGGCCCGTGGTACTGGTGGGACCCTCACTCAAGGGTTATGAGGTGAGGTTTACATTTGTCGCTGAATAAGAGAGAAATGCAGCTGATTCAGCGTCACTTAATTTAGCTTTTTTTAATTTTTATAAACGTGATCTTTACCGAGCAGTCGAGTCCTGCTCGTCTTTCCCTCAGTCACCCAAAATAGCTCACTGTTGGCGCAGTTAATGGTGAGTGTGTCACCGCCCACGTAACATCCAGATTGCAGCCAGACTAATGAGGAGACTAAGAGGTCACATGAAAATATGTTGTATAATTGGCAGATTTGAGCTTTTCTGGGAAGAGCTCCTTTAAATGCCTCGCTGTTTTCTATGAAGCCGCTGTTTACAGAGTTTGTGCTGAATATTAGGAAAAACATACAGCGCTATAATTATCATGAAATGCTAATGGTCACTGGAGAAGTGATGATTCTGATGCAGCAGGTTTTAACCTGTGAGACGGAGCCTAAACTCAGTATGAGGAACATTTAATGACAAACAAATAGCACTGATTATTCAAAAACTTTATAGATAGAGTTATAAAAGTGTGATGGATGAAAGAATAAACACTGAATGTGGTTCTGTTGTTAACATGATAAACATTCGATGATGTCGTATCGATCCTGTTCAGTCAGATAAGGCGTCGTGTGTCATTCTGAGGGTTTTTTTTAGCAACAGAAGAAATGCCATCTGTCTTGTCCTCCTGGATTTGCCTGGTGGATGGGGCCTTATTCATATTTAGAGTCACAGGGGGGCTGGAGCCTCTCCCAGCATGCACTGGGCAGCTGCCAGGGAAAACACTGTGAACAGATTATCAGTCTATGGCAGTGCTGACACAGAAACACACACATTTACATTATCATTTACACCTACAGTACTGCAATCATGGGCCTCCGGTCCAGCAGATCAGTTTGAAGCTACACAGAGAGAGAACCACTTCAGTGATGCCTGCCTAAAGGAAAGCTTAATTGAGATTAAACAGATTGAATAAAATTGATTATAGCTGAAAAAAACAAATGCAGAATTAAACAGAAACGCGACTATAAAGCGCTTCTGGTGCAATCATGTAAATATAATCCTCTAAAACAAAATAAACTGGACCTTAAATAAACCCACTAATCATCTAAAACAATGACGGCACAAAAATAACGACAGTGTCCAAATTGTGTTTGTGTCCACAGGTAACAGACATGATGCAGAAAGCACTGTTCGACTTCCTCAAACACAGATTTGATGGCAGGTGAGACGAGTGTGGATTTTTAAGTCAGACAAAATGAGACTGTTATTTTTTTTTTATTTGATATCTATCTATCCTATATAATAATCTGTGTCCCATTTTTACAGGATATCTATCACACGCGTCACAGCAGATATATCACTAGCCAAGAGGTCTGTTCTCAACAACCCCAGTAAGAGAGCCATCATCGAAAGATCCAACACCCGCTCCAGTTTAGGTAAGAAAACCCCACATCGTCATCTCAGCGATTAATAGTGGCGTTAAAAGGGATAGTTCAACATTTTGGCAAATTGGCCCATTGCCATAATCCCTATAGTTTTAGGAGTAGGTTCGTTACATTTAATTGTTGAGCTACACTACAGAGGCTCATGGGATTTATTGGTTTCCCTCATCAAACTCATCAAATACACAATCCAACAACTCCAAAACGCTCTGATGGACAAGTTGTGACCTGCACATTCACCACGCTATGAGATAATAACAGAGACAGAGTTGTTTTAGAGGTAAATGCAGAGACTGCTTGCTGAAAAACAGCCCCCGATGGGAACGTGCATCAGCAGTTTTGCATGAATTTACCTCTAAAACAACTCTGTCTGGTAACGTTCTGTTATTATCTCATAGCGTAGCTCTGAGCAGCTCACAGCTCTGCTCCGCCGTTCTAAAAATAGCTTGCACCGACAATTAAAGGTAACGAACCTACTGCTATGACTATAGGGATTATGGCAAAGGGCCAATTTGCCAAAATGTTGAACTATCCCTTTACTATGAACTAAGCGTTTGATTCCACTTCCTGTATTTTGTCCAATCAGCTGAGGTGCAGAGTGAGATCGAGAGGATCTTCGAGTTGGCCCGCTCCCTGCAGCTGGTGGTGCTGGATGCAGACACCATCAACCACCCGGCCCAGCTCCTCAAGACCTCCCTGGCCCCCATCATCGTCCACGTCAAAGTCTCCTCGCCAAAGGTACTGTATCGCAGCAGGAGGACACACACACAGCACAACGAAGGAGACGTCTAGAGACATCAGAGCCTGATACTCATGTCAAATGTGGATAAAGGTTAAGAATATGATATGATCTCTTCAGCCACTGTCCCACAGAGTCTGTCAGTTTGTGGAGAGCAACAACAGGAACCCCTAGACATGTTAAAGGTAACAGCCTCCACATCAGGTCCATACTGCAAAGCACAATGTAAAAACCAGCATGAAATCTGGATTTTAGAGCCTCTGACGTTGTGATTTAGCGTCACAGGTCTCAGATCTGCACTGAGGCACTTTTTGCATGGAGGAGTTCGTCTGCCGCACTTTTCCCCTCCGCACTCTGGCTACAGCAACGACGACCACTCAGACTCCTGTCACGCAACATGCTCACCTTGCTAACTGGTCTGACCAGGATGCAGCAACATCACAACCTGTGAAACCAGGAGACAGAAAAATCTGCGTAGTCATCACAAGAACTGTCTGTTAGCTATTTAATTTTCCATCTTTGAAATTATCGTTTATTTAATTTATTAAAAAGTCTGTCATTCATTTTGCTGACTTAGAAGCATTCAAATTAAATTAAAACAGGAAGTATATACACTACTATTAAATTAAGTGCCTGGAAAGAATTAATGAATCACTTCACTTTATTTGAGATCAATAGTCCATAAAATAGAAAGACAGAGTAGCTTTATAAATAGATGATCTAAGTATGATAACTCTCTGCCTTATTCAGTTTGCACATACTTCCACAGTCGTTTTAATGCTCAGATGAACTAGAATTTCCAGTTCCCTCCACCACTCTCTCCCCTGCGCATGCGACGAGGAGGTTTCTGGATGACCTGAAACCAGTCCAGACCAAACTGTGACGGTTTGAATGTTAACTGGAGCGCCGTGTCCTCTCCCCTCTCTCCTCCCGCCGGCCGCCCAGGTCCTGCAGAGGCTCGTCAAGTCCAGAGGAAAGTCCCAGAGCAAACACCTGAATGTCCAGCTCGTGGCAGCAGACAAACTGGCCCAGTGTCCTCCGGTAAGACCCCCCCCCCCTCCGCGTACAAGCATCTCCTGAAGCTTTTTCTGTTTTAGCTTCACTCTGCTCTCCTCTCTCTGACCATCTGCCGCTCACAGGAAATGTTCGACATCATCCTGGACGAGAACCAGCTGGAGGACGCCTGCGAGCATCTCGCCGAGTACCTGGAGGCCTACTGGAAAGCAACCCACACCTCCATGGCGACGCCCCTCAACCCCCTGCTGGGACGCAACCTGGGCCCCACCACGCTCACCCCCTACCCCACCAGCATCTCTGGACTGCAGGTACACAACCCAACACAACCTATGAGAATATGACATCGCTGTTTTCATTCACTAATAGAGAGCCTAAGCGGAAGCAGGAAGTAACGTCGCCATGGGACATCAACTCGGAAAAAGTCTCCATGTAAGTGAACGGGAGTGAAAGTTTTATTTTGTGAACCGATTTAATTGTGCCATGAGAAAAAAATATGACCTCTACCTGTTTAAAACATCACGTTTCATCCGAAAAAATCAGCAGTTTATCGTAAAACGGCAACGGAAGAATGTATTTTGTGTGAAGACTGCTCTATGGACTACAGATCTTGTGTCGTACAAAAAATATGTCACCAACTGACATGGGAAAGGGCGGCATTTGGTGTGTGACATCACCTACGCCAGTGGTTCCCAACCTTTTTCTCAAGGGACCCATATTTTTACCATTGTAAACTTTGGTGACCCCACATTACAGACTTTATTATATTTCAGTAATTTCATAACAGTATGGAACAAACAATCAGGAGAACCTGTGTATGATTACAATATATTTCTTCAGAACTTGTACTTTTAAAAACACAAGTTCTGAAGAAATATGTTGTAATTTTACACAGGTTTTTTTTCTCATTGTTCCATGCTGTTTTTTTGTGTTTGTAGCCTATTTTTTATTAATTCAATCACTCAGCTCATACTCGCTACAGATGATGACATTCCCTGCATAACTTTATAGGAAGATCAGCAGTTTTATTCTTTTTTTTGCCGCTAGCTTAGCGTAACCAAAAATACTATTATCAGTAGTATTTGTTGTGACTGATATTGCCCTTCTGTATATTATGTATTTAATGTTTTAAAACTGTTGATATTCAATCATCTATTGATATAGGCCTATAACTTATTATCTATTTAAATACACGAATAAATGTTTAATGTGGCCCTTGAATTTAGTTGATTTTGTCACATATATGAATGAAATGCTTAGCCTACTCATTTATTTAACATTTTAATTACATTAAAATTATTAAACCCCTTAAAATCAAGAGGGCTTCGCGACCCCCCCTGGATCTTTGGCGCCCCCCTTGGGGGGTCCCACCCACCAGGTTGGGAACCACTGACCTACGCGACTTGTAGTCTTTCTGGTTACAGATTCTTCGGAATTTTATTCTACAATAGTTTTACAACAAACTGCTGATTTCTCTTAATGAAACGTGATGTTTTAAACAGGTAGAGGTCATATTTTTTTCTCATGGCACAATTCAATCGCATCACGAAATAAAACTTTCACTCCCGTTCACTTACATGGCGACTTTTTCCTAGTTGAGGTCCCATGGTGACCGTTACTTCCTGCTTCCGCTCAGGCTCTCTATAGGATAAAGAAGTGCAATGCATTGTGGTCCCAGCCTCATCTCTGTGCTCGGTTGTGTCCGTGTGATCAGCAGAGCCAAAGAATGCGACAGAGCAACCACACGGGAGACCACTCCACCCCGAACGAGCGGCGCAACCTGATGACGTCGGACGAGAACTACCACAACGAGCGGGCGCACAAGGGACGCAACCGCATGTCGTCCGGTTCGCAGCACAGCCGGGAACAGCAGGACCCCTACCAGGACTACCAGGACCCCTATCAGGATGCATATAAGCCACATCGCAACCGCAGTTCACCGGGCAGCTACAGCCATGACTCCCGGCACCGGCTCTGAGCCCCAAACACCCTCTCTCTCTCTCTCTCTCGTACCACCAGGGGGGGGGGAGGGCCACAAAACGGCCCCCGAGCCCCACCCCAAAACAAAAACGCTGCAACAGAGCCAAGACGGTCCCAAATTGTACCTTTTTGGTTTTAGTTTGTGTTGATTTTGTTTTATCTACCTGGCTGTTTCTCTCTTTCAAAGTCAAACAAAGTCACGTTCAGGTGTCTGTTTTTAACCGAGCTGCCAGGGCGACCCCCCCACCCCCACCACACCCCTCCCTCCCACACCCCCAACCCCCTGCAACCCCATCAATCCAGAGGTTCAAGGAAGCCGACATTAACTTATGCTGTAAAATCAATTCCTTTTAATTTCTGTTACCGCCCGGGACCTTCTGGGATTGTACTAACACGATGCTCAGCAGACGTGCAGCGCAGATCGTTCTTGTTGCCTGTGTCAGCAAGCTAATCCTGGATAGTGGTCGGATGGTGACGGTGCACGTGGGGGGGGGGGGGGGGGATCTTCTGTTCTGAGCCCCCTGGGATGTTGCACCGGGGTCGGAGGAGGGGGGGAGGTGCATTGCACACAGACAGACTGCTGAAGGCTGCTGACGCCCGCTGACGTGGGCCATGTATAAATCCTCTCATCATTTAGCTTATTGCATGCTGATAGATGATCAACCTCCGCGTCCACTTTCATTGATATTTTGTACCCATTGTTCTGGACCCCCACCCCCCCACCCCACCCCCCCGTGACCAGGTGTAGATACGGAGGTCCAATTTTCTAAATCACCGGACTGTGGGTAGGAGGAAGGAGCTGGGTTCACGGTGGTGGCGGTGAAGATGATGATGATGATGATGAGGATGATACTCGGCTGCTAGTTTTGCAAACTGGTGCTTCACATTCCCAAACTATTTTGCTATTTGAACGTCACTTTTGAGCAAGGCCAGCTTTTCTGTAGCATAGCTTTAGGATTTCATTTGGGGGGCGAAGACCCTCACAGTCACGAGCAGAACAGAATCTGATGTTGCTGGGATCAGATCTCAGCCCCACTGTAGGGGAAGATGACACTGCTTCTGTTCTGAACAGGTAGCACTTAGAGAGTTAGAGAGGAGCGTCGATGTGACAGTCTGTCAGATAGTGTAGTGAAATACAATAGCAAAATACTACTTGAGATGCATTTGATGTTGTTGAGATGTGGACCAGCATAAAAACCCAATGTTTGGGACGTTCTGCCTGATGTTTTTTTTTTTTTTTTTTTGCCCCTGCCAGCGTGAATAACAACATTTGGATCTATTTTTAATTTTTTAGTTGGACAGATGAAGCTGAACAGGTTGTTTTTGCGTTTATTAGCAACGACATCCAAGTCATATTTAGAGGTGAAAACAAACACGTAGAGTCCGTAGTCAGTCATGCGGTTGGTTAATTGCTATCAATGTTCCTTCTTGTTGGTTTTCACGGGATTTAAAAGCATTAAAAATGTGACATGGCAGGATCGATTGCATCATGTTCATTCTCTGTGTAGCTGGCATGTTGTCCTGACTGCAGAGCATGTTCCCTCCAAACGTAAAATAGAGCCCTTCTGTAATCAAGTTGATGTTTGTAGAAGTATAGGGCACCTTTCTGCAAAAAGAAAAAAAAAACAGAACAAGAATAAGTTTAAAAAAGAAAGACAGAAAAAAGATGGCCCTGATTACAGATGAATGAATGATGGTTTGTGACTAAAAACACTGACATGGCACAGTGAAAACTTCAATAAGAGTCTGAGTGGGAGTGCATGAGGGGACATCACAGTGATAACGGTTTCTCTTCATTCAGATTTTTGTTATATGGTAGAAAATGCACTGACACAGCTTTCAAACAGTGACACACTTGGCCGTTTACCTAACAAACATGGTGCTTTTACTAAAAAAGCAGGTTACTAACGATGATTTCAAGGCTTGATACACTGTAAAATTATTGTTCTTTTTAAGATATCAAATTGTCCGGTGATTACGACGACTTTTTAAAACTGCAAACGGGCTCATAATACTTTCGGCTGAATAGAGGATTAAATTGAACCATTAGAAGAAAATTTATCATCAACAGTTTGTAATCTAAAGATTAAAAGATGATAAAGCTGATAGGTTTGGCAGGGGTTTTGTGTGCTGCCTGTATAACAACTTGTGTTTTGTTTCACCAATCACCACACAAGCAGACAGTTTGCTTTCAATGCCACACAATAATACGACCCACTGAAAATGCAGTTGTTTTCTTTCCCTTGATGGAGGAACAAACCTGACAAAAATTAACAAAAGTCCGCTATAAAAACACTATAAAAGTGTAATAAGTTAAATCTACTTATTTGTAGGCTTTAAAAAAAATAAAGTCAAGTTTGTTCCTTCATATTCTGGCATCAGCTGACACAGATGCACTGCCAGAGAAATGTGTCCTCCAAACGATTGTTTTCCTGATGTTCTCTCTGATATCGGATGTGCACAATGTGAAAAAACACATTTGTCAAAACCGAAGCGACTCTTAAACCTTTAGACTAATTCCCCTCTGGTGTACAGTTTAGTGACGGCTGCAGCACCAGATTAGCTCGGTGCTTTATAATCTAATCTAGAAACGCTCATCAATTAAAATACAGGCTCAGTTCCCTTACATATTGAATTATACTGTTTTAAGATGTGCTATCTAGAAAGTTAGATAGTTTAGACTATTAGGTAATAGGAAAAGTGTGCAGGAAGATATTTAATGCTTCTGTTCACACTTGAGAAAGTTGACATAAATTCTGTCCTATATAGAAGACACAGGCCTGACACAGTTTGAAGACATGTGGAAGAGACCTAATTCTCAAGGCCTAATTCTGATAAGTTTTAAAGAGACAACAACTGAACATCTGACCTCACATTAAATGCCAGGAAAATGTTCTCTATTGCAAAGCAGCTCCTGATTTATTGATTTAACTGATTTCTTATAGATCTGGATGAAATGGTAGGGAAAAAAAGATAAAATAAAACCTTTAGAGGAAGCAAAAATTTTGGTTTTTGAGCAACAGTTGCTACAATGTGAATCTGATATGAGGACACAGATTATTTGAAGAACTGCAAATGAAAAAGAAAGTGTTAAAGTGCATAACGCTACTGTTTACAAGCATGCTTTTTCTGTCTCATCCTGCCCCATAGCATAAAGAAATCCCATTGGTTGATTGAATGAACAGGGAGCCATTTTCCATTTGAAATCAAACCAACCAATGTCGAGCTGGGCTGCTTGAGACAATCAGAAGGGATTTCCAGACCAGCGCCCCACCGCCCCCAACGCTGAAAGACGTTTGAGCCCCTTTGAGCTGTGGAATTAGATCAGAACAAAAAAACACCACACTCACTGTCACACCTCAAAAAACATACAACTAAAACTGCCCGTCCTGGCTTTCTTTTACATTTGTTTCGCCTTTACCTGTGGCCAAACTTTTGTCTCAAAACGAAAATCATTGCCAACTTTATTTTTCACGGAATAAATCTCAAGGTGACCACAAAATACAAAACTTCTAAGGAGATTTTTTCTTTGGTAAAATGTAAAACAAAAGAGAAAAAAAAATTAAACAAAAAGAAGCAAAAGAACAAACATTTATTCCAGTAGAAAAGTAATAGATGAATATTTGCTGGCAATTATTTTTATAACAAATAAATGTACATAATGTCTTTGAGAGATGCTATTTGCTGTATACATGTGCTGAAATGAGACGACGACCCGTGTGGGACGCTTGGAGCAGCAGCAAAGGTCCAGTATACAAAGTTTCAGTAATGTGCAATACAAAACGGCATGCTGTTTTAAAATGAGGATCTTCATGTACTGTACTATGCAACCGCAAACTGTGTACATCGCTTCATGCTGTGGCTTCTCCAACCAACCACCCTTTTCCAAGCAGCTTCATCTGGACTTTTAAGGGACATTTTTTGTGTTGACTGTTTGTTTTTTTGTTTCTTTCTGTGGAAGATGAAAATCTAAGCGGCTAATGCGGTATTGCATGCATAATATACCATTCTAATTTATAAAAAGAAGTTCAAGAAAAATACATGAGAATGGAGGTGATTGTGTTTAAGGGAAGGCTACAAGTGACTTCAAACATTTCTTTTTTCAAAATAAAAGAGTGGTTCTAAAGTCGTCTAAAGTATGTTTTTACTGTAATGAGTGTGTGTGTGTTTGTGTCATAGTATGATGGTATAAATCATACTAGTAGCAGGCCGAACAGGAAGTGTGTGTGATACTGAACCATGCTCTTGTGTCTTTGTAAACTTCACACAGTGTTTTCATGTCAGGAATATGATTTAATTTATTGACTTTTTTATTTATTTGTGTCTAAAGAGAAATGATTGATTTTACATGTGAAAATGACTTCAGAATGAACCAGGCACTATATGTTCATCAATGTAAACCTCTAACAGCCCGTGTGAAAATGGTGTTGGGTAAAGCTTTAGATAATGGCAGATAAACAGCCGGTGCCAACAACAACAAAAGCAGTGCAGCATTCACCAGATTTTATACAACAGCATCATTTTTGGCATTACATCAGCGGGGAAGCTTTGAAGTTGCTGCATGAAATGCTGGTCAAATATAGCTATACATTTCTTTGTTCTTAATCCTACACACACACAGATTCTAACTGCTGTAGTAAACATTAGCAACCACAAGATGGCAGATATGGTACAGTACAACTAAACTGACGAGCAAAGTTTATGAAGAAGCTGTTGAAGCTGCAGAGACCTGATGACGTAGAAAGAGACGTTTGAATCCACTCCGTGTGTCCATGGTAACAGAGACAGCAGCTACTTGAGATGTCCTCAGAATGAACCAGACACTGTAGTCTGTCATTTAACTTCATGTATGGAAACGAAACACAGGTGTTGATACAGGTGTGTGTGATGACATAATGAAGCCTTAGTCTTGTTTGTCCCTAAGAGACACACAACAGTCCACCACAGAGCCCAGTTCACTGACAAAAGACAAGTGTAAAGTTTCCAGAGGTTTATTTGACATAAATGTAGAAAAGAAGCAGGAGAGTAAATGAAGACAGACGCAGCAGCAGCCTCCATGTTCATCATCTCTGTCTCTTGTGACACAGACAGTCCCCGTGAGGACAAGCGGATCCGACGGAGTCTTCAGGACCTGGACGGAGCTGCAGGGAAGAGAGGAGAGGTGAGGACCAGACCAGACTTTGTGCTCTAACAGAGTGTGGAGATGTATGTTAGTGAGTTCATGCAGACAGGCTGGATTGGTTGCTTTGTGCTTTTGTCTTAGAGTGGCCACAGAAGTGGATCATGTGTTTACAGTTTATTTCACTTTGTAGTAAAAATGTAAAAAAATATTATTTTGAACACAACAATATTTGCATCAATACGTTTTCTCCAGCTAACAGTCTTTAATATTTTTTAATCTGCGTAGTGTCAGTGTGAGAGTTAGAATAAGAAAGTGTTTGTCAACTTTATTAAAGTTTTCAATGTAAACTGCAGGTTTTCTGTCATTTACTGTAAAACTAACCTGGTGTACTTCTATGCTTTGACCAGCAGATGGTGCCAAATCAGCAGCTGGAGCCAGGAGTGAGCCACCTCAATGACTGTCACAGACGCCACGCCCCCCAGGAAGGCGGAGCTGCATCTCCATTGGTCGGGCACAGTGTGTGCAGGTGTGTCCTGACGAGCAGTGGCCTTTAAATTCTCCTTCAGTCTGGTGGAGCTGCAGCAGAAGGGATGAGAGTTTGCTGCAGATCGTAGTAAGCTCATCTTCTGTCTTTCACTTCAGGTTAACATTATTTGTGACTTTCCCATTTCTTGTTTGTGCTAAGTGGCTTGTGCTAACAATGGAGTCTTCCATGTGCTTCACTTGGTACGTCAGTCATCGTAGACTAATGCAGCTTGCAGTTTGTAGACACTTGTACTTGTTTAGAAGCTGCATTGGTTTACAAGATGGCTGACTTACCAAGTGGAGCACATGGCAGACTCCATTGCTAGCACTATAGCCACTTACAGCCTTATTTCACTTCAGGTTGACCTTATTTTGTGCTTTGTTTCACTCTAATCTTTGTCTCCTTTCTACTTCTGCATGTATTCCACCCTAATTGGTACGCTTGGTAAGAAAGACACAAGGTAGACACCTTTTTGTTTAGTCAAACCACAGGACCAACACATGAGTAAGTTGGCTACATTTAGTCTTGTTAAACACTTTGTCCCTGTTCTTCCTTCTAGAAGCTGCCATCCATCCACCGTTGAGCCCAGATCGATGCTTGGTTCAAAGAAGACAAAGACACTGAAGACTTGAACGTTAGTTTTATTGTCATTAAATGTTGTTTCACCTTGGTCCATTTGTGGTTTGTGCTAAGTGGCTAGTGCTAGCAATGGAGTCTGCCATGTGCTTCAGTTATTGTAGACTAATGCAGCTTGCAGTTTGTAGACACTTGTACTTGTTTAGAAGCTGCATTAGTTTACAGGATGGTTTCAGTGAGGCACAAGGCAGACTCCATCGCTAACATTAGCCACTTGGCACAAACCAGTAATGGATGGAGGCTTAAAGTTGTTTGAAATGCTGTTTGACTCCTGTTTGTTTCACTCTAATCTTTGTCTCCTTTCTTCTGCATGTCTTCAACCCTGAGCTAATGGGCTACAGCTAACATGGTGGCTACCATGTGCTCCTAATACCTCTACTTGGTAAGAAAGACACAAGACATACACACAACTCTTGATTTTCTTTGACAAACATTTAGTCAAACCGCCATTTTCATTCTTAAAGACGGATACATTAATTGCACTTAGTCTTCATTCTTCTAGAAACTGCCATCCACCATGAGCCCAGAGGAACTTCACTGCTTGGTTCAAAGAAGACAAAGACACTGGAAACTTGATGTTAGTTTTATTGTAACAATGGACAGCCACCTTGGAGACTAATGCAGCTTCTAAACTACAAACACAAGTGTCTACAAACTGCAAGCTGCATTACTCTCAAGATGGCTGACTCTCTTGGCCCTGGCTCATATTTCATTTCAAGTTTACTTTATTTTGTACTTGTTTCACTCTAATCTTCTGTTTCTGCATGTCTTCAATCCTGAGCTACAGTACCTGGTTACAGCTAACCATGTGCTTCTATGAGCTGCCTCTCTTTTGGTAAGAAAGACAAGACATACACACCTCACTACTTGATTCAATGTTTTTTAGCCAGGATCCATTTCTGGTTTTGTGCCAAGTGGCTAGTGCTAGAAATGGAGTCTGCCTTGTGCTGCACTTCAGCCATGTTGTAAACTAATGCAGTTTCTAAACAAGTACAAGTGTCTACAAACTGCAAGCTGCATTAGTTTACAAGATTGCTGACTTACCAAGTGAGGCACATGTCAGACTTAAATTCTAGTACTAGCCACTTGGCACAAACGGTAATGGCCACAGATCTAGCATGTTTTATTTGCAGGTTACTTTATTTTGTACTTTGTTTCACTCTAATCTTTGTCTCCTTTCTACTTCTGCATGTGTTCAACCCTGAGCTAACTGGCTACAGCTAATGGAGGCCACCATGTGCTTCTACTGCCACTACTTGGTAAGATGCACACATCTCTTTCACTAAACATTAGTCCAACTATTCTCTTTTTTTTCTCAGTCTGAAATGCAAAATGGATGCATAACTAAATTCATTGCATTAACAAACACTAACTTTCCATGTTTCTTCTAGAAGCTGCAAATCCACCATAGAAGAACTTGGTACAAAGACTCCACCATAGAAGAACTTGGTACAAAGACACTGATGATGCAATGTTACTTTTATTGTGTGGGAATGTTTCTTTAGCCTTGATCCCAGCTCAGTGGTTAGTGCCAGCATGTCACGTGCTTCTCTTCAGCCATCTTGTAAATTAATGCAGCTTCTAAACTACAAATACAAGTGTCTACAAACTGCAAGCTGCATTAGTCTCCAAGATGGCTGAAGAGAAGCATATTACATGTTAGCAATAGCTACTTGGCACAAACAAGAATGGATCAAGGATAAAACAAGTTGTTAAACAGTACAAAATAAAGTAAACCTGAAGTGAAAAACAAAATCTGTGGCTCATGTTTCACTCTAATCTGTGTCTTTCCAAACATACAACTTCATTCACAAAAACAGTTGCCTCCATTTTCTCAGTCTGAAAGTTAAAGAACAAGTGGCCATAATTGGTTGCATAGTCTAAACACTTTAACTTTCCATGTTCTTCTGGGCTCAGTGGTGGATGACAGCTTCTAGAAGGAAGAACTTCACTGTTTGGTTCAAAGATAAACTGTGTGGAAATGTTTCTTTAGCCTTGATGGGACTCTGCAGTTTTAGACCACACGTTCTACTGCACATGAACCATTGGTCTTCATAATGAGCTACAATACGTTTGGCAATTAAAGGCTTACAATAAGGAAAAGCAAGTCAGTTCATTTATAGGTGTTAGTAGCATGTATAATCACCCTGGTGTGGATGTATTTTAATGTTATAACAGTTGAGCATCACCACATGAGCTCCTCTGTGACCAAATTAACTCACACTTCCTATTTAGACAGCTGAGGTTTCTGGTGATGAGGGAGGAGGCATATTCTACAGGACCCAGAGTTTTCTTTCCCTGTTGCACAGTTAATTTGTCAGTTTGTCCTCATACTCGTATTACCACAAACATAAACCATCTGTCCTCAGGCTCTGGGCAGTGTCCCCGTCCCTGTACATCCTGGCCCTGAAGACGCTGCTGCTGTGTTTGGGGTTCGCCGCCGGGTGAAGATCTACCAAGGCCAGAAGCAGAGGCCCAGAGGAGGAGGTCGGCCCAAGAGACGACGGAGCAGAGGACAGAAGCTGCTGCTGCACCCGGGCTTTATAAGACCTAAGACTTAACAGGTCAGCCATTGATATGTGGCAACATTCAATAATTCATCTGTAAAGCGTCTTTGGGTCACTGTAAAAGCGCTATACAAAATTAATGTATTATTTACCCTAGATTGAAAAAGGTTAAAGACCCCCTGGAGAGTGTGGAAGTTATAGGCCAACTGATAAAAAATCTTTGCAATCAGAATACTTCCATCATTCATCCAGATCCATCCAGTTTGTGAAAGGCAGGACGTCCTCAGATAGTCTCACACTGACCACATTTAATCTGGAAAGTCAAGGACATAGATACTCCAACAGCTGCTTTGTCAAAGCATTTGATGGTGTCGGCTGGAGCTACCTCATTCTTGCTTTACAAGAATCTGCTTTGGTTTGGGACTTGAGACCATTATTTAGCTCATCTATAGCCATGGTAACACCTAGAGGTCAGAGGCTCATTCTCATCCATATCACGATCAATTGGAGTAAGTCTGAAGTAGTTTTCTAAACTGGAAATTTAAGTGGGAGGCTAAAAATGTACAAATACCTGGAGATACTTTTGAGTCCAGGACTAGAGAATTTGATGTTGGATAACTTCAATCCAGTATTGGCTAAAATAGGTTAGAACTTTTGCTCAAGGGATTGGATACTTATAAATATCAATATGGGGGAGAATACAAGCTATAAAAATGGCCGTAGCCCCAAAGTTGAACTATCTTTTAAGCATGATAGCGTTGAATATCCCAGTGACCGTTTTCAAAGCCATAGATAAAATGTTCAGTTCATCGGTGCTGGGGAAAGGGCGAGGGTGAAAATAACAAGACTACAAGCTAAAGTACAAGGACAGACCATTATATACATTCAAATGAAATGTACATCAGCTGTATAATGACTGTATAGGTGGAGTCAGTGGTGTCGTCTGTGTGATACTCAGGTATACTCAAATGCATTAATATTTTAAAACTGGTCTACCAGCAGAACTAAAATCAGACCCAACTCTAAGCATTTTAAAATCCAGGTTGAAAACATTTCTGATGTCATGTGCTTCTGGCTGAGCTCTTTTAAAGAACTTTAAATCTGAATCTTGGATCAAGCACCATGCCATGCATGAAATACAAATCAATATTTCATGCTCATATTTAAACTCTGACATAAATCTATGTTCAATGTTTCTAAATTTTACTATTTGGGATTTTATTTTAAGTTTCAAAAATTGTATGTTTTTATGTTTCCTGTATCCAGTTCTTACTGTTAAATGTTTTGTATGATTGTATTGTCATTTGCAAACCCCACATGGTAGTTAAAAGAGACAGTGAAGTTTGTTAGGGTTAATAAAAACACAAGCAAATAATAATTGGTTTGATGTAAAGTACATTGAGTTGCCCCTTGGTATGAAATGTGCTTTATACACACAACTATCTAACTATAGTGTATGTGATATACAAGTATGAACAGTGAACCCTCCTAAAAGTAGTATACCCACTGAACAAACAAGACGACACCACTGGGTGGAGCTCACATTGTCACAGGTCATTTTGTTTTTGATAGCCTATAATTCATTGATGTGTCGAGAACCCTCTCATGTAAAGGTGTGTTGGTTTTAGTTATTTTGTGTATGAATGTATGATGTGTATTTGTTCACACAAACACTAATAAAAAAGTAAAATAAGAACAAAGAACATATAAGTCCAATGACTTATAAGTTCTTTTTTCTCGTCATGTTCATTATGTTTTATCAAGGTGAAACACGACACTGAGTCTCTTGGAAATGCATTCGTTGGCCAATGACCTGACTTTAAATCCTGATGTTCTGGGTTCGATCCCCAAGAATAAAACTAATTTCTTTTATTTTTCCAAGTTTGACACCAAACAGACTGATACTACCAAATCCTGCTAGTTCTCTTTTTGTATGAATGTGTATTCGTTCACACAAAAACGAATCAAAGTAAAATAAGAAAAAAGAACATATACTATGTCAATGACTTTCTTTTCTCATCATGTCCATTATGTTTTATCAAGATTAAACACTACATTTGTCTACAAATGCATTTCCTGGGAGTCACTGACCTGACTTTAAATTCAGATGTTCTGGTTTTGATCCCTAAGAATAAAACTAATTTCTTTGTTTTCAAGTTTGACACCAACACATAGACTGACACTACCAAATCCTGCAAGTTCTCAGGATATATGGATCAGCTTATACTGAATGGATATACGTATGTACTACAATAGTAAATGTATGCAGCTGTCCTCCTGTCATCCAGTCTCAGGAGCATCGACGGGACAGATACGGGAAATCTTTCCTGACACATGTCAGCACACTGTGTAATAACAGCTAAAAAACTCTGGTCATAACCTACAGTCACCACACACTTAATTTCATACACACAGTTACACACATCACACCTTTTTTTTTTTTTTTTTTTTTTTTTTTTTTAACTTTGCACAAAAATCGTATGTATGTATCATTATCTATCTATCATGTATGTATGCATCTATCTATCCATCTATCATGTATGTATGTATGTATCATCTATCATGTATGTATGTATGTATGTATGTATGTATCATCTATCATGTATGTATGTATGTATCATTTATTATCTATCTATCTATCTACATTGTATGTATGTATGTATGTATGTATATACATACATACATACATATACATACATACATGTATCATGTTCATAGATGTTCATCTATCTATCTTGTTTGTATGTATGTATCATCTATCATGTATGTATCATCTATTATCTATCATGTATGTATGCAATATCTATCTATCATCTATCTATCATGTATGTATGTATGTATGTATGTATATACATACATACATACATACATACATACATACATACATGTATCATGTATGTATGTATCATTATCTATCTATCTATCTATCTATCTATCTATCTATCTATCTATCTATCTATCTATCTATCTATCTATCTATCTATCTATCTATCTATCTATCTATCTATCTATCTATCCGTCATCAGCCACTTTCTCCACCTCACTTCTCTCACACTTTCCTTTCTTCCTTTCCAGTCTGTTGTAACAGTTTGTAAATAAAGTTTTATCCACTTGGAACTGTGTAGAAGATCATCATCATCATATTTCCATTTTTAAATGATGTATGAACTGTCTGGGTATCACTTCATCTGTTATGCATTCATCTGTAATTCTCTGTTTGTCCAGCTGCTGTCGTCATTGTTACCTTCATCATTGTCATTTTGCTCAAAAACAACATTATCAACAAAGACAAACATGTTGATGAAGAAGACTTTGACTCATGAGATGAATAAGTGACCACTTATGACAATCACACTGCAGTAGGATTTGGTTGGTTGGAGTTGGATTTGAACCTCCGATCTCTGAGTCCTCAGCCAGGAGTATTTTCCACTAGACTACCACTCAACCTGGGAGTAATACTTGGGAATTTTTACTGCTTGTCACTGTTGGTGTGTTTGGTTTCTGCTGCTGTGCTGAGCGCTGCACAAGTCTGTACAAGTCCCACGTCTCCAACTCCCAGAGCCCACGGTGGCCTAGAAGGTAAGGCACCTGACTCTGAAGGCAGAGATTGCTGGTTCAAGACCCGGGGTTGCCTCTTTGGTTTCTCTCTAGTGGGTTCGCCTTGAACGTGGAGCTCAAATACACCAGGAGCAAGAGGAGCTGACAGCTAGGGTAGCAGAGTGGAGAGAGCTACTGGGTATCAGAGCAGGAGGTGGTGGGTTCAAGACCAGGGATAGGCAAGGTGTATGAGATAGGGGTAGATAGGGGGGGAGGAGAGATAGGAGGAGTTAGGGTAGGGGGAGGAGTTAGTTGAGGGGGAGGAGAGATAGAAGGAGTTAGTTGAGGGAGGAGAGATAGGAGGAGTTAGGGGAGGAGAGATAGGAGGAGCTAGGTCAGGGGGAGGAGCTAGGGGAAGGGGAGTAGAGAGAGGAGAGATAGGAGGAGTTAGGGTAGGGGGAGGAGATATGTGAGGGGGAGGAGAGATAGGAGGAGAGATAGGAGGGGTAGGGGGAGGAGCTAGGTGAGGGGAGGAGAGATAGGAGGAGTTAGGGTAGGGGGAGGAGATAGGTGAGGAGAGATAGGAGGAGTTAGGGGAGGAGAGATAGGAGGGGTAGGGGGAGGAGCTAGGTTAGGGGAGGAGAGATAGTAGGAGCTAGTACAGGGGGAGGAGAGATAGGAGGAGTTAGGGTAGGGGGAGGAGCTAGGTGAGGGGGAAGAGAGATAGGAGGAGTTAGGGTAGGGGGAGGAGCTAGGTGAGGGGGAGGAGAGATAGGAGGAGATAGGTAGGTGGAAGGGGAGTAGAGAGAGGAGAGATAGGAGGAGTTAGGGTAGGGGGAGGAGAGATAGGAGGGGTGGGGGAGGAGCTCGGTGAGGGGAGGAGAGATAGGAGGAGCTAGGTCAGGGGGAGGAGCTAGGTGAGGGGGAGGAGAGATAGGAGGGGTAGGGGGAGGAGCTAGGTTAGGGGAGGAGATAGGGTAGGAGGAGATAGGTGAGGGGGAGGAGAGATAGGAGGAGTTAGGGTAGGGGGAGGAGCTAGGTGAGGGGGAGGAGAGATAGGAGGAGTTAGGGTAGGGGGAGGAGATAGGGGAAGGGGAGTAGAGAGAGGAGAGATAGGAGGGGTAGGGGAGGAGCTCGGTGAGGGGAGGAGAGATAGGAGGAGCTAGGTTAGGGGAGGAGAGATAGGAGGAGATAGGGTAGGAGGAGATAGGTGAGGGGGAGGAGAGATAAGAGGAGTTAGGGTAGGGGAGGAGCTAGGTGAGGGGGAGGAGAGATAGGAGGAGTTAGGGTAGAGAGGAGATAGGTGAGGGGGAGGAGATAGGGGAAGGGGAGTAGAGATAGGAGGAGGTAGGGGAGGAGCTAGGTGAGGGGGAGGAGAGATAGGAGGAGATAGGGTAGGGGGAGGAGATAGGTGAGGGGGAGGAGAGATAGGAGGAGTTAGGGTAGGGGGAGGAGCTAGGTGAGGGGGAGGAGAGATAGGAGGAGTTAGGGTAGGGGGAGGAGATAGGGGAAGGGGAGTAGAGAGAGGAGAGATAGGAGGGGTAGGGGGAGGAGAGATAGGAGGGGTAGGGGAGGAGCTCGGTGAGGGGAGGAGAGATAGGAGGAGCTAGGTTAGGGGAGGAGAGATAGGAGGAGATAGGGTAGGAGGAGATAGGTGAGGGGGAGGAGAGATAAGAGGAGTTAGGGTAGGGGAGGAGCTAGGTGAGGGGGAGGAGAGATAGGAGGAGTTAGGGTAGAGAGGAGATAGGTGAGGGGGAGGAGATAGGGGAAGGGGAGGAGATAGGGGAAGGGGAGTAGAGATAGGAGGAGGTAGGGGAGGAGCTAGGTGAGGGGGAGGAGAGATAGGAGGAGATAGGGTAGGGGGAGGAGATAGGTGAGGGGGAGGAGAGATAGGAGGAGTTAGGGTAGGGGGAGGAGCTAGGTGAGGGGGAGGAGAGATAGGAGGAGATAGGGTTAGGGGAGGAGAGATAGGAGAGGTAGGGGAGGAGCTAGGTTAGGGGAGGAGAGATAGGAGGAGATAGGGTAGGGGGAGGAGATAGGTGAGGTGGAGGAGTTAGGGGAGGAGAGATGGGAGGTAGGTGGGGGAGGTAGGGGAGGGTGAGGTAGAGTAGGGGGGGGTTAGTGGAGGGGGAGGTAGATAGAGGGGGGGTTATGAAGCCGGAGGGTATAATAATTTAGTGCAACATTACTAGAGTTTAGTTCTTTTTCTTCCTCCTCTCTTCCTCGTTTGGGGAAGAAACACAGACTTTACCCATTACCCATTACATTCATTACATCACTAAAGACCCTAGTGTAATGTTGCACTAGAGAGAAGAAAAGGAACTAAACTCTAGTAATGTTGCACTAAATTATTATACCCTCCGGCTTCATAACCCCCTCCATCTACCTCCACTAAGCCCTCCCTACTCTATCTCCCCCTCCACCCACCTATCTTCTCCTATCTCCCCTCCCCCTCACCTATCTCCTCCTACCCTATCTCCTCTCCCCTAACCTAGCTCCTCCCCCTCACCTATCTCCTCCCCCTACCCTAACTCCTCCTATCTCTCCTCCCACCCTCTCTCCTCCCACCCTATCTCTCCTCCCCCTCACCTAGCTCCTCCTATCTCTCCTCCCCTAACTCCTCCCCCTCACCTATCTCCTCCCCCTACCCTATCTCCTCCTATCTCTCCTCCCCCCTCCTATCTCTCCTCCCCCTCACCTATCTCCTCCTATCTCTCCTCCCCCTCACCTAGCTCCTCCCCCTACCCTAACTCCTCCTATCTCTCCTCCCCCCTCACCTATATCCTCCTATCTCTAGCTCCTCCTATCTCTCCTCCCCCTCACCTAGCTCCTCCCCCTACCTCCTCCTATCTCTCCTCCCCCTCACCTAGCTCCTCCCCCTACCCTAACTCCTCCTATCTCTCCTCCCCCCCTCCTATCTCTCCTCCCCCTCACCTATCTCCTCCTATCTCTCCTCCCCCTCACCTAGCTCCTCCCCCTACTCCTCCTATCTCTCCTCCCCCTCACCTATCTCCTCCTATCTCTCCTCCCCCTGACCTAGCTCCTCCTATCTCTCCTCCCCCTCACCTAGCTCCTCCCCCTACCTCCTCCTATCTCTACTCCCCTTCCCCTATCTCCTCCCCCTACCCTAACTCCTCCTATCTCTCCTCCCCCTCACCTAGCTCCTCCCCCTACCCTAACTCCTCCTATCTCTCCTCCCCCTCACCTAGCTCCTCCCCCTACCCTAACTCCTCCTATCTCTCCTCCCCCTCACCTATCTCCTCCTACCCTAACTCCTCCTATCTCTCCTCCCCCTGACCTAGCTCCTCCTATCTCATCTCCTCCCCCTCACCTAGCTCCTCCCCCTACCTCCTCCTATCTCTCCTCCCCCTCACCTATCTCCTCCTACCCTAACTCCTCCTATCTCTCCTCCCCCTGACCTAGCTCCTCCTATCTCTCCTCCCCCTCACCTAGCTCCTCCCCCTACCTCCTCCTATCTCTCCTCCCCCTACCCTAACTCCTCCTATCTCTCCTCCCCCCCTCCTATCTCTCCTCCCCCTCACCTATCTCCTCCTATCTCTCCTCCCCCTCACCTAGCTCCTCCCCCTACCCTAACTCCTCCTATCTCTCCTCCCCCTCACCTATCTCCTCCTATCTCTCCTCCCCCTGACCTAGCTCCTCCTATCTCTCCTCCCCCTCACCTAGCTCCTCCCCCTACCTCCTCCTATCTCTACTCCCCTTCCCCTATCTCCTCCCCCTACCCTAACTCCTCCTATCTCTCCTCCCCCTCACCTAGCTCCTCCCCCTACCCTAACTCCTCCTATCTCTCCTCCCCCTCACCTATCTCCTCCTACCCTAACTCCTCCTATCTCTCCTCCCCCTGACCTAGCTCCTCCTATCTCATCTCCTCCCCCTACCCCTCCTATCTCTCCTCCCCCTCACCTAGCTCCTCCCCCTACCCCTCCTAACTCCTCCCCCTCACATATCTCCTCCCCCTACCGTAACTCCTCCTATCTCTCCTCTCTCTACTCCCCTTCCCCTAGCTCCTCCCACCTACCTATCTCCTCCCCCTACCCTAACTCCTTCTATCTCTCCTCCCCTAACTCCTCCCCCTACCCTAACTCCGCCTATCTCTCAGCCCCCAACTCGTCCTCCCCTAACTCCTCCTATCTCCTCCCCCTCATCTATCCCCTCCTATCTCTTCTCCCTCTACCCTAACTCCTCCTATCTCTCCTTGCTCTTCCCCCTCAACTAACTCCTTCTATCTCTCCTCCCCCTACCCTAACTCCTCCTATCTCTCCTCCCCCCCTATCTACCCCTATCTCCCCCTATCTCATACACCTTGCCTATCCCTGGTCTTGAACCCACCACCTCCTGCTCTGATACCCAGTAGCTCTCTCCACTCTGCTACCCTAGCTGTCAGCTCCTCTTGCTCCTGGTGTATTTGAGCTCCACGTTCAAGGCGAACCCACTAGAGAGAAACCAAAGAGGCAACCCCGGGTCTTGAACCAGCAATCTCTGCCTTCAGAGTCAGGTGCCTTACCTTCTAGGCCACCGTGGGCTCTGGGAGTTGGAGACGTGGGACTTGTACAGACTCGTGCGGCGCTCAGCACAGCAGCAGAAACCAAACACACCAACAGTGACAAGCAGTAGAAATTTCCAAGTGATACTCCCAGGTTGAGTGGTAGTCTAGTGGAAAATACTCCTGGCTGAGGACTCAGAGATCGGAGGTTCAAATCCAACTCCAACCAACCAAACAAATCCTACTGCAGTGTGATTGTCATAAGTGGTCACGTATTCATCTCATGAGTCAAAGTCTTCTTCATCAACATGTTTGTCTTTGTTGATAATGTTGTTTTTGAGCAAAATGACAATGATGAAGGTAACAATGACGACAGCAGCTGGACAAACAGAGAATTACAGATGAATGCATAACAGATGAAGTGATACCCAGACAGTTCATACATCATTTAAAAATGGAAATATGATGATGATGATCCTCTACACAGTTCCAAGTGGATAAAACTCAACTCAGACAGCGCAGCAGGCATGGCCTCATTTATTTACAAACAGTTACAACAGACTGGAAAGGAAGAAAGGAAAGTGTGAGAGAAGTGAGGTGGAGAAAGTGGCTGATGACAGACAGACAGACAGACAGACAGACAGACAGACAGACAGACAGACAGACAGATAGATAGATAGATAGATAGATAGATAGATAGATAGATAGATAGATAGATAGATAGATAGATAGATAGATAGATAGATAGATAGATAGATAGATAGATACATGATAGATGATACATACATGATAGATGATACATACATACAAACAAGATAGATAGATAGATAGATAGATACATGATAGATGATACATACATGATAGATGATACATACATACAAACAAGATATAGATAGATAGATAGATAGATAGATAGATAGATAGATAGATAGATAGATAGATAGATAGATAGATACATGATAGATGATACATACATACAAGATAGATAATTATGATACATACATGATACATGTATGTATATATATACATACATAGATGATAGATAGATCGATAGATAGATAGATATTGCATACATACATGATAGATAATAGATGATACATACATGATAGATGATACATACAAACAAGATAGATAGATAGATAGATAGATAGATAGATAGATAGATAGATAGATAGATAGATAGATAGATAGATAGATAGATAGATCGATAGATAGATATTGCATACATACATGATAGATAATAGATGATACATACATGATAGATGATACATACAAACAAGATAGATAGATAGATAGATAGATAGATAGATAGATAGATAGATAGATAGATAGATAGATAGATAGATAGATAGATAGATAGATAGATAGATACATGATAGATGATACATACATACAAGATAGATAGATGGATAGATACATACATACATGATAGATAGATAATTATGATACATACATGATACACATACATGATAGATAGATATTGCATACATACATGATAGATAATAGATGATACATACATGATTGATGATACATACATACAAACAAGATAGATAGATAGATAATAAATGATACATACATACATACATGATAGATGATACATACATACAAGATAGATGATAGATAGATGCATACATACATGATAGATAATAACGATACATACATACATGATAGATACATATATATATACATACATATAGAATAAGAATATAAAGAACAAACTATACATAACAAAATAGCAAAATTGAACTAAAAACATTTAAATTAAATGTCATGTACAAAAGTATATACAACAAATTGGCAGCGTTGATTTTAGTGCAAAGTTTAAAAAAAAAAAAAGGTGTGATGTGTGTAACTGTGTGTAGAAAATAAAGTGTGTGGTGACTGTAGGTTATGACCAGAGTTTTTTAGCTGTTATTATACAGTGTGCTGACATGTGGCAGGAAAGATTTCCCGTATCAGTCCCGTCGATGCTCCTGAGACTGGATGACAGGAGGACAGCTGCATACATTTACTATTATAATACATACTAATATCCATTCAGTATAAGCTGATCCATATATCCTGAGAACTTGCAGGATTTGGTAGTGTCAGTCTATGTGATGGTGTCAAACTTGGAAAACAAAGAAATGAGTTTTATTCTTAGGGATCAAACCCAGAACATCTGAATTTAAAGTCAGGTCAGTGACTCCCTGGAAATGCATTTGTAGGCAAATGTAGTGTTTAATCTTGATAAAACATAATGAACATGATGAGAAAAGAAAAAAGAAAGTCATTGACATAGATATGTTCTTTTTTCTTATTTTACTTTGATTAGTTTTTGTGTGAACGAATACACATTCATACAAAAAGAGAACAAGCAGGATTTGGTACCAAACTTGGAAAAATAAAAGAAATTAGTTTTATTCTTGGGGCTCGAACCCAGAACATCAGGATTTAAAGTCAGGTCATTGGCCAACGAATGCATTTCCAAGAGACTCAGTGTCGTGTTTCACCTTGATAAAACATAATGAACATGACGAGAAAAAAGAAAAAAGAACTTATAAGTCATTGGACTTATATGTTCTTCTTTCTTCTTTTACTTTTTATTAGTGTTTGTGTGAACAAATACACATCATACATTCATACAAAAAATAACTAAAACCAACACACCTTTACATGAGAGGGTTCTCTACACATCAATGAATTATAGGCTATCAACAATAAAATGACCTGTGACAATGTGAGCTCCACCCAGTGGTGTCATCTTGTTTGTTCAGTGGGTATACTACTTTTAGGAGGGTTCACTGTTCATACCTGTATATCACATACACTATAGTTAGATAGTTGTGTGTATAAAGCACATTTCATACCAAGGGGCAACTCAATGTACTTTACATCAAACCAATTATTGTTTGCTTGTGTTTTTATTCACAAACTTCACTGTCTCTTTTAACTACCATGTAGGGTTTGCAAATGACAATACATGTTTTCAATTCAATACAAAACATTTAACAGTAAGAACTGGATACAGGAAACATAATTCAAAACATACAATTTTTGAAACTTAAAATAAAACCCCAGATAGTAAAATTTAGAAACATTGAACATAGATTTATGTCAGAGTTTAAATATGAGCATGAAATATTGATTTGTATTTCATGCATGGTATGGTGCTTGATCCAAGATTCAGATTTAAAGTTCTTTAAAAGAGCTCAGCCAGAAGCACATGACATCAGAAATGTTTTCAACCTGGATTTTAAAATGCTTAGAGTTGGGTCTGATTTTAGTTCTGCTGGTAGACCAGTTTTAAAATATTAATGCATTTGAGTATACCTGAGTATCACACAGATGACACCACTGCCTCCACCTATACAGTCATTATACAGCTGATGTACATTTCATTTGAATGTATATAATGGTCTGTCCTTGTACTTTAGCTTGTAGTCTTGTTATTTTCACCCTCGCTCTTTCCCCAGCACCGATGAACTGAACATTTTATCTATGGCTTTGAAAACGGTCACTGGGATATTTCACGCTATTGTGCTTAAAAGATAGTTCAACTTAGGGGCTACGACCATTTTTATAGCTTGTATTCTCCCCCATATTGATATTTATAAGTATCCAATCCCTTGAGCAAAAGTTCTAACCTATTTTAGCCAATACTGGATTGAAGTTATCCAACATCAAATTCTCTAGTCCTGGACTCAAAAGTATCTCCAGGTATTTGTACATTTTTAGCCTCCCACTTAAATTTCCGGTTTAGGAAACTACTTCAGACTTATTCCAATTGATCGTGATATGGATGAGAATGAGCCTCTGACCTTTAGGTGTTACCATGGCTATAGATGAGCTAAATAATGTTCTAAAGTCCCAAACCAAAGCAGATTCTTGTAAAGCAAGAATGAGGTAGCTCCAGCCGACACCATCAAATGCTTTGACAAAGCAGCTGTTGGAGTATCTATGTCCTTGACTTTCCAGATTAAATGTGGTCAGTGTGAGACTATCTGAGGACGTCCTGCCTTTCACAAACTGGATGGATCTGGATGAATGATGGAAGTTATGACATTATTTATTCTGATTGCAAATATTTTTTATCAGTTGGCCTATAACTTCCACACTCCAGGGGGTCTTTAACCTTTTTCAATCTAGGGTAATTATGGAATGTTGCCACATATCAATGGCTGACCTGTTAAGTCTTAGGTCTTATAAAGCCCCAGTGCAGCAGCAGCTTCTGTCCTCTGCTCGTCGTCTCTTGGGCCGACCTCCTCCTCTGGGCCTCTGCTTCTGGCCTTGGTAGATCTTCACCCGGCAGCGAACCCCAAACACAGCAGCAGCGTCTTCAGGGCCAGGATGTACAGGAGGACAGGGACACTGCCCAGAGCCTGAGGACAGATGGTTTATGTTTGTGGTAATACGAGTATGAGGACAAACTGACAAATTAACTGTGCAATAGGGAAAAGAAAACTCTGGGTCCTGTAGAAGATGCCTCCTCCCTCCCTCATCACCAGAGGCCTCAGCTGTCTAAATAGGAAGTGGGAGTTAATTTGGTCACAGAGGAGCTCATGTGGTGATGCTCAACTGTTATAACATTAAAATACATGCACACCAGGGTGATACATGCTACTGGTCTGCTGAATAAATAACACCTATAAATGAACTGACTTGCTTTTCCTTATAAGCCTTTAATTGCCAAACATATTTGTAGCTCATTGAATTGATGAAGCCCAATGGTTCATTTGCAGTAAGACGTGGTCTAAAACTGCAGAGTCTCATCAAGGCTAAAGAAACATTTCCAGACAAGTTTATCTTTGAACCAAACAGTGAAGTTCTTCCTTCTAGAAGCTGTCATCCACCACTGAGCCCAGAAGAACATGGAAAGTTGAAGTGTTTAGACTATGCAACCAATTATGGCAACTTGTTCTTTAACTTTCAGACTTGAGAAAGAAAATGGAGGCAACTGTTTTTGTGAATGAAGTTGTACGTTTGGAAAGACACAGATTAGAGTGAAACACATGAGCCACAGATTTTGTTTTTCACTTCAGGTTTACTTTATTTTGTATTTTTGAACAACTTTGTTTTATCCTTGATCCATTGTTGTTTGTGCCAAGTAGCTATTTCTAACATGTAATGTGCTTCTCTTCAGCCATCTTGGAGACTAACGCAGCTTGCAGTTTGTAGACACTTGTATTTGTAGTTTAGAAGCTGCATTAATTTACAAGATGGCTGAAGAGAAGCACATGACATGCTGGCACTAGCCACTGAGCTGGGATCAAGGCTAAAGAAACATTCCCACACAGTAACATTGCATCATCAGTGTCTTTGTACCAAGTTCTTCTATGGTGGATTTGCAGCTTCTAGAAGAAACATGGAAAGTTAGTGTTTGTTAATGCAATGAATTTAGTCATGCATCTGTTTTGCATTTCAGACTGAGAAAACATGAGAATAGTTGGACTAATGTTTAGTGAAAGAAAGATTTGTGTGCATCTTACCAAGTAGTGGCAGTAGAAGCACATGGTGGCCTCCATTAGCTGTAGCCAGTTAGCTCAGGGTTGAACACATGAAGTAGAAAGGAGACAAAGATTAGAGTGAAACAAAGTACAAAATAAAGTAACCTGCAAATAAAACATGCTAGATCTGTGGCCATTACCGTTTGTGCCAAGTGGCTAGTACTAGAATTGAAGTCTGACATGTGCCTCACTTGGCAAGTCAGCAATCTTGTAAACTAATGCAGCTTGCAGTTTGTAGACACTTGTACTTGTTTAAAAACTGCATTAGTTTACAACATGGCTGAAGTGTGGCACAAGGCAGACTCCATTGCTAGCACTAGCCACAAAACCAGAAATGGATCCAGGCTAAAAAACATTGACTCAAGTAGTGAGGTGTGTATGTCTTGTCTTTCTTACCAAAGAAAGGCAGCTCATAGAAGCACATGGTTGTTAGCTGTAACCAGGTGCTGTAGCTCAGGATTGAACACATGCAGAAACAGAACACAAAGATTAGAGTGAAACGAGTACAAAATAAAGTAAACTTGAAATGAAATAGGAACCAGGGCCAAGAGAGTCAGCCATCTTGAGAGTAATGCAGCTTGCAGTTTGTAGACACTTGTGTTTGTAGTTTAGAAGCTGCATTAGTCTCCAAGATGGCCGACTCCATTGTTAGCACTAGCCACTTAGCACAAACAGAAATGAAACACTAAAGAAACAATAAAACTAACATCAAGTCTCCAGTGTCTTTGTCTTCTTTGAACCAAGCTGTGAAGTTCCTCTGGGCTCAGTGGTGGATGGCAGTTTCTAGAAGAATGAAGACTAAGTGCAATTAATGTATCCGTCTTTAAGAATGAAAATGGCGGTTTGACTAAATGTTTGTCAAAGAAAATCAAGAGTTGTGTGTATGTCTTGTGTCTTTCTTACCAAGTAGAGGCATTAGGAGCACATGGTAGCCACCATGTTAGCTGTAGCCCGTTAGCTCAGGGTTGAAGACATGCAGAAGAAGAAAGGAGACAAAGATTAGAGTGAAACAAACAGGAGTCAAACAGCATTTCAAACAACTTTAAGCCTCCATCCATTACTGGTTTGTGCCAAGTGGCTAATGTTAGCGATGGAGTCTGCCTTATGCCTCACTAAAACCATCCTGTAAACTAATGCAGCTTCTAAACAAGTACAAGTGTCTACAAACTGCAAGCTGCATTAGTCTACAATAACTGAAGCACATGGCAGACTCCATTGCTAGCACTAGCCACTTAGCACAAACCACAAATGGACAAAGGTGAAACAAACATTTAATGACAATAAAACTAACGTTCAAGTCTTCAGTGTCTTTGTCTTCTTTGAACCAAGCATCGATCTGGGCTCAACGGTGGATGGATGGCAGCTTCTAGAGGGAAGAACAGGGACAAAGTGTTTAACAAGACTAAATGTAGCCAACTTACTCATGTGTTGGTCCTGTGGTTTGACTAAACAAAAAGGTGTCTACCTTGTGTCTTTCTTACCAAGCGTACCAATTAGGGTGGAACACATGTAGAAGCAGAAAGGAGACAAAGATTAGCATGAAACAAAGCACAAAATAAGGTAAACCTGAAGTGAAATAAGGCTGTAAGTGGCTATAGTGCTAGCAATGGAGTCTGCCATGTGCTCCACTTGGTAAGTCAGCCATCTTGTAAACCAATGCAGCTTCTAAACAACTACAAGTACAAGTGTCTACAAACTGCAAGCTGCATTAGTCTACGATGACTGACGTACCAAGTGAGGCACATGGCAGACTCCATTGTTAGCACGAGCCACTTAGCACAAACAAGAAATGGGAAAGTCACAAATAATGTTAACCTGAAGTGAAAGACAGAAGATGAGCTTACTACGATCTGCAGCAAACTCTCATCCCTTCTGCTGCAGTTCCATCAGACTGAAGGAGAATTTAAAGGCCACTGCTCGTCAGGACACACCTGCACACACTGTGCCCAACCAATGGAGATGCAGCTCCGCCTTCCTGGGGGGCGTGGCCTCATTGAGCACCAGATTGAAGACATCTTGCAGCTTTAATGAGTGTGACAGCCAAACGCATTAAAACAATACAGAAGCAAGTAAACAATAAAACAACTAAGCAATCAAGAAGACAGTAACACAATAAATAGACTGACACAAGCATCTGCTGCTATATAAGTATCCAGATATATCAACAGATACATGCACACCCAAATATACATGCTACACAAAAATATACACATTGCCTAAATAAAAAAAAAAAAGATTGGCTACACAATGGATTGTTAACCATAACTTTGTGTGTACATTTACATTTATCTTAAACTTAACACAAAGAGAATCAAGTAGCCTACCAAAAAGTTACCTACTTTTTTGTCATTTAAAAATAACCTGATGTCGCAGCAAATTTGGTGTCAATTAAGCAAAAATTGTGACACCAAAGGTTTTTTTAATAAGTTTTACAGTTTTAGAAAAAAAAACAGAGTGATGGACTTCAGAATTTGCACTGAGTTTAAATGTACAAAAGTTTCTAAAGTATTTAAATGTAAAAATCTGGAGCTTTGTGCAAAGTTTGATGTTTTTTCATGTATGGGAAGTAGGATTTCTTAGGTGGAAGAAGAAGAAACTGCCTGGCCTCTAATTATAATAATAAACCGACAGAATTTCAAGAGAAAAATCTGATCAACTTGATTCACTGAGGGAGTGTGGCCAGCAGGGGGCACTGTGGTAACACTATAGACTCTATATGATCCCCAGCCTTTATTAAAGGTAAAAAAAAAAATGCATTGTGGGCGAGCTGTGATGTCAGAGGTATGAGGTTTTCACCAGACGGAATAAATTCATCTAGACAAACATGACGCGTTAATATTTCTCTGTTAAGGCATGGAATGAGCAACGAGGTAACGGCTGTGCGTGTGTGTGTGTGACTGCCAATTAGTGGCTGACAAGTTTAGACCAGACCCAGAATAATTAACACACACACACACACACACACACACACACACACACACACACACACACACACACACACACACACACACACACACACACACACACACACACACACACACACACACACACACACAGTTAGTGAGTGTGTAAATGTTTTTTGTGTGGAACTTGTGTGTCAATTACAGGTCAAAGGTCGACAGCAGCATAAAGGAACCTGTGTGTGCGTGTGTGTCTGTGCTGCGTTCAGTGTCTCCAGTTTCACGGTTGTAGTTTTGGTCTTGCACTTTGGGTAAATGAGTTGGTCTATATATATATACACAAAGTGGTACAGCAGTATGCCAATACCTTACATAATCAATATTGGTCTTCATCATGTTAATGACAAAGAACATGTAAAACTAGCTGAATTTACTTCAATATTCTATTGTACATTTTAATTAAAATTCATACTTTATTAACTGCATGTGTTTTGTTTCCCTAGAACTTCCTCCTATTTACAGAGAAATGAAAACAACTGTAAACAATATCAATTTATTGAGATATTCCAGAAATATTCTGATATAGTATATATATTTATCCTAATTTTGCACAAAGAAGACATAATTTGACACAGACACAAAACATTTAAAGGGAACTCAGATTCAACAGTGATGTGGCCCTCGGACTGAAGACACTGCTGCTTCTTCAAACCCTTGAGATGGGCAGTAGATTATGGCATCATTAAGACAAATTTTGCAGAGTTAATGTAGAGGACAGGACAGGAATACATAACAGTTTGTGCCCTCTGTCAGCTGAAAGAGTCATAACATAACAAACCGCTTTTTCTCACTTTAAAACCGCGTGGAAATGCTTTTTAAATTAGGAAAACAAGTGCAATACCTACTTGTTTGATTAAATTCATACAGCCGCTATGGAAGTTGCAGCGGGTTTCCCCTGCATAAGCTGACAGTTGAAATCAGCACACAATCTCTGTGGAGTCGTATGATTACAATATTTTCACAATAAACACTTAAAACACAGAAGCTGCTGATAACAAAACACTCACAGTGCATTGGTGTGAATTATGGCACATATCGATATCGTGATCATTATTACTGCTGATATCATAATAAATCTGCTCAATTGTGACGTATTATTCATTAGTAGGGCAGATGAGGAATAAACTTCTACAAATAAAGTGTGCACTTCTAACAAATAAAAGTAATACATGTTACAATAATGGAAATCCAGATATTGTCTCACAGCTTGCCCATGGTTACACAACTATATGATCCCCAGCCTTTATTAAAGGTTCAAAAAAATGCATTGTGGGCCAGCTGTGATGTCAGAGGTATGAGGTTTTCACCAGACGGAATAAATTCATCTAGACAAACATGACGCGTTAATATTTCTCTGTTAAGGCATGGAATGAGCAACGAGGTAACGGCTAACTACTGCATCGATTCATCACAGTTGTAATAAAACATTAAAATAAATAAAACAAAATAAAAGAGTCTTCCTGCGCCACAGGTCTCAGTATAAGACAGCACAGACACAAACCTATAACATGAGCAGCACTGCAACATCAGGATGAGAGTCTTTTCTAAGTGTTTTCCGATGGAGCCGTGGAAACATCAGTCTTTGGTCACAAATAAGATCATCTGCCGAGACGCTGAGCAGCACAACATACACTACACCTGTAGAGTTCATGACTGCACAGGTAGCGCAGTCAGGTAGGACAAACAGCTAGAAGCAGAACTGCATTAAAATGTACACTGAGCAAAAGTGTCAGCAGAGGTTTCAACATATAAACAAAAATATGTGTCACTCATTCACTCATTCGGTGATAACTCCACTTATTTTTAAAGGAGCACTCCGGCAGTTGAGGATAATTCAACTCATTTACGATGAAGTCACTGACATTCAAAGTAAAAGTGGTTGAGTGCCTCTTTAAAATATATTTAAATAATTAATTTAAATATTTAAATTAAACTCATCTCCTTTGCTGCTGAAAGCTCAGTTTCAAATTCACTTGTCTTGTCCTGTGAACAGTTTTACAGGATGATAAACATGTCGAAAAATGAATCATGTTAATAAAAAATCTCGGATTTCTTCCTTCCATTCCATATAATCACATATAATGTTTTAAATACATATACTGTACTGTATATTTACTGTATATCATTTAACAAAAACAGCTTTAGAATGACTCTAAATATACTGCTGATACAAACTGTATTTTCTCTCCTTTATAATATTTTATACAAGTCATATCCCTTTTTAAATGTATAGAGATCTCATTAATATAGACATCTATAGGAGCATTAATTAGTTAAATATCAATCATTTAACCATTTCTGATCAGTAATAAATAAGTATTCTTCAGTATTATTAACACTATGCTGTATATGACATCAAATATGGCTGAAGAATGCCTCTGAAACATTCAGCACTTTAACACAACTGTCTCTATGCTCTATAATATCCATCCCTCAGGTTATGCAATCTGCAGAACAGACAGAGAACAATAATGATTTTTAGGTTGATATTCAACACTGAGAAGACACAACAGGACACCGAGGAGAGATACTTAGAGTCTGAGCTAGACCAGAGGAGAGAGCAGATTAGTTTCAGGGCAAAGCTAAAGGGAAACGGCTGATTGGTGGAAATCAGAGGAAGAGGCAGGGGGAGCTGGAGACAGAAACACAAGCTCACACGTCTCCTGTCTGCACATTAATGTTCAAAATATGCACTTTTAGATTGTCACTGAATCAAATCTGAATGTAGTTGACTTTCTGTTTCTCCTCTTAATTCCCCCCCCACACACACACGCACACACACACCTCCCTGTTATCCGTACCCTGCAGGTATCCGTATGGTGTTTGGCTTTGGGCTGCAGATAGAAAAACACAATCCACCTGTCACCCCCTCCCTCCCTCTCTCTCTCTCTCACACATGGGACTCATCCAGGTCCAGGTCGACGGGGGAGAGGGGCAGGGGCAACCGGCGCGGCGAGCGGCGGGGCGAGGGAGGGGCCAGCAGCGGGGTGAGGAGGGGGTTCTCCGTGCCGTCGTCCTCGCTGAGCTGCTGCAGGGCGCCGCCGCGGGGCAGCAGCGCCGTGGTGTCCTCGTCCCCGGGGCTCTCCCTGATCCTGGACGGCCCCGGAGGAGGCGGGGGGAGAAGCGGGGTCTGCGGTGGCAGCGGCGGGGGCGGCGGGGGGCCGGGGGCCGGCGCCGTGCCCAGCACCGGCAGCGGCGGGGGCAGGGGAGAGGAGGTGCGGGACAAGGGGAGAGGGGAGCAGGTCCGGGAGAGGGGCAGCGGGGAGCAGGTCCGGGACGGAGGGGTCGGGGTGGAGGGGCGGGAGATGGAGGGAGGGGGGGAGAGGCTGCTGCGGAGCCCCCACTGCTCTCTCTTCTCCTTGCTGCTTATGGCCGAAGGGACCTGGCTGAGAATAAACCTTTTCCCTAGCAGCTCTTCTTTGTCTGCTGGACATTGCTGAGGAAACCACATTTAAATTACACTCAGCATCACTTTGTGTCTCTGCTTGTTTTATGAAAAACACACTGTTGTTGATTTTATAATTGTAATTTTGAAAGTTTAGAGCCCCACAAATCAAATCACATTATCCTGCCTGCATGGCTAAATAGGAGGACCCAGTTGTTCAAAAGGTTTAATCTAGATTAAAATTATCTGGATTTTGAAATCCCTTCTTTTGCCATCTAAGATCATGTAATCTATCCTACTTTTACCTCAGTTGGTCAAAGCAAAATTGGATTGGATCAGTCTGGTAAATGGGACTGCATATCACACTGAAGGCTACGAGGTAGGTAACAACAGGTAGAATAGCAGCATGGTGTCACACAAAGTGTGTATATTTGGCTGTTTGTATTGTTTTCTTGCCTGTTTCTTTGTCTTTTAAGAAAAGCAAATATACATTACTCAAATACATTGTGAATATTTGTGTCTCAAATTTAAAATTAAAAATTTCAGTAGTTAGATAAGTTCTCAATTTGTTGAATGATCAAAGTTAATTTTATTTACTTTATCACTGTTATGGTTTAAAAATTAGGAGCAAAATATAAATCAATAAATGTATATATATAGCCTACTACAGTATATAAGTGTTGTTTATTTGACCACTTTGGATTTAATTCAAATGACATTTTGTTCCTGAAATCCACCCCTGCTACTGTAGGATCAGAATAATCCTGATTTTTCTGGATCAAAGTTATCCAGATCCGACTAAAAAGTTTTGAACACAAACTGAAGGTTTGATCCAGATTAAAACCAAGATTGGATTTTGTGATCTAATCAGATTTCAGAACATTTTTTTAGTTTTGAACAACCCATTTTCAAGATTTGATCCAATCAGATTACTGTAGAACAACTGGGCCCAGAGGACACACACTTTCACATGTTGTTTAAATTAAAGTGGAATTTGGAAAATAAAGCTCAACAGTTTCAACAGTTGCACACCCACCCCTGCTCCAGCCCTCTCTCCACTGGTCCTACCTGTGTGTTCGCAGGGCTGTGCAGGTCGGCAGTGACGGTGGCTGCGGAGGCGGGGGACACTTCCAGCGTGGGGGCGGGACTGCCCTTCCTGCCCTCGTCTGGAGGCTCCATGGTGCTGGGTGTCGGGGGCTTGCTCATCCCAGCGGACGCCGGCTGGTCTTGACTCTCTGTAAAGGTGACTGACCTCTTTTGGTCTCCCTGCGCTGTGGGGGGGGACACACATGCACGCGCACACGGTCAATACAAGAGGACGACGGGGCCACAGCTAGAGACTGGCTAACACATGGAGTGGAGGCAGGGGATGGGACAGGAGGAGGAGGCAGAGGGGTTAGGAGGGGGGGATGCAAGACAGACATGCAGAGCGCCCTATTGGGTGAGGTTGCAGATAAAAAGGGGGCGGGCCGTTGCAGGGTGGAGAGGAAGGGTTAAGAGTTGTGTCTCACCTTCACAGTCCAATAAAGTTTCTTTATTTCGAAAAAACAAAAGGCAATGAGACAGAACAGAGTGAGAAGAGTCAGTTTGGTGGCAGGTGGTTCAACAAACAACACTGGAACAAAGACAGAGGTGAGTGGGGAGGAGGGGTCAGTTCATGTCAACGCACACACATTTAATACAGTATTTCACAGAGGGAGGGGGGGGGGGGGTCATATGTTTGACTTGCTGTGTGTCAGCCTAAGTCTGACTTTCTTTAAAAATCTAAAACAGGCGCTTTCATCGTCACTTATCTACAGACACACTCACTGGCACTCACTCACTCACACAGCACCACACACACACACACACACACACACACACACACACACACACACACACACGAAGGCACGTGTGTTACCCAGCGGTTTGTTCTTGGGCTGGATGCTCCTGCGGGTCGTGGAGAGCCGCGCTCCGGATCGACCACGGGGCTCATTCTTTGGGATGGACAGCAGGGGGCGCCGTAGCTGCAAGGAAGACACAGTAACACAGATAAGCTTGCTTCCTTTTATTTGTTATATACAGACGTGGATTACACTGCTGGTACCCTTCTGTTAAAGAAAGAAAAAAAACACAATTGTCACTGAAACAACTTGAAACTGACAAACATAATAATAAATAAACATTTTGTGAAAATGAACAAACAAAAATTAGAAATTGCTTTTGAATTCTGGTTCAACAGAATTATTTAAAAAAACAAACTAATGAAACTGGCCTGGACAAAAATGATGGCACCCTTAATTGATTATCAATTTAGATCAGGGCTCATAGAGGGCCACTTCAGAATTATAGTCCAATGTTTGGTTCCTTCTTGGGTGTTTTTAGCTGTGTGTTTTGGGCCATTCAACTGTTTGAGGACCCATGACCTGGGACTTAGACCAGGATGTCTGACACTGGGCAGCACATGCCTTGATAGTGTTGAGATTTCATTGTACCTCGTACAAATTTAAGACACCCTGTTGCCAAAAAGCTCCAGTTTTGGATCAAAAAGCTCCCGTTTTGTCTCATCTGTCCTTTACTTTTGTCAGTTTCAAGTTATTTCAGTGACACTTGTGAGTTTTTCTTTCTTTAACAGAAGGGTACCAACAATTTTGTCCACGTCTGTATGTTTTGAACTGCGTCCCACTGCCCAGATGTGTAGTAAAAGTCAAAGTGGATGTCCACACCTGTCTGAGGCCGCGCTTTCTTCCCAACGGCGGCTGTATCAGGAGGTTCTGCTGGCCTGGCTCGCTCTGCACACTGGCAACCCTGGTTGAGATAATCACATGGACACATACACACATGCATTCACAGACACACACACACACACAAACAGAGACACACACAAAATACAGAGAAATACGTAAACCAGGAAGCTGAAAGGCCGTCGCATCCCCAGCTTGCGCTTGCTACCGACTACATCTTTGACCACAACAAGATGCCGCTGCTACTCTACCCACTCACTCACTGCACGACACACACAGTATGTTTACAAGACACCCAGTCACAGTGCAGAGAAAAACAATGCCGCCATGATTCATACACTGAAAACACAACAGGGGATAGTAGGGGCTGGAGCAGCAACTGACAAAACAAACTGTGCAAACTGTTTTTGATTTACTCAATTTTTTTAACGTGTGAGATAGGGTTAAATTAAGTCAGTTTCTTAAAAAAAATGGACAAAGAAAACAACAAAGGAGTCCTTGTATTATGTTGCCACCCCAGTTCCCCCTTGCCCCTACAGATTGGTATCCAGAGTAGGACGCCCAATTTGATCAGTGAGAAGCCTGATAGACACGTAAACAATATGAAACACCATGGCACCAATGGGAGAGAGGCTGACGTTGGTGATGGCACGTCAACTGTAAAGACCACACAGCTGACAGAGGAGAAGAAGAGGTGGAGCTCCCTGGCCACGGGGCTGATGGGGCCCTCTGGGATTTTTTTTTTTAAATAAGGGGGGGAGAGGAGGGGGCTGGTTAGGATAGCACAGCAGATGAGCTGAGAAGATGAGGGTCAGTGTGGAGCTCAAGAGGAGGAGAAGGGGGGGAGGAGGTATAGGGGACAGAGACAAGGCACACTGGACCCACACAGAAAGAGATACAGACAGGTAATTAGGAGGGTGGGTGGAAGGGGGGGGGGTGACGGGCCAAGGCATTTTGATTGGATGTAGATGAGTGATCGACGGCCAATAAGAGGAGGCCGCTCCGAGGCACTGCCCCTCCCACTGGCGAACGGATGCAAGAACGCACCAACGGGAGACACACACATAAAGAGGGCCACTGTACCTAGAGAGGTTACCCTCCTGCAGAAGGCCCTGGGACTCATCTAGCACATTGGGTTCACTGTAAAAAGGGGGGCGAAGGGGGAGAACGGGAGTTTAGGGAGTGCAGTCCAGATCCATCACCACCCCCCCAAGTCCCTGAGCTCCCCTTGGTTGGCTCCGAGCAACCGTCAGCCAATCAGTTTCTCTGCTTTCTTACCGACACCCCGAGAGTCTTATAGCTACCTCACAAAGCTGCTGTGAGACTGTTGAATAAAGAACATTATCCATCAACAGAGATATACACAGAAAAAAATGACAGTGGTTGTGGGATATGACTGATCGATCATTCTTAAAAATATTAATTCTACATATTACAGAAAAACAAACGGAGACTTGAATTGCACAGGAAGAGTTTTTGAAATGGAAGCAGAAATAATCTTTGTATTATTTGTTGACACTGTAGTTGAGTCTTGAGTCCTTTCTCCAATAAAATGTCTCTGTAGACCCAGAGACGATTTTCGCGACAGTGGATGGCTGTAGAACTGCAACTAAATCAGCATTTTACCCAAAAAAAAAAAAAAATACCAAGATTTAATTGTTGATGAAGCACAATTCTAACTAAAGAATAAAAAGTGTGATTCTGATGAAGCTAAAAGTCTCCCTTCTGACAAGAGCTTTGAAAGTTTATTTACACCATCAATTCTAACAGTTTAAAGGTTTAGTGCACCCCAATACTAAACAGTTTGAAGGGCGATTACACCAAAATACAAAATACTAACAAGGTTTGTTTGTATTGGCTTCCAATAGAGGGCGCTGTTGCGAAAAACAAGGAGTCTCTAGAACTGCAGGTCTGCAGACACAACCTCCTCCCTTTCACTGTGTTTCAGAAAATAAAACTTAGAGAAAAAAATGAGATTATTTCTGCCTCCACTCGAGCTCTACTTTATCCTGTCTCGCCACCACCTGACAAATACTGAGGGAGAGAAACTATATTTGAAGTTAGGTGTAGAGGTGTGTATTCCTATGCATGCATGTGTGTGTGTCGGGGTAATGTTACCTGTGGCTGGGCAGCATGGTGGCGCGGGGGGCCTCGGGCTGCGACGCCGCCGAGCTGGTGGCGTGGCTGGAGAAGCGGCGCTGCGATATCACCCGGGGCAGGAAGGCCTCGTGCTCGCTCACCACGCTGGGGATGCTGATGGAGTCATCTGCAGAGAGACGGCGGAGGGTGGTGAGTCCCCCTCGCACTCTTCACACAGCTTAAAAGAACATGGGATGTAAAAAAAAAAGGGGGAATGTCTCTGACTCTCTTCGTCGTCCTCGTCGGTGCGGCTGAGTGTGTCCTGGGACGGCTGGCGCGACGGTTGACTTTCCTGCTCCCAAACCGTCCCGGTGCCGGTGTTGGAGCGCGACATCGTGGCCAGACTGAGGCGATAGGCCGACGTGGAGGTGCCCACTGTGCTGATGGACGTCTTGCCTTGGTAGGCTGACAGAAACACACAGGACTGTCATTTTAAAATAAACCCTGCTGTGATTCATTAACTATTCTCATTTCAAATCAAAATTTTTCTCAGATGAAGTTCATTTCTGACCAGAGCCGCTGTGAACAGCCTCTTTAAGGATCTTTAGCTCGTTGTTGAACTCTGCGAACAGGGAGCTCTTGCAGAGCGGCCGTGGGATGAAGCGTCGCTCCAGCTGGTCGGCGATGTGGTGACGAGCTGTTATCTCCTCCTGGGAGTCAGCGGGTTGAGTCAACAACTAAAAAACATGCACATATGGACCAGTGAGGGGCGAAACGGAGAGGACAATGAAAAGAAAACACACTGGTTGAGGATAAAATGCGAGATAAACAACAAAAGACGGGTCCCCTCTACCTTGCACTGTATGAACGGTCTCAGCAGGACAAAAATAGGGATTCGTGTTCGGACGATGAAGTCGATGAAGTCCCAAAAGGCCAGGCCCCCCACCTTCCTCAGAGCCATCTCTTTCACCTGCAGGCTCAGCCGGTACCACTGGTTCCCCAAAGAGCGCTCGAAGCAAACCAGCACCACCTTCAGAGCTGCAGGATCACAGGAGATGAGATGCATAGGTTAAAAAATAGAAAAGAAAAGCCTGTAGCTTTATTAATCCTGTTATGAAAAGTTACCACATCCGTACCCAGGTATGCGGCCTGGCTGGTGGACTCGGCTAATCCCTCTCTGCGCAGGTCCTTCCCCGTGTCGCCCGGCGTGGAGCAGTGAGCCGGGGAAGCGTCCAGCATGAAGTTCTTGGTGCGAGAGGTGGAGATGATCCGAGGGGGCAGGAGGATGTTGATGACGGTCTGGAGGAGCAGGAAGATCTCAGGCGGCTCCAGATGGGGGCTGTCTGCAGAGGGAAAGACACACAGACCCAAGTGGAGTCATTTGCATAGATAATATGGCTATCAGACTGTCTGGACACGAGATTGTCTTAATTTGATTAGAGCTGGAACCTGAAGTCTTTCTCTTAGGCCTTTACCCAGAGGGCCATAGAATAAAGCATCATGATTTTTTTTCTATAAACATGTGTTCTCTACAAGCAAAAAGGACAATAGCTACATCATGGAAAAACATGTGGAAACCCGCTATGGCCTTGTGGTTTAGGGAACTAACTTCTTGTTTAACTCTGGAGAAAATTTCTTAAACTCTCAAGGACAAACAGGAGGTATTTCAAAAAGTGTGGGGTCAATTCATCCGTTATGAAGGGCAATGATGGACCGGCCTGGAATGGTACAGGTGCACCTTCTGCATGCCATAAAGGGACATTACAATGTAAAAATCAGGCTATTTCACCTGCCAAAAACTGATTCCAGTGTCTGGTATTGTACATAGAGGGATATGTTGCCCCAAAATGACTTTATATAAATCAGCAGAGTAAGATTTACAAGATTTGACTTCAACCACTAATTTTTATCACTTGTAAAGGGACAAATAATCAAAATCATGTTTTACCTTTGCTTCCAGAGCCAACAGTCAGCACAAAGGGAATAAGCAGGTTGAGCAGCATCCCCTCCCTCCTCTCCTGATTTGTGAAAGGTGAGATCACATGACTGAGGGGGAAGTCGTCCTTCAAGGCCTGGGATGGATTTTTAAAAAACAAAAGAAAAACATGGAGGAAGTGTGAGACAGTATAGCAGGTAAAAAAGAGTGAATAATCTATGGGTGGGTGAAACCTGTGACATCAACCTGGATCTGAAGGGCGACCAGCCGGACCACCGCTGTGCTGAAAGGAAGCGGAGGAGAGAGGTAGGGGCTGAGGTGGAGCAGAGGTAGACCGTCTGCCACACTGGAGGGTCCGACTACACCCATCACCTGATGACACAAATAAAAGCTTAAAAAATACACACAAAAAAGCAGGAATGACCATTTGTATCGTCCTGTGTGTTTCTTTTCGTACCAGGTTGACACAGACGTTGATCAGCGAGCGGAGATGCGGGAGGAAGGAGATGATTGGCTGTCGCTGCAGCGTCAGGCAGATCCCCTCGATCAGGCTGCTGGCCGCCTCCCACTCCACCTGTCTCCTGGAGAGCGCACAACACCAAGCCACCACCGAGATAAAAAAGCACAATGTCATACAATTAAAAATGGCTCTGATGCAAAATGCCTCATCCGTGTCGTTGTGTGGGATGAAAAAGGGGGAACGCAGGGCGTCGGCATGGAGAAGCTGCTCGCCTTCGCTCCGATCTCGTCAAATCAAATGTCAGAACGTCTGAAGCGGAGAAGCAGACCATCGTGTGCTGAGAGGGATGTGCACTCCCCCCCCCCGCCCCCGGTGAATATTGCAAAGCTCACAAACAGAAACAGCTAGAGACACTGCAGCGACAGATTGTGGTGTGAGGCACACACCTGTGACCAGTGTTCCCTCTGAGCCAGCGGTGTTTCGGCTTTATTTTCTTTCCTGCAGCGTTCAAGTTACTGTAAAAACCTGTTAACTGGTTTATCTGCTTCCAGACTGATGGATGTCAAGGACTTTTTAAATCTTTTCCTGCATTTCTCCAGATCACAGTGTGATGTGTTGCTATTTTGAGCTCTCTCAGCCTACTTCACTTTGTCACAGAGGTTCTATTGAAGTGCTTTCTTGATTCAGCAGCTCTGGCAGTGATCAGGCCTGGGTGTGGAGATTGAAATTGAACCCATCTTTCCAAAAAATGTGGTTTATCACAGTTAGTTCATGATTTAACAAGAGGGGAAATTACTTTTTACATGGGGTCAGGTAGGTTTGGATAGCTCTTTTCACTGAAATCATCATTTAAAAACTGCCTTTTATATTTACTTGGGTTATTTTGTATAATATTAAAATGTGTTTGTTGATCTTAAACATTTAAGTGTGACAAATATGCAAAAAAGTAAGGAATAAGGAAGAGGGCAACTACTGCTTTATTTTATTGACTCTTGAATCAATATTTTACTGCTTGCCATACTTTAACCTATTGATTTGTTAATGCAAATTGGATTTCAAAGTTTTTCTCCATGCATTTTTGTGTAATACTATTCTATTGTATGAAAAGTACAACATAAATCAAGTTTACCCACTACCTTATTAAAGGGGTTAGATGCAACTGCAGCAATTCAGTTTTGTAAAACCTAATCTACTTAAATCTAATTAGAATATGTGCAGTTATTAGACTAGACTTATATTACACAAAGAATAGTGAGGTAAACAAATTACGCTGCATTCCTGCACCCCTGTATAAGGGGGAACACTGCCAGTGACCCATCGTTAGTACACACACCCACACAAACCCGTGTATGCAGCACTGAACCTCTCACGCACGCACACACACACACACAAACCCACCCACAAGAACCTGTGCAAGAAAACACACCACAGCAGCACTTACGGTACATCACCCACGAAGGCAGCGCTTTACGGAGGACAGTGCCAAGAAGCCGTCTATCTACTGTACACAACCACGGCACCGGTACAGCACGATACACTCACAGGGAGACGGAGAAAGAAGTGGGATTGTAATTCAACAGACCTGCTGCACAATGCCTGTGGGCGAGCGCACCTGAGCGTAGGCATCTTGTGGATCTTGTTGAACATGCGGTCCAGCCTCTTGAGGATCAGGATGAGAGCGGGCCGCACGGCCTCCGACGACCAGTCGGTGATGGGCAGCATCTCCATGATGTAGCGCCGCAGCCCCCGGCTCTCCATGGTCAGGGTGTCGTAGGGCGCCAGCTTCAGCAGGGCGTGGGCGATCTCTGCCAGTCTGGGAGACGGACGACACGGACACACACGGTCAGAGCAGCTCAAACACTACGGAATGATCCACCTCATTGTATTTTACAGGCCTGTTTTTAAATCTTTTTCTTTTTTTTTAATGTAGGTTCAATCAATGCACATATTTGCCTTTGTGTAGAACCATATATATTTTTTTCCTGTAGCTTAAAGGGATAGTTCGACATTTTGGCAAATTGGCCCATTGCCATAATCCCTATAGCTTTAGGAGTAGGTTCGTTACCTTTATTTGTCGGTGCAAGCTATTTTTAGAGCGGCGGAGCAGAGCTACGCTACGGAGGCTAATGGGATTTCTTGGTTTCCCTCATCAAACTCATCAAATACACAATCCAACAACTCCAAAATGCTCTTGTGGACAAGTTGTGACCTGCACATTCACCACGCTATGAGATAATAACACAACGTTACGAGACTGAGTTGTTTTAGAGGTAAATTCATGCAAAACCGCTGATTTGCGTTTCCGTCGGGGGCAGTTTTTGGGCAAGCAGTCTCTGCATTTGCCTCAAAAACGTCATGTTGTATGCCTCTTAATTTATTTAATTTGTATTTTACAATTATTATATACAGTATATTATGTAATGTTTTATATGAGGTGTTCTGTCTATGTCTATTATTCTGTACAGTACTTCCACACCGTGCTTTAAAGTGCTTGACAAATAAAGTTGGATTGGATAATCAATTCATTAGGTACAATCTACCATATGCAAATTGTTTGAATGGTTAAAACAATGACACTGATGGATAAAATCTCACCTCATGTGGGACTTGATGTCCAGCAGCTCCAGGGCCGTGACCCGCGGTTCCCCGGCGACGTTCTGCAGGATCTTGAGTCTTGGTCCGCAGTGTTTGTAAAACTCGGTGCAGATGTTTAACAGGGACTCCCGGGGCCTGCGGAACTCCTCCCGGGCGATGCGCTCGTCCAGCTCCTCCCTCGGCATGCCCTGGCCCTCCTCCAGGAGGTGGAGGTTGTCCCTGTGAAGAGAAACGGCACCTCGTTCAAAGAAAGAACACCACCGCTGCTCGTTTATTGATTATACTTCTCTTCCTGACCTGGTGTTGACTCCTCCTGACATGGCGTGGTTTGCTGTGGTGCCTCCCTTGTGGCCCTGATCGCAGCGGGACATCTGTGGTGCTGTCATCGGCCTGTGGAGGAGGTGTGGATGAAATTAGGAGGATTGTAAAAAAAAAAAAAAAAAAAATCTGATAAAGGCCGAATCCCCTCCAGTTCTCTCCGACCTTGTCAGGGCCTCTGAGCTGTAGAGGAGGGCCTGCAGTGACGTGGCCAGAGCAGCGATGGCGGCGATCTCGTCCCTTGCAGCGGAAGCCGATTCCATGGTAACGGTGTTGCTCTTCAGTTTCTGGAGGTGACAGGGAACCAGCGCCTCCAGCACCATCAGCATCTGGAGACTGGAGAGATCACACACATAGAAAATGGGCTGATGTGGAAAAAAGATGTAGATGCGGAAGAGGAAAAAGAGATGGAGACGATGCAGAGTGTCTCTCCATACCTCCTGAAGGATTCGGGGGCGTAGGCAACCACAGTGACACACAGCTTGATGGCTTCACTGATGGAGAAGGCCAAGTCCTCATTGCCATAACAGAAATCTGAAAAACAAACAAAACAATATGTATACATGTGTGTGTATAATATTTTGAGCTTTTGGGCTTTTGTCCCCTTCGAAATATGTTTATTGATTTTCAAGAAAGAAAAGAGTAAAAACATAGAAAAAAGAACATGAGCCTTATACAGTAGCCAATGTCTGTGAGCTCTAGTTTTCAAGGTAACTCAGTACCGGGTCACATGTCTTGTCAAACATATCTCCTCTATCTTCTTTTTTTGAGTCTTAGTCTCTCCAGATGTAATGTGTTGCACAATTCTTCCAACCACAAATGATATCTAGGCACAGAATTGCAAATTGAATGGCCCTTCTTTCATATTTATTGACAGAATAAAGGACACTTGTAGCTCCCAGGATCACCACAAGAGGGTTGGGTACCAGACTTTTGCCTCAGAAAAATACTGAAAAAATACATTTCCAGTATGAATGGAGTTTATTAAATAACCAAAAGGAATGTGCTAAAGTACCTATCATGGATTAACATCTATTTAATTTTATTTATTTATTTAACAGAGACAATAGATATAATGTGCCAGATTTAGCTGTAAACTAATTTTCATCTGCTGTCCCTGGGCACAGACAATGGTAACAATGACTACATACTGGTGAGACATCAGGATAGACTTTTGAGATAGACATTTGACTGGCTTTACCCAGAGAGCGCAGAGGTTTCTCAGCCTTGACCAGCTCCAGAGCGTCCAGGGCGTCCAGCGTCTCACCCTCCAGAGAGACCAGCAGGTCAAACAGACACTGGGCCGACACTCCTTTGGACAGACCGGTGCTGGTGCTGGTCTGGTGGAGCAAACAAATATGTAGAGAAAATGTATGATTTATGTCTTTTCTTGTACATTTATTCTAATACAGGTGTGTGCATGACATGTGTGTCTTACTGTGAACTCCAGCAGCGGAGCCACGCTGGCGAACAGCTGCAGGATGAAGGGTTTGCGGTGGAGGATGTAGAACTGCCGGCAGCAGAACTCGATGCCCTGCCTCAGTAAAGGGTTGCTCTCGTAGTCGGCGTAGACCTGTCACAACAACACAGAGCGTACATGTGTTTCTGTCACCACAGGTCACGTTCTCTCTTTTTTTTTGTTATGGCATTTTTTTCCCCACCTCAGCCAACCGATAACATGTTTTTGCATAATATCTTTCCCTGTCGTTTCATTTCTGTTGTTTCCAAACATGATTTCTTTTGCATTTTTCATGAGGCGGAGGTAGACGGAGGTTTAAGAGCTGAGCTGTTCTGGCTGACGATGAACAAACACACGTGTTACTCTGTACTGTACCTGCAGCATGGTCGGCAGGATCCACTGGTAGCCGCTCAGGGAGAAGAGATGGTTGAAGTGCACGGCGGTGTTGATGGCGGTGGCCGTGTACTGCCTGAGGAGGGCGCTGTCCTCCGGGTGCAGCAGCAGGGCCCCGTTGAAGACGTTCAGGAAGAGCATCATCTCGTCGCCCCACGGGTACTCGCTGGGCATGCCCAGGAACATCTCCTCCAGCAGCTTGATCCACAGGACCTTGTGGAGGGTGTCCAAACCAAACAGCTCCTTACCTAAGAGAGAGAGAGGGGAAAAAAAACATTATTTTTTTTATAGACAGCAAAAACGAACATGAACATGACAAAAAACAGAAACCAAAGAAAAGCAAGCAAACAGACAAAAGAAAGAAAACAAAAATGGAGCAAACAAAAGAGATTTTTAAAAAAGAAAAGAAAAAAGAACAGTATATCTATTTGTATTTTATGGAAAAGGATTAGGGCCGCTGTGGGAAAAAAAAGTGAGTTTCATCTAACCTAATCTAATCTAATCTTAATCTCAGAATTCTGAAAAAAATATGACTTTAAAAAAAAAGAAGTCAGACAAAAAAGTCAGAACTCACTTTTTTTCACAGCCCAAATCCTCTATACATTTGTTTTGCTGCCTTTCTTATAAAAAAATAATTATTCATTCTCCTTAAAACCACAAATTAAAGTATACATCCAAGAATGATTTTTATTATGATGGCACAGGAAAAGTATGAGTGTGTCTCACCCTGTGGGTCGTTGAACAAAGAGAACTCTGCATCGATGGCGGTTCGTGGGAAGGAGGGCAGGCGGAGGAGGTCTTCCTGCAGCAGGGAGACGTGGGATTGCTTGTGCACGGCCGGCATGTGCTGCGTGAGGGAGATGAGGAAGAGGACGCGGCCCACCTCCTCTAGTTTACGGGAGAACACCTACAGGCAAAAAAAAACAAAAACACAAAAATGTAGAATGAGTTTCTACTCCTCCTCCACAGACGTCATTTAAAGGGGAACTGGAACATTTTAAATCTTCCCAACCTGCTTCTGGATGAGCTCTTGTCCTCTCTCAGGCAGCATGTGGACCAGGTTGAGCTGTGGAGACACCGATCTCCGGAAGGGGTAGATGTCTCTTACATATGTCTACAGGGGGTAGATAGGAACACTGGGCCTCATTCATCAATATCTTCTTAGTCGTTCTCAAGAAATGTCTTTCTTTTTTTTAAGTATATTTTAGGGATTTCTGCCTTCATTGGATAGAATATAAGATATATATAAGATTTCTTAAGAAAACTCTACGTTAGATTCATGAACATAAACTGCGTTGCGAATTAAGTGTCTATAGTGTTTTATAAGAGACCGCAGTGCTTCGTAAAATAATAAAAAAAAAATTAAAAACATCTTAAATGATAAGAGAATTATTCTAATTCAAATCATAATGTTATACAACTGCAGAACAGAAGAAAACACAATAATCACGATTTTGCACAAGAGTCATCTCTCAAATGTGTGTAAGTGTGCTCTTGAGTGTGCGTAGATTTTTTCTTATAGCTAAGAACAAATCCTGGATGAGAAAACATTCGTGAATGCCACAATCTTGGTAAAAACTGCGGAAGTGGGACTAAAGAACAAATTTACTACAGTTAAGTCCTCACTTCTGTCTTGAAGTGAAACTAGGCTGCTGTCCACCTACCTTGGAATAATGGATGAGGTTCCACCGTTTGTCCATGAGGAAGTAATGGGCTGATCTGGCCTCAGGGATGTTGAAAAATTCAAGACACTCCTGGTTGGGTGGAGGGAGAGGAGACGTCAGAAGCTTCTCTCATTAGTTGACTTAAGCTCACATGAATATTTAGCCGACTCTCACCCCAGATCATTTATATTTAGCTACGGAGAGAGATTACTAAAGCCTGAATGCAGCACGTAAACAAAGAGTCTGAGTCTGTACCTTCAGCAATGCTTCAAACTGCGTGTCTTCATGGACGGGCAGCTGCGTGGGGATGTCACACTCGTTCTGCCCGTGCACCACCAGTGTTTTGGTTCCTGTGGCGGGAAATCACAAGAATAATCTTTTAATATGTTTGACACCGGCAATTTCATTTCGACTGATTATTTTTGTGGCGGCGGTGTGAGGCAGGGCCGTTGTATAGGGGAGAAAGGTGATGATAATTCTAGGGGCCCAGCACCCAGTGGGGCCCACAAAAAACCCCAGTAGTCTAATCTTTGTATGACTGAATTATTCTGCGTAAGACCCTGACTAATACTCATAGTACACTGTAAAAACTCAACATCTTTCCAAGAATATTTGCCTTATTTCTTGTCCAAATGTCTCATTTCTAGTCAAAACTAATCTCTTTCCACTTAAAATAAGACTCATAACCTAAAAGTTCACTTTTTTTTTTTTTAGATCATTTTCACTTTCACTTGAAATAAGTAGAAAAATCTGCCAGTGAAAGCAGGTTTTTTGTGCTTGTAATAAGGAAGAAAAACTTGTTCCACTATCAGATTTTTTCTACTTATTCCAAGTGAGAATATGCTTGAAAGGAGTAAAAAATGTCAAAAAAACAAGCTACTTTTAATATGATGTGTCTTATTTTAAGTATAATGAGATTTGTTTTGACTAGACATTCAATTTTGACTAGAAATAAGACAAATATTCTTGGTAAGATACTTGAGTTTTTGCAGTGTAATGCTGCATTAGCATCAAAACAAAGTAGGCTAAATAATACATGATAATACATACGTAATCTAAGAAAAAAAAAAAACTGGAAAAGTTAGAGGGAGGGCCCACTTTAGTATTCTTTAAGGGGGCCCAGAATTCCTAGCAACAGCCCTAGTGTGAGTTCACCTGGCATGGACGCGGTGACCAGCAGCTTGACCTCGCACTGCTCCTTCTTCATGGTCTGCTTCAGGTCCTTGAAGAAGAGCCCCTCCACGTAGCCCACCACCTCCCACAGGAAGGTCAGCGTGGCCGAGATGGCGTCCATGCCCCACTCGCAGGGCGTCCGCACAAAGTACATGATCAGCCCCACCTAGAGGACGGAGATTTGATTGAGAGAGATGATGAAATTTGAAGATACATAACATAAATGAATGAATTCATCTTTTTATTTAAGTGCACAAGTAGCTGCACTTTGCATACTTTTTGTCCTAAAAGGAGTGGGCTAAAGTTAAAAACTTACAGTATAGTCCCACCCCTTCTCCATAACTCATCCAAAATCAATTAATCTTCTGGTTTTGTTTAAATGCTCCGCCGTTAATTAATGATATAACTAATACAAGATATCAATATTTGTTCAAGCCATATCAAATCCATAAAGATGTAAGTTTTGGCAATAATACACTCAGTATGTAGGAGGACAAAACAAAAACAGTGAACCAACTACATAAATTTATAATAAGTAAGTAAATAAACTAATAAGAAAAAAATAAGATAAAGGTCTTTCTGTGGCCTCACCAGGTAGTTGAAGAGGATGTGAGACGTCTGGGCCGGTAAATCTCCGATGTTGAGCAGGAGCTTCCTCAGCATGTACATCAGCTCATCCTAACAACATAAAGTCTCATTTTACATTTCCACATTTCCACATTTCCACTCTCAACTTGTAGAATAACAATTATAGGATGTGCGTCTTGCCCCACCTGTCTGTTGCTCACTGTCAGTTTTTCCAGGAAGTGCCGTAGAACCAGCGCCGGGTCTTCGATCAGGCAGTTCCAGAGGATCTGCTGGGCCACAGCGCTCACTGAGGAAATATTGAAGAGAAGATGATGAAGATTCACGTGTCATTTTTTTTTAACAATATGTGAAACACTCCCTGTCTTTGGAGATGACACCCACCAGCCACGCCATCCTCCCGAACCTCCCCGTCCTCCATTAGGTGCACGATCGGCAGGACGGCGGCGCAGATGCATGCTGGGAAGACAGCCTGGGGTGGCTGCAGCATGTGGTGAGTAGGAGTGTGTTCTGTTGTGTTCTCTTCATCTAGCAAAAAAGCAGAAAGAGAAAATAAATATGAATTCTCAGCGGCCGAGCAGGAGTTTTATACTTTATTAAAAAGACGTTCTGGTCTTTATTCTCAGACCTTCGGCGCTGGCCAGTGAGCGGACGGACCACACCGAGCCCCGGCGGAAAGAGTAGTTCCTGTGGGAGTTGCTGGAGGCGCAGGACGGGCTGACGGACAGACGGCGTGATGCCAGGTTCACCACTTCTTCTGCTGGCGGGATCAACGTCCGACAGGACCAGGACAGACAGAGCAGAGAGAACATGCTGTCAGGGCACAGAGCTGTCACACACTTCACATCCACAACACCAACAACTAACACCACAAACTAACTGAGCTGAGCCAACCAAAGGAAAGGAAGAAAAAAAGACATAAACAACTCTGCTTGACCTCTGACCCCCTATAATTATTTACATCCACATTCCTCACATCCTCCAACACCCTGAAATACTTATATATACATTTTATTAAGGCTGTTTCAAACACAGAAGTTTAGATAGATAGATAGATAGATAGATAGATAGATAGATAGATAGATAGATAGATAGATAGATAGATAGATAGATAGATAGATAGATAGATAGATAGATAGATAGATAGATAGATAGATAGATAGATAGATAGATCGATAGATCGATAGATAGATAGATAATCATTATTACTTTAGTTTCTTTCTTACATATTCATTTTCTTTCTACTCCTTTCTCTCTCTTCCTCTCTTTAAAAAAAAAAACTTTCCCTATACTCCCTCATCATTATTATTACTTTTATTACATGTCACAATGGTTGTAGTAGTATTACTTATCAGAATTATTATCCAGTGTTACCCTGATCCAATTCTGTTCTATGTGTTGACTGTTTATTAAACTTAGTTAAAATGTTACATTCTTATCTTAATTGTCTCTGTGGCCTGTTATCTTCACACTAGTTGCTGTCTTGTATTGTTTATTTTTACACAATAAAAAGAAAAGATCACACAGTTAAAAAAAAAGACAGTTCCCACTGAACCTCCAGCGGACACCTGTACTGTGTATTTCTCTACACAGTGTGGCCGGCCCACCTTCTTCCTCCTGCTCCGGCGGGGGGCTGCAGGTGGGCTCGTAGCAGGCCTCCTGAGCCACGGGGATGGCCGTGATGATGCTGGCCTCGCGGCCCAGCCGCCGCTTCTCCTCCTCCTGCTGCAGGTTCTTCAGGATGTGCTCGGCCCGCTGGTGCGAGCGCGACACGGCCCGCGCCGAGAACGATTTCTGTAAAGATGGGGGGTTGGCATGGAGGGTGGCGTTGGATGAGACAGCACCGAGGTAGAGCAGCGGGTGCGGACATACAAGAAGATTCAGAAATGAGGGAGGGCACAAATCAAATGAAAACCAAACTGACAGGGTAAGAACTGTCAGGAAAGTGTGTGCACATCTATTCTAGGCTTACGGACGATTACATCTGAGGAGCATTTTGGGATGTAAAATGACCGGACAACACATTAATACAGTAATTCTCCTAATGCCATCCCGAGCATCATGAAGAACACTGTTGAGGTATTGAATAGGAAAGATTTCAATCGGTGACAAATTGTGGACACAGATAAATGTATTCAGAGTGGAATTTGGAGAATTTACTGTATATTGTGTACAGTAAATGCCTCACACCATTCCCACGAGTGCTCATAAACATACATATCCAAATAAGCTGAACGCATGATATGAAAAACACAGCAAAGTCATTCTCATCTAATGACCATGCATCAACAGCACAACATACACATAATGTCTGAATGTCCGATGCATGCTGTTATTTTTTTTTTTCCCTTACAATCAGAGCAGGTTATTGGAGAAACTGTGAGTGTGGTGTGTATTACTGATCAAGATGCAGCTCTCTGAAATGACCCATGAAACTCCCCCCAGCTTCTGATCCATGATGGAAACCTACAGCTCCCAAATGGCCTAAAAAAAACACTCAATGGAGAAAATTTTCCCCTCCTGTCTTTTAATGATCTGAGGTAACAAGATGCATCAGCACAAACATCCGGGCAGAAATACCAACTTACTATGGTATGGACTGACTGAATTAATGTGGAGTACTAAAAACAAAGACAGTCGATAGATAAATTATATAACATGTGTTCGCAGGTCGTCATCAAAATCTATAAAACATATTTTGAGAATCATGCTTTTTAACAGAAAAGATAACGTAAAAAAGGAAAACACCAAGAAATCTGCTGCACTGCTTTCAAGGATGGATTAGATTTATTTTTTCTTCAATTAGCAGATTTCTTGGTGCAGTTGTTCACATTACAGTTGCAGAGCAATAACACGTGTATGTTAAAGCAGTCTGTAAAAATGCACTGATAAATTGTCGGGTTGAGCTGGATTTAAAGGTTTGGTTCACCCAAATTAATTGTGATCCCACAGTGACAATTAATCAATAATCTGGGTCATGCCTGGACACATATTACTAAAACATGTTTTTTTGGGTGAATAATCTGTTTAATTTTGCAGTGCACATCAAATAATTTATTAATCTACAGCAACCTGACGGCCCGTCCCAGGTCAGGTTGTGTGTGATGTCACATCCACAGGTGGATTTGAATGATTCACATAGAGTGCACTGATTCAAAAGTAATTATAATAATAATGAAAACAATAAAGTCAGGCTCTCTGATGTTTTCAATATAAAACATAATATCAAAAGAACGTAATGATAAAGTAAAGGCACTGAATGCATAATGACAACAGGGCTCGGACTTACAGACTGGTCTTCATTGATTGGGTCCTGGACGCTGCCAGTGTTCTGGGGCACCCAGGGGGGGTCGAATATGGGGACACAGGGCATGCCCAGTATGGGAGATGGCAGGGTGAAGTTGATGCTGGGTGGAGGGATCTGAAATAAAAGACAGATGCAGTGCAGAAGGGGTTAAAGCGGCCTAGTTGCACAAGACAGCATGTTCTAAATTAAGTTTATGAAGATGACGACCCTGTACCTTAAAGATCTGCTGGGCTCCCTCCTCCATGCGAGGCCAGACCTGGTAGCGGAAACGCCACAGCGTGTAAAACTTGAGGATGGAGTTGATGCGCTGGCAGGCCTCCTGGTGATGGAACTCGGCCATCATCATTTCGGTCACCGCGTCGGGGACCTTTACGGCGCACAGAAGGAACATGGCAGCTGGAGGGGATTGAGAGAGAGATGTAAAGGTCAGGTCGAGGGCAAAAAGTGGGACAGATCTTGACAGGGAAAAGATATACAAGTAGAAGAAAGAAGGAGACTGTTAGAATAAAATGTGATTGTGATTCTATAATTTTGTTGGCTATCTATTTTCATATTATAGCCCCTATATCTGTTGTTTTTTATAAAAAACTAACAAATAGAACTTAACAATTGGCATAGCCCTATTTATATACAGCTTATCTTTGTGTTTTGATATGGTTCTCTTTAAGAATGTTTTTAAAACAAAAAAAAAATATATATATTTTTTAAAATTTTCTTACTCATCATGTTATACTTTATGATGTGTCTATGTGTTAATTGAATGTTGTCGCCCCCCAACAGGTGAAGCTCATCACAAGTTGAGCCCCCCAGTCCCCCGATTGGTCAGTCCCACCGGGAATATCTGTATATATATGAATCATGTTTGAAATGTTTTTCATATGCCTGATGAAGGTCACAGTTGTGACCGAAACGTTGCTTTAATAAATTAATTGAGAGTGAGACAGTGTGCGGGAGCTTCTTCTGAACTCTGTATTTTGGGTTATGCCCTCCTCCTACGCACCTGCATCTTCGGGTGTGCTGAGACCCTTCACTTGCTTTTGGATTCTATAATTTTAAAATCTCCATGTTTATACACAACGACCCACAACGACTCACCAGCAGCAGCTGCCATATGCTCATCCACGCTGAGCAGGAGCTCCCAGGCGGCGGGCTGGATGTCTCCGTACATGTCGTCGGTCAGGATGGGAGCGGCTTTGATGAGCAGCGACAGAGGAGCCGGCGACAGACTCATCACCTGAAAGGAACATAAACCATAAACAAGGGAAATCTTAATAAAAACTATCAAAGCTCCTCCAAAATAAGAAACACACTCCTACTTGTCTGCCTTCTGTTTATTTCAAAGTGATACCGAGTGACTCTATAAGCCAACTCACCTGGTTGCGGATGTACTTGAGCATCCCTGTGTCTTTCTTCCCTTCTGTGTTGGAGTCAGTGGGTCTTCTCTTCATGGACGGCGTCCTCAGGCAGGACTTGTCTGAACACTGAAGGCGAAGAGACTCTGATGAACCATCCGCGGTAAAAAAAACCATCCTATCAAGTTAAAACCATAATGATAGCTTGTGAATGAACCTCTTTGCTTTTCTTCGCGCGTGCCCCGATGTTGCCAGAGGAGGAGCTGTCCTCCCTCAGGCTGTCCACCGTCTCGCCGTACACCAGTTTGATGGCGCGGACCAGACGGGCGCAGGAGCGGCTGTGGTGCTGGTAGCAGTGCGGGTGGCAGAAGTCGATGTGGGTGCAGATGAAACTCTGCTGGTTGCACAGCAAGATCATGATCTGAGGCCAGAGAGGAGAGGAGAGGAGAGGAGAGGAGAGGAGAGGAGAGGAGAGGAGAGGAGAGGAGAGGAGAGGAGACCAGACGGACAGAGTGGAGAGGGTAGGAGAGGAAATAAGAGGAGTGGGGAAGAGAAGAGAGGGGAAGAGAAGGGAGGAGAGGAGAGGAGACCAGAAGGACAGAGAGGACAGGAGAGGAGAGGAGAGGAGAGGAGAGGAGAGGAGAGGAGAGGAGAGGAGAGGAGAGGAGAGGAGAGGAGAGGAGAGGAGAGGAGAAGACACCAGAGGGACAGAGAGGAGAGGAGAGGACACCAGAGGAGAGGACAGGAGAGGAGAAGACACCAGAGGGACAGAGAGGAGAGGAGAGAAGAGGAGAGGAGAGGAGAAGACACCAGAGGGACAGAGAGGAGAGGAGAGAAGAGGAGAGGAGAGGAGAAGACACCAGAGGGACAGAGAGGAGAGGAGAGGAGAGGAGAGGAGAGGAGAGGAGAGGAGAGGAGAGGAGAGGAGAGGAGAGGGTTAGGGGAGGAGAGGTCAGTATGTGAAAGTGACACCATCCACTACCTCCACCCATATTGACACACATACATGGAGCCAGGACATGTTGCGGTGGTAGTTCTCCTCTGTTCCTCCTGAGCTCGGGCCCTCTGGCTCGATGCTGGGCTCGCTGGTGCTGAAGGGGCTGCCTGCATCCAGAAACAGACACACACTTTAGCCATCCTTTATAAATGATCCTGTATGTGATTTCTCCTTTCACTAAAGACACTTCCTTCCACTTACCTATGTCAGTGACAGTGTCCCTGCTGTGCGTTTGCGACAGCAGACCCTCTTCGTTCTCCGACTCAGAGTCCTGCCGTGACAGCTTGGTGCTCTTGAGGCTCCCCGCCCGCCGTATGGACGACAGGGAGCCGCCCTTCTTCACACGGAAACTGCGGGCCCCTTTGATCTGCAGCAGCCGGGAGCCCCCGATGCGAATCTTACGGATGGGAGCTGGGGAGGGTGGGAGCGGAGAGAGATTATCTACAATCATCAGTGAGTAACGAGCCAAACGGCGGGAGCGAAACAAATAACACCTGGCTTGCACGACGGCGGCTCTCACCTTGAGTTTCCTGCGGCTTCTTGTCGTCGCAGGTGGTGTCGGACTTGAGCGTGTGGCTGCTGCTGTTGAGCGAGTCGTGCCCGTCCTCGTCGTCGAGGATGCCCGCAAAGCTGATCTTCCTCTCGTAGCGATGGCGGCCGAGATCGGGGTCCAAACGCAGGCGGCAGCTGTCGAGATCCTGCAGAGGGATGGTTAGAGCATCATTAGATGGATGGAGAGACTACACACAATCTAAATCTTAATCTTGGATCTGAATCTTTTTTTTCTCTCTCTCTTTCTTTTTCCTGTACTTTCTTTTATTCTTCTTTCTTGCTTTTAATTGTATGTTTAATGTTTCCAATTTTTACTATTTTGGTCTTATTAAAATTTTTAAAAAATGGTATGTTTTTATGTTTTATTTCCAATTCTTACTCTTACTTACTGTTACTGTTTTGTTTTTATGTAGCACATTGAGTTGCCCCTTGGTACAGTATGAAATGCGCTATATAAATAAAGCTGCATTTCTCTTTTTTAAACATCCTCACACAATCTTGAGAGCAATGGTGTTTTTGTGGGAAGATAGAAAAGCACTGAACGCATGCATATATTTTTGCACGCTTGTGAAAGTACTGACCACGAGTGGCTCGGTGCGCGGGCGTGGTAGGCAGGGAAACGTCTCCCGCAGGAAAGTGGTGATTTCCAACAAGAGCTGGCAGGCGGCCATCTTCAGAGCGAAGGGGCAGCCACATTTTGTAGGATTGACTGTATCTTGATGCAGAAATGTATATGGATTAAAAAAATGGAAACTTGAACAAAAAAAAACAAAAAAAATAGCAATACACAAATATTCACCACTCACTGTCGTCTAAATAGTCCTCTTCCTCGTCTTCTTTTCTCATCCTCCGTTTGGTCTCTTCATCATAAATGTAGCCCAGGATGTTGGCAGGGCTCTCGCTTTCAGAGTGACACAGCTCACTGAGTCTTGTGCCGATTGCCTGAGCAGATGGAACACATAAAGACACGCACTTACATTTATTGAATCCTTGTTTATCATTAAATGTCACCTTCAATAATCTGTTGGATCTTAAACTCACGTCTCCCCACTGGCAGAAATGTTTGGCGGCGTTCCACTGGAGCTTTTGGTTCCTTTTGTTGCCGACTATAGGTGACCGACCCCTCGACAGGCCTCTCTTGGTGATATTAACGTGGTGGCCTTTCATCCACTCGGGCCAGTTGCCGCGGTTACAGCGGTGGACAAATCTGGCACATTCGAGGAAGAGGGAGGCCCGAGCCACGACCGGAGCTTCCTGGAAATGCAAGAAAGTAGATAAAGATGAATTAGATTAGATTAGATTTTTAATTGCATGGATATGACTTCATGCATTTATGCAGTGTGTGCAAAACAAAAGAAAACACACACCAGGTCCAGAGCAGCAGCAAGGATGGAGGCGTCAGGGATGGTTCCCGGCTCGCAGCAGTTCAGGAGAAACTGGAAGCGTTTCATTCCCTGTCGGATGGCGCCCAAATTCACCACGTTCTTGTTCTTCATGGCCTCTTGACTGGCTGCGAGACGCTCCTGAAAACCATGGGGACCTGGAGGAAAAGATGTAGAAAGGAAGAGGAAGAGGAGGGAAAGAGAAGAGAAAGAGGACGGGAAAGGTGAGGAGAGGAGAGGAGAGGAGAGGAGAGGAGAGGAGAGGAGAGGAGAGGAGAGGAGAGGAGAAGAGAGGAGAGGAAAGGAGAGGAGAAAAGAGGGTATAGCAGGACAAGTGAAGAGAATACTTTTTTAAAACATGCATATTGAGTTGTAGTCGTTTATCTGACCGTCAACAACAGCACTGCAGATTTACATCCAGACATTGCATGAAGCAACATCACCATCCATTTAACAAGAAGCACTGAAGAGCCACTGACAAATGAAGCTGAGTGAGAGATGGACACACAGCCAGGGGCCGAGGTTACACTTGGATTTTCAGATCTACACTAAATATGTTAATTAATATGATATTACTTTTACAGTCTAGATATTAAATCACGTTGAAATGACAAGTGTAACCATAGCCGTAGAGAAGAAAAGCTGTATGTGGACCAGTCGGTTTTTTTAATCACTTCACTGAAACTCAGGCATCGGAAAATACCACCAGACATCACCACAGAAGAGACGAGAAAGCACCGACAGCCTCATGCTTGACGTAGCACAGAAATATGCTTCACAGCAGAAAGATGGTTTTTTCGTAGATATGAGTTATTCCCAGACACCTGCTTTCCTCTTTTCCCACAGTTAAATGAGAACAAGAGGAAGGGGGGGTTGATTGTTGAAGATAGGAGGACGTGCACAGTTGGAAAGAAGGAAATGCAGAGTTGGACGACGGAAGAATTTTGACAAATGACATCAGATTTATCTATTCTTGCCATGTTTTTTTTTCTTCTTTTTTTAAGAAAGGGGCAATAAAAATTCAGGGAGCTGTAAATAATGATAAGTTGCCGTTGGGGAGACAACATCAAGTCTTTTCACACGACAAGAGGAGGTGAAGTTTCAACACATCTGAATGTCTGGAAAGTTACAGCAGAGTTTATTATCAAATCATTTTCAAAACCATCACTGAATCGGTGACACTGATGGTTTGTTTAATGTAAAATAAACAGGATTTTACTTGTTTATAGCAAGTAAAATCCTATAAAATCTAAATTCCCTGGTTCAGGCCAAAACCAAAGATGTCCAACATGATCAAATACAACATAACAGTGGCACAAGTAGAGCGGGGCTGGCACGTCAGCAAACTGATCCAGAGATGTCAGCTTACATTAGCTCACATTAGCCACCATAAGCTAGTGGTCAAACCAGGCCAAGTAAGGCTGCAAGAGCAAAAACCTCAGAGTGCTGTGTGTTTTATTGCTCGTGCATTTGACTTTTTATTTATAAGAATAAAGATTATGTTACGTGATCTTGCTGTTTTTATATTATCTAGTGTGAGATACTTAAACGAGACATTTTGATGGGTTGAAAATGAAACATCCAGGCTGACAGAGTGTAGCAGGAAGCTGTCCGGGGGCGATGGAGGATGGCGTACGGAGGAACCAACAGACCACCACTTGTGAGGGGGGCGAGGAGGGCAAGGCCAACGAAACAACACCGACAGACAGGAAGGCTGGGACACAAAGAGAGAGAGAAATAGACAAGAGGACGATGGCGGGGTGTGGGAGAGGGGGGCGGGGGGGGGGGGCACCCTGGGGTGGGGGAGGTCTACCATCTTTCTCTTCTGTGTGGTGAAGCTTGGATGGATTCCTCCTGCCAGACCTCCATTTACCGAGCCGCTTGAAGAAATTCTCCTCCTCGTCCCTGCCGTACTCCGGCCCGGCGGCGCCTCCCTCAGCCGAAAGCTTCACCGCACTGGTGAACTTCACCTGCGGCGCACAAACACACACACACACACACACACACACACAAACACACCCATAGACACAAACTAAAGCAACAGGACTGGATATACACAGCCGATGTTGTGTTCTCCGTTAACCCTCCTCTGACCTTTGAGCTCTGTCGTATGAAGGAGAGTCGGTCCACTGAGCTGATGTCCAGCAGGTCCTCCACCCCGTCCGTCAGTCCAGATAGAGAGGATCGCTTCAGCCAGTTGCCTGGAGACACACAAATTTGAAAAAAAAAGAAAAAAGAAAAAAAAATCGCACCTGAAGACACAACGCGACAGAATAAAGGACAAGTTTCCTACACACAGTTATGAAGGAGAGTGCACATGCACAGACACACAATGTGTGAATAGAGGAGGAGGAGAAGACACAGGGGCAGAGCGTCCACTCACCATTGGTCCACAGACATCACACACATCCAGGGGGGGTTTCACAGACTGAGGTGAGGTTCATTCAAAAAAAAAGGAACAAAACTAACTATTTTCCTTCTTTTAAAAGTGACTGGAACAAAAGACCCGGGTCCAACGGTGTTTGCAAATACACTGTCGTATGATGGAGTGACAGAAAACTTTGTTTAGTTCATCCAGATTAAATGTACCTCTGCTTTGCTGTGACTGTCTTTTGTCACTTTTCTGTCACCTAGCGATCCAGATATATTTATCGAAAATGGACACATTAACAAGTGTGGGTAACGTAGATTCATCCACATTAATATGATACTCTTTTATAACCAAAAGCAAACTTCTCGGGGTATCTTTAAGTGGGAATAAATGTGGGTGTGTCCTAATTTATTCCTCACCATTTTTTATAGAATTACATTTTATAGAAAAATGTTTTAAAGTCTTTTCTTCAGTTTTAATTGTTTATTTATATTACTTGAATCTCCCAGTATTGTAAAAATTGATATTAAATATCCATACGTCCAAATTTGATCATAAAAAAACACACCTAAGGTTTTCATACTGTAGGGTGTCCTAATTTTTTCCACGACTGTATGTTAAAAAATATTTCTTGTCGGGCGATGGATTCACAAACACAGTTCAACCTGGGTCTGGAACACCGTGCACACTGGGAGAGATGACCGACACGACCAGACATAGACATCAATACTGTATGAAGATGGCTCCACATCCACATACGTAAGACAGAGAGAGTGAGTGGTAGGCGGACAGTCCCACGGCATGCTGAGGACCAAGAAGGGGACACAGAACAGACCAAAGAGATGAAGTGACTTGGCCCCCCAGCGACAGGCAGTGTGTTAATGTCAGACAAACAGAACATAATCATGTCCCAGTGAGTTTTCAAGGTGACAGTGTGAACAGCATTATGTAATGAGGTATGGTCATGGAGATAGAAACTGTAACCAGAGCTGATATAAAGAAATGATTTGGACGCTTTGCACTGAGGACAAACAATATTTTCCTGCTTTAACACGTACAGCACCAGTGTGGAAACTGATTTTGAATAAATTGCTGCAAACATATGAGGGAAATAGCTTTTAAAATAAACTATTCTTCATATTTATTCCACAATAAGATGTTTATTTCTGTGCCCGAGCCCAAATCCAAAATAAAATAGTGACTGTTTGGTTATATTCAATATCTTTAAGTGTGAGGATCCACGGCTTTGTGCAAATGCAAAGTGGAGCTCCAGTCATGCAAACAGTTTTCAGTGACAGCGCTGCTGGATAGAAACAGTCACAGGTTTTACTGGTTGGCATGATGAGCAAGAGTGACTTGCATTCATTCTAATAGCTCGCTCCTGCATCAGTGCTTTTGTCATCACACCCGAGTCCAAAAAAAATTACCTGCCGCTTTTTTGAGCTCTGCCTCTAAAAGAAAGAGAACAAGTCCAAGGTAAACATTTCTCCGGGCGGCTGGAGGTCGGAGTTGTTGCGTAACGTCTGCTCTCACCTATGGGCAGCTTCAGCTTCTTGCGGAGGGAGATGCGGCGCGACCGGGAGCGGGAGCGCCGGTCGGTGGTGGTGCCGGAGTGGGCCGTGGTGCACTCGGAGGTGTCCTGCTCCGATTGGCTGCTGGTGTCGCTGGCGGCGCTCTGGGATTTGAACATCTTCCTCCAGAAGTCCTTCCTGCCCAGCAGAGCGCCCGGGATCTGCTCTTCACTGAGGGAACAGAGAGGGAGAAAACGAAAATGTAACATCAGCTTTCACAAATTTGTATAGATTTAACTTCTAGCACGAAGCACTTTTTTGATTTAAGGGGGACAGGGAGCAACAGGAGTCTTTTTTTTTTTTTTTTTTCCTATTTTTTTGCAGAGAAATTGCAGCTGGGCACGACATGGTGCTGTATGGAGACACTGTGGGGTGGACACTCACTGTTCGGGTGTCTGGGGGGGTCTGCTGGAGATGTAGCTGCGACACTCATCTGCAGCACTGGACACCTGACCCTTCTCCCCGGACACACCCGCCTCTGACCTGCGCACACACACACCCCGACAGACAGACAAACCAGCTGAACTCTCCCGTCTGTTCCACGTCTGAATGGAAACAATCCTAAGTCATTATTGGGTGTATTTTCATCTTATAGCCTATAAGTTTCTAATCGCTTTGAGTTTTACGTTCCTTTTTTTTTTTGCAGTAAACGTAAAGGGAAAACCACTGCTTACATAATGTTCACAACAAGATGTGGTTCGTATTTGTGAATATTAAATAAACTTTAAAGAAAAATAATTAAATCACTAAGTATGCCAACTAAATATTGGTTTATCAATCAAAAACTCACTTTCCCCATCAGTTAAATCAACCATTACATCTACTTTTATGTTAAAGCTACATGTCCATGTGCCTAGGTTAAATATGTGTTGTTTATATTTAATTATTAGCCTCATATTCAAACATTAAACTCCTTATTTTCAGATTTCAGACATAACTAAGATTATTTCTAACCCTAAAAACAGGTAATTATGGCTCAACATTACAATTAAAAACAAGACGGTGAGATTTGCTTTTACTGTCTCATCGCACTTCAATTTTTTTATTATTATGTCATCTCTTCAATGCTGTTATGTGAGTTTGATTTTCTTTTTTTAAACCGTGTAGGCGCCTCCTGGCTGGGTCGCTCACATCATTTCAGAAATACAAACATCAAATCAGTCACTCAAGCAAGAATAACAGATGCAGACAGAACAGAAATAACCATGAGAAAATAAAAAAAATGCAAGGAGCGATGAGAAGCAAAGCTCTGATTTGTCAGAAAGGGAGAGAGATTGGATGAGAAATACTTAATTACATTACAAGGGGGAGGGTTTTAAGGTCTATGCTCAAGGCACGTGGTCTCAACTTTTACTTGTTGCCACGTTCGGGTCAGGGGACGGTCAGTACCTCTTGGGTCCTGGAGGTTTGGTCTCCTCCTTCTCTTCGGGTTTCTTGGTGGTGGCGACCTTCTCGGCGCTGTCCAGGAGCGCGCTCAGGGCCACTCTGCGGAAAACGTTCCCATGGGCTTCCTTGATGAACTGCACCAGCTGGCGGATGTCGCAGTACAGACCCTGAAAGAAGAGACAGAGAGAGAGAGAAAGAACAGGGGCCTGCATGAGTTAAACAGCATGTGTGTGTGTGTGTGTGTATGACGAAGTGAGACGTGACCACAATTGACAGTCCGGGTTGATATTTCCTCAGAGTCAGCATCAAACGGTGTGTGTTTTCCCACATACATCGATGCGTCAGTGTGTGTGTGTGTGTGTGTGTGTGCGTGCGCTGGAGTTAGTCAAGGAACCGGCTCCAGCTTGTGAGTGGGTGTCCTCTGGTTGTGTGCCATAATAAAGCCTGCCTTGAGAAGTGTGTCATCTTCCGCCAACGTACACTAAAGTCACGCCAGCCTCCGGGCGTTCCCAGCACCACAGCACCTCACTGCTCTTAGAGGAGTGATACCGGCAATGTACAGTATGGACTATTTAAAGGTGATTGAAAACATGTCATTTGCAGAACAGGAGGTAGTATTGTATTTTTTTAATTGCTCATTAGAGGCCAGTAATATCAGGATGTTGGGATAACTTTATGAGTCACCTTACTGCGAGGTAGTTGCCTGTAGTATTATGATCATTATCGTTTATTTAAAGGGATAGTTGATAGATCCCTATAGTCTTAGGAGTAGGTTCGTTACCTTTAATTGTCGGTGCATGGGGTGCAAGCTATTTTTAGAACGGTGGAGCAGAGCCGTGAGCTGCTCAGAGCTACGCTATGGAGGCTAATGGGATTTCTTGGTTTATCCCTTTAATAGTTTTTATCATTACAGTTTTTCTCTTTTTCTGTATCCCTTCTTCTTCTATTTTCAAAATATTTTTGGGTTTTATTTGCCTTCATTTGATAGTAAAGTTGAGAGAGACAGGAAATGGAGAGACAGAGAGAGGGGGAATGACATGCAGTAAAGGGCTATCCATCTATCTATCTATCTGACCTGCTTTTTCTGTGTTTATAAATAAAAACTGAAATTACAAAAAAAGGTAACACTTTATTTTAAGGGGTCCTTGTTCCTGTGTATCTACCTAATTAATTACAGTGTAATTACCTATGTAACCGTATGTAATAACATGTACTTACATTGTAAATACATAGTGTATTTTGGTGTACTTACAGGTCCTTGTTACACTTGTAATAAGAAATGCTTGTGCAGAGAGAGGCCACAGTACATGTTATTACATACGGTTACATAGGTAATTACACTGTAATTGATACACAGGAACAAGGACCCCTTAAAATAAAGTACCCCTTAAAATAAACTTTATCAAAGTACCCCTTAAAATAAAGTGTTACCCCAAAAAAATAAAGAAATAAAATCTAAGAATACAAGTTATCATAGCTTACAATGAAACCCAAATGATCTCCTTCACCCCTCTCCCACTCTGTATGATACAGTAAAAGGAAAGTGGTCTATTCCAACACATTTAACTGCATGTTAAGAGCAGAGAGTGACTTAATGTCTCTATTGACTGAGGCGGTGGCAGTGATTGTTCTTCTTTAGGTTCGGTACAAGAAGAGTCATTCATTATTCAGCTCCGACATCCTGCAAGAAGAAACATGAGAGCTAGAATCTAGAGGGAGTACAGCTGATACGTATGTGAAGGCCAGACCGAGCTGCGGAGATGAAAAAATAAATCATCAAAGCGAGGCAGATGGGCCGATGGTTTACACACACACACACACACACACACACACTCACCAGGTTCTCAGGGCTGTGCAGCTCGTGCGTGGTCGAGGCGCAGCGGGTGATGAGGCACTTGAACATGCAGCCCACCACCACCGCCTCCATGTTCTGGGCCACCGACTTGTTGTCCCCCGTGGTGAAGTTGTTCCCGAAGCCCGCCTTGTCTGGAAGCAACGGGGTGGGTGGGGTGGGTGGAGGGGGAGAGAGCACGGATCACACAGGGAGGGGGTGGTTTAGTCAGCGAGGTGGGTGTAGGTGGTGGGGGGTGAGAACATTATTGACAGCTGACCAGCTTGAGTAAAGAAAACACTGAGCCCATAGAACAGGGAGGGGAAGGGGGCAAAGGAAAGGGGTTCATACAGCATATGGGGGAGAAGCAAACTGAAAAGGATTCTGGGTAGGGGTAGGGAATACATGCAAGTGACTAAGGCCTGCTATAAAAACATACAGAAGGGGCTTATTCCCTCGGTCCAGTTAGATGAAACTTAACGTCTATGCAAAAGTGTAAAAACCAGATTTAGAGGACAAATGTAAATTTTGGATTTGCAGGCGAGTTTTGTCACTTTTCGGACAGAGTGAGGGGTGCAGCAATGGAAGCGGTGCCTAGGGAAAGGTCTGATTAGGTGAGTATGTGCATCTTACTGCTAATATTATTGATTATTGATCATGTGTATCTACCGATGTTTCTTTTTTTCGCCCTCCTGGACCTCTCACCTGCACTGCCGTACTCTGCAAGAGAAAAGAGGCGGGGCAACAAGTTGATTGACATCAGGCCAGCACAGACATGTACGCGGTGTCAGAAAGGACGTGGCACCCCACCTCCGGGCGGAGGCGACCTTGAGACGCACGCGCACAGACTGCCACACGTGAAAATAACACACACACACGCACACACCAAAAAAATAAAATAAAACTAAACAACGTGCCCTGTTCTCTTTCAGAATCGAAACACTCATCGGTTCGGTAACTTGCCAATTGCACGGTATTTTGTATCACTTCATGTAGTTAACATGTACAAAACGTCAGTGCAAATCTGGCAATGTGTGTCAATGCTCAGCAATAAAGCCACTGATTGAGCAGAGATGTAATGGGCGGAAGCTTTGGATTGGCAAGTGTACAGAATGGATGAGTGAGAAAGGAGGGAAGGGTTCAGCTCGTTGAGGTGAACGAAGAAAAAGAGGGAGGATGGAAGCAGGAGGAGGAGGAGGAGGAGGAGGACAAAAAGGGGACACGGACAAGCAGAGACAAGTGGAAGGAGGAAGGTAAAAAACAGATATATAAACAGAGACAGCGCTGGAATGCAAAGTCGAAGTGCGTGGTGAGACAGCAGGAGAACGATTCAGCTTCACTTCAGTGTAAAGTTTATTTTTTTCTGCTCAGCATTAAACCTTCATGATATGAATAGTAGTCAATTCATCAACGCTAACCACTTTGAAAGTTGTCTGTCGAGACAAAAAAACATTCACAGTTTCCAGCCTCTGCAATGTGAAGACGTGCCGCTTTTATATCAATGGGAATTAAAAATCCATATTGATCAGCCAAAACAAGAAAATTCAAAGACACGATCACATTGAGTTCTTTGGAAGCTGTGATGGCCATTTTCTAGCCAAGCAAGAAGCATTGTGGCTCCAGCCGAGAGCTGGACTTTGTACACACATTCTGCTCTCCCTGTGTTGGAGATCAAACTCTTCACCTAGCTGAATAAAACCCTCCAGTGCTTTAAAAAACTAAAGTCAGCATGCTCGCAGCACTAACTTACTGATGGCGCTGGTATCTTGTTGGCATGTTCACCGTTTTGCACAATTTAGGCTGATGCATTTGCAGCTTTTTGCAGGTATTTGCTCAAGACAAAATGCTAATATATGCTAAGCTAAGAGGGTGAACATGGTGACATTATACCTGCAGAAAATGTGCATGTTAGTATTGTTATTGTGAGCATGTTGTTGACTTTTATGTTTCTATCAAAGCACTGCTACAGTACCATTACTCTTGACTTTAACTTTAGTAGAAGCTGATATTTTGATAAATTGAAAACAAATCAATAATAAAGTTTATTGTAACGTGCAGCACTAGTATCTGCATTCAAATCCAGTGCTGTTCCAATCCTGATTTTTTTTTTGTGTCTCATGATCTGCATTCAGTCCCACTCACTTGCACACACGCCATATACTTACTGTCAGTGATGGGCTCCATGCAGAAGCCCAGCAACGCATGCAGGAAATCCACAATGTTATTGAGAGAGTCTTTGTTCACATACTCGCGCATTGTCTGGCGAAACTGCAGCTTGTCCAGCTTATACAGGCTGGTCAGGCAGTTCTGGGCCTGAGAGGAGAGACGGAGACGTGGGACAGGAGATACTGTGCATTATGGAAGATTTAGACATGAATCAATGTTTTTCCCAAAAATAAAGTCAAGTCAGAGAGGAATTAACTGGCTATTTTCATCGCTTCTCATCGATACTCGCGACAACCATCGGCGTTTAATTTCATCTTCACTACTTCATCTAATAATAAAAAAATATCGACCGGCTTGGAAATAGAACCGCAGCCGCTCCTCGCTCATGTTACAAACCCCTCGTAGGATTCATTCCAGTTTCATTAAACTTTTATGACAGCTGAGGAGCAATATGCTTAATAATAAATAAACAGGGAATACACGTCGAGCGTCACTAACTGGGCTGATTAAGCGCATGCAGAGGTCGGCTGAGTGCGAGGAGAAGAGTCTGACCTGCATCCTGAGGCGGTCTCCCGACAGTCCGCGGTGGCCCTCGCCGCAGCCGTAGGCGCAGCCCAGAGACTTGACAATCTTTATCAGCATGGTCAGAGCCAGGCGGTGCGGGCTGAGGCCAGAGCCCTCCTCCTGTTCAAGGTGAAGCGAAAGTCACAGGAGTTTTATCATCTATTAAACATCCTCTATGTTAACACATCTTTTTTATTCAAAGTAAGAAGACCCAAAGAGTGATTGCCCTTGCACCCCTCTCAACAAAAACTGAAATAACAAACAAAAAAGGTGAGGAAACCCTCCAGAGATAGGTGGCTGGAGAGATTATTCTATCTTTTTATTGTTGGCAGGTACTGTGTGTGTGTTTAGAGGGCAAATTTATTGATGAAATTGTATTCATGTATGCATTTATGCAACATTGTAATGGTATTTATATGCATGTTTTAACATGGACCCCAGGAAGAGCAGCTGTTGCATTAGTAACAGCTATGGGATCCAAATGAACAAATGAACAGATAATTCTCCCTAACCCTAACCCTGAAAATAAAATTGAATATGAATGGGAAAAAAAACCCACACACCTTTTTATCATTATCCTTGTTATTCTTCACATCGTCCTTGCTCCCCTGCCCGCTCCCTCCGCCGCTTCCCCCTCCTCCTCCTCCTCCTCCGCCTCCGTCCCCTCCTCCTCCCGCTCCTGGGACCGCCGCGCCTCCCTGGGCTCCTCCTCCGAGCCCTTGGCCGGCCGAGTCTTTGGCCCGCGCCTCCTGGTTCTCCTTGTTGTCGGGCTTGGACAGCTTCTTGCCCATGCCGGGCACCACGCCCAGCTGCAGCAGGCAGTCGATGATGTTGAGGGCCACGTCGCAGATCCTGGAGCTGATGTCGTGACTGAGGACGGCGTAGAGGGCTCGCAGGACAGCCTGGAGGATGGAGGATGATGGAGGATTGAGAAAAGAAAATTTCAGTTTAGATCCTCTCACAGTGGTAGGTTCATTACCTTTAATCATCGGTGCATGTTGTTTTGAGATCAGCGGAGCAGAGACGCTAGCTGCTCAACAACACAATGGAGGTGAATGGTACAGGTCCTCTGTCCCTCATCAAACTCATCAAATACACAATCCAACAACTCCAAAACACTCTGGTGGACAAGCTGTGACCTGCACATTCACCACGCTATGAGATAATAATGTAACATTACGAGACGAGTTGTTTTCGAGGCTAATGCACAGCCGGAACTATATTCCAGAGATGGCTGCTGGGTGGGGTAGTTCCAGGGATTTGCTTCACGTGTCGTAATGTTACATAATTATACATGATTATCTCATAACGCAGTGAATGTGCAGGTCACAGCTTGTCCACAAGAGCGTTTTAGAGTTGTAGGATTGTGTATTTGATGAGTTTGATGAGGGACAGTGGACCTGTACCATTCACCTCCATTGTGTTCACTGAGCAGCTCGCGTCTCTGCCCCGCTGATCTCAAAACAACATGCACCGATAATTAAAGGTAATGCACCTACTGCTGTGACTATAGGGATTATAGCAATAGGCGAATTTGCCACAAACTATCCCTTTAAGTCACTCACAGTGAGGTCCAGCATGCCGTTCTTCAGCACAAAGTTGTTGGTCCCCTCGATGTTCTCCCCCTCCTCCAGACAGGAGTAGTTGATGCAGGAGTCGGTGAGGCTGCGCGGCAGGTTGGCGCAGGCCAGCGGCTCCACGGGGAGCTCGGGCACGGCCACGGGGTTGCACAGTTTCTTCATGTGCTCCGTGAAGAAGTCGGCGTAGCCCACGTTGAAGGACGCCACCGTCGTGTTGAACGCCGCCATGGTGATGGTGGAGATCTGGGATCGGACTTTTGAGGGGCCACAGAAAAGGGAGAATTGTCATATATTCTAATTGCTCTGGGTCATAGATTTCTATCTACATGGCATAACTCTCTTTCGACACAGATATCTTTTATTCTGAGTCAACCAAGCTGCATGAATGTGATGCAGTTGAATCATCTAAAGCCAGCACTATATGTAAATTAGCACAGTCACAACAATACTATAGTTATATAATCTCATCCTATTTCTCTGCTCAGCAGGCCTCAGTGGAGTCAGCAGCATCTGCCCTCTCTTTCTTGTGGCTGATGCATTGTAACATGATCATAGTTTTCATCTTGCGGCAGTTTGCAGTTCCTTTTTTTGTTGTTGTTTTTTTTTTGGACATATTTTCATTTTTATGTTAGTTTTACACTCTGCCAGCCTCTCTCCAAGCTGCACTGAGTTTCCTATCCTCCTGGCATTGACCTTAATCCCTCCTGTACGCTGGCTTCACTGTTCTTTATTACGTGCCTATTTCCTATTTTCATCTGGCTTACTTTACCTAGTGCTACCATGCAAAAACTTTCAGGTTGCATGAATATTTTCTTCAATTTTCTATTGACTTTTGTGGATATTGAAAAGTTGATTGATCTACAGATTGACACTCAAAATATATTCATTTTTTATTCAAATTTTAAACGGTCCTGCACATATTCTCCACTCCGAATATGAACTGTAACTCTCAGGGAGACTAACAAACTGCTCAGCAGAAAAACTCAGTGTGCTCTCATGGAGCTACAAGGCTGATGTGTTATCCTTTATTTATTATTCACTATTTACTGGTTTTATTTATTTTTAATTACTTTTATCTGGCGATTAGATGGATTGCTTTTAGTGCTTTTAATCTGACTCGACTGGCACTGTTAATTTTTACGAGTCAGAAGTTGCATTCTATCTTATTTATAGCATCTTCAGTATTTGTTGTATAGTATTTTAGCATTTGGTTGTTTTCAAGTGCAATACTACACCACTGTGCTGCTGCTGAGACAACCTCACCTTTACTTTTGTAGACTTGTTGGTTTTCATTAAATTTTTTACTGTTTAAAGTTTACTTGACTTGACTTGATCTTTTAAAATAACTCTCCTGACCTCCTGCATCTTAAGCCCCGTCCTCTATCTGGACTCACCCTCCTTGACGGTGTTGTCGCTGTGGCTGTTGGAGTGATCGGGCATGTCTCTGAGCAGAGAGTGGTGCGAATGTGAGTGTTTGGCGCTCAGGCTGTCGGCGTCTGCAGCTGTGTCCGTGCTGCCCCTCCGTGTGAATCTGCCTGGAAAGTGATGCAACAGATACGTTTTTTCAGGTTGAATCAGACACACGAGTGCAAACACAAAGACACACATGCCAGCTGACTATTTTTATAGAAAGGGCCTGGACATCAGATCCTGCTTTTGTGCTCTTATTTCTAGATACATAGCAGGATTGTAAAATGGGGCAATGGGTTCATGGAAAGAGAGCTTTAAAATGAAAAATCTCTACTTCTGGGTAATAATAATAAACGCCTTTGGCTAATTTTAATCACACTTCTCTGTGAGAGCTAATAAGGAAAGCCAGTATTAGGGAACTGGCCTAATTCACTGGCTGACAGCAAGATCCAGACAGAATCCTCTGAATCACCAACTGGGGAGCTTAAGGGAGAGGAAGCTGAAGTGCTGTGCACAGTCTATTCTCATTACGAGCAGCACTCTGCGTACCCATGATGGTGGCCTGCCAGCCGCGGTCCAGAGTTCGTCGATCGTCCCCGAGGCCGGAGAAGCTCCCGAAGGAGAAGGTGCTCCGCGTGGGCGAGACGTCCAGGTGGTCGTCGTGGAGCAGGAAGGGGACCCCCATGCGCCGCTGACGCTTCTTCCCCGCGTGATGGTAGGGGATGGAGCCCTTCCTCTCCCGGTCCTCTCGCCGGTTCTTAAACTGGGAGAAGAGCAAGAGGAGAAACCACAATGATCTCTGTCTGTCTCACTTTTCTAATGCAAAGCAAATTAATTTAGAAAGGGTTTCCTTGTCTTGTGTGCTCATCTACTTCAAATATAATAACATTTGCATGCAAGTGGAACGAGGGTGTCTTGGATGCATATCTGACCTTTTTGAAGATGTTCATGCCCAGGTCCGAGGCGAGGTCAGGGACCGCCTGTCGACGCAGATTAGTCAGAGACACCCTCGCAAAGGTCTCTGTGCTCAGAGATTTGCCTTCTTCGTTGCATTTCAGACTCATATCCTGCAAAAACACAACAAAGTAATGTAACAAAACAACAAACTACACAGCAGCTCCACATGATTCCTTCCCGCTCTCCTCCTCCCATTACCTGGGTCTTGTGAGTGTTGACCAGGGAGGGCGTGGCGGCGACCATGGAGCTGCTGCGCGGCCGCGGCAGAGGAGCGATCAGAGGCTCCGGGGCGCGTTCGGGTCTCTCCTCCAGGATCTGCCTCAGGCGCTGCAGGTAGAACATCAGCGCCCAGTGCACGCCCTCCTCCGTCCAGTGGGGCTGCAGCAGGCAGCGCAGGACGGCCACGTCAAAGTAGGTGGCGTAACGCGCTCGCTGGCCATCGGACGTCGGCAGACCGCCGGGGGCTGACGTCCTGGAAGCAGAGCGGAGGTTAGGGAGTACTTTTTGATTGATTGATTGAAGTGTTTATTTCGAATATGAAAGACAAAATAATAAGACATAGAAACAGGGCCGTTGTATAGGGGAGAAAGGTGATGATAATTCTAGGGGCCCAACGCTGAGTAGGGCCCACAAAACCCAGTAGTCTAATCTTTGTAAGACTGAATTATTCTGCATAAGACCCTGACTAATACTCATAGTAATGCTGCATTAGCATCAAAACAAAGTAGGCTAAATGAAAAATTATAATACATATGTAGTCCAAGAAAAAAAGTGGAAAAGTCAGGGGGCAGGGGCCCACTTTAGTATTCTTTAAGAGGGCCCAGAATTCCTAGCAACGGCCCTGCATAGAAATACATATTCGAAAAGGAGTGAGAAGAAGTAAAACTCCCACCCCCCCTCCTTAAACCTGTCTAGATGCTCCTGCCTTGTTACTTATAGTGTATTGCTGACATTGTATTACAAAGCCGTAACTTTTATGTTATGAAAACATAAATGTAATTTACATATACGCCTAATACAGTAATTATACATACATATCTATCTATCGCAGCATGACTTTAGGTTAATGCAGATGTACCAAAACACCACAAACAGTTATAGGTGGCGCCCACTGCTCCAAGTGTGTGTGTTCTTTCTTATTTACAGATATAAGTGAGTAAATCAATTGTGGACAGTGGCAGATCGGAGTGGAGCAGAATTCAAGGTTAGGGACAGCTGTGCAAACGCAAGATGCTCTGTGTGTGCTTTAAGCCTTTCCGATTCTGTCACACAACTCACTGCAAACACAACAATTACACTATATCATTGCCGATCCTGTTCTATTAGCCTGTCGTGAACTCCTGCCACGCTGCTTCATTAATAATGCATCAAAGGAGGATGGTAAACAAGGGCAGAGCCTCCCTCCAGCATCATTTGAGGAGAGAGGGAGCCTAAGCGTACGTGAGTCCACTATAAATAAGCTGGAATGAAGGTCAGGTTGGTGAGTTGCAGAAGGTGTAGAGCACTGTGGAGGAACATATTGATATCATGTGAGGGAGAGAGAGAGAGAGGGAGGGAGGGAGAGGAAGAAGGAGGCATTTAATCTTGGCTGTTGTAATAAATGGAGCAGGAAGGGATGGTCGATTTCTACATGAATCACTTTGAGAGAGGACAGCAGAGGGAGGCTGTATCATGTTTCACTGTCTAGCCAACACACACACACACACACACACACACTCGAGCCTACTGCTGTTGTGTCAGGTCACCATGGAGACCGAGTGACGACAGCAACCACCCGGGCCCGCCGACAGAGAGAGAGAGAGAGAGAGAGAGAGAGAGGGAGCAGGGCGGCCCAGCCCCCCGACTCCATGCGGTATAAGGAGAGGATGCAGCAGCCAGCGGTTGCCATGGAAACTGCCTCAGCATCAGCAGTGCTCCGAGTGGCGCGCGCGAGATGCTGCGCCATGGGATGAATAAGCTGCATTAATCACAGGCGGCGCTGATGGTGGAAATATCGGGGGTGGTACGGTGCGGAAGAGTGTGTGTGTGTGTGTGTGTGTGTGTGTGTGTGTGTGTGTGTGTGTGAACATCAGGGAGCAAAAACAAATTTAAACTCCAGCAAAGATAAAAGAAAAGACTGGGTTGAGGAGATGTTTTGATAAGATTTCTGCTGGTGTAGGCCCACTGCACAGCCCCGCCCCTTGCTGGATCCATACAGTATGAACACAACCTATAATTTACATCCACGCCACCTCTCTAACGACTCCTGCTCACATTTTCCACACGACGGCTCAAAATTTCCACTGCCGGCACAGAGAAAGCAATTAATCCATCTCTGTTGGGTGTGCGCAGCAAAACAATGGGATCATTCTCATCATCTCCCTTCCTGCATTAACATGTGACTGCTGAAAAAACCCTTTTCGTGTATGAGAATAGCTTAGGGGAGGGGAGGCTTATTTTGATTTGCAGTCACTTGCTGGCTGTCAGATGGATCAGAGGAAGCGTCGGAGTGACTTGTTTGGTTGTCAGGACGAGTGCGGATGAGCAACCGACGGCTTATCAGCCTCTCCTTCCATCGCTCTAATTCTCTCAGCCCACTGGTTGGGTGATTCAGGATGGTGACAGCCCTTAGAAATGGTAAACACCAAATTTTTCAAGTGTTTATCTCAGGATTTATCTGCACAGACAGAGCCTGTTTGGTGTTTTCTGATAACAGTACATCATATTTGTGGATGAAAACCTGAGGAGTTCAGGCTAAAAACCTTAGATTTACAGTTATAAAAAGGTGCGAGGCAGAGGGAACGGCCTCTGAACCAGGATTTTTAACTTCTCTCAACAATACCAGACTCTGAGCGGGGTCAGTTCATCGTTTGCTGCCAGCCAACCTGGTCAAACCTTTGCCGCGTTCGTGCCAAAAGCGAGCACAGGCTGAGTTTTAAGTCTGGCAGCGAGGACCGAACAATGCCAGACTTGCCGTTGGCAGAGCGAAAAATCAAGCCAGGCCATGTCACGCCAGGCCGGGGACACTGCCAGCATTAGACATGTAGCACATTACTTCAGCGTAATTACCCCGGTTATGCGGGCAAATGTCAGATGGGTCTGCGGATGCTCGAGCAAGACAAGGCGCTGTATGTATGTGTGTGTGGAGACGGTGCTGCTCAGAGCGACACATTACACAGGGGAAGGAGGAGCTATTCATATACGCTATCTCCGAGCGAGCTAGTGGAGCGAGCTGTGCCGTGCAGTGTGTTTTTTCGACAGACGCTGCCGCAGGGCTAAATGTTTAGCCATCAACAAGATGATGGCACCAGCTCTGTGTCAGCGCGGGTCACTTGGAAAAAAATCACTGCACTGCTGCACTGCTTCCACCCGCCACGACCGGCTGGAGGAAGGCTGCTGCTGCTCGGGTGCACGGTTCACATTTTGTGAGAGCAGCATTGATCTGCACGGAGCTGCAATATTGATTCATATGTGATTTCACTGCCTTATTGCACATGCTGAAAGACTTCATCACTGTCTTAAATTATTCATCATTTTGATATAATCATCTGATGAGTGAACTGGATGGTTAACCACACCACACTCATTCATGTTGATGTTTTAATCATTAAAAAAAAACATTTTAAATAAGTTGACCTGATGAAAATCTGACTAGATAATACATATATAATAGCCAGTATTACTTTCTTGCAAGTCACATGCATTCTTAATGATGTGAAATTGTGGTTATTCAGGTGCTTGGTTGTCGTGTGGTTAAGAACACGTCCCATGTTGGCAATACCCAATGCAGTGATCGCTGGATCGAGTCCCCTGTATTGTTGTTTTATGTCTAAACTGTGTTTTTAACTTGTGTTTTTTTTTATTCTATGCACATCTGTGAGCACGTCAAAGATGAATTTCCACTGCTTTTTGCAAGGGACAATAAAGGTTTTTCTGATTATGACTGTGCCGGTCTGTACTGCATCTCATTCCTTCCTACTTTCCAGTCTCTCTCCACTATCTTGTCAATTAAAGGCAAAAATGCCAAAAAAAATATTTTAAAAAGTGGTTATTCTGATGTTACCGCTCCAGATTGAATATAATTCCATATAATATAATACAGTAACCCTAACCCAGTGTTTTGGGGTCGCCTGAAATGTCTATCTTACACATCTCCACAACCTTAAACATCTGTATTCTATACTTTCACTTTCTTGAATATAAATTGAGTTCAAATAAAATGCTGTGATCGTGGGGTCGCCAGAAATTTGTGATGTCAAAATGGGGTCACGAGCCAAAAAAGATTGGGAACCACTGCCCTAAAGAGCAGATTAGTGCATGTGCTTCAAAGACAGAGAAATGTGGATCAAAAGTGTCTGTGCCTTGTTCCATTTACAGTATTTATGACACCTGAGCATCATCCTGCTTAACAGCACGCCTGAACGGGCTTTAACGCGTCCACATAACCTCTAGATCAAAAATCAATGACGCAACACACGATCAAGTGCTTCCTATCTCGCTGCCTCTCGAGGGGTTAATTCAATAACAGAGCTCACTTTTTCTTGGACGGGCCTTTCACCGGCGGGGGTTGTTGGGAAGGGCCACCCTTCTCCACCGAGTTACCACGACGACAGCTCTGCTCTCCAGCCGAGGGGGAGGAGGAGTCTGATTGGGCCGCTTCGCAAACCACCTGGAAGCCCTGCGGGTGGAGGAGAGGGGGGGAGAGAGATGGACAGATACTGTACACGGGTGGATAAACAGACTGAAAGACAAACAGACAGCTCCTGGTAATTAAAGGCTTTGAGGCCGGAGCGAGTTTCTGTCCTGACCCCTCGCTAACCACACTAATGCTCCCGGATGACTGGTGCTAATGAATATTATCAGCCTGCCCCCAGTGGGAATGTTATGGGGGGAGGGGAAGAAGCCTCAGAGTCTCGCCTGAACATGTCCAATCAACATGGGAGGCAAAATCTGACAAAGATCTGAGCTAAATGCGCTCACTCACCATGGGACCCGGGTTGCCCGACCCACAGGGGCTGCACTGGTTGTTGACGGGGGAGTTCCTCTTAGCTGTCGAGACAGGCACAGCAAGATTGTGTGTTTTAATTACGAGGGAATAAAAATAGATAAAAGGGGAGGGGGGTACAGTAAGTGAGGATTATCTGATTTACCTGTCACAATGTTTCTCACGGGTTTGATGAGCGCGGTGAAGGCGGGGATGTCGGGCTGCCGGTGCTCCCACATGGGCTGCCATATGACCAGGCCGCTGGCCAATCGGAAGGTCAGGTCCGACTCCTGAGAAAAACAAGGAGTGACAGATTTAAAATCTCATTAATAGAGGAAACATTTCTGCACATTTTATCTCAACCCCCCCAAAGCATTTTGTATGCATTCAACAAAAGTGCTGTTGTCATGGTGCGATCATTTGTCCAGTTGGGAAACAGTGCAATCCCAATGGGACTGTCACTGTAATGTGACTCTGGCATCTGTTTGTACACACAGATCAATAGTCATGGGGTGACCCTGGGTGTGTGTTTTACAGGGTTCAATATGATCGTCTAGTAGGAAGGCCAGTTGAGATATTAAGAATTTCAGAATATGAAAAATCTTTTGGCTGTGACATAATGTTTGCAAGCTCCCTGCACAGTGACGATAAATATTAGTAATTTCTGGCATGCTGCTATTACTGTCTACTCCAAGGCTGCACATGTTTATTTGACGAGCAACAGACCTTTATCCGATGGATGAGCGGGGCGAAAAGGAACACAAACAGCTCCACCGTGGCCATGCTCTTGTGGAACAGCTTGGTGCGGTTGTGCTCGTCGTCCTCCAGCAGGGAGCCGCTGTGCTGGGGCCCCGAGCCCCCGAGGGCCGAGCCGGAGCAGGAGCCCGGAGCCCCCGGCGACGAGCCCTGGTTCCCCACGGGCTGGAGGAAGGCGCTGCTGCTGCTGCCCCCCGACCAGCCGTGGCCCAGGCTGGGCTCGTGGTTGCACTCCTGCGCGGCGTCCAGCAGCATCCAGTGCAGCGTGTGGAGCAGCTTGGTCTCGGCCACGCCCAGCTTGTCCTGGTGACCTGTCAGGGGTGAGGAGGTCGAGAGGTTAATGCTTGGTGCTGCTTAGTGAGGTGACGAATGGAAAGAGTGAGTAGTTGTCGGTGGGTTCTGGCATATTAGTGGATGTACAGGTGCATCTCAATAAATAAGAATATCATGGAAAAGTGTATTTATGCCAACAATTCAATTAAAAAAGTGTAACCAATACATTATATAGATCCATTATGCACAGAATGAAACATTTTATGTCTTTATTCATTCAATTTCTTTAATGATTATGGCTTATTTAATGAAGACTTAAAGGGATAGTTCAACATTTTGGAAAATTGGCCCACTGCCATAATCCCTATAGTTTTAAGAGTAGGTTCGTTATCTTTAATTGTTGGTGCAAGCTATTTTTGGAACGGTGGAGCAGAGCCATGAGCTGCTCAGAGCTACGCTACGGAGGCTAATATGGGATTTCTTGGTTTCCCTCATTAAACTCATCAAATACACAATCCAACAACTCCAAAACGCTCTCCAAAACCACTGATCAGTCTCTGCATCTGCCTCGAAAAATGTGGCAAAAAATGGGCCTTTTTTGCCAAAATGTTGAACTATCCCTTTAAAAGTTTGTATTTCTATTCTTCACTACAACCTGTTTATTGTGTGTGGATATATATGTGGATTCATTAAAAGCTCTTGTCTTAATAATAATGCATATTAAAGTGCCTTATAAAACAAAGTCAGTGAATAACCTCAAGTGGCTTTGATCCAGAAAAATAACACACATCGTTTAAATAAAGATATTTTCTCCATTGTTTTCATAACTGAGCCCTGCAGTGTGCTGTACTGTCAGGCTGTTCTGTATCTGTCCTGCAACTGAAAGAACATCCGTTGTGTGTTTTGTTGAATGAGGATAACCTGCATGAGGCTGTCAGCTCGATGCCTACAGTGGTGGTAATGTGTGTCCTGCGTGTCCTCACCCAGCTTGTTCCTGTTAGACAGCAGGATGGAGGTGCAGTGGAGTACATGAGGCAGCGCCGCCTGGACCAGCTCCCAGCGGGAGATGCTCTGGATGGCCTCTGACAGGGCCGGCGACAGCCCATGGAGCTTATTCTCCACCAGCACCCGCTCAAAAGACTTGGAGAGGCAGCCAGGGAGAAAAAGAAAAGAGACATCAGCCGGGGACTAAAGGCTTCTTTGACTATTTAAATGTCCCACATGGCCTCCAGCGAGGCGATGCCTGTGGGAGAGACACTGGCAGCTCTGTTTGGATCCAAAGGGATCTGGAAAAGTGTCATTATGGATATGAGTTTCCAAAGGTCTGGCTCCTGGGTAATAGGGGGAAGCCAGGGCAAAAACTAATTTACTAAATGCAAAATAAAGAGCCCCAGTTGATCTGCAGGTGCATTAAGGTAAAAACAGATTACTGGGAAGAGAGTGATTGTTTCCCATCACCATGCATGCAGCATGGCATTACAGTATGAAATGACTTACCACGCAAGATGCTTCATACTGCTTTCCTAACTTTGGGCGCAGAAATGCACTGAAAAACATAGAAAAGGATGGAAACATGCACATATGAATACAACACTGTCAGATCTCCAATGTCAAATAACAAAACATAGTGTCAGAGGTTTTTTTTTTTTTTTTGCACCAACATGACAATCATCTCTCTGCTACTCTTTATTTGTCCCACTCTCTGTGTAAATTTGCTTTACAGGTGTGACATCACAATCTGCTGCATTCAAGGTGAACACCTTGCAAATAAAGAAAAAAACAAAACATGCAGTCCACCTCCTTCTATTTAACACATTCAGAACTGACACACTGGCTGCTGACACGGTTTCCCCATTCACGGGGTTGATTCATATTGAAGCCAATATACATCTGCTTTGAATCACAAACCACAAAATGCGACTTTTTTTTCTGCTCATGTGTCGAGCTGCGGGCTTGACAACATCAGCTGTCACACACACAGCCTTGATTCTCTTTATTTTCGGCGCTGGCAAAACACCTGTTATCAATTTGCACTGACACACACACACACACGGACTAACCTGGTTTGCCTCCATAGGAAGGTCTGGATGGGGAACGGTATACCCTTCCCGCACTCCGGCTCATTTTCATCCAGGCTTTTCCTCTTCACCATCCTGCCTGCCTGTGTGCGACCACCGGACCGGGCTGCTGGCTCTGCCCAGGTGACCAGCGAGCTTCCCTCACGACATGATTGGGTTCGTTCTGCGTAAAATGGCTGCAAGTATCGGTCGGTCGGACGGCAATAGAGATATATAGAGAGAGAGGAGAGAGAAGAGCGAGCGAGAGAGAGAGAGCAGGGGTGGGGGTGGAGGGTGGAGGGTGGGGGAGACGGAGAAGGAGCGAGCGCTCTGATTTCAGCACCTCCCTCGCCGGACAGTGACAGTTGATCGCCGTGCTAATTGTAGGCGGCGGAGCTTAAAGACGCAGTGTGCGGCCGGCTGCAGATGTTTGTGCGTCTTTTCGCGGCGCAGAGACGCAGCATGTCAATTTAAACGCACGTTGACTTGCGTCCGGATGGTGCAGCAGCTACACCAAGGTTAACACACCTACCCCTCCACCCATTTTCAATGTCAACAGGTTGTTTAATCCCCCAGTAGGGGGGCCAACCTATATGTGGTGATATAATGCATCATATTTTATGATATGATCATATGTTTTGTGTGACATAACTTCAATAAAAAAGCACAATGTTCGTCTCTATAATGTATATAAGATAATTATTACCATCAGTGAGCTGTGAGCACAATAAAAGGCCCATAGAGCCACAGAGGCACTTCTAGTCCCTCCAGCAATAATAAAAAATGAATTTTATGTTATAGAGATTTTCAGCCTTTCCTTCCCAGACCATTACAACAGATGGGATACCTGGAAATGCCACCACTGCCCATGGATTCAGTATGAAACCCCCCAAAACAGGTTTTGACATTTAAAGTGAACATCAATACAATGTTTCGCTTAATATAATAAAAACTCAAGCAAATCACTTTTTATTTTCTTTATTTCTGTTGTCATCATCATCCTGTAGGAGCATTTGTCATCAGTACGTCTCAAACATCGGAAAGTGTGCACACATCTACATGGTCTTTTAAATACAATTACACAGGCAAAGAGGGGCTTGGGGGGGCAGGGAGGCAAGAATATAGGAAGCACAGAAGAACACTGGAGGGGCAGCTGACACAGGAGAGAAGGAGGAGAGGGGGGGAGGGAGTCAGAGGACTTTCACAATGGTGAGCAGAGAATATGCTAGAACTGTTTTGTTTTTTGTTTTTTTTACTCTTTTTTTTATGGATCCTAACAGCTGCAAGTTGAGGGTCTTTGCCGTTTCTTCTTCCATTAAGTTACTGGTTCCATCAAACAAAAAGGGCCGAGTAGCTGCTCTTTCAAATGGAATGTTTTCATATAAAGCTTCTTACTTTCCACTTCTTTATTTTTTATTTTTTTAAAACAAACTTCAGGCCCTTTTTTTCATTCAGACACATTGTACAACCCCCTCTCTGCCAAGGAAGAAAAGTCATAGGAGCATTAGAGGCCTCTCAGGGATCTGACTTTGACGTTCAGACACTCGGACGCACCCTGGTCATTTAGACTCACACTGAAAAGTTTAAGATTGCTCCAAATAGATCTAATTTATTTATAATTCATTTGCCATGCCAGCATAACAGCATTGATGTAGCCTAATAAAAACCACAGAGCTAGTGTAAAACTAAAAAAAAGAGCAGCCCATTGGTTTGCAGAAAATAAAACAGAGAGAAATCTATTGGAAAGCTAGCCTTTTAGCACTTGACTCAACATAACTGCAATGGTTATCAACATTGAAGTGCTAATAAGCCAGTGCAGCCACAGGGAACATACAAAACTGGAACAACTTCCACTACAGTGACATATATATATATAAAAAGAAAAAAACAAAACATAACAAGCGAACACAATTTGTCCAACAATTCAGCACATATCAGGAAATCATACGATTCAAATCCAACCGACAAAACAAACAAAAGTTCATGTCGTTTTTGACTAAAAATGTCACATTTCATCAGACATGCTCATCAGCCATTCTTTTGCAGGTTACAGTTACACGCCATGTTTCTGTAAGTTACGCCTCTCTCACACACGGATGTATCATTAATACTACCTTCTAGTATCTAATAGCTATATCTTGCATTCAGTACCATATAAATTCTGAATGGACGTTATGCATGAGTTTATCCCCATACAAGTGGAATGTAGTGATGCTTTTCACGCTAAAAATATCACTGTACAATCATAAAACCATCAACGCTTTCTTGGACAAACACATCCAGTCGAACCTTAGCATTCAGCCGATCTGAAACAAAACAGAAAAGTCCATATCTGAGTGGAGAGAAGTGATTGGAAAAACAGATAAAGACTGACTGGGCATGGGCGTGTCCCCCTGTTTTTTTTTTCTTTTTTATCTCGGTGGGGGTGAATTAAGTATAATCTTATAGAATTCAGTTTTTAAAATCCCGTGGGAAATAGTGGGAGGGTTGTCGACGGACAAGCCAGTCAATCAACTACAACAGTAGAACCTGTGGGGGGGAGGGGGTCAAGTGAGTGGGGGGGTCATGTTGCAGTGAGGAACCTTGGGAAAACACTGGTTGCTTATCAGTGAATGAGACCAATTGGGAAGAAGAGTAATGGTGTGGATTTCGTTTCTTTTTTTTTTTTTTTTTTCCCTTTCTTTTTTTAATGGGTATCCTAAGCAGAGGCAGCCGGCTCATAAGCCCTGCTTGGCCAGAGCGGCGGTGACATCCTGGGCCAGCGTGGAGAGCTGTGGCGACTCCAGGAGGTTGATGCTGCCGGCGGAGGACAGACGAGGGGAGGTGCCTCCCGTCTCCATCCCGGGGGAGTGGGTGACCACGATTTCGGCGCCGTGGTCCACTCGAGCTTTGGCAGATTCCCGGAAGCTCAGCTTGTGGCTCTCAATCTGCCGGGACAGAAGAGTTCAGGTCATGGTTGTCTTTATTTCTACAGAACCCAGCAGACAGAGAGAGAGACACAGAGAGAGAGACAGAGAGACATTGCGTGCTTCTCCTTTTACCATGATGTTTCCCCCGCCAGGCATATGACTGGTGTTGTCCAGGGACCCGACCTTGGCGTGGGCCTTATCTTTAAAGTCCAGTTTCACATTCTCAATGCGCACGTGGCCTCCGCCTGGGAGCAGGACAAGAACCAAACCCAGTGATTCACCTCAGAAACACTCAATCAGTGCAATAAAGTGCAGTCATACAATATCATAAATTGCAGATGGCATCAAGAATTTGGACACACCTTCCCATTCAATGTTTTTTCTTTATTTGTATTTATTTCTACCTTGTAGATTCAAACTGAAGACATCAAAACTATGAAGGGATACAAGTAGCCACACAGTAGGTGGTTACTTCGAAAAATCTAAAATATATTCTGCTTTGTGTAACACTTTTGTGTTTACTATATAATTCCATAAGTGTTCCTTCATAGTTTTATGTTTTTAGTTTGAATCTACAATGTAGAAAGTCATTATAATAAAGAAAAAACATTGAATAAGAAGATGTCTGTCCAAACTTTTATGCCGACACATTACAAACTGAGAAAGGTAAGTAACAGTAAACAGTAACATAATCTGAATTAAACTGAATGAGCTACTTTGTTTTTAATCTCTACAGGATTTTAGATGATCTACTTATCCTTGTTATGTCCACAAATAAACTTGAATGCTATTCCAGCAGTGAACCGTACCTGGCCTGTGGTGGATGTTGGACATGGAGTTACACTTGGAAGTGACGTGGCTCAAGTCGATCTTCTTGGTCTGGATTTGGATCTGTGGGCCAGTGTAGACGGCACTGTACGTTATTCACAAGAAAAAAAACAAACAACGAAACAGGCAGTGCGGGAAAACTATGCGCTACGCAAACACTTTAGAGGGATGGAAGCCACACAAAGTGACAAACGGGATGATGTGAAGAGAGATTAGATGATGCGGAGGCAGATCGAGGTCTAGCACACACACACACACACACACACACACACACACACGAGACATGGACTTCTGCTACCAGGAGAGGGTTAACATGAAAGCAAGCGGCGACGACACAGACGGCAAACAAAACGCAGAGCACAGGCACTACATGATGCTACAGGGAGCAGATGCTTCAATTAAACTTTATTGTCCATGGGTGATATGAATTAGTGCGTCTACAAACACTGTTAAGGAGATACGGTGACAACCCTGCATGCTGTAGAGAGGTGTTTATGTTAAGAATTTAGACACTGTATGTTGTGGCCCAGGCAAATAAACCATATGTTTTGTTGGTGTAGGAAATGAGGGATATTTTTGCTTCTGAGGCACAAAACACAGTGGGAAAAGATGAAGACACTCCACGGCTACAGTTCACAGACTAAACGTGTAAGGTGTGTTAGAATGAGAGGACTTGGAGAGATGTTTCTGAAAGTGTGTGTGTGTGTGTTTTTCTGGTTAGCCACTCACGTGTCCCCCGCCTGCCAAGTGCTGGATTTTGTCCAGGGAGCCACATTTAGACTGAATGTGGCTAAAGTCCAGTTTAACACTTGGAATCATAACCTGGAAATGACAGGGTGACTTTTTTTTTCTTTTTCTTTTTTTCTTTTCTAAACACAGACAAATAGGCAACATGAGGACTTTCTAAAACGGGAAGCAGGAGGGGAGGGGGGGGGGGGGGGGGGGGGGCTCAGAAAGGTCCCATTTCCTCCCCTCCCATCCCGCCCCAAAAATAATCCTGTAAAAGTGTCCCAATTTTAAAATCCATGACCGATCAATCCGTCGGAGCTCACTTTAGCATTTGAATTTCAGCTGAAAATAAACTGGAGTCTTTTTACTGAGGGAGTTTAAGTCTGACGCAGGGATGAAGGCAGTTATCAGTGTGCAGATGCTGCACTTGCAGCGCTGTAATCTGTAGAGTCCTGAACTTGTTCTAGCACCCTGAAGCATATTTCAAAGAGTTTAATTCCCAAGTGCGGCATCCGTTATTTATACAAGTATTAAAAGACATAAATCCACAAAATAGAAAACAAAAATAATAAATCACTTCCAAGAGCGAAGGGAACTTTACTTCCTGGTTGACAAAGAAGTAACATGGATGTATTGCACTTTGGGAATAAAGCCTTGTTTAGCTAGGCTGAAACAAGCCAATGCGGACACACAGATGGGTCAAGAGATGAACAGATAAAAAGTAGCATGACAGAGCGCTCCAGCAGCTGGAAGGAGAAGGAGAAGAAGGAGGAGAGATCAGAGAGAGAGAGAAAGAAAGAAAAGAGGAAGTCGTACATACATTGCCTCCTTTGGCCGTGTGCTTCAGATTATCCTTGGAGCCGCACTTTGACTGAACATGACTGAAGTCCAGCTTCTTGTTTAAAATATGAACCTAAAACAAAATCCAATAACAAAACAAAAAACACTATATGTGCCTTGGTCAATCAAGTCAAGTGTGCGATGAGTGATCAATGTGTCACATGCATTTATACTGAACGTGTATTTACATTTACAGCTCTCATCTCCGTGCTCTTGTGCAGAGCTCTGAAGCTTTGTCCTGTAAAATACACGACGCATGCCAAGAGTCCAGTGGCAAAAGCAGAATCAGGTTTGTTTCTTAGTGCTCTTTAGGAGGCAGAGATAATCAAATTGGCCAGGTGAGACCTTATTGGACAAAAGAATGCCTTTTTGTTTCTGGGTGAATAATCTTGGAGAATTTTAAAGGAAACCAATCAAGTAATCAATATCATCAATCCTTAAATCTGAGTAAACAGACTCTAATAGAGCCTTGCTGGTGCTTTAGAATCATGGTTTGACATAACCAATTAAAGTATTTCTGCCTTGTGCACCAATGTGTGATGTTTTGCAAATAAAAAAATATAAAAAATGCCTAATGCATAGTTCAAAGAACCAAACCGAAGACAAACAAAGGAAAGGAGTTCAGGGAAAACACACACGAGCCCTGACAACACTGATCTGACCTGAGCTCCTCCTCTAAACCTGAAACCTGCAAACACAGAGACACGGACACACACTGTGTCCTCACTGTCCCTGTGGACCCCCCCTCACCCCCCCACCCCCATGCCTTTCTTTTTATGTTGCAGTGACTTCACTGTGCTGCCTCCTCTACAGACACCTCCAAGGTCAACCAATGACACAATATTCAAATGTCAAAATAAAATGAAATTGAGACATTTAATTATAAATATGCATCAAATATGTCATTTTATAATAGAAAATCTATTTTTTTATTTTTAAAAAAGGGCTTTGCTTATAGTTTTTTTCCTTTCTATGTCGCAGGAGAAAGGAGAGCTGGCCTCCTTCTCAATATTTCACAGGGGTTAATGAAAAGTCTCACCTCTGTAAGACTGTAAGAACATCATGACTGTCTGCTGCCTTGGTTACGTGATGAAAAACTGCACAATCCAGCCAATGATGAGTGGATATTATCTTTATAATATTTTCTTTTCAACTGGAGGACAAGGGAAAACGTCACCTTAAAGGTTTGAAAGTTTCCCAAACACCTCGGCCACCTTGCATCTTAAATATTTCATCATGCTAGATCTGTCTCCGTCTGTTTTGTTTGCACCTTTAGAGGAAATACTGAAGTGAGGTGATATATTTGCATTCAGTGCCCTTGATACAACTTCTCAATAAGTAATTCCTGCTTGCAGTTATTAATAGTCTGAGCCAAAGGGAAACTCGTGCATGGGGGATGACGACAGCAGCTCCCCGGGGCAGGTGATTCTGCAGGTTGACTGGCTCCTTGGAGGTATTCTTGGAATACTCTCAGGAGGACGTCTGTTTTAAAACCCTCATTACTTTAAGAAAAGACCAACGTGTGACTTGGTGGCTTCTTCAGGAGAGAGAAATGTGGGAGGAGAGGTGAGGAGAGGGGGGACAAAGAGACAGTGGGGGGAGAGAGAGAGGCCAGAGGCAGCCGATGACGGCTCATCCAGACTGACGGAGATGACGGCAGACAGGGAGAGAGGGCAGAGGACAGTCGCAGGAAGCAGCCAGACAGTGACGGCGCAGCGGGGTGGAGGCTGTGGGGGGCTGGGGGGGGGGGTTTAGAGCCAGGCCACACAGTGAGTGACAGTGAAGATGTGGAGAGGGAGAAAGAGCTGAGCATTTCACAACAACTCAGAGAGAGAGGAGGAGACAGAGGAAAGGAGAGAAGGTAAGAAAGGAACAAGAGAAACCACTGTTTTAACTCCAACTGCTCCATCAGTCGTGGCAGCAGTTGTGTTTAAAAGCCAAATACATGAGTACGTCATGCTTTTTGCTTTGCTGTATCTCGTTCATGTGTACTCATGTTGACAAGCCACAATAAACTCAGGTTTAACTTCGGTCCTCCTCTGCCATCTAGTGGCAGAAGTGAGGAAATAAAAGTTTAAATGTTAACATCAGATGTGTATCTATTTAACCTTCGTCTTGTGTTAGCTTTCTGCTACCATCTATAGTGTTATATAGTCTATAGTGTTTTAAATCAGCTGTAAAATACACTTTTTTTTCATCCAATTGTTTTTCTCTTTCTTGGTTACATTGTCAGGCTTCCTTATCCATGAAAATATTGGTTTTAATATTTTTTTGGTGTGGGCCCCTGGGCCTTTTTTGTCAGTATGGCCCTTGTCTTCAATTTCCTTTTGTCAGCTTTCTGCTACCATTTCTTGTGTTAGCATCAGTTTTGACCCCATGTTTTTGTTTTATTTTGTTTAAATAGAGGTCCCTGACAAAGCCAAGAAGCCTTGATGCTATAAACAAATGTACTTGGTATTTTTATGCATTTAAAACCTGAAAACAGGTCACTTGTGACCCGAACAAAAGAGGAAGGTTAAATTCCTGTGTTTTTTAATTTTTTTGTGAGAGAGAAGAAAAGATAAATGTAGATTCAGATTTTAAAAATCTGTACTGATTCACCTCCACTGGACTGGAGTTATTGCCACTGTGTTTTTCTGCTCTAAAGTGTGATTTCATACCTAAATCACACTACGACTGTGCACCACAGTCCCGTTACCTGGCCGCCTTTCGGCTGATGCTTCAGGTTGCTGGTGGACCCGATCTTGGACTTTACATTCTTCAGGTCAGGCAGAGGCTGGTTCAGAACCTTCAGCTGCCGTTGGACGGAGGATGGCGACTTGGGCGGGGTCCGGATCACCGCCACCTTCTTCTCCTGGAGGACGCTGAAGGATTTGGGCGTGTGGCTGCCCGGGGTGCGCGAGCCCGGGGTGCGGCAAGCGTAGCTGGGGGGGGTGCCGGGCGTGACGGCGGAGGAGCCGGGGGTGGAGGCGCCGCTGCGGACCGATCGGGAACGTGCCGTGTCTGTGCCTGGGAGAAACGACAGGTTGGATTAGGATGAGAGGAGGAAGAGGAGGAGGAGGGATGAATGAAAAAACCTTCCTTGGACGTGGGAGAAAGAGAAAGAGAATAAAAACATCACCTCAGAGAAAGAAGGAAGAGGGAAGAGGACAGAGAAAGAGACAGACACATGAGAGCAACAGATGGACTGATGGGTGTGATCCCTTCATCTGGTTCTGATGATGATGATGATGATGAGGAGACATGACACTGGTGGAGCTGTGAACGCAGCCTCAGGGTGGCAGCGAATTCTTTCTCCGTTTCCACAGAACAAACAGCCCAGGTCAAACAAGAATGTTTGACGAGGAGCGGGAAAGCACACACACGGGCAGCTGAATTCATTTAACGCTCACGGCTTGTTGCCGGGACACTGGCCCAAGGGACCAATAGGCTCTTAGCCAACAATGGCCTTAATAAGACCCAAGATTTAGCAACCTGTTGTTATGGATACCACCTGTTCCTCTGATAAGGTCTCTGCAGGTTCAACACAACTAACGTTATATAAACACATTTCTTTCTAATTGGACTGAACGGTCAGGAAATAGATTACAGCAGAGCAGGTTCTGTAATTAAAGCATGGTTTGAATATTGTGTATCGAAAGAGGATTTAAGGATATGGAGACTGACAAATGGAACAGAATTGACAAAATCGCACATGTCACTTTGTAGAAGTTTAAAATTTTGCATCCTTCTGTATTGTTTTTAAGGTAATTTTAAAATAGTGCAAACTCTGCTTTATGCACATTGGGAAATGTAAAGATCTTTAATTTAATTTTGATATAAAAATGATATATTATTTTTTAAATAAATAAATGCGTATATATATTTATACATTTATTTTTTTAAAACTTCAATGAAATCTTAAAAATTGTGTATATTCTGCCTCTTTTGCACACAGCGGTCACTCCTGTTATTGGGCCGGTGTTGCCTGTTGCCTACTGTTTCTGTCCTACAGTATGTCTGTGGGTATTTTAGGCTGCATTTGAATTGCCCTTTGGGGGACAATAAAGATTTACAATACAATGCATTATAAACCAGTCATTTTAAAACCTGCAGAGACCTTTGAAAAGAGGAGTGTGACCAAGATGAATGAATGAATGCAGTATAAGTCCGTATGTTGGGGTGAATAATAAAAACGCACTATGCACTAAGAGCTAAGATGCCATAGGTCGATGATGTGGGTTTAACAGCTACTGGGTGGTCTACCTGCCATACTAGGGGCTCTTCCAGACCTGCTCTCTCTGGACTCGGTGCGGAACGCTTTTGAGAAAGAGGAGAAGCAAGGAGGTGAGGGGGGAAATCAGGGGGGAGAGAAGAGCAGGGCAGGGTGTGGAGGAGGGGGGTGTGAGTTAAATGTCATAAAAGTTAGTGAGTTCGGAGAATCATTCAAATCAATAAAGATGTAATCTGCTCCAACTGTGTTTCCCGTGTGTGTGTGTTCTTACAGGTTGGCCTGGTGGGGGTGCTGTCTTCTTGCTCAGCAGCAGGGATGTGGCGAGTCAGAGACTTGGCTGGCCTGGGGAGGGACGACCTCTTCTCTGGGCTGCGGTATGATCTCTCCTGAAAGCACACATACACACACACACACCACACGCTGAGGAGTCAACACCTGGCTTCCGTGTTATGCAGCATGAGTGTGCAGGCTTCAGCTACCTATCAGTCCCCCTTTTTTTTTTTTTTTACCTTCTCTGCCCATTTGTTTGGCAGAGGGGACGGGCGGGAGCACGCAGAGGAGGGGCGGGCCTCATTGAGCTCCGCCTCCACCAGGGGGCTCCGTTTAAGGCTACAGGCAGAGCCGGGCCGGGGGGGATAGCGGTTGGACGCCCGGCGCTGCTGCACCGCCATCTTTAAGAGAACGGCCCTCGTGGGGCTCTGGACGCGAGACGTGACGACAGGCAGGAAGACATGCAGGAGGGACGAAGGGTGTGCAAACAGGGAGGAAGAGGTGAAAGAAGAAGACATGAGATGGAACATGCATGAAAGTGTATGTATCACAGTATCTTCATCTTAAAGGGATAGTTCGTTACCTTTATCTGTCGGTGCAAGCTGTTTTTAGAACGGCGGAGCAGAGTCGCTAGCTGCTCAGAGCTACGCTACGGAGGGCTAATGGGATTTCTTGGTTTCCCTCATCAAACTCATTAAATACACAATCCAATAACTCCAAAACGCTCTGGTGGACAAGTTGTGACCTGCACATTCACCACACTATGAGATAATAACACAACGTTTAATGAGGAAAATCAAGAAATCCCATTAGCCTCCGTAGCGTAGCTCTGAGCAGCTCATGGCTCTGCTCCGCCGTTCTAAAAATAGTTTGCACCGACAAGTAAAACTATAGGGATTATGGCAATGGGCCAATTTGCCAAAATGTTGAAATAATCTTAAAGTGATTTATAATCTAAGATACTGAGCTCACATACACATCTGATTATTTGATTTGATTTCAGATAATCTGACCCTGAGGATGGATTTTTAAGTTTTCAAAAGACGTGATGAAAACATGATGAAATTTTAAGACAGGCAACACAAAGATGAGATGAAGACTTGACACAGGAAAAGACAGAGTTTTGAGTCATAATTGTTGTATGGTTTGCAGCTATACTCATGTACTCACAGGCTTTCTCTGTCGAGACTGGAATAGACATGGACAGAGGCAGAGGCATGCAAGACAAAAGGAATACGCACAGAGAGAAATAAACAGACGCAGATGCAGACGTGCAGAAAGGACGAAAAAGAAGAAAACACTGAGTTTGTCATGCAAACAATAAGCCCCATGATGCAATAGGGAGTAAAGTGGTGAAATGCATGGATAGACTAACGCAACAACTGCTCACCAGAATATAGTACTCCTTAAAATGATGCAACTTCACTGAGCATGACATAATATATGTAAAATAGAGCTGTGTAAAAAGAGCTAAATAATACTTACAGCAGTCCTCTCCCTGGACTGGTGGGCCACACTGAGGGGCTGATGACTCTCCATCCCTGTGAAGAAAACAGTCCCGTTGTAATGATCAGTACAAAAACCCCCAACAAAACAGCAGGTGAGACATTCTGCGAGTGTGAACACACGCATGCTCACACAGCACACACACATATGCATTACGTACTCTGAATGAACACAGGTCAGATAATCAAACGTTAAAAACACACACGTTTGTCTCTCTTCACATTCACTGCTCGTTTTCACACAAACCGATCACACACACACACAACTTTGAAGCCATTTCCAGCAAACACAGAAAAGTGAGCCACCCAAAAATAACTACAGTGTGTTCATCATAAAAAAGTACACTCATCATCAGCATCATTAAAGACAACTCACAAACTACAGCATCAGCGAACAGAAAAAAACAACATGAATATGAACCCTATGAGCTGAAAATGCACCATTTTCTTACAAGGTGAAAATGAAACTACAAAACAGAAAACCAAGTGCAATGACATGTTAATGGAGAAAAAACTGAGCAAATGGCACTTTCAAAATATGGCGACAGCACATGATATTTGCCAGCTACATTGCACCTGCTCAATATCTCAAAGTGCCATCAATAGAGAGAGCCACCGCTGTACTACGCTTTCCTTTGTCATGTTTATTTATGCAAACTAACCTGCTACAGCCAAAAAAACCTTCAATGAATCTCTTATTATTGGTATTTTAGTCCTGTAAAAGGACTCTCAGGCCTCCTCCGTACTGCAATACGGTGATATCTGGTGTTGCTCTCTCTATCCACGGCACCGATTCCCGGTGAAGAGTGTTCACCTGTGGCCTTGCGTCTAGCAGAGCCGTGAAGCAGAGCGGGCCTAGGATGCCTGGCCGCCGCTTTGGCTACGCTCTTTCGAGACGGAGAGCGACTTTGGAGGGCTGACACCTTATTCTGGTCAGCCCTCCTCATGCCTACTGGCAAAAAGGAGAGACAGGATTATATACCAACATGTAAAAACCTCAGTCAAATGTACTACATCAGACAGTTACACAAGTTAAAAACAAAATACATTTGTTTTAAGCTAAACAATTTTTCTTTTTTTTTTGCTTGAAAATAGAATTGAAACCTTTTTTCTTCTTCATCATCATCATCTCCTCTCTGGGATGGTGGCTGGGTACTTTGCGGGACACTTTGATCTCAGTAGTGCCAGAGTTGCCCCTTCCTCTGCCAGGGGCCCGTTTAGCGGGTCTGTCCACCAGCGCGGGTGTACTGGCGGAGCTCTGGGTGCGAGGAAGGGCTTCGATTTGCTCGGTCATAATACTTTTGTCATCATCTGCAGTGGAGAAGGATCAAATCAGGACTCATTCTCCACATTTGCTGATGAGAATGACCTTATTACAAAAGACATTCAGATTTACTTTCTTGTTTTTTATATAGATATATATAAACAATAGATTTACATTGTTTTTCAATTGATTAATTAATTCATTTTAGCCGTAGTACCTTTTAAGTCCATACAGCCACTGTCTGTATCTAGGATGGAGACGTCCATGGTGGTTTCATCATTAGCTGCCTGACTGCTATGGCTGGTCTCCTCAACCTCCTGACCAATCTCAATGTCCTTCTCCTCCTCTTCATGCATCCTCTTCTCCCCCTCATCCTCTTCTCTCAACATCTTCTCCTCACTTTTTTCTCCACTTATCTCATGGGTACCAACTCCCTCCACCTCCTCCTCACCTCTTTGGTCTTTCTTTACCTCCTCATCCTCCTGTTCCTGTTCCTTCGCTTCTTCTCGACTCAATTGCGGATCCTCTGCCCCTTTATCTGTCGGATGCGGCGGGTCGTGGTCGGAGCACGGAGACAGGTGCGAGCTGTCTGTCGCGGGCTCCCCGTCGTCGCTGTTCTGCGCGCTGTGACTCCATTCCTCTGCGCCAGACCTGGCATCTTCCTCCAGCAGTTCATCGCCGAGCATCAGCCTCACCTCCTTTCCGACCTCAGCTTGCCCCGTCTTGGGTGGATCATGCTCTTCTGCCTCCTCCATCATCTCCTGAGGTTCTTCAGCGATTTCAATATCATCCTCATCCTCCACTTCTTCCTCTACTTGTGCTTGAGGTATAATGATGATTGGGGAGGATATTGGTGGTTTTGGTGTTTCTCTTTCAACTTTCAACTCCGGTAACTTGATTTGGACATCTTTCTTATCTACGGGCTTTTCAGCGCTTAAATCCTGAACATCCTTTGAGGTCTCACACTTTTCTATTCCTTCTAATCTTTCAGGTCTCCCGTGGCCACTTTGAATCTTCTTGTCTTCTACTTCTGCGCTCTCCTCTAAAGACTGAGATGATGCTGAGGGTGTGTCTGCCTTTTCCGTTTCTGGTTCTCCACTTGTTTCTTCTGACTCCTTCTGTTCAGGAGTCAACACTTCTTTGTCTAATTGTGGCTGTTTGTCGTCAGTGCTTTCACACATCACATCCTTCTCTGCTTTGACCTCTGGGAAGACGTCTTTCCCAGCTTTCTCTCCAGTGTCTTCGCTCTTTGAGGGTGCTTCATCTGGAGACTTGGGGGTGGTGGGAGTCTGGGGAGCTTTGCTTCCAGTTTCTGCAGCGCTGAAAGTGAAGGAATGGTCTGGTGGGATGGGAGAAGCCTCTCTGGACGGGTCTTTTTCAATGTCCACTTCAGGGATCGCATGGATCTTTATGTTGCCCGGCAGGCCGCTCTCCAGACGGAACTCAGTCAGCCTGTCTTTCGGGGAAGTCATGGGGATTCTCAGGCGATCGGGTTTCCCTCCACTTGTCACAGCTTTTTCAAGAATCATGGTAGTTTTTACAGGTGCATCTTTCTTCTCGGTTACAGTTTTTGGAGACATCTCGGGTACAGTTCCTTTGTTGTCTGTTGTCTGCTGGATTCCCTTTTGATCATCTTCTACTTCTGTGGCCCCAAGTTCTTCCTCAATTTCCCCTTCCACAGACGGGAAACGCTGGTGTGGAGAGTCTCCAGGACTGGGTACATCAGCGGGAGACGGCATGGGCCCCGAGTACTCAGTGAAGACACAGTAACCCAGCTCTTCCAGCTGTCTTTCCCTTCCCACCACTCTTGAGGTCTGATCTCCCAAGGCGAGCTTTGCCAAAGAACTCCCCACCAGAGCTGAGACGTCAGCGGGCACCGACTTTCGTCTCATGTGGTCAACCTCTCTCCTCTCCAGTGAAGGCTGCGGCAGAGATCCAGCCAGGTCCAACATCTCGGAGAGGCTTTCGGTTCTCTCTAAACTCTGCTTGTCTGCGGGTGGAGGTGTTTCTGCTTTGGTAGGAGTATCTTCAGGGGATTCAGCAGGCGTTGGGGTAATGGAGACAGCTGGAGGAAACGTGGGTTTATCGCTCTCCACGGATGGGGTTGAAGGGTAAACCTCGGATTCATCGAAACTTCCACTGATTGGACACAAGCTCCCAGAGAAGGTCTTGTCTTTCTGCACCGAGGATCCAACAGTGATGTTCAAGGACAGGCTTCTCTGTTCCAGTGACATCTTACCGGGACATACTTTGACTTTCTTCTCCTCTTCCTCCTCCTCTTTCTTCTGCACGGTGCTCTCAGTCTCCCCACTTAACTTTGTCTCTGCTGCTGTGCTGAGTTCATAATAGCTCTGAGTTTGTGGCGACTCCTCTTCATGGCTTTTTGAGGACGTCTCAAAGTAGGTTGTTGCTCCTGGCTCTTGCTCAACTGAAGTTTCTGATGTGGATTTTAACTCTGCACCAGGGTCTGGACTTGATTTGTCCGTCTCTTGCACAGGCGTCTCATGCAACCCAACGCCACTGCCGCTGTCTTGGTCTGCTTTATTTATCTCCTCATCCATCCCTTGTTTTTCCTTGCTTTCCTTCAGAGGAACCTCTGACTGGCTTGGTGGGACAGTTTCCTCTTTTTCTTCTGTTGCAGCCTTCGAGGACTCTTCTGCCACTGAAGTCTCTTCCGTGTCTTTTGCTTTGTCAACAGATTCTTCTACTACATCCTTTCTGTCTTTGTTAGCTGGCTCAGTTGAGGAGGTATCAGAGGGAGCTTTATCTTCTACAGAGGGAGGAGAAGGAGGAGGAGGAGGTCCGGTTGTGGCTGGTTCTGCTCCCTCCGTTGTCGCACTTTCAACGAGCGCTTTCGACGGCGCTTGAGATTCGTCTTCTTTAAGAGCGGACTCACAAGGCGCCTTACTGATACATTCTTCCAGCTGGGCTGCGAGTTTGAAGGACAACTGTACAACTTTGTGCTGTTTCATATCAGTTTAAAGCTTTGCTAGCAGCGTTCACAAAAAGCTAGCCAGTCAAGCCGAGGGGCCTCTGCACACAGATACAGTAGCTCTCCATCAAGCAAAACACACAGCACAGTGTATTTTGTGGCAGGCCACAACAGCACAGGGGGGATTCACAGCACCTAAGATTGCGTGCAGAACTGGAATGAAGGAATGAGTTGCATGATGTTAGATGATGAGAAAATAATGTACACAACAATATTGAATTCCTATTGCAATATGCAAGGATTGACAAAATGGCCAAACTGGTGATTAATTTATTAAAAAGAAAAATACTCTTCTTATACTTATTTGATGCAGTTCGCTATTACAGTTTCTACTGCAAATATAGGGATGTAAATGACTCTTTAAGTTGTGTGGAGAATATTCTTAATTCAATTAGTCTTACAGATAAGGATGATGATACATGTCCAATGAGGGTGGATTATAATGCCCAAAGTGTGATCTTAGTAACAATAGGAAAACAGGATTATCCTTTGCCTTGGGATGAAATGAAAACAACATTGAAACTCAAAGCGAGTGATACACAACAGACTTAGAATACATTCAGGACTGATTCATGAAGCACCCATACATGTGGGTGCACTCGGGGAAACAATTTCTTGCACACAATATTCCAGCAAAACCAACATGTAAAAATATAGACAGCTAATTCTAGCAAACACTCAAGTATACAATGCTTGACAGTTTAGACAGTGATATTTGCATTTGCAATGTAGCTGGCAATACAGAAGTGCAGAAATGATCAACTACAGAATGGTTGATCAGGTTTTTCTAATGTCGCTCCGATGAAAAGCAAATGGTTATGTTTTGCATGGGGAAGCACAAAATCAAAAATGCTATGTCACATCGTTTTGCACACGGCAATTTCAGGTATTGAAGCAGAAGCTTGAGGATTTCAGGGCGACAAAGCTGGAGGAAGGTTGGCAGCAAAGCCTGAGTTGCATCACAATCTACTAATCAAGAGCAGGAAGTCTGTGCGCCCCTGAACAGAGCACCAGAGGAACATGCAAAATAGGCAAAGGGAGAAAGAGACTCGCATTTACTCAGTGACCTCACACAGACTGTTCGCACTCGCACAAAAAAAACCCATGGAAACCACACACACCTTTTTGTGATGGGCTGTGATCACCTTGGTGACTTCCTCCATTGAGGACCTCAGGTGTCTGGGCTTGCTGGTAGCCCAAAGCCTGAGGCTCTGTTAAATAATCTGCCTGCTCTGTGAGCGAGTCTCCTGGCTGCTCATATGTCACTTCCTCTTGGTAACTGCCGGGCCCTTCGGGAGCCTCCTCCTCATCTTGCTGTTGACTGAGAACCTCTATTTTATCTTCTTTGAGCAGGGGGGGAGGATACACATGGATGAGAGATGGAGGACAGTAAAACTGGGGTTACATGGGTTGCATGACACTTTCAGCTCTGATGGAGATGTATGGGATGCAATCAACACATATTCTAGATGCCTATATAGATATTAAACATTTTGTTCTTCTTTGCTTAAGAAATAACAGTAACATCATCACATATATACAAATAGCCTGTTTTTAATTTTCAAAATATTCAATAGAAAAAATTGAAATGTAAGGATTTTTTCTGTATGTGATATAAAATAAAGCCTGAACCATGCAGTCTAATATATGATTCTACAGTACATTCTAGTGATTGCATGCCACGTGCAAAAAAAAATGAAATGATTAGAAAACAGGCTGTGCTGTTCTCTGTGAGTAAAGAGCTGAAAGCCAATCCTGGAGAAAATCAATACACGAAATGAGGAAAAAAGAAGAAGGAGGAGATGTTGAGAGGGGAAAGGAGACTAATGAGACAAAGGGCTCCAGTGGCAGGTTATGTGCTATTGCCTACGGGGAGGAAGGATGTTTGTGTTGCTATCTAGCTCTCGTATCCAGGGTCGACTCCAGCAGTGGAGCGGGTTAAAGAACTAATACTGAGCAAGTCTTGGTTAAAAGGAATTGAACAGGACAGTGTGGCACATGCTGCAGACTCTTTAAAAGGTGATAGCTGACATGCAAAGCAACAGAGACTCTAAGAAAACTAAACACTACGGGATCAGAAGAAAGAGGAGGAGTGGCGGCCGTGTCTCGAGATGGATCTCCAGACTCTGTGTTGTGTTTGGGGTCTGTTTTTTTTTTTTTTCTTGGTCTCTATTTTCGCCACTCGCACCAACCATTCACACTCTCATGCTGGATGGTCCGGAGTGGTTATCAGTGTGTGTACCTTGTGCCACGGGCCCAATCTGCTCAGCGGATGGTGAGGGGGGAGGGGAGGGAGGCAAATTGGCTGAGTCATCCACTGCGAAGGGAGAGAGAGAGAGAGAGAGAAAGAGAGAGAGAAAGAGAAAGAGAGAGAGAGAGAGACACACCAGGAAGACAAGACATGGATGGGAGGAAGGAAATGAAAAACTAAATAACTCAAAGCTGACCTTATCTCTGTGGGCGAGGCCCCCTTTGAGTTTCAACCAGCGGCTGGTTGTGTGTGTTTGTTTGATGAGTTGTCGATGCCGAGTGCTAATCCCATGGCACCACTGGGATTTGATTTGATTTGATTTGATTGCTGTTCCCTTATTTCCCAGTGCAGATAAATACAGATACGGTCCCAACTTACCTTAAGTAGCGGAGATGGTGACAAAATCATCAGATATGCTGATTGTACAGATTACAGCAGCTCAATGTTCAGATTTCACAATAAAACAACAAAGAAAACATGCAAATCTCTGTCTTTCTTCTGTTTTCTACACTCACACTTCTTTTTCTACATTTGCCATTTCTTATATATTACCTTATGTTTGCATTTCCTGCAAATCTAGCATTCTCTAGGTCTTGATATATGCATTGGTTTCTCATAGGATTACATGACTTCTAGGTGACCACATGAAGAGTTCTGATCTGAATCTGAGATATTGCAAATTGGTAAACTCTGAGAACGAGCGTGTTCCTGAGAGGAATCCATCTTAATGTGATCCATGTGAATTAAAAAGAAACAGCTTTACAACAAGAGAAACCTCAAACCACAATTTCTTTTCCCCCACACTGAGCCCAGATTACTTCCAACCAAGATTCCCTGAGCTTTCTGATCTACTTCTATAGAAATGTCCAGGAAGGAACCTAATTATGTGAGTAGTTTAACCCACAAGAGACCCACGGCCAAGTGTCTCGAGGGACCGTGACATTGTCCTCTGAGCTGTGGTTGTGCTTCTACAGCAGATTGTTCATGTTCCGTGACTCAATCAAACGTGAAAACAGTTTGATCTGTTCAAGTGCCTTTTGGGAATTGATCCCCCTTTTCCTGGCACAGTGGAACCAATCACATTTACCCACAGCCATCTGGCAGCATGTGCCGGCAGTCCAATCAATGCCGCCGCTGACCCAGTAAGGCATGCACGTGCACGCTCGCACAAACACGTCCGCCCCCCCCCTTTTACCTGTCGTTCCAGGATGCGCGGCCGCTGCGCCGTGGTATCCGTTCTGCCTGTAGCCGGAGCTGTAGGCCGAGTAGCCGTTCTCGCCGTTCTCCTGGCCGTTGGAGGCCCAGTGCTCGTCTGGCTGCCGACCGTCTGCCATGCCTGCCTGCTGAGACACCGGGGAGGGGATGGGTCACCTGTTGAGGGAGGAGAGGAGAAGAGGACTGTGAGTTTTTTTTATTTATTTTACCTTTATTTTACCAGGCAGATTGCTTGAGATCTTTTCTAAGCAAGGCCTGGCCAAGAAGGCAGCAAACAAGATAAAGAAGAAGGGACAGACATGAAAGAGAGAAAATAAATAAATAAAAAGTATGAGATAATGGACAGGAAGAAGAAAAGGAACCAAATATACAAAATAAGAAGAGTTTTCTAGGGCATCCTGTAAAGGGGGAAGTTCATAAATCAGCCACCAGAGGGATCAGGGAGCCACGCTGCCTCTCTGCCGGCCGGCCAACTGGTCTTTGTCTCAGCATCCACGTGCTGAGACAGGAGGGAGAGGCCGATAACCGTTCTGTACGACTGTTTTTTCCCCCTTTTTACAGAGCAAGTGGGTTCCCACAGACTGTCACTGGCTTTTGGTTTTAAAGCCTGTGAATGGGAACGGCTTCAGCAGCTGACAAGGTTGGATATGCAGCACCAACCGATGCTAAATACACACACACACACACACACACACGCTGTGAGGTCATCTAAATGAAAATATGAAGTCAATAGCAAAAATGATGCTGTTGACAACAACAACACACTGTACTGTAATTAGAGAGGAAAAAACAAAAAGATGCGAACACACCCTTCATATCCTTTCACCAGTCACAAGGAGGTTGTTACCATGGCAACCGGAACAGGTCTTACGGGGCTCCGGCAGATGGGTTTGACAGGCCTGCCCCATTCAGGCAAAAAAAAAAAAAAAGTACTCCATACACACTCAGACTGCCCACACTGCAGAGCAACAAGCTCCTTTCCATTCATTTCAATGACAAAAGGGTTTTTTTTTGCAATCAAGTGTGCACTAGCCTACTCAACTATCTGGATTCTAATTGAGCATGTACCCAGATAAAAGCGGTCCCATTTCCCCTGCAGACAAGTCTCATAATGTTGCTTTTTAAACACGATTAGCAGACGGGGGGGCCTCCCCTCCCATGCCTGGCAGCTTAGCTAAACAGCATCATTATCATCAAGCAGCTGCAGCTAATTTCATCATATCAAATTGTCGCCGAGACCCGTCCTCTCCCTCCTTCTGCCTCTCTGATCTTTGTTTTCCTCACAAACATGGAACTTTTCCACCACCACCATCACCACCAGCTCTGACCTGTTTGTCTTGTTTTCTTTATTCCCTCCTTTTTAAATGCAATATGCAGGGTTCATACGCAAAAATGGAATTTGATTTTATACATTTCCATGTTTGGAAATGTATGTAAATATATTTATCTTAATATTTATCTGGGTTTGATCTTATCTGAAGTTATTTGGGTTAATTGTACCTAGCTGCAATCTCCTGGAAATGATTTGGTTACATAATTGCATACACATTCAGAATAATGAAAACAAATTATGCTTTTTTTATATTATGCACATCTATTTAATAAAAAAATCACAAATTATTTGATTTTCTTTAACAAGAAGTCTGGAAATGTCAAATGTGTAGGAGCCAGAATATGATATTCTCATGTGAAATGCACTGGTGGCACTGGTAGCCGACATTAAATAGTAACCTATTACCACCGCTTTCTTCCAGCCTCTTTCTCCTCCCTCTCTCTAAAGTCTCTCTCCGCTCCTTCCCTGCAGCGCTGCATGACGACAGGCTCTCAGCGATCGGGGCTAATGTCTGCTGCAGTGGGAAGATGTGAGGATCAGAGAGGAGAGGAGAAAAAAAGACGATGGAAGAGAAGAGAGAGAGAGAGAGACGGGAGCAAGAGGAGGAGGAGGAGGAAGAAGAAAGAGACCTACTGACACTCAAAAGATACTGGGCCAAACTGTCTGAGAGTAAAAATCTCAGCCCATGGGCTCAGTCATAGGCGAGTCGAGTCCCAGCTGTTGCTAAGGAAGAAAACTGGTGCGCTGACAGCCAGATTGTGCTGATGGTGGTTTAGAATTGCATTGACCTGCTTTCAGCTGCTGTTTTGGCAATATTATGCTGCACTTGGCTTTCACACAGCGTCCCTCTACAAAGGATGTCATAAACCTGGGCCGCTTACATAAATCCTCCCTGTTCTGGTTTGATAGAAAGGCACTTAACTGCAGAGAAAATCATCTTTTTCCTCACAAATTCAAAAGCATTACACCACAGGGTTCCAGACATACAACAAATAAATCATTTACAATTTGACCGACTTCTCATTTTTCTGCCTCGCCTTCCAGAAGATTGCAAAATACGTATTAACCCTTTTAATACAAAGATGCTGAAGGAAAACCAAACACTTTTTTTTCTTTTTCTGTTTATCCTGTTTGCATGATATCCTTGACTTTAGCTGACTGTTTTCCTCCTGCTGTCTGGGTGTGTTCGCCCTCCAGACCTTGCTCTCCAGGCACACCCTGTCACCCTTGCGCCGTTAACATGATCTGACACCAGCCTCTCGCTCATCTCTTCCTTTTAGCTGTTTACCAGTCTTACAGTGTTAGAGAGAAGAGGATAAACTGCACAGCGGACTCCTTCCTAGACATAACAACATCCAAATAAATCAGCGGGGCTTAAAGGAGACTTTGTTTTTCCTCAGAAGTTATCTGAAGATATAATCTAATCATTTACTGACACTCTCTGTCAGGTCAGTTGGCTATGCACCTTGCGGCTATTTGACAAAGGACAGCAAAATATTGCTTTTATGAGCAGGGAAACCTAGTTACAGAGACTCGTGTGGCATTTACTTGCAGACAAGAACAGACCTCTGGTGCGTTTAGGGTGACAAGATAAAAGCATGCTCCTTTTCAGCTCTATAATAAACTTTAACAACCCAAAGCACCTACACCAACGCTGCAGTTAACCTATGGCACCTGTGATGTTCTCCATGTGGTGGAAGACAAACTCAGGGCAACAAGAGAGAATACAGCAGGTTGCTTCACAAGATTTATGATTAATCAAATAAGAAATACTTGAAAGAAGTTTACTTGCTACTTTATAAGACATAAGGGACTCAAGGATTAACATTTCTTAATAATGTGTGCTCTGAACAAGAGTTTTATCTTACGGCAGCGAAAAGACTTCATTTAAATTCATGTCTGTCAGATTTGCAGAGTGCAGGATTAATTAGAAAGAAAGTTTAAAAAAAAAAACTGTTTTAAATAATGATTATGGTATGAGTATGGTATTTTCAGAGATGTTAGGATCATAGCAGCAAGCCCACAACTGCTCAGCATGTGAACCGTCACTGCATCCTGATCTTTAAAGGGTTAAATCAACAGCACCAGAAGTCAAAAACATCCTGTCAGATCCCATCCCGTCATGGGACTGAAGTCTTAAACTGAACCTGCCAGCGTCATCTCTCACAGAGAAGAGGAGGAGAAGGTGCAGCAGCAGCAGGCCCCGGGCTCGTTCCACTTCTCTCCCTCTTTATTTTCTCTTTCAATGCCGTCACCCCTCCTCCTCCTCCTCCTCCTCCCCTCTCTCTCTCTACCTAGCAGCCCCTGCATCCCTCTTTACCACACCCCAGCCCTAATCCAACCTCACTTCCCTCCCTGTCTGCCACCCCCTCCTCCTCCTCAATCTGGGTCACTCATCACGCCTCCGTGGAGCGCAGTCACATCGGAATGTCACCATCCATTTAGGAGGGAGGATGGAGTCTCTGGCAGCCAGTCTCAGTAGGCCAACCTGGCCTTAATCCTCTGTGTGAGCGCCGGGGTGTGTTTATGTGTTTTTCTATGTGTATCAGTTTAAAAACACTCATAGTTGCATTTAAAATCAGTAATTGGAAATATATATATAGGATATTATCTTATGCATCTTCCTGAATATACCCTAAGGAACTATCTTTTGCATTTCTATCTTATTTCTCTCCAGGCCTTAATGACTTTCCAGTCAGTGAAAATAATAAGCTTTTGTCCCAGCAGGCCTAGTGTTGTGGCTATCCCATTGACCATAATGAGAATATTTGGTCAACTAATTAATTAAGGGGGGATTCCAGGAAGATAAGCAGCTTTAGAGACAATGAGACATTGAGAAGGTCTATGGTTTGTTTCTCTACATCTGCAACATTATTTGCATGTTCAGATGAACTACAGCTTTAATCTGATATTATATGACATCATATGATATGATTATTAACTGTTTTAAGCTTATGAAGGCTCATCATTTACCAGCTCTAACTTCGTTAATGAGAATATTTTCTAATTTTAGTGGTACATTTGATAAATTAGAGTCCTGGGCCATGATAATAATGCAGATTAATCAATAATGAAAATAATCAATAGTTGTTTTTTGTTGCACAGTGAGAAACACTGAACTTGATGATGCACTTTCTCTGCTTGAAGGATGTTTAAGAGTGTGATGGTGTGATACACTGGAGGGCCTGTCAGCGGGACTACGTATAAGTATAGTAGGTTGCAGTGCATGATGGGTAAGTGTCACAGTAAGGAGGACAGTGGGATGGCGAAGGTTGACGTGACCTGTAATCAACCCAGAATCTAGTGGCTTCCTCCTCCTCCTCCTCCTCCTCCTCCTCCTCCTCCTCCTCCTCCTCCTCCTCCGCAGCCGACGAGCGGATTACGTTCTGTTGACTCAGCGATAAGTGGGTGGGTGGGTGTGGGGGGGCAACTGAGGCATAGTGAGCGCTGTCAGTTAAGTGTGAATGAACAGTGTATATATGGTGAGCAGCAGCATGACGAGCAGGGCGCACACACACACAACATACACTCCCAGCTAACAAGAGGTGCAGGGCTGGTTACAGATTAAGTACCGTAATACAGGCAGTATAGGAGCACTGAGATTTACTCTTCTACTCAAACACCTTTTGCCGATTGGATGTCAAATAACTATATAAATGTTTCATAAAAATATGTTTTAAAGCATTCATGATATATTTTATATATTAACAGTATGTCTATCCTTTTACGACACAAGACATCCATGTGACCACAGTCCCAGACTCAGGTCAAGACTCTCTCTAGCCGCTGCTGCATGTCAAGTTCAGCCCTGCCAGCAGCTGCTGACAGATGCGTCACCTACTGCAGGCGCTGACCACAACATGATCCCCCCCCCCCTGCTGCCATGACACCATGATGCTGCACTTATCTCGCGTCCAATCAGCTGTCAGCAAAAAACCCGTACTGCCTCTTCCTCTCAACTACACAGAAACATACGTGGGCATAGAAAACATGTGATGCTGCTGTGGTATTTTGTGTTGAATTCAAATCAGACTGACTCAACCTCACTCCTCTGCCTCCTCACTTAGATCTATCCCTCTCCTCTCCTCTCCTCTCACTCGCTTTTCCTCCTCTTTTACTTCCAGCCTCCGATCTGCCATCAGACGAGTCGATGCTTCCTGGCAGAAATCGGCCCCGCCCCACGCTGATGTCATCGTTCCCATGGTGACAGGAGGAGGGGGGGGGAGCTGGCGGCGGTCAGGGGAGGATGCTGGGCTTTGACCACATTATGGATCCCTGAAATAGGTCACCAGATCCTGCAGGCGCAGCCCCCGGGCGCTCCCTAACTGCACTGACACAAATGGAGCCGAGCCATTTAAATTCATCAATATTCTGATAGCTGGTCGTCGGTCGGGCCGATGGTGATATTTTAGGCTTTTATGCTGCTGGTGCCGGCGGTGGTGGAAACCTAGAACATCACTGTCTTGTTTCCATGGAAGTTATGATCAACATTGCTTCACCAGCGGAGAATTAAAGCATAAAAAAACAAGAATTTGGTCCTATTTATAAGTTTTGTGCATGCTTTCATCACAAAATAAGACGGAAATAGCTGAGTCAAGCAAGTATACAAGGAATCTGTGCAGCAGGACTGATTCTTTCTTTTGTCTGCTTCTGTTTATCATTCAATATGTCCATTATTACTGATTTAATCATGCTGTGAGCACTTGGAGGGATTCCCACTGCTGAAATAACAAATGTTGCTCTCTGTTGTTGGTATAATATTGATATAATGCAAAAGCCATTATCCAATTTCATTGAAACAACAACACTGAATATTAGATTTGGACATTTTAAACTGCCAGAGATGAGATAATTGACCTATTTAGCAATTTAGCAATTCAGTTTATGTAATCAATAATCATTTAAGTCACAAATCGGGCAATAATACCAACATTTGATGGTTTCAGCTTCACAAATATGAATATTTTCTGCTTTTTTTGTTGATAAATTGAAAATCTGTGAATAAGGAAAAGGCCATGATGGGAATTTTTCAGCATTTGGTCACTTTGTTGAACAAATCAAGAACATTATCTACAGATTGTGGCTCCAAAAATCACACTGTGCCTTTTAGAGCACTTGAAATTAAGTTGTGTCTCAGGCAGCAGAAAAAGTCATTAGTTGGGAGGAAATGGGTAGTTACCGTGGGCAACCGCTGTGACATGTTCACACAGCTTCGAGCAGTCTGCTGCTTTCCCTGACAAAATTTCCCGTCAGTCGCCTCCCTGAGCTGCCATCTTGCATTTTCACCCATCCTTCATGTTGCTGAGGAGACGACGACGTCTGACGGCAGCTTCCCAACGCCCCGGCCCAGTATACGCACCTCCACGCACGCGAATCAACCAACACGCGCATGTGGACTCCACAAACTCAACCACACGCACGCACACAAACAAACACACCCTGTTATGACGCCCCTTAAAAGCATCCAAAAACCCAGAATCCTCTGGCTGAGTGCAAACACATTGTTAACATGAGCTAAGTATAGACACACTCACACAAACAGAGGAGTTCTGTGAAACAACATTCACCACCAAATCTACTTTTGGCCCCTCGCTCTGTCATTTCACTTCCTGCCATGTAACTCAAACAGCGAAAGCTCAAAACATGATACTGGAGTTTCAACTTAATGACGGGCTGTTTCAAAAAATATCTTGTTGCGCTGCATCAACAATTGCCCCATTGCCCCTTTCCCACATGTTGGTGAGCGTAATTCCCCTTCTATTATACATTCATGAACAGCCAAGCTAATCATCTGGCTGAGTGCAGCCACTTAGATCTGACTCCCGGGCCTATGAGTCATGGGAAAAGTGAGTGTGAAATGTCATGGGAGGGCACTAGCGTTTCGTCTGGCAGCGGGCCAGACTTCTATGTTTTTCTTTAAAGGGATAATTCAACATTTTGGCAAATTGGCCCATTGCCATAATCCCTATAGTCTTACGAGTAGGTGTGTTACCTTTAATTGTCGGTGCAAGCTATTTTTACAACGGCGGAGCAGAGCCGTGAGCTGCAAAAGCAGTCGCTGCATTTGCCTTAAAGATATTTAGGTGCCACAGGAATCGCTGCATTTTGTATTCATGCTAAAAAGACTCAGAGTTGTTGCAATCATTGACGTGGTCCGCCACATTTACCCGGACTGAAACATCCCAACCGACATCGACAGAACTGCCACGGAACGTCGTCCAGACATTCATGGGGCCCAGAGGAGAAACCCTAGTGACTGTCCCTGGTGCCAAAAGACGTTTTGGTTTTGCTTTTGCTTGAAATATCTCAGTAACAGCAGTTTATTTTTGTCCTCCAGCTCAGGGAAGAAACAACAGAGTCTATACTATCTTTATCAGTCCATTCATTATTACAACATAATGCTTTAGTATATACTGTAGTTTAATTCACGACATTTTGATCATCTGCTTAATAACGGCTATGTAAACAAACTCATTTATCTAATTTTATGACTTTGTGCATGAAAAATGTTATTGTGCATTACACATCTGTGCTGGTGCCTGGATATGAGCAGCCTTGCAAAAGTTACAGTAGAATCATTATTGTGGCCGATGTCAGGGAGCTAACATGCTGAACACAGCAAATGTTATAGGCCGCAGCTGTCGACTATTCACATCTTTGTGCTTTTGCGATAGCTTACCGGACTTGCTGGCGCTGATGGATGAAGCGGAGGAGTGCAGAGAGTCTGCTCAGACCTGCGTGAAGGATGCAAGAGAAGACAGAGAGAGAATACATGTTAGGAAAGCACAAAATTGAGAGTTATATAAACAAGGGGGTCGGGGGACGAGACTGAACCCATTTAATGCAGCAACATCTTTACGCTCTAACTTCTGAATCCGGCATGACTGGTCTGGAATCAAATGAGGAGCTTTTTTCTCCTCTTTTTTTCTCTCATCTGGGCTTCATGTCGAACACAGCCATGCATGCACACAGCAGCTTAGCTCTGTAACCTGGAGTCTGCCAGCGACATGAATCCAAACCTCAGTGAGGCCTTGTAGCTCTTTTAAGCTGCTGCTGATGTTCTGCACACAACAGCCCGGGCCAAAAACAATACCGTCTATTCAGAGAAGTCCACATCTGCTTTTTAATTGAGTCATATCACAAGATTGTGTTGTGTATTTTATGCTGACAAACTGTTTTACAATGAAATTGCTCCATCACAATTATACGCAGACGCCATTACGGATGCTTCTACTGCACTAAAGCTATAAACTTGAAAGAAAATGGAAAGCTGAGGCATATTAAAGTAAGAGTTTCCAAGGCAACTGCAATGATGATAATAATCCAACATGTGATCACAGTGATTATTTTTCATAAACAAGTGATTACAAGCGAGCACGTCTTTTATGTGCCAACTAGTCGGACTCCACTTTAAGATTTGTCAAATTCCTGGATTGGTCCACTGGGGCCGAGCCAAGGGATGAGTTAAGGCTTAAGGCGGCCATGAAGAAAGACAGATTTGCACGTCTGCTCTGCTGCGGGACTGCATGGAGGCAGAACACAGAGCATCCTGTTAACATTAAAACAGTGTGAAAGCACCATCGTGGGGCTCTGGCGCCGAAACCGACAGTTGGACAGAGAGACAAAGAGACATGAAGTAAGGGGGACGCAACGAGAGTGGAGCAGGGATTCTCCAAACAGGAAGGAGGGTGATTTATAAGAACAGGCTGGAGTGAAAAACAGAGGGGAAAAGGCACAGAGGAGGAAAGACAAGTATTATTTTTGTCTTCTATATAAGGATCATTTCAGTTTACTACAACCTTTTTGGAGCTTTGGTCACCAGGCCTCGTACGATAACATAAAAATATATGGAGTTATCAGAGGGGAGAGAGGAATAAGCCAGGATTAACAGAGGAAAGAAAAAGCCTTTAAAAGGATGGTTTAGCTGTTTCACAGACTCTCTACGGAAAGTTTATGTCAAACCATAAAAGACTGTAATTTAAAACATGCACTTTGTCTTAAAACCACTGTGCTTTTAATTTGAAGGACTGATCGATGAGATTACAAAAACACATTCAGAGGAAGAATGAGCATTTGTTGTTTTCCTCCACTCATTTGTGAGGGTTATATCCTGTCATTTATCATATTGTATGACTGCAAGGTTATTATGGAAGGAGTGTGGAGAGGAAGAAAAACTGTAAGATACAGAGAAAGAAAAAAGGGAAACTTATGTCACGCAGGAAGTAATGCCTCTTCTGAGGGACGGCTGCATGGCAGAGAGGCTTAGCCAGGAAACGAGAAGGACGAGGAGAGAAGTGTAGTTACCACTTGGCCCAAAAATATCAGGAGCATGACAGGAATAGACGCCTTATACTTAAAAGCACATGTTTTGAACAGTGACAGGAAATGATCCTCTCTTATGAAAACTGTTGTGTTTTATTTATATTTTTGGGGATTTGTGATCTCTGCAATTGATGCAAGTTGACTCTAATTGGTTGAATAACAGATTAATGAGTAAAAGATGTTTTTTTCATCTGCGCAAAGCACTAGAAACTGCAAAACCAGCCCATTTTCTCCTCCTGTGAGGTTGCGTGGGCCACATCTTATCTCAAAAGTCATTAATTACAGCGTTTACAGGATCTTGCAGTGAAGATTTGACATCTCCACAATCTTATCTGTCACCCAGGTCGAACCTGAACCCAGCAGCGCATCTTCTCGGTTGATTTAACAGAAGGCAACAAACAAGGTTAAACAAACAAGCCCCTGGAAAAGGTGGATCACAGCTGACTGCACATCTTGATCTTGACCTCACGCTCCCCCGAGGAGGCCGAAGAAGGCCAAATGGGTCAAACAGAAACGGAGGAAGGGAAGAGTCACGGCCCGAGGAAGGAGGAAGGAGGGGAAGGAGGTCAGGGGCCGACCTAATCCTAAGATTTGACTTCATCTATCAGAGACGAGGCAAACAGGAAATGAATCCTAATCTGGGCCCCCGTGCTAAAAGGCCTGATGAACCTCACTGTGAATGTTACTGAAATGAGCCGACAGAGGAGATAAAAGGGAAAACGACATTTTCAGAATTATCTGCTTCAGTTCTATTGAGCTTTATTGATAAGAAAATAGAGACAGTGATGTAGAGATCCGGATAATGGAGGGAACTTTGATCATTCGCCACAGCCAACTGTCTTACCGTCTTACATGGTATTTTGGCCTAAGCTAACTAAAAGTTATCTAAAACACCCAATACTGACATGACCAGGATTATTTTGTTACATCGTCCTAGTTTCCTGAGGACACTGAATATTGCTGCCAGAGCTCGTATTATGTCACCTGAGGGCTTAGTTGCTACTGCTACCTCCTCTGGCAGGTGCCAAAAAGCTAAAAAGAGTGGGAGCTTATGACTTATGCCAAAAATCCCAGGGTGCTTTAACCTTCCTCTTGTGTTCGGGTTACCAATGACCCGTTTTCAGGCTTCAGGTAAATTTGTTTATTGCATCAAGGCTTTTTGACTTTGTCAGGAGTCAAGACACAAGAAATGGTAGCAGAAAGCTGACAAGAGGTAATTGAAGACAAGGGGTATACTGACAAAAAAAAGGCTCAGGGGCCGACACCAAAAAATATTAAAACCAATATTTTCATGGATAAGGAAGCCTGACAATGTAACCAGAAAAACAAATTTAAAAAACCCCCTAGCATCATAGATGGTAGCAGAAAGCTAACACAAGACGAAGGTTAAATCATTGAACTGCCATTTGTTTTTGTTTTTTTTGAAGGAGACACTGAAGTGAAATCAAAACCCCAATTTTTAAAACCCACACTGTGATTTCGCTGAAATAAAAATGACACAAGTGTATTAAAAGGAGCCTAATGAGAGAGGACGGGATGATTTAAGGAGAAAACGTGGCTGCTGAAGCTGCAGCGGTTTGCTCGGACTGTGTCTGCGGTATACTGTGTGTTTTGGTCCAACCTGAGGGTCCAGCCAGTAAATCTGACAGAGCCTTCTCCTCTGAGGTCTCCGCTTCCTCCCTTTTAACTTGGCCATCGCCCCCACGTCCTCATCTATAATTCACACGGACAGCCACCCCCCGTCTCCCCACAGACACGCAAACACATGCGCAAACACACCCTCAGGTCAGCCCACGCCTTCCAAACAGCAAACACACGCATGTACACAACACATCAAAGCAGAGGAGTTTGTGTTGAAGGTTATTGAGGATATTCAGGGGTGACAGCCAGAATGCTCTGATAGATGAAGCACATGGGGAGATCTCAAAGTAAAAGCATCTAGAGACATAATTTCATTAATTTTCTTAACAACTGCTACATTAAGACTTAAAAGCAACAACTGAGATTTATATTGCACATCCTTAATTACTCTTCCACATCATTTGTGTGTTGACAACCATTTCAGATTTGGCATGAAGCGTTTCTTATTATCTTTTCACCACTGACTTTCCTTTATGTGAGCCAGCGAGTAATTGCATCTGTGATTCACTTCATCTTTTTTGTTGTTTTCTTAATCACGACTCTCCATGAGGTTCGGTGCGATCCAACAGATGTAAATAGGAAGCAAAGGGGAGGCCGTTTTCTTCACCTCCACACTCGGCCGAGTACAGAGAGAGGTCTGTGTGGCTAATGAGCCAAACTCTGCCAAGGGAAGAAGCTCATTAATTAATCTAAAGAAGAGGAGAGAAGAGATGAGTATGAGCAGACCAACTGGTGATATGGCTGCAGCAACAGTTCCAAGAAGGTCATGAGAGGTAATGAGCTGCATTCCCAAAACCGGCAGGGACAAGACAGAGACACTCAAAAGGAATGTCTTTATGGACATAACCTTGCACATAAATTATGGAGAAATGAAAATAAATCATTGCAAAGTTTGTTTGGAGCATATTTCTGAGAGAAACAGAAGTAATACTAGAGAGATAAAGCTTTTAGAGTTTGTTGTGATGAGTCTTAAATGTAATTTCTATAGATTTTTAAACAACTCAGGTTTTATTAACAGCAGAGACAGTAAAAATAAAACATGAGGGAACCACTAGACAATCAGGACAAACCTTATCAACCAACAGAGGGCAGAAACTGTCTGGAAAAATAAAGAGAAGGAGAGAGAGGGTCTGATCAGGCCTCCAGAGCTGCACCGGCTTGGCGGCAATGTCAATGGTGAGACTGGCAGAGAGGGAGGGAGGGAGGGAGGCGGGGGGAGGAGGAGGGGGTCACATGCTGTGCTTGAAGCCAAGTCGACTTTTTTTCTAGTGCATAAAAAAAAAGAAAAAAGAGAGAGGATCTGACATCACTGACAGCAGCCGACTGAGCAGAGGACAACAGGGGAGACCTTGGACCGACACACACACACACACACGCATGCCTCATAGTTTAGATGAAAGAATTCAAACACGCTCTCTGCACCTCGGCGTACAAGCTTAAACACATGTGAGCAGCACTTTGTGTTGCTGTGGCAGGGACCAGGTGCAGGTCTCTGTGCCTCCGAGGCAGCAGCTGCACTTGACAGTGGAGACAGGTGGCAGGACTGGTCCATGCATATACATACATATTCTTTAATGGCCTCGGAGTATAACACACATTCTTCAATCAGCATGTCAGGACAGGGCGGTCCAGACCGAGGCCCGGAGGCTGTGATTTCACTACTGGAGAACCTTCTAAAGAATGCAAGCTCACTCAAACTAATAAGGTCTTTTAAGTCGACCGACTTTGGCAAATCCTATATGTCTGTGAGACATGTTTTTTTTTATTATGCCAGAATGTATATCTCAAATAGTTGTAATATTTCCTCTTATTGTCTGGCATTTAGTTTTTAAATCAAAGATGACAAATGATAAATCCCATCTTTAAATTCTTCACAGTCAGTCTTAAATTACCAATTTAATCAGTTAGCACATGATGTAGGTGTCATGAATTATAAATTCTTCTCCTGATATTACAAATACCCAAAACAGTTGAAGTTCTTTGTGGATTAGATGAGCAGATGCTTGGCTCTTTAGTGATATGTGACCCTCGCACTATCTTCTGTGATAAATTCCTTAAAAACACACTCAACCAGCCTGTGCAACAGTTTCTCTAACTTTCCTGCAGTCTGTCCCCGTCTGCATCTATCTGTCTCTGCAGCTCACCTCAAGAGCTGTCAGAGCTCCGACGTCCAGCTTCGTACTCATCAGTTATGGCATGTCAGCAGACACTCGAGGGCATTCCAGTCAAAAATCGAGGGCGGCCTCGACTCAACCGAGTCCTTCCCTCCAACTGTTTGTCTCTGAATAGCACCTACGTTACTGCAGAGAGGCTGGTGTTGTTCCAGTGAAATTCTCATGTGGGTGTTGGATATTTAACGAGCCACTAATAAATACAGTAGCAGGGTTATTTCTAAAACGTGATGTGTTGTTGTTTCTAACCGACACCACAGGAGAGAAAGAAGCTTTTCTTTGCACTTTTGCATTTCTGCAACACCTACATTTGTCTCCATTACAGTTCAGATGCCTCGCTGACAAACAGCAGTTGGAAACCGAGGGCAATGTTGACTCCGAAACAATGTCCCCTGTCTCTCCCACTCGCTTTTGCCCTGCGAGCGCCGGCAACAGTTGGTTAACCGACCGACTCGGCGGCCTCGGTGCCAAACAGACGACCTCGCTCCGGGGGCACGAGCTGGACAGAAGCAACGGAGGGATGCGGGAGGAGGAGGAGGAGTGAGGATGGAGGATGATTTGGGGGAGAATTTGTGACCCCGAAAGCGCAGAACAGGGAGAGGGCATGTCCTCGCCTCGTCCTCCCCCTTCCTGTGCCATGGCGTGTCATCCCAAAAGAGGACAGCTCGCCTGAGTGCTGCCCAGCAACCATGCAGGCAGACAGAGACAGAGGGAGATGGGGAGAAGGGCAAAGTGTGTGTTTGTGTGTGTCAGTGTGGACTCCCTGGTGACTTCTCCACACTGTCAAAGACAAACACATGCAAGACTGTTTCAATTACTTGTCAGCGGTGGAGTTAAAACGAGGTGAAACAATGGGGTTTTCTATTTAGTGTTACTCATTCTCCCCCTGTGGTTGAGTGGGAGAGTCCTCACATACATCAAAACAGATACATGTGAGGCAACAAGTGAGGCGTAAACAGAGCGGGAGGGATAGAAGATAGGAAAAGACAAGAAAAGGCTCGGAGGGGGAAAGGTAAAGACGTGGAGTCAGATTTGCCGTCTCATCCCTCCATCACCACCACCGACGCTGACGGGCGCAGTAATGTGTTTCCTGCGGTCTCGCTCGGGCTTGATGTCACTCCCACGGAGAAACCACCAACAATCTGTTGGCAACGAGTCGCCAAAACCGCCAACGGCCACATGCCTTGCCGCCTCAGCCTCTAAATATATCACAATGGCCATTATTTTATTTCCAATGGCTGGGTGTCACTGATGCTTTTGTGCAAAAAAAATAAAAAAATCACGTGAGATCAGGGTCTTACGCACACACAAACACAAACACACACAGCAACAGCAAACTGAGGGTGAATAATCAGCCATGTCTAGACAAGGTACGTCACAAAGTATAAAGGTCAAATACAGGAAAAAAAAACAAAAAAAACAGCAGCCCCCGGTTCATCACATCATCACAACAACATGCTGCAGTTCAGATTTGTCAGCAGGAAACATCCTTAACAATGAATGATATCCAAAGAGACGTGTACAACATCTTACCTGGTGGGCTGGAGCTGTTGTTATTCCAGGTTTGTTTTTTGTCTGCGAAGAGGGTACGAGGTTGAGGGGGGGGAGGGCACGGCAGCGGCTTCTGCAGAGAGAGAGAGAGAGAGGAGAAGAAAAGACAGGAGGAGAGAAAAAGAAGATGAGAAACAGGAGTGAAGTGGAGCCGGCGCTGCTGCAGCGTATACACACTCTCTCTCGGAAACCTCCACACACACACGTACACACATACACAGAACGAGCCAACCGGGGGGGGGGGATGCTGTCTCACGTCGGTCAGTCTGCTCTGCTACCCCCCACTGCTCACCGTGTCTCCTTCACCAGCACACACACACTGCAACCAAAAGAGTCTGCATTGCACTGGGGGCGGGGAGGAAGGTTTTTTTTTTCTTTCTTTTTTTTTTTTGGTATGCCTGAGCACAAGAAATGCAAGTGTGTATGTATGTGTGTGTGTGTGTGTGTAAGTCACATTAATTCATGTTTGAAAGGGATATGAAGCCCCAAGGGAATTGACTTCAGAGATAAAAAAGACTCCATCCAAGAAATTTCCACAAGCATATTCCATTCTCTTCTCTCTCTGTTTATCTCACCCGTAAAAAAAAATCTGTTCTTTCGCTCACATTATCAATGCATGAAACGTTTAAACATGACGGCGTCTGCAGCCTGAGTCCACATGTATATGAATTGAAGGGGTGTGAGGGGAGGGGGGGTGGCTTGCCCCATGCTGAATAATTGCTGTGTCCCAGTGCTCATTTGCAGGCATGGCCAACTGCAGCAGCAGCACTGAAACAAAGGCAGAGAGGGGAGGTGGTGGGGGAGGAAAGGAGGGGGAGAGAAGGTCTGAGGGAGACAGAAACAGAGACTGCAGAGTCCAGACAAGCAAGAGCTAAAGCTCCAGCCCCAGTAGCACCAAGTGCTGACGGCTGAAAGCCTAATTCCCTGCTCATTACTCCAACCTCAAAACCACATGAAATGAAATGTATTTATAGTCCGGAGGCTTACAGAAAGGTCCCACTCTTTAACAATCCATCAGCGGCACGAGCAGGGGACGTGGATAAACACAGTAATCATGAGCTGAGCCGATCGGTTCCAACTGAGAAACCTGCACAAACACAAATCAGCTCCATCGATCCGTTTTTTTTTATTGATGGCAGATCAGATGACTCCTTGTATGTGTGTGCACATTAGCATCTTTGAGCTCACTGCTTTGGTTGAGTCTTTTTTGGCTCAGCTTTGCACACGATGTTCAATATGCATTCAGCATCTGAGTTTTATATTAACATAGACTTGAGAAATTCGGAACCTATCCTTTGAGAAGTAAATAAATTAAGCCACTGAAGCAAACCAGTATGACCAGACTGATGTCAAGAGACACTCCCCGACATGATCGCCAAACCTCAGCGAGACCACTGAAGGCTGTTTGCGAGGCTGATTCATAAAGGGACACAGTCATACGGATCCCAAAACCACTTAAAAAATTAGAGGAGGAGAGGGAAATGAGCAAGCCAGCGCTGCTCCTTCCATCCCACATCACATCCTCTCTCCGTCCCATCATTAGCCCGTCGTGTTTCGGGATGGGAGAGGGGGTTAGTTACAAAGAGCCATCGGAGGAAGGCTGTAATCAACCTGTCAGCGTGGGGGTGGGGGGGCTGGATCAGGTTTAAAGAAAGCAAATGAGACATTATAAGTGGCAGTGGAAAGATTACTCTGCCGTCAAATTGAATTGCGCAGAGGATTTTCAAATTTTCACATATTGCGAAAAGGGTTGGGTGCTGGCTTCGGAGGTAAAAGGGACAGTTGGGTGGCATTTAAAGGGAGAGACTAGTGCAGAGACTCAAAGCGCTAAGAGGCGCAGACAGTCCTGTCAACGCCAGCCGCCTTTAGGGAGGCCTGTTGCCAGCACTGATTAGAGGCCGGGGCCTGGACTGGAGCTGCGGAGCCAAGCTAGCACGGCCGCTAACGTCTAATCTCTCCCCCCTCTGCTTCCGCTGCCAGAAAGCAGATGCTGGTGGCGCTAACGCCAATCTGCCGCGGCCGCACCACAGTCGCCAGATTACACATTATTTGGTTTAACCTGCACATACGGAGAGTTAAAAAAACAGGAACACCTTTGTTAAAATGCAAACAGCACTGTGTTTTAAGGACAACTAAGATCCTTTAAAGTCAATGTCAGATTATTTTGTGTGTGTGATCTCATTTTAAAACAGTTTGAAGTCATCTAGTATCAACAGTAATAATTTTATTTCATCAAATGGGTGCATATTATATCATGGGGTCACAATAAAACCTTAACGTCTAATCCCAATTTAAAAGGTAGGTCAATCTCATTGCTGTTTTGGAAGGTGGGGGTCAGGGCGTGTAGCCGGTTGTAGCCTGCTCCCCCTGTGGCAAGATTGGGGCTCTGCCAAATCAGTATGATCGGGATTAGCCCAACGGATCATCACAGCCTCGGTGTAATCTGCCCGGACCCCGTCATCCAGATTTGGGAGATTTCAGAGATGGTTTTGAGTATTTCCAAGTCTGAGCAGAGCAGTCTTGTTTGATGTGTTGTGAATGATCATATCTTTGCATTTAGTCCTCAAATGAATGAAACAACGACAGTGAATTAACCACAATACAACAATTAGGCTTCTCCTGTCCTGTGTCTAACACACACACATGCAGGCCTGGATTAGCTTTAGCAAGAGGCTACACTCGAAAGCAAATGGCTGCAGTGTGAAAGAAAACAAACTGAGCATCATGTGTTTCTGCAGCAAAACAAACAGGTGCTGACTGTCACTGGAATCCATCTAGCCCATGAATTACAGACTTGCAAAGTGTATCATCATATCCAAAAAAATCTGTCGACCAAGCTGTCACCCCATCAGACCTTTTTTTTCTTCCCTTCCCCCCCTGCTGAAAGCATGACTCAAGCCTTTTAAAGATGCAGCAGCAGCAGGAGCAGCAGCGACACAAGCTGAGTTCAACTGAGCAGGCAAATTCGTTGCAGGTGTTTGAGAGCACGGTTCAGCGGTGGCTCCATCAAACACAGAGGTGTCATTACAGCTGTGATGTCCAGCTCGACTGATGTGCATTACCAGAGAGCAGAGAGGACCTGACGTGAATGCGCACACCACCGATTAAAGGCTGGGTTCACTGCACAGTGGCAAGAGGAAGGTTGAGACGAAAGGTAATAGGGAAAACCAGTTTAACTCACACAATTAAATGTTTAGAGCCAATCTCAGCTAATAATACCTTTGCTGCATTTCATTCCCCCTCTCTCTGCCTCCCCATTTTCTGTCTCTCTCTACTATCCTATCAATTAAAGGAGACACATTATGCCCCCTTTCCAAAAATTGAAATAGTTCGCAGGTGTCTTAAAGACATGTCTGTGACATACCCCAAGGATCAAACATCACAGCTCTTTTCATCCTCTCAAAACAGCCCTGTTCAGAACGGCTGGTTTCAGAGCCTGTCCCTTTAAATGCAAATTAACCACTGCTTGCCCCGCCCCTTCTACCAGCCCCAGGTAGTATGCAAATTTGAAAACTAATTACATCATTGTCAGACAACCGAGGGAACAGCTCGTAAAACCACGCAAGACAAACACCCAAATATACTGTATGTTAAAGAGCCTTCAAAATTGATATTTCCATAATATGTCCCCTTTAAAGGCAAAAAGCCCCCCCAAAATACTTTAAAATAATAACAATAACAACAAAAAGTGTTAAATGACAAACCCTGTATGTCACAATAACATTGCATCCAAGCTCTCCAACCCTAAGCCTTGCAGTCGGCTCTGTGTTAATACTTTCACCCAGACATGGACCTCGTAATCACTCCCACTGGCAGACGCTTGTTTATGACTGAGCCGGGGACTTGATCACCACTACAGCATCACCAGGATCACAGGAGCAATCCCCTGTCTCTCCAGCACGGGGGTGGGGGACCATTTCCAATTCCCACAACGACGGCTCCTTTTTGAAAACATGGCAGCGTCTGACTGTTTCACCATTTGCTTGAAACGAATAGTAAATGAGATTGAAGAGCATAGAAAATCTAATTACCCAAATCCGCGCTGATCTGGATGTCTGTTCAAAGGTTAGCAGCCACTCATCTGTCTCAGGCTCAGGCAGCAAGGTCAACAATATACCATTCATATAATCACATCACTTAAGGTTATTTATGTTCATTTCTGAGATAAATTTGATTGACATCTTTGTCCAAAATCTCTTTTCCTTCCCGAAGCTTGGAATCCACCTGTTGACTCAACAGTCTGTCATGTGTCGGGGAATTTACTCCCGCCGTTGTTTGATCGGGAAGCTGCTCCCGGACGCTGATGTCAGAGGTCAAAGGTGAGTTTGTTCAGAGCCTGCTGAGGCCAGACACAGGAGCTGATCCTCTCCATCCCCTCAGAGCCCTCTGCTTATAGACACAACAGAGTGACGCCAAAGCCGCCTCGCATGTCGCAGGGATCGCACGGTGCGCAACACAACAAACAACACGCATTCAGTTTGGCTTCAGGAACATAATAGCGTGGCTTAAGGGACAATGACGTCTTCTCCATCTCCACTGAGAGGAGTCTAAATCTGCTGCCATGTGGTCATTGCTTTGTTGTGGGCACTGCAGCTGTATTTACGCCTCAGAAATAACCATCGCCTCTGCTAAAAAATGTCAAATGAATCACTTCCTGTGCTCCAGTTTCACATTTTGTTCTAAAATAAAAAAGCTTGGGTGTTCATAAATGGCAGAGAACGTCTCTATTGAAAAATGCCTCCACCAGATGAGCTCAGCTCTGATACAGTTTTGGAAAATGGGAGCAGTTTATTTACTCGAGGAAGCGCGCGCTGGCACCGACGACCCAGGCCGCTCGTCACTGCGACCGAAGTGATGGCACTAAGGTCGCATAAAACCAGAAGTGGTTTGCGAAAGTGCAGCTTTCCTTGTTTGCAACTGCCAGGAGCGAATAGCAGGCTGCTCGTTTGTTTTTTTTTCTCTCAATGACCGGCCTGAAAACATGACATGAGCGTCCAGTGTGTCTGTCTTGTGCAACAGCTGGACCACCACTGGATAAAGTTTTGATGGATGGAATGTCATCCGCCCAGGAAGACGGCCTCTCAGGGGTACGTACTCTCATCACTCACAACAAACACATAACGTGCGCATGTGTGTGTACACAGCGTGCAGTCATGCACACACACATTCTCCAACATTCGCAGGCTAAAGATGGCCTGTATGTGTGTGTGCTGATATTCCTCTCTGATATAAGCAGAACACAGGAAATTCCTCAAATGTGAAATATGCCTCCGAGAGGCCCGCTTAAAACAGAGACTCGATTTGAGGATAAAGAAAGAAAGTAAGAGGCAGGAAGGGAAGACTGTGTGTGTGTGTGTGTGTGTGTTTTACAGCATGAGAAGGGGGGTTGGGGGGAGTGGAGGGGACTGATGCTATGAAGGGGAATTCAGGGGTGAGAACACAGTCAACTGCTTTTATGGACTTAAATAAATCTGTGCCTGTCTGAGGGCGTGTGCACAATATAGAGAATATACTGTGTATATTAACTGTCTGCCAGGTTGTGTGCATGTGTGTGTGTGCGTACATGTGTGTGTGTGTCTGTGTGTGTGTGTGTGTGTGTGTGTGTGTGTGTGCCCCAGCTTGTGCCTGGCTTTACACTAACCACAGGGTGTAGCCGTGGGCTTTGAAGTCGTCCCTACACCCTGGGCTGAACTCAAACACAGGCTGCCGCTACAACATCCCATATTAATCCATGGAAAAATCACAACATGCGTTTTTTACTCGCAGGGAACACAGCCCGTCTCTATATTGCACTAAAACATTTTTACTGGGTCGAGAGAGCAGAGAAACAGTACACAAGGGTTCAGCGTTTACCATATGGCTGCAGCTAAGCATTATTTATACTTCCCTCCTCACACATTAATCACCGAGCGGATAAAAAAGCAAAACATCACTTCATCCAAAGCTGAGGTGTTGACTTGAAAATGCTTATTTTCTGTAAGCAGTAAAACCAAATCCACTAAACCACAATAAAGTTGAAAATCTTCAGTCCTTGTCTCTGCACTGTGCCCATGGATGCACCGACAACTATCAGACCATTATTTTGATTCTGAAAAACAACTTCGAAATGGGATCGTGGCTGTAAATGGCAATCCGTGACCTCAGCGCGTGTTTAACAGTGGCTTTGGCTCCTTTCTGTAATTTCCAAGGCTGGACATTTTCTATTCTTTCCTGAAGCCTCAAAACAAACAGAAATGATTCATCAAAACACAAGAGACAATCCAAAAGGTCGCAGATGCTGAGCCCAACGCCTACCGAGTGCACAGAAACTGCGAGCCGGATCAAAATGGGAATAAAACAATGGAGCGATGGTGCTGAAATAATAAAAACACAATTCCGTTTATTGCCTCCTCTTCAGTGCTTCTGATCTTTCCTCGCTGATGTCGTCTCTCAGCAGATTCGCTGAAAGGGCAGGTGAGCAGCAAAAGGTAAATGGCTGTAATTTGTTGCAGTAATTTGTGCGACTGTGTCTAAGCTTCTCCATCCCGTGTGCCATCTGCTCTAAATTAGCACCTACACGGGGGTGCGCTGAGATTTGGGCACCAGTGGTCGGACGCTGGGGCTGAGAAGTCTGAAGCTCCAGCAGAGGAGGACAGCTGGAGATTGTCTCCATGGAAACAGCCCCAGCTCACAAAGGTGAACATTTAACACTAGATGGATGTTTTTTATTCTCAAATAAGCCAAAGCAACAAGGCCTAACCATACCCCCCCAATTAAAGGAGAATTCCAGTCATTTTCTAAGTAACGCTCTACAGCTCTAGGTCCCCGAGGAGGAAAAAAATGAATTTGGATGGGGAAAACAGCATGAATATGAATATAGCTGCTTTTTCCCCATCGAAAATAATTTCTTTCCTCCTAAATCCATGTTTTCCTCGCATTTTTGTCTTTGTTGATATGGAAACAGTCCCAAGCTCGACAGACTGGAATTCTCCTTTAATATAAAAGGAGGCTCCACATGCTTGACTTTTACACTGCTGACTTGTGTCATCAGAACAGACATGTCATGACCCCCTCCCGTGTTCCACCACCACCTCATTTTAATCCAGGAAAACCCCTGATAACCATATATATCTCATACCTGCAAAATCTTTGCATCAGGCAAAATAAGAATCAATATAATATCCAACACAAAAAACCTGACTGTTTCCAGCTGTTGGAAACACCACTACAGATGACACCGGAGCATTAGCAAGACGTGAGGTTAATTAAATTCTACTTCAGCCCAGATGTTTGGATGTTTCTCCAGGGACGAGGTGTGAGAAGCAGGAGATAAACCCTGTAAAGCTGCCGTGGCGTTGGAGCTCACAGGAGACAGGACACACGTGTCACTGAGGCCGAGTGAGGAGCGGAAGTTTCTGGAAGTCATCAGAGACAGAGGCTGGGTGGAGGGGGCCAGCTGCACACTTTTTACTGCTGCACTGGTGGGAGGGAGGGAGGGGGTCTCAGCTCCCACTGCAAATGCATGTGGACTTTGTGATATCCAAACATGCATATACATGATGTATAGATATACAGTACAGTGTCTGTTCAGATGAACACAAAACTGGACGTCAACACAGAGTCACATCCTGGGCTGGCGGGTCAGTGGCCCCGGCGGGCAAACACGCAGCTCGGTACTGCCAAGAGTAAATACTAACAAATGACAAACAAACACAGACAAACACATCCCAGAGTTGGAGTCAACAGCTGTCAAAAGTCTTATGGGGCAACCCTGTCATTCAGGTCCCCGCACGAGAAACCGCCCCGTCAGTGAAGCATCCAAGAACAAGCCAGCCAACACTTCTCTCTCCTCCAACTCCTCCAACTCCTCCTCCTCCTCTCACTCCCCTAAAAAAAAAAGAATGAGTCATGGTCGGAGGCTTGGGAATAGAGATGATGTTGATGTTTGGCTGTGCTGAATGGGGAAAAACTACAAGCACCACCCTCGTGATAAATGAATAATGTGTTTGTTAATGTTTTGACGTCTTTCCTCGCCTTGAAAATACGTCTACAAACTACTACCAGGGGACCAGAGTCCCGTCACTAGGGAAGACTCTACCGTAAGAATAAAGAACTAAATGTATGGAAAACAACCTTAGCAACACTGACGGCATGTGACTGTTAAAGGTTTAGTTCAACAATTTAGCAAATTGGCCCATTGTCATAATCCCTATTGTATAGGAGCAGGTGCGTTACCTTTAATTGTCGGTGCAAGCTATTTTTAGAACGGTGGAGCAGAGCCGCGAGCTGCTCAGAGCTACGCTACGGAGGTTAATGGGATTTCTTGGTTTCCCTCATCAAACTCATTAAATCCAACAACTCCACAACACAATCCAACAACTCCAAAATGCTCTTGTGGACAAGTTGTGACCTGCACATTCACCACGCTATGAGATAATAACAGAATGTTACCAAACAGAGTTGTTTTCAAGGCAAATGCAGAGACTGCTCGCTGAAAAACTGCCCCTGACGGTTTTGCATGAATTTACCTCAAAAACAACTCTGAACAGCATGCTAAACACTGGAACCGACAATAAATAAAAAGCAGGTGTGGACAGCTCCTGCATGAGTGATGATGTTGCCATACAACATCATTCATATCCACTCAACTCAAACAGACCACCTTTCAAACTGCATTTTAATAACAAACATGGATGCTAAAATGTGAACATCTATCGACAGGAAGCTTCTCAGCAGCGCTTTCACCTTGAGGTACACTAAGTGCAGGGCTATTAGTGTAAGTGATACAGCAATATTGTGGTTAGAGTGAGAGCAGAGCCCGGATGGCATGCAGGGGGGAGGCAATAATGTACGAGCTGGCCCTTAAGGCTTCACAAGTAGGCAGCTATGGGAGGTCAGCAGGGAGGGGAGGGGAGGGTGTTGTGTGGGAAGCTTTCATCGGTTCACATTAACAAAAGAGGAGCTGGAGTTATTAAGAAAAAAAAAAGCGAGGAGCAGCATCCCAGGTATAATGTACTGGCACGGGGTGCAGTGCGGTGGCGCTTTAACGACTTCCTGCACTTGAGAGACTCAGAAGGTGAGGTCATTCTTCATTAACTCACTCCACACTTAACTTACAGGCTTGGAGCTCGGCTGCAGCTCAGGACATGTCTCTCTGATTACTTATGTGGCCCTTTGTCAAGTCCGATTCGCCGTTAGCTGCATGAAAATTGATCTGCGAGGGCGTCCAGAGCCGCATTCAATAAAACAAGTCAACTCATTGCGCTGTTTAATCTCCGCCATAGGTTTGTGTGGGGTTCAGGAGGCGGATGTTATTTGGTGGCTGCGATGATCCTTTTGTTTCCATGGCACTGAGATGAGTCGCTATGGCTACGACTCCACCGGGGGAACAAAGTTAAATGAGGAAGGAGGACCTGTGCGCGGGCACGGCGGGGCTCTTTATTACCACAGAGAAGATGAAATGGGAATTGAGAAGCAATATAAGACTACAAGTGAATTCACAGAGGTGTTGAAAGCCATGACTGTTCATCAACTGCTTTTATTAACCTGCAGGTACCTGTTGCGTGATACATTAGTGCAAAATCAAGATTTCATAGCAACACAATAGACATTTAAAGCCAAAAAATGATTCCATTCCATTATTTTGGGTGGTGCCATAATTCTTGATACAGTAAATTTTATTTTGTACTCTGTCTTGTCTTATCCTCTTGTTTGCCATTTGTAATTTTATGTTACATTTCAACTTTCATCCATATTTTAATTAATTCTTCAGTGCAATTTTGATGCCATTTGCACATGTAACTAGTAGTTCCTTTTAAAATACATATACAGTAGGATGGTGTATGTTAAGTGATGAGTGTAGGAATGTACAAAACATTGTGTGTATTTTATGTTTTATGGACTACAGATGGGAATTAGCTCTGTGCTTAATCTGGTGCACCCATCTTTTTGTTGAGTTTTTTCCTTTTTAAAAATGATCAATGTGCTGTAATGCATTAAATAAATAAATCAATCCCTAAATACAATCAATCAATGTCCGTGTCTACAACCAAACTGCATTTCAAAATCAATTGACAATCAATTAAGGTGCACACACCAAAAACATCTAAACAGCTGGAAATAGCACAAAGGTCAAACCAAACTCAAGAGGACACGGGGTGAAATGAAAAGTTGAGAAGCTCCTTGCTAATGCTGGGTGAAAGTGATGACTCAGTCAGAGTGACAGAGTGCCCTATAGGCGCAGGTGAGTGCATCTGTCAGAGGGGGAGACACCGAGCGGCTCTGGTGTCGGTGCATCATCAGCAGTGACACCGGCTCAAATGCGACTGACTGGGGTGTCACTTTTGCTTTCCACCAGCTGCCACACACACACACACAAATATGCAAACACAGTGCCGCATGCAGACGCAGTCACATGTGGCAGAGAATGACGCAGGGCTGGCTCGACCAGACCTGAGCTTTGTGTGTTTTCATCACTGGAGATGCGGGAGGAGATTACAGCTGGATCACAACTGTCTGCTGACGGGACGCCGCCGCCGCCGCCCAGCGCAGGAAATAGCTGGGCTCAAGACGACTTGAGCCTCTGCAGATAAAACGCAATCTCTGTGTCTCCTGGTTTGAAGCTGAGCTGAATTAGTAGTGGGAACACGGAGAGATAAAAAGCTGATGTGCATCATCAATCTGAATCTATACTTCCCTTTTGTATCAACTCTCTGTTGAGGTGTCATCACATCTGTGCTGGGAATATAGTGTAGTGTGAACTCTGTGGGACATTTTTCATGGCTGTTATCAGAGCGGCGATGTTTGCATTCTTGAATATGATACTGATACTCTAATGTATAATGTGCAACTCTGTCTCTATCTGGGTTTTCCGAGGTGTGAGAGCACCATTGTTCATTTGGAATAACACCTAACTGCCTGCTCTGTGAAAACCATGTGTGTTCACTTTTCATTAAAGAAGAAAAACAGCGCTGATTTGATCCAACAAACCCTGAAGTTATGACCTCAGTAGCAGAAAAAGGTCTCTCTTCATGAGGCTGCGACCACACCTTGGCTTGGGCCGCGACAGGAGCCGTTTCATCCAACACTAAACAGGACGTATAATATTCAAGACAGAAACTCAGCTCTAAATACAGGCTGCGAGCACGGAGAGGGACTTCCAGCTGTGACTGCCAAAATACTCTCTATTATGTCATGCTGGAGCTGCAAATCCCACACACACACACAGCTGAGGTGCAGCCACTCTAAGAGAGAGAGAGAAAAAGTTTGCAGAGCGTTCCCACTCAAACAAGTGGGAGTTAAACTCCCAGTGATTCTCAAGTTACGTGTAAATCACGTCTGCTTCGTTTGATCAGTTAGGGGGGGGGGGGGTGGTCCACGATGTTGTACCGGTGGTGATTAACTCATCTGCCCGGAAGCTTCTTTGACCAAACAACGTGAGGGGTCATTCAGAAAATAAGCTCTATTAAGCTACGGCCCATTGCCCGTGGACAGAGGAGGCAACTTCTTAAGATTCCTGACCCCTGTGTGTGCATGTGGGTGGGGGGGAGGATGCAAAGGTGGCCGTCACCCTGGCTGGCCCCTCAGGGATTTTCCTCGCCACCCCACAGGGGCACATCATGGACACGGAGGCATCACGTGCAGCTTCTACCCTGAGGTGGAAAAAGCAGATGGCGGTGGGGTGTGTGTGGGGGGATTAGCATCTGAATGTGGGCATGCAGATCCACGGGGGGTCTCTCCCCACTCCTGCTTCCCCATGGGGGATAGGTGAGCTGAGGAAAAGGCGGCGAGGGAAGGACAAAATCAATAATTGGCAACCCACGGCGTGCAGACAAAAGAAAGCGGGGGGGAAAAGCTGGTGGCTTATAACAGTCATGCAAAAAGAATCGGCCTATTACATTTTATCAATCAGAGTAAGCCGCCGAATGTTTTTTTTTGTGTGTATTTGTGGCGTGCAAAATCTAAACAACACAAAAAGACACCCGCATGTACAGTAGCTGATAGTGATCAGGCCTAATGCTCCTGCAGACATGACAGCAGCAAAGATAACATCAGGACACAAACTCAGCCAGGCTTTGAAGTTCAAGTCTGCCGTGTTTGGACTCGAGCTACACGCTTGCAAAAAAACATGCAGGTATCAACAGTGTGCTGTGTTTCTTTACAAAACACATTATCAAAAAAACACCTACAGGAGGTGACCGACAGGAAAGCAACTGCAGGAAATGTTAGAAATATACATTCTGCAACATTTACATCTTCTAATGCGTAGACACACAACACGGCACGGCGGGATTTGGCCTCTTCCTGCGGTAAAAGGAAAACTCAGGCAGTTCAGATGTAGAGGTGAGACACAGAGGACAGGTTTGCTGCTCCACAGAGATCTGTTGCTGTACAATCCATTAAACCTACACGCAACGTGCACTGAATGTGAATTTTTATATGGAAACTGGCGGCCACAGTTATGTGCCATATGAAGCACTGAATAAATGCAAACTACAGTGGTGGCATGACTCATATAAAAACACCAGACAACTGTACTGTGGTCGGCTGCCACTTAAAATAAACTGCTGCATTAACTCAGCGTTTGTGTGAGCCAATCTAAATGATTCCACTTTGTCTTCAATAACAGGTTTTTATGTGCTTAAAAATCATATAATTAATGTATATAATGATGGCTAATTGTATCCAAAACCAGTAATGACAACATGGCGGAGGCTGGCACCGACTCTCATGAGAAAACAGAGATCTGGGCAGCGTGAGGTCAAGTTCTTCCCTTTATTACCAGTTTATCACGGGCCACTGTCAGCGGGAAAAAAAGAGCAGTAACACTGGGTCAACAGCGGCCGCAAATACAAATCTCCCCTGTCACAAATCTTATTCTTGCAGAGAACAACAACTTTCCTCCCCCTCTGAAGCCATTCACAAACATCTGGTGATGCGCCAGTGGCTCCTTTTTCTCTAGCGGGATTTATGCTCTTTGATTTAATGAGGTGACCTGAGGCAGTCAAAGTCCTCCCACTCTCCCCGCCGCCATGGGGATACATGCACCGTCATACACGCACCGACTCCTGAATCACCACGGCTTGGTCTGTTAAACGCTGTAGCAACAAACAAACAAGTCTCTTATATTAACCTCTGATGTATCAGGGTTGTGGCCTTATCAGGGAAATCCCTGGTTGAAAAGAAAGGTGAGGAAATGGATGGGAAAAGATAGGAGGAAAGCGAAATAAATGCTATTTTTCAGGCTCCTGCTGTATGCTCCTTACTATGGAGTGAGGCACAGGCAACACAGAGGGTCTTCACACACTGGTACTCAAAAGGGTCATTTGAGGGGCTGGTTTCCATGGCAGGGGTTGCCGTGGTGAGGGGGGCCCTTGATAGGTCCCAATGGGGCAGTAGGAACGGTCAACGCTTCAAAACAACACAACAGACAGTGCAGGCAGGAGGATACTTGTGAATGAGAGACCCACTACAGTACAGTGTAGTATCAGAACTGCCTGAGATAAACAATTATTCTCCCTGGAGAGTGTTCTAATCTCCATAAATCAATTGGTTAATCCATCTAATTCAATATAAAAAGATGGAATCATCATGTATTTGTGGGTTATGTGTTATTCTTTCATTTGGATAGGCAATAAAAATTGAATACATCTATTTTTCCTGTGCTAGCACCATTAAATATTTAACTTTATTCTAGGGTTGCAAAAGTAAAAGCAGTTATCTTGTCTAATATAGATCTGCACCATAATGTTTGGCACTTGATGCTTCAATGATGAGCTCCAGTGAATCAATTCTGTCAATGCCCATCCACTAAATGAGTAATCAATCAGGGGTTTACAGGTGGATTACTGTAGGCTACATCCTGCATGTGTCTTTCTGTCTACATGTCTGAGAGATGACGTCGGATCTGCGTGTAAAGCCCCCTGTCTTCAGACACATTCAGCGACAGTCAGTCCCAGTAAAAAGCCCCCCCCCCCTTCCTGGAAGGCAGCCCGAAGGGTCCGCTACACACACACACACACACACTCAGCTGCTGTGTTTCCCGCAGCCCAAGTTAAGAGACAAGACTTTGCAGGAACGTGATGTACCAATCGGACGCATTCACGCTGCCCATCTGTTTCTGTGCTTCACAGTGGCTTTACAGAGCTGCTGTGTGTGAAGGGGGGGTTCCATTCATCCAAAATCCGCCTCTAACAAGCAGAAGCACACAGGAACAGAGATGCATCATGTGCACAAAAAAACATGCATGCACTAACACAGTTATGAGGCGTTCTGGTTTAGTTTAGGAAGCTCCAGGCCCTGAGAGGCAATTTACACAGAATCCTTTGGGACTTATTTCCATGACAATGCATTCCAACCTTAATGGATCAGCTGAAAAACACACTCAGATGAGATGTAATTGAGAAAAAAAAATTAAAATTGTTCATAAAAGCATGGAGAAATCTGATCTGGAGTCTGCATGTTCCAACAATACATGGTCCTCCACAATGAGGCTCATTCATTCCTCCGGCGCGCTTCAGTCAGTGTGTTAGCCTTCGACCCGCCGCCGGTTCGCTGTTTGCAGGAAAAGGATGGGGAGAAAACAATCTAGCTGTTTAGCTCCAACATCTGGAAATCATAAAGGGCTCGGGCGCTACGTAGCTTAGCCGCTACGCTAAGCTAACAGGAGGTCCCCGGCCCATTCAGGAAGGAGCTAAGGCTCATTAGCGGTTTCTTCCCAGCGTTGGCCCCGGTCAGAGTCCGAAAAAACGAGAACCAGTAACGACTGCAGCTCCTGGACTATCATTTTAAGCTGCTATTAAGTTTTTAAATAGGTCTGGCTTTGATGGACAAGAGAAATAGCACTTTGAGTGACAGAATTTCATTTTTCCCCCTCCTGCATTTTGAAAATCTCACGCTTCATGGAGGGAAAATTGAACAGGAGATTGTTTTAAGATGTGAAGAAGCAGCGTCTGTGCTGTACATCCTTAACACTCTGCGTCCCGGCCAACTGCAGACTGAAATTTTATGCATTTTGCAAAATGCGTTTCATTGAAATTTCCTTCAAATCCAGCCAAGCTTCATCCCTGCGCTGACATTAAAACAGATGCAGGAACAAGCTGGCAACACACATGACATTATCCAGGATATGTCAACAGCCCAGTTGCCTGCATTCTTGCACCCCAATTAGGGGTGTGAAACCTCAAGCAGCAAGTTCAAGCTGGACTATATATCATAACGCCGCTGAGACAGAGACACATAAACCTCCTGTAATAGCTCCATGTGAACATAGAGCACAGTTTTACTTTGGAATGCATTGTTGGGCTCTAGTCCACAAAAACTAATCTATATAAAGACAGCTTCTCCAGAGGAGGGAGACAAGTGAGAGGCACATGGATCAACATGGAGTAGATTCACTGTGATCAAGGCCAAGTGAGCCGCTCTGGTAGGCGGCTTGTTTTCTCCGTCTTTCAGAAATAAACATCATTCCTACACACTCCCGTTGCTTCTCCGGCCTCTCATGCACAAGCTCTGCCATCGGCGTGCTGACCTCATGGATTAGCTAACATGGTTACGACACAAAAAATCAGAAGCCGGGGAGCTGTGGAGAATATTATGGATGCCAATTTCTGAGGGTGTTTCAGTGTAAGAATGAGCCTGCATGAGTGTCCTCTCTGTCGATGGGCATCGTCCGTGAGGAATGAAATGCGACACTGGCTGTCAGGGCTTGTTTGAGAGACTGGCTGCAAGTCAACCGTAGACAGAGCTTCAATACAAGGACGAGCAGGGTGGATGAATGGTTAGAGGGACCGTCCTGCACTGTGGAGGTCCCAGGATGGATCTCGATGCCAGATGAACAGCTTTTTTTATCGAATAGAAAACTTGCATCCTTGACTCTGAAACAATGGATCACACAAAAGTCTTGTTGGCTCCTGCGCTCCACATCTCATGCTCAATTAAAAACACACAGGACTTCATTATGACAGCTGTTTCAGCTACATCTGGAAGGCAAAAATGTCCATGCTGCTTGAACATGATGCATTACCACAAGTGGTAGGGCTTTTCCCAAAGACGTCTATCCCACCCCATCCCACGTAATGTTTGCACTTCTGCACCAGCTGTGACATGTTACTCGTAACATGCAATAAGCTGAGGAGCATGCACATGGAGAAAGCTCTTCCAAAGATTCCAAAGAGGCCTTGAGCGAGACAGTCACAGCTCCCCGACCTTTTCATCATTAATTAATTTGCCACTTCTTAAATTGTTTGGTGTGCAAAACATCAAAACACTGTAGAGAATGTCAAGGCACACCATCTAATGTTGTCACGCAATGTCAGCGATACCTTCACTCACCCTGGTAGATGTTCGAGTCAGATTCTTGTTCCTATCGATATTTATTCTTTCTTCTATCCTACCAACAGTATGAGAGACAGGATGTGCGTGTGAGAAAGTGTGAAATGTGTGTGTCTACACGGCACCATATGCAGGTCAGCAGGCCATTTGGTTCCTGTGACGTATGGGAATTAGATTAGGTCCCTCTCGTGGTCCAGACTTAATCACGCACGGAAGCACAGTTCTGCCAGTTCCCATTAGACACCTGTAGAGCAAGAAGGCCTCAGACAGGAGGAGCAGCAGGGGCCTGAGTCCTCAGACACCTGGGGTCACCTACATCGCTGACGTTAAACCAGACAGCACCCAAACAACCACAAAACAGAGATCCACATCATCTTCCAAAACCCATCATGGTACACTGTAAACAAAACGCTCTCCATTGGTCAATCCGCAAACAAAAATCCAGAAACCGATCCTTACTCTAAACATTGTTCCAATACAATCCCTTCCCACGCCGGCCAAGATGGCGTGTCTCAATTTCAGTGGAGCGCGGAGTGGTTCTGTGGTTTTGGGGCTTTTGACGGTGCACCTAACCAGAACTGACGTTGGTAAATATACTTAACGTTCCCGCGTGGTGCGAGGGAGGCGGATTGGGTTTCCTGGTGGTTGGAGAAGCAAAGACGTGGCTAAATGTATGGCTCACACACACACACACACACACACAGAGCTATACACAACTATTATAGCTTATGCAAGTAAACACACAGACACGGACCCAACCTGTTGTGTTGTTATTAAGGTCATTTCAATTACTCCACCAGTGATTAGACTCAGGCCAATCTGGCCTGACAGGGGCTTGTCCTTTGTGGAGCATTACTGTAGGTGAAACCTGATACAATCTCAACATGTTCTTCTATAATCCACCTCCATTTGGACCCCCAAGAAGTTGTGCAGATGAATGATTGTATCCCGTTTGGATCTTATTGGGAAAGCCACAACCAATTGTATATGAATTATACATGAACATAAGTATGTGTTGTTATTATGAATTACTTCCAGCTCGTTTGATGCATTGTATATGAGGTTCACAGGCACCTATCAAGCAGAAAGCCAATGGAAATCAATAAAAAGGACTAGTCCAAACACTATACACTGATATAAAGGAATGTGTTTTACTAACAGGAACCACTTTATGTACAATTATGGTACTTTCTGATCAAATGGAATCCGACTGCATAAGCAAACATAACATATTACACTGACTAATCTGCGTCTCAGGTTGCAGGGGGCGCAGCAACCTCCAACATCATCAGCATGGGAAGATGTTGTTTTCATTACATTCCTTGTCCATAGCTGGGTCTTATGAGCCCGAGACTGGAATGTGCAGATGTAAAAAACTGGAGTGAGCGTTAATTCCTTTTCATAAAGGCATGTTTTCACATCCAGCCATGGGGGGAATCTTTATAGCTCCTCTTTCTCCTCGGTGTGTGGAGGCTGAGGCGACACTGAAAGGAGGCGGGTTTGGAACAGATCCACGCTTAATGGAAGTCTGGACATTTCCAGATCATTATCTATTGCTTAATATAAAATGACATTACAACCCATCATGGCAGGAGCTCCATTATAGGGAGAACCAGGATTTGGTTCTTTGGTAGCTTCCATCTGCCATCAGATAACCATTGTGATTAATGTCACTTATTTATAGTTAATAAATTAAGAAAATTGAAAATACATGAAGCCTTGCAACCTTTTGCTGATGCATGGTGGGAATGTCTGCAAAAGGCAAGTGGATGATGCCAACTGGGAGCCGGGCTACTCCCCTATTCACAATGCATGAATGGACAAGACATTAGCCAAAACATAAACGCGCTGAGGTGATCCTAATTTCATTAATCTGCACTTGTATTCAATGAATTCACTGTCTTTTTTTCTCCTGCAAGTGGAAAGCGCTGCGCCGCAGTGGATGCGCTGAGGAAGCCGCACCGGTTTCAGCACCATGCAGGCGTGGACCAGAACAAAAGGCGCAGGCTGCAGCCGCAGCAGCAGCAGCGGAGAGATGAGGCGCACCAGCCGCGCGACACAGCGACAAAAGCCGCAAATAACACAAATCAACGCAGGGAACCACATCAACACAAAGACAGACCACAAATTTAGATACAAAGCCCCCGAATGAGATATTTACAACATCAAAACCCCATGATTCATATCTTCATATCCACACACATTGCTCCACATCACAGCATAACGTGCTTACGCAGAGCATCTGAGGATTAGTGGACAGCACAGCCAACATTAAATACACACTTTGACTTTTTATAGAAACTTTAACAGATGCCACTAATGCATTAAAATGACTGAAACTCTGCGCTGATGCTGAGTGCGGTGATTCTAACGCGTCTTTTCCTACGGGTTAATTCCAAACAAAAAGTGGTTCATCAGCTCTTACCTGGAGGTTTAGGCTGCTGGGCGGCACTAATACACTTGTGAGTGAGGAGAGCTGGAGTGACAATGAGAGCGGTATGGGGCCCTCTGATCCCTCCCATCGCAAATTAAGCTACCGTAAATGCAGCAGTGCAGGCGCAACTGGATTGTGTGGCTGCAACATGCATTGCCAGACAATCCCTCATTGTTGCTGCAGGGTTTTTGTTTTTTAGTGGAGCATGTTATTGTGTACAAATATGTGACAAATGCATGCAAAAGCAAACACTGGTGCAGACAGGGGTACAATAAATACAGCAGGTGTCATCTCAATACTGTAACTGGCTGGCTTGTTGAAAGGAGGGGAAGGGCTAGTGTCAGCGGTGGAAGTGAGTGCAGAGCTGGAGCGCTGGGGTGTGGCTGTTGCTGAGGAAAAGATGGAGAGGGGAGGAAGAGGAGAGAGTGGAGGAGGAGGAGGAGGAGGGGGGGGGTGTAAAGTCGACTCAGTGCCAAGGGGAGAGTAGAAAGGAGGGGCAGGGAAAGGGAGGAAAAAGGAAAAAGACAGAGGGAAAAACGAGGGAGAAGTGAAGGAGATGACAAGAGCAAAAGGAAGGTAAAGGGTAGGGGATGCATCAGTGGAGAGTAGCTGCACTTCTGTCCCCCCAGGTGAAGAGTGATGGTGGTGATGGGGGGGGGGGGCTCTCTGCTGTCTGCGTCTTGACGGTCAGACTCTAATGCAGCTCTTTTACAGCCACATGCACCAGATTCAAAAGGATAGTGCACTGGATTACAATTGTGTATTCAGGATAAAAGATACTGACACTGGTGGATGAAGATTTGAAATCTATAATAAACAGTGATTAAAAAAGAAAAAAAAAAGAGGCTTACAAAGTAAATGAATAGAAAATATGGCTGAAACTTTGTAAATATGATTTAAATCATCTACTCACATTCAACAGTCTGCTCCTGCCTGCTGCATGTGTTGCAATGGAAACAAATGAAGTCTGGTCGTCTGTCATTCTCCTGCCAGCTCTCCATAAACAGTTACTGCCATCTGTTGGTGGGAAGGGCACAGTGCAAGAGGGACGCCAGTGCTCTGTTACAAAGACTTTCCGTCCCTGAACTGACCTTTGTTCTTGTCACAATTCATTTCCCCTCCTTCCACTCCCTTCTCATTCTAATAGGCACAGCGCCACTACTTCCTGAATTTAAACAAGCTCCTTTGTTTCCTGTCTTACATTATTGGACAAACTGATTACACCTGGATTAATCAGTTTGTCCGATAATGTTAGACAGGAGATAAAGGAGCTTGTTTTGTGAGTGGAGCTGTGCATAAAGCCTCAGGCAGAGATGTACAAAGCAAAAAAAAAAAGCCTGAATTTGAATGATTTTTCTAATACAAATAAGTCAAAACCAACAGAAAACACCATCAGTCTTAATCAAATATGCAAATTAGAAACTGCATTTTATTTTCACTTCCACTGGTCACAAAAACATACTGCAAGTTTATTTCATTAAATAAACAGTCACAGTGTGTGAAGACACTTTCAGTGTTGACAAAAAGGCACAGAGATATGATATATCCACCAGCAATACTCTCCTCAGTCACTACAAGTACAAGTAACCAATAGGACGGATTTCTTTACAAAAATATTTCCAGGGAATTTTAGCGGGAAGTAAAATATATACAACTACTGTATAACTACAGTGGGTGGAGACAGATGTGAAGTTGAGTTATGATTTTAGTTATTAGTCTAACTCACTCCTGATTAAAGCATGTTGTTGAGAAGCTGCTGAGCTCTGTAAACCTACAGACATGGACAGCCTCTTATTTCATTTTTCCAACTTGCTATAAATAATTCTTATATTAAACCAACACATTAAAAGGCAATGTGAAATTTTAAAAAATGTCTCTTGTAGTGATGAAGCTACAGAGAATTATAGCAGCTGCAAAAACCCCTGAATATTTTGAATTGAGTCGAAGTACACTTCACTGACAAGAAATGTAACTTTTCATTTGTAAGAGCAGGACGGTGTTATTTCTTTTTAAAAGAGTACCAAGTGTCATTTGACGATTTCACGCGTGATTAAACTTTTTTTTTCTTTCATGGCTGTTCATGATCATCTAAAACCTTTATCAGACAAAGTTTGGGCTAAAAACTAACATCTGTGCAAACCACCCCACCTCGCCGACGCTCCTCTGCCATGAAAACCTCTAAATCTGTCACTTCTGGCTGACGATGGTGCGGGCGATGAGCTCCTTCATGATCTCATTGGTGCCTCCGTAGATGGGCTGGATACGGGAATCCACAAACGCCCTGGAAATACAAAAGACACAGATTTAGCAACCTAGCAACCTGGCAACCATCCACGACAGTCGCCGCCCCTCGCACAGGTTTACATGATTCTTACTTGGCGATGGGGAATTCCCACATGTAGCCCCAGCCTCCGTGGAGCTGCAGGCACTGAGTGGCCACTTTGTTTTGGAGATCAGACGCCCTGGAGGGAAGGAAAAAGGACGGGGACGTGAGCAGATGGCAGCGAACGTGGCTTATTGTTTGAGAAGATGATTTTCGAAACAACAAGTCTCACCAGAACTTGGCCATGGAGGCCGTGGAGGGATCCAGCCGTTTGTGAGCGTGGAGCTGAAGGCAGCTGTCGACGAAGGCCCGGCCCACGCAGATCTCGGTCTTCAGCTCTGCCAGCTTGTGCTGAACAGTCTGTGGAGGAAAGTTTAGATGGAATAATATTTTCAAATGTTGCGTTTCACGTTCTAGAACAAAGAAAACACGGGGATTACAGACCTGCAGGTGAGCGATTGTCTTGCCGAAGGCTTTTCTCTGCATCACGTAGTTCCTGGTTTCCTCAAACATGAACTCACAGCTCGCTATGGCCATGTCAGCGATCATCAGACGCTCCTATTCCAAAAGAAGAGCGAGAGATTGGACATTTATTTCAAGTAGATATATCTGCGATAATTACACTCTCAGTAAGTGTTCAACACTAAACTTCTTTTTTATCATCATCTTCTTATTGTTTTCCTTTTGTTTCTTATCATTTTTACCCCCCCTCTTAAAGGGATAGTTCAACATTTTGGCAAATTGGCCCATTGCCATAATCCCTATAGTTTTAGGAGTAGGTTCATTCTTTTTAATTGTCGGTGCAAGCTATTTTTAGAACGGCGGAGCAGAGCCGCTAGCTGCTCAGAGATACGCTACGGAGGCTAATGGAATTTCTTGGTCTCTATATGTTGTTTTTGTCAAGCACTTGGTAAACTTGTGTTTTTAAAGGTGCTTATATTTGGCTCACCTGAGGCAGTTCTTTCATCAGGTAGAAGAAACCCTTGTTGAGTTCTCCCAAGAGGGCGCTGGCTGGGAGCCGCACATCCTCAAAGAACAGCTCAGCGGTGTCCTGAGTAAGAAGAAGCAGCAGAGAGAGGAGAGATGAAGTGCACCGACGTCAAATCTTTGGCAGGATGAGGGAAGATTGATGGAAACTCTGTGTTTCTAACCCACTGAGCACCGGTACCTGGGCTTTTAGGCCGATCTTCTCCAGCTTGCGTCCCTTCTGGAAGCCCTTCATGCCCTCCTCCACCAGGAACAGACTGATGCCGTGCGCGGCCGTCTTCGCCTCACGGTTGGTCACAGTCACCACGACCACCAGGTCGGACATCCAGCCATTGGTGATGAACACCTGGAGACGAGACAAGAAGAGAATTCAAGCTGATCTGCAAAGAAGAGCTGCATCCACTGCTGACGCCACTAAATATAGCCTAAATATGAATATAAAAATGTAAACTAAATATAAGCCTTTTGTTTGTTCCTTTGTTTCATTCCTGCCGCAGTAGCGCCACTTCACTACTTAAGTTCTTTTTACGTTTGGAGTCTGGTGCTCCCTCCCAGATTTTCATTTGAGCATTTCAACTTTCTTTCTCACTCTGCTCAGTGCCTGTAGGTTCTGTGTGCACACGGCCCTGCAGTCTCATGCCCTTTTACGGGCATTGATGGGGCGGTTACCTATGCTAATCATATGTTAATTAGACTCACCTGGCACACGCCCTCAATTTACGAGGAGATGGCATAAGAACACAGCTGCAAACAATTCTGAGGCTTATGAACGCGTTGATGAATCTGACGTAGGGTTTTCTTAAGGAACTTCTTAAGAACAACTTAAGAAAGAATCTAAGAAGGTTCTTAAGAAGATATTGGTGAATGAGGCCCATTGATTCTTTTTTTCTTTGAGCACAACAATGCAAGTATCCAAATGGCAACTTGGGGAGGTGAAAAAATAAAGTAAAATAGAAAAATTAAATAATAAACAGTTTTTGCTTTTTTCCATCACTACCTTGTTGCCGTTGAGGATCCAGTCGCTGCCGTCCTTCTTGGCGTACGTCCTCACACCTTGAAGATCGCTGAGAAAATAAAGCAGTTACATCATCAAAGCTGCACCTCATTATTGTGATGCATGTTGCTTCCTGTCTGTGCTTGAGTCCTGACCTGCCTGCTCCTGGCTCTGTCATTGCGATAGCACTGATGCATGTCCCAGCAGTCATCTTAGGGATGAAGCGATCAATCTGCTCCTTGCTGCCATAGTTGGTGATGTAGGGCATGACGATGTCGGAGTGCAGGGCGAAACCTGGGCCTGAGCAGTTGGAGTACATTCTGCAGGGAGAGATGTCAGTTAAGCCGGTGTTTGATCTCAGGTGTTAGTGTGTTTTTGTTTTTTAAGGACAACTCACTGCTCCTCCCATGTGACGACCGCAGAATACAGGTCTCCTCCGATGCCACCGTGCTCCTCTGGTGTCATCACTCCCAGCAGGCCTTGCTCTCCAGCCTTCTGCCACAACTCTCGGCTCACCTCTCCGGCCTTTTCCCACCTGGGACAAAATAACAGCAGATATAGTGAGGCAGGGAACTTGAACTCACTTTGAATCTCTTCCCTCATGGTTGTTTTGCTCCAGTTTGTGGTTGTTTAGCATGTCTTTGTGTCTTTTTGAAGCTGTGTTGTCATTTTTTTTGCAACAAACAATGATAACAGTGGCTTCAAACACAGGCATTTTGGTAATCCATCCACGCTTACACCTACTCCTTGTGGTGTGGAACCACCTCCTCTTGAAAGAAGCGCCTGACGTTTTGCCTGAAGAGATCATGGTCCTCGTTGAAGATCCGACGGGTCCCAATGTCCATCAGGGTCTTGGCGCTGGAGGTCTCGAGGCGGTTTGAAGGGACGGATTGCCCGTACTCCTGGGCCTCACTGTGCTGTAGTCTGGGAGAGATTACAGAGAGTAAACCAACAGTGATCTGCTGTAAAAATGCACTAGAGTTGAGCTAAAACTGACTGAAAGACTGTACTGTTGATTAAAATGTCAAATGCCTAATATCATGCATAAAATGATGATTATAATTGTTTTAATCTCGTAATTATTACTAAAAGTGCAAGAAGATACCTCTCCTTTAAAGCTGTTTTAGATAAGAGACACTGGTTTTCATTCATTTGGACTTTCAAAGTAAAACTCCATCTGCATCCAGCAGGCTGCATGTTAGCCAGGACTAACGTTATCAAAATAAAGCAAGTGTGCCAAAGGTCGCTGCGACCCACTTCTACTTTTACAGTCGCAAAAACACACACTTCCAAAACACTTTCGAAGTGTATATTACAAATGCAATTTACTTCATGCACATTTAATGAAACTACACAACCAAACAGTTCGTTTATCGTAGGCGTGTGACTGATAGATAGTTATGTCTTATCTCAGAGGAACACCCACTTCTAAAAGTCAAACTTTTTAGATAATTAAACAATAATTTAAGATGCAGGTACCTGGCAGAGGCCGCAGACAGCAGCTGTCCTCGTCCGACAACATTTCTAAGCCCCAAAAGTTGAGTTTGGATCAATTTAGTGACCAACATCTTGACAAAAACACAGCGAACCAAGACAAGACGAAGGACGAGCTATGAAAACCAGGGCAAAGATCGTCTGAAAAGAAGACCTATCACTTCGCAGTCAATTGCAAGCTCCCTCTCTAATTCTCTGTAGGAAAGCCAATAAGCGATATATATATATTTTTTTTTTTACCTCTTTTTGTGCACAATGTTTACATTTTTATGTAAATTATTAGGTTTAGATTCAAATGAAGTGAAATGGATGGAGACTGCTCAGAAACACCTCTAACGTCACAGGGTTGAGGAGTTTTGGTCCGTTCGCGAAAACAGTATCAGAGTGACACCTCCTGTTTCATCATTATCTCAATGCACAGATTTCTTCTTCTTTGAAACCCTTCAGGGCACCGCGCCATTTACATCCGCATTAGTGCCGTATATTGGTCGGAATAAAGTTGCTGCAGAAATATTTTTATTTTTTTAAATATTAAAACATAGTAGCCTACAGTGGTAATAGTTTTCAGCAAACATACCATTAACAATCATATATGACCAAAGTTAATACCGTATTGGCCTAAATAACATGATTGCATGCACTCTGCAGCACTTTCTGCCTTCTCTAAAATAAACCAGACATGTAGCCTACTAGCATTCAATCAGTGATTTATTGATGCTAAAGAATCCTCTTATAATGGCAGATGCATAGATCTGAGATATTTAATCTAATATATTGAAATGTGCTGAATAATGACAGTCTGTGCACACAGTATGCTTAGTTCACCACAGGGGGGCCACAGCTACACCCTGAACTATATTTCCTTGCTAAATCCTTCTATGCATGTACATACGGAGCCCCTAAAGGGACATGGAAGGATTTATTTTTCATAGCATGTAGTATTCGTTTATGATCTGTGCAATTTTTTATTTAATATTTTATTTTATTTTTCTATGTAATTTAGAATATGGCATTTGCATGTGAAAGTGTTTCCTTTAAGTCTTAGTACTGCCTCTTATGCTCAGGATAAAAATTGTATGCAAAGTTACATATGTCCAGATTCAGTACCTGTAAAAGACACTAAAGCTACTGGTCTTACCAGCCCAAGTAAGGCTATTGCTACAAAACCCCTGAGTGCATTTAATGTGTTTTAATATTTATGAATTTATTTGTAAGAGGCTATTTCACCTGTAATTCATCTACTGCATATCTGTATATGTGGTCAATGAAACATCAAGAACCAACCCAGGTGGGATGTACGTTGGAAAAGTTTATTCTGACATTGACAGAGTGAAAATAAATAAAATTTTCCAGGGAAGTGGGAGACGTTTGGCGGTCAATCCACAACCATTCTCCAGCACCTTTGGCATTGCTGGGCCAGTGGTGACGTGACTGAATGAGGTGGCGGTGGGAAGGGAGGGATCAACCCTCACTTGATGAGCGGTCACCCCTTCTCCCCCGTTCCTCACCTCATGCGGTGACGTGGAGACGCGCCCCGGGGGTGGGGGGGTGGCTGGGGGGGAGTAGAGGTCAAGTGATGGGGCACTACAACTGGGAGAACGGAGACGTCCCGAGAGAGGAGGGTATGAGACGAAGTGTAAAGGAAAACAAAATAAACAACAAGATGGGTTTTGCTTCAACATCCCTTGTACATAGTCCTTGTCTTTCCTTGGTTGGTCTTTGAAACAGTGTAGATGTCCTGAACACTGTCGGGCTGTCTGTAGGCGAGCTACAGTTTGTTCAGCACTCCTACTGCTGGCCTCTTACACAGACATGATGTGCTTGACGAAAGCTGGAGGGAGAAAGAAAAACATGTTCAAAAATTCAGCTTCGTATATTCAATAAAAAAGAAAAAAGAAAGAAAAGAGAGCTGAGAAATCGGAGCTCACCCTCATAGTGCACACTGCCGTTCTCGTCCTCCTGGCCGGTCATCAGGGCATCGATCTCAGGCTCGGTCATCTTCTCTCCTGGAGTTGCACAAGGATCCGTGTCAGTGACTCTTCCAATTTCACACGCGCATGCTTTGCGTACCGTGCGTGCCGAAGCACAAACTATATTTGTGCCCGCTTCTATATTTGGGGATGGGCGACTCGAGACTCACCCAGGGTGGACAGCACGATGCGCAGCTCAGCGCCCATGACTGTGCCGTTGCCCTCCTTGTCGAAGACGCGCAGGCCCTCAACGTAGTCGTCGTAGGTACCCTTCTGGAAAGCGTCGACCTGCTTCAGCATGGGGATGAAGGCGTCGAAGGCGAGCCTCTTGTTGGCCATGTCTGTCGAGTTACAAAACGCACAGGGCGTCACGACAAAAGAGGGGGAAAACACGGACCACCTACGTAGGTTTTAAGTTTAAAACTGACACTTTGTTACTTTTTAGGAATGCAACTTTCTCCTACGTAATGTTTTAACACCTACTGCGCCTTTTTGTCTGAAAGCATCGGAAAGCGTCTCACCGTCAGCGCTTGGGTTGCCCAGAATCTTGACAACGTCCTTGTTGCCGGGGTTCTGGCCCAGGGCGCGCATGATGTCGGCCACCTGGTTGTAGGCCACCTGGCCATCACCGACTCTGTCGAAGAGACCAAAAGCCTCCTTGAAGTCTGCCAAAGGAGAGGAGAGAAGTTGGAGTTACTAAATATTAATGGGATCAAAGATTTCATGTTCAATAAAAATGTGAAATATCTGGAGTCACATCAAAACTAGTGATATTCTCTTTTCGCTGTCTATTACACCCATCCCTTTTGGGGTTCCCTTTCTTTCTATTATGGGGTATCTGAGTCAGCGATGGCAGCTGCATGGTGTCACACTGAGCCGAGGATCAAACGCAGCAGAAGCCGCATACTTCCCTCATTGTTCTCAGCTAATTGGGAGCGACAGCTGTATCCAAGCAGAGTGAAAGGAAAGGTACCGACCGCCCGCCTGAACAAAGGTTATCTATTTCTACGAATCCTCCCAGGAAGTCGACACACACTGACCTTTTTCACAGATTAATGCTCCTAATATGTGGCTTCTGTGGAACAGCTGTACCACTGCACCCCAAAAAATAAAACCCTTCTCCATTCCTGCCTCCACATGCATTTCGGGCGACGCTGGGGAGCAAGATGATACTGAGTCGCCCCCCAGACTATATACAGGCATGACCCCCCACCGACGGCCCTGCTCAGGTTAACCAGAAGAATGCTGACTGTGGTGTAACTGACACCTCGTCATACATGATCTGGCAACCTAACGCCTGACATGTAAGTATAAATGTACCAGAATGTACAGGATAAACTCTTTTTTTAGAGTTCAAAGAATTGCAGTGGAAACATTTTTGACAGAAAGGTGTGTCAGAGGAGGAGATCACACCCTTTCTTCTCACTTGGAATAGTTTTTATTATTAAAAAGCCAACGTTACGGTTGTTTAACCTTCTTCAGGGCGTCAAAAAACAAACAAAAAAATGCCCTGAAGACGATTAAACAACCGAAACGGCCTTGTAATAATAAAAAATATTGCAAATGAGAAGAAAGTGTGCGGGAGTTTTTTCGCCAGGGTTCAAATAATTGCAAAATTGCAAAAGTTTTAGTGAATTAACGTTGCATATTAAATATCTAAACAGAAATATTCTGACCAATGGGAGCAGAGGATAAGATGAACTATTCTATTCTATTATTCTAATCAGAATAACAAAATAGGAAAATCAGAGGAAATTCCTTCCACTAAATTTAGAGCATGTTTATAGAGGACATGTCTGTCAGCAGGGGACAAAAGGGCCGCGATGGTGCCCAGGGAGGAGGAGGAGGGGTGTGGGGGGGTCACAGTTTAGATTCCTTGTGTAAGAGGATGCCGTGCAGGCTTGCATCTTGGCCTTGGGTTTAGCACCTCTGCTGTGTAAGGCTCACAAGACAAGGCTGGGTCGGCTTAGAATAGACCGACAACTCCCGACAACTGGACAAGTCTTTGGAATGACGGTGGTCTCCGCTCCGGGGGGGGGGAGGGTTCATCCCCTACATCCACATTTTAGCAGATAATTTAGGACTAAAGGTTGGACTGTGTGACCCTGCAGCTGCTCACTGTGTGGCAATTACTGGAAAAATAACCTCAGACTGAGCTGTGGAGGGCAAAAAACCTTAGAGAAGTGGCTCTGTGCTGCTGATGATGAGGACCCTCACAACTGCTTCTCTCATGTCAAGTTATTATGTAAAAGGATGAAGACGAATCCGGCCGGTTCTCCACTTACCCTCCATCTGGTCAGCTGTGAACTCGCTGGCGGCGGGAGCGGCGGCTGCTTCTTCTGCCTGTCACATGGAAACGGAACAACGCACATACACACAACACACATTTTTGGACACACAGAACACAGAGAAATGAACAAAAAAAAAAAGATGATTTATGAGAACAGAAAAAAAAAACAGCACAGATGAATGTAAGATTTCCTACAACACACTAAATGCATGGGATGTACTTGGATGGTGACATTTACAATCTGTTTTATACAAGTCTACACAGACATTAAGGATAGAAACATGGATTTATTTCAAGGCGTTGCTCCTGGGCCCAAAGTCTCAACCTTGAAATGAACTTTTTTTTTTTTTAATAATTTATTAAGACAATATCAAAAAAAAAAAAGCCAGCCAGTGATTTCTGCTCCCTAGAACCATTTCAGTGATGTCAATAAAGTCCCAAATGTGGGCTTTTTTTTGTAAAGATGGTATCCAATCCCATGCCACAAAGAGTCGTAGAGAGCAAAAAAAGAAAAAAGAAAAAAGGTAACTCCATCGGTAACGCCCCCACCCAGAAGGTCCGAAACTGAATTTTGTACACACCATTTTGGAGAGGAGTTGCTGGACGGGCGGAAAGAAAGGAGATGAGAAGCTGGAAGTCCCAAGACAGAGTGGTCCCGAGCCATGGTCAAAGCCCCCCTCTTATTTAACCCAGGCATGTGATGTCACATATGCTAATGAGCTGGATCAGATGACAGGTTGGAACATCTTTAACTTTCTTAGGGCAAACGGAAAGGAGAGCTGCGTCCTCGGAGCAGTGGGAGTAGGCCTTTAGAAGGGGACAGGGCTATTTTTAGAAAGCCGGAGAACTGTGTCAAGACTCTGAGTCCTGTATCTCAAGATCTAAAACTCTAACAAACTCTTTTTTTTATCATGAAAAATAAAAGTTTTAATTGATTTGACATTTAAAAAAATTGAAATTGCTCTCTGAGGAAGAGATGCACAGTCGATCTGTGATGGTGAAAATGCAAGAAAACGCCTCTACCTGGGAGCGACACCTCAGAACGGCTGCAGACCCAGAGAGCTCATTTACAAGGTGGTATTTTTAAACAGTGACAGCGCTCCTCCTCTTATGGTTAAATAGCAGACCAGCAAAAACCATCCATTCACTCAGAACTAAACTTCTGTTTCATAGACAATACACTGTGGTGTCCTTGAAATCAGATACATGCATATTTGCATGGAGTAATTAAGAGATTTCAAAGTTAATGGGTTTTAGCTGAATTGAACACATTTTAAAAGCATTTGCACTGTGAATTTACTTTAATGGGACCTGATTAAGTTTGTCAGTCATTATGCTTGTTATGTTTAGTCATAGATATTCTAGAACAGCGAGTTTATCCACAGTGCACCTGCTCCATTCTCCTCTTTTCTACTGCAAGCTCTAGAAAACGCTAGAAGCATAATTGAACTGCTCATCATTTAAAAGATAATTGAGTGAAGAAAAAATGTCAATAATAAAAAAATTGAATAAATAAAAGATAATTAAGTGCCACTTGTATGACCTAGATCCCACAGTGGCACCGTCTTATATGTTAATCCATTAGAAACCACTGGAAACATTACATGAAGTTAAATCCATGCTGCTCATCTTCGTGTTGTATTTTAGCCTTTTCGACCACCGCTATATAACGGTACACATATTTTAATATAGCGCATCGATTGCCATGAATTTTTACTGCACTGAAGTTCCAGCAGTCCTGTGTGAGATGCAGGCTGCATCACAAATATCTCCCTCTGCAGTCCCCCCTACCCCACCCCACTACACATACACATACACATCTTTTATTAATAAGCTCAATGAAATATGGGCACTTATGAGTGAATGAATAGAATCACAATAGAAGACCATTAGTAATATTCTCACACCGATAAAGAACAATAATCACTGACTTGGAAAATTGCTGCATGTTTTTCGCTCAAGGACGTTCACGTATTTAAACCACAGTCCATGAATAATGGGTTTGTCTCTGACCCAGGTGAACTCACTTTACTCACAATGTGGATTAATATCAGATAAATAGTTTGGGGAGGTAGTTTAAAGGTCACGAACGCTGACAAACACTCGGCACCGCTGAAATATACAGCCGGCATCAGTGCTCTTTGATTTCTAGAGGTGGGAAACGCTTATGTCATTCCGTAATTGCTTCGGCGTTCCCATGACCAAGGGGGAATCTGAGTAATTAAATGTCAGTGTATTGTTTGACTGGTGTAATCTGCTCAGTCACGCTGTCGTCGGCGGAGCAAACACCTTCGGCTGCCTGAGGATCATCAGTCAATGTGCTGGAAATACAAACATCTCACAGGATCAGACGTGGAGACTGCGCTCTCTCTTATCATTTAGGATCGGATTATACTATACGAGTTTCTGTCTTCTTTTAATGAGTGTCTGTATTCTTTTAATGTGTTATAAGCCACGGCAAAGATGATTTTATGTGATAAACAGACAATAAAGTTTGTCTAATCTAATCTAACAGTCTCCTGCAGCAGGTCCTGCAGAAGAAAAAAGAGTCGGAGGACATTTGTAGGAGCAACGCGTCCTGTAAACCACACCCCTGCACAGATGAACACTATTTTTACTCCCATTCCTGCTGTAGGTGTTCGGTTTCTCTTACACTGGGCTGGTTCTGCAGAGTTGAGAGTTGAGAGGGGGGAGGTGGGAGGAGGGGGGGCGGGGTGGAGAAAATGCTCCTGCTCCTGCTCCTCAAGACCCTCCTGTGACAGAGAACCCACCTCCCAGACCCCCAGCTGGCCTCAGGTCATAAAGAAGCATGGGCAAACGGGGGGGCTTAAAAAAGAGCAGCGGGCGGCATTGTGTCGCTGCTTGGCTTTCAGTTTGTTACATGAGCCTTATTTGGAATAAACAGCGGAGCGGCCGAGCCAAGTGTCCCACGGAGGAAGAGACGGGGGCATTTTAGACATTCGTGGCTTCGCTCGGCGGTGAAACGCCTTAAAGCTCAGTGTTTACAATAAGAAATGTGTCGTCACGTGGTTTTCAAGGACAATTTCTCACAGGTTAAAGTCGTTAAGCGTCTGATGTTGGCAGATTCATTTACAAGTAGTTGTTGTTGGCTCTCTGCTGCGCCCTCGTGGCGTCTCTCTGCAACTGCGCGACGATGCCGAATAGGCCACTGAAATTCACCACAGGGCAACAGCTGTAAAATGACACATGGTTTATTGCCCATACAGTGCAAAGGACAGGCAACAGCTTACACTCAATGTTGTGGGGTTAAGCCCTTAACACAATGACACAGCTGTATTTATCTTTAATGCGTTAACTACTGTAGCTTCGTTGTTTGTGTTTCTCCGAAGAGGAAAAGTCAAACTAAACTAAAACATGAATTTCTTTTGAACATAACAAACTAAGAGTCGTTTTAATGTTAACAAATTCTTTTTTTTCACAATTTTAATTATACACACAAAGAAACCAGAAACAGCGAAAGAAGCTCTCAGCTTTCATATACATCTGAGATATTCATTTGATTAGTATTTATCCTGTTAAGCTCACGGCGGAGAGGAGCAGGAAGAACATGGCACAAGCACTGAAGCGGGAGTCAAAGTCAGTTTCTGTGTGACCTGTCAAACTCTTGGAATATTATTTATGGATATGAATGCAGTGTTTCCATGCGTGTGTGTGTGTGTGAAGTGCGCCCCTTCTTCTTCTTGTTGTGTTTTTCGTGGTGTGGATCGGGACTGGGGTGGGGTGGGGTGGGGACTACCTGGGGGTGGGGGTGGGGGGGGTTCTACACCTCAAACGCGGGGAACCTGGCTTTCATCGGCTGCAGAATGTCGGCCAGGAAGTAGATGGTGCCCGCCATGCCTGCAGACAGAAAGTTATAATCGGTCAGCTCTATTCTGTGATTACGAGCAATATTGTTAAAGGGATAGTTCTACATTTTGGCAAATTCACCTATTGCCATAATCCCTATAGTTTTAGGGGGTAGGCTCATTAACTTTAATTATCGGTGCATGTTGTTTTGAGATCTGCGGGGCAGAGACGCGAGCTGCTCAGCGAACACAATGGAGGTGAATGGTACAGGTCCCCCTGTCCTTCAAAACTCATGAAATACACAATCCAATAACTCCAAAACACTCGTGTGGAGAAGTGGAACTACTTGTGCAGCCGTGTCTGGAATGTAGTTCCGGCTGCATTTGCCTCGAAAACAACTCTGTCTCGCAATGTTACATTATTATTTCATAGCATGGTGAATGTGCAGGTCACAACTTGTCCACAAGAGCGTTTTAGAGTTGTTGGATTGTGTATTTGATGAGGGACAGGGGACCTGTACCGTTCACCTCCATTGTCACTGAGCAGCTTGCGTCTCTGCCCCGCTGATCTAAAAAAAACATGCACCGATAATTAAAGGTGATGAACCTACTCCTTTGACTACAGGGATTATGGCAATAGACAAATTTGCCAAAATGTTGAACTATCCCTTTAATGAGTGAGTAGTAAATGCTGTCACAGATTACCTTCAAAAAGTGAGAAGGGGGTGTCTGGTGTTCTGCATCCATGTCTGCCGTAGTTCATGCACCAGTCTGCAAACTGGAGAGAGAGAGAAGAAGGTGGGGAGGGGGTGGGGGGGGGGGGGGGGTTAGTGTCATAACATTTCTATTGTGTCACAACAGCGCTGTACTGACCAGTCTCAGGGGAACAGCCTGCAATGTCAACAACTGCTAGAAATTGTGCTCCTCTCAGTGAAATCCTAGCATCTGCGGCGGGATCAGATTATGACCACTATGTCACTCCGCTTGCACAGGCAGCATGCAGCAGAGCCGGGGGCCACACATCTGAAGGCTCTATTCCTATCCTCTATGAATAGATTCATATTAATGAAAGTACACGTGGGACTTGCGCCACCTGGAGCGCATCCAGAGAGCGAGAGCCCGTCACCCGCCCGCTTTTTGACGCCGACTGGCACCGACAAAGATGGCGTTGTCAATAAACATAAAGAAAGGCCCCCCTGCCCCTCGTTCTCGGCCCTGCCTCTCGTTTCTGGAATATTTTTTTTCGATTTGGATGCTGGCAGGCTGCCAGAGCCGTGTGTGCTTTGAACAAAGTTTAATACGACTTTCTAGAGCAAGGACGAACACAATCTAAAGCATTAAAATAAAAGAAGAATAAATTGACCTCTCCTGTTTGTTATGGTCATATTATACACAGCGTGAAAAGGACTGCGCATATTGGCTTTGAATTATTTGTTGAAATCGTAAAAAAGCTGTTAAATTCAGCAATTTTGAAGGTTAAAGTGAAATATCTGAAGTTATATAATAGATGTCTATTGTTTTTCACAGTTTTCTTTTTATTAAGATGCTTTACTTTGTTCATCTGCTTCTAAATCCTTCCTAAAATGTTTTTCTTTGGGATTAAATGCTGTTATTTCCCCAACACCAGATGTGCATACAAAGAGATGCGCCCTTCCATACTGTGCATACAGATACTCACTGAACTTCCACGGATAAACAAAACTTTTAAGAAGATATTAATTCCTGCCTCTCCCTCAACTCCGCTTGCTGTCATGGTTCAAGTATTTTGGGCGCTAATTAAGATGGATGCCCCCGCTACGGCGCCACAATTAATACGTGCAGCCGTTTGATCGCTGATACAGCCGCTGCGCTGTGTGCGGATTATATTACACAGTCTCTTTCATGTGCTCTCTCACCATGCAGGCTCTGTAAAGGTGCTTGGGGTCCTGCGTCAGCCGGTAGAGAGCCAGGAAGGCGTAGGCGTTGCCCGCCGCGCCGTGGCACAGCCCGTAGCCCTTCTTCACCAAACCCCAGCGCCACACCATCTCTCCAGACTGCAGGGCCAGCTGCAGGTACTCAGCAGCACCGAACACCTGGAGCAAAAGGGGGGTGGGAATAAGTCAAATTAAATTGGAGGGATTTATGTTTTTCTATATCCTGAAGGCACCAGACTGGATCACGACTGCATATGGGATTAAAATAGATCTTTACTGCACTTCTCCACAAGAGGGCACTGTGACTCTGTCAATCAACACTTCTTTTATTCCCCACCACACTGCAACATCCATGAGTGAATGATATTTATTTAGCTTTATTTTGATTCACAACTGCAGCCTTCACCTTGTACGCCTGCAGGAGCATGTAGATCACCCCCGGGGATCCGTGGCACCAGTGCACCAGCAGGTCCCGGTCGTCCCCGATGCAGGGCGGGTAGTTTCCTGAGGGGAAGCGGAGCCGGCAGACGTGGTCCACGCTGGGCTTCACCAGCCGGTGCACGTGCTCGGCGGCGGAGACGAAGCCCGGCTGCGGCGGGGGCGAGATAAGACCGAGTTTAACGGAGCGTGGAGATGAAACAGGTGGAAGTAACAGGTGGCGTTCATCGCACTCGGCTGCAATTAGTTGTTGAGTCAATTAGTTGTGTGATCAATTTACAAACAACGATTCCAGTAATCAACGAATTGTTTAAGTGCTTTCTCAAGCAAAAAAAAAGCCAAATATTTCTTGATTCTTGGGTTTTAGTTAATTGTGATGAGCATTTTTGTGTATATCTTAAAACAAACTACTCTCAGATTGTCTGGATGGTGCAGGATACACACTCAGCCATCAGGTGATCCTGTTTTACCTGCATGAGGAAGTAGTAGATCCCTGCCAGTCCGTGGGCGGCGCCGACGTACTGCTCCTGGTACCACTCGTACATCAGAGGGCTCTGGTTCTGGACCCTGAACTTCCTGCTGAGGTGCTCGCCCGACGCCAGCACGGACTCACTGATCTGAGGGGAGAAAGAGACTCAGAGACGCGCCTAATCTGTTCGATTGGAGGAGATCGATGGAAGGTAAATTAGAGCAATTGGACTTCCAATATGTGAGAAACCAAACAAATTAGGGCCAATTTGCAAATCAGGGGCTGTGGCCTAGAAGTTAGAGAAGCTGGATTGTAACCAGGGAGTCTCAACTTAATGTTATTTATGGGTCAGTGACAAATAAGGGTTGGCAAGATGAGCAATTCAGAAATATCTTAAAAACCACTTTTAAAGCATGGTTCTAATTTGTTCGTATTCATGTTGGCTTGTTGTCATTTGAAATGACATTTAAACCTGAAAATGTCAAATGGTGTAACCACAAAGGAACATAAATATTCAATATTTTACCCATCTGCAGTGGATTAAAGTGTTCTTATAATAAATATACTTTCTTGTCCACGACAGCGTTTTGGAGTTGTTGGATTGTGTATTTGATGAGTTTGATGACGGAAACTAAGAAATCCCATTAGCCTCTGTAGCGTAGTTCTGAGCAGCTCACAGCTCTGCTCCGCCGTTCTAAAAAATAGTTTGCACCAACAATTTAAAGTAATGAACCTACTGCTAAGAATATAGGGATTATGGAAATGGGCCAATTTGCCATGATGTTGAACTATCCCTTTAATGCTTTTGGCAATGCTGAGCAGGACAGATCCTGAAAACACCACTTATTTTCTAAATAATGTGACGGATTATGTCAAATCTGTCAAGTGAATTACATTTATTCCACATTTGAGTCCAGATTGATATTCCTGTATATAGTCAAGATTTTCATTAATTATTTCCTCCATTTCTTCTTATCCTTAGCCAGACTCCTTCTGCAGTGAAACCCAATCAACTAGAACACAAACAGTTGTCTCAGACTGTTGTCCCACCTGTTGGATGTACTGCAGCGGGATTCTGTCCTGCCCGAGCTGCTGGTTGATGAAGACGAGGGAGTAGAGGTAGCCCACTCGGCCGTACAGCAGCTCATCTGGCAGCCCGCCCGCTCCCTTCACCACATTCTGGTGGTACTGCAGCAGTCTGGGAAGGAAAGCACAGCAACGAGCACAGAGTAATGAGTCAGAAGAACGAGCTTTTATCCTGATCCACTGTTGCACTAATGAACCGGTCTTAAAATAAATAGTGTATCCGTGACAACGTCTCATTTACAGTGCACCTAAATGATCACAATGGCAGCTTTGGCGGTTACATAAACTGAATCAAGAGTGATGCTGACCCACTGTGACATCATCATGCTGCAATCATGCTGATTATAGCTATTGTTGCAGCTACATGTCCCTGGTCAATACATATTTGCTTCATATACTGTTGCTTGATAAAGAAAATTATATATTTGGTTGAATCAACCGCAACACAAAGAAATCAGAGAATGAATGCAACATGATCACCACATCAGCACTACATAAACTGTTTATTTGAACGAACTAAAGAACAGAACGACCTCTGATGTTTTTTATTTCTTATCAGAAAGTTTTATTCGCAGTGAACAACTGAACATACAGTTTGCAATAATGACCGTACTTCACCCAGACTTACCTGTTGATGCACTCATCAGTCTCCTGCGGCCTCTGCATGCGGTGGTAGACCACAGCGGCCACGGCCAGCGGCCCCGCGTCCCCGCACAGGAAGGTGACGTCGTGGCGTCGGGTCAGACACTTGAGGCTGTGGTTGACGTACTCCAGAGCTCTCTGGAGGAAGGACTCCTCCCTGAAGATGTTGTGGAGGTGCAGGTAGAGCAGAGCAATGCCTGTGGAGAGACAGATGGTGATGAAAGAATTTTGTTCAATTATTTTCCTATGTTATTGTTTTTAAACCGTAACAAATTTGATCTTTGAATATGTTGAGTGAGGTTTTCATATAAGCCCTCCTGGGTTTCATACCTCCCATTTGCACATCCCAGTAATGTTGATTGTTCATGTTGTTTTTTTATATGATATTGTTTGTGCTAAATAAAATAAAAATAAAAAAATGAAACCAACCAAAACAACTGGAATGGAACCCGAAGAAGGCAGTGTTTTTTTGCCGCTACGTGTGGGTTGTATCCCTGTTCCACTTTTTACATGCACTAGTCTGTTGTTAAAGCAGAAGTAAGCGATATTTTTGTGTTAATATAAGTCTTAAATAGTTATATCTTCCGACGGCAATCACTTACATAGAGTGTTTGGACCGAAACACGGGTCTCTCAGTCACTCTGCTCTGCTCTGAGCCGAGGAGAAAACTTTTCTCGTATCCTACAAGTTTTATCCAATGAGGAGAGAGAACGGCATGCAGGGCTGTGTGTGCAGCCAAGGGATGCGTGTGAATGTGGTGACGTAGGGACGAGGACCAATAGATCCATGACGAGGGCGGGGGCTGCTAACTCCATCGGCTGACAAGACGTTATGGTGTGTTCAAGGCAACTCGTAACTCGTGTTTTTCCGACCTGTGAAGTCGTACCAGTTCGATCTGGTGTGAGTTCACGGGTCGGAAGTTACGAGTGGCCGTTATAGTGACTTTCACAGGTAAAACAGGTCGGAAAAACACGAGTGGGTTGCCTGGAACGCTACAAAGTCGTAAGTCGTGACGTGAAGCTGTAATTTACGGTTTCAAAAGCCTGCCTGGAACGCAGCATTAGCCAAAACGACCGGATCACTTACTTCTGCTTTAAAGGTTTCATATTTGTAGACCAAAGTGGAAAAAAGAAATATATAGAAGAAATTATCAGAGTAGGCTACATTGATTATGAAACATATAATCTAAATATGTGAATGAATAATAACTATGTGATTTTTGGACAGTTAAGTGGCTGAAAATAATAATGTAATGGTCTGGGGGAGTTCTGATATTACCAAACTATTATAAGATGAATCAACCATGACAATGCATATCTCAATATGCTGCCTAGTGCCTGCCTAAATCAAATAACTCATGTTTATTTGTCTAATAATGCTGCAGATGTTCCTGTTTTAAATCACATTGTGCTGCCTCACTTCTTGCAGTCTCATCAATGCAGGATTCCTTGCCAACAGACCAAAAATGATGTCACTATATGAGAAACAGTCGTGTAACGGTGTCATCATCACCTGCCCAGCCGGTGTAACCGGTGCAATCCCTTGGATCTGCAGACTTGAGCCCATTCTCCATGACAGCTAAAAGCTCGCTGACCTTGCTGCTCACCCTCTGGGCGAACTCTGGTGTGAGCTGAGGGAAAAGAAACATTAAAATAATGAGGCTGGAGAGAAAAAAACACACATACACACACCCTTAGACATTTTTTCTCATGCGTTACCTGTCCATGAGAGTCGAACAGCGCCTGTGTGCACGCAGGGCTCCCATCGTAGTCATGGTACGGATTCCTCAAGGCTCTTGTGTCCATTTTCGCAGCTCTATTAAGGCTACCCTCGTTTGACCCAGATGAGACAAAAACATTAATGTGCAGAGAGATGAAGCAATATGCGGCTAAAACGAGTGAGTTATGGCTCTAATAACGGAACACACGGCCGCGTAATGCAGCAAAACGCGCTCTGCAGGGCTACACACACCCACACACACACACACACAAACTTAGCTCGCTGAAGCTTCTGGTTAGCCTAGCTGCTCCGCTGAAGCTAGCGGCTAACACCCGGCCGTGCAAAATGTGTCTAAAAGGCGGAATAAAACACGGTGCAACCTCATATATCGTCACAGCCGTGCAAAATGCAAGCGCTGGGTCACAGTTAACACAATTCAAACACGGACAGGTACCTCTGTTAGTGCTGCACTGTTGACGTTTGATCTTCTTCGGCTTTGTTTTCCCGACCAGACTTTAAGCCCAGCGGGAACGGTGCTGCCCCCTGCTGCCGCGGTGGGGTTACTGCAGCTCACCAAAACACAAAAAACAAAACCATTTTGATCTATTTTAAACAAGGACAGAATAAATGTTGTTTTTATTTCACATAAAACAAATGAAAAAAAAAAAAAAAACATAAAATGAATTTATACCAATATACTAATTTAAGAGTGTGCATATATTATTTGCATATTATTCATCAGAATCTGATAGGCTATTGATATGGTCTGCCAACTACTAGTACATCATATGATCTGGTTAATTGTATATTTTGAATGTATATCTTTATTTTACAAAGTAGCTAACATGCCAGAGCCTACAGATGAAGCCTGCACCATGTTTATTTTGTGGTAAAACCATGAACAGGCCTACTTAACGTGGTTATTCCCTACAGACAAGTGAGATGATTGCAGCCATAGAACGTTTTGTGAAAGTTTGCCTTGATCAAAGATCGAGCTGGAATGGGTGCATTCACCAAATCACAGATCAAAACACTGGGCTTTTTGATGAAAAAGAAATCAAGTGGTGATTTAGTCCTAGATTTACACTGGTACCCGTTAAGGACCACTTAACGTGGAGGTTTTGTATACACACAGATTTGCAATAACTCACTTCAGTATATGAGGTTCCCCTTGGATCCCGGAATGATTTTGTCCCACAGGTGTCTAATCTCAGACATTACTCCATCCACACGAATGTTTCCATGCACTTCCACTTAATTGCGCCACCCTCTCACCTCTACCAGTGAACGCACCAGAGATAATCTTTAACATTTTTCGCCAATTCTGCAGATGAGGACTCCATCCTGATGATGCTATTGACATCCAAAGCAACAAGACAAGCCTCAATTTATGAGCTTGGGGCGGAGCTCAGTTTACCCAAACTGCTGCCATGGAAACGTCATGTGCCTCCAATCTGCTCCTGACCTTCTGCAACGCCTAAACAACATGCCATTCCCGTGCATGGTGATGATAATTACTGTAGTCACAGAGAAGACGAGGCTGGTATCGATTGGGGCTCTGCTTAGTCTCGCTGCTGGTGTTCCACATTCTCACTTATTGCATAGAGAGAAGCTGCACCAGGCCTGTAATCTCCCCTTTTGTATGTTTTGCCCCGTGCACATGGGCACAGCTGAGAGAAGGAGTATATTGTTGTGGCAAGAAGACATTGTACATTCAAAAAGAGTGCAAATGGATACGTCCTCTGTGGGGCTTTAATTAGTGCTCTCTTTGTTAATATGCCTCTGTCTCTTCCCCTTTGCCTTGCTCCCATGTTTCATCCTGTTTCTCCGTTGACTCTCTTCTTCAGACTTGGTGAAATCATCAAACCGAGTCCTAATTAATGTACAATATGGACCAGATATGTTATTCTCACTTCAATTAATCTCAACATGCATGTTTTATACCGACAACCCTTTGTGAGTCAAAGATGAAATCTTGAGAGGCCACATTAATTATCGAAGTCTTTTAACATTTTACAGCCTCTCTCAGTGTTTTGTCATAGCAGTGCCTTTGCTTCCTGCTGATGTTTGAAGTTAACCCAGCCTTGAACTGTGGACTTCTTTACACTCATCTTGGCTTTATGCAACAAACTTGTGAGTTGCTTATGTGTAGCATTCTTTATGCTCCCATTTTGATGACTTGCCTAACCTTGTCCTGCAAACTGCAAATGGAGCTGACAGTTACATTGGTCAAGGTGGCAGCTTTGCTACAATCATCACTGTCACGCCTTAGTTTTTGTTTACCTTGCTGCTTTTTGTTGTTGTTGTTGTTGTGTGTGCACGCCCCATTATTTCACTCGAGTGAGAAGAACTTGGCCGTCCATAATTTCCATTTCAATTGACCGGCCGGCAGGTGAAGGCCGCTCGTGCAGTTCAAAGTATGGAGCCTTTTCATGTACCTCGGGACTGCTTTACCTTGCCTTGAGGGACGGGGAATGGAAATGAGGCTCAAGAATGCGACAAAACTCAGAAGGAGACCTTGGGGCTTGATTAGAGGCCCTTGTTGAACGACACATTATCGAGCCGTGACTCCCTCCCACTGTGCCTGTGGGGAAAAACCAGCTTCATGCAGAACAAATATTAATTAGTAATATTGATCATCATTTGTTTCTAGCGCAGGACAACTACCAAGCTGAGGCCACATCGGAGCAGATTCCTGCGGTCAAATTATGCATTTCACTTTTTTCTTTATTACATTTATTACATTAATTTTCTGAATGTGACTTAAAAAGGACAAAGCTGCCGATCTCCTGTTTTGTTTAATGTCAGGAAATGTCATGAAAAGACCAAAGCCAAACACTAATCTATCTTATATCTTATTCCCATGTTTCCTCCATGTGGTGCAAGTCTTAAAAACATGCTCATATTCTCATAATCATGTTAATTTAAATACATTAAACACAACTAAGCTTGGTGGGAATGACGTGCATACTAAATTGCAATTATAATTTGCATCTTATGACGTTGCATTGAGGGGACAGATAGGTGCAGTTCATGGCAATCCATCAAAAACTGACACATTTCATTATGTTCTTTTAATATCATTAGAATCAATCTAACATAATTGTCCTGTTGGCTTCAAGTATCTTCATAAAAAAAATATTGTTTGTCATGGTAAATGAGACAAATCAAAAACAGGACACTCCACCAGCTTAATATAAGTCACCTGAACACAACCTGACAGCCTGACACCAAACCACACACCCCTCCCTCTCCCTCCTCCGTCTCCCACCCCTCCTTGATATTCACATGGACAACCAGCCTCGCCGTTGGAGTGTGTGAACGCTGCCAGAGGAGAGTCTCAGCAGACTCCAAACTGTGATGCACAAAGCCGACCACTTGACCCCCAGTCGTAGCCTGCAGCACATTCTCCTTCTCCAAAAGAAAACAAAAAAGAAGACGAAGAGAAAAAAAAGCAGAGTCACAGAGGCCTGCTTTCTGGTCTCTGCTGCCCAACATTGTGTTTGGAGTTTGTGAGTGAACTATAACTCCCCAGTTGTACTTTTACCGACTGGTATCTTGATTCGTGGAGGTGCACACACCTGCTCTGACAAAACCGTTATTCAAAAATGTGCAATGCTTGCAAAGGCATACAGCTAATTTGCACACAGATCTGCTTTTGTGATTCATCCTTTTCATCTGCAGAAGCACGGCCTCCAATTTCCCCTCCACTTGATCATACATTTGGAGAGAGCTCCCACAGAGGAGCTGCCCCAGCAGGTGGGATCTACTCTCTCCACCATCCATTTGCACCTCCAATGAGGAGACGTTATTTAGAGCTGCCAAAAGACACAATTAAAACCTTTTATTTGAAGAGTGTGAGAGAAAAAAAGCGTCTTTTCATACCTACCCTTCCTCCCCCAAGTGGACGGCATCCATTTTGGTCCTGGGGAACGGGCCTGACAGCTGAGATAAAGAACATTCTGGTCTCTGACATGCTGCCATGGCCCCATCTGTGGCGGCGCTAAAAATACACGCAGTCTGGTGTCGCCATACCAGTCAACTGTCTGGGAGAGCGACGGACACAGGGGGGGGGAGAAAGAGAGGTGACAGATACACAGACAGATACAAGTCGAAGCATTTGAGACGCAGCGGAGAGAGAGAGGGAGAGACGATTGAAACAAGGGAGGGAAAGATAGAGAGGATGAGTGAAAGGAATAGAGAGGAGACAGATAAGGGAGGCACAGAGCGGAGAGGGAGGGGGGGGGGGGCGACACCGGCTCACTGTAATATCACTGTGGCTGGAAACAGGCAGAGCGCGTGAGTTACAGTCCACGACTGGCAACCGGTGACAAATACACCGATACATCTCCTGGGATTCGTCTGCAAATGCACATTAGGACACACATAAAACACAAATGCGTGTTAAAGGCTGATATACAGCGAATCAATCAATATGGAGAGACTCTGTATGAGGCGATTACTGTCAGAACGTAAGGTTTAAAGTGCTCGTGGGTTATTATGGTATGCCCCATTAGAATTGAACGATGCTATTCATGTACTGTGGGGTGAGCTTTTTGTAAGATAGTGAAAACTCCAGTGCTCTCTTCCACTTCCTCTTAGAAAATGTAAACCAAGAGTATGGATTTCTTTAATAATCAATATCCTGCCAGACCTCCTGATCAAATGGTTGCATAGAACATTTTTCCACTGATTCGGCCTTGAAAGGTTTGCTATTAAAGTCAGGTCAGATGTGTAAATTCATAAATCAAACAAGCAGTACCTGTTGGCAACAAATACCACAACTAAACAACATCAGCAGCTTCAGCTTCATCAAACTGGTGTTTAGATGGACACTCTTACTCAAAGTGGAATGGATGCAGACAAAGAAAACTGATTACAGTCAACACTCACACGTTTTGCATGTCTCTCTCCGCCCGCCCGCCCACTCCTCCCACAGCAAAACCCCCCTCTTTCTGAAATTGAGTTATGAAAATTTGATCAGGGTCTTAATCTAAAAGGCGCTCGTCTCATCTTGCACTTTAACAGCAATCTGCGTGAAGGGGGAACGCCGGTAATCAGGCAGGCATTTATTCTGTGGATAAAGAGGAGCTGGTGGTGCAGAATGGTGTTGTTCTCCCTGTCAACATCCACACCATGGCTCTTCTGTAGTGTGCTGCACGTGGGCAGGGAGGTGGGGGGGATGGGGGGTGTGTGTCCTCCACCCACGCACGCTTTGGAAAAGGTGGAGTGTTTTGGTTGGGTGCGTGGTCTGGTCGTGGACTGTGTGTGATCAGCAGGATTCAACGGCTCCAGTTGCAGTTTGAAACGAATAAAGGAGCCAAAACAAACGGATGCAGTTCTGTTGCCGACCACTAGGTGGACTCCTTGTAATAACTTGGCCTTGCTTGATGAATTTACCCTCACATATTGTAGTACCTGCTGGCGCTCTGTGTGTGATTGGTTTCTTTATCATCACTATGACTCTTCTTCCAAAAATGTGAGCCTATTGTTTACACACCTCCCCTCCCTCCCTCCCCTCTCCTTCCCCTCGTATTTGGCTCAGCAATCTGCACCCCATGCACAGTAACGCTGAGTGCCTCCTCTCCCCCCTAATGGTTGATCCTCAGCAAAAGGGACTGTTTAGCTTTCCTAATTAGAGAGCAAATGCTAAGCAGTTGCACAGCCTCCCTGAGTGGACTTAATAAACAGTCTCCTCATTAAAACCAGGCACCACTCTAATTGTGTGGAGCCACGAGACCCCCCACCTCCCGCTAACACCCATCCTACCTTCACCACCATCACCTCCATCCTTTTCCTCGCTTACTCAGCACCCCAGGAAGGTCTAAGATGTGGAGGAAAAGGAAAGAAAATAAGACAGAGAGGGAGAGAAGACACAGGGAACAGGTGAAATTAAGATTCAGTCGTGTCCGGAGATCTCCTGCCGCTTTGAACAACAACTAAAAACAGACAAACATACACCTACCCTCGCCTGTTCATAAAGCTACTGGAGGTGAGAAAGGAGAGAGATTGAAAACAGGCAGGAGGTGGAGGAGGAGGAGAGTGAGGCAACGGTGGAGTACAGAGGCAGCTGCACAGTCCAGGTCTGAAGCTCTGAAGCCGACCTGTCGGAGCTCTGAGCTGGAAATATACAAGACGCTGCACAATCTCTCAGACAATGCATCAGTCAGAGGAAGAGACTGAGGCACACAGCGACAAAAGCTTCGATTAGTCACTCACTAGATTTGTACTGATTTTGTATTTTTATATGCAGGTGACAACCACCCTATGTGAGGTGAAAGAGAATAAACTATAGCGAGTAGAAGTCCCTGCAAACGTAAGGCTTCAGAACTCTAATGTTCTCCTAAACATCAAATATTCATAAGCAACAATTAACCATTATGAAAAGACAGATAAATGTCACGACTCCTCTAGTGTGACATCTCCCTCATGCTACTCAGAGAACCAGGGCTACACTAATAACACACTGATTCATAGAGGGGTTAAAGGAGACATATTCTGCCCCTTTTCTACAATGAAAATAGTTCCCAGGTGTCGTAAAGACATGTCTGTGACATGCTTTGGTCAAAATACCCCAAGGATCAAACATCAGCTCTTTTCTTCAGCTCAAAACAGCCCTGTTCAGTGCCTGTCCCTTTAAATGCAAATGAGCCACTGCTCACTCCGCCCCTTCTTCCAGTACCGGTACTCACAGGTAGGGGTGGGATTATGCAAATTCAAAAACTAATTACATCATTCAGTGTGTTTACATCCACAGCTTAATCTCAAAATGCTCAAAATTCGATTTTGGTGTCTAATCGGACTTCAGTCTTTGTCCCAGTTATGCAACTGAGAAAATTGAATAACTGACGGGAACGTGTCCCCCTCCTCAACATTAGGTGGCGATATGCGTCGTTTCAGCGGGTTAATACGGCCCTCTTTCCGGTTGGCCTATTACATCACATAATAAACAACTGACAACCGAGACAACCGACAAGACAACCAGGGAACAGCTCAAAAAACACACATTTTGGGGGCCGGAAGGCAAAACAAACACCCAAATATATGTTAAAGAGCCTTCAAAATGTGATATTTCCATAAAATGTCCCCTTTAATGGTTAGAAAAAGTGTCTTGACACCTGCTGAGGATATAGTTTAACTTCATAACCAGAATAACCATCAGCAGCTGGACTCACATCTACAGCTGTGACATTCACTTGTTCACATTTTCCAAAACGGGGAAATATTGTAGTTGTTCCGATGTGTGCAGAGTCACGCTCTAACAAACTTCCCTCGTCTCAAAAGACTGATGACATGATTGGGAGGCGGCACACGATCCCCATCGCCTCCCCGCCCTCCTCCCCCGCCGGGCACAAGTTCTCGCCTTGCCGCAGGGAAGCCCGCTCAGGCACTTAGACTAACCGGTAGTTAACAGGTAGATCTACCAGGAACCCCTCTGAGAGTTAGAAGTCACACTGTGCACGGCTCATCATTCAAAATCACATTAGTCCACTGGGCCTGAAAACATCACGGCGAAGGAAGAGAGAGAAAAAAACATCAAAGGTTGTTTACTTGTGTTTTTACTCTGTGTTAAATTAGTTACACAACCTATGGCAAAGTGTTTGTTTAACAGCGGCGCAGGAAATAAGGACGTGCCTCTGATTTGATCACACATTTACTGCTTTTGAATTATTTATCAAAATTCATGACTCATGTCTCACATCTCTGTCACTGTTCTGTTGCCCCTCCCGGCAGATTACCTGTCAACACACACTCGTCGACAGTGTTTACTTGATGTTAAAGCTAATTGTGTGTCACTTTTTTTGTTTTTCGGAGATGTCACTTGTGCTTTTGTCTGTTAACAGTGAGTGTGCACAGAGGCAGTGAGAGAGATATTGCAGTGGTTCCCAACCTTTTTTTGGCTTGTGACCCCATTTTGACATCACAAATTTCTGACGACCCCTGTCAATCAAGATGCACCAGCTCAGATTTTATGCTGCACTTTATTTGAACTCGATTTATATTCGAGAAAGTGAAAGTATAGAATAAAGTTCTTTAAAATTGTCTATGGGGTTTTTAATGATAATTTTAAAAAGAATAATAATTAGTTAAAGGGACAACGAGGAGTTTCTATTTGGTTATAAAAAAGTCTCACGTTAATGTGGATGAATCTACGCTACCCACACTTGTTAATGGTTTCATTTTCGATAAATATATCGTTTTGTCTCTATCGTTATTTTGTTATTTTAATTAATGGTGGAAATGCTGGGCGAGCCGACCAGCGTTCCCTTACTTTCGGTTTCGCGGACGCTCATGAGAATAACGCCGCCGTATTGCCGTTTATGGTCGGAACTACGACGGTAACTGAACCTCTTTGAACCTCTGACTTTAAAGCAGAAGTAAGTGATATATTTGTGTTAATATAAGTCTTAAATAGTTATATCTTCCGACAGCAATCACTTACATAGAGTGTTTGGACCGAAACACGGGTCTGTCAGTCCCTCTGCTCTGCTCTGAGCCGAGGAGAAAACATTTATCGTATCCTACAGTTTTTATCCAATGAGGAGAGAGAACGGCATGCAGGGCTGTGTGTGCAGCCAAGGGACGCCGTGAATGTGGTGACGTAGGGACGAGGACTGTTATGGTGCGTTCAAGGCAACTCGTAACTCCTGTTTTTCCGACCTGTGAAGTGGTACCAGTTTGATCTGGTACGAGTTCATGGGTCGGAAGTTACGAGTGGCCGTTATAGTGACTTTCACAGGTAAAACAGGTTGGAAAAACACGAGTGGGTTGCCTGGAACGCTACAAAGTCGTAAGTTGTGACTTGAAGCTGTAATTTACGATTTCAAAAGCCTGCCTGGAACGCAGCATTAGCCAAAACGACTGGATCGCTTACTTCTGCTTTAATTCTTGATGAATGAAAACATGAGTCTGTCTTGCGCCGGTCGAAGAATTCTACGGTGCGCGCGGAGGCTCATAAATGTAGTGTGAAAACGCTTCGCTTTTCCAAAACTCCTTGTTGTCCCTTTAAAAAAATGTTTTTATCAGTCTTTTTAAAAAAAAATCAATTACATTTCTGGCGACCCCATTTGAATTCCAGGCGACCCTACGTGGGGTCCTGACCCGAAGGTTGAAAAACACTGGATTGAATCTTCATGGAAATGGGATATTTTGAATTTATGTAGGCTACTTATGTAATTGTGAAATCTGTTTATTTTCCACCTCACATCCTCCCCTTCATAAAACTAAGTATCCATGTAAACATCCTCTCTCCGTCTACAGACTTTTCTCCAGGACCTACTGGTCACTGACATCCCCAGAAAAAGGCCACAAACAGAACTGTGCAACACCAGAGATACTGTAGGTCAAAGCATCATTGCTGTGTTTTATTCCATGAATCATGCCGTGCTGCTCTCCACCTCCTCTCCCTGCATCCCCAGCCCCTTTGCCCCTCACTCCTCTCTCCCCCCCATCCGCGCTTAAATCTTTTGAAGCACAGATGTGGGCCGACAGTGGTTATTTCTCATCACGCCACGACAGCTGTATGTGTCACAAGTGCTCAATACTCATCGGACAGAAGCGTAGTATAGGGTCGTTATAAATCTCGACAGCTTAGAGGGGCAGACGGGGGCGCAGCTTACTGCAGGACCTGCTGATACAGTCATGTTTTATACTCGGGAGTTTGAGCGCACACGCATCTGTGTAACCAAGGGGACAGTTCATGGGGTCACAGCCACCAGAAGCACCCAGGGTCAGTGTCACGGTCCTTGACATAAACAGCACAAATGGGGGGCCGAGGCACAGTGCACGCAGGGAGCAGAGCCTGCATGTATCTGAGGGGATGTTTTGGCCGACTGCACAGGCCAAAATTGTAGATAGAGAATCCTAATTGCAAACAGTTACTGGAAGTGCTGATAAAGCAGCGGAAGAAACTTATCAGCAATGTAAAAAGTGCAACTGAACGGGTGAGTGCAACTCTAAAAAAGAAAAAGAAAAAAAAAAACACTGGGCAAAATTAAAAGGATTGCAAGTATGCGATGCTAATTTCTCTGGCCTGTGGAGACTCCGCAATTCCCAAGCAACCACAACAGGCTGCACCTCACAAATGAGCATTCAGTGTCTCACAGACAGAAATACGACTGTGTATGAAATACGCTCTAAGCCGATCCGCTCTGCAAAGTATTTAGCATTACAAACAGTGTTTACTGCTCTCCTCTGTGCTTAAACCAGCGGACACCATTAAAATATTTACTCCTTCATGCACTGCTAGAACGGAGAATGAAGACTCTTCAAGGGAAGTTTAGATTGGAAAGTCAAATTGAGCAAGTAATTAGATCAATTAAGGCCTCAGTCAAGCACAAGCCTTACAAGCGGCTACACTACAGATATACTATGGCTTGTATAGGATGGATTCATCTATATACATAATTCATATGCTGAATGCTAAATAAGAATGTAAGTTGCTTCAGTGGGAAATGAGATTTTTGTTTAAATTGGTAAAAAAAAAAAAAATCACACACATTTCAGGATGTCTTCAGGTAACATTAACTGTTGATTGCCTGCACAGGAAGTCGTCTTTTCTCTTTTTTCTGGTTTGAAAGGGACACAGTTAAAGGTAAGGTCAGCATGCACAACCTAACACACACGCACACACACACACACTACTTCCTTTCCCCATTAAGCACACACTTCCCTCCCAGTGAAAGAAAGAATCCATCCACTAAGCTGTTTACCCAACGGCAGCACCCAAGTGCATTCAATGCCCCCGCTTCTAATTCGAAGTCGCTTCTGCACACAACGAGACTCTACTTATGATACATGTCGACCTCGCTGAGATCTAATATCCACTGTGACTCATCATCTGTGGAGGGAAAAACAGTGGCCGATTTCCTTCTGTTTTGCTGCAGGTACACTGAAGTGCATTAAATTCCCATTTGGGGAACTTAGGTCTGTGTTTTCACCCGTGGTGGCTGACTAATGGGAGAAGCAGGCCAGGATGAATCCGTCATGGTTAGGCTGCGCCAATGGTGGCCGTAGCTTGGCCCTGGCGAATGAAGCCACAATAGGGTCTCTTGCTTTGCTCAAAGACTGCTATTGATTTGTGAGTGGCTGGGAATCAGACGAACGTGGGGGGAATCATAAAGGTAGCACTTCACACTCTGTCTTCGCGCCCCTGCAGAGAGAGAGGGACCCCCACTAGCAGGTCCAGCCTCCAGCCAGAGGAGCTTCTTCATCAAACCGGCCTTGGAAGCCAAGGACCCTCTTATTGTAACCTGCTGCCAGGGTCGATTTTTAACCACAAAATGTGGGCGTCCACAGCAGAGGAAGGGGCCCAATGGAGTCAATTGGAACAGTTGTTTGGAAAATGATTAAGGTTTTTCCACTTTGTACACAACCGGTCAAAAGTTGTTTTTTTTCTCCAGTTTTTCATTGAAATTCAAGCTGTTCAAGTCCAATGAATAGCTTGAAATGGCACAAAGGTAAGTGGTGAACTGCCAGAGGTTAGCCAAAACTGAAAAGTAATGTAAAAAAGAAAAGAAAAGGAGGCATGTGCCGGCCATGAAACACCACCAATGGACTACAGAGGACTGGACGAAGGTGAAGGTGATGAATCAAATTTTGAAATTGCAGGATTTTTAAATTGTGGCGTTCTAAAACTTTGCACCAATAGTGTATACTGCAGCGTTGTTGACATTTCCAGGCATGTATTTATTGTGTGTACTGTGTTTTTTTGGACTGTGCAAGCTGCTGAAATCAATTGCCCCTGGTGGGATTAATAAAGTTGTTTGAAGTTTGAAGTTAAAGTTGAAGCACTGAGAAGTTGCAAAGAAGAATCGGATTGTTTTTTTTGGGCATTGTTCTTTGTAATAAAGTGAGACATTCCTGTTTTTTTTTCATTATTTCAATGTCACCTGGTAAAGATAAATGTATTTTTTGATACAACCACCTAATCAAATCTGTGAGTTTATCGACCTGCAATTTCTGATTAACCTTCTAATATGAAATGTTCCATTGGCACACATTCATCTAATGATTTCCCATTAATTTAATATGTGACCTAAAGAGTGTTTCGGTCAGTGCACAGCAGGTCAGGTCAACTAATATGAAGAGCAACGATTCAAATGATGAATCAATAAAAAAAAAGAAGAAGAAAAGAATATTTGCTCGAGGTGAAATGTAGCTGTCTTGTTTTCCTACAGCTAAACCGACACGGCTCATTTCAGACGTTAGCAGAAATTATGAGGAAATTACACGTTGCCCTCTTTAAGAACAGTCTGATGAATTACAATTCACCTGTAAAACCTCCAACAGAACCTGAGCCGTCATTAAAAAGTAGGTGTTACGTTGGCAAATGCACCCACTAAATAATGTCATTAGGTGCCGAGGAGCAGCAGCGCCGCGAGAGCCCGGCTCTGTGGGAGCTTTTCTTTCTTCATAAGCACCAACTCACCCAATTATGCATTTTTCAAGCAGGTTGACCGAACACAAATCGCAGCAAGTGATGTTGGAGCAACACACGGCTACTCATTAGTGAGAGCTTCTCACTACAGCCTGCGTATCCCTGTTTTCTCCTTTAATTCCTGTTTTTTACTTTGTGTTATGTCTTGTGTCCAACCTGACCCCTTCATTAATAATGAGCGAGGACGAGGTGTGGTCCTGTCTTTCTCTTTCTGCCAGTGTGTATGAATGTGTGTGTGAAAGAGGTACTCAGACAGCAGACAGGAAGTGGAGGGTCTACATTGTTAAAAGAGCATGTAAAAGGATTAGCAGAGGGGGGAAACACGCTGCCAGGGAGCAGAATAATCCTCACACTGCACATGACGTTACAGCTGTCCCTTTAGCCTGGATGCTAAGCAAATGTTAAGCTTCATATTTGAAGAGATGCACCCATCTCACCCTCCTATTCCATGAAATGTCACTCACCTTTAAGTTGTGCTGTGGTACCTGAGTCAAGACTACATTTCCATGGTCTTGGTCTTGTCTCGGAATCGACTACATTTTTACTCGGCCGTCTCGGTCTCGGTCGAGCTGGACTCTGGATTTTTTCTAAAGACCCGTCAAGATCACAGCTGCATTGACATCTCTGTCATTCGCTCACTTTGGTTTATGTAATGTAATTCACTGACTTTAAGATAATTAAAATTGTTCTACAAAAGTATTTTCCCTGTGCAACCCTTCCCTGTGCTGAGTTCTTCTGTTCAATCCAAACTTTTTTTCAATTAAATATGGTATAGGATTTGTATAAAATCTTTTTTTTTTTTTTTATCTGAGGTATAATGTAAATATCAAGCCACATTATTATTATAAGCAGTGGTATTGAATACTAATGGCCTTGGTATGCTCTGGTCTTGGTCTTGGTTAGGTGGTCTCGATCACAACACCACTTTTCAGAGAGAATCTAAGCTGCTGCAGATCCAACAATGCAAAGTGAAATAATACTTTCTATAAAACACCTAGAAACTCAGAGAAACCTTTCTTTTTTTTGTCCAGACAGAGTTGGATGTGCCTTTTTTTGCTGGTGAGAGCCGCTGCTGCAGCTGAAAGTGATGCATACCCGTACAAAAGCAACTCGACCTCGAGGAGTCTTATCTCCGCTGTCAGACGGAGCCATTGTCCAAGGATGTACTCCAAAGAGAAGGCAGCGCGAAGTGGGTGACACGCCGTATATATTACTACAACAAGCAGAAAAAAAACACAGATTACGTGTTAAAATGATATTCAGGTGGGAAAAAAATGTGCCAGAAAAAGGATAAATCATCACAAGATACTATCGACAGTTTTAGTCAATTCAAGAGTCTCTCAGAAGGATTCTGGGATGGGATCACGTTAGAGGGTGAAGTGAGCCATAGTCATGAAATTTATCATTTAGTTTGACTGATAGAAATTCACATGGTTCTTGATTTTTTTTCTCTTTTTTCCCCCCAACAGAACTGCACATATTCAGAGCAGGACGGACCTGTCATAATTCATAGATCACATGCAAGGACTCGCTGTCAGCAGTCCGCCCTGCTCTCTGCCCCTCCTAATCACTTTCATTCTCCCTTCCACGTTTGTTTCAGGAATCAAATCAGACAAAACTTCTGCTTCAAACTATGGAAAAACTTCGGATGTTGCTGAAATACGCCAACACCGACTTAAAAAAAGCTCAATATTAAGAGTTTCCTGTGTGGGTTGAGGGTGGAGATGTGTATTTCGTGCTGCGTTTGAGTCCCATAGATTGATGTTCGGCAGAAAAAGAGACGTCTCTGCAGAAAACACTGACTGAATACTGATTATTGTTTTTGTTTTTTTTTTTCCCCAGACATATCGATGCTGACAGGCAGGGTAATAATCCATTTATGTATCGAGTTAAAACCTACGTATTTACCAGGAAGGGCAAAACAAAAGATCAGGTTGTTGTTGAAGGAGGAAACATGATTTTTTTTTTCTCCTTTTCTTTGGTGGATGTCTCTGAGTCTGACAAACTGCTACTCACACACACACAAACACAAAGACAAGAGCTCAAAATAACAAATACCTTTTGACTGACAGACACAAACACACAAACCAGCCCTTTCAAGGTCTAATCTTCTTTCGGAGACCGGCCGACCCAAACCACTTTGACCCTGCTGGTATCATTGTACCTGCTTATTTAATTGAGGGCATCTCAGGACATTTTTCCTCACTTTCAAAGACTGTATTTCTTCTTTCAAAAACTTCTTTCATGTGAGGCTCACGGATGCTTCACCGGCTAAACCCACGATGCTTTAGAGCTCAACAATAAAGTCCCTCCTCTATACCTGCTCTCAGACCCGATACGCAATTAAATTCCAGCTCACGACGCTGCAGATTTTTCCCAAAGTTACATTTTAAAACACCATTCACACTGACACGTACGCATCGCTTTATTCACAGAACTCTGAAGTTACCTCATAACCGCTGACGGCAAAAAAGCGACAGGAGGTCTGTGCCAGTCTGACACAGGCATAGTGTCAATGTGTTTCTCTATTAATCTCTACTAAATAAATGTAGCTGCTCTGTGAATATGATGCTCAATATCAATATTAACATTTCCGTAATTGCCATATATTATAAATTACTTTTTCTCTATGGAGTCATGGAAGACAAACAGGACGGCATTATGTATATCAGTTACTAATGTAATGGAATCTAATTGGTTGTAAGCACGAAATTGAATTAAGAGGTAAAAGCAGTACTGTATTATGTGATATTATAAAGAATAAAACCACATTATCTGCTGTTGTGAGAATGCACCTGCAGAGACAACAATAACTGAACTTAAAGGGGCCGTGCATGTACAAATGCACACATGCATCGCCCACCACCGCCCACCAACCACAGCACAGTGAAAAAAAAAAAAAAAAAAAAAAAAAATCAGCTCCTCGTCAAGTACTTTCTCTTTCAGGGATTAAACTCGACACAAAACAGGCGGACAATGACTGTCATCTTCTGCTGAATTAAAGTGCGATTTAAAATGACCTCCACTCTTTTCTGCCTGGTCACCCCTGAGATAGAAACACCATACCTCCATCTCTTCTGTAAAAACCGCTAAAGACTTCATTGTGTTTCCATGACAATCAGTGAACAGCAACTGTCTCTAATGTTGTGTAATTACATTCTTTAGAAAAGGGATGTTAATGGGACTTGTAATTGTATGTTAGCAGTTATCATAACAAAACGGCTCTCATTGTGTATTCAGCTATGAAGAGCAATGCAATTACATTAAAAGACAAAAAAAAGAAAAAAAAAAGAAACAGTGTGTTCGCAGTAGCAAAGCTTTTCTTTCATGTGTATGTTTGAGCAAAACTTTAAATGAGCAAATTAGTCAAAATCAGATCAAAGTGGACTGGAAGAGATTGCACAATATGAATTTGTATGACAATACAAGTGTTGTAAGAAAGCCCAGAGTGGTCAGTGTCAATGCGGACATAAAGTTTAAAGCAGAAGTAAGCGATCCGGTCGTTTTGGCTAATGCTGCGTTCCAGGCAGGCTTTTGAAACCGTAAGTTACGGCTTCAAGTCACGACTTACGACTTTGTAGCGTTCCAGGCAACCCACTCGTGTTTTTCCGACCTGTTTTACCTGTGAAAGTGCACTATAACGGCCACTCGTAACTTCCGACCTGTGAACTCGTACCAGATCGAACTGGTACCACTTCACAGGTCGGAAAAACGGGCTGCCCTGAACGCACCATAACTTCTTGTCAGCCGATGGAGTTAGCAGCCCCCGCCCTCGTCATGGATCTATTGGTCCTCAGCCTTACGTCACCACATTCACGCGCATCCCTTGGCTGCACACACAGCCCTTTATGCCGTTCTCTCTCCTCATTGGATAAAAATTGTAGGATACAAGAAAAGTTTTCTCCTCGGCTCAGAGCAAAGCAGAGGGACTGAGAGACCCGTGTTTCGGTCCAAACACTCTATGTAAGTGATTGCTGTCGGAAGATATAACTATTTAAGACTTATATTAACACAAAAATATCGCTTACTTCTGCTTTAACTTCTCTGCAACAGAGCTCGTACTGTATGTTGCAGAGAAGTGTCTGTGCTTCAACTGGTTGCAGCAAATGTTTTACTCAACCTTGGCTTTGTTTTTGTTCTTGTCAGAGTGTGTCCACTGCTGATGGATATTTCTGTGGGGAGAGGAGTTTGTTCAGGAGAAGAGCTTCTTTCATTGAAAAATGGACGCCACCCTGCTCCGGCTGAGATGAAGAGGGGGTTTCGTGGTTTCTGTGCTGCTGGTGCAAAGGTTAAAGGCTCGGAAGTGGAGATGTAGTCGGTCCCTTCTGTCATCAGTCATCATGGGAAATGTCAACTCTCTCTGCACAACAAGAGCGATGAGCTTGACATTTTTACAAATCATAACAATACTTGTTTACATCCCACCCATGGCAACTCCATGAAGTTCTCTACATGAAATTGTTGCTAGGATACAGACTAAACATCCTGAGGCACTTTTTTTACTAATATCAGGAGATTTTAATCATGTTTCCCTGATGGACTCACTGGGGGATGTGGTGGAGAGATGAGAGACCGTTCCTTGATGATGGCCTAAAATAAATGGCAGTGGTGGACAGAGAGATACAGAAGATCCTTTGTACCTACAGCCTTTAAAGGTCCAGTGTGTAATATTTGTCAAGGTTTATTAGCAAAATCTGAATATACAGTACTACCAATGAATATATTTGTATAAGTGTATAATCACTATAAAATAAAATCCGTTTGGTTTTTGTAGCCTTATAATTGCTCAGAGGGTGTCGCCATCTTGCGCTGCCATGTTTGTACGGATTGGAAAATCCAGCCAATCAGAGAGTTTCACGTTCATAAATAAACAATAGAATAGAATCAGAATCATTTTTTTAAATTCCTCTGCAAATGGTAGATGGGCTGCCAGACAAATGAATTTCCCTTTTTGCAGATTGATTAAGTCATTCTTATTTGATGCGTGTTTTACAACTATATGAGTTCATTCAACTAAGCAAAATGCACAAATGGTATTCAGAAAATGGTTTTCAATTCTTGTTAGAAAAATCTGTATTGAAAAATAACTTTTTAAACCTTTGCTTTCTATTTCAGGAGTTTGCAACTCCCTCGGCTACTTATTTTTTCTTTTCCTTTAACCCTGGAGGATCTTTCAGACTCACACGCAGGTACTGCTGTGTCGTCTTGTTTCTGTCTTCCTGATGGGCCTCCCTCTCCGTGATTGCACTCAGTAATGGCTGGTTAGTGGCCAGAATTGAGGCCTGTGGTGGGTCAGTGATTATCACATCTCACGCTGGGTCTGCTGATAGCAGTGGAACACCATCCCCCCCTACCACAAATCTCCGTTACCTTGCTCGTCCTCAGCCCCACCGCTCGGGGCTATACCTGCCCGGCTGTAATCCTGTCTGTGGCTCAACGCTGATTATCCCACGCTGAGACATCTGCAGCGGGGCGACCGCGCTGCTGGCCGCGGCCTCACCGTTGGGCGGAGAGGACAGTGCGAGGAATAGCTCTACCTGGTTACGTTTCTGTGCTCACAGTGAGCGTTTGGAAGCGGGGCTGTGCCTCCGAGCTTCTGTCTCTGATTACTTTCCAATCTGGTTTCCATGTCAGGGCAGTTGTTTGGTCTGGTTTGCAGACACAGGATGAGAATGAAATAAAGCCTTCAAACTCTCGCCTACTTTATACAAATTAAAGCTTTTGTATCCTCAGCAGGAGCCTTACTATGGCAATTCAAAGCATTAAACTTCTTTTCATACTGTCAAATACTGTTGACAGCGATTCATGTGAAAACAACTTAAGATTCTGATGCCTCTGCTCACAGCTCAAAGCCACATGTAAGAGATAAGTAACTGAATTATTGAATAGTGCTTTGTTTAGCCATGATTCAGACATGCTAATGGGTTTCCATGATGCACTTCAGATACGAATGTGGCGGAGAAAAAGACGCAGAAGTCTGTGCTGCCCAACACACAGCTGATGTTTTAAAAAGCTCGGCCTCAGGAGCTCTTACTTCATAAAAACTGTGACGTCAACATGTTGCCTTGACTGTCGAGCCCCTTTTTTTCTGCTAGAAGACAACCTCTGCTTCCGTCCGCCATCAACATCCAAAAAGTACCATAACAGCATGAAAGGACGAATCTTATCACCGACAAAACCAACAAGTCAGCGCCACAAACATCACAAACAGGCATTACTCCTAAACAGAAAATAGTCCCTGACTCATTTTGCCCAGGTGTTCACGAAAAGACTTAGATTTTTATTAGAATGAAAAGAATTTAAGAGGTATCTCTTCAGTGAGGATGAGTGAAATGTTTGATTATTATGTGGCAATAACAATAAATCAGTCCACGGTGTTAAAGATGCAACAAGCAGCCTCAAACTTTGACAAAATAATAACTTTGTTTCGACCGTGTGCTCACTCTTCTATTTGGAAGGGATTTTTTTTTATTTTATTTTTTTTATCCTCTTTCTTCAGGCTATAAAGTGTAATACCAGAATTTCAATCAGGCAAAGAGCATAAATCTACAACCTATTGTTGAAAAAATGCTGTTTTTTAATAAAAAGTCTTATCTAGTCAAGCTGTAAGGAGAAAAAGCCAACAAAAAACACACACACACACAAAAACAAATAAAGCAAGTTAAATCAGTCAGTCAGAGCTGTAGGCAGAGGGCTTCTCCCTGCGGCGGTGACACCAGTATTAGGCAGACAGAGTGGAGGCTTGCCGCCCCACTGGGCCCATATGACAGGGCTCTAACTCCTCCATCCCATTCCAGGCAGGCCCTACTGTTAGGCAGTCTAATTGAATCCCAGCACAGAGAGCACAAGGCCCTATACATTAGAGTTTTGTCAGCAAGGCCTGGGATAGTGTCTGAGCTGCTTCACTGCTTCATAATAGGGCTGTTACCTATACCAGCCACACGCGCTATAGATGTGTGTGCATGCATGTGTGGAAGAGCACATGAGCGAGGAAGAGAGAGACTTATGAATGCCACACACGGACTACGGTGAAAAAGATGCTCACACCATGCCCCTCCCCTTTTTATGCAACTTCATTGCTTATTTCTTCTCTGCATCCACTCTATTCCATCTTGTCTCTATTTCACCTCATTGCTCCCTCTCCCTGCATGGATCAAAATCTACACAGTAAGGCAACATTTAGATTCTGCTGAAAGGGTTACGTCTTATTCTTTTCCTCTATTACACTTTACAAAGGCAGGTCCAATCATTGTTGCCTCGGCGCCGGCGCCCGCGGGTGGTTTTGCTTCAAAACCTGTGGAAGCGGCATTTTCCAGACTCGCACCGAGGGGTCTGAAGGGTGTTTTAGAGTGCAGAGGCATGTATTTAAATTAGACATGGCTTTTAATTATTTTGTCGCAGTGTAATTTCCTCGCTGAGAGCAGTCATTTCCTTGCTGAGGTTTGCATTTCCATAATTCCCCAGCATCGCCAAAACGGCACAGTTTCAAAGTCCTCCGACGATTCGCTGCATATATTAATTGAAACTGAAATGTCAGCTTTCAAAGGGCTCACCTGTGGTGTACAGCACGGTCGCCTTTTACAATTGGAAAGAAACAACACCGATGTTCATATTGAACCGTAAACAGGCGATGAAGGTGGAAGCGGATGGCTTCGGGGCGGGAACAGTTGGATTCCATGAGATGTTTCCAAGATTGGTGAACCATCTAGATTCTAAACGTAAGGAGGTCAGCCAGTGGTTGCATTACGCACAGTGAATGCACCGCTCTCGTTAAGGAGATGTAGCCTGGAGGTATTTCCCTACCTCGCGTCCTCGGGGGGATAAAGAGGAGCATGTGTTCATTGCAGGAGTCTGAATAGAGAAGGTGGAAGCCCCAGGGTCCTCCTTAATCCGCCTCCATTGATTTCAGATGCTCCTCTACTTATCTCTCCTCCTCAGTTAAGGAAAACCCGTTATTAGCCACGCTCACCAGCAATGACTCCAAATTAAGGCGGCTTTAAAATACAATAGAAGCGGGTTGGAAGAAGTCGATGGCGCTCGATGACTTTCTCAAGAGAAGGATGACGGCCTACACCATTTGACGGCGAGTGAAACTGGAAGTTCTTGACATATCATAAGGCTTGATAAAGGTTCGGGAGCGCCCACAACTTCAGGTGCTTAAAGTTTCTGGCTGGTTAAATCAAGCGCCCCCTTCCTCCAACAGGCCCAGATACAGGACATCCATTTTCAGAGTCATATATTTTTTGGCAAGGTTTGAGCCTTTGCCTCATCATTTTCTGTGAATCACAAGCCTGACCAAGCGTGCCGGCAGTAAACCACAGCTTTAAAACAGGAGGGGGGGTAGAGCCAGTGAGATGATGGCTAATGGAGCATATACGTAGATGGAGGACAAAACTGACAACAAAAAGAAAGACAAAAGGCAGTCTCTCATTCAGAGGCAAGATGTTTTTTGAAAAGCGAATGTGAGGAAACAGTGTGTTTGGATTTAATGGCCTCACCTCCACTGGCCTTCTGGAGCTCTAACTTTGAATATTTACAAGAAATTCTGCACATTTTGACATATTTAATTAAGCCGGATATATATTTCTTCAGCCTGTCTTCGACACTGAGAACGAAGTCATTTCTCTTATTTTAACAGAGAGACTAAAGCAGACTTAAACACAGTCAGCATGAGCAGTTTCCACTCACCATTTTGCTGACAAAAGGGAATATTTGCTAATGCCCCCTCCCCTCCTCCCCCTCCGCTCTCTCCCACCCCCCTACAGTCTTCAAATCTATTGTAGAAAGTAATCTAGGGATGTGTGTTGAAACAGATCAATTTAGCTGAGAGATTTCACCTTCTGATTGGATCCAACAGACTGTGTGGACTCTGCCGCTGCATTTTAATGCCAGTTGGTTTTGACTGCCGTCGGTTCGCGCTTTGCCGCGGTGGCTCGGTTCACGAGCAGATGGTAATCATCCAAATAATGGATTCCCTAAGGCAAAGACAGACTTCAAGAGATCTGTATGTTTTAAGTCTATCTGGAGTCCACCTTTTTTTTCTCTCCGCATGATAGTCCCTCTATATTCACTATCTTATCAGACTCCACAGTTTAAAAAAGATTTACAAGATGGGAGGGCTTGGAGGAGTGATAAAAAGAAAAGAGAGGGGGGAAATGGTTTGAAATGGCATCAGTGCAGCGGAGACGGTAAAAGAACAGGTGAGAAATACCATGATATCATAGAATCAAGTGCTTTCACATCTGCTTACTGTACTTAAAGGGACAGTTCACCCACAATTCAAATTTCACTCATTATCTTCTCACCCTCATGTCGACTAAGAGCTGTGAGAATTTTCAGAGTCCTCCGTTCCTTCTCTGAGTTACAGGGGGGGGGGTCCGCGCAGCAGTATTTGTCCATATAATGGTTGTCAATGGATACCAACTTTCTTCGTCCAAAAAGACACACCAAAAAACATCCAAATACTTCCATACTGCTCGTCTGTAACGTCCCTCTTGTATTGAAGCCCCGACATGAGAAACTGTTCCGAAAAAAATTAAATAAGTTTATATTTTAAGCTTGTTTGTATAGCGGAAGCTCCCAGTGTCTCAGTATTTGGATGTTTTTTGGTGTGTCTTTTTGGACGAAGAAAGTTGGTATCCATTGACAACCATTATATGGACAGATACTGCTGCACGGACCCCCCCGTAACTCAGAGAAGCCACAGAGGACTCTGAAAATTCTCTCAGCTCTTAGTCGACATGAGGGTGAGTAGACAATGAGTGAAATTTGAATTTTGGGTGAACTATCCCTTTAAAGAGGCAGTGCGAAAAATCCATATCTTCTTTTCGAATTCAGCAACTGGACTCAAGGATTAACTGATTAGTTTTGGGTTGAAGGATGCTGTGACCTCACAAAGTCCTCTGAACATCACCAACCTCACTATTCATGTAAACGTGAAAAAACAAAACAAAATGATATAAACTTCCTCCTCTCTCGGTGGGAAGGTGCTTCTATAAAGACAGAGCTGATGTTGAAGAGTTTTTCTCTCCTGGATTGTCTGCCTCCCCCCTCTGCTCCTCTCCTCTCCTCTCTCTGTGACCACCTTCGATGGCCACCAGCCGCTCTCTAATAGCCACAATCAAGCTCACTAATAGAAATGCCAACAACGAATGGTGCAGACCCCCAAAATGCCCTGAAGATAAGTGCAGAGGCGAAGATAGAGACAGAGGAAGTTTTTAGAGAGAGGAGGATATGAGGAAGGTGAGCTGCATTCTGATCGTATTTAATTCCTGTTTTTATTGGAAGCCTTTGTAACACACGGGCTACGGATCATCACATGGTGGAGAGGAAGGCTGTTCACACAACACACAGCGACAGTAAATGAGAAATACTACATGACAGACTGAGCTGCACATGCCTCCCTCCCTGCATTGGTTTACAGTAACTCTCCTTACCAGGCGATTGAAATGAGAAAAGTATTATAGGGCCGACGAAACAACAGAGATGCCTTCAAATATAACTGGCATGTCATATAATACTTTAGCATGAGCAATATGTTGAATTTAATTCTGTTCCCTCATTGCAATTAGTCATGCATGGAAATCAATTTGTGCAGATTTGCTGCTTAGTTGCTGGAGAAACATAATCTATCAGAGTCAATATCAAGCTTTATGAAAAAAGACATGGTGTTCAATGTGATGACTCATCTCTCAGGTACGTTTTAATACCACAGAGACATGCGAACCAGTGGCTGCCTGGAAGGTAGAAAATGCAAAAAGAAAGAAAGAATGCATTCAAAAAATACCTTGGAAACGGATCATTATTGGTGGAAAGCATCTGATCTCTAGGTAAAAAGTGGTACGGTCTTCATTTTTACACATACATCATCATTTTAGACTCCTAAACTGTTTGTTAAGGTGGAAAGAAAAACCATATACTATGTTGATGGGGGGTTTCAGCTTATACTGTATAATAAAGTTCCTATGTTCAACCAGCCAACAGTGTGGCATTCCTGTTATTTTGTCCACTCCCCCTGAACACACACAGTAAATATTACACCTTCCTCTCCTTTCCCACACACTCACCTAAACCTCCTCACCAGTCTGATCACGACTCATACCCCCCCCACACACCCCACTGCCACCCTCCATCTCATCTCGCCTTGGGCTCACATTGTGTATTCATTACCATTAAAGAGTCCTGGGCTTGTCTTGCCATTAGGCCGCATTACTCCACTCTGCGCTTTCTGACATTGGTCACGCTCTGATCGGTAATCTGGTCGGAAATGATGCAGGATTTCCTTGCGGGGGCTCTCCTCCTCAACTTGGATGGGATGGTATAATCAGGCGCACACACACTCACACAAAACCACACACAGATCCCATTCTAGGGGAGACGTCTGTGCTTCCTAGGGATGTGTCCGGAACCAATGGCTGCTGCTTCTGATGACTTTAACACCGTGGCTGAGACTGATTGCAGCAGACCAGATTTGCTACTGGTTCTGGACTGAGTGGGACTGGGCTGGGCATGGGGCGACAGACACAGTGATGAATAAAGAGGGAAGAATGCAACTCAACCAGTCAGAAGTACAATGCAATATTCTGATTTCATTCCCTATTCACGGCGACGGAGTTGTTGGATTGTGTATTTGATGAGTTTTGAGGGAAAGGGGACCTGTACCATTCACCTCCATTGTGTTCACGGAGCAGCTCACGTCTCTGCCCCGCTGATCTCAAAACAACATGCACCGATAATTAAAGGTGATGAATCTACTCCTATGACTATAGGGATTATGGCAGTAGGTGAATTTGCTAAAATGTTGAACTATCCTGTAATTCAATCAATTTTCACTGTAGTTGAAGTTGAAATTTAGACAAAGCAAAAATAAGCTGAAATATATCTGGTTCTCCCGCGTTAATGAGACTATACAATCATTTAAACAAGACAAAGCAGCTCTATTTGCAGAATATGAGACCAAACTTGCCTGAATAAATATTGCTATTACACACAAAGATTTCAATCTAATGACCATAACTAACTCCCATCCTAATGCTCCCGAAAACATTGTACTTTACAAACAAACATGAATCTTCCTCTCCAAAAAACGCATCCACGGCTCAATCAAGAAACTTCCTGCGCCAACTTATTCATTTTCCAATAACGCCATTATCTCCTTCATCATCTCATTACGGTGTATGCGACTAGATGTTGCGCACCAATTCATTACGAGGGCTATGGGCTGACATTTCCCCCTCCAGAATGGATCATTTATTTGGAGCACCTTGATGGCAGCAGCAGCCGTTAAAACCGTCGAGCCAATTCACAGACCAGGAGCAAGTTATTGTGACAGCCAGCCGCCTAATTGCTCATTTGAGGTAATCACCCGACAAGTCAGAGCAATTTTGAGCACAATGCCAGAGACTAATGGAGGCGGACGTGCTCGCTTGATGAGATCAGAATCACGGAGCCGCCCGCCTGCTGAGTGCCTTAGAGGCCCTGAGAGGGCATCTAGGCTGATACTCAGGAAATTATCTGCACCTCAGTGGCACCACAGAGCACTCACTAGGGGGGTATAGCAGGAAAAACATGGGATACTGATAATATAACCAAATATGTGTCATCAAAACTCCACTGAAGGGTCTAGGTGAGGAAGCCAGAGATTGAGAAGCATAATGTTCTCCGCTCAAGAGGAGCAGCAGACTGTAGGCTGCTGTCCAACTCAGGCTGAAAATTTATTTTCACACCCCAATCAAGATGTTTTGTGGAGCCGCCAGCATGGGATGCATATAGCTGCCTCTTAGCATGCAAGAAGACTCTCCTGCCACTGCTCTCTCTCTCTCTCTCTCTCTCTTGGTGTGTGTGTGTGTGTTTGTGTGTGTGTTGGGGTGCGTGTGATGGATGACCGTGCAGTGCTGGGGCGTTCTCGGTTTAATTGTGATGTCAGTGCATGTCTGTGGCAACCCCGGCGGTGAGCGGTGACAGACAGGAGTGTGCAGATGTGCCTCTATCTCTAGTGAGTGTGTGTGTGTATCTCTCTCTGTAGTGTATGGGGGGGGAGCACTGAGAAACGCTGACATGATGTTACTGGGGATTCTCAGCCGGTCCCAGACCTGGAGCGGACTCTCAGGAGAGTTTGGCTGATCGGGGGGAGTGGACGAGTCGGACAAGTGTCAGATTTGTTCAGCAACTGGGTAGAAAGGAACAAACCAGCGTGTTTCCAAACATATTTCTGACCTCGTACTCCTTTTCTGAATATACCATTATTCTACTGTCAAAACTCTTCATTAAACTCCTCCACTGTCCTAAAATACCTCAACAATACTTCCTGTCTGCTTTAAATTTAATTAATGGACCAGCCAAAGCCTCCTGACACTCAACCCTTTATATCATTACTGATATTAATGTTACCTTTCCTCACTATAGCAACGGTGACACATATTCCCGATGCATAATTCGGATTATGAGTCATCCACGGGACATGGAGCTCCACCTGCAGTTCCTCAGGGTGGTCAGAGGGTGGTGCTGTTGGACCTGAACTTCCAAAAAAAAAAAAAACAGCACCCCAGCAACAAATTGATAATGCATATTGCATTACATTAAGGCAGGACAGATTTAACTGAGTCAAGCAGAGGCGTGTGGGGTGGAAATCATTATTTACTCTGAAGCTTATTGGGAAGGAAGTGTTGTATAATTTAAGAAAATAGTCAATTCTGGCACGATGTGTTTTGACTAATTTAGCCAGAGTCAATCAGATCACGTAGGTGCGGCTGTAACTACCTGTTACATTGATCTAGATTTGCTGTTTTTTGAGAATCCAACAGATCTAATCATATTTTATAATAGTTACAGGACTGCCAGGCATCTAGGGGTCAGTTATTTGCAACTCTGATCACACAAGCGGCACATTTACCGTCTAAAATGTCCAACTATATGACTATACTCCGCCATATGCATTTCCTCCTCTTTGCTATTCAGCTCAGGTTTGGAATCCAGGAGTCATGTTGTTTGTAAGAGAGTGAGAGTCAGTCAGTCTGTCTCGGGAGCCAAGCAGAGTTTTCAGCGAACATAGTGTGGAGTTCTTCAGGGGGAATATATAATAAGGAACATAGCTGCAGCTTCTCCTCCTTTCTAGGGACTAAGTTGTTCTAGACACACAGATAAACAGGCAGACTGACTGGACAGGACAGAAATAGAAGCTGACCAACTGTGCTCATCCTGTGCCAGTTGAAGATTACCAGCATGAAAAAAAAAAAACCAGCAGACCACCACCAGATGTGGAGACGGCGAACATCTTTGGTTCTCGGGCAGACTACAAATTGAATCATCACATCCTCACTCTTTGCAAAGAGTGCAGAGAAGAGACACTTATGTTGAGTGTCCTTGCTGAATGAACCGAACGCAACCGAAATGAAATGCTAAACCCTGAACCTGCTCCAACAGCACCGCAGAGTTTCTCCAACAACTCAGCATGTATTGACCCATACATGGACTTTTTTTGTTATCACTGTGTAGAGATATAGAGAGGTCACATGGACTAACAATGGTCTTATTCCACCTTAGATAAGTGTCTGCATCCATTTCATTCCTATTCAAGTAATTGAACTGCAGATAACCCCATGAGGCCGATGGAGTCCAATGTGATTTGTATAAAAATGCAAAATATAAGAGGCTGAGATGCAGCTAGCAACAGGATGAGAACCTACTTACAAAGGTTATTCGACTGTGAATTGATTTGCCTAAATCTATTTATCGCCACCTCAATCCAGGCTCTGTGACACAGTGAGGCATTTGACAATCCCTGGTGAAGGACTGTGCCTTGTGTATGGATTTGTTTTGGAGAGTGGTGACAAAGAGTGTTTACACACAGCTGATTTAGCTCAAGGTAGCTTCATTTCCCGAATCAATGACTCGTTTTTTCGGGGGGATCTTCACCACAAGGCTGTGGGTGATAATCGTTCACCGGTGGTTTTTTTTCTCTTTTCACTTTCACAAACAACTTGGCTGATAAACTGCAGCTTCTCAAAAAGGAAATGACACAGGAAACGTTGAGGCCTCCGGAGTCTGACCAGTGAATTTGAGTGTTTCAGACCTCCTTATTGCCAACCTGATCCTGCTAATGAATTTTGCCTCACAGTGTCTGTGCCCAGAGTGGCAGCATGGCCCTGATCACTGAGTGGGCTCAGGGGACAGCGAGGGTGTGAGATGCCATCTGTCGTGTGGCTGTGCTCTCTCCATTTCCCTCTGCTCAGACTCAACAGGAGAGAAGAAAACCACAATGAAAGGTCCGGTCAAGGTGCTGAAGGAGCCAGAACCAGAGAGCACATGAGAAAATCTTTAGCACTAATAACAGCTGTCATTTTTTTGTTTGTAGAGGATCAATATGAAGTGTGGGCACCTGATCATTTGTAATAATTACACAGACCGTGTGCGATTTTAATCTTGACACAATCTGTCATGTCTGTTGTTTATAAAACCTCCAGCGCAAATTACCTTAGTGCATTGTGTGTGAAACGCCCCAGAGGTCTTCCTGGAATATGCAGCATGCGTGAATCAGGCTGGGTTTTGTTTTTCTGGCAATTCTTCTTTTTCCCATCTTCCCTCTGTCATAACAAATATCATTTAGTGACATTTTGTAAAGAAACATTTTGAATATTTTCAGGAAGAAAACTTCATACTTTAAAGTTGGTGATTTTAAGGAACTGTTGATGATTTTAGGGAACTGTCTCCATTTCTAATATTGAATTCTACAAATTTAAATAGCAATAAGGAAACTTATCAGCAACTATCAATAGAAATACCTACTTTGCAGGCTTGGCTTTGACGTCTCAATATGTTGAAGATTTACCTCTGTCTCAAGTGTTAGAGTCGGTATTCATAAGTTAGGATCATTTGTCCAATTAAAAAAGCCTCCACATGTGTTTGATCATGCCTTATTGTTATATTGCTACTGCTATATTAAGTTACTGCTGATGCTTACTCACCATTTCCTACTGCTGCTGCTTCATACTAAAACACAGTGCAGCTTATTGTGAAGGAGCCACGGGAACCTGAACTCAGTTTATTGGCTGACCATTAAAAATCATGATAATCTTTGGCTTTACAGTGTAAACAACAGATGCATCAGTGGCTTTTTATTTTTTGTGGATCAGAAAAAGTAGCTACTCAAGTGGGACTAAATCATGCTTGCTCTTGTCTCGGCATGATATCCACAGGTGTCACAGAGTCAACAGGTACTGAATTTATTTCGATTTAAGAAATAATGAGCTGTTCAAATGTCCGGTTATGGATAAAAGTATCATAACACAGGAGCTGGCACTCTTCCAGAGTCGGACCGCTCTCGACACTGCTCTTGAAAAACCCTAATGGGCTTTGTCATGGCTTGTTGGGTCGCACCTGCCCTGGCTGACAATGCCAATAAAGTCCATCCAAAGCAGAGCCAGCACACGTGAAGGGAACAATTTCACACCGTGTTTGTTTTTCCATGCTTCAAAACATCGAACAGAAGCCCAGTAGCATCACACAAATGTTTGATGAGCCATATTCATTAGCGAATACTAATAAATGGCTTTCAAGCAAGACAGCATTAGCAGCATGTTAGCAGCTCTATGAGGCTGTTTATTCTAACAAATCCAAACTGTGACACAGGTGAATGAATGTATTGGACGTATTTAAGATTTGTCAAATGGAGCATCTTCATCTGCTCCGGACAATCAAACGCCTGCAGCGCATTTTCATGTAAATCTATATGCAACAGTTGGGATATTTCCATACAGCCATGTTGGTTTGTTGCATAGGCAGAACAACAAGTTAGAAGTTTTAAGCTTTAAAATCCTATTTTTCTTCGAACAAGTATAATGTCAGCTGGTAGGATAACTCCTTTTCACTGCTGTCACATGTGGTTGGAGTTTTTCGAAGGAACAAGTGAGTGGAGCTGAAACCAAAGAGGACCAGTCTGTTGGTGCTGCACCACATGACTGAAAGAAAAGTCTCAAAACAAATAGACGGTTCTGGTGAGACGGTGACAACCTACTGACAGACTCCATCATTAAAAAAAGCAAGAACCGCTAACTCTTGGTATTGACAGCGTGGACTCCTTATCTCCCTGTTTTCTCGCTCTGGTGAGTTAAAGTCTGAATTTAGAATAATAAAACTCCATAACAGAGAGGAAACCGTTTAACATCCCACAATAAAACCTGCAGAATACACTGTGCCCGAGGATACAGTACATACAAGAAAATAGCTCTTATCCTTCATCGTTAAATTGGGGAATTGAAGCTTATTGTGTCCAATGCAGAAGTCCAATTATGAAACAGGGCTCTGTTACAAGGTTCCACAACAGGATCAATGAACACAATAGGTGAGTCCCTTTTTGTACATGTGTTAACGGGGGAAAGGGCCAAAGACCTTCCCTTAAAGGAAAATGTCAGTATTTTACAGAAGTCAACAACGATGATGTGAGAGGGATTTAAAATTAAGCCTGAGCTAACAACTCAGTGATTTGCAGAATTAAAGGTTCAGTGTGTAATAACTGGCAAGGTTTATTGGCAAAATCCGAATATACTACCCATGAAAATATTTGTATAAGTGTATAATCGCTATAGATATCACAGTTTTACCTCCATATCACACACTGGACCTTTAAAGAAGCATGCGTGAAGATGAGGAAGAGTCTATTCTGCATCTGAAGCTCTTAAACCGCAGAGAGTTGAAACATATCCAGGCAAAATGTTCCTTTCATTAAAAAAACACTGGTCCTGTTATGCAAACACCAACAATGAAGCATCAGGTTACCACAGCAAAGTTGCTCAACGCTTCAGTTATTTTGTCCAAACATTGATCCTAATGCCAATGACACTTGCATGCATCCCATAATCAGTTCCACTCATTTTACTTCATCACCTTATTTGACTAATTACCAGAGACATGGGTAATTCAGCTCCACGTCACGGAGCGCCAAGCAGCCTTTTTGAACTAGTTGTAAGTGTAGCGCGGGGTGGGTCGCGGCGGGCCGGCTGAACTTGGCGGCGTTTCAGGCTAGTGTGGAGGAGGATGAAGGCTCGCTTCCTCGCCTTCTCCGAGTGGGAGAGCAAAGGCCCCGCAACACTCTCAACCCACGTGTGCAGAGGGAGAAGAGGGCGGGAGGGGAGCGAGGCTGAAGCGAGCCGCCCACACGGAGTTTGGAGATGGGAGAGGGAACGCCAGACGTATTCATTTCACAATGGGATTCTATTTTCAGAGAGATGGAGCATTACTGCCACAGTTTATACACCTGGTTTTTGTTAAAGGGACAACGAGGAGTTTCTATTTGGTTATAAAAAAGTCTCATATTAATGTGGATGAATCTCCGCTACCCACACTTGTTAATGGGCCCATTTTCGATACATATATCGTTTTGTCTCTATCATTATTTTGTTATTATTAGTGGTGGCGGAAATGCTGGTCGAGCCGATCAGCGTTTCCTTACTTTCGGTTTTGCGGCGAGTCATGAGAATAACGCAGCTGAATCGCCGTTTATGGTCGGAACTACGACGGTATGTGATCGTCTTCAAACCTCTGACTTTAATTATTGATGAATGAAAACATGAGTCTGTCTTGCGCCGGACCAATAATTTTACGGTGCGCGTGGAGGCTCATAAATGTAGTGTGAAAACGCTTCGCCTTTCCAAAACTCCTTGTTGTCCCTTTAAATCAGCTCTCATCAGTCAAAGATAAAGCTTACGGACTGGACCCATAGGTTACTGCTTCAAACTTGAACCATAATGATAAGTTTGGGGGTGAAAGGTCATAGAGCTTCACCTCTGTTATCATGATGAGATGCTATGGAGCAAAGCACCCCAATGTGGGTGAAGCTCTCAGGTAAATAAAGGTGTGGTCTACGTCAGGTTTGTGTTCTGTAATAAACTGACCGTGAGCCAGCTTGGCTCTGTTGCCCCGGCCTCACTCCTCCTTCCTGCTTCTTATCTCAGAGGAGTGTTTACTGGCGGTAATTAGGCCATTAATCAAGTTAATGGAACATCCCTGAACGGTCTCACTGTACTCTCTCCCGCTGAGCCGTCATGTCGCCCTGGGACTGGACTCCCCCCCCCCCCCCCCCCCCCCCCCCCCCTCAGGGTGAGACTTCCTGGGTCACGGCTGAAAAGAGCCGGGCCTGCCCACCGATCTGTCAGGGCCACTTCTCCTCTGACATCCACATATGTGGGCACTGCGGGAAAGGTGACGTATCAGATGTAACCGCTGTCAGCATGGTCCGCTGCACCGCTGCAGACTCCTGAGGAGACATCAGCCACGGTGGCGGGACGGCTGCCAAGGCCGCGGCCTCCAACAATGGCGTGCGCCGCGGGCCGCAGCTGCCACGAGGGTTTGAAAAAGTCAGAACCAAAAATATCAGCGTACAAAGAAAAGCATTCATAGTTGATTTCTGGTAATAAATCAACAGCGCTGTTGCCAAAGAGCTTGTTTTTTGGCTCAGATGGCAGAGGTGACATGAGGTTGTTATAACCCACCAGACCAGAAAGTTACCAGAAAGTTGGAGAGACAAAGTGAAGCAAAGATCTGCAAAGAAATGAGTTTTATTTCTGGGTCTTAAAGAAGCGGCCAGATGAGAATAACTCGCTGGTGTCTGTCAATAGCTAGCTACACCAAATGTCCACACAGTCACGGTTGATTTACATACATAAAACAACACAAAAATACCCCCCTGCTGTTTGTCTGCGCGCACCCTCAGGGGATACAGGAGCGCTAACCATTACCATGCATATCGTAGAATAAACAATGTCGTCTTGGTGACAGAGGTGTGAGAGCTGAGGGCAATTTGTTCTGATTATAGAACAACAAGTATTTTCACAGACAAAACCTTATGGCATGTTCAAAAACCGGTTCTAATGTATACTACAGCTTTATATATAATGATAAACACAAACCCTGAAACAAATAAAGCATTTTTTTTTGCATTCATCTGCCTAAATTGTGTCCCTGTAACAATACAAGCATTAGAATACAATAAAACCCCGTGTTGTGTTTGTGCTCGTCTCACCAGTGTTCTCCCTCCGGCCATTTTCTTCTCCATCTCTAGAGTATTCAATCGGCCGCCCCGCCAGCCGACCAGAGCTCATCCCAACCTGCCTCCCTGAACAAGTCGTGGTGTAATTGCTTGTCAGAGCTGTCTGCGTGCCTGTTTTTCTGCTCGCCGCCACGCACCTGACAAGAAACACATATTTACACACAAAAATGAAATTACAGGCAATTTGAGAGCAGGAGCTTTGGAAGCAATGCCTGCTATCGAGCTGTCCAAGTCGATGAACTCCTCTCACCCTTGGCTCTGCATCAGTGTGAAACAAAAAAGCTGGAGGAAACGGAGGAGCGGGAGAAGAGAAAGAAGAAATACTGAGGGAATTCTGGCTCGGCCTTCTGATAATCTGCCATTCATGTCATTGTTTCCTCACTCTACCCCTTCTGCTGCTCATTTCCTGTTTCTGAAACCACACTACCAGTCTTCAAACTGTTTTATCGGGGAAGGCAAGCTGGGCTGAACGAGGAACGGCTCCACAGTGCTGCATGCAAAGGTGTTATAATGACTTTAACCAGCTTCACTGATGCAAAAAGGAATTAATACATACTGACTGTATGATTTGCTGTCATAATTACCCACCTTAACTAATTACAGTGACTCATTTAGATGAAGTAGTGGCTTCTGGGGCAAGTATTATAAATACTTATTAGGAATAAATTGAGAATAATCAGAGAATAGCTATGTAAAAATTACCTCATAACTTCACCATTGGTTTATTTAATGAATTCCTACACAAATTAAATGGTGATTATAAAGGGATTTTGACACCTTCAACTTTTAAATGTGTTTACTCAGCGCAGGGTGCAGGTGTGGTGGAGACAATTATATGGTTCAAATGCAAATGTTGAGTTTCAGATTAATTCCTGCACCTGCACAAAGCAACAATATTAGGATAAAAGATTTTTTATATTCTCAAAGTTACAATGTCTTGATTTAAAACGCAACTCAACTCAATTCCTCACAAGGATCTGAAAAGTACCTGTGAGGCTAACCAAGCACGTAGTGGTATATAAATAAAACCCATGTGTCCCACTGTGAAGCTGTGATGCTAAACATGTTGATTGACAGGTGTTCTCCAAGGTGTTTTCCCTTACTCTGACTGATTATACTCCACTGCTGCTGCTGCTGCTGCTGCTGCTGCTGCTGCTGCTGCTGCTGTGTCCACTCCCATTATCAATGCACGTGTTGTGTTCAGGACCAGCTGGAACAAACTGAACCTGTAAAGATTTGAAGAAGATCATTATTAAATACACATGCTCTGTGTGGTTCATGATTCAATAAAACTAATCATGGCTGTCATGATTTTTGTATTGTTGTGCAGTGCGCGCCTACATATACGTATGTATGCGCGTATCTATCTATCTATCTATCTATCTATCTATCTATCTATCTATCTATCTATCTATCTATCTATCTGTAAGTATGTGTGTGAATGGCACTTATATACAGTAACTGTTGCTACTGTAGTCTCCAATGTCTTGGTCCACCCCAGGCGGCGGGTGCGGACCACCACATTCTGGATCCATACATTTAGACTCGCACTTTACCTATTTAAACTTGCACTTGCACTTTAGAAACTGGCACTTTATACCAGGCACTTTATAGATCACATGCACTTATAGATTATAGATATGAATGTGTATATGATTGTGAACCACTGTATAATTCTTGTGTATTCCTGTCTGTTTGTGTGTTACCTGCCAAGGGACTACGGATGCAAATTAGCAAGTTGCTAACTCTGACGCATTTACATTTGTGCATGCGTACGAATGTTCATTAATGTGTATTGTCCCTTTAAAAAAAAAGGAGAAAAAAAAGATGTGTTTAAAATAGATGAATTTCATGTCTCTGCTGTTTGTACAGCATCTTATTTTTGTGGTTACCTGTATCTGTTCCTGTCTCAACTTGTTGTATCCCATCTCTTGCTCAGTGCATTTTGTTTCCCACTTATGGATTCCTATCACTTTTGTAGCTGCGAGCGCTTAGTCTTCCCCACAGGCAACAATAAAAGTTTCCCGTTTTCCTTTGTCCACAAAGGCGCCCCGTCCCCGGCTCAATGAACACACTGTATCTGAATATAACAGCTGGAATACATCTGTACAACAGCAGCGCCTCGGCTATGCGGAAAAAGAAAGAATGGCACTCTGTATGTCGGCCATGTTTGTGTGTGTTTACTCCTGAGCCGAATTGTGTTTGACATTTGTTCCAGACAGATCTGTTTGGGCCTGGTGGTATTTCGGGATGAGGAGTCAACAGAGGCAAGATGCGAAGCAAAGATGTGAGGAGGGTCGTGATGGGGAAGCCTATGATTGATATTCCCATTAGCCACCTGACAAGGTGAGGACAAGGCTCTGATAATGAATTGTGACACGTTAATGAGCTTGTCTAGCACAGACAATACCTGATCAGCCCTCTTACCATTTAACCTTTGATACCAATGAGGGAAATTGCAGGCAAATAAGGGTTTTGTGTCACTTGCGCAGACAGAACGTGACTTTAAAAAACAGTGTGCTAGACAGTTGTTTGTGGCTGCAAGTTTAGGTGAAACTCATTTGACGGCTGCTTAACTCCAGAGAGTTTTACATCTGGGCCAGAGCGTGTAACGTGTCTACGTCGTTTCTTTTTTGGCTCTAATTAAACACAAATATGACATTGCAGACAGATGAATAGGAAAAAAAAAGATACAGAGTTAAACTAAGTTCATTTCCAGCTGCAGGGTGTGACAGGGTGGATGTATTGCTGTTATAAAATGCATCCCCCTATTTCTAAGGACTGATTCATGTAGGTATCTTTGTGTTGTGTGCTTATAAAAACTACCTATGTGGAAAAAATAGTATTTTTTTTTTCCTCAGGCTGTTTTACAGTTCGGATACTGTATTTTTCAACACATTCCTGCTCAAACAGGTTTGTCCTTGCGTGCCGAGAGTGAGTGCAATGTTTGTGTGTGTGTGTTTATGTGGGTGTATTGATGTTACTCCTCATCCCACCCCTCCCTGCACCTCATTGGGACGCTGACCGCCTAAGTCTAATCCCGGGGGAGCTCATTAGAATCAGCGGAGAGGAGAGGGCCCCAGACAGGGTCAGGACAAACTGCACTGCTGAGCTGCATAGTGATGGCTTCCGCTCTGTCTTTATGTCTGTTTGGTTTGGCTGCGTGTCAGTTCATCTGAGCGGGATGGCAGATGAGAGATTGGCGCGCTCAAGCACTTGACAGCCATGTTCGACACCCACATGCTCACACATGCACAGATAAACACACATACAGTATACACAGACATCTCTCCATGGCAGACATATGTGCGTATACTCAATCGGGAGGTGTGTGTGTATATTATGCTCATGCGAGGAAAAAGAAAAAATCACACACACACACAATAGAGAGTTGTCACCTCGCTGTCATGCGACAGTCAGCAGCGTCCTGTATGATGTATGACAATAAGAGAGGAGTGCGAGCAAGGTCAGACACGCTGCCACCCACGAGACACTCATTAAAAGCCTATGCATCTCAAGTGGACTCCTGCAGACGTGCATGACATGTATGCATGTGCGTGTGTGTGTTTGCGTTGTTCATCTATTTGCCGTTGTGTGTAAGTGTGTTTGAGCACGCTTGAATATCAAACAGAAGTGTGAAGTGTCCCTTAGAGCAGGGGTTCCCAAACCTTTTCATGCCAGTGCCCCCCAAATACACTCTTAGAAATAAAAGTGCTAAATAGAACCATATAAGGGTCTTCGGCTTTTTTCAGTGTTATTACTATAAATTCTATTTCATAATCATTCTCAAAATATAATCATTTGATTTGATTATGTTATTTCCATTTTTTCTCATCTTCACTCCAATTTGCTGGGGGACCCCAAAATGGTCCCCACTTTGAAACCACTGCCTTAGAGTAAAGCAGATGAGCTAAAGTGTTTGTTTTTATGCTAGGAAAAAAAAGGTAACAGTGCTTATTTCCAGACTTTCATCCCAGCGTTTTTACTCACAAAACCAAAAATAGTCTCTGGTCTTAGAATGACAGCAACAGGAAGGCCTTTATAAACACTTTCCTAATATCACCTGAAGATTCCCAGTCATTTGTTGCACATTTGTTTGATATATCACACACATAACTGCAATAATAAAACCTATTTTCTTCAGATCTATGGTAGCGGTGCAGGGGGTGGGTGCACTTCACGTTATGGATTGTTAGAATCCTGCTGTGGATGAATGTTTTTGTGGGTGACGGTTGCTCACCTGATCCGTGTGAGCGTGTGCGGCCGGCCTCCTCCTTGATCATCACCGCCGGCAGGAAGTCTGGGATGCTGCTCACATCCTCGGTTACACTAAAATGGATGGCACAGGGGGCGAGAAAGGCCAGAGATGCTGTTATTGAACAAAAGCCCGTGGACACATAAAGAGTTTATCATGTGGGTGAGCAGAGAGGAAGCTTGCTAATATCCTGAGGCCATCGCTACACTGTCCAATGAAGTCTGATTGACTCCATACATCAAAGTGCGCGTGTGTGCGCATCTATATGTCTCAGTGCGTGCGCGTGTGTGTCCCAACAGCTCTCTGTGCTTTCAGGCGACAATGAAATCCCACGCACACACACACACAGTGGAAGCTCACGACTTTGGTTTAATTGGGAAAGTGCTGTGAAAGATGCCAGGTTGAGAGCGTTGGGGGGAGGCGGCGTGGTCACAGGAGCTGAGGCAGAGAGCAGGAAGGCAGTGTGGTGTTGGCTGCTTCTCTACCCACCAGGGGTGCTCCCCATTATGAATGGACCAAAACAGCAGGATGGGAGGCTTGATTGGAAGCAACCGGAACCTGTTTGTTGTTTAAAAAGCCTCCCTCCCTTTCTCTCTCTCTCTCTGTTTATGCCTCTCCGCTTTGCTCTCTCCATCTCCGGGTAATTAGGGTGCTGGCTGGAAGAATGATCAGCTGTCATCCCCAATGGTGGCCTTCCACTGCCTGAATGTCAACACTGTCTGAGACCTCCTGTCTGAGTGAGCAGCACACTCAATTAGAGACACTCAGTCACTGCAGGAGCTGGTAGGACAAACACTATGACACATTTACACAAACACACACTACAACGAACATTATGAGAACAGCCTACTTGTATGCTCCAATTCAAAATCCAAAAAAAAAAAAAAAAAAAAAAGCGGGACCCACACGCTCATCTTGATTCACCACAGTGGTTGCCCCGTCTCAGCTCTGGGCAGTTATATTAATTAAAACAGCTTTTCAGGACATAAAAGTAACTATTGCTTACAGAGCTTTTTTTTTTTTTTTTTTTCGCCAACTCCCTCCGCAGGCAGCCGTCACTGCTGGATGAAAGCGGCTGCAGGTAGAGTAGGTGCAGGGTTGCCCCCTTTGCTCCATTCGGCTGCATCAAAGTGTTCACAGTCAAAGTGCGAGGACAAGTTTCATCTGCAGCTTCTGAGACTTTTCTGCTGCTTCTGATTCAATGCACTGCGCTTTGATGGATAGAGAGTCCACTTCAGACTCTTCATACAGAGAGGAGAAGAGCCTGGTTTCCATTCACCCTGGTTCCGGTCTAGAGAGCGGATCTGGAACACACCAAAATAAAACTTCTGGCGCACACTGCAAAAATTCAATATCTTACCAAGAATATTTGCCTTATTTCTCGTCAAAATGTCGTTTCTAGTCAAAATAAATCTCATTATACTTAAAATAAGACTCATCACATTTAAAAAGTAGCTTGTTTTCAGACACTTTTTACTTTTTTCAAGCAAATTTTCCACTTTAAATAAGTAGAAAAATCTGACAGTGGATCAAGTTTTTCTTTCTTATTACAAGCACAAAAAACTTGCTTTCACTGGCAGATTTTTCTACTTATTTCAATTGAAAATTAGTTTGAAACAAGTGAAAACTGTCTATAAACAAGTAAATATTTAGGTGATTAGTCTTATTTTAAGTGGAAAGAGATTAGTTTAGACTAAAATTGAGACATTTTGACAAGAAAGAAGACAAATATTCTTGGAAAGATTTTGAGTTTTTGCAGTGCATCGATTTCCGTCTCAACATTGTCAGGCAGCGATGTTGGCGATGCCATATTGTGGTTGTTGTTGTTGATGATGGTGGAGCATGCTACTGTACATGGTGAGCGTCACGCAATCTATCTCTCTTCTACCCGCACCGCTCCAAACTTTATCGAAAAGATGCATTTACAAACTACAGGTATAGGATCAAGTGCCTATTAAATAAAACAGAACTGAAATAGACAATAACTTGTAATACAATTAAATACAATCAAAGAAAAGGGTTAACTTAATGGCTCTGGGATTTTCTTGTAAATAATATTCTTTAAATAAAAAGGTTTCACCGCATTTTTATTAGATTGGTACTTTTATTTTGACGGAAAGGCACATCCATCGAATTCTGGATCCTGTCTCTCTCGCCCTGGTTCTGAAGTCTAAACTTCATCCTTCATCTGGTTGCTCAGGTATCAAACCCTTTGGAATAAAGCTCATATTTGTTTCCCGTCATCTCCGTCAGCCTCTACACACAGGAATTGTCTCTGAGCTGAATAACATATTTGATTTATTCTCTTTTTGTGTTTCTTGGCGTAAAAATGAAAACCATAAACGTCGCCAGGCCTCGTCTTCTCACAGCGTCTCACACCAGCTAAAGAGCAGAGAGACGCTCCGTGCCTGCATTTGCCTAATTTCTTCCACTGTTCCACATCATTCTCTTTGACAAATTGAAGAGCTGCCGCCGACCATCTGGACGTCTCCGGGCCTCTTTACATGTTGGGGATTTAGCTGATGCTAATATCCACAGCCACGTATGATGGAGTGAGCAGGTAGGGGTTCGCTGCCTTCACTAAAAATAACAGCAGGACAGGAAGAGACTGATGGATGTGCATTAGCTGTTGCAAAAAAAAAAAAAAAAAAAAAAAATCAAACCTCTCACTGTTTTGGTTTCCAGAGTCATTTTGCCTCGTCATGAATCTGCACCCACACAGAGTATCCTTCTCTCCCACCGTTTTAATCCTGCACTGTTGACACATGCACAAAACGAGTGCAGGAGCTCCGTACAGACCTCCGGGCCCTTGTTCACTGCTCTCCGAGAGCCCGGTGGAGCGTGATAAAGGGGGATTACGTGATTTACCCGGCATAAATCTCATCTTTCTCATCCCTGTCCGGGAGCTTTGGAACGTAATCGACTGTGCACATATGACAGAGTCAAAAGGTGTCAGTGCGATTTGAGGAATTGTGTGTGGTGTGGGTGGAAGAGAGTGAGAAGGACCCAGAGAGAGAGAGAGACAAAGAGAGATGTAGAAGACCTCTCTCTGTTTTAAACATTACATTTAGCCTGAGATAAAGTGGAGCTGGGTTAAGAGAAAGAAGGACTCTATGTCTTTTACTTGTCTGAGTCACATTTTGGCAAATTATTGGCTGCATGGATTTGTGCTTCTCTGTATTTGTGCTACTTCTGAAAGTGTGTGTAGTTGTGTGAGAGAGACAGAGGGGAGATTGAGTTTAGAGGAATCCAGAGACTCTGTGGGTCCTGTGAAATTAGAGCTCTCCATCTCTGTCCTCGGGGCCAGTGTGTGTGTGTGTGTGGTTGTGTGTTGCCAGGGGTCACTGCAGGAATAAAGAGAGAACAGTCAGAAACCGCTCACTGAAAATCCTCACTAGGCTGTAAAAAAAAAAAAAGAAAGAAAGAAAAGAAGACATAAAGCCACCCAAACTGTAAAAGGTGTGTGTTTGTGAGTGTGTAAGTGTGTAGATGCACGTTTACATACCTGTCAGTGTTGTCTACACTTTTTATGTGTGTGGTAAACACGCTTTGGAACCTAAGAAGCAAAAAAAACGAATCATTTAACAACACTTAACACTTAGAAATCATCAGTTTTTGCATTAAAGGGATAGTTGGGCCAACTTGCCAAAATGTTGAACTATCCCTTTAAGTGAAACACCTTTCCTTTTTTCACCTACTTTTTTATACAAAGCATTTTTCTGTTGAAAAAGCAGCAATAAAATAAACATTGCCAATGCCAACATATTACACGTTAGTATCCATATTAAAAATGTTATAGGAGTGCGGGTCACAGTGGACTCAGGTCAGTCTTTTTATGTTGCAGTGAGAGGAGAAATAGAGCATGTGGGATGTGAAGCTGCATTTATTTTCCATTTTGACTGTCGCAAAATATCAATCATCCCTCGATTTTAACAGAAAAATCTATGAATCAGAAAATGGATCTCATATAAATAATTTCCAACCATTTACGAGTGATTGCTTTTTTGTGATTTCCTGTGGTACATCGAGCGAATATAAATGTTTTTGCATGTCAGTCGAATCTGTAGCTACAGAATTTGCTCTTTGTGTTTCAGGATATTTTCTCAAAGTTGCGACAGAGGCCGTGGTCAGAGTAATTTCTCCATTATTTCTAAGCAACTATATGTACAGGACAGCGGTAGTGTATGATGTGATTGCACAGTAGCCAGTGTTACATGGTGCTCTGTGTTAAGCCTGTGACTGTCGTAGCTGTTTGGAAGTTTGCATTTCAACCATAAGCCATGTAGTACAGTCTCTACTTCAAAGACTGGAGTACATATTTGTGCATTCATGTTATGTCTGAGTAAACAGCTTGTTGCATGACTCATCAGCATCCTGCCAAATGCCTTCATATATAATCTTGCACAGACTGAACTGTGGTACATAATTTGTTTTACACTGATGCACATATTTTTTTTCTTTATGTTTATGTGTGAGTTTTAAAGAAATGATTTTATAAACTGCAGCACCGGGCAGCGTTAGTACAACTTATTTAGTCAATAGCAGCTCCAGCTATCATCCGCTCCGTCTCTGCTGCTCCTTGTTTCTTCCTCTCAGAGGTGATTTTGTGCAGCTCTCTGCCCTCGACAGTCTGCCTCGGGCTGTTGTGCCCAACCTTTACCTCTATCCGTCCTATTTTCTCTCTGCCTCTCTTGTTTTCTTACTCCACTGTCTCCTCAGCTGCCGTCTCAGCCCTGATTACTTGTCTGGAATAGATGCCTCACGGGAAGTTGTCTTCTTGCCTGGTTTTCCTCCTCCTCCTGCTCCTCTTCTGCATGGTAATCCTCTGCCGCAGACTGAACGTCTTCATTGGTCCGGCTGCAAACAAGGCCTCCTTGGGTCAGCCTCTCTCACGTACTTCTGCTGGCGTGGAGCGAGCACATCCCACAAATTGTGTCTCTTTAATGATGATCCAACATCCTGCAGCGTTAAAGAAATGTGCATTCTAATGATACATGTTCATTTGCATTCAATAGTTTAAAAATGAATGAGTTGGAATTAGGGTAGATGACCAGGCTGGTATATTGATGTTAAAATGAGCAAGAAATCAATTAAAAGTAATAGAGAGGTGCACTGTGCAGGTGTCTGTATCTGCATGACTGTTAGACTGAATATTAATGACTCAGTAATGTAAGCTTCTTATCTAAAGCCATAAAAGTCCTTTGAAAGTTTTATCACCTATGAAACTGTGTGTAGATACGCCACAAACCTCAGGATCAAATTCAGCTTGATCTTCATTTCAGCCACAGCCTCATCACACTTGATCTAATCAGGATGGCTCTGACCAGTCTGAGGGGAATAGAGGAGGAAAAGATTAAAATCAAAAACCGCCGTGTCCTGTGAATATTTTTCTTTTAAGCACTGTGGAAAATTTCTGAAATCAGTCATCGCGGCTAAATTGTGTTTCTAATCTGTTTTGGAGACAAACCTTTCCCCTGATTTTCGACAGAGTACGCGCTTCTTGCTTCAGCTCAGGACGCCAGTGAACATCACTCACATAATTGCCCGTTATCGTAATCATGTGCAGTCATGACACGACGGGGAAGATACAGCCCCATGGTGGGAAATAAGTGTGATTTATGCCTCATATCTGTAACCACATTACAGAAGCGACATAATGGACACATTCCCAACTTAATTGCACATTACAGGAGACCAGGGGCATTTTCCATGTTATTAGGATGTAAATATACCGTTTGAATTTAAAAAGGAGCGATGTAATATGTCGCAGTAATGATGTCAAATTAGCAATGACATAAAGAGAGGATGTATAAAGCTGCAGATTAATAGAGGGATTTAATATACGTCGCTGTTGCAGCTTGAATGCATCAATATTCAGCTGTGCAGAAAGAGGCTCTGAGCATTTTAGCATGTAACATGTTTAAACAAGACTACTACTAAAAGTTATTGATGGATTACTGTACCTGTAGTAGTGCAGACTGTGTGTGGTGTGGTGTATGGACTTGAGTTAAATAGCAAATAGCTGCAGTTGATGAAGCCTGAGCCTGAGAGGTTCTCTTTAATCAAACTCTGTCTAAAATAAAGGGCCTACTAGTTAAATGGAAGCAAATCCTTGTTTTTGTTGAAAGCCAAAGCTAAACCAAAGTAAAATTCTCATATGAAGCTGAATATATTAGCTCACTGTTATGAGTTAATCTATAACAGTGCAATAACTCCTCATTTAAAGGGAACATATTATGGAAAAATCACATTTTGAAGTCTCTTTAACATATGTTGGTGTTTGTCTTGCATTCTGGCCCCCAAAATGTGAGAATTGACAGAATAAATCTGTAGCTTTCAGGCTCCCTAGGTTGAAATCCAGGTGGTTTTACGAGCTGGTCCCTCAGTTGTCATACAATGATGCCATCAGCTTTCTAAATTGCATAAGACCACCCCTACCTGTGAGTACCGGTGCTGATAGAAGGGGGAAGCGGTGAGCAGTGGCTCATTTGCATTTAAAGGGACAGGCACTGAAACCAGTCATTCTGAACAGGGCTATTTTGAGCTGATGAGAGCTGTGATGTTTGATCCTTGGGGTATTTTGACCGAAGCATGTCGCAGACATGTCTTTAAGACACTGGGGAACTATTTTTAATTTGTGAAAAAAGGGCATAATATGTCTCCTTTAAAAGGCCATTTTCTTGTCCAGGGTATGAGTATGACCACAAAATGATAATTATATTTTTTGCCTCATGGTCTAAATTTAGGTTTCGCATCTTGATTAGAGAACTGACAAACAGATTAAACACTAAAAACTCCACCAGTCGAATCTTAGACCCTGAGATATAAAAGGATAAGTCTCGTTCGTGGAGTCATTTCAATCAATCGTTGGTCGCAGGAGTGTGTGGGTAAAATACCCCGTCAAGGTGACACGCTGCAATTAAACAGCGGCAGTCTGTCCACGATGAGCTGTCATCACTGAGCTGTCACAGGTGCACGGGGCAGCTGTAAGTGTAATTGCTACAGGCCTGTGGGATGGAGCTGCAGCCCGTCTCCTGGTGGCGATAGCAAGCTTCACTGGAAAATCGGCTGTAAAGGAGACTTTTAATACATTGACAAATGGTTATACAGCAGTTGCCAAATTAACAGTGACCTCCTCCCTTTGCTGTCTGGTGCGGGTGATAATGTGCAAAGTCCTGTCGGGAAGTGTGCTTAATGTTCAAGATAATCTGTCCATTATGTGAGTTTAATATTAGGAAGAGAGTGAGCGAGTATCAATTAAGCTTTTTTTTTTCTGCAGCAAATGGGCAGCAATAATTCTTTTGACAGTGATTCAAGCAGGCAGACCTAATATAGATTTTAAATAAGTAGCTATATGTGAAAATAACTAGAATCAGTGCAAATAGTGTTACTCTGCAGCAGAAGCCCCTTCTCTAAATCACTACGGTGGAACTAGATGTGCTTACTAATTGAGTCGCAGTGCTCTGAGGAAACTAATAGAGAGAGGAGAGAGGGGGAAAAGGAGGAAAAGAAAGGAGGGAGGGGGGTTCTGCTCATAAACAGTGTTTACTTAAAGCAGCCCATCGCCTTATTAGTATTAATAGCAGTGACTTCAGAAAGCTCATATTCTGCCATTGGACAGTTTTGTATTATTTATGATTGAAATGAAAGCCTGGGAGTGCAGCAGCAATGGAGGAGCGCTGCATAGCAAACGATGTTGCCTATGCCAGTTTACATAACCAGCACTTGGGTAAACAGCGGATTAAGCCCAGCACGGGGCGAGGGAAAAACGAGAGCAAAATGTTATATCCACACATTAGCCTATTTGAGGCGGGCTTCTGGAGGACGCTAGGAGAACATGCGCGGACCTTCTGATGCGGCTGGTCTTCATCTGCAAGTCCTTTTGAGCATGAAAGTGGCGGCGCGCTGCAGAATCCCGCCACCGGTTCAACAGCTTCCGTAGCGTTGATCTTAAGAAGTCGGGTCAAAAATAAGCAAGCAGCAACTTGAAAGCTTCCTGGTCTTAATTAAAGACACCATCTGTTAAATTTTATTATTAAAGCTGTTAGTGCGAGGCATTAGAGCAAATGAACACGGCTTTCATTTTCTGCTCTATTTACAGGCAGCGGGGTGGCGTGTTGAGCAAGGGGACATAGGATCCTGGTTCAGAGCAGCAGAGCTCCCCTGCTGAGGAATCCACATGAAATCCTTCCAAGGCAGTTCTTCATGATGCTGACTTTAGGTGTCTTACTTTTTTAAATAAGCATCTTAATGAAGTGCTTTTTGTTTCATTTATTTTCTTCTTTTAAATTGGAAACTTGATCATTTCCTTCTTATGCAGTATTAAAGAACACCTACAGCTTAACTTCACGATTTGAGCGTTTTCCAGACACACAACAGAAGGACAAAATCATCACCAGACCACCACAACATATACTGAATCAATCTTTATTTATATTAAATTAAAAATATACTTTTGACAGATTCATGTAACAAACATGAGGAACGGTATATCTATGATATAAAGCTTTGGGTATGGTTTCAAAGAACTCCGAGAGATAGATAAGGGGACGGGGATGGGGGGAGGGATGGAGAGCTAACGTAGGTGAGGAGGAGTAACTGATGACGCCCTTCCCTCCGCTATGCCTCCTCTAAACGCATGCAAAACAAATCAGAAGGGAAAGTGGAAACAGGTTGTGTCGTGAATGCCGTGCTCCGCCTTTCAGGGAGGAGGCGGAGGAGGTCAGACTTGGCTCAGTAATATATCCAGTAAGCAGGGGAAGGTAACGCCGACTCCCAGACAGGTCACCCAGGTTAGTCGGCAGCACTGGTTTCAGTTTTATGAGATTTAGAAAGAGGGCGAGACGGAGAGGGGAGAAGATGATAAATGAAAAGGGGGAAAAGGGGAAGTGATAACCAGGTGAACCCAACGGCCCCCCCGCCGCCCGTGGCCCCGCCCCCACCCGTCGTCAACACTGCAACTTTAACAGCGCTCACCGAAACTCAAACATTACATGAGGACAGCCACAAAGCCACCAAACAGAGGTGCACATGAGAAAAGGGACAACAAGCACTTTTTTTTTTTAAATTAGTCAAAATGTACACTTACATAAAGCAAATATGTACGGCTCTGTTTTTTTTTGTTTTTTTTCTACAAGTTGTTATAAGCAGGAGAAAACAGCAGTTGGAGAGAGGACCATACAAATTCAAAGCAATGCCTCCTTATTTACAAATTCACCACGTCGGCCATTTCAGTGCTTTATAAAAATACTATTCACATTTGTTGTTGAAGTGTGTTAGATAAATTTTGGAGGAAACCCCAAAGATTCTGTACATTTATACTGATTTTGATAATTTAAAACACAGAAGATGAATGACGTCCACTCGTAGGCCATGATTTGTGCAATTAAGATGCCGACAACTCATAATCGCAGCTAAAACGACAAACAATGAACAGTAACCAACACATTAGTGGAAAAAAATCATATAGATTCAAGTCTTTTTCCTTGAAGAAAAACAACCTTGATAATATGGAACAAATAAAAGCAAAACTCAATATTAAAAATGATATATATATATTTATATATAGGGTACTATACACAAAAAATCCCATGAAAGATTTCAGAAACAAGGATTCCCAGTTTGTGCTACTGATTTCCGTAAAAATATCTGGTTATTTCCTTCCACGCTGTCCAGAAGTTTGAATATAATACTGTCAGCGATGAAGAGATACAAAGGTGGAGGGCAGTAAAACACTCACTTGGTACCATGCAAGGTGATATTGTACTGTACATTAGACTCGGTAGCTGAGGATGAAATGTTGGAGGATCTCTTCAGTACTACATGGCTACATGCCTCTGCACCTTGGCTTGGAGGAAACGGTAAAAAAAAAAAAAGAAAGACGAAAATTAAAGAAATAAAAATAAAGAGAGAGAGAGAGCGATCGGTCTTAAACACCGGTTTGCCATGGCGTGCTCTTGAGCTGCCATGAGCCACAGGAGTGTCTGGGGCTGAGACAAATAGCAGCAGGTAACGCAGCCCAACTCCAAGGCAAAATATGTTTGAAGCAGGGAGTGAGATATTACTCAGCAGAGAGGAAAAATGATTTCCTCTACAAATGTGAAAACAGCTTGGGCCTTGGGATGACAACAACAATACTTGACAAACTTTTTTTCCCCCTCTCGACCTCTCTGACGGTGAGCTCTCAGCGGGTCGCTCTGAAGTCCTCTGGAGAGCCGTTGGTCTCATCGGTGTTTAGGCCTTTTTCCTGATTAAACACATGTCGCCTGGGTCTGTGGGACAATTTAGGGCAAAACGCGACACAAACCGAGGCGTGTGTTCTTCTCTCTACCACCATCATCCTTTCTTTTTTTCTTCTTCTTCCTCTCCTTGAAACCTAGATTTGGCAGTCGTTTCCATCGCTCAGTATAAACAAGCTCAATACGCTATAAATATTTCACATTGATATTAAATGCTGTCTCTATTTCATTGAATTAGAGCCCAAAAGGGGACTATAAAACACTCCTTCATCAAATAATCATGATAGCATCAAAGCAGCATTAGAAATACTGTTTGAAGCAAACAAAAAGCATGGAAACAAGGACATTCTTCAAGCTGGTCAGTACCAACTAAAATGTGTTTTTCTTTGTGATCTCATCGCTGCAGTACCTTCCCAAAAGCTTTTTGCTTTCTGAAGCGGAAAAACGACCAGATAAACAAGTTGAATATTTCAGTAACGAAGGGTGGGGCTCCTTTCTGTCTTTACCCGCAAGTTTGATCAAAGTGCTCCATTGGGAGAACAAGCATATACAGCTTTGCATGTGCGCACGCTCAGACAAACACTTTCACACACAAAAAATAAATAGCCTTCATGGGAAAACAGCTCGGACGGGGCTGCCGAAGCGGTGACAAAGCGGTGATAATGTTCTGTTTGGGAAAGACTTAGGTGGGATTCTGGCGAGAATGCTGCGAGACGACCTCCGAGACAAACTAGCGTCTCGCAATGTTCGTCTTGATCTCCTATGTTTGGCGAGCTGTGTGGTGTTTTCCCACCCACAGGTGCCGTGTATGGCTTGGCAGGAGGAATAATGGCTGTAACACCAGCGCTTTTAGCAGCGTCGACTGGCAGTTTGCCTGCAGATGCATCACTAGTGAGAGTTCGAAGTGTTCTCTAGAGGGTTGAGGGGCAATCAGCGCTGTATTGGTGATCTCCAGAGAAGAACCCAGATGGGATATTCTCCATGATATCTCTCTGGGCTAAGATGAGGCGCTGATGGATCTGAAGCGTGGCTGAGCTGTGACTAAATTCTACCTGCAGTCATTAAAATCCTGAAGGAAAAGTGCAAATTAACAAGTTACAGCTGCACTTGAAAAAAAGAAAAGCAAAGACGACTTTATTACGGTATCTACTCTATCTATCTACATTTCCTAATTAATAATAATAAAAAAAAAGTTTCAGCAACTTTGACAAGCAACTAAAATGTTAACGTGTAAGTGAAGTTAATTGGATCATGTTCACAGGCTGTGTGCGTACAAGCACCAGCCTTTAAGTCCTGAATATGGTTAAGTTTCGGAAACATAAGGACTTTGGTTATGATAAGTGAAAGAATGTGGTTTTGGTAAGAAGAGTAATAAGGTCCAGACTGTCATCTTTCCCTAACCACAACCACCTCTCTGTAGCTGCTATGAGAAGATATTTCATCACATGATTGGATATTACGACATGAACAAATTAAATAGTAACATGTTGCAACTTGCCACATTATCTTAATTGATATCATATATTGGTTGTTGCACAGTTGTGTATAAACAAAATGTCTAGGTGAGAAAGTTCATCAACTCCAACACACACATACTGTATGGATTATAAACTAAGTTGGTAATTATCTATTTAAATTAGATCTCATGGTTTAAATTTGTGCAGATCTGAATGAACACTGATGAATCCTAAACAAATACAAACTCAGATACGGCAGCAAAGAGCTTTGGATCCCATTTAAGGAGGAAACCATCAGTTTCCTGTCCGATCCTGCTGCCATAGAGACGAGTGGGTTCACATGTGATGATGTAGGCAAAGGTTGTGATATAAAACTAGGTCCATTCACCATAGTAGTCATGTTGTGTCTATTTAGTAACTTTTGGCACAGTTTAAAAAAAAAACACTTCCTGTGTGTGGATGGAGCTCCTGACTTGAACGTAAAAGGACCATCTACTGTGAAACGCTCCCAGAGCTCGGCGAACCTCAGATTCAAGCCGGTGAAGTTAAAAATGTAGCGTTTGCGGTCGTATGGTTAACATGAGCCCAGTCTGAGGTCAGAGCAGTGTTGGATTTATGGTTGGTAAGCAGCGCTACTGAAGGTTTTTAGCCGTCGACCCCGTCATCGCAAACTTTTGCAGTGTTTCCATCGGACGTACTGTACCTACGGGGCTAAACTGGCTCTCTAATGTGTGAGTACACACACACGCATCCACACATCCACATCACGCCGACGTACACATGGACACACAAAAAGTCGAAGTGTTTTTACTGTGCTCTGCTGGTGCTGTCTTGATCGTTCCTTGAGGTCTTCATTATATGGCGGCTTCTCCTCCCGCTTTCTATGTTTATTTTTCTCTCCTTCCCTCTCTCTGTCTCAGTGATCACCATTTTCAGTTCAGCTGCGTTATGGATGGTCTCATCACACCAATCAGCAGATACAGCAATTTCCCCTAACTATGCCCTCCCACTATTACTATTACAGCAGGACACTTTTTTACTCATCTGACTTAGCTTCATGATCTGAATGGGAAAACCAGTGTATAAAAATCCATCTCTTCAGCACTGCAACCAGAGTATAGAAAAATGTGAACAGTGTGTTTTTCCCTTATACCCTTTGGCCTGGAAAAAGCTGTTTTTGATGATCAGATTTTCCAAGGAGACAGCAGTCAAGCGGAAACGAGAAAACAGCAGTCACCCTGTGTGTTCTCAGGCAAGTTAAAAGTCCACGGTTGAACTACATGTGTGAAAGGAGAGATCACTGTAGTTTTGGCCATCACAGTATCACAGTTACAGTAGAAAGATGAGATGAGCTTCACAGATTTGATGGGAAATTTCAAGGACGTACAGTGTTTTTCCTATAGGTGAAAAGACTGGATATGATAGATCAGCTGTCAGTGCTCCATCTTTCACATTTCTACAGGTCTCCTGACTAAACCCTCAGTCTTTCATTCCTCCGTGTGTTTCCGTTTCGCCTTCAAGGTCACCCACCAAACTGGACATCTTGACATTTAACGGAGTGTGTTTGCTCCGCGTGTTTGCTTATTTCAGAAACCCCTTAACAGAGTATTGCTCATCCTCAGACCTTTGTTCTGGGAAACAGAAAAATAATAAAACATTGTGTTCCTCCTGCGAATCTGACACCGCAGTGTTTGGCAGTGAGTTCAGGTCCCTTGTGGACGACACGACACAGTACATCCACGGTGACTGTGCTGTGCGACAGTTGTGTGTCTTGAAAACTACCATAACCTTCACATTCTCAGTGACTGGGAGCGCAGTCTCTATCTACAGGACAGAAATGGACTGGGTGGGAAACAGTGGAGGTGCTTGGGTCTAAGACTGCAGAGTCGACCCCCTTCTGATGTCACTACAGTCTACAGCAGATGGCACGCTATTCGAGGAGAGTTACAGTAGGGGGGGGGGGCAGCTCTGGTTGCGTCCGCCCCCTCTCTGTGTGGGACAGTGGAACCGGAGAGAGGATGTCGGGGGTCGTTGGAGTCAGATTGAGGAACGTTTTTTTTTTTCAAGTGGATGGATCTAGACCACAGTGTTCCGCTGGCGGTAAGGTGGCGGCGGCAAGACGGTGCCGGATTTCAGGGAAAACTCCGACATGTACTCGGGGTTCTCGGCCACCGCCGGCCGTATGTGTCCGTTCTGCTTATAGAAGAGTTTGGCGTTGGTGGAGCCGCCCTGGGCGCCGTCGGGGGCCACCTGGATAGACGATTTGGGAGGCAAGCTGTGCTGCCAGTACTCTGGATTGTCAAAGGTCACCTTGAGCTTCTTCCCGCTGCCTTTCCCCGACATCAGCCCTCCGTGCTTCAGCATGCTGGCGGGGTGCACGCCTCCGTGGATCTGGTACGCCGGCAGGCTGCCGTGTCCTATGGTGGCCGAGGAGGGCAGGCCGCCCGACGGACACACCTGCGATTGGCCGGGAGCTCCTCCTGTCTGACTCTGGGTGGCCGCGCCGCCACCTGGATTGCCAGGTTGTCCTGCAGGTTTGACGGCGTGGTGGGCGTGGAGGATGTGGGTCGGTGGGCCGTGGTGGCAGGGGATGCCAGATGGAGAGGGCTGGGCCGTGGGGAGCGGGTAGTGGGGCAGGCTGGTCTGGATGGTGAGCGGGAGGTGGGGGCCTGAGGTGGTGGCGGAGATGGAGGAAGGAGGGTGGGTGGGGAGGGGCAGACCGTTCCTCCTCAGGGCTTCCAGGCCCAGCTCGGTGGGGCTGTGGAAGGTGTTGAGGTAGAGGGGCTCGTTGATGTACTCGTCCTCTCCTTTGGGCTGACTGTTGGGCGTGCTGTGGTAGCCCGGGTTGTCCAAGGCGTGGATCTCGCCGTTTTTACGCCGCGTGACAAACGGGTTCTCCTCAATGGGGTTCAGGTATTCTGTAGCACAGGTCGGAAAAAGGGAGGGAGGGAGGGCAGGAAAAGAGAAAAAAAAGGAGTTTAGGAGAGAATAAGAAGAACAGACAAACAAACGAACCACCGAAATGAAATCAAGAGAGGAGAAAACAAAGAAATGGAATTTGAAAGCAGTAAGAAAGAGAGATCACTCGCTAATGAGGAGAAAAGATGGAGAAGATAATGGCGATAATGGCAACCACTCAGGACCAGACAGGCAACTTGCCAGCACTTCTTTGGCATTGGAAACTCCATCTGCCCGGGGTGAAAATGCCAGCAAATGACCTCTCTTCACGGCTTCCAAGTGCTATAATAGTGGGGTGCGAAACCTATTGATTTTGCCCACTCTTTCGCTCCTTGACATTGCATCAGATGCATTTTGCTGCAGGCTTTGTTATATTTTGAGCTGCTCAAAAATCAAAGACGGCGGTGTGAGAGCAGAGAGGATGGACTGAATTATGATCAAAGGCAATACATGACTGTGTAGTAGAGGCTGACATACACCGCTGTCGACGGAAGCTCGGTACGAATTTTAATCAATGGAATGAACAAGCAAAATGACAGAAGGGATGCACTACAAAAGATTGTATTTACACTGCGGATGAGCAAAGAGACGACAGAACGGAGGAATGGTACACTCCGCGGGAGTTTGTGGCACATACAGGACGCACTTGTTTTACATTTAAATTGTGTTTCTGTCTGTGCAACAGCAGAGGAGATTGTGGCGTAGATTATCTCTGACTTTTATTTCCACCGTGCGACCAGATCTGTGAGAAATTAATATAATGGGGTGAGGTTACTTGAAAGTTTAATTATGACTACACTGTGCTGTGGATTAAATACTACCTTGTGTCCTGCAGGGCTACAGAATTTCTTCCTGAGGTTATTTGAGATTCTCTGAAGCTGTTCTGCTCATTACCACAGCTCTGTGAAATTAACCCGACTTCCATTATTAACTGATTCTATTGTGTTTCGTGTGTCAGTTCAAGTACCTGAGGAGCTCTTGTCCTTCATGGGGGTCATGTATCCGTCCTCGTCCGTGTCCCCTCTGGATGTCCTCTCCCCGAGGAAGATGGTGGGGTCGGCGCTGTACCTCTGCCCCCCGCTGTCCTCTCCCCCGGCCTGGCTCAGGTTCTTTTTATGCAGGCTGCCGTTACAGCGCTGGTCCTCCAGGGCTGGAGCCGAGCCACCTGCCGCTTCCTGGTTCACGCAGGCCTGGGCCCCGGCCACCGAGCCCTCTGCAGAGTTTGGACCTCCGTCTCGGTAGCCGAACTGGTTCTGAGGTGAAGGGTTGGGTGGAGAGAAAGATGAAAATGTAATCTGGTGTTAGATGGTAAGCGCGGCTATTTGGCAGCAGCACAGTGGAGCTGGAACAACACTGTTAAACAAACCAAACTGAGGATGTCTAGAGTTCAATTGAAGCACAACAAACACACGTGAATGTGTGAAGTTTGAGTCAGTTTTATTGCAGCTGCACGCCACCTGCGGCGGAGGAAAAAAAGCTGCTTGTAAAAGGAGAAATTCTCAAGACAAAGTAGTTGCTGGTGTATCATCAGCCTTCAGGGACAGAGAGGGGCAGCAGGCTGAGCCACGATTCAAAAACCTGCACCTCAAAAAAAAAAAATGAACAGAAACCCCATAAGAAAACACAAAACATGACATGTGAAGCAAAGGGCTTCTTGTGGTGCTGTCTTCACTCGCCGTGGGCTATTTAACCCAGGCCTACTCCTCTGCACTCTTGCCAACTGCTCGCACTACAGCAGCAATTACAGGAAGCGGAGCAACAAAACACAGGGAAAAAAAGGAAATGTCCTGGAGTTATATCTGTCCACCTACTCCCACTGTCTTCCCTCCACTGCAATCAGCTTCCCTCTGCTCCAAACTTCTCTGTTTATCCCTGCTTCAAAGCCAGTCATTATCCGCTCCTCTTTTCAAGTATGAGCGTGAGAGCAAATCAGTTCAGATTAGATAATCGTCTGTATCGGACTGTGTCTGCGGCGCCGCAACCTGAATAGCTAACTTGGCAAAGTCAGCCCGCCTGATGGATTTGAATGAGCTTCTTTTCCCCCCGTCTGGGCATGCGGAGGCTGCATAATCAAAAGAGTTTCAATTCTTGACAGGGGTATTGACCTTGAGCGTGGAGGACCCTGGATGGATTACCGTGTGTGTTTTTTTTTCTGGGGGTGCGTGCGCGATCGCCAGGGAACAAAGAGCCTTCGGCAAGCGGTTGGGTCAGAGGGGTAAAGGTGCATCAGACACGGAGCCGTGGGCCGGGCGGCACGTGGTTGCACGCCGCGGAGCAAACAGCCCAGTGCACCCGCCGTCTATTAGTAAACGACTCCGGCATTTTAAGAGAGCGGCGGTTATTTGCTTATGGAGCTCTGAGTAATGAAACCTGGGGCCTGGGGACTGAGCGCATAAAGAGCCCAGGTTTAAGCCACACACGCTGGGATGGAGATGATGGAGCTGGGCCATTAGCAGGGGGAAATCATCAGTGTATTACAAGTTCTTAGCCACCTTGAGCACTTGTAGAGGACGGTGAGTTGGGCCGTTTTGAGGTTACACTCGACTGGGTAGATATGTACGGACACATAAGGAGATGGGAGGCATTATCATGTTTAAAGGGATACTTCACCCAAAATCAATAATTCACCAATCATCTACTCACTGTCATGCCAAGGAAGGGTTTGGAGAATTTTCGGAGTTATCAAAACGCTTTTGGAGTTCCAGGGGGGTCCGGCTGGCAATGGATTTTCATATAGTGGCGATTTCCTTTTGAATCGTCCAAAACACACACTATGAAACATCCAGATACCTCCATACTGCTCGTCTGTACTGACCCAAGTGTCCTGAAGCCACCACATGAAAAAGTTGTTCGGAAAAAATTTATTTGATCTCTATTTGGGAGCTACTACTACATCAAGGCTAAAAACCGAAAGTTCTCCAAACCCTTCCTTGGCATGATGGTGAGTAGAAAATTGGTAATTTATTGATTTTGGGTGAAGTATCCCTTTAAATTGCAGTTTTCCAGTATACTTACTCTGTTGGAGTCGACTCGAGGCCTGGTGGTATACGACTGAGGAGCCATGTTGAAACCTCGAGGCACCAGATACTCCTCAGCGTCCATCAAGTCATCCAGGTCCTCTTCGTCCAGAAGGCTCTGGAAGAACTTGCTGTCGTTGGGGCTGGGCAGCTTCATGCGGTCGTCTCCCTGGAGACAGGACAATAAACAGATGCCATCGGTGAAAGAAATGTTACGGAAAGTTCAAATTGAAAGTTAGCCACATGGATGGTTTGCTTCCTTGGCATGCTATGGCGTTTATTCGGCCGGTTGCACAGAAAAGCTTGAAGTGCTCTGACAGGCGAACGCACCTGGATGACCAGGTATCGCTGAGGGTCACGGGCCATTCTGCAGAACTCGGCCGCCAGCTCCTTGAACTTCGGCCTGCTGTCTGCGTCAATCATCCAGCCTGGGGAAGAGGAGCAGAAACAGGACAGAAACAGGACGGGGACGCGGGGGGGGAGATGGATAAAGAAGAAGAGGTTAGAGAGATAAATAGGATGAGTTGTGAATGAAGGTCTGAGTGATTGATTGTCTCTGAACTAAAGTGGCTGAGTTTGTTCATGATTGAATGTTTTCCCTTCCCACAACAGACAAGGACACTTGAGTAGAAAATACACTGTATTGAATGTCCATAATTGCATCTGCAGTCTGTTTCTACAGCTTTCATAGTTTCTTTTCAGCATTCAGAAAGCTCATGCTGAATGCATACTCACAATACCAACTGCATAACTGGTAAAGAGACAATGAATGAAACTATATTTATTTCTGAAGTGGAGGATTGGTAGAGAATGCATAAAGGAACACACCATACACACACAACACCTTAAGTGGGACCTTAATAAGGTGTATAACATGAGTTATACAAAAAACACTGTTCACTGTTCAGTTCTATACATTGTGAGTGCAAAGTGCCTTGCTCAAGGGCAGCTTAGATGTAGAACAGTGTTTTTCCGTCTGGTCTCTTCTCTCCCTGAGGCCATGGCTGCTGTAAACTCAGCCAACCTCTCTCTGCAGGTGAAGTCAAACGCCAGGCGGTGCCTCAGCTCAGATTAGACAGGAGGCAAAGTGAGCCGCTGCAGTCACCGTCTGAATCCTCCTTACAAATTCCACAACAGCCACGGCTGAAGTGGGGGTTTGGGCGCCTTCGGCAGCCCTCCAGGGAGGCGCGGCGGAAACCCCCGGCGAATTGTAATGGTCCAATTTCACTTTATTTCCAAACGCAGAAGATAACACTCTGACGGAAAGTGTTGATACATAAACTGTGACCCTCTGTGTTGTCACATCCCCTGTTTGTCTGTCTCCGCTCAGTTCATCTAATTTCCGCTTCCAGCAGCCCCCCCCCCCCACACACACACATTACCTAAATGAGGTGCAATTAACCCGGCAATCAAACTCTATTTCATCTTTATTGGGGTGACAGGGAGGCGGCGGGGCGCGCGCTGTGACAGCACAGCAAATCACAAACAACGGCTCTCAGTCAACATGTAATTACGATTAACGTGGCCAATTGCTGAGCTCCCTCCCGGCTTTGGATGGGGTGTCGTGCCCCCCTCCCACTGCTATTTTGACTCAGCGATTGACCCGTTTTGACCATTTCTGATCGCTGCTGGGATGCTCGACATTACGTTTATAAGGGAAATTAAATATGTGACATATAAATCAGAAGTAGAGAGGAATACCTCAGCAGAATGCCTTTGACCTGAGCATTTAGAATATTATCTTACCTAGCACATTAAATTTATTTCCCTCCTCCAGGGGGACAGGAACAATGAGCTGGCATTGTTATTAGGCTAAATGGCTGCAGGGCTCTCTTGGATTGCTTCTGTGCTGTCAAAAGCCGTTGGCAATAGTTTTTCATTTGGAAAAAAAACAATTAGATATTATGACATTTTGGTTGGATTAACATTTTTTGTCATGGGAATATGTTTTGATACGAAGCTCCAAGCTGGAGCACGTCGTTCCCTTTCAGCACATTTGGCATTTCAAGCACTCGGCTGTCGTCCTCTTCCAGAGCGAATCACAATGAGAGCAGGAGTGGAAAATGTTTAAATTCACAGACTTACAAGCAGCCAATAATAAGTGTATTCACAGCGCAGATGCAACATTTGTGCAACAAAAAAGAAGACAAAGTAATTAAAAAAGTACAAGGACTGAGAGATGTGACGGCAGGGAAAAAAAGAAAAAAAAAGTCAGTGGTGAGAAGTTGATGTGAGGTCATTGTTTTTGAGGTTTTCAGCCAACAGCAGAAGATAGGGAGTGACACACATGTCCCCCCACCAGAGCTGGGTTCAGACAGGGTGGAGCCATGACCAGACTGCTGTGGGGAAACCAAGAGCCAAGCAGCCGTTAGCTGGCACAGCTCATAGCATGGATTGGCATGTGGACCTGGACCACTTCCTGGAAATCTGGGAGGGTGGATCGCTCTGCAGCCATGGAGCCTGCACCAGAACCGGGGCTCTGGATCCAGCCAGGGGAAGGAGAGCAAGATGGGAGACACACGGGAGGCTTCAGAGGGATGAGGAGAAGGCAGGTTTTTTTGGATGAGCTGCACTGGGCTGCAGAGGGAGAGCTGGGCTGGATGGGATGGATGGGCTGCAGAGGGAGGTGCGGCGGTCCAGATGGAAGATGACATGAACAGGGGGTGGGCAGCGTCCCTTGTGAGGATGGGTCTGCATGTTGTTGTGGACCATGAACCAACACCTCATCACAGTTTTTGTGCCATGATTCTCCTCTCCACTGACTCGTTTTTTTTCCATCCTCTTTCTCTTCCAGCCTTGAACCGAAGCCTCTGAGCTCAAACAACACCTTACCAGATGAATATTAAAAACATGAAGCGCTTTATTAAACTGCAACTCATCTGTGACAGTTGCAGCACTGTGTAAACACGATTTAAAAATGAAAAATCTGATTATATTTATATGTATTATGACTGCTGCTATGCAACACTGTCTCCAACGCTGCCACCGCCGACTCCCAGCCAAGAAACAGTTCAGCGCCACGGTTTTATTCATCGATTTTTGCACATTTTTAACACATTTGTGTGTGAAGTCCAGATCTGATGCATGCTGGTCCTGGAGCTGTCACTCAAAGTGACACACCCTCAATAATGCAGGATGTTAAGCCTTTAAAAAATGTAAGTAGGTGAATTATACAAGTTGGCCCGCTGTACTGTCATCACGGAGCCGTAGAGACAGTTTTTTTGTACGAGGCTGTAAACATGTTCATTTGTGCTGTCTGAAGTTTTTAGCACTTCATGCTGGTTTCATTTTTATAGAAGCAGAAAATGACGCCTGGATGTAACCAACATCGATCTTCTCACTCAGTCCTAGCCAGAAAGTGAAACACACACGCACTACCATCACTGTATACTGCTGTAGACTGAAAAATTGCATTTTTCATACTACTACATCTATTAAGATAATCTGCACTATATTTTCTTCATAACTAGCAACTTGCAGATTAAGATTCATAAGAAAATATGACCAACAAATGAATTATGATGTACTTTGTCATGAAGGGAAGATTTTATTAATCCCTGGAGTGAGTTTTACAAGCAGAAATGGATCATTCTGCACAGCTTTTATTAAAATAAAAGATCTGCTCCTGGGTTTTCAGTCAGTGCCGGTTGCCTCCTATAAATCATATTTATTCTGGGTGTATTCATATGTTTTATGTTTGTGTGTGTGTGTGTTCTGTTTCCTCACATTTGACCATAACCATGTAGACGTCGATGGTGCAAATGGGCGGCTGGGGCAGGCGCTCGCCTTTCTCCAGGATGTCTGGGATTTCTCGTGTGGGGATGCCGTCATACGGCTTGCCTCCGAATGTCATCAGCTCCCAGATGGTCACTCCTTTGAAGGTGTTGGAGGGAAATAAAACAAAGAAACAGAGACAACAAGGCAGACGGTGAGAATCTTGGGGAGGCGAGATGCAGAGCCGGAGAGCAGCGTGGGGAATGCCAATCGAAACGAACAGAAACGCGTCTTGACACTCACCGTAGCTCCACACGTCGCTCTGATGGGTGAACTTCCTGTAGTGGATGCATTCCAGAGCCATCCATTTGACGGGCATCTGAGGAGAGGCAGACACACACAGAGGGATTTTAGGATGTAAACGGCAAAAAAAGGCAGAAATCAGAACTGCTAGCTTTGTGTTAACCATAGTTATTTACACCTGAATTGCTAAAAAATCCCAAGATGCTATTTTGCACAACAGGTGGCCTATCTTTTATTTAGCGTGGGTGAGGTATTGGGATATCGACATAGCTTTCAACCATAGTTTTGCTCTGCTCAATATTACCCAAGTACTGTGATTGATTAGCTTTATGCTCACCTAGGCGTTATCGATAGTGAGCATGCTCTTTAAGATACTAAATGAGATTACACTGGCCATTTTTCTCCCATTACATCAATAGCCTGTAGGTTTAAACAGCATAGGCAGTGAGTGAAATTGTAATAACAATCTTCTATGACATCTCTGCCAAGGACAATGGCACACATCGCTGTATCCTGTCTGCCGTATGATTTCCATATTGACTCTGGAGGGGAATTCTCAGCTGCAGAGCCCAATGAACAAGGCAATTATCTGCATGTGAAAGCACATATGCACACACATGTAAGGTGCATGCACTGGACATTTAAAAAAAAAAATGCAGCCCCTCCCCTTGGCACTCATGCGTGCGCTTTGGGGAAATGAACAGGAAATGTGGGGGAATGAAATGCTTCAGGTTGGAAATGTGATACGATGCCTCCGCTCTCATCTTCCGTTGATTTATCTCCCGTGGCACCACTATTTTTATGGCAACACACGTAGATGTGCTGACACCAGCTCTCGTTTATCACGGCATCAGTGAGCACCAACACGGAGTCAATCACTGCATCAAACTCGCCCTCGCTGTATGGAAATACTTCCCCCTGCATCTCGAAGTGGAGACGCAGTGGCTACCTCCAGGCCACCAGCCGAGCAGATGCAGCGACGAACAAGGCAATTTAATAAAGCGGAGCTGATCAGGACAATTTGCATAGTAAGTCTCGAGCGAGGGGAAGGAGAAGGGGCCTCTGATTAATGCAGTCTAGGTCCCCAAACAAAACAAAGCGATTGGAAGTGTGGCTGCGTTATTTGTTTGGATGAAGTGTTTCTAAATTGCATTTTACTGAGACAAAGTTCACCACAGTTTACTTGACCGAACTATTTCACAGGTCTGGGATATTAAGGATACTTTCCTGAAACAAGCAGGAGACGACGAGTTCACCTTAAAGGAATAGTTCAACATTTTGGCAAATTGGCCCATTGACATAATCCCTATAGTTTTAAGAGTAGGTTTGTTTCCTTTAATTGTCAGTGCAAGCTGTTTTTAGAACGGCGGAGCAGAGCCGCAAGCTGCTCAGAGCTACGCTATGGAAGCTAATGGGATTTCTTGGTTTCCCTCATCAAACTCATCAAATACACCATCCAATAACTCCGAAACGCGTAAACGTGACCTGCACATTCACCACGCTAGCGTAGCACTGAGCAGCTTGCGGCTCTGCTCCGCCGTTCTAAAAACAGCTTGCACCGACAATTAAAGGTAACTAACCTACTGCTAAAACTATAGGGATTACAGTACGGCAAAGGGCCAATTTTCCAAAATGTTGAACTATCCCTTTAAATATTCATACACAGAAGTGACATCTACACAGAGCATCTCCTCCACCTTTGGTTTTTGCATCACAGCCAACCACATCTTGTAAGGCGGAGCCAGCTCTGACCTTTGGGCTTCGGAAGATTTCAACTGCACAAAAACACGTGAGCACGCCTCCACTTACACCAACCTTGCCCCCGTCCGCGTTGTATTCCTTCTCGTCGGCGTCCAGCAGTCGCGCCAGGCCGAAGTCGGTGATCTTGATGTGATTGGGCGACTTGACCAGCACGTTCCTGGCCGCCAGGTCCCTGTGGACCAGCCTCCTCTCCTCCAGGTACATCATCCCCTGAGAGACAGAGAGAGAGAGAAGAGGGAAGGAGAAGATGATCGCTGATGCGGTAAATGCCAGCACTAACATAAAATTATTGTCATAACTGTCATCATCATTAACCGCACACCCACGCAGACATTTGGATACATTTTTTTCCCATCGTTATCATTCCTCTTGTATACGACAGCAGCTTTTATGGCTCCGAGGCGTCAGGAGCTCAGACTTCTGATGAGTGACGAATTGCGGCAGAAACTCCTAAAAACTGAACTCATCAAGTCTTTTCAGTCGTTTTTTCAGATGAAGTCACGGTGCGTTCAGAGAAACCAGGAGAGAGAGCTCCCTGTCTGACGTCGGTAAATGATGAAACATGCAGCGTATTTGAACTGTAGCAGGAACGAGCCGCGTGCTGGCAGCGTGAGCAACATCTGTATCTTCTTCCTGCGAAAAGGTGTCAAACTCTGTGTGTGTGATCTGGTTTTGTTGTGTCTCTGACATGTTGTCTCCATGTCCTTTTATAATTGGGGCCATTTTCAAGACGGCTGGGCGCGGAGAATAACGGACGCCCTTCCAATTTGTTAACGTCGGTTATGAAGACCATATGAGCGAATGCAGCGAGGGGAAAAACAACAAAGCCTTGAATGGAGAGATGGCAACTTTGCTTTGCAGCCTTGATTTGTTGCTCAATGGCCTGGATGCAGCAAGGACTCTCACACACATGAAGACTTACCCACTCACTAGCTCCCTGGCACACACACAAAGCCTCTTTTCTTCATGAATTCACAGATGCATGCTTGTGCCCCTCGCGACACACGTAAACACTCCTTCTGTGCTCGCAGCCCGGACAAAACAGGCGGGCGGACAGGCAAGGCTGGGCCAATTGAAGTGTATTAGACTGGATGTTAAACAAGTGGATGCCACTTTGCAGGTGGATCAATAAAAAAACACCTCAGCGAGGAGGGACACAGTCGTTGTGCCCAGCAGACAATGAAAAATTTCAGCCAAGGCCCACGCCTCCACTGGTGCGAGAGAATCATTGGCCATTTGAAATACTTATGGTGAGAATACTTCATATATATCTGTGTGTGTGTGTGTGTTGAAATGCTGGTGGTGGCGAGCCGCTCCACGCCACCGCCTCTTCCCAGACGAATGTGAGGATAAATCGATAGCGCCGACGGTCTGGCTCGCCGCTGGCTGAGCCCTCATCCATCATCCGCCGGCCCTCGCTGAGACGGACGCATAGTCACACACACGTACACACACACACACGCACGCTGACAGAGACCACCTGGAGACCACCTATACAGTAAAGCAAGACATATTTCACCGAACATACTCGGTGACTCTGGCAATATTTCTCTCTGTCAGCCTGCCTCTGTGTCTCTGAGTGTCTTTCTCTCTTCAGGACACTTCCTGCTTCCTGATTCTGTGCACCCTCTTCTTGTTAATGTGCAGCATACCTCACCGATATGAGACAATGTGTTGGGACGAGGCCCAAATCGCCCCCTTTAACTGAAAGTGTATTTAAAATAGATTACTTCTGGGGGGATTCGGGCAGGCGATCAATAACAGCGCTGATTACAATAAGCCTGAAGACGACCGGGCCACGCAATATTTATCCCCGATGTCGACGTCGGGAGGAATTAGGAATCAATGGCCCACACAGTCCATTAATACTCTTCGACTTAAAGTGACGGGGCAATGAGGGGAGGCCATCGCACTGACAGGGGGGAATGTACGGCAGCTCAAGGAGCCAATTAATTTTCAGCCACTCCAGGCGGTAAACACCGGCACCCCAGCGGAGGATGTGGGGGCAGCCTTGGTTTCAGGTCGAGAGGGTCCTGCTGATTGTGCTGCTTCAACGCTGCTTAAGTGTGGAGATCCCCCAGAGTCTCCACGTCTTTAAGAACTGGAAGCGGTGGGATAAGATAATTTGTGATTGCGTAACCTGTAGATCACACAGGAATCTGAAGAGGAAGTAATTAGACCTGCCATGTTTGGTAAACACCGTCGCAATTCTGTTAGACACACTGACGGAGCACACGGTTCACTAATTGGGGCTTTCAGCTGTTTCGCAACCATACGCGGTGTTACCTGCATGACTGACAGCCTGAGATAGTCCCTGTGACTTCTTAAAGAGCTTCCCTGTTACCTTTAATTCAGCCTGGGTTACAGATGAAGAAACGGGGAGTTTAAGCAGCAACAGACATGATGTAGATTCTTCCCAAATTTGCATTTTCAGAAATTGTGCAACCAAGCTGCATGCCTCCAGGGCTGAGGGATGAAAACAAAAAGGAAAAGCTGAAGACTGTACGGTCCTTCCTTAATTTGGTCATTTTGTTGGCTTCAATACAAGTCGATCACTGTGCTCTATCTGTGCAATTATTTTTCTGTGGGAAGGCAAGGTGATCTGTGAGGCTCTGCAAAGAGTTCAGAACATCATGTTCACAGCTGACATTACAGAGCAGTTTATGAAGACGATGTGTTGATGTGCAAAAGCAGAAAGTGCATCTTGTCTTTTTTAGTTTCCTGGGTAGAATAATAAAACAATGAACTTCCTATGCAATATATGCAGGTGAGCATAAACCCATATGCACATCATTACATGACAGATTCGAAGCTACTTTCAGAAATATGCAGGTTTGCAGACGCTGACAATCCACACGCCAGGCTCAGAAGTTCATATGAGAGCCTTTAAGCACTCGCTGAATTCGCAGCGAGACAGATGTAAGCCCTTGTGAAGTGCATCTTAAAGTGTGTGACACCCATGAGCCCGAACGATGGGACTGTAACATGCAATCCAGAGGAAGGTGACTTGGAAAGGGAAAAGGAGGTGGCGTTGAGCGAGAGAAGCGATTTCAAGGTCATGTGGACACATCCACTCAGAACCTTTACCTGTAAGAGTCCCAATTTTTTAAGTTACTGAAGCAAAACCTTTGATTTTTTGTATGACAGGAAAATAAAACACAGTTTGACAGGCTGGGGGAAAGAAGCTGAAATATGATACAAAGGCTTGAAATTTATCGATTCCCATTGACTGCACCTGAAGAAAACACATGTGTAAGCTTTTAAACCAAAACTCGTTAAATTGTGAACGGTGCTGCAAAAACTCAAAATCTTACCAGGAATATTTGTCTCATTTCCAGTCAAAATGTCTAATTTCTAGTCAAAACAAATCTCATTCTACTTAAAATAAGACTCATCACATAAAACGTAGCTTGTTTTTAGACACTTTTTACTTCTTTCAAGCATATTTTCACTTGAAATAAGAAGAAAAATCTGAAAGTTTTTCTTTCTTATTACAAGCACAAACAACTTGCTTTCACTGGCAGATTTTTCTACTTATTTCAAGTGAAAATTAGTTTGAAACAAGTGAAAATGATCTAAAAATAAGTACATTTTTAGGTGATGAGTCTTATTTTAAGTGAAAAGAGATTAGTTTTGACTAGAAATGAGACATTTTGACAAGAAATAAGACAAATATTCTTGGAAAGATTTTGAGTTTTTACAGTGTTGGTGACTTCAGGTCCAAATCAGATGATGGGTCACTGTCAAACAGCAGCAGCAGCATGTTGTCCAGTTCAGTGAAGGCCTCTGTTTCCACAAGACACAAACTTGAACCCTATATGAAAGGTTCTGTGTGTTTTTTCCACAGAGAGCTCTGTGGGCTTTTTGCTACCGGTGCCTTTAGGGTTAAGGACCCACCGGCACGGCTGCACATCCCAAATGACACTGGGAGGATGTTTGAAGCCCTGAGAGCATCGAGTGCTGCTACAGTAGTTTGAAATCATTTTTCGTGCCAGAAACATAATGCTTCATGAAACTTTTCAAGAGCTGTTCAGTCAAGACCTGTTTGCAGGAGTCAGACTGTGCTTTAGGAGTCAGGTCAGCAGCACTGTTCCCTGTTACTCTGTGAATATGTTTTTTTAAAACAAATTAAACTATTAGAGCTGCCATCTATAAAACAGGAACTTTTTGTGTTTGAATCATACAAACAGTAGTTAAGAAAACAACTATTGAGGAAACATCATGGCAGAATTGCAAGCAGGGGCTAAAAGGTTTCAGAGGCACCTGGTAGACAAGGGGCATGGCTGGTCTGCAACCCATTAGCACCTTCTCTCTAGCATGAAGCAAAGGAGACTAAAGATCCAAATCTTCAGTAATGGAGGAGAGAACAAGAGGATGAGGCCAGGCGTGTAAAAAGGAGTGGGGTGCTGTGGAGCCGCAGAGAGCACACACCTTAGTGGGAGAGAAAGATGCTGTGGAATAAAAGATGCTGAGTATAAAGGAAGAGCTGCTGGACGGTAAGTGGAGGAAGAGCAGGACGGACATGATGGAGGACAGCAGGTTAGAGATTCAGTTCAGGTTTTCAGAGGATTCACTATTTGTCTATTAGCAACATGAGAGACATGATTTTGTTTTGTGCAATTTTTTTCCCATATTTGTTGCCAAGCAACGTGCTCTTTCAGGAAGCAGTGGGATCTATCAGAGGGGAAGTATTTTAATGATAAAACTCTGGGGTGAGCGAGCAACAGCTTATTTGGGAATTGATGTCAAGAAAAGCAGAAAAAAGAGAAAAGAAGAAAAGCTCACTTTCTTCCAGGAAGCAGAGGGAGAGGGGTGCACTGTCTCTTCCCTAGCCCCTCCTCCCCCTCCCACACCAAACGGGTAAGGACGCTGCAACAATGTGAGCAATACGGGGGACTGCCTGCATGACGAGAACTGGGACCGGTGCGATAAGGAGCGCGCACAATGGGTCCGCTCAGGTGGCGCAGGTGTTGGTCTGTCATGCGCTGGGTGCTGCGCGGGAGATAGAGGGGGAGGCATTCCCACAGAGCTGGCACGTGTGTGGGAAACATTGTGTGTGCAGGAGAAAGAGACAAATGGGAGGGAGTGAGAATGAGCCAGTGTGCGTCCAGATGCGCCTCTCTTTAACCATTCACACCCGCGCATAATACACTCACATTTTCATTCTGAAATACTGTTATGGAAATCTGGTTGAATTCATTATAAGCACCTTTTACAGGCTGTTTCAGCTCAAAGCCATTTGCAAAGATGTGTTGTGTGTGTGGGGGGGGTTGGGTACTGTATTGTTTGAATTATCTCCAAAGAAACCAATAAAGCTGCAGTAAAACGCAACACCAGATGTTCAGATGGTTAATGAACGGTCCAGGTGCATGTGACATATTGTGACATATAGAATGACAGCTCAGCGGTGGCGCAGGAGTTGCCGTACGGGCCCATTTGCTCGCCACTCAGCCGTTGTGGAGGCACAAAAAGAATGCACCGATCTGTCAACCTGAGCTGACGTGAGTGTGTTTATTATGTGTGTCTGTGTGTGTGTATGAAGCACATGGGAGGTATAGCGGCGCCTGATGCGTTCCCTCTCCCACCTTTAATTATATCCACCTCAAGAGAGAGAACCAAATGTAAAATTATCTAAGCTCTGTCACCATGATCTCAGCTCCCCTGCGGGACACAGAGATCCTTCCAAAATGTCACCGTGCAGGCAATAAAAGACCGCTGCTGGCACATTTACATGAGCAAATGTCAATAATTTTTTGGCGGCTGCAGTGGAATCAGAAAGGGGAAAACGGCAACTTTTTGATCAATGAGATACATTTATAGTCCTCTGAAAGACAGGGGGAGTGAAGTTGCAACTCCACATAGAAGAATTAGAAAACAACCTTGCAGTCGGAGTGGTTTGCTGCAGCAAAAGCCGACGTGCCATGCAGCCATGCAGGTAAAAACGTCCTTGCTGGGCGAGCGGCGTGGTCCACGTGTCAATTAGCAGCACTCAAGTGAGAGCCTGTGAAGTTGGAGATGGCCCTGGTGGGCAACCGTGAGAACAGTAATGACGGGTTTCATCGACAGCTCGGCAGCTTAGACAGGTGAACCAAACAGAGGAGAGAGGAGAGAGGAAAAGCAAGAGGCAGGGAGAGAGAGGAGAAAATAGGAGAGAGGGAAATCTTGAATCAAGCGAGCGCCAGGCGATCCACTCGACGCAGCATCCAGCCTTCACTGAAACGCCTGTAATTTGTGACACTATGGAGCCTTGATTTTTAATCACAGCGGATAATTATCATGCTGAAGAGCTGTCGGACCCTTGGGCTGACCTGCCCACTGGTTGACCCCCAATACAGAGAGGGAGCCATTGTTCTGCTGATATGAACACATGCATGTTTAAACACAGATATGCAGATGCATGAGAGTGATCACAAAGATGAGAAATGAGAGGATACGTGGCTGAGGAAGCATCGGGGACAGGAACAACTGACAAAATGTCATTATTTCCCCGCCTTCCTGCATCCTGTTTGTTTATAATAAGACAGGTAGTGCGGAGAAAATGAAAAATTGATTGTGCGAAATTGATTCGTACCGGAGCCCGGTGGAATTATCTTGTGCTTGTTTTATTAAAATGACATTTGTAGGACTTGATAACAGAAAGAAAATATGAAGTTCTGAGCGGCGAGCACGTCTGGGAGGCGCGCGGTCAGGAGGCGCTGCGGGAGAATCCCCCCGCGCCGCCGTTCATCTGCATGGCTGCATATGCCTGTGTCTAATGAGCCTGGGCTCCCGGCGCCAGGAGGAACGGGTGTGTATGCAGAGAGGTGACTGATCCAATCAGGCCTTCCTACCCGCTGGATCTGGCAAATCAAATCCCTCCTCTTATGCATCCTTGAGCGCTGCTGATCCTTACAGATAATTAGAAAGACCCGGGGGGCTTATCCCTCCACCGCCTGCTCTCCCCATCACCTCACACTCTTCCTCCTCACCGGTCTCCCTCCACCCCGCTTCCTCTTTTTGTTGCATCAGCAGGGACACCAACGCACTCCTGGGGACCGCTCTGTGTGTGTGTGTGTGTGTGTGTAGGAATTTGTAAATGTGTTAGCGTTGGAGGAAGGGGAAAACTGCTCAGGGTGCACATTAGTTGGTTTTGTTTTTGTTTTTTATGATGTGGCGGAGTATTATGGGCTGCTCTGTTTGGTAATCGCAGCATGATGTGCTTCCTGACAAGCTCGGAGATGCAAAGATTTGTGGGACTGCATTATTAATGAAGCCCCCGCGTGAATGAAGTGCTGAACGTGGATCGCTACCGGATCGCCTGCTGACAGCATTAAATTCACTATAACTTAGTATAATGTGTTTTACACTGGAGTAAAAGAGCCTGACTGTACCGGGTGGCGCTGGACGCATCAATCATTCACTGTATATCAATTCTGCCCTGCACTTTTAAATCCTTTTCAGACACTTTGAATGTACGGGTGAAGTGTGTATAATATGCAACTCCTAAATTTGCTATTCTCATAAACTGACGTTGGCTTGCAATAAAAATTTTACTGCAGGTCTGAATCCACTTTAACATCATCTCTAAGCACGCGTACGAGCTTCTCTGTTGACATGTGAGCTCAGTTGCTGGAATGATATTTATTCATAGCTCTTTAAAGGAACCTTTAACTTTTAAAAATTTGCGATAGCAGCTGTGTACTCGCTTGTCTTGAACGAAGACGAGGCATCAAACCAAACACTTTGCACATTAAAGCCTCCAATTTGACCAAAAGTGCTCCGAGGTGCGTCGCTGCCACGTCTCTCCCCCCCCTCAGCTTTTATCAGCCCCGGCCCTGGGAGCTGTCACTCCGCTGCTCCTCTGACGCACCTCAGCCCAGACGTTTCCCATTTCCTGCACGTGTTCCGACGTGTCAGTGATAAATACGCCGAGGTGAGAAAGCGTGTTTCACCTCCGGGCTTCGTCGTGTCTGCTCGTCAGCTGTTAACTGGAATTTAAATGGCGGCTGTTGACAGGAGTCATGTTACTCTCCAGCTCATAATCATAATTGCCTTTTAGTGCACGGTGGGCTGTTTTTAATCATTCTGTGGTTAATTGCTCCTGCGGCGGCACTTTTTATTCACAGCCACAGATACAGCCGATACAAGAACTAGCCTACTATGTGCTGTGTTGAAATAACAGTCAATATTTGGCCATATTCAATTAAACCTGAAATTTCTGAGGAAGGGTGACCTTTAAATTCCCAATATACTGTATAGAAAATGAATTCATCAAAATACCACAACTTCGATGAGATATTGAAAAGCCCAAAGCTCAATTCTGAACTCGCTGACATCATACACAAGCATGATAATACAGTACACTGCTCCAATAGGTCTGTTCATAGCAACTCTTTCCAAATCTGCTCGGCACTTTTGTGTTTTTTTGTTGCTGACTGAAGTGTCTGAAGTTTCTCTTGCTGTGTTTTGTTGCCTAGATCTGAAAAATATCAATTTACATTGTTTGAGTTTTTAAAAAAGTCAGTGTTTTGCCAAAGGAAGACACGCTGTGGTCAACATGAGCTACATCCCTGATGAAAAAAACTAATATGTCAAAAAAGGAACAAGATAACCAGGATGTGACCAGGCCCTGCACCAGCATTGTTTCCTTTCATTGAGATGCACTGACATGATAGACACGGGAGCACAGGAGGGGACGTGATTTCATTCAAAGCAAAGACAGCAATCCATCTTCCCAGTGAAGGGAGGGAGAGATGAAGGATATGTGCCGGGGAGGGAGGGAGGGAGGGAGGGAGAGAGGGAGGGAGAGGGAGGGCGAGGGAGCAGGAGAAAGTGTTAAGGCTCGGCTAATGAGTACAGCCGAGATGTGTCTGCTCAGCACAGGGCTGCATTTGCGGGGAAGCGAGCGACACCGAGGGCTCCGCACTAAGCTTGACCAGATTGGATCTCCTGTCATCGGGTGGCATCTCCGGGGAGCCACCGCAGGTTGTAAATCTAAACACACACACACACACACACACACGCGCGCTCTGTGCAAGTGAGAGTGTCCATAAGAGTTATATTACCACACACGAATGAACACAAAGATCAGGAACCAGAGATTTTACTTTTTCCTTTCCCTGACTAAGCAGTAACAGGATACTACGGTATGTGTGTGCAATGGAGTATTTCTCTCTGCTCTGTATGTGCTTGGTTTCCCACACCTCGAACTCAAAGCAGGTGTTGTAAATTTAAACGATCACATCATTGCTTCTGCACACATGCTTTCATGCATATTTTACCACAGCGTCGTGCGGTGTCGGGCTCACCTTGGAGAAATTATTTAAGGTCAATGTTCTACACCATCATTAGCTCTGTCAATCTGTAAAACGCCGTCCGGAGCCGCGGCGGCAGCAGAGCTCTGCGAGGGTTTTTCCTGCAGGGCATGTCGCGTTCACCAGTTCGCCCGTGGGTATGTTTACGCGTATCGCTCCCCGAACCGAAGGGCCTGTGTGTGACCTAGATACAAACCGCCCCCTCTGCCCGCCGCCCCGACAGCGATCCCGCTTCCATCCCTCCCCTAAAACCAATCAAGACTCCGGTCCTGGCTGGGCCTCAGTGCCAGAGCCAATCATTTCAGCAGCAGGACAGCTACTTGCTGAATCTATTCTACTTTCATTATACTGAGCCTGAGGAGAGAGGCTGTGAAAGGAAGACAGAGGGAGAAAAGAGGGAGGAAAGGAGAAGAGAGGAGGGGAGAGGAGAGGAGAGGGAGCCAAATTAAAAGACTCCCGTAGCCCCACATACACTTAGTTCCAATCCCATATTTAATTCAGTGATTGATTTGTTCATTAAAATACATCCCAAACCTAATTATTCCATTAATAATCCAAAACCTAATGAAAAAATACTCTGAATATGTGTGTGAGAGTGCGTGAGAGGGTGAATGAGACCGAGAGAGAGAGAGTGGTAAAGAGAAGGATACAAGAGGGAGATGAAGAAAGAGACAGAACGAGGGAAAGGAGGACAATTTTATGCACTGAGAAGAGCCTGTGCTGTTTATCTACACACACAAACACGCACAAACACAGCAACACACCTACATTACGCCACCGGAGGATACATGACCTGAAGGTGGTAATGTAGAGGGGAGATGTATGGAACAATTTGACCCTTGTTAACCCCAGCACACGGCCGGCAATGAAACAGATAAATGGACAGCTTGTAAAAGGAAAGGACAGTTTGTGAACAGAGGAGAGGAAAATGAGGTAAAAGGCAGGAGGGGATTAACAAGGGAAAAAGAAAGGAAAGGAAACAGAAAGAATGGAAAGGAAAGGGAGGAAAGGAAACAGAAAGGAAGGAAAGAGAGGAAAGGAAAGGAAGGTTGAGAAAAAAGGAACCATATTCCCACAGATCCACAGAGAGCTCTGTGTGTGTCCTGCATTGTTTCTGTAAGCCCATGCATGTGTTGTTATGTGAGCGTCAGTCACTGTGTGTGTGTGTGTGTGTGAGGCAGTAAGAGTGGGGCAGCCCTGAGTGTGGCTGTAGATTAATGGGGGCCATTATCTCAATGCCCAAAACACTCAGTGATGAAGAGTCACTGCCTGGCGACAGGCCTCGGCCAATCAATTTGCAGCGCAGCGGTCAACTGCCCGGGTCAGAGCCCACATACGGCTGGTGTTTGTGCTGTTGTTGTGGCGGTGGGAGGGGGGGGGGGGGGGGGGGGGGTTGGCACGTTGCCACGGCGTTATGGCGAAATCCGAAAACGGAGGATTTTTCCGCCTGCTTCGTCTTGCATGGACAGACTCCATGTGTCATTTCTGTCTGGCTAGACACACACACACACACACACACACACACACACACACACACACACACACACACACACACACACACACACACACACACACACACACACACACACACACACACACACACACACACACACACACACACACACACACACACACACACACACACTTGCAGTAACAGCCAGGGGAGGTTACTCAGTACATTCACGGGTCAAGGTCAAGGTAATGACAGAATAAACAGGACAACAACAGTAAATCACAGAACTGGTGCAGGGAAAATGAAACACGCCGCGAGCAGAAACATGCAAGTGTGCAGATGTGTAAGAGGAAGACGGACGTGGAGCCAGAGAGATGGCGAGACGATGCGTCCTGTAAACAGGTCTGAGCTGCTCCAACTCCCTGTGGAGTGGAGGATCATGGGAGTCCAGAACCGCCTGAGGACCTGTCTGATATAAATAACCAAACACCATTTATAGCCCTTATTTCCATGTGTGAGTTCTGATACACAGATGCTGTCATGTCTGCTGGACTCTCCACATAAGGACCACATACTGAGGACACTGTGCTCCTGTCTCTTATCTCATTTACCTGGGGTTGTCATACCTGAGATAAAAACCTGTAGGTTCCTCATCCTGCTGTTTATTTGAATTAAAAGCGACGCCTCCGCTGCCCTCATCCTCCAACACCGTGCTTTCAGTCTGTCTCAGCCTCTCTTTAACTTCTTCCTGCTGAGCTCTGCCTCAGTCTTGTACCTCGGCTCAACCCTCTTTTATTTCATCCCTCAATTCACTTCACTGTTTTTTTTTTTTCAAGGACAGTTTTGAGGTAATTGTACTTTAGTAATTCGATTTTATGCCGCTTTGTAGCCTTACCGTGCTACATTTCACTGGTAAATATTTCACTTTTAAAAATGATTGTGTGGAGCAGACAGTATAAGGCTTCTCACATGCTTTAATTATATTTCCCAAAGTAATTGTGTTAAAATCCTTTCTTTTTTTTCCACTTTGTTATATAGAGCGAGGATGGGGAGGTTTCCTGTGTCTCGCTAATGAAAAGGAAGACGACGCAGCGCAATTATTAACTGCAAAGTAATGATGTTTACATTCTGTGATTCACGTCGTGATGCGGAGCGAGGAAGGGTTCGTCTGTGTTTACTGTTTTGCTGTTGACTGGGACCGGCTCAAATTACCCAGCCGTTCTTCCACTTGCTTGATGTTGACTTCACTACTGACAACATGGGAACTTGTTGCAGGCGGACGTACGCGGCTCCAGCTGATATCTAAACAGCCGAGGAGGTGAACAACAGCTCTGGCGAAGCTGTAATTGCTAATTGCGTGGGATCAGTTGTCATCCAGCTTTGGTCCATCACTTATAGAGACTGCACTGCCGACCTCGCTGCTATTCTAGTTTATTTGCATCTTATTGAGTATAACTTTAGCACTAAAATCATTCAAAAGCAACAATCCATTGTATTACTGCAACTTCTGCACTTTTAGTGTCTGACTTTTCTGATTGAGGGCAGGGCCGGTTCTAGGCAGGCATATATGAGGGGGCAGTCAGAAATGTGAAGGGGGCATCATGTGAACACATCAAGCTCCAGCACTTTTTTTTCTCCGTGCTTATAGTTACTTCATTGAATTGGGTTGTTGGCTGTGTGTCCAACCCCAACCTGGAGAAGCAGATTACACTTTGTCAGGCCTCTACCTTCAGACCTGTCCAAGTAGGGGCCGGGGTGACCAACCAGGGTCTTAGAGCCCACATTTTTTAGGGGGGTTAGGGGTGCATATACCTGAATGCATTGCAAACCCAGAGGCATTGAAAAAGGTGAGTAGCTAAACCCCTGTAGGGGGGTCTGGGGGCATCCCCCCCAGAAAATTTTTGTGATTTTAACATGTGAGTGAAGCATTCTGGTGTACTCTGAGAAGAGGGGGGGGGGTCTACTATGGTCAAGATTTACAAAACTGAAAGGTAGTCTTATGAATACTAAAAAAAAAACCCCGAACAGAACAGTGTCCCTTTTTTAAAAATCTAAAAATCTAATTTCTCTTCTAAAATTTTGATTTGAAGGGGCAAGACATTTATTTGAGGGGGCACTGCCCCCTCTTGCCCCTGCGTAGAGCCGGCCCTGATTGAGGGTGATATGCACTTAAATGCAACAGCACTGCAAATGTCCCCTGACTTTCCTTTGTGTTATAAAATACCTCCATTTTTTTAATACTTAATCTAAGTCTGCGCTCTTCATTTTTGATATCATTACCTACCTGGTCCACCATCCATATATTATACCTAAACATAAATAAATAATGATATGAAAGTGATCAAATAAACCTGATTCTGATTCTGGGGTGAAAGAGTGGACACTACATTTCTCTACATCTACTACATCTTCACTGTAAAAGCTTGTTAGCTTAGCTTAGCTTAGCACAAAGGACCTGGCGTCCTCTCTCTGTTCTATGTATAACTTAATTCCCTCTCTTACGTCCTCCTGCCCTCTTCTGTAACAACACCCCCTTTTGAAAGCTAACTGAAGATGGAGGGGAAATTATTCTCCCCTTTCTCAGAAATTGTATGTCTTCCACCTAGAAAAGGTTCCCCTTCATTACGCTGAGAGCGGAGAGATCACTCAGAGAGGAGGGCTCTGTGTTATTTGTTCGCTTCGCACAAACACGCACAGAAAATGCAAAAAATGGAGGCAGAAAAAATGCATTATTGCTCTACGATGCACTATCTAGAATATGTCCATCTTTTTTATGGCTGTTAGATGGAGGACAATCCAAAATGGTAACACAACTTGGAGAAGCTACAGTGCCTGGCTTTAATGCTGCCACATGCAACAACACACATGTGTCAGAAGAATCTGATTAAATCAAACGTGTTAATATTCAGTGATGGGTGCAAACAAGCAGCGAAAGCTTTGTCTGTTCATCACCGAAATTAAACTCAATTTTCACCAATGTTTTATAATGATGAAACAGCAGTGAACCAGCAGACTGAGCTGTTGACATTACACGTGTAATCCTAAGTGATGTGTCATCCTTGATCGACCATTAGGCCCCAGGGGGTGAGGGTCTAACCAGCATGTAGATAGCTGTTACTTATCAACATGGAAACCTTAATGGAGAGGACAGTTCTTCCTGATGCTAACAGGAACACAGGAAAGCCTATTGATTCCACCGAGTAATTCACTCGATAAAAACAAATGATCTATCTATCAATCAACCGATCAATCAGTCACAGGAACGAACAGCAGATATTGCAATCAATCACAATCTATGTCGTGACGTGACGGCGCGGTGTGACGACAGCGGTGAATTATCTTTCCTGTTCCTCCTCGCTCACAGAACAGGCCGAGAAACACTTCCACTTCCTGTTGCTACAGGTGGAATCGAATCCAATTACGGCAATAAGTGCCGGCTCAAGTAGCCTGCACCTCACGCTCCTGGGAATCATCCATCATGTTGGCCTGGGGAGGGGGATAAAGGGTTAAGCCCTCCCACTCCAAACGCTTACATCATCGCTGACTCAGACCGTCTTTAAGGACGAGCAGTGCAGATCAATCCCAGAAATGAGTGAAGATGAGGTTTATGCTACATTAGCGTGTCGTCCTGCTCTGTGCTATAATACTAGGCCTCTATTTGACTTTACAATCTTGGTGGAAAGGTATGTCAAAAAGTTAGCTTATAAAAAATGAGTCATGCAAGTGCAGTTAAAGATTCTGATGTCAAATTATCACATCAAGAAATACTGTAGTGCATCTTAGCCATAAATAGCACAGCATGTATCAATCATAGTGTCAGATGAACCTCGGCAGTGCAGTCGGGACAAATGCAGCTGCAACACTGAAGCACAGTCTCCCTCATCTTCTTCACACCGCTCCCTCACCTCGTACTGATTAGATCACTGCTCTCTCATCCATGATGGGGGATCAAGTGACTGCTACAGTTGCTTTGTATGTGACAGGCAGAACTGTGGCTAATTTTTGTGTAATTCTGTGTGTAATTGTGTCATTTGCTCTCACTTCAACTGCCGTCCCTCACAGGGGACGGAGGCTTTGTTGCATTTAAACTGATGCTGAATGGCTTTGCTCAAGATGCATGAAATGGCTCAGTGTGAACAGAATATAAGTGAAGCTGCATCTTGGCCCGTGGCCAGAACTGGTTAAATACGTCTGGAGCTTTGCGATAACTGTTAATATTTCAATGAAGTCCTGCATTCTGGGTTTGTGCTACGTTTTGCAGCAGGAAGGCGACGCAGATCCCCTGAAATGTTCACTTGACCTGTGACTGCCACGTTAATCATGCGTTTCTGTGTGAAACAGATGCAGAAAAAGTCACTTTGCTTGACTTGTGTTCCATTCAGTGGAAGCACACGCATTAGCAAACATCAAAAATCATCTCTGATCAACAGCAGCAGTAAATCAGCCCAGTGTTGTATAGCCTATGTCTGCCTGCACAGCGTGTAACGGCAGCGTCGCACCCTCCTGCCACCCTGCAGTGATAATTCAGAGAAATTAAATCTTACCAGGCAGTTACACTATCAAGCAGTCTGGCTGCACTGCTTTGATTTGCAAACAAAACGCAAATGTTCTTTGGGTAAGCAAAAGCACACATAATATTTCAAGCCTTGCTGCTGTTCCAGTGCTTCGGCGGCGCAGATTTTGTTTGAGTAGCGAAGAACGGTCTTTAATTTGTTGATTTCTCGCGCCGTCACTCGTTTTCCTGAAAGAGTGATGTGCCTCGGCGACAGAGTTTGGAGGCGCGCCACTGCTCCCCGACGTCAGCGGGCCTATCATGATAACTGTGAAGGGTCGTGAAAATGATCAGTGTGTCAAGCAGTGAGGATAATTAGGATCAACGGGGGCAAACTGGGAGTTATTTATTCTCCGATGTCAACACCAACAGCCACAAAAGCTCTGTGTTTGTTCTTAAAATGACACGCTTTCAAACATGCAGCTGCTCTTCTTGATGACTGCTCCGTGTTTTGCATAATTTTCAGTCTTGATTCAATTGCCACCAAACCACCTGAACGCTGTTTAAATAAAAGCTATAGGATGAGATTATTGCAGGAATCTGACACCAGACTTGGCAACCCCCTCTAACGTGTCACCACGCATCAAACGCCGGCTTAAAAGAAGGCAGAGTGATGCAACATGAACACAACATGTTAAAAACCTGTCAACGCTCTTACCTTGGCGATTTGGACACACCAGTTGAGCAGCAGCTGCGAGCCGATGTTGTCCTTGTGCTCGTGCACGTAGTCCAGGAGGCAGCCGTGGGGCATGAGCTGCGTGACCAGCTGGATGGTGGGGCTCAGGCAGACGCCCAGCAGACGCACCAGGTGGGGGTGCTCCATGCTGGCCATGATCAGGGCCTCCTGAGTGAGAGGGGGGAGAGCGGACAAAAGATGGACTAAGCAGACTGTTGCAACAAGTTCAGTGGAAAATTATTCAAATGACGGGGGCATTAATGCTTAAAGACGCATATGTTCGGGGTCATGTTTGCTCCACTGACAGCCTACTCACTCTGATGGCGCCCGCTTACACATTCCAACTTGGCTCTGGTCAGATAAAGCTTTTTGCCCAAGGCTGGCGCTTGGGCGGTAAAGCGAAACTAAAGGCTGTAAAGAATCCCCAGTCACGCTGCTATGAGAGCATCGCCTGCTTGTGACCCCCTCATCGCATCAGCGTGGACATGAGTTATGGCGACTCAGCAACAATAGAGATTCAGGAGCTCTGAGGGATCACAGTGGAAGGTGAGGGGCCACTGCTATGGAGGTATATTTGATTCTGTTTTCACAATGTGATCCACTGTCTGTCCATGCATCTATTATCCATGCATAATACTGCACTGTTTTCCAAAGACTTCCAAGTGGAGGTGGAGTTCGATGCATAAATTAAGACCTGTGGGATGATGACTATATCTGCATGCACAGCATCTGTCCGCCGAGTATTCTCGCGGCAAGAGAAAATCCTGCAGAAACCTTCTTCAAAGACGCACAAAGCAGCCTTTTTCATCTATATTTTAGTGGTTCTTAAATGTTGCACCAACACAATCAACACTGTGAGTCATTCACGCTCACAAATTCCTGCGGTTTTCTAATACAAAGTTGCGTCTCATTTCATGAGCTCTGTTTCTTTTCCTTTTTTTTTTCTTTCTGTCCTGATTGATTCGGTGTGTAGATGCCGTCTCCGGCTCCCCCTCTCATCTCTCTCTCTCTGCAGCAGATGGACGAAGAGGTTGGAACAGTTGGGACTCAACGTTGGGTAATTGTTATTGCGGAGCTGCAAGCAGGAGGATGTGTGCTGGTGATGAAGTGTTATGATGGCGAGGGCTGATACTCGTGCATTACGGCGGAGCAGAAGCTGCACTCAGAGTCATTGCTTAAAAACACTCACTTCAGTCGTCCGCCTCATCTCCTACGGCCCCCCTCCCTCCCTCTCTCTCTCTCTCTCTCATTTACACACTCTCACATGCGGACACACTCTCTTGGCAGTTCTCAAAAACCACTCACGGTTGCACGCTCAAGGACACGCACACACGCGCTCTCCTAGCTGGCTCGGCATACAGCGGACGGTCGAGGAGGTGTATATCCCGGCTTGGCCCTGGGGCAGCTGATAGATAGGTGAGGTGCCTTTTTAAATTTAGATGCTAAAGAATGAGCTTAGAGGGAGAGTGGTGGTGGTGTGTGTGTGAGCAGATTAATTCTAAACAGAAAGGGGGGGGGGCATAGGCCATGGTGGGGCTTTTGGCCCTGATTTAAACACAGCCTCCCGGCCCAAAGTAGTGCCACTACATCTCCACTTCATAAAACCACCTGCTTCCCCCTCCGACTGCTCCGTGCAGGCTCACCTCACACCTCGGGATCAACAGAGGGAGAAAAAGGGGAGCATGGAAGGGGAGGGGGGGGCACTTCCATTCTCACTCTGTGATCCCAGAAGACCTGGGAGTCGTAAACTATGTCGGGCTAAATTCTTGCTCTTGCTTTCTGCTCCTGGGGCAAGTGTTACAAGGACTTGTGTGTGTGTGTGTGTGTGTGCCAGAATGTGCGCGCGCAAACGTGTGTGTGTTTTGGTTTCTCTCTCATCTCCCTGTGTGCGCTGACCTCCATTACTGCCGGCTGACCCTCCCTCCTCATCGAGCTCACTTGCTCTCTTTCCCCTCACACACACACACACGCGTACACACACACACACACTGACTGGGTGATAGACTGGCAGGACTGTTGCGTGTCTCTGCATGTTTGTGTGCAAGTGGAAAGTGTGTGTGTGTCCAAACATGTTAAATTAGTCTATTATTAGCCCTTTGCATTTGGAATATCACTCACTCACGTATTTGCCAACACAAGCAAATCAGCCTGTGTCTCTCACATGCGCCGCCACCACCACTACCACCTTGGGAACCTTTTGTTGTCAAGTGTGCTATGTTTGGTTATGTGTGTGCGTGTGTGTGGATTTTCAGAGTGTGTTTAGAGCTGGCACTCTAGTGGCTAGTATCCCAGTGGTGAGGCGTGAGCCTGCCTTTAGATTGCTGTTTAACAAGCCGGCAGACAGAGCATATTGGCTCTGGATGGACAGAGACCCCCACTGGGAGAAACAGGGGGAGAGGAAGAGAGGGAGGAGGGAGAAGGAGGAGATGGGGGAAGGCAGAGTGAAGACACAGGCGCGGGAGAAATTGGGCAGAAAGGGAAAAAAAGGAGGTGGAATAACAGTTGTGTTGCAACAATCTTGTCTTATTATTAAACATAAACTATTATTAAATCCATGACACAGAGGAATAACTGGTGTCTTGTCCACACTTTGACAGCTTTTTGTTTTATAATTGGAAGGAAAAGCCCACATGCGTCACATGAGAGTTTAAGCTTGCAGTTCCACCATTAGCCACTAGAGACCCACATTTGTATAGAGCTCATCACTTCCTGCACGTATTACACATTAACCATGTGCAATATGATGATATGCTTTATCGTGAGAGACCACAGGAAGTTGGCAACTCTAGGGATGTTATTTAACATTAAGATGACTCAATAGAAGTAAATGTAAATTAGATTAGATACAGTGTTTCGTCAGAGGCTTGTCAAGAGATTCACAGTGTGAATCAATCTCTGCCATATAAGGTTGCAACTATCAGTGATTTTTATTATTAATTAATGTGATGATTCATTTTTTTCAGCTGCTTATCCATCTAGAAAATGTTGAATAATGAAAAATACAAAATCAAAAACTCCTCAATGGCGCCTCAGTTTGCTTCTTCATCCAAGCAATATTCTTAAACCCAAGATAATCGGCGTCTGAGGAGCTGGAAGCAGTGGATTCTGGGCATTGCTGCTTGAAACGTGACCCAAACAAATGTTCCATTAGCTTTACAGTTGATTCTTTTCCAGACTGTCGACTAACACTGTCAAAGCAGTCGAAGAGAGGGAGCTGATGTTCCATTATAGGGACAAAACATGAAGGTTTAAACAGGTAAAGGTGAGTCAAAGTACTCAGTTGAGAAACTCTTACTGTGCAGAAAAGTAGTGAGTGGAAGAGGAGAAAGGAGGAAGGTGACAGAGATAAGGTGGGAACTCCCCTGCTCCTCTTCCTTCTATCACTCCTGGATTCCAATAAAGCCATATCTCATAAACAAGTGCTGTTCTTTTTAATAGAGTCTCGTTCAATACATGCCTGCCTGTACAGCCGGGTGCAGTTCACTTTATTACAGGCTCTGACTGAGGTGGTACTCTCATAAGAGTTTACCACCGAATGCACAATCCCGCAAAGTGACAGACTCGGCCATCTCTGTGACAAGGCTGAGGCTTTACAGCTCCCACACACAAACCTGAACACACACACACACGCAGACCGAAACAGACACAAATTGTTGCCATATAAATACTCACGTCCATGAACTCCACATTGGCTTTAGGGCCGGTGGCCTCGTTGAGGATTTTAATAGCCACAGGGATCTTCACCGTCTCACCTTCTGGGACCCAGATGCCCTGAAATATACAAGAAATCACCATAAATGCACTGCACTAAGTCTCAATAAACACAATGATTTTGATGGGTGCTGCCTGTATTTAATGGCGTCTGCTGTCCCGCTAACCTTCCTCTGTCTGTACCTGCACAGATCCTATCCCTCACTGTAAAAAAAATGATTAATTACTCATTGCGCCTAACCTGTTCTCAGGTGAGTCTGACACCTACACTACAAATGTAGGAAACAACAATTAAAATGAGGAAATATTAAAGGCATAGTTCAACATTTGGCACATTGGCCCATTGCCATAATCCCTCTATTGTTTTAGGAGTAGGTTTGTTACCTTTAATTGTTGGTGCAAGCTATTTTTAGAACGGCAGAGCAGAGCCGCGAGCCTGGGGCAGTTTTTCGGTAAGCAGTCTCAGAGGTGCATTTGCCTCAAAAACAACTCTGTCTGGTAACGTTCTGTTATTATCTCATAGCGTGGTGAATGTGCAGGTCACAACTTGTCCACCAGAGCGTTTTGGAGTTGTTGGATTGTGTATTTGATGAGTTTCATGAGGGAAACCAAGAAATCCCATCAGCCTCCGTAGCGTAGCTCTGAACAGCTTGCAGCTCTGCTCCTCCGTTCTAAAAATAGCTTGCACCGACAATTAAAGGTATCGAACCTACTGCTATGACTATAGTGATTATGGAGATGGGCCAATTTTCCAAAATGATGAACTATCCCTTTAAAGTTTTATTCCCTTTATGAGGCCTAAAGTCAACCACCTGCTGCAAGCATCATATGCAGATTAACTGTAATAAAACATAGCGATAAAATGAAAAGCAAGCCCGTCAGTGGTGGTGTTGGGAGGAGTGGTGGTAGGAGATGCAGTATTTATTCAATGGGTTTGCTGAATTTCGTGGCGATATGAATAATTTTGCCAGGGGCAGTGAATCTGGCAAACAAACAGCAGTTTCAGTTCCAGGTCCTTGAGCCGCCCGAGGCCCATGTCTGTCAGGAAGCGTTGCTACAAAGGGAAATATTTATGCTTATTGTTTAGGTTGTCAAGCAGGGTTGTTCTGTCTGTGGGAGGGCAGCTTCTGCTGAAAGAAACTTTGTGCACCAGTAACTTCTGTGCCATTTAGCTCCTCCGTTGATGTTTGATTGATAATCTGGAGGCTGCACGGTTGAGTGTGGACTTGCCTGTGAATTATGCACACACACACACACACACACATATGTAAGCAGGCTCTTGCATATGCAGTCACGCACGTGCACCAACCTTGTAGACGGTTCCAAAAGCTCCTGAACCCAGAATCTTGACCCTCTTCAGCTCCGTCTCTTTCAGGATCCGCAGCTGAGCCTGGTTAGGGGCCGTTCCACTGGGGGTCAGCGGCTCCACCAGCTGATAACAAACACACAAACACATAGATTTAGTATTTTCTCACTTCCTTTTTATAGCTTGTAGCGCCAAAAATATGAGAAGCATTCCTCTTAGCAAATGCTTTTATTGTGAAACTACTTAAAGCCTGAAGCTTCCCTTTCTTTTCCTCCAAGTCTAAATATTTTCAACCTCTTGCTCTTGGCTTCCTGCGTGGTAAAAACACTCAAAAGCTGTTGGGAGCGTGCAGCAGGGTGAGGCCACTCTGTTTGAAATAATAAGTAAAAATAATAGTCTTGGAAAGAGGTTGCTCTGGGTTTTTTGTTTTTTGTAGGGGAAAGAATAAGCAGCCAAACACAGATATGATTTTGCAATACACACACATTCATGACAGGCAGATAATTCAGGGGTGTGAACGAGGAGTTCGCAGCGTGTCCACCACTAAACAAATCACACTCTGGTGTCAGCTGCTATCACAGCCGACAAAGACTAGCAGCTCACCAGCTGTGCACATACAAAACAATCCCAGTCCAAGGTTATGACGAGCCTCCTCCACGCCGCCTGGCTGCCAGGAACAGCTGACACCGAGCAGCGTCCCAGCAGCTGGCCGGCCACCCGCCTTCACCGCTAGCCGCGCCACAAAGCCTCCGCTCCTGATTATAAAGAGCAGTGGCTGGCACCTGTAACCGAGCTGTGAGGAGATCTGAGCCAGAGGGAGGGGGGCGCCACACACTGAAACACACACATGCACACACATATATTCATATATAGTGCCTAAATGCAGCTAGACAGCTTATAGTGCACATCCCACAGAATAGCACATGCATATACACATCCATCCTCATAACATCATCAAATATGCATGGATGAAAAATGCACACACCCACACACACACACGTAGCACATATCAGACCACATAACACACGCCCACACACACACACAAGAAGTCAATGCCTTCGATCAATACACGTCTTAATGAGCCTATCAGCCTATCGGGTCCCTCATTCGCCGTGGTTTATCAGCAGCATAATCACCCAGCTCAACCATGGCCATCAAACAATATAATGAGACCATATATCAGTCGGTCAGCCATAGGAGCACTTACTCAATGTGATATAAAACCATCAGCACAATAGGGCCGGCGATCGCGCCGCCGGGCCGGTCGGCAGAATGGATGACATTGCCCGCAGCATGGCAATGACATGTCGTTTAATGGCTATTGTTATGGCTGGGGGCCGCAGGGCGCGGTGCGAGCCTGCTGAGACATCACTGCAGGAAGTGAGTTAGCAGACGGAGGAAGGCGAAGGAGGGAGAGGGATGGAGACCAGGGGAGGTGAGGAAGATGACAGAAGCAGCGCCGAGTGACTGTGTCATAGATCTTTCCCTCGTTTCATGAGATTTTGTTCTCGAAAACTGCAACACAGAGCAATAGGAATGCAAACTTTTGGAGATAACGCGGTGTGAGGAGGTGAAGATTAGTCACAGTGTCTCTGGTGCATTTAGAAAAACTAATCATAAAGGCAGAATATTAAACTCTTTTATTTCTCTTCATCATTTATGGGCTTCAGAAAACTTAAACCATCTGGCAGGTTTCACATGGGAGGACAGCAGCACTGGCCGCAAACATCCAAGACGTCTGGTTGTGCCAAAAATAACAAGGATTCTGTCTGTATCATTTTCTTGAACCAAAAAAAAAAAGCAAAAAAGCATTGGATTCATTATAACAAGCTTGTTAGTAACTCCTGCTATCATTAATGGATATTTAATAGAGGATTAGTGCAGTAATATTAAGCCATTAGCTGCCGCGCGTATTTATTCAGTTCACTTGTGTCTCATTTGATTATGTAGATAACAAAAAATACACAATTTATTGTTACTATTATTATCATCATTGATACGTTGCACTGAGGCACTGTTGACTCTCCTGTACTTGTTGTAGCACAGTGTTTCAGCTCAGTTTGACATCAGGAATTGAGTTATTTATGATTTGTTTGTATATTTTCATTATTCTAGTTTCTTATCTTCTTCTTTAGGTGTGCTTTTGTTTTGCTTTATGTCTGATTTATGGCGCTACAACTCTATATTTTTGGGAGCTGGCACGTAATGCCTGGTATTTGAGCAAAGAGCATGATTTGCATCTGTGTGCTTTGTGCACATACTGCATGAGAGAAAGGGAGTGATTCGGAAAGAGAGCAGAGACAAGGTGCAGGGAGGTGGTGACAGAGTCGTAATAAGAGCAGATGGTAACAGGCTGTAGTTGTTATTGTTTCATTAGGACAGAGCTGGACTGGACTGATGAGGGGAAGTGAAGAGGGGAGAGAGGAGGAGAGGAAAGGAGAGGTCTATTAAATGAGATGCAGACCCATGGCCTACAAATTTCTCTTGTGCGGGTTCGGACTCTCCACCACACTTTATTTACCAGCTAATAATGCACCGTGCCTTCGCCAAATGAGCTTCACTGGTGGCGCGCTGGAGAGGATTCGGATGCTTCATTGGACAAATAAGCAGTATGTTCAAGCCTTGGGCTAGAATACATTCACGGAATTATTGTGTATTGAATAAGTAAACAGTGTCCTCCAACATAAACTTGTTCTGCGAACCCTCGGGTATTTGCTTTAATGTTCACATTACCCGTATAAAACGCTGCATTTGTTGTGCTGTGTAATTGAAATCAGGTGGAACAAGACTTCAGCGACTAACAGCGAGCACAGTGAGGAGAACCGGTGCTGGGGTCTTCAACATGCTCCACTTTCCACTCCACCAACAGCGGAAAAGATGCAAACTGCACGATGCTGGGCCATGACTGGGTATCACTGTTTCAGAAAGTGAGACACATAGATAAGCTACTGCCAAATGATCTATTGAATAATAAATAAAGGAAAAGAAACAGACTATTACACCTGACTTTTTGGCACGGTTGCAGATCGAACAAATCAAAAATGCCCACACATGAGTCCTGATGTATTTGGATATATTAAAACTGAAGCAGACCTGAGATAAAATAAAGATTAAACCAACTGACAGTCATTTAACTGTATAAATCTGAAGGAAATGAAGTTTCATGATGACTGCACATATTTTGGATTTTGGAAATCTGTGCATCAACCAGACAAATTATACTTTTTGCATCCTCTTGATATTCAAGACAGCATGCTGGGTGTCTTTGGAATCGCTGGGAGCTCAACTTGAATATAACAGAAGGTTGAGTTTGTTTCAACAATGCCTGGCCGCGCTGCATCCATTTGTAATGAAGTCTCGTGCCACTGTTCAGCCAGCTTGGCCTGGGGTAAACAGTGGGAGCTGTCCAGCTCCTCCCAGCGCTGAAATCCTCATCAGAGAGCAGAGGACAGAATGAAAGCAGTGTGGGAGCTGTCCACGGCCTGTGGTGCTGAAACGCTCACACGGCGCATGTCTGTACAAAGCAGCTTGAAGAGGACCTTGGGGGCAGGGGGAGGAACAGAGGGCGATTCCAAGCGCATTAGTCCTGCTCCATTGGGCGGGGGTCAGAGTTCAAGGCCCGAGGTCGTGCGGCAACAGTGAGGGGACTCTGCTGTTTGTGCTGTCTCTCCCTGCGAAAAGCAATTTGTTTTCAGGGGCTTCTTCAGAAGGCACCACAGTGTGAGACTGGCTTTTTTTATATTAGCCTCTATATTTCTCTCAAGGTGAGAGAGAAAGAGAGAGTGGGAGAAAAAAACAAAAACAGAGAGAGAGGGAGAGTGGAAGCGATAGAAGAATAAAGTGTTTGCTCGCAAGGGAGACAGATAAATGGAGATACGGACATGAAAATGGAGAACAGAGAGAGAAAAGGGAGGTGAAGATGCGAGAAAAGACAAAGACAGAATAGTAAAACAAAGAAAACAATAAAGAAATGAAACGGCGGTGTGTACAACAGTGATATGGAAATGCCAGCTGGGTGCTCAGATCACGTTTTGACAGCGCAGACTGGAGGCATCTTTTTCCTGTCTGATACAAGAGGTGAGCTCTGTGTTTAAAAAGCTGAGGCAGAGAGAGGGAGAGTGGAAGAGAGAGAGAGGAGTGGGGGAGTCCCTGAGCCTTTGCTGTCCCCAAATCCCTCACCCAGACAAGCTTGATCTCCATTCACAGACACAGACTCGGCTCTGTTATGCGTTTGAATAGAGAATCCACATTCGCCAGCCGCGCTAAGCCTATCGCACGGTTTCATCAGCCAAGAAAGAGCCTCTGGAAGGTGTGATACAGACTGCAAGGAGTGCAGGTTGTTTCTTTTTTCTTAGCGTGCTGGGTGGGTGAGAGGGGGGAACGGCATTCACAGGGAAGGGGAACAGGGGGAAGAGGAGTATCTGCACATATGCATACAGGATATATTCAAGGGAGGGATTGGAATTCAAGTGAAGTGAAGAAACTGACGAAATGAGCACTGGCAACAAAAATCCAGCACATTATACTTCGTATTAGAGTTCAGCCACATCTGAATCTTCACTAAATGGAAATATACGCTATATTGTAGATTAAAAGGCTTCAGATGATGGCTGCAGATTACACACTCCTTTCCCTGCAGGCTACATCATAACTGTCAGGTCATTATTTTAAATCGTTGAGCCACTGCTTCTTTTCTTCTCCATCACATCCAGTTAATGCTCTAACACACTATGGCCGACGAAGGCCGAGCAGGTTCAGTGTCATGGTTAGGACCTTTGCACCGAGGCAGCTGATGTGCATGCATATGGGCCGTTGTGGGGACTGAACCTCTGACCTACAATTATTGAGTGGTCTATCTAACCTATAGGCCAACCTGCCAGAGGCGATAAAGATTTTATTATGTCTAATTACTTTTAGACCCAATTAAGTGTCTGTGGAGGACGGAAAAAATTGACTCAGCCGGCCATATTTCACGTCATCCCAGTGGATATTGAGCCAAGCTTTGCAGGAGCAGAAATCAGTCTCAGGACAACTTTATAAAAAGGAGAGAGAAAAGGGGCAAAGAGGATCCCCCTCCGGTCAGATCCTCTGCAGCGCCTCCTCCTCCGTGACAGTACATTAGCGAATCTGCTTGGACTGAAGCCTTTCCTCCCGGTCAAGAGGCTGTCGGAACAGGGCTGGGTTGATTAAGATGGATGTGCGCGGCCGAGATGAGGCAGAAACTGCCCATGGCCGCCCTCCTCCAATTCCCATCTCTGGCCTGACAGCTGTCTATAACACTGCTGCCTCTACCTGTAAATTATACTAATGCGGACTGACAGGCAGCCTGCCCCGCTCCTATAGGCAAGGCCACTCAGCGGACCTGCAGTGATGACATAACCGCTGGGCCGCACAGGAAACAAAGGGGAAGAGTGTCTTGTCACGGTACAAAGGTGATCAGCCGGAGCACGGACACACACATGTGCACATCAGCCCCCGGACTCACGTACACCTCCATCTCCGACTTCCTCCTTGGAATATAAAGTCTGCTCCAGTGTCTAATGCTTCCCAGAAATGAACCCTTCTCAAGGCCAGATCGATGGGCAATGGCAGTCATGCATAATTTTAAAACCTTCTGCGCACTGCGTGGTTTGGCTAAGCACCATAGCCAAGGTTTAATATTTCAAGGTTTTCCTTATGAGTCTAGTTGGGTTTGCATCCATCTGCAAAACTGCAATGCAACTTTGAAGAAAAAGGATCAAACTCAAAGAAAGTGGGAGCCCAGCAACTAAAACTAAAAAAAGAAAATAGAGTTTGAAAACCACAGGAATGCGGAGTTGAGCCTGTTTGTCTTGTTTAATTAAGAAAACTCCAAATTAAAACTTTTGTTTTTCTCACATTAATAATAAGGCGGACATCTTTGAGGAAGCTTTTTCCAATTTCCTCCATGGCATCAATACAATTCATTACACAGCGGTAATAGTAGTAACACTGGACAAATCTATGTCTAATTTATTCCGTTGTTGCAAATGCAGAAAATAATTCTTCAATTCTGTATCTTGAGAGAGAAATTAGCTTTAGTTAACAGTGAAAGGAAAACATGTGACCTCTATCCTCTCACCTCCGTCTCCAGGAATCGCCTCAAGGCCCGCTTCTTCTTGATGCTTTTGCGGCGAACGTACACGGCCACGCTGAGCGCCAGGATGACGATGATGAATAGGCCTCCGATGATGCCAGCTGCTATAAGGGGGGTCCTGTCGAGGCGGCGGAAGAGAAGAGACATTAGTTGTTGCTGAAACATTAAGAAACTAAGCGCTGGGGCACTTTGAAGCAAAAGTGCAAACCTCAGCCACTGCTGATAAACTCTCCGACCTGCTGTTACACTTTAAAACCGTCTCACCGCCTCAGATTGAACCTGCGGTGGAGTCGTCGGCTTGATTGGCTGCAGCTAAGAAAGGCGATACTGGACCACAAAGCTCTAATCAATTGGAACATTCCTATTGATCCCTTTGATGCCAATGGGACCAATGGAAAAACAAACAAGGGGCTTGATTTCAGTCAAATGTGCTCAGTGTTTGATGCTTTAAAAGCTCCTCTACTCTCAGCCCCCGCGATGCCTTCATGTGTGCAGGAGGAGTTGGTACAGCTTCTATCTTCTCCCACCTCCTTACCACCCGCCTCTCTCCTCTCATTTTGTGGCTTCACTTTCCGATCAAAAACCAGACCCACGGGCACACGCCGGCTTTTGGGAAAAAAACATGGTTCCATTTCTGCAGCCGTGTTTTTGAAACAGGCACCGACACCGCCAGCACACGGGTGTTTCAAAGTGCCTGTTGCTTCCATTTTCACGGGTCAGAGGAAAAAGCCTTTGATGGTGTGTGTGTGCTCCTATTACTGTACTTGAGATGGTGGAGTAGCTGCAGCTTGCACCACAATGGGCTGCATTTCCTTATATTTCAGCAATTTGTCTATACCATGGCGGTAATAACTCAAAACTCTAATAAATAAATGTGCCAACCATCTTGAATTTCCTGTGAGGGAAAAACTCTGCTCCATAAAGCCTAAAGGTCACAAGTTAAAAGCTCTCTCTTCCCTTATGATGGCACTAATGCATCTGCCATTTACATACCTCTTACACTTGTATCTACTATTATGCTACCACTTGAGTCTTTCCGTCTTTATTCTTCACCTCCTTCTTATCCATCTGTATTCAACTCACCAGTGTCCTCTTTATAGAACACCAGCCACTTGTATCTGATACTTTAAGTTTTGCTGTGAAGGCCGAGGCCCGGAGCTAATGGAAGACTCATGTACCATGGAGATATGGCAGAGCAAGGTGCTGCAGCATTTGCTGTATTGATTGTGACGGACTTAAAGAAAGGGGATCTTGAAATTTACAAAGCGGCTGCGGGCTCGACATAATCAGATATACAGCCATGTGGTGAATAGTAATGCGGCAGTTTGGAATGATTAGGTCGGAGGGTGGGTAGGGAGACAAGGAGAGACGACAGCAGTGGAAAGAAGGTTGTGGGGACTAAAGATAAAGAGACATAGAGCAGAGAAAAGAGGAAAAGCAAAGAAGAAAACTAAAGAAAAACACCTGAAAAGGGAAGAAAGGGACATTTCCATATAGCGTGGGAGATGAAAAGACGGAGAGAGGTGAGAGAAAACAAAAGAACGAGGTGAGAAAGTGGTGGCGAGACAAATAGCAGACAGTGAGAAAGCCCCAAGGTGAGAGACAAGGGAAAGGACTCCTCTAATTAGGAGGAGAGGGTTTACAGCAGAGCAGGCCACACGGGGTCATCAGATGAGACGGGGGAATAATGCCGGTGTAAGAGCAGAAGAACAACTCCAGGACCAGGGACTCAGCTGAAGCCTCCCAGAGGAAAATAAAAAGGTCTGGTTTGTGTTTCCTCTGTTTAAAGGGAGCTCAGGACCCTCTTTTTATGGCTTTGCTGCTTTGGTTTGACTTTAATGAGTTTGTCACTCTTTTGAATCAGCTCTAATTGAAAAGAGCGCTTGTTTTTGTGGTGTCTTCGAGCAATTTACGCTCCTCCGGTTGGTATCATTGTTGATAAATTATTGGAATCAGTAGAGGTACGGATAGAGTTGTTTTAAAATCTCTCAGGTCCTTTTCTTTTCATAGCTGCATCAAGAAGCTGCCTGGGGCTTTAATAACAATACAGCTACATGTGCATCAAACAATTTGACACATATTAGACCAGAGGAAGACAAACAAATAACCGTTATCTGTCAAATGGATAAACAAGAGTGACAAAGCGACAACAGCACTCTACTATATGACTTGTTAATGAGTATGACCGGATGCTTTACAGAGCAGTGATAGGTTGTCACCCGCTCTCAGATTATGAATGTGACCTGGGGTCTCTTACCTGTCCATCATCCCCACACAGTCCTGTAGTCTCGGCCCCACGCACCTGCAGGGACAGAGGACACCAGAGAGATCATCCAATAAATCAGGGACAGGTTATGAGTAAACCTCATGTTGTCTTTCCCCCGTGTCAGTCAGCTGTCAGTGGGCAGCGACCGGCTGGAAATTGAAACCCAAACCTGGCTGACCGCTCGTCAATATGACAGAGGAGCATAGCGCTGAGAGAGAACTGTTCTTCTTTGTTTTATGTTTTTTTTTTTTTTTTTTAAATTCTCTCTGTAACTCAGCATCTCAAACACAATCAAATGTGCTCCATCTTTTCCCCCCTCGCTATCTCAACAATCAAAGCCACTAGAACGCTACTGTACTGTTACCGCTCTGATCACGGAGAAGAGGAGTTTTTAACATTAGGTAAGCAGGAAGTGATTAGAGCAGACTCTTGGCTGCTCATTAATTCTCCCTCCTTGAGTGGAGGACTTTGAACAGCAGGATAGACACAGGAGAACAGTTTCTGAATGCTTCCCCCTGTGTGTGTGTGTGTGTGTGTGTGTATGTGTGCGTGTGTGTGTGTGTGCCTGCAAGCTGCATGGGCACACAAGCCACAACAAATTATATAGCAAATTAGGAGAGCAGGCTAACTTTGGAATTAAATCGGTGACAACTGTGGCTCCTCCAAAGTCGCTTTGTTGTCAATTAAATGGTGCACCAAATCGCTAATTAGCAGGCAATCAACGTCTGTATCCAGCGTTGTGTGTTTGTGTGTGGATGTGCGTTTGACTGAGCCGACGAGGGAACAGACAGAGGAGCGGAGCGTCGACGAGCGGCACCTCCACCTCTCGCTGTCTGACCTCTGACCTCTGAAATGTCTCACTTTGGCTCAGACCCCTCAAATCAAATCCCCGGCTTCGGCTTTTTTTTTTTATCTTGATGTTAATCCAGAGCGCCCTGCAGCTGGAGGGCAGGACAGAATGATGGGGTTATGATGAGGGGGTTGTCATGCCAACGACAGATTCCTCTTCACAGTGTCGGGGATGCGTGGGCGCGTGTGTATCTGCGCGAATGACAGCTGTCATGTGAAAGAACTGTAACCTCACACTTAACCTCCTCTCTGCCTCCAACCTTCACTTTTTTCCACTTTACCCCAATTTCCCTGTGTTACTCTGTAAACACTCTGTCCCTCTGCCTCTTTAAACCGCTCCGACATCATCGATGGGAAAACAAAACGACCTCCTGTTATGTGAGAGAGTCCCCTCCGCCTCACATCATCCCTCCATCCCTCCAGCCGTCTCTCTGTTGCTAGGTTTCAGCATCCTAACTTTTATGTTTTGCTGTGACCGCCTCGGCCCCCTCGCTCCGTCAGCTCCTCTTTGTTCTCTGACCGGTCTCTGCAGCTGCCTCCCTCCTGGTTCACTCGCGCTCCCGGTTTCAGTGAGGAGGTAAAAAGGCCAAGGTCTCAAGTTCAAAGTCAACTTCAAAAGATAAGCCAGGATGAGAGGGTGAAGATGCAAACCCAGCGCGTTGGCTTGTTAAGACGGCACCGTTTCTTTTGTAGCCATCGACTCGATGCTTTTGAAGACTAGTGCTGCTCTGGTCGGTGCATTAGACGGCTGGGTGCTGGCTAATTGTGAGTTTATTTACAGGTTTCTTTCTGCTCGCTCTCTGGCCGTGCGTTTTGACATGTAGCACTCGGATATCTAGTGGTCAGAGTAAGTAACTTTATATACAAGTCTGTCAGTTGTATCGCCCTTTAAAGGTCTCATATTGTGCACTTGAGTTTTGATAAATTATTTAAAAAGATATGTTTGTGGTTTTCGTGGCTTCTCTCTGCAGCTCTAGTAACAGAAACTGAGCCTCTCCTCTGATTGGCTGACTGTTTCCTGCGTGATCAGATTTCAGGTAAAACACTCTGAGAAACCAAATCCTGTATACCTGCTTTATATATATATATATACCTTTACGTTATATGGGATCTTTAAATTATAAAAGGATGGCAAGTAGGACTTTGTTGCCAAGAGCTCGATGAGAAGATTGATCACTTGCATGTAGCTGTTAAATATGAATAGCACACATACAGCGCAAGGTAAATGAAAAATTCATCTGCATCAGCCTTCGACATGAAGGCATGTGAGAGTATTTCCCATGACAGTTAACAATTGCTTTAAGCCCCAAATTATATATTCCATGATCTACTTAGCCCCAAAACAAAACAAGTTAGATCAGTAAACAACAGATTATTAATTAATCTCTCGATGATTAAGAAAATGAGTTTAATCTTTCCTTTAAAAACGTCAGAAATTATAAATGGGGAAAAAAAACTAAAAAACCATAATAAGTTCCCCGAGCCCAAGACTGTGTCCTCTAATGACTTGTTTTGTCAGATCATGGCTGAAAACCAAATCATCCTAAAATTCACAGTGAAGCAGAATAAAAGCAATAAATCCTCACATCCGACAAACTGGAACTAAGGAGTGCAACTAACAGATTAATCACTCATCGGCATTGTTGCAGATTAAGTTTCTACTGATTAGTTGTGTAATAGTTTCCAGTCCCATCGTAGCCGACAACAGCTCCTTGTTGTGTACAGTTCCAAACAGGGAAAAACCTCATTGCTTTTTGACAGCGGGCGTCCTCTTTATAGTTCTGGTGTAAGCAGAATAACTCCATCTCTTTATTTTTTTTTATTATCAATGTCACACAGAGAGAACTCTGTCCTGTGGCTACAGTAACTCTATAATGAGATAGATTTGGCACATGTACAGCCTTATGCTGCAGACTTGAGGACTCTATTATGATAATTTTATGCTCATTTGGAGCTCTTCGGATGACCTTTTGCACCAGTTTTGATTTGTGACTCACTGTGATCACAGATGATTTGTATGCACTTTGTTCCAGTCGATATAACATGCATTTTCAAACAGAAGCATGACTTAATGTAGCTTCTGCTCTCAGGTAAATCTTCCACCTCCTCATTTATACATTTTTCCGCTCCGTCTTTCCAATATTTTCTCACTGCACAGCCCCTCCTGTCAATCTGCATCCATCCCTGCAGCCAGTTGGAGTTCATCTGCACTGTACCGCCTATGGCCTTAAGGGTCAATGTATTCTGCAATCTCCTGACCCGGGGCCCCCAGGAGCCAGCTACAGGTCAGAGAATCTAGGAGCAGCAGGATTAAGTCATCGGCCCTCCCTCTTTTTTTTCCTGCGCTCACTCCTTTGGAGGGAGGTGCTGCATGTCTGCAAGGCCACCTGCTGTAATGCAAGCATCTCTCCATGATGCTTTTAACAGCATAAAAGCACCTAAACCAGAGGGTACGAAGACCGGCAAACACTTAAAAGAAAATTTGTGAATTTTTTTTGTACAGACACATCTATAGCACTCTGCTCTTACCCCTGGGTGCAGTTGGCGTGGCAGGGATGACACTCGTTGTTGGCCTTGGCATATTTGAAGATGAAACTGTTGGCTCCCTGCAGCCCGTCGGGGCACTTCTCCACGCAGTTGGGTCCATCTTTGAAGTGGAGACATTTTACACACTGGTCTGGGCCCTGGGAGGAGAGGAGAGGAGAGGAGGGGAGGGGAGGAGGGAGGTGGTGGACAAGGGGAGAAAAAAGAAGGAAGGAGGAGGAGGAGGGTGCAGTAACAGGATTAGTGAGAGGGAGAGGGGCGGATGGACAGGGAGAAAGAAATGCAGAGCAGAGGGATGGGTGAGGAGGAGAGAGAACCCAGCAGGAAAAAATAAAGTTATGGAAAATGGAGAAGGATAAAGAGAGAGAGGGGGAAAATGGAGGTATAGAAAATATATGTGAGCAGAGTGGAGGAAAGAATCACATTCAGACCTGGTGAATCATGTCAATTTGCTCAATTCCTAGCATGGCTAATGTATCCAGCCGGACTCACACGAAGTCCATTCAGTGATTTATAATGTGTCAAGTTAAACTGTCTGAATTGTATTCCACTGCAGAGAGTGGGCAAAATGCATATGGAATCAGGTCATTTCAAAGAACAGCACATCGAATATGATGGAGGAGATGACAAGTGGTAACTGAGCATGAGCTCAGCTGCAGCACAATCATGAATAAGTAAGATGGATAGCAGTGTGTGTGTGTGTGTCTGTGTGTGTGTGTGTGCAGAAATAAAGAGAAAAACTGGCTCTTCTCAGCGTGTGTGTCTATGCTCGTGCGTGTGTCTGAGGCGATGAAGGTGTTGACTTGTGTGTGAAGTCAGAGCCGAGCAGAAAATAGGTCTGTTTATGTGTGTGTGTGGAGCCACCGAAGCCCCGTTGTATTCTGGGAGTTCTGGTTTTGTCGCTAATGACGACCGCGACTGACCTGATGGACGGCTTCTCACGCGCTTTGACACATCCAGACACACGCCATCAATAAACATTAGTCTCACTTTGCATCTTCGTGCCTGTGCACGTGTGCGCGTGTGTGTGTGTGTGTGTGTGTGTGTGTGTGTGTGTGTGTGTGTGTGTGTGCACGAGTGAGAGTGCATACAGATGTCTGAGAGCATTCAAGTATGTCTGTGTATGCCGTATGCATGTGTATTTGTGTGCCAGGGCGCCTGTGGATGATTGACTCTGGTGTTATTTACTACTCAACTGTGACCAGCATCTCAAAGTCTGCATCCTTGAGGAGTCTCTCTCTCCCTCTCTCTCTCCATCCCTTATTCTGTCTCTCTTTCTCTTTCTCTCTCCGGGGGCAGTCAGAAAAGGTTACTCACACAGCGACTACATTTCACTGGATGAGTTGTGCAGAACATTCAATACAACTTCCTGTTATGTAACAGTACACATGTAAAATTAACCTTTACGTACGGTGTAAATCAGACATTTGAAACCTCCCATGGGTTAGGGTCAATTCATCTCCACACAACGACAATGCTGCAGCCTCATCAAAGATATAACTAAATATACTGAAATCATTTCCTGAGACTTTTTTATTTTATTTTATTTTTTAGAAAATGCCGGAAATAAGTTCCCACACTCGACTTTATCCCATTAAAAGAACATTTCAGTCGGTGCAAAAGTGTGGCTAACTATATTAAATTTGTTTCTTTGTCATTTTTTTGTGATTTCCGTGTGTTTCACTGCAGTGCTTGATGCTTTCTGGATGGTCACTGTTTTGTGGGATTTGTTGCCTTCATTTAAAAAAACAAACATTAAAAATATGTGGTACTTTGTTCTCATTTTTAAAAAATATCCAGCACTTCATCCTAAAAAAGCACCGTTGCAAAAACAAGTATGCCTTTGTGTGACTGAAATGTGTCTTCTGCTTTCCTCTCATCCTTATCAGCCAGGGACTCAGGTGTTGGAACATCTTGTGTACAATATTACAGCACGAGTAATGAACTCCTGCAGCTTTGCATGAGAAGATTAGTTTTTTAACATATGCTGCTCATGGGTTCAGGTTTCTTTTTTCCCTTTTTTAACTGAAATTCTTACATTTTGGAGAGTTGTGGTGTGATCACACCAGAGACTTTAACAGTGACTTTTTGGGAAGGTCAAAAACTAATCTCATTTTGCTGTTTTGAAAGTGCGTATGTGTACTTGCCAAAAGCATGCCTCCTAAAGTAGCCACAGTAGTTTATCATTCCTCCCATTAACCTAGCATTCACCTCTGCAAACACAGCATTTATATATTCTGGAATCCTGCAAAACAAGACCGACTCCCACAAAATAAGTTGAAAACACACTTCGGCACGGAGAAGATATGAGGCTATCTCACGCAGAAAAATGAGAGCAGCGCTTTTTTAATCTGCAAGTGAAAAGTCTCCCTGTGGAGAAAGTTGGGTTGGAGTCAGGAGGCCGTGGTCTTACCTGGCCAAGACATGTCATGGTGTTCCCATCCATCTTTTCACACTGGCCATCACACTCAAGACATATGGATCCGTTGGCAAATTCACGCACTTCCCTGATAGAGATGGGGGAAAAAAATCGAGAAAGAGATGCATGTATTATAGATTTGAGAGCGTACCCATATTAAAATATTGATTAGGAGCTTGCTGAGGGAGGATTTTGAAGTATGCTATGTGCATATCAGCATATCAGCACAAGCTGTACATGGGAGACTTTTGATTTTAAACCAATATGTGATACAGCAGCGAGAAAGCAAGCAAGGTTAAACCTTCATTTACTCATGCCCATCTCCAAGATTCCTACTTGTACTGACTGCTCCAATGCCCTCTGGAAACGGGGCATGCAGGGCGGCCGGCTGCCTAAGACTATTTGGTCAAGTTAAAGGCTTAGTATGGTCGATATGCTAACTGGGGAGGTGCATGAATAATGAACGGCGTTTTAAAGCATGGGCAAACACGGGTGGATGCGTGGACGGAGGCGGCGGTGGGAGGGAAGGAGAGGTGGCAGAAGAGGCCAGGGACTGGAGTTTGCTTTGGATCAGGTGAAAGGGAGGGAGGAGCAGAGGGAGTGAGAGAAGATGAGAGGAGAAAAGGTTAAGAAAGGCAAGCAAGGAAGACAGAGAGAATAAGGTTCAGTCACAGACATTCTCCTGGCATCCTGTTATCAAATCACTGCAGCTTGTGCAACCGGTGGACGTTCTAGCAGAAGCTTTATTTAGACAGTGAGAGAGATACATGTGGCTCAGATGCTTTCAACTCTCCACTTCGACTTAATACACTGCAGTTACATCGACCACCCTGTTGAATCTGTGTGTACATGTGTGTGTGTAGGCACATGCATCTGATCTATACATTTATCCTGTGTTTGTGTCCCAATCAGCGCATTATCTACGTTTTTTTTTTTTTTTTTTGAAGTTCTCTGCATGGCGAGCCGATGCCGGCTGCTGTCAATAACCACCGCTGCCCATCAGAGGCACTTTTCACATCAGAGGGATCGATCAGCTGATCCAGAGGATGGACACCCTCAGAGGAGGATTCACCCTGCTGCAAACAACCAGCTTTCTCACAGCGCTGGAGATAATGAGAGTAACCCTGTGTGTGTGTGTGTGTGTGTGTGTGTGTGTGTGTCTGTGTGTGTGTGTGTTTTTGTTTGTATTTGCATTTGATGCCACTGGGGTGAAATAAAGATCCAACAGATTCCTCCTCCTGAGCTGTTTTCATACGATCTTGCACTGGGATTCTCAGGTTTCTTGAGGGTGTTTTTTAGAATAATATTAGAATAAAAAATCAACCGGCTGCAAAAAAGAAGAGACATTCTGACACTGTGGAGTTCGATTGTGTCACATCAAACACTGACAAACATGAAGATTCAATCCCAGATTTTCACTCCTTTTGAACAGCCCCCATGTTGGCAGCAGTTTTGCCTCAAACATGTGAACATACAGAAAAAATAAGTGTGTCCTCTTATTAATAATGTCCACAAAGGGAACTCCCATTGCTCTCTTTACATTTTTCCATTGTCTTTCTTCCCCTTGTTCCAAAATAAATGAGATTTCTCTCCTGGAAGCTCAGTCCTGTGGAATCCTTTAGAAACAGGCCCAGGCAGTGGGGAGTTATCTCTCTCTGGTTGCAGGGAGAAAAAAAAAATACATGGAGGAGAATGGGTGAGAGACAAAGACCTCGGCAGCGGTGCTCTCTGGGGTCATTTCCATTCCGTCAAAGCCGTTACTCCTGATTGGGCCCCTTCACGGCTGGAAGTGTGTGCCAGGGCCCCATCGGGGAATAGCCTGATGGGGGATTAGCCCTTTTTTAGCAGGAATTTAAGCAGGACTGTGGCCACCATTCAGACCTCTAGGAAAGCAGAGCATGGCCAACCCACCAGAGCAACTTTTTTAATTAAACACTTTCAACGCCTCCCTAATCTGCTTCCTCCCCCCCAACCCCAGTAGACATCATCTCAGACGTTTTCTTTTCCCCGCTCGCTCTCCTTTTTGCTCTTCCTTTGTTTTATTCAACAGACGTATAAACTGAGGGGAATTAGTGCCGCTCCTCATTAAGAATGGAGACATAACGAGGGGCGAGCCGCGGAATCTTAAGGTTTAAAAGCGCCAACCTGAAAACTTATTTAATGAGCTAACACCATATTCTTCAGAGATATCCAGTCAAATACAATAGATCCACTGCAAAGGCACTTATGAAATCAATCTCTGCTGTGTACAGTGGAAAATCATATACAGTTACTAAACCCATATGGATCAGAGGAGAACAGAGCAGTGGGAATAGAGGCCATTAGTCTTGTTATATGTTACATGATGCTGTGTCTTATATGTAACTTATATTTTTCCAGCACTCACAAGCAAAGCAGCTGCTCACTTATCAGTAATGAGTAAATAAGTTACCTACTATCACAGGTTGTTAACTTTCCATCTTCTCAGTTTTTTCATATTGCTGAGGAATCACATGATACGTTCTATCATCCTGCACCTTTAGAGGTAATTTATCCACATCCCATAGAGAATAGGGAGGTGGTAAACGCTTTCATTTATGTCAAAGAACAGGCATGTCCTCTCTTCCTGAATATATTTTCATTGTAAAACTGTTCGTTTAGAGCTCGTGATGCTATTAAATCCATGTGAACGTGGCCTCTCCCTCTGTCCTCCAGCACTGCAGTCATCCCTATTTGTGTATCATTATGTTAAAATGAAATGGGAATCCCAGCTTGAGGCAAAACAGAGGTTTTATTCTGCAGCTTAGTTGCTTCCACACTGCACAAAACACCTTTTGTGACTATTCTTGGGTCTTTCAAGGATCCTCTGACTCACTTGTAATTTACCACTTTCCTACAGTATGTCCAGTTTAGATTTGAAGGACCATGTCCAGCTGATGCTGAGCTAATTAAACAAATACAATACTCTCTCCCTCAACGTCCTATTAGTTCTCCTGAATTAAGGCATAAAATAACTTTCAGTTAAAAAGTTTTGTTTTGATTTGAGCGAGGCAGAAAGGATATAGTCAGTCACCAGGGGAGAGAAACGCAGGTTATCCAGGAAGCTACACTTCATCTGCCAGAGTTACATTTCCACAGGACTGCTGCTTGACAGCTGGCGACTTGTTACAGCAGAGAACCTTTAGGCTGTAGACTTTTTGATTCCACGTTGGGGCCAGTGACACGCAGCAAGCGGCGGGGCTGTCCGGCAGAACTTCTGATGCACCGCGGTGACTGTATTTACAGTAGCGGAGACGAGTGTGCTCCAGCGGTTTCCTGCCACGCGCCTCTCCCTCTCTCACCAGTCGTCTTCAAAGCCTTCGCTCCCAGCTATTTTCCCCGGCAACTTCAAAGCCTCCCTTTGCACAAACGGCGGCGGGGAAAGGACCGGCAACAAGTCAACATGACCGAGGGTTGCTCACTCTCATGCACCCTCCCTCTCTCTTTCTCTTGCACACACACACCTGGGGGAAAACACTGGCTTGACATCGCTGCTCGCAGGAAAAAGTGGCATTCATGTTGTGGAAGATGCTGCCGGTGCAGTCTTATTTTAGATGGATGCTTTCAAGTGTCGCGATTGACAACATCTCCTCGTTCATTCAAGAGGAGCACAAAAGGCTGGAAACTACATCTACAAAGAAGTGTTTCTCCCCAGGTGAGTTGGCGCTGATCTTTTTGATGTGCCTCTTGGCAACGGAAAGCGATGACCTGAATGCAATTATTCACACTGAAAACAGAACATCAGAGAATTGTAAGGGGCCTTTGTCGCAAATGTCAGTCATTCCCCAACTCAGAGCAGTAAACACTCATGTCTGTCAGCTCAAATGGGCAATTTGTAATTAAATATAATACTTCAACAATATATTCAAATTGATTTTGGACAATGGGTGTTAGACGTAGCCAAATGTTCCCTTAACTGTTCACGTTAACTGTTCGCAGTGTGGAATCCCTTATTGGTTCATCTCATTATATTCACCCCGATTGGCAATTAGACTCTCCTCCTCCAGAGCCCTTGAGGATGTTTTGACTTCATTCTCATGCATCAAAGCTGTTCAAATTGATTTTATATCCTCCACTTGTCACGTATGGCAGTTTGCGAGGGGAATAAACGCAGTCTCCTCAAAGTCTGACGATGTGACGTTGAGGGAAATGCTCATTTTCGGGCGAGGTTTTAAAGATTTGTGTCAGATCAGCTCAAACGAAGTACTTGACACTTGCGCGACCTTTTTTTATGCAGGATGCGCGACGCGGCGGTTTACTCACCCGTCAAAGAGGTTGCAGGACCCGACGCACGTGCGGCCCCGTCGGAAATACCTACAGGAGAGACACTGGTCCGGCCCCGGGCCCCAGCATCCGTCGTCTGAACACATGGGGTCACACACCATCCTCTGCTGAGCTGCGGAGAGGAAAACAAATCAAATATATTCACACACAGACGGCAGTCGCCCGCAGATACACACCCACAATTCAATTCGAGCAGAAAACATCTACTTGTGGTTTATTGTGCGCATATTAGGTTATAGATTGAAAGTGTGTGCACGTGTTTACTGTATTCATGCATAACAGATGTGGAAGTGTTGGTGACGGAGCGTCGGTGCGTCTCCCAGCATGTGAGTGTGTGAGTGGGAGCAGCCGAGGGCGCCGCAGCTGTGTGAGTGAACATTGATATTCCTCACACCTCTGCCATTAAAAGGCCTCCCCCCGGCCAGAAGCCTAAGCCCTTTTTACCCTCAAGTCAAACCACATTAATCGATGTTAGGCATCGGCCTCGGCGTGTCCTCCATCCGGTGAGTGACACCCAACGTTCCCGGGAGTGCTGCCCGGTGGGGGCCGGACCTTTTGTCAACAGCCAAACAATCAGCGGCGGACAGGGGGTTGAGTCTAATGAAGAGGCCTGTGTAAGGAGCCATCGATTGCACACACACATACACACAGCACTCATTAACTGACTAATGATATCAACCGCAGCCTGGCAGGGGAAAGAAAAACTACAGTGGCCTGTGTGTATGTGTGTGTGTGTTTCCTACTTATCTCTGTCACGGTGGGGTTGCCGGGAAGCACGGATGCGTGATTCATCACAGTCCAACAAATATAAATAAGATCAAAAACATGTTTACAGAGGAATAATACGACTTATTTCCTTGTCACTGAGGGGCCTTTGTGGTCACTTCCCACCATCTGCAGCTAAACCGCATGTACACTGGTCACGGTTCATCAGGTATCCACTTCTCTGAGGCCAGCAGCGAGCCGGGCCCACCGCTGTGCACGACGCGTTAAGCACTTTGTTCCGAGGGAGCTGAATAAGGGCTTTCATGGCCAAGGCCAAGGAGCAAGAGAGGCCTGTGATACCGTCGCCTTGGAAACAGGCATGTCAGTGTGCAAGGCGATGGTGGGAGCTGAACGTACACAGATATGCGGGGAATCTATGTGTGGAATTAATTAGAGGGCTAATGGGAGGGAAAATAAGACAACAGGAAGACCTAATAGGTTTGGTTTTCCGCTGGATGTGTGTAAACATAAATGAGTGTGTGTGTGTAGCAGTGGCCTCTTTAACCTGCATAATGCGCATCAGAGATGAGAATGCAAAACCGTATGTTGAGACAAAATGACATAACTTCTTCTAATATGGCTTATACAGTAGCACTGGCTGAACTTGACTCAAACCTACTGGGATGTATGTCTTCTGCTCAGTGGCTGTGATGGAAGTTTGTTTAGCTGTCACCAAGTCATGGTTTTCCTGTTGCTTAGGAGATTTTTTAGTGTGTTTGAATTTAATTAACTTGGGCGAATGTGGCAAATATTTGTGGCTTGAATTAGTGGGAATGGGAGATTATTCTCTGTTGCAGCTCGGCTTTTGTGGATTTTGTATTTTAATCCAGTTATTTATTTGCTTTTTGCACTTGTAATACAGTCAAATTTGAGGTGTGCTTTGGTTTAACAAACTAAACCCCTCTGATACGGTGCAGATCTTTGCTGACGAGCATCACTCACTGCATTCCCGTGGATCTCGGTTGTTGCGGACAAGGACCTTCTGGCTGGACGTCCTGAAGAGCGAGGTCCAGTTGACGGTGTTGTAGAAACATAAGCGGCTGTTGTTGAAGATGTAGACATTACCGGCGCTGATCTCGTCCAGCGACTGGAACTGGAGGGACGAGATCCAACGCTGCTTCAGGATCAGCAGGGAAATGCCACTTCCACTGCAGGGGGGGAGAGAGAGAGAGAAAAAGATGAATGATTTAGGAGAAAAAAGAAATAAGAAGAGATGGAGAATGGGGGAGAAGGGAGGAATTAAGGATTTAAAAGAAACAGCGTGAGGATGATTTCATGAAGAAATCTCTAACAAGATGGGAAAAGAGGACGTGAGGATTTAGAAGTATAAAGTAAAAGGACAGAGGAGTCAAGAAAGATAGAGGATGATACAGGATGAAAAAAGATGGAGGTATAGAAGGTCGATGAGGGGGTAGAGGGAGAATAATAGGATGTACAGTAGTGTGGGTGAGAAAAATGGGAGGAAGAGGAAAGATGAAGGGAGGGCAGAGGGAAACCACGAGGAGGCGGAAACAGACAAAGCGAGTTGATGGGAAAAGGAGAAAGAAAGGAAACACGGCACAGAAAGAAGAAGATGAGGCAGATGATTAAGGATGTTGCTCCAGCTCTAATGAAAGAACGCTGAGCTACATGTTCATCGCCGGTGCTTAGAAAAAAAACAAGGTGCCGTCTCTCCTGCGACACCGGCAGCACTATCGCTCACATCTGCCACTTTTTAGCCAACAAAGAACCTGTTATCACAACAGGGCTCATCAAAGCTGCGTGACAGCAGAGAGAGAGTCTGTGCCGAGCAGTGAGCACATGGGCCGCTGGCTCATTAGCTCCCACTGTTAGCATCCACAGTGAAAACAGCAAAAACGACAGAGAGACAAAGAGCGAAGACATCTCGTAGAAGGAACACGTCATTTACATATAGGAAGAGCAGAGCTGCATTAAATGCTATTTAGATTCAAAGATGTAAAAAAAAAAGAAGCAGAACATACCCTGTACTTACACTGGGGTTAATGGGCTCTAAGTGATGGTACTGTTCAGTAATCACAGTCATTACCTCTTTAAATGTACACTATAGAAGAATAACCAGGAACACGGCTGAAAACTTCATCCTGCACAGTTCTTATCAACATGCACAGGGACTGTTATTTTTGAATGCTCCATTTTGGATCTGTTTGATACAACACCAACACACCTGTAGAGAGATCTGCCTCCGATGGTTGCCAGGCTGGAAAAAACACTCAGGTCTGTCATGTTCTCGGGCCAAGACTGGATGTTCAGGTAACCTAGAGACACATCAGGTTGAAGATTGTTCTAATTAATAAAAGTTACATCATCTTTTTTTTTCTTTTTTCTTTTTAACAGTGCATGGATAATCACCAAAATGGTATTATGTCTGATGTATTTTTTTTTGTTTGAAAAAGAAAAAGAAGAGAAGGGTAAGGGATGAGTCTAGGGAGTATTTGATGAAGGGAGAATCATGAGCCATGAAATAGAAAAGAACCCTTTTGTTGCCTACATCTAAATTTAAAAAAGAAGAAAAAGAAAAAAGAAAAGCACAGTAATTTCTGTTCACGGAGTTGCACTGCAACTGTGAAGTTCAAGCGAGAGCCCATTTGCAGCGCTCGGAGGAGACAATATGCGCTAATTAAAAGAATGGGATTTAATATTCTGCACAGTTTGTCCGGTTGCACTTGCCTTTAATGACAGATTATATCAAATCAGCGTCTGTGGAAATGACATTAAAGGGATGGAGCAGGAAATGGTAGGGATTGAATGGCCATTGCTCTTTCTTATTGCCTGGGTTTTCATTATGAAAATGCAGTTTCACTCCATTAGATGTTTGGCTCAACTGCAAGTCGCAGTTTAATATGACAAAAGGGTTTGTATACGAGGTTCTGCTCATCCCTTAAGGCCTCTAATAGCTAATGAATAAATGCACACACAAGCATGCGCACACACACATCCATGCATACTGTAAGCACTTATAACTATCAGACATATGCACACAAAGAAATACTGTAATATTCACTCCAGACCACCAAAGATCAGCTTTAGACTTTCCTCTTCAAGCTTTATATTCTGACCTTAGAGGACGGATGTTTTACATGCATACACACACAGACACACACACTTGTCACATAATAACACCGGCAGTCGGTTATTCTGTGATGACTCCGGTGCTGCATTCTCACCTGTGATTTCCTTCACAGTGCGGAACACGCTGAGGCGTTCAGGGTCCAAAGGTCCAATACCGTGATACATGTCCCTGAAGTGCACACAAAGCAAACACAAAGAGAAGTGAAAACTATCTACAATACACTTTTTTTGTCTGCTTTTCTTGTCCTGTTTTGAAATTCATGGTTACACATTATACCAACCTCGGAGCTTCAAGGCACTTCGACAGCACCTTATGACTGAACAGATCGCATTCACTTTCCCGAGCCATATTTCCTCTGACACAATGTTATATTAATGCAGAACTCTTTTGTTTACTTCCCCGCGTCACTTAATTTCATGCTGCTGTTATGATAAAGTTAATATTCCTTTAGAATTAGATGTCTGCGAGCATCCCGGTGGTCTCAAAAGCTTCATTTCAGCCCAGACCGGCGCGTTCGCCGCGTTCACGGATCGATCCGGCTACTGAATGTTGTATAACGAGGCTTTCAGATTGCAACGGCGGGAAAAAAAAATTGACATGTGTGAGGTATCAAGCCGTCACTTACCCTTTAATGCCGGTAATGAGGAAGATGAGGTTGCCGTTGATTTTGGTGCAGTTGACGAATTTATCAATGTTGCTGGCGTCCACCGTCTGAGCCGTCTGCAGGCTGCCCGTCCCTATGCCGTCACACACTGACACAACGAAAGCAAACACACACGATCATATACTATTCAAGAATAATGCATAATGTTGCTTTCATCACAGTGTCCTTGAGAACCCACTATTAGCTATTTGTCTCTTTAATTCTTTATAGTCTTATAGGAAAATATGCGCCTGCTTTTGGTGCATAGACAAGGCCGTGGCCCCTCTCCATGCATTTGAATTCTTTTGATGAAAGCATGGGCGAATCCACAGCCCATTCTGCCCTATAATGAATTCATTACATCTGCATTAATTACACTTGCGGTCTAGTGTGAGCCAAGTATTTCTGACAGAGGCGGAGGGGATGATGAATAAGGTTGGCATTAAGTGGTGTAACCAGTTTTTGATAGTGATTTATACCAGCCAATTCCATATCTGAAATGTTAATTTGTTATCATTTCCCATAGTTCCTCGGGCTATCCCTCATTAACCCCTCCCTGCTGCGTGACGATGTAATCAAGAGATTAGCCAATCAATGGATGCCACCGCCCGTACGCGCAGCCTGGAGGAAAACACTGGTGTCTTCCCTCCAAAGGGAAAGGCCAGACCGGTTACCTTTGTGAGAACAATGTGATGAAGGGACTAATCCCCACGCCGTTTCATTTCACATTAGACTTTTCAGATGATGCTCTTGTGCAGAACGATTTAATCACCGAGCAGTTCCTTGTGGTGAGGATCAAGCGTGTGACCTTCATCGATGCCATATTTGTCCTATTTATCCTGCAGGATGTAATGAGCATGCACAGATGAGGATGAGGGCGTTTGGATGAATTAAAGGCTATGTTGATATTTTGGAGGAGTACATTAGAATCAATAAATCAGCTGTAAGATTATTTGGTGCAATATAAAGAAAGCTAAGCTGGCTCTGTTAAAAAATAAATTACATTTCCTATAAAGCTTTTAAAGTAATTCCTGTGGGCTACTGTTGATCCAGTATCATCACTGTTAGCATAAATCTATTAGATTAAAATGGTTTAACTGCGTAAGCTCTTGTATATACAGTAAATGCAGTGCAGTGGGAGCCAGGAAGTTGGGGCAAGCAGAGGAATGTATGTGTGTAAAACCTGTTTTTCATCTACTGAATATAACTTCCACATTACACACTGTTCTACTGGCCTAAGTACTGTACAGTATGTCCTGCACTGCACTAGAATATGGTATCATATGGGTTGTGTGCCTCACAGGGCGGTCAATGTTTTGAGAAAGTGATGGAAACATGGATGAATGCTTCACTTGCAGAAACAGTTGCCCAAAAAAACTCTTTGTGGATTGTGGGGCAATGGTGTGTGTGTAGATGAGACCTACATTCTCATTGGTTTACCTTTAGGACAGATGTCTGTGCAGGGGATGCACATCTTGATGCGTTTCTCCTCCACTTCCATCTTATTGCTGGGACACGCTTTAACACAGGAGCTGTGGTCCACCACAAAGTTATCTGTGAAAACCCAGCAGGGATGTCGGTGTTTGTTTTGCATTATCATATAAAAGCATGAAAAATGGAAGCCTTTTCCTTGTCGGAGCCCTTTTAATGGTGAGAAACTGATTGTATTTTAATCACGTCTGTGTAATGATCAAAACTAATTGTCTAATTGGGCTGCATTGCTCAAGAAAAGTAATGAATCAAATTAGTGCTCGGTGGCAACGGTGGAAAAGTGCTACTGGTGTACGCTCATTTGATGATCAGTGGAACTTGAACATGCAATCTGTTGATGTGGCTTGACTTCTAATGCACGCTCGCTGAATTACTGCTGCACTCTGACTCCGGAGCTGTGAAAGACAGAAGCGAGATTTTGCTTCCTTTTCAGCTGCCAGAAGCTGAAACAGATGGCGTTTGCAACTAGTTGATTGAGATACACAATTTATTTATGTTTGAGTCATTTATCTTCACTTTAAATAATTGTCTGGAGTCTCGTTTCAGGATAGATGGAGGATAAACGCTCCTTCGGTGGACGCCGCTGCACAGGCTATAAAACTTAATTATGAACATCGTTATGAGCATCTATGTTATTATGGAGTAATATTACATTATCTGGATCTGCCTGCAGCTGTGTGAGTGTTCACGCAGCATAGCGTTGGGTACTCCAAGCACACTTACGTGGGCACTTCTTGACGCAAAAGGCTCCATAGGTGTACTTGGCTCTGGGGTTGTGCTCCAGCTGAAAAGACGTGGGGTTGTACACAAACGGCTGAGGGCACTGGGTCACGCACGCTCCGCTGTCGTTGAAATTAGTACAAGCCTGTAGGGGAAACAAACACAGAACCATCAGAGGACGCCGGCCGGTCGGACTCCCCACGGAGAACGCGTGCTCGGGAAAGATAAGTCACCGTGAGTGATTATTGCGGCAGCATTTCATTTTTACGTGGGATCGCGGCATGTGGATCACGCCGCCCGCCGTCCCTCGTCTCTCTTCTGACGCCAAACAGGAGAGAAATTGGAGCCATTGATCTACAGCCATGATGTAAATGGCGAGAATGTTTTCCCATAATCCTCTTAAGTGTTTTGTCATCGCCGGCTACGGGCTGAAATCGCTGGGATTCAATTGAATTGGACGAACCATTCCTGTGAATTACAGCTACAATACCTCCTCTGTTCGCGTGCATGTGTGGGTCGTGCACAAGTTTGCGAAACAGAAAGAACTTGAGGTGATGAAAGGGATATTAATTGAACCACTGAATCACCAATTTGTTCCTTGAAGAGAGCCACTGCTGCAGCCTTTTACTGCCCCGTAAAATGACAAACAATTCATCAGCTGGTAAACAAAGTGGATCATATTCCGGCAGGAGGATGATAAACAGATGTTGCACTAAAAGACGTGGACACACAAATTGGAGGATGCTTGTTAGGAATGGATGACGGTCGGAGGATGTGTGTGGGAAATGAGAATGAGAGGGAAAGGGAATAGAGAAGAGAAAAGTACAAGATGGAGGAAATGAAAGGGAGACAGATTGTCTGGGTGTGTGGCATGTGTGTGTGTGTGTGTGTGTGTGTGTAATTTGACGTACGAAGCAGTCCGTGTCCTTGGGGCCTGAGCAGCCGCCGGCACACTCGCGATGGCAGCAGTCGCTGACGTAAGGCCCGAAGCATCGACCGTCACACTGCTCTGCACACACCGTCTTTGTCACTGGCCAGGAAGTGAAAAGACTGAATTTTAAAGGTCTGACACACACACACACACACACACACATACACACACACACACACACATTCACACTCATAAAAGGAGACAATACCACCACCCTCAACCTTCCTCCCACATCCTGGCTGTACACAAACACTGTCTGATGCTGGATTCGGGCAGAAACAAATGAGAGGCTTGGGCAGTCTAAAGGCCACACGAGTGGGCTTGTGACCACACGATGACACGTACGCGCTGAATGTCCAGCCGCCGTCTCCTCTCTCAACAACCGCTCTACTGATGCCCTTGACACAGCCTCTTACCCACCAACCGCTCCGGCCTCGGCTCAGTGTGTAGCCTCTGGGAAACAACACAGCGTAGCTCTCAGCGCCTCTCAGGTTCAGAGTGGGATGTCGCTGGAGTGAGTCCCCATAGATTTAAAGTTGAGGGAGAAAAGTTCCCAGTGACTCACCATATCTGTTTGCACAATGGGCGTTTTCAGCCAAGTGGGCCGACTGGCCAGAGACACCTTCCAACTGTGCTGATAATTCCCAGAAAGCCTGGCTTTATCAGTTGCTATGCCAACTCTTGTGGTAACAACGGGAGCTGTTTACTGCTTTTCCTGCGTTTTTATCATAAAACTTGGAATAAATCTGCATTCTGTCTGTTATTATTGCTAATTATTTACTCCTATAATTAGCGGTTACTCTTGGATGTGGCTCGTACCTATGGCATCAAAGTTGCTGTGATACTTGTGCTAAAGAAGAGCCTCCCACACATTACTGGGACAGTAGGAGATGTATCAGCCAGCGAGTCAGCAGGAGCTTGAAGATGAGGCATTAAAAACTGCTGTGCTCACTATCTGCTGTGTTGGGAACATAATGATGCAGTAGAGAAAAACAACAAGGCTCTGTAGTCTGTGAGTCTGCGTTAGCCTGAGAAAAACAGGCCAGTCCTTCTCCCGGTCTTTACAAGATGAGCAGAACATCCAGTAATTACATGGAGAACTAACGTTCCTCCGGTTGCCCTCCTTCCTCTGTTGTTTCTGATTGTGTTAACAATCGTGTGCTTCTGCTGCTATCAGCGGCGTTAGATAAATATTTGCTTATTTCCATTTCATCTCTTTTGTTTTTATTTTGTTTCTTGAGTTCTCCTCTTATCACACTTGCAAGAAATGATGTAATGCATTAATAAACATCTCTTCATTTTCACATTCATCCACTTATTTATTTCATTTTTGTCTCTTTTTTTTAACTTGGCCTTGATTTTGGTGTCTGAGTTCAGTGCAGTGTGAAGACAAAGCCCAAAAAACAGATGTGTGAGTCTCCCACAGTCAAAAAATAATACATCATACATGTCAAAACAGATTATAGGAGATTAGACAGTAGATTATTTTAACTCAGACTGTACTCTACTCTTCAACAGAATTTCATTAGACTGGATTTCAATGTTGGGCATCACTTTAATCTAAATCTCCTTTCTGTCTGTTTCGGATTTTCTTAATTATTTAAGGAAATAAAGAAGTAGAGTCATTTATAGGGGCATAGAGGGAATATAATACTGTAAACTTCAACTTCAGGGATGTGTGTGTATACTCACAGGTTTGGCACTGGTATTCTTGATGGCCCCAGCAGCGTCCGTTACATTTGCGATGACAGCGTTTACCTGCAGAGCACACACACACACACACAAACATACACACACACTGTGCATCAGGCAGCTCTGCAGAAAACTTCTCATGTTCTGCACTTGGAACCTCGGCCCCACACACCAAACACCTAACCGTCCACTTGTGCACGCCCCTAAAAAAACCTCCCCGACTGGTGACGATGACAGATCCGTCGAGTCTCCTCTGCTCGTCCGACAATAGGCTGGGAGTCACCGTGGCGACTCGTGGCCTGCAGAGAACATAAGTGTGAACGACAGGTCTCTACTCCCCCTCCGTCAGGCGCTCGCACAGGCAAAGTGGGACCTGACAGAGCACTCACAGCCTTCATCTGCCAGTGGCCCATCATCAAGGCTTAATTGACTATGGGTTAATTACATAGTAAGTGGAACAGAGCAGCAGATTGTCACCCTGCCCCTTCAACCACTCCCACAGTGGGGCTGTTAATGTTAAATACTAACTACAGCTTGGCAAAGGCCCTCGATTTGGCAACCTCAACTCCCACACACTCTCTTTGTCATTTTTGGCCAACCTCCTCTGTTCCTTGTTGCTTTTCATCCACCTCCTCCTCCGTCAGTGCCATCTAATCAACAAAATAGCAACATTTTACACATATTGTTCTTTGAAGTATCTTCATCAAACTTTACTTTACAGCAACCAGCTCTGCTTGATGTCTAACTCTAGTCATCACTATGCAGATTTGCTTCTGCTGGCTCTCTAAACACAGAAACGCTACTGTCTTTTCATCAAAGAAACTTTTTAATGTTTGCACCGTTGTCTTCATCTGTCCCCATTCTTCACCCTGACATGTTCTGATACGGAGCGCCCGGAGAAACGGCGCCGCTTTCCCCCGTCTCTGCCTTCAAATGAGCAAGAAGAAGCCTGTCCAAAAATGTGCAGAAAACTTTGAGCGAGTCTGTCTCTAACAGCCAGTTCTTCTGACACAGAATGTCCGCCGGATAGTGACGCCTGTTATGTCCAAAGCAAAAGGGATCTGAGGGACTGTAGGGACCGCGAAACGGGGGGAGCAAGGGGAAGTGGGTAGCTTCAAACCAGCTGTCGGATTCACTGAGATTTAAAAAGGAGCGCAGCAGGCAGCGGCTCCATGGGCCTCGCTGCTGAGCTGCTACCACACCACTGCAATGGGAAGGTTCACACGTTGATCTAACACCATGTGATTTCGCTTGCAAATGACCAGCAGGCAAACAGAATGAATAAAAAAAAGGGGTACGGCATGATTATTGCTGCTGATGCTGGAGATTTCTGTGCCCGTACTCACATCCAAGGTTGCTGTTGTTGGACGGCACCACCAGCAGCTCGGCCTCCGGGTTCTTGAAAATGTCGCGCCAGTGGATGGTGTCGGCGTGACACAGGAATTTGTTCTGGTCAATGTAAAGACTCCCGTTCAGTATCTCTGCACAGGAAGAGAGAGAAAAAAGAGAGAGGGGGAGAAAGAGAGAAATGAGCACATAGTAGATATATAGTACATGTACATGATGGCAGAAAATCAATACCTCAAGGTTAACTCCCATCGTCCCTATGTCTCAAAGTACGGTGATGCATACTGGTGTTCCTTGAAGTGCATCAGAGCATGAAGATGAACGCCACTGACAAATGCACACAGTAATTCAATAGCATGTCTAAAGACAATGATGTTTCATACAGAGGAACGCCACAGGAAAAAAAAAAAAAAAGTTACATTGATTTTACAATGTAAACAGCTTTGCTCCTGAAGAGAACTCAAAACCGTACGGCTGTATCATTTCCTAATTACGCATCAAGTATTAAATAATTTCATTTAGCAAATAAGAGCTTTAACGAGTTAGAATGTCGCTGGAAGAGACCAGATACTTGTTGCGTTAATTAAAACTGAAGTAGTAAACTGGAGCGGTGATATAGCTTTACTCCAGTCCTCACTGAGGGATACTGTTAAATGAGGACGGGGGTAGAATTTCCCTCTGAGGGCGTGATGCCGAAGGAATAGGGCAGTTTATGTGCATTTGAATCCTGTAATTCATCGGTTTCTGGTTGAGTTGGAAAAAAAAGAAGAAGGGAGAAAAAAAGCAGTTAGAAACGTCTTCAATTTTTTATTGTTCCACCATTATCTTCAAGGGCTCTCTCCTGGCGCAGAAGAGCCCAAATCACCAAACTGGCTCAGAAAATAAGGGATCACAGCTCTCTTGACCTACTCCACTTCTCTCTATCAGAGTGAGAGCTGATGCACCAAAGACAAAGCCCAGCTCCTCATCCCGCATTTGCTTTAATAGCAAAAATATGTTGCTTTTCAAGGACCAGTGCCCTTAACAGATGCCTGCGCATGGAGCATGATAACTAATTCTAATCCCTCTGCCTGTTATTTATCCAGGTTTTGAATATGGACAGAGGATGAAATGATGCTGCAGTAATCCCCCCCCCACCACCCGCTCTCAAGCCGTGACCTAAGGCAGAAGAAAAACAACAGCCCCCATCAGTGCCTCTTTCTCTCCGGGACACCGGCTTGCTGCATTATTTAACCGAGTTGAGGGATTTAGATACAATTCACCTTGCATCCCCCTTCTCCTTGAATATGAAGCACCGCCTGATTCCATGAAAGTACTTGTCATAATAAATGAAATTTTATATAAAAAAAAAGTAACAATGTGGTTCAGATTAGGGCTGGATTAGCTGGAGGTAAAGAAGGGTATTATCTCCCCGGGCAGATTATTAACAGCGTATGAGTTATGCGGACGATCCAGCAGGCGAGGAGCACACGCAGGAAGCTAATCATTACCATCCGACACCCTGATTAAGGAAGTGGGCCTTGGGAGCGACGGGGACATTTATTCAAAGCCCTCTTAGAGGTGACATGGCCCTCCGTCTGCCCGCTGAATGGCCTACAGCCGCGGCTTCATGTAATCATGTTTCCGTCACAATGGGCGATTTATCAGGGGGTGTTTTACATTCATGGATGGTGGGTGAGAAGACAGGGGCAGGCCTTTATTCAGATAGAACCGACCACACTGTCAGCATGCTTTGATGCCATTTTTAAATACTCTTAGCAGTCTATTATACAGCCGATATCTCAGATATGACACATGCTTGACACTATATGTATAACAATACACCGTCTAAGCACATCATTATCTTCATTAAATGTGGATTTCCTTTTAACCCACTCGAAATTACAGCCTGGTTTCCCTCAGGTCACCTTGAAATGACACAAGTCTCAGTTGTTGTGTTGCTTCACTCCTCCTCTCTCCAACTTAACACCAGTGTACACTGCACGCAACGCAAAACAAGGAGGGTCAGCTGGTCAGCTATTTCCACGGAAATAGGAGCTTAAATTTGATAAATAATGAACTCTTCCAACACCCAGAGGTCCTTAGTTGTAATGCTAAACCTGTAAAAACGTGGTTTTCTTTTCAAGGAAACACTGAAAAGCCTCGGTGCTTCTGAATAATGTTTTATTTTATGAGAGAATACAGACTCAGCAGAAGTTGTCTCTCGTACTTTGTAGTGCAGATCAAGGACGTAGCGTTGCTTTTGTTCGACGTTCAGAAAAGAAAAAAAAGTGATATCGGTTGAGCTTCATTGAATGGATGTGGCGGAACAACAGAACTGGGGCTGTGACAACCGGCTGTGTTTAGAGAAACACATGAGAGCTCTTACAGCCACAACTAAAATAAAGCTTGAGAGTCGACACTGGTCACGGGACATAGGGATAATATGTTCCCTGGGTCCTACTGTGTTCCCTGCTTTGGATGTAACCGGGGAACATTGGACCCTTTTGGGGAAAAGTGGGGAACATAGGACCCTCTATGTCCCCCACTTTTCCCCAAAAGGACCCGGGTAAAATGCAATTTTTGGTCCCATACCTGGAAGTGAAGTTGTGACTTTGCAGATTTTTGCCTATTTTTGAGTGAGAAGTTGAGTTGTCCCATTGGTTGGGTTTAGGAAATGAAGAAAGGAGTTTAGTAAAAAGACCAGGGGCTAGACAGGCCACATACAGTAGATAGAGAGAATCGACCGGCAACCGTGGGGAACATAGGAAACTTTAAAAAAAAACATAGGATATAAGGGAAGTAGGGAACATACTGTAGGTACGCTCCCCTCACTCACAATGAGGACCGTTGGTGCTGTCGTTTAGCATGTTAGCATGCTGACGTGCACTGCAGCTCATTAGCGCTGAGCACACGGTACAATTGAAGCTGATGGGAATGTCATTAGCTGTGACCTCATGATGATAAAGGATGAGACGGGAGCTCATCAACATGGATCCTGTAGCTAGCTGCACCAGCGCGGCTGAAAACTGCTTGCAAACGTCTTGACAAGCAATAAATATTGGAATAATAATAATTTCTGCATTTGAAGCCTTTGAGGGATGACACTTCAAATCAATTTAGCTTTTATGGAGAGCCGTCTTTCTGTTCGACCCCTCCCTGCACAGTCCCAAATGCTCTTTTAAGTGCCGATGTCCAGCCCCCCCCCCCCCACCATTCGCTGAGAGACAAATTGCCACCTCTGCTGTCCATCCAGAGAAGGGCACTAACTCTTCCAGAGGGATGACAAGTCTCTGTCGGATGGTCATTCATTAACGTGCGACAGTCCTGCGCCACCGCCCACCCTTCCTCCTCCCTGCCCCTCTCCAGTACCCCCCCCCACCCAGTGAAGCCCTCACCCCTCGATGCTTCGATCTTCCCATCAGGATGGGAGATCTACAGTCCACCATCGGCTTTACACACCCACCCACCCACCACCACCACCCAATCCCCTCACTCTCCACACTCCTGTGATTCACGGGGTAGTCATAAAACCTATTGTCCTGCATCAGAGGAGAGGGGGGAGGAGCTGGGGGGGGTGGGAGATGGAGAGGGCAGGGGAAGAGGGAGGGAAGAGAGAGAACACGAGGGAGAGGGAGAAGCGGTTATAGTCCAGCCTAACAAAATTAATTCTATGATTTGAAGTAATAAACCCCAGACATTTTATACAAATAGACTACACGGGACTTTACTGGGACGACTCTGTAATGTCGTGATTCATGAAGGCTTTTCCTGTTGCAGCAGTAAAAGATCATGAGCCAGTGAGACAATACAGGAGCAGGGAAAACGTGTAGGTCAAGTTAAACTGAATAAATGTCATTCATGAAGTCACAAGTAACTGCAAGGCAAGATTCATTTGTTTTAGATTGTGTCTCTCCGATGAAAGCTAATTTGTTTGCGACCAGTTATCAAGGTGATTTCCATTCTGCAGTTTTCAAATTGTACATGAATAAGTCTGAAACCTTGGAGTTCGAAAAGCTGAGTGATGAGGAGACTGCAACCTTCCTCTATTTAATACATAAAACAAACCTGTCGTTTTGACATCACGCTTTCTACAAGAAATAAAACCTTTTTCTCTCTTTCTTGATTTAATGCAGAGTTTTTGCTACTTTTAATCATCACCTAGAGGCAGCATGTGTTTTTCTGGATGCTGAGAGGATCAACAGCTTGTATTGATTTCTATGATATCCATCCCCTCAATCACTCCATCATTATTTTTCAGTAAGAAGAAAGGACAGGGTAGCTGGTGTGAAAAACAACAGTGTACGCAATCCTTCTTTAAACTGGAATTTAATTCACTTTAGGAAAGTCTTTTGGTTTTAGATTCCAACCATTTTAAAAGGTGAAGATAACGTCTGCCGCGTCTGGAACATCGTGATTAAGTGATGCTGTAATGGCAGCTTTTGATGTTAATTAAATTCTAGTTGACCAGAGAAATGATTTCAGCTGGAGAGGAGCAATTGTGGGATTCAGTTAAGTTACCACTGATCATATCATGCAATTCACTGTAGATGGGCGCTGGGTTTAAAGACACTTTGATGGACTTTGCCGCCTTTAAAATGGCTCGATAACACACACACACACACACACACACACACACACACACACACACACACACACACACACACAAAAGCTCTCATCCCTCCGTCTGATCGCCTGTATGTTGCTGGGTGACATAGTTCCCAGTGATGCTGTTTTTTGTGAGTGCACGGTGCCGAGGGCTCAGCCGCCATATGCTCAGGTCATGTCGGATCAAAACTGTTTGTGGGGGAGCGTTTCACTCCATCTCTCTTGGCAGTAAAACAAAATGATGGAGAAGGGAATAAAAAACTACATCACACCAAGTGAACGTTGAAGTGTCTTGTTGGATCAGACGTTGGGTTTGATGCAGAACTGTGCGGTTCACTGGAGGAGAATGTGATCATGTAAAACTGAATAAACTGATGAATGAATAATGGCTTTATTTAACTGCTCCTCTTCTTACGAAATGCATTCACTGTCTTTCTCATAGTTGAATAGAGACAACGAAAATTAAACTAAAATTAACAAACTTGCAGCTTCCAATAACAAACTGTGACTCACATTTCAACTCCTGTGGGTGTTACGTCTGGACAAAAGCAAATCAGCTCAACTATACAATAGAAAAACTTTTGTTTTCCACTTACTGATTTGACAGAGACAGAGAAAAGCTTAAAAAACTTGACCACAACTGGTTTAACTCTGAAGTGAAGCCAGCCTCACAAAACATAAAAAAGTACAACAACATGCAGATCTGTCATCCGTTTCTAATTAACACAATGGGCAAAGCTGTTGGATTTATCTTAAACTTTGAAATTAATTGGTGATTGCAATCTTGTACCTTTATTATTGTTACATAAATATATTTATCTACACTGGGAAATTCTGATTATTTACTAATCACAACTGCGCAGGACACAAATGAAAGAACACGACAGACACAAGCTTTGTATAATGCGACATTTAGTTGATGAATTAACTAATGAAAGGGCAAAACGCTGGTCTGAAATTAATGAGTGAGCACTTGAGGAAACCTGATAAGGAAGTTCCCTGCTTTTTCATTGATATGCAACACTTATTCCATCACTTAGCTGCCACTCTCATCCAGACAATAAACAGCATGGCAACAGAGTGCTGATAACATCCCTGTGACCGCTGCATGAAAACAGAGGTGTAACTTCATTTCCTGCCATTGTTTATTTGTACTGAGCTGCAAAGTCACTCCAAGAAGAGAACAGGCCAATCGGTGCACAGATTGTTAAGGAAGTAAAAATGATCCCGGTGCCTAGTTGCCTTTGCACGCCAATTAAGTTCATTTTACTGTCGTTCAGTAGAGCGAAGAGCCTCTATTTTGAAGTAGTTTCTAGGCGATGATGGCCCCAGCACCAATCAGTGGCCATAGCTCTATAGGGAGCCGGCTGATGAGCTTTCATCAGTGCTGCTAGCCACTTGTCCCACATCTCTTTCTCTCGCTAATTATGCTGATGAATAAGGCCGTAATAGTGATCCGTCCTCCGGTGATGAGTCCATGAGTTTGCCGTTATTGTCTCGTCTCCAGGGCGGCGGGGCATCACATATCACACAGCTCGAGTGGAGTGCATTTGGGTGATCCACTATGCTCTTTTTTATTAGGCTCATCCCTCCATCCCTTTGTCGTCCTCCGCCCCCGTCCCCCTCCCGCATTGAAATGCACTTTCTCACTCTGGTGAAGGGCCTCCGACTTGCTGAGCACGGGGAACAGAGGAATCGAGATGATCACTCTTTCTCTCCACAGCCGGGTGCACTTTTCTTTTCTGGAGACGCGTTAACGGACGGGCAAGGGGGGGGGGGGGGGGGGGCACGTGAGAAAAAAAAAGGAAAGATGACGCACAAATTGCACGTTTAGTCACGTATCTCTAAACATGTGAAACGTGTGAAATGCTGCACGCAGACACGCAAAATCCCTCTGATAAACACCTCCTGTCCCAACAGCAAAAAGCATCTTGGAGCGCGGTTGCATCACGTCGACAAAGCCTCACATTTGTAGGCAGAGCTGTAGAGTTAAGCCGAGGCTTTACCTCTTAAATGCCAATTAATCACTCAGTGCTTTGGAGAGAAATGCGACGAGCCCAAGGGAAGAATCCTCAGTTTTTTTCCACAGAAATAAGTGAAATGCACCTTTATATATATATATATATATATACACACAATCCAACGCTGGACAGGACACCATATATACTGTACTGTATATATATATCAACAGCCTCAGCAACATCCAAATGCAGTGCGTTTTGCTATGTATACATCTCATCACTTCCAGCTCATGTTTCACATTAAAAGCCACATGGCTCCAATGAAATCATATGGAAATACGGCACATTAAAGGTCTCCCATACAATAACTGTACAGCAAGTGTTTGATCATCAAATACATTAATCTGACATATGGAGTGAACACTAAAGGAAAGAAATCACATATATCTATGTGTAGATCAGTAATTAGCTGCTACGCTAAACATCTGTATCCTTACTAAGGCTGTTATTATCAAAGACGCTGTGGCACCTTGCAAAGCCTTCTGGGTAGGCGAGGTTAATCTGTTTTATGCTTCTCATGTGAAAGGATTTGACCCAATTGTAATTAATAACTGAGTGAGACTTGTGAATTTCTTTTTTATTATGTTATCTTTGTCATTTCCTTCCCCACAAATGTAATTTTTCCACACTACGTTACTGATTACCCAGAAGGCCAGAGCATTATTTGAAGTCTGGCTTTTTTATTGGAGGATCTATGGTATCAGAGAGACCTGTAAACTCTTTGCATTCATTTACATGCATCGGTTCCCGGTGCCGAGCGTGGCCTGTGACACAGCGCAGACAGCTGGCATGACAGAAGGTGCCGGAGTGGGGGAACGAAACAAATTGCCTTCATTTTCTTAGAGTGCAACCTCTTCAGGGAACACCGATGAACATTACTGAAATGGCAACAAATCTGCGACTCTGGGAAATAATGACTCGCGTTAGAGCCACAGAAGAAAAGTTAAAGAAACAGCTGAAGACGGAGAGAGATTGTGTTTGTGTTCCTTTTTGCTGTCCTGGGCTACATTTTCAATTTCTCTCAGATAATAAGGACAATTACTTATAGAAATTACTGTTCCTCCATACAGAATGAGTCAGAGGGAATCGGTGGACACGGCAACACTAACACTAAACTAACAGACAGAAAAGAGGTTCAGAAAACAAAGGCAGCTGCACAAGTTGTCTTCCTCCACACCAAACGGCTTTCATTTCAAGGTTTCCACATACCACTTTGAACTTCACACATGTATAATATGAGGCAACGAGAGAACGCTGCACTGAGATCAGTAGAACCAGGGGAACAATAAAGCTTTCGGGTCCCCACACTGGTGTAAAGAAAAGCCTCTTTCATCTTTATGACTGCGATGTCCACAATATACTGTCTCTTCTGAACTACACTGCAGCAGGAGGAGAACAAAGAGATGACACACACATATGGGTGTGTGTGCACGGATCGGAGGGTTAATTGGGATGCATGTGGGCGTGTCAGGGTCCGAGTGTGTACGGATGTGTGTGCGCACGCCAAAATCGAACTCCCCTACAATTAAAATGAAACTGTGCTCGTCTGTCCAATTCGGTCCGCGGCCAATTTACAGTCAGACAAAGAAACCCCACAATTTGAGGTAAACACATGACTTAACTGGAAAACAAGCAGTGGGTCCCTGAGGAAAGCCTGTGTGTAATTGTGAAGCACTCCACTGTACAGTGCCTCCGAGCATGTTTACTCTAAAGAGGAAAAGAGGGAAAAGAAAAAAGAAACAGAAGCTGTTGAGAAAGTAGCTGCTTAAGTGAAAACGACTCCTCAAATCCCATGAATAACTGTTAAGTCTCCAAACTGCAAACAAGCCGCCGGTAGATAAATGGCTGCAGATCGCCAAGATAATAGAGACAGAAAAAAGCCACTAGTTTGCCTCCAGCCATACACACACACACAACAAAAAAAAGTAAAGCATCAGCAGAAGGTGGTGTGGCGGTACGAGTGACCGAAATGAAATGAACTTTTCAGAGTGCAAAGTGGGTGAGTGTGTCTTTCCGGTAGGGGAAACATTTTGCTCCTGTAGTTGCACATTTTATAAAGAGCTGCATTATTCACACACCTAAAAAGCTGTCAAAGGCCTGCGCCGTGTTTTATAAATGATACAATTCTTACGAGCAAATCCACACTGACTCGGGGGGTGGGGGTGGGGTGTGGGGGGGCTCTGACTTGAGGAGAACTTATCTGATCTTCACGGAAAGGCGGAGGTGGGTCTCCAGAGTCCCGTTTCCCCACTTCTCCATTATTAGCTCTGCCAGCCAAAGAGATATTGTGCTCGGTGACAAATGGGAGAGGAGTGCTAGGGCGCAGACAGTGCGGGGGAGGTCCCCTCCACTACTCCCCCCCTCCCCAGCCACCCTACCCTCCCCTCCACCTCCCTCCTCTCCCACGATCCGGTATGCTGCCGCCGCGTCCTCCCCGATAACCATAATTGTGTTTTAAAGCCCCTGATTAAATTTTGCAGTCTCGAATGATATTGTTTTGCCATGAATCCTTATGAAAAATGCTCCATGTTAGGAGATTATGGAAACTGTGTAGGCACCGAGAGGAGCAGCTAAAAGGTGGAGGCGAAGATGAAGGCTCTTTCTTTCTTTTTTCTTCAGTGGACGCTAAATGAATCCCTGCTATCAGTCTTCCTCTCCTCCGCCACCCACTCCTGCTCCACCTGTCCGTCTTATAAACACACATGGACAGGGACGGTCCCTCCTTTTTCACAAAAGTTCCCCCACTCTCTCTCCAGAACACACCCACAGGCGGAGCGGTGACACAGCACTCACAATGAGGAAAACTTTCAGACATTTGGCTCAGACATAATAAAAAAAGAAGGCTTCGAAATTAAAAAAGAAAAAAAAGGAAAAAAGGAAAATATATTCCAGCGTCAATCTTTAAACTTTTGCCTGTCTCGTTATTTTATTGTCATAATGTAAATCTCCCGGAAGAGTTGCGGTGCTTCTGATGGAGGCCGGCTTTTTCGGTCTTTTTTAGAGGTGACACAAAATGCAATCAGGGCGAATGAGGAAGCAGCAAATTCAATAATGGAGGCAAATGAAAATGGAACTGGAGACTCTGCACTTAAGGCAGGATGGGCTCACGGCCCTAATAAGGCCTCTTCTGTCACCGCTTCCCTGCATCTAAATTAACCAGAGGCCCTCCAATCAGCACAGGCAAACAAAAGAGCCAGCCAAAGAGATGAGAGCGCCGCTGAATGTTAATCAGGGGAACGAACAGCAGTGGTCATCACACTGTGTGTACGAGCGTGTGTGTGGTGTACTGGTGAGAAATCTATTACCACTCTACGCCTCAGAGACGCTGTGTTGAAGGATGCATGGGTTTCTGGTGAGTTAGGATTTTGTGCGGCTTTGAAAATCAATTTAAATCACAGTTTTCTTTCTCTTACCAGTTGTGTGTTTTTGAAGTTTTAAAACTGAGCGTTTAATGTCTCTGTGACCCGCGGGTCAAGCAACTCGCTCATCAAATAAATTGCCAGGTGCAGTGTGGAAGTACAAACAGCCTCAGAATTGCAGTCCCGTGTTGTTTCTCCACAGCGGCAGTGATAGGTTGTTTCACAGTGGACTTCCCCCGACAGTCCGTCGACTCTCTGCTCTGTTATTGTGCAGGAAATAGTGTTCTGGTCCAATTGCCCAGGCTACAAACATCAAACTGAAATTTAGAGGGCACTATGGACGGAGCATAGGGGAGCCACCATGATGGTAAAACTGCTGAGCAGCTTAGCTCCTATAACTCAAAATGTGGGTTATTATTAAATGTCCACTCTTGACTCGGGGAAAGAAAAGGGTTCCTGTAGGGCTTTAATGTGTGTACTTGAACACCTGCAGTGCACAAGTGTACACGCACAAACACGCTGCTTGTCTGACGCGCGTTTTGTAATTCAAATCGGACTCATTACATATTTCCATGGAGCAAAAAATGCTTAAGAAGTGTCGGGAGTGGAGCTAACCCCTCTGCATTAAAATTGACACTTACAATGGGCTAAATGGGCAATTTGTCATTTTCTGGCACAGAGCTGCAGCACTCATCCCTCCACTTGGGTAATTTGGGACACACCGACACGGACGCACACACCAGCAAATCAACTATGACCAGTAAATTGCCTCCATCTGGTTCTACAGTATATTTAGTGTGCGGTTGTGTCAGCCAGACTGTCCTCGGCTCCGCCTCCACCTTGTGCGACGTCTTTGCGCGGACGTACTCATCGGTGATGATTGGCCAACGCATGCTCTAACTGATGGATTTGCAAGTTTGGAGTGAAGTCAACAATCTCAAGAGGGGCTTGGACTGAGGCGCAGGGGCACTTGGGGGGGGAAAAATAAATAATAAAACGGACGCAAAAATGCTATTAAAACTCGTCAAAGTCAAGCAGGTTACAGACGCCTGGGAGAGAACGCACACATACACACACACACATGAACACACTGCAATGCACTGCACCATTTATTTTACCCAGGACCCCAAAGCGCAAAAATATGTTGCAATGTCAGGAGGGTGGCATGTGCCCGGTGGCAACACAAACAAGCCTCTTTGAATATAATTACTGTCGAATGAAAAGCTGCACGTCAATGACGATGCACTTTTTCAGGTTATCTCATGAAAAGGTTGTATGATCCCATGTGGGTGGACGGTTTTCAGAAACCTGCACAGAGGTGTGTGGTTGTTTTGACCCTGGATTATTAAAGCCAGTTCATTTCACTTGCTCTCTTTGAAGGCAAACCGACGCTCGCAGCGTGTAGCTCAGATCAGTTTAAACTCAACAGTCTGGTCACAAGTAATTCTAATCTCCAGAAATAAAAAAATAAAAAAATAAATAAAAAATTCAGCTCTAATGAGCAAGTTTGATGAAGTCACGGCTGTTTGCTTTGATTGGGTGGGATTTCCAAGGACTGGCGGGAGGAAATGCTGACTCATGCAGCCTCGCCACCCACCGCTTCCCCTCTCGAGTGGGGAGTTTGAGTTAGATTAGGCAGGAGGGCTACTGTTGTTTTTACAAAAGGATTACAAAGTTGAAGCGGTGTCTGACTCTGGCTTTAACAGTGAAACAATCTTGTTCATTTAATTAGCGTCAATATTTCCAGTTACTTTTTTTTTTTTTTTAGAAACTATTCATTTACAGACTCCAGATATTTCCACGGCCCTTAAATGCATCATTCTTACTGTAACCGCCTTTGACTTTTTCTGCTTATGTAAGATTTCTTACTTCTTCTTCCTTTGCTTCAACTTCCACTTCCTGACCTCCTGACACCAACCCTAACCCTTCCATTTGGTTGGGGGCCTGACATGATGAAATCAGGGAGACAGTGTGGGTGTTGCCGTGTCACTTTGCGGCCACAGATATCCATACATCCATTTGTTGTGCTCTGGCTGTCGATGCTCTGCTCTCTCAGTGCACTTGTGTGCTTTTGATGCTCGTGTAAAAGCTCGGCAGAAACCACGGTTCACCTAAGAATTCACCTCACCCCGCCTCCACCAGCCATCCACCTGCAGGCTCTGGGTTGTTGCTGTTACTATGTTTAGTTTCAAACAGGCAAAAACATTTTTCTTTCTTTTTTTTTTTTTTTGCATGCAGGTTAAATTACAACAGAGCTCAAGATGGAACTGAAATCACAGGTGGACCAGCTCGTTTGCATTAAAACAGCAGGTTATTGTGGTCATAATCATTATACTGGTAGGTGGATGGAAAAGTACAGACACATAGAACATGCTCCAGACAGGACTGAACTCATTAACCTGCCTCTGTGTTGTTACATTCACAGCAGCTCACTTTTGAGAAGTAATTCCAGTCTGAATGTGGCTCCACTGGGGGGGTTATCTCTATATCAGCGTCCCCTCCCAGTCTCTGCTGTGCTGAGCTCGTGTCCTTGCAGGAGTGATGAGTCACTCTCAGCTGGCTGACTGAACTTATCCCGGCACATCAGTGTAACTTGTCAACATTATTAAATCGAAAAACAACTCGGAGATATTGGCGGCGGACATCTTTGTTAGGAGAGAGCGTTTAACGCAGGACGGGGAGGATGGAGTTCAAGAGGAGGCTGGTGTTATACCGTATGAAGTGAGTGAGAGTGAGGGGTAATTATTTCTCACTGGGGGTGCTGTCAGGTGTGTAGGTAGCTGGGGTCAGCCAATTCTGACCCACAAGACATGGTGTCAGCCGGCGGCGGTGAACCCGAAAATCAAAGAGCGGTGCGAAGGCGAGCAGACGCACCGCCCCGGGGGACTATTACCATTCCATTAAAGATGATTCTGCCCTCCTCCCAGACCTGCTGTAGACCCTAATGGGGGCAAACCCGGAGCCCCTCGGGTCTCCTCCTCAAAGGGTTTGAACAGAAACACACCGGTGGCGGCGTGGCGCTGATAAAACAGAGCACAGGCATGGCATTACAATGACTTGTGGGTGCAGGAGCATGGAGGAGAGGAAAATAAAGAGATGGGGAAATAAACTGCGGAGTCAGACGTGGGGTCCTATTGTGCGCTTGCATGTCAATGAATGTCACCTTTTCTTTTTTATTAAATGAGATGCTTTGCTGTGTTATCTCTTGTCTACAAGAGACACTGAGCAACCACCGGCAGTGTTATTGTGGTTCTGTATTTGAACACAACGGAGATGACTCAGAGCTGATTTCCAACCTGGCGCTTGGCATTAAAGTTCCTATCTAAGGGCCGCCTGTTGCATTACATTACATAACATTGGCTGTATTTTTTTGTTTTCAAAAAGGAAAGCTGGTGCTTTGGTGTTTCAACACTCCAAAAAAAACGAGGGGGGGTGTGTATATGAAGATGAAAGAAAAAAAGCAAAACTTTATTTCACAAGCAGACTGAACTGAAGGGCTCTCTTGCTTTGCAGATCCACGACTGCAGCATTTTCTGGGGTAGCAAAGCAGCGTTTGAAGCTGGGAGATATGTTTTAATCATTTGGCGCCTTAATGATGACACTGGATTCATTATTAATGGGCCCCATTCCTCTACTCTCCCTCTTCCACATAACAGTCCAGAGTCAGAGTGGGTATTAGCATTAGCCGCTTTTGCTCTATTTGATCTTTCTGTAATTACACCACATTTTGGAGATCACACCACAAGCTTTATGTTAAGTAAAGAGGCCTTGGAAGTAGCTTTTTTTTCTCTCTCTCTATACAAATTCCAAACACAATTACCCCGGTTACTTTCCCCCCCTCTTTTCTTTTTCACAAGATGTAAATCAGTAATATTGCTCAATCCTGTACATAAACATGGCCTGGCAATCTCTCCTGCCATCACTCTGCACAAGTGCATCTCTGTGTTTTCCTGAGATGATGAAGATATTGAAAAGAAAAAAAGGAGACAAGCATGGATGCATAAAAAGACAACTGTCTTAATGTGAGTTGCAGCTCTGCCGGAGTCTCTTTCAGGTGTGTATACCCCCCCTTCTTCTTTTCCTTTTTTTGAAATAAGCAGAGGATATAATATCTTTGATGTGCTGGATCTTTATACTCTCCACTGAAGGGATTTACTGTATAGATCAAATTCAGCCTTTATGACACTTCAGAAACTAACGCTGAAGAAAAAGTTTGAAATTTTTCAGGAGCTGAAGAATATAAAACAGCAAAGAGACTTTTTTACATCTTCGATTCTCATAAGAGTAAATATTTACTTCTGATAGCTCAGTACCTAAATAAAACCGAAGTGTATCATCACTTTGTACTGTAGATCTATTTCAATATGAAGATTTGTTTTTTGCTGCACAGAGCGACTGCAAATGAGAAATTGTTCATAAACCGCTAAATCAGTACCATGCTGTAAAAATGAGGATGCACATGGGGTTAATTATAATGAAGTATATTAATCAATTCATCCCAGCAATAATTTAGCCTAAATGCATTCAAATTCTCCCCAAAACTCTGCAATTAGCGAGACGGTAGCGGTGAATTATTAGCTTTAAATTAGAGGGTGTTTGGGTGGTTGCCAGGTTGTGAAACCGTTGCGGCGGTGTCGCTACAGTCCCTGTGAGCCTTAGGGGAAAGCAAAACAGGTGAAAAGGCAGACAGGTTATAGAAGAAAGAAAAGGGATGGCAGAGACTGGTAATTTGCTTTCTGCACACGGGCATGAGGGGCATTGCTGCCAGATGGGAAGTTGGAGTCGGAGCTCTCTTTGGGGCACGCTGGGCCATTTGGCTCGCACCCAAATGGGCAATTTCACAGAGCTGGAAAAAAAAAATGCAACAAAAAAAAAGGAAAAGCTGGAAAACAAAGCTAAAGTTGGGTAAAGAAAGAGAGGCAAAGTGGATGTGAAAAGCATCTCGCACACGCCACCTCCTCAGCTCTGAGAGTCTGACACTGGTTATTATCACCAGTGCTGCGCAGCATGGGGTAATTAGCACTGTGAAGTGCAGCGAGCCATGCTGGATGTATGCACGCCTTTCGTGCGCCTGTCAATACATGCGTGGTGCATGTGTGTTATGGGTTATTCAGGCTTACAAGAAGCTGCAGCGGCATCGCCGGGGAAGGCCGAACAAGTCGGTATCAGAGGAGTTTCTTCAACACAGATTACTATATATCCCCGCTACTATTAAGACCGCACAGCTGTATGCATACTGACTGCAGCCAAATTGAATTCCACGCTCTCTGTGGACTCCAGCTGCGTACTGAATCCACAGAGGGATAAAGCAGCGGTAAAGCTGTTGTTTAATGTATTGTGTGCAGTATGAAATGCTGAATATTTTCATCGCTCCAGCACATATATGGATATATATCCCCTCTAGATACGACAGAGGTGGTGATAGGCTGAAAAATAAGGCCATATCACCACAGATGGATCTAAGCACATGTGCCTGCTAGCTTCAAACTCAAGACGGGATATTAATCTGCTGCCCTAATTGTGAGCTTAAAAGAGAGAATACTGTATTTTCCTTTCTTTTTTTTGTCCCAGGCAAAAGAGTGAAGGGAATTAGGAGGAACAGAACTGATCCATATGCATGGCTGGATCTGGTTAATTGCAGCATTGTGGTGCGCAGGGATGGGATGATATGGACCAAAGGCTAGCGATGTGAGGCGCCATCCGGAGCGTGCGCTGAAATAAAAAGACGTGTGCAGTTGCCGAGCCAGATAGACAGGCGCACGGTGAACCCGGGGTAAACTCCCTCGCCTCGGAGGATCAGCGCAGTCTGCAAAAGTTTTTTCCGAAAATAAGATAAAGTCGGAGTTGTTTGATGATGCGCTGTGGACATAAATAATGCAAAGTACAGTATATCTTCCTCCGCACCCTGAAAGGAGTATTTGAAGAAACTACAGTTGCTGTTCCATAGTAAACATCCAGATCTTTAACATAAAACGAGAGTTTGTTGGTCACTTGAAAACAGCATGGAAACATCGCTCCGTGGCCTCTTTCCTGCAAACTAATGAGGTACAACGCAGGAATAACTCTGCACTGCACATGTACCTTGTGTGGAATGATAAGAAATAAAAAAACATTACCCATTATGAGCCATTTGGGGATAAAATGCGACTAAAGCCTCTCACTCTTCATATGCGGGGGTCAAAATGGAGAGCACCCTCCTGCTTCGCCATCTTAGTGTGTCAGCATGCTCTTAAAACTCCTTTATCGCCACATTGAGACTCTATAAAAACGCTGCTTATTACACTAAATCTGCCATGTGCTTTACTGTAATATGGACCACTGTTTGACCCCCCCCTCCCCTCCCAACCATCAATCAAAAAAAACATTCAATGGCACAAGAGCCCAGGATGAATTGCTGTGGCGCGACACTTTTCTTCCCTCGTCGTAGCATGGACTGCGCTAACAAAGGATCCAGAAGGAGGGGTGTTCCAGGGCTGCACAGACACGCGACTTGTGTTTTACACCGCAATTCATTTGGTTCCACTGTAAGAAGAACGTGACGCGGCTTCGCCAGCAGTGGGATGGATGCAAGACAAATTGCCTTGCCCACAGGAGAGCGGTGCAAAGCGGGCAGATCGATGCCAGAGAAGAAGCCTCGGGCAAAATACAACAAAAGGGGGGATACAAGCAGAGCCGTCTTGGTTTCTTGGCAATTCAGGCCACGTGCCACATGGTCGGTCTGTGGTGGGACTGAGCCCAGTTTTCTTGCTTCATGCTTTGGCAGTCTCCTCAGCGGCAAACTAACCTTCAAGGTGATACATGTAGCTGTTTTTTTCCCTCATTGTTCAATTGTTAAATCATTAGATTCTAACAAATTAATGATACCTCGCTGTCAAGACTTTGTCAGAAGGACTGGCAGCTTCTGGGCGCATGTGCTTTCTGTTCTTTGGCTGCACTGCGAAGGACATACGTGTTGGACATGATGGCGAGATGCTTGAAAAGATTCTGCTCCATCCGTGCTGGAGGAAGAAGAACGTTCACTTTTCTGTTCCTCCTGCCACAAAGAAATCCGACAAGATTTCATCCAAAATGCCACAGAGACGTCCCATTTTCTCCGCCGTGGTGCTGGCTTTTTAAATTTCAGTGAAGCTGAAGAGAAATTCTTTCTCTGTGTGTGCTTTCATAACTCCACAAGGTTAATGCTGTAGACTGTACATCAGATGGTTAAGCATTATGCACTTGCCCTCAAGTGCTGACATATACGGTGCCATACAGCCTTGGACATCTCCATCTTTTCCTCTAACACCCTGCTTTCATTTCTGACCTTCATCCCATATGTGCAGCTTCTCTCTGTTTACCACCTTCTCTGTCACTCTTCTTTGGTAAGGCATCAGAAACTGCGGGGGGAAAAAAACTGTAAAAGAAACAGAGTGACCCTCAGACCGCTTCTCTTCAGATCGTATGTGACAGTTGTCCCTCAGCCAGTGCTTCTCTTATGACGGCTTGCGCTTCTCTCCCGGAGCGATGCTAATGCTGCCGTCGAGACAGAAGGAAAAGGCAACACCTGACTCCAGATGAGATGGGAGAAGTGAACCTTTAGCGGGCTGACTGCCAGCGCCGCTCAATCTGGGTGGATTCCATGTATGATTTAGACAGATAATGAGGAAGTCGGCGGTTTGGAGCAGCGGGAGGACAATGAAGTGGGTAGTTGAGGAGTGAATAAACCCTGCAACAGCAGCTGATTTGCTTCAGTTATTCTGACGCGAGTTGGAAGGTCACTCCACTGACGGGGTAATACAAAAATGGCAAAGATGAACAATGCCGAGGTCATGGCTCGGGGGTCTTAATACTGTACAGACAGGAGCTACCCTTTTGCAAACGCAGTCCGCTTTAGCTTGTGCCCTCTCACGTGAGGAAAAGAAGAAACACACGTCTAAAAACCTGACTCCAAAGAAAGAAAGAAGCCTGTATTTGAGAGTGTAAACAAAAATGTAATTAACGGGGTAAATAGGCCTTTTCACAGACATTTGATCCTTCTATACAGCAGCACATTTGCCGGAGCAGCAGCAGCAGATACGTAGCTTCAAAAGTTGAGTTCCAATTTTGGGACTTAATTAAAAAAGCCATATTAAATCTGTACATGTGGGTGTACAAACAAAGTCAAAGACGAGCAATTGTGGTGCAAGAAATGTGTTCTACAGGGTGCTGAAAAACCAATCCCCCATTCGCCAAATCACTGTTCTTTCCTCCAGGAAGACGACACACACAGTGCGGTATTTTGATTAAAAGGTTGGTGTGGCTCCTACCTGTGAGGTTGCGCAGGCCCAGCTGTCTCAGGCCGTAGTATCCGTCCCGCCTGTAGTTGAGGAAGATGGACAGGGCGTAGCGGCCCTCGTACAGTTTGGTTCCCCGGATGATCCGCAGGTTCTCCAGCGGCAGGTAGTCGAACTGATTCAGAGCCACCAGCACGTAGCCCGTCACCTCTCTGATTGACTGCATGGAGGAAAAAAGAGGGGGGGAGAGGATTTAATATCATATAAACTGTGAGGCTGGGGTTAGATGGGTTCAGGTTTTGGGGGAAAAAAGAGAAGAGACAATTGGATTTCATAAAACAAATCACATGTTGCTCCACAAATGACATGCAGGCATCTTCTATCCTCCACCTAAATTTGCTTTTTTCCCCCCACAAACACCATGTTTCTCAAACTTAATCAATGAATCACCCTGAATTTCACACTCTTTTTTTTTTTTTTTTACCCGTCTGCCTCATTGAAGACACTTCATTTTTTGTGCATGAAGCATGTTATTTGCATTTTGAAATGTCAACCTCGTGAAAAAAAGGAAGAAAAAAAAAATTGGACATACAGACCAAAATGATTAAAATGTCAGCTCAATTGCAGACTGATTACACATCTCCTCTCATTAGAGTCTCTCAGTTTTTTATGCTTTGAGGAGCCATGACACCGGCAGATATGATATGAAATTCGCAGGCTGAGCAACCAATCACGGCTTTAAAAACTTTATTCTCAAATACAAATGCTGTGTTTTTTCTTTATGCTGAAGGCAACATGTGGAAACTTTCAGTCAGATGTGATTTAATTCCTCTGACATTAGAGTAAAATCTGGAAATAATTGGATGTTTGATCAAGTTGATAGGCCTTGGCCGGTGTCAGACCCACTTGACATGTGAACATCGAATGATCTTCTCAAGAGTCACTAAAACTCAGAGTGGTGACCTCTGTCTTATGCACTTGATGAGGCCGATTAATTCACCTGCAAAGTCAGGCTGAAGGATGGAGCTACAGTAAAGCAAGCACTTTAAATTTTATTTTATTTTCATATATTCACTATAATCCTTCATTGAAGTCCGCGGGGTCATCGCAAAACAATTGACAGGGGTTAAAGGTCAATGAAACATAGCACTGTGTTTTTACATTAACGGATAATAGTCCTGACAGCACTATTCATCAATCCAACCGGTCTGATCGGCAAATAGAATATCATTACAGGATACTCCAACTGGGCTCGATGAATGTATCTGTGTGTGCGTGTGTGTGTGGCCATGCAATATTCATCTGAGTCAAGCAGCACACACTTACTAATGCACACATATCGAAGCTTGAAACACACAAACTGCAGCTTTTTAAATGCCACACGACCACATTCAGCCAACCACCATCATTAGCATCTTACTTTTTAAAGTGGCGGGAAATTGTGCCTCCACACCGGGTTTTACAATGGTACAACTTCTGCAGCCGGGGCCCACATGCAGAGATGGACCCGCTTGTGCAGCTGCAATGACGTGATCCCTCACTGGCTTCCCACAGACACAATAAGGCTAGTTTTCACATGTTTTTTTACCAAAGTGGTTTTTACCTATATATGAGCTGAATGCAGTAGATTGCTGTGAACTATCATTATTGAAACATGGCACTTTAAACCTAATGACCAGTGTCGGGTCAGAAATGACGCATGTGATTGGGTGGGAGGGAGGAAGGAAGGAAATGAGTAATGTGAGGTTTGGTTGGCTGCTGACCCTTAAGGGACGACGGTAGTGGAGACTGACAGCTAGGACACCACGCAGAGTCTGCATTTCAGGATAATAGCGGCTAACTCCGATTAGCTTCTATACTGAGCACTCAGAAAACACTGCACACCTGCCAAGTTGGCCTATTGTAACACCAGCACAATAGGAAGGAAACAGACAGTGGAGGTGCTTATTAGTGAGATTACAATGTGTCAATCACCTGAAGAGAGAAAGAACAACATAATAAAAGAGCAGTAGAATCCATTTCAGCGGAGGCTTTGATTAGCATACTTATTGCAAAAAGGATTTCTATTGTGGGGTTCTCCACTGCCTGTCAAAAGCCCCTTGGTGGAATCAATTTCTGTCAAATATGTTCTCTGAATTATTTTTTTATGTTTGTTTGAGAGTAGCAAGTTGCGCAACTTTATGCAACTCTATGCAACGCATGACTCAGCCTGTAAGAAAACAGTGTACAGAGGGGGTTGTTGATCCGGCCCCCGTGGTTGGAGTCGTGCCTTTTCATCATTCTTGACCCTAGTGTGACCCTGTGTTTACTGCTGGGAGCTGGGATGCCTCACGAGCTTCACCCTGCTATCATCAACTCCGCCGTAACCCGCAGGTGCCTGCCAGCGGCGCTATGACTGGGAACACGGGTGGCGGAGGGGGGTGGGTGGAGGGGTGAGGGGGGGTGGGGGGTGGGGGAGGGATGCTGTGCAACCCGACCCAGCTGTGGGCACGCACTCGGCTGCTGGCAAACTCCACAGTGCTTCCTCTGTGCCCCCTTCTCCCTGCCAGCCTCCGGGACCCGCTGGCAAAACCAAAGAAAAACTGTTTCCCTGTTGCTTAGCAACCGCAGGAAAGCCTTCCAGCGGGAGCGAGGGAGAGCAAAGAGGGAGAGAGCATGCAGAAGAAAGAAAAAACAGACATAAAAGGGATTTTTTTGTTGTAATTTAATTAATTAAATTAAAGGATTACTTTGCCCTTTCTTAGTCATTTCCCTTCCCTTTGACAATATTTAATTTCCTTCCATTGCTGCAAATAGTTTTTCTTTTTTTTTCTTTTTCCGGAGAGCTTTCTAGATCAATATTTATCTGCATCCCACTGTGCTGGAGGAGGGAGGAAGCAGGGAGACAAGGAGGAGGGAGGTCCGGAGGGAAGTAAACACAAGCACCTGCATTTCCCCTCCTGCCGCATCAACCGCGCTCTGTTTCAGAAATACAAACAGAGAAGCTGAGGGAGAAGCTGTCCACCGCTGCCTGGCGGGCGATGTGCTCAGACTTCACAAGGTGGACGGTGGACAAGATAAACTGACGTTGTTGTTTTTTTTCCCTTTTATTTCCTCAAAACACACACACACACACACACACTTAACAAGGTGAGTGGGAGGGCTAATTTGTACCAAGAAGGTGCAGGAACTCCCGCTTGCACACACCTTAACCCCCATTGATCCTTTCCCTTAGAAAAAGTGTTTAAAGTGGTTAAAACAAGGGAATAAAGAGTGTGAATCTTTCCACAGCCCAGGTTATTATTTCAGCTACTGATTCGACTGAATCTTTTAATTCCAGCTGCACTCTGATGCAGCCGTGTGTCGTTGTGTCGTGAGAGCCACAGAGGGTTTGTGCAGGATATTGCCACAATATAAAGTACACAATAGGCCTCATATATATTCTGATATGTACAGGTAGGAAGAAAAAAAAAACTGCCACTGGGCATAGACAAAAAATAGTAGACATACTGTAGGTCAACTACCCATAATGCATTGCAAGTTTAATGTTTCCTCTAGCGCTATTTTTTCCCATCAATCGCAAGCAATTAGTGGCTGAGTGTGGAGCGCTCAGTCAAACAGAATCCCATGCAGTCCCAACAGGCTTGTTTCCTCTCTTCTTTCCATTTACCTCTGGGCAAAATGTGAATTTCACATGTTGGTAAATTGCTCTTTGTGTCTCCAGGATACATTGTATTGAGGACAAGGCAGGGGAGCTAAAAGTGTTTTATTTACTCTGCACGGCGAAAGAAGGTGCCCCGCGCCGTCTTGGAAACGAGGCGCTGCGTGATGCAAGGCGGAGCCGCCGCGCTCCGGCACCTGTAACCCCCTCCGGATACGGGGAAATGTTTCCAGTATCTCACGGTGTTGGGAGACACAGAGTCAAGTCGTGCGGCGCTATACAGTGTTTTTAATTTGGAGGTGCAATTTTGATTCGAGCGGCAATGAAATGAACCAACAATTGTTTTGCAAAGTAAATTTTATCAGTTAATGAACTGAGAGCTGCCTCGCCGGCTCACAGTCGACTGCTCCGTGTCATTATTCAATAACAGTCGGTAAAGAAGCAGAGGAAGTGAATGGGAAAGATGAAAACATAAAGTGACTATTTGCTCAAAAGTGTTCAGGAACCTCCAGTTTTAACTCAAATATAACAGACACTTATGAACACTAATCTACCAAATTGCACGATGTTTAAGCATAATAGCCTGTATGTCTACAATCATTTATTCATCCAACTTACTCTGTGGATACTCAGGAAACCTTGCTAGTAGATTTGCATACAAATCTTCTTCCCAAGAATCGCCTTCGGGCTATCTGGAGAAAAACGCTGTATTTGAGAATTTAAGAGAGTTTAAGCGAGTTTTGAATAATAAGAAAAAAACGCTCACTGCTGTGCGATCTCCACCTGCTTACATTTACATGACATGCACAGGGCTGTTGTATAGGGGAGAAAGGTGATGATAATTCTAGGGGCTCAGCACCCAGTGGGGCCCATAAAAAACCCCAGTAGTCTAATCTTTGTATGACTGATTTATTCTGTGTAAGACCCTGACTAATACTCATAGTACACTGTAAAAACTCAACATCCTTCCAAGAATATTTGTCTTATTTCTTGTCCAAATGTCTCATTTCTAGTCAAAGCTAATCTCTTTCCACTTAAAATAAGACTCTTAACCTAAAAATTAACTTGTTTTTAGATCATTTTCACTTGTTTCAAACAAATTTTCACTTGAAATAAGTAGAAAAATCTGCCAGTGAAAACATGTTTTTTGTGCTTGTAATAAGGAAGAAAAACTTGTTCCACTATCAGATTTTTTCTACTTATTCCAAGTGAAAATATGCTTGAAAGAAGTGTCTAAAAACAAGCTACTTTTAATATGATGTGTCTTATTTTAAGTATAATGAGATTTGTTTTGACTAGAAATTACATTTTGACTAGAAATAAGACAAACATTCTTGGTAAGATACTTGGGTTTTTGCAGTGTAATGTTGCATTAGCATCAAAACAAGGTAGGCTAAATAAAAAATGATAATACATACGTAGTCTAAGAAAAAAAACTGGAAAAGTTAGGGGGAGGGGCCCACTTTAGTATTCTTTAAGGGGGCCCAGAATTCCTAGCAACGGCCCTGGACACACACACAATACAGATACATTATTCACATTTTGTGAGATCTCATCCAGTTTTTTTTCCAAGGTGTATAAAAATGGAAATATTCGACAAATGCTGCACACTTGAGTGCATCAACTTAAAGCCAATTATCCTCTAGGACCTGAATGTGCAGATGTTACAATAAAAGAAAAGACTAAATGTCTTGGAGGATCAGTGTTGGCCCAGAACTGTACACTGACTTCATATGTCACCCATATACAACTAGATCTTACTGAGTACTTTATCTAAAGTAAGTTTGTTTTCATCATGGGGTTAGCTCCCTTTTATTTATTTTTAAAAGTGTAATCTACTCGGGCCTCTCCCTCTCACAGTGTTGCTTTCATCAGGCTAAGCGGATTTGGATTGATTCCTAAGCAACATCAGTGGGGCGAAGCAGCTGGATCTCCCAGAAACCACGGCTTTGTTATCTCAAAATAATGAGATATTTAAGTCCTGCTCATGAGAAAACAATGTTTGATAAGTTGAGATAACAATGTAATTCAGCCGTTATCTCTGGATTGCAAACATGAACACCACCCCAAAAAGAAAAAAAAAATCTGAATTTTCTGGACGGAGATAATGAGATCGTCAGACATGATCACGTGAAAGCAGTTTGACATCTCCAGATAAACAGATAATTAAGTTGTAATCTCAACATGATGCGACTAAAAATAGCAGCTCTCAGTTTCCACACAAATGTTACGCAGCAAGAATGAACAGCAGCAGAGAAGAAAGAGCAAAGACTGGGGAGGAGGAAGAAGAAAGGAGATGTTTAGGGTTAGGAGGCGCGGTGCAGCGAGGCATTTGCACGGTGACACAGGGAAGGAAGCAGAACACAGAGGAGATATATCTTAAAGCATAATTAATGGTGCACCTGTTCCTGTCATCTGGATGAGTGAGAGTGTAAATGAGGTGGATGGCAAGGGAAGGAGTGATAGGAGGAGGAAGGGTTCGGAGAAGGAGGATGGATGTAGAAGGGGAGGCACACACTAAAGTGGAAAAGGAGGGGAAGAAAGAGAGAGAGAGAGGGATCATTCAGGGGATAAAAAAAGTATAATGATACCATTATAAAATACAAGAGAAGGGACACATATTATGGTTATTATGGCTCATTTCCATACATATCGAGCACTCTGCCAGTGAGTCAAGGAGAGTGCATTGACGCATATCAGCAGCAAGACTGCCGGCTCTCAACAGTTTGATCCTCGCGGAGCGTCGGCATCACAATCTGACTCCTCCACGCCGCGGCAAAGTCAATGGGCGGGCGGGGACCTGTTTACCAATTCGCTTCAATGAGCTCTGGAAGAGAAGTATGCACTCCTTCACCTCCCGCGACTCATGGGCTGCTAAGTATGCTGAGAGCACTCGGGCGTGACATTCAAGATTTTGAGAAATCCTGTATGGAAAAAAAAAGAAGAAGAAGCAGAAGAAAAAAAAAATCAAGGCCTTTGAGAGAAGGGCCATTGACTTTGAAATAAATGAAAATCCAGCCGCATGAAATGTCACGGCGAAAAGGACTGAGTCACTACAGGTATTTGTGTAGAGTGTGGGAGATTTTACCATTTTAAAGAACTTGTAAAGAACATCTCAAGTTTGTTGATAGTGCCCTGAGGTACACTGCAAAAACTCAAACTCTTACCAAGAACATTTGTCTTATTTCTAGTCAAAACAAATCTCATTCTACTTAAAATAAGACTCATCACATCAAAAGCAGCTTATTTTTAGACACTTTTTACTTATTTCAAGTCTATTTTCACTTGAAATAAGTAGAAAACTCTGACAGTGGAGCAAGTTTTTCTTTCTTATTACAAGCACAAAAAATTTGCTTTCACTGGCAGATTTTTCTACTTATTTCAAGTGAAAATTAGTTTGAAACAAGTGAAAATGATCTAAAAATAAGATTGTTTTTAGGTGATGAGTCTTACTTTAAGTGGAAAGAGGTTAGTATTGAGTAGAAATTGGGTGGGGTCTATTCTCACTTCAAATGGGAAACCACATCAAACGGGGGATGGGGCGACCGTTTGCAGACCCACATACACCACTTTTCATGTGGGCGTGCACCGAGTCGGCTTGAAATCCTCCACTCCCTTTCAGGTAATTTAGCTTCTCCACCGGCACATTAGCAGGAAGAGGGAAAGTCAATTTCTGACTGGGCTCAATCAAAAGAGTTTAATTGGAGGGGCTTTCAGCGGAGCGGTACCGACTCTCACGCAGGAGCCTGAATCAAGCTATAGACCGACCGTAATTGTGATCAAATAACAGGAAGTCAGAGTTAAGATGAGACCTGGCAGAAATCAGAAAGAGGTTAATCAAAAAGGGTTTTCTGCTCTCTTTAAACAGATCAGTAGCTCACTCATCTTCAAGTATTGCATTTCTCATGTTCTTGATTCGAACAATGAGCGAGCGGAGAGGAGAAATTAGCCAGAAATTATGCTGCTACTAAGTTCAATTTCCCTGATTAATAAAAACTTCAACTCAAATCTAAAAATACAGTTTTCACGGTGCCACTGGACAAACTGGAAGTTTAGTTTTTGCGAGTCAGAAACACACAGACATGTTTCAGTTTTAACACTGCCAGCGAGTGTTGACAATGACTTTGGAATGACAGTGGTAAGAGTGTGTGTGTGTGTGAGTGTGTGTTGATATCCAGGGGTGTGCCTCCAGCAGCAGCTGTGCTACTGGCTTTTGGCGCTGATATTTATTGTCTCAGACAGCCCGACAATCTCATAGAAGCCCGTTTCATGAGTGGCGTCCGTGAGGCGTTTGCGTTGTCAAGACACATTTACAGTAAAGACCCTGCATGGGAAATTAAAAACTACCAAAGGAGGAAGGGAGGGGAGGGGAGGGGAGGGAGGGGGGCAAGTTTGAAGAGCATTAGCAGGCAAAACTAAAAGAGTGACAGAGCAGTACAGTATGTGATCTTTGAGCCAGAGTGAAAACACTAATACATAACTCATGAGGAGAAGCTGTTGTAGCGAAGCCGGCAACAGTGGCGCGGCGTATCGCATTATGCTGTAGCCTTTGGGGACCCTACATAATGTAGTTATGTGACAAAGCTAGTGCACGTCAGCCACAGGCCGGCTTCTGCTCGTTTGACAGTGGCTATGGAGATGGGGGTGGGGGGTGGGGGGTGGGGGTGAGAAGCATGTTTTCTCCTCCAGCACCTCAGCTCCTGTATCTCATAGTTAAGCCCCTCATTATTCATGGTCATCCCGGTTTAGGACTGAGATTCTGAGGGTTGGCAGCATCCCCAATGGGAGGGGCCTGTGAGATGAGAAGAAGGAGAGGAAGGGGGAGGGGGGGAGGGGGGTTTGTGGCCTCTGAGGTCCAGTGTTGGTTTACTCCTCTGGGGAAGAAAAGGTGCTTAGCGGCCCCTCCAAGTGATGGATGGTCGGGCCCGGTGCAGAGGTAGGATGCAGCCATAGGGACACAATGCAAGACTTTGCTTGGATAATCAATTCAGAAGACAATAACGCATGAATTCCCAGGGTGGGGGGTGGTGGATGTACACAAACAACCTACAAGGTAAAAGACGATTATTATATTGCTCCGACCATCGGCTTTTCAGTCTCACGGAATCTTCTACGAATCCGAAACATACTATTGGGATGAACTTGACCATTGAGTAAGCTGCATAACGTATCTCTCTAATTATAAAAAAAACAAAACAATAAACAGACTTGACCTCCTCTCAGGTCATGTAAGATCTATACATGCTAAACAGATCTATGACTGTGTGCTCAGAGTTCAAAGGTGTTTGAATTAACTGCTCTGAAATCAAACTTGTGTAACAATCATTTAAAGTTAATGGAGAAATTTTAATTGGCGCACAGGAGATGTTAAAGGTTCAACTGTCTTTGTTCTCCTTCAAAGTGCAGATATAAACTACAAATCTATTCAGGCCAGGTAAGCAGACAGCTGTGGGGCTGATTACAACCATGTCAGATTTGATCTGTCTTGTCTCTTCATAGACTGTGAGTGTAAGTGTGTGTGTCTGTGTGTGTGTGTATTAATGGGGGAGGGTATTTGTCATTCGTGTTGCCACAGTGGATCATCAGCTCTTGTGAAGCGGCGCCACATTTCAGCACTAAACTACTTCATTACTCTGGAATCAAATTGCCCTAATCGGAGATGGATGTCCTGATTTGTGGCAACACAAAGTGTAATAGCCGTGTGTGCACGCGTGTGTCTGTTCAGTGTGTACCTGCTACAGGTGCATCTGCCAACAATGTGTCTGTTTTTACAGGGTGTGGGTTGGAAATATACATCAATTTGGCTGCATAATGGAATGAGAGATAAACCACACATGAGTAATACCAGTTACAACATAAGACTGCTCAATTTAATATGTGACAGCAGGGTGGAGCAAGACTGAGGCTGATTTCTATACCTGCATGAATAAAGAGACAGGGTGCACCTTTAGAAAACCAAGCATGGTGTGTGTGCACATGTGTGCATGTGTATGGCGTGCATATGCTATGCTATCTTATCCAATCAGCACCTGCAAAAACCATTTCCTTCTCTGCGGGAGGCTTAACCTAATCACTGCAGCAGCAAGGCTTCAATCATACATACAGCACATAGGTTGAAATCACACACGCTTTGATGAACGGTGACATCACACATGTTGAATTGACTGTCGTCACCATAGAACACCGAATCAAATGAGAAATTTAAAAATAAAAAGTCTGTGTTATACCTAGGGTTGCAAAATTCTGGGAATTTTCAAAGTTGGAAAATTTCTATGGGAAATAACGGGAATATATGGGAATAAACAGGAATATATGGGAATTAACAAGAATATATGGGAATTAACGGGAATATACGGGGAATAACGGGAATATATGGGAATAAACGGGAATATATGGGAATATATGGGAATAAACGGGAATATATAGGAATTATGGGAATATATGAGAATAAATGGGAATATATGGGAATTAACAGGACTATATGGGAATAAATGGGAATATATGGGAATTAACGGGAATAAACGGGAATAAATCCGAAATTTACAAAATTGAAGGTTGGCCCTCAACGGGGAATTTGGGGGGGGGGGGGGGGTGTCATGTTTTTTAATTGTATTATTTTGCATGGATGTCTGCTTATTACAAAACAAAATATTTACATTCCTGTTTGGATATGATACAGTTCGTTTAAATTATCCCCAATTTCCAGTTAATTCCCATAAATTCCCATAATTCCCATGGAAAGTTTCCAATTTGGAATATTTCCAAAATTCCCCAGCTTAACTTCCCATGGAAAGTTTCTCGTAATTTACCGGAAATTTACTGGAAGTTTTCTGCCCCTTTGCAACCCTAGTTATACCTCTTCCAGCACAGCCAATAGAAACCCTGCTCCACTGTGCATGGAAACGTAGATCCAGTCATTGTGAGGTTGTTCTGTCATAACTGCAGCACCAGCTCTCATGCACTGTCTACACTCATTAAGGAGCCTCTTGTCCTCCTTTTGAGGCTGAGTCTGGAGCAGCCATGGAGCAAAAGGCCACTACATGCTCTGCAAACACTAAAACCACACTAAACTGTGCAACAATAACATTTCCTGAAACGAATAGTGGATTCCTGAGCAGGATAGAAATACACATAACTTTTTCAGCCAGTGTGGAAATAACTCCAGAGGCACAAGTTGGGGGATATAGGAGAAGAGCGTTTGCTATCTGCATCCATATTTCAAGAGCATGTACAATACACTAGGTAATAATAAATAGGATGGATTTGACAGGAGCTCTAATGGAATTAAAGTCAATCCAAGGCAGTGCTACAGCAGCAGAAGGAGAGAATAATGTGATGAAATAAACAAATAAATTCACACTCAGTTGATATTTGGTTCTATGACTCACTGTGGGAGGTGATGGAAGCTAGTTTCTGATGCAAGTTTTGTTTTTTCCTACTTGCTTTTGTTACGTTGTTACATTGTTTTGCTGAGCTGAAAATAAAGAACGACAAGCCAACTCCCCCCCGAAGAACTGATTTGATGACATTTACTGCGGTAATCTATGAAATAAACCGCGTTCTCAACAACAAGTTTGATATTTACTGTCCAAAAGTGACAGCCACACACACAGTAACTGAGCCATTGTCCATACACAAGCTGTGATAATGATAGTGCTCCATTTTTCAAATCCAAAACTGTTTTTTGACTCGCACCAACAGTATAGTTTCTGGAGAAAAATCTGTGCTTTGGCAGTTTGCACCAGTCATGGCTCATCACAACATATGGGCTGGGAATGAAGGGCTCCCAAACCAGCACATGCAGACTCAGTGCAACACTGAGAGAAGCTCATAGAGACATCATGAGCCACAGAACGTACACTTATCATACACATGCAGACGCGTCGCTCACACTCACACTTAACCAATGTAAATGTCACTGAGAGACGCAATCTGTTGCTGCCTGGCGGCGTGGACGGTGCAGCGCCATGCAGGCTGCCAGGGGGAAGATATTAAAAAACGATTCCCACACACACTCGTGAATTAATCTGTGACTTTTCAATGTTGCTAAATGTTGGGTGCTGTCTGTGAATGCTCGGACGGGGTGACACGCTAAAGATGCTAAAGCAGCTATGATATGATGCCCAGCAGAGTCAAGAGGACGATGCGTGCTGCGTCCGGATCATTTGGCGCTTAAGGGTGCGTTCAAGCTGCAAATAGTATGAATGCAAATGCATAAAAAATACCAATAGTCCAATAGTAAAATGATCTGTCGAAATGGTTCCTAAATGCCTCATACTTTGACTTATAGGTACAGGAGTAATTGTGATGATTTAATAAATGACATAACTTGTTACAAGAGAGAATGGAAGCTCTCTTCCTTTCAAGTGCATGTCACTTATTGCATCTCTAATATACACGTTGTAACATTGTATATGATATAAAACGTTATCCACCGCTCTATTGATTGATTTCTCGCCGGCTTCGTTGTAAACAAATGCACATGGCCAAGAGGAGGGTTAGCAAAATAGCGGAAAAGCGACCAGACAAAGTTCATCTTTAATTGAGAAAGCATATATGATTTAAGAGGGAACTGTAACTTTAAACAATCTACCATCCATTCTACCCTGAAAAGTTTTAGCATCTATTTTTGTGGTGTTAAAATGTGGAATAGACTAGATGAGGATATAAAAATGTGCAATAACTTCAAACATACACTCTTGGACAGCTAGAAAGAACTTGACAGCTAATTTTACTCTTTCTTATTTATAATCATGGTCTTATTTCATATTAAAGCAATATGTTTTTAATCTTCTGAATTGTATGGAACTACAGATGTACTGTATGACATGAATCACAATGTAAGGGGGGGCTGAACTTGATAAGCTTTGCTTCTTTCAGCCCCTTCTCAAACTTGCACAGTATCATTATTGTTTTGTTTCTTGTTACATAGATTGTTTGTCTTTTGAAAAAAAATATTGTACTGAAGGAAATGTATTGTAAACTTTATGTTCAGCTCTTGTGCCTCTAGATGTGAGAAAATCAAAGATGTAGAAGCTTTGCGTGCTTGAGGCGTTGGACTGGGAGCTCATATGCAAACATTTAACGGACACTGAAACTGTGTTAAAACTTCGATTGGATACACTGTGGAGTATCCGCCGCAAAAAATGCTATGGATCATCCTCAGTAATAGAATGTTTAGGAAAGGTCATAAAAACACAACACGCATGCATTACGTATCCTGCAGCGATAATGTGCTTGTGATCCCAGCGCGGTTACACAACACGCAGCCTCATGCACTCGTTCTCATCAGCTAACTATCCGTATGTGAGCAGCTGAGATCTGAGGAGTTTGGAAAGTTCATGGGAAGTTGTGGGAGACAAGATTAGGACAAGAGAAACTCTATTATTTATTTGTGTGTTTTGAAGTGAGGGGTTATTTCTTGGCCCCGCTCCACTCTTCCCTGTAGAAGTATGAGGCCACTGTGAGAGCTCCAAACTTTCTACAGGAAAAAACAAAAATGTTTGTGACTCAAGAGGAACCATGTTGACGGCCTTTAAAAACTATCATGATAACTTCATGAAGGGATCACCTTGGAAATTGAGACGACTGTATCACATTTAGCCTGAATAATATTAGTTAAACTGGGCAAAGATGTTTTATCTCATCTCTCTGGCTTCGCTCTGGAGCTCTGACTGAATAGGCAACCGAGCCAACTGTTTTCTACAAATACTGTAAAAATAAAGCAGAATTCAGGCTCAGAGAAATGTTGGAGGTTGTGACTGCTTTGACATCACAAAGTACATCTGGTTTCAGGCTCAGTTTCTGAAGGTATGGACTTTTGATATCAATATTTCCTTGGCACTTATTGCGTTATTTCTTTATTTCTCATGAAATAATGAGTGAGAGGTTCCTGGAGAAAGCAAAAAGCTCATCCACGTCTAATGAAAGAATCACAAAAGGAGCTTATAGAGATGGTTTGTGGTGAAACTTGAACTTCTACAACAGCACTCTAACTGCACTGAATGAGGGAAGGCTTTCAGCTGTGTGGGAGTAAATAACCTCTATAAAGAGATAAAACTGTTGTGTGCCGAGCCTCTCAGCATTCGCTGTGTAATAAAAGAAAGATGAGGAAATCTAACTATTCATGTATCCATCTCTCTGATTTATGTCTTTGAAGATGAAGACCCAGGAGTCGGCATTAAAGCCCACATGGCAGCCACGAGGGGCCGAGGGGGCTGCCAAGTTTCAGGGCATGAAATCCAAAACATTGCGGTTTGATTAAACTATTTGTACCTGGTAATACGATAAGTTTTTTACGTGTGAGAGTCAGAGCAAGAGGGAAATGATTAGGATTGGTTGGACGAAAGGGACACGCTACAGCGCTAGAACTTCACCCGTTCCTCTTGGCTTTGTGCATGTGCTGCCATAATTTGTGATAATGACGGCATCCCAGCAGGCCACTCTGCACAGAATGATCCAGAATTGATTTAGTGCATTAATTACGCCCCTGTTACGCCGGTGTCACGGACAATATTTTACAATTTGATAAGCAAAAGACGCGCCGTGGGATCATTTTGATGAATTGCGAGGGCTCGGTCGTGGCGCGCTTTTATGGTCGTACCTTTTAATTTAACGGTAATCACTTTCCCCCCCTCCACGCAGTGGAAGCAGCAAGACTTTAATTTCACCTCAGAGACCTCTGCTCTGCACCGTGTCTGCTTTGATCAGGCCGACAAAAAAAGCTGGCATGCAGGAGGCAGCGTGCATGGGGACACGCTGGTGTGTGAGCAGCACAATCAACCTGGCAGGTTGTGCACATTTGTGTGTTTGTGTGTGCACGTTCACATAATTTCTACTGCTAGAATAGGTTCATGTGTGTGTGTGTGTGTGTGTGTGTGTATCCTGGTGCTCTGGCCCCCTCTGCACTTCTCAACAGCTCCACAGCGCTGCAGGCGAGACAGCCATTAATGTCCAGTAATGAGCAGGAGCAGTGTCTCAGTCGTACCACCCACCAAACCCCCCTCAGGGCACAAGACACCCAAACATCCACACTGAGGCTCTGCAACTCCCACAGGAGTCAGGTCCAACAGTGGCACTGCCAAATTTTTTATTCTGGCCTGTTTATCATCACAGTTTTCTCAAAAAAAGTTGGCAACTAATAACAACAAGGCTGTCAGTTAAGCATGCCTCCATTTTTACAAATGTTTCTGCCTCTTTTTCCTCACTGAAAATGACCAGACTTGATAAAACACCCACGATCACGGCAATCAGAGTCACAGCATCACGATTCAAACCCATGATCGCATTAGAAGCCACTTTAACTCTTCCTAGGTAACATGGCTGATGATGTGAAGGCCTCTGCGGTGTCACAGGTGTCACACGTCTCTGCTCTGTCAGGTTTCCCTGCTGCGATGTCAGGTGATCAGAAAAAGTCAAACCAAACATTAGTCACCTTAAAAAGCTGCATCTGGAGCGCTTAAGCTGAAATGATGAGTTCATCAGTCAGTCTGTTTATACTGTCACATGAATGCTAATGTTAGCTCTTTCATATAGTATGTAGTATAATACGCTGCCCATCCAAAAAAAAAAGCTTGGATTTAACTAAGATAATTGGTAAGAGAGTCCCATTGCATAATTACTGCATGGATTATTATTTAACCCCAACTGATGCTCATTTCTTAAACAACCATGTTGGAGGACAAATTTCACATATCAGTATCACCTGGGAGGGCAAATTCTAGTTGTGATTTTTTTATTCCTATACACCCCTCGATTTAAGTTTTGATATGATAGACCTTGCTGACTGGCAGCTTTATAGTATTTATCACCTCTTAAAGTAACAGACTGTTGCTGTTCAAAAACGAAAAAAGTGCCTTCCCTGGAAATCATCTTTCTTTCATCATATCCTCTCCTTTAGGTGTGAACTATTGGCCAGCCACAGAGACTTGTAATAAACCTTTAGTAGTGTTGCAAGTAATTTATCTAATACAGGTGTAAATAAGCTTCAATTAGCCCATGGTCAGGTCTAAATCATTGCGATGTATTTTCTAATTAAGGATACTTTTTGACAAATTATATTTCTTCCCAATACCTTATTCAATTGGTGGGATCCAGATATCAGTTCAGTCCTTTATTTTGGTAACTGAACAATGATGAATGCAGATCAACAAAATGTGAACAAAAGGTGGTGGATGTGAAAGCCCTGTCAATTAAGCATTTTTTTTTTCTCAGGGCTTGAGGCAGCAGATAATCTAAGGTTCTTCCTTCAAGTTTCTCGGTCTGTTGTCTCACTCTACGAAGCTCAAGTTGCTCCGGCTCTCCCTCCAAGCCCAGATATTCTGCTGTACCAGGTAACAACATTGTGCACTCCGATCCATCATCTAACATGGCATAGGTATCAAAGGTTTTGTTCTTGTTAGAGAGTCTCACTTTAACAACTTTGGGCCTTTCTCAAACAAAATCTGGTGTTTGTCTCACACGCTTTCTTTTGTCACACTCCCTTGCTTGCCCTCGTATTGATCCGCATAGACTGGACAAAAACAGACGCACGGACACCATGAAAATGAAACACTATATTTCCTGTGACAACTGACCAAGGTAGTCCCCGGTCAGCCCCACGTGTCAATCACAGGATACAGAGAGGTTCAGCAAAAGTCTCACAGAACAACCATGTGGTGTGCACATTAAAACACAGATCCAGATACTGTTCAGTCCTTTATTTTGGTAACTGAACAATGATGAATGCAGATCAACAAAATGTGAACAAAAGGTGGTGGATGTGAAAGCCCTGTCAATTAAGTTCTGTCCTTGTTAGAGAGTCTCACTTTAACAACTTTGGGCCTTTCTCAAACAAAATCTGGTGTTTGTCTCACGCGCTTTCTTTTTTCACACCCCCTTGCTTGCCCTCGTATTGATCCGCATAGACTGGACAAAAACAGACGCACGGACACCATGAAAATGAAACACTACAATTCCTGTGACAACTGACCAAGGTAGTCCCCGGTCAGCCCCATGTGTCAATCACAGGCTATAGAGGTTCAGCAAAACATGTGAGAATCTTTGAAAAATGAATGCAACTCTGGACAGAAATAAATGTTGTGACATTGCAGAAGCTTATCGCAACGATGACACCGCAAATGCATTTCATAATCAAAGCTAAAGGCGGTCCAACGAAATATTACAGTGTGTGACTTTTTTTTTTGGGATGGGCAGTGTAAATGTTGTTTTCGAGGCAAATTCAGAGACTGCTTGCTGAAAAACTGCCCCGACGGGAACGCGCATCAGCGGTTTTGCATGTATTTACCTCTAAAACAACTCTGTCTCGTAACGTTCTGTTATTATCTCATAGCGTGGTGAATGTGCAGGTCACAACTTGTCCACCAGAGCGTTTTGGAGTTGTTGGATTGTGTATTTGATGAGTTTGGTGAGGGAAACCAAGAAATCCCATTAGCCTCCTTAGTGTAGCTCTGAGCATCTAGCGACTCTGCTCCGCTGTTCTAAAAAATAGCTTGCATTGACAATTAAAGGTAACGAACCTACTCCTAAAACTATAGGGATTATGGCAATGGGCTAATTTGCCAAAATGTTGAACAATCCCTTTAAATAAAGTGGACACATAAAGGTGTGTTGTGGCTGTGTGTGGCCTATTTATACTCTGCTTCTTGAGTTTGAGCATCGCTTCCGAGTGGTTAAAGAATTACTCACCAACAGAAAACAGCTACACTTTTTAGAAAAAAAATGAAACAAAGAGTAAAATGTTATATTTTTCTTCTCTTGGACTTGCGCGTCTCCATTACCCTACAATTAACAGGCTATAAGATACATCAGGATAGTGCCACCGTGATCTGGCAGGGTGCTGGTTGGCGCGAGCAGGGTGCTAATTTTCCCAGCGCTAAGAGCTGTAATTATGCAGACGCTGCTGGGCGCCCGCGAGGCGCTAACAACCTCCCGTTCCAGGCGACAGTCCCAACCTTTTATGAGCTCCTCAGCTGGTTCAGAGGCTAATGAAACTGTACGATTCGCCCCGGCTCGCACGCCCCCTCTCCAAGCGTCGCTCCTGATCACGGTGTCATTATTTGGTGAAGAGGACCCGTGGCAGCCATTGTGCCGCGCGGAGCACAATAGACTGAACCATCTGTAAAGAGCAGAGAGTGAGGGGAGAGGAAAGAGGGGCACTTGACCTCCTCGCTGGCCTCGTCCTCTACCTTTCTGCATCTCTCCATGTAAATAGCATTTCTGGCTGTTGGGTGGAGAGTTCTCTCAGCCCTATCATAAAAAAAAAAACCTCTGAAAACACAAAGAGGGATTCAGGTTGTCATGGCGAAAAGAAAACTCATAAAACGATGTGACCTGAGAAACTTCACTGTCACTCTTGTTTTTTTTTTTATAAATAATATATATATGCGATGTGTTCGTATTCCTTTCTAAAAGAAAATGCTGCTGAAACAGACTCCACTCTTCTGGGATGATTTGCTGGTTTTGGCACAAGGCCTGAGGTCTGGTAATGGTCTGGCATATGACGGACACTGCAATAGCAAACATATATGAGAGCATGTGGCTATCATGAGGAACTGGACCAACGGCGAACATGGCTGAGGGACAGAAACGAGCGTGACGGAGTGGAGTCTGAATGACTGCCTCACAGCAAATTAATAGCATAGGATCACACTCAGACAGAGAGGGGAGCGATCAGATGAGGCCTGAATAATGACGCACACGCCGGCAATAATCTCTCACTAGCACACTATCTCAGTAGGTTACAGCAAGGACATGAGAGAGGAGGGAAAAAACTAGTTCTAGCTGACAAAGTAGGGCTGCGAAAGAGCAGGGATGAAAGTCTGTGGTGAAACGTGAGCGCTGCCGCTCTGAGATAAACATTTACCCCCCCCCCCCTGTGCGTGCACCTGTAACCTCATTTGGACTCTCGGCTCCAGTGATATGACGTTTACGCGGCACGCCACGAGTGCATGCACAGAAAGGGGCGCGCCTCCACGATGCATTTCTGAAGGATGTGACGCTGTGAGAGGAGCTAAGCTGCAGAATCACTGAGCTTTCATTTGCAGCTGAAATACAGCCCAAGGAAAATGGGGAGCCTTTGGTACGAGGAGTCTCTTTTCTCTCCTCTCCTCTCTCATCTCGCTTTATTTTCTTCTCTGCTCTGTTGCTCAGCTGCTCGCACTGAACTCAGAGCCACGCTACTCCCCTCCCACCCCTACCCCCCTCTATTTTTAATGGGAGAGTTTGGAAATGAGTGCTGGTTAAAAAAAAACAAAAAAAACTGTATCTCACTTTTCTCTCTGTCTCCCCCGGCTGGTGTTTGCCAGAGATAAGCTTAGTAAAGAGTGTCTCTGTCTGCATGTCGACATAGAGTATACACCTCAGTGGCCGTGTCATTCATCTCTCTTTATTGCTGGCGCTCGTGTGTGTGACTGTGAGTGCGTGGGGTGTGTGTTTTTTGTATCTCTAACTTGTGAAGGATTCAGTTCTCTGTGGAAACTTTGAAACTTTAAACGCTCTGCCGTACGTTTCCTCTCTGTTTCCTGGTGGACGGAGACACGGCCATGCCACCGACCAGGCTCCTCTGCCCTCAGCTGCAGCTCTGGCACCGTGCCCTGTGTTTTGCAGCGCTAGATCCGGCTTTCATGGAGAGTCCTTCAGCCTAGGTGACATCATTAGCTGCTTGTGGGCCACTGCGGGCCACTTGGCGCCGGTTCCTGCTTCGCTTCTGGGAAAAAAAATGGGTCATTGTGAGTGACAGACAGACAGTGGCCGCGGGGAGCGAGCGAGATGGAGGGGTTATGCCGTGTGGCAGCGCGGTGATGCCCTTCAGACACCTGTGTCTGCGCTCACAAAGCGTTTTATCTATCAAGCAGAGGGACGTCTGAGGAACCAGAAAAACTGCTTTTGTGAGGAGTTTTCTCCGGGAATTCAAGTCTCAGGCCGGCTCCAGTGAGCTGACACTGCTCCCAAAGAATTTTCCCATGTTCCTTAGAGGAACTTTGGGAAATATGATGATAAGAATTATGATTTTACATCATAAAATGGACAAGAGCTGAAACAATTAGACAGCAGGACAGATAGAAAATGTGTCTCTATTGTAATTATTCATCTAAGTCACTGTCCGTTAGCTGCAAACATGATCACTGTATGAACAAACTTTCAAAACCGTAGTCAGCTTAAAGCAAGATTGTAAGGTTTCAAATTCTGTTTTCTGTGTTTTATAGTTATCGTGTAAGCTGCACCCGGCGGGTTAAAACAAACACAATGATTTCTTGTTGAGCACAAATTGACCCAGATATGATGGAGCCTAGGCTAAAAAATAAATAAAGTATTTGCATTACTGTACCCCCTGCACTCACCCTGCGTCTGCTGAGAAGTCAGAGAATTATGGGAAGTCGGTTCACGGGAACGGCGGACCTGAGGAGGCCGGAGAGGAGAGTGGTCTCATCCATCTAACTGTCAGCATCTCACCAGGCTAAAATCACCAACTCTTCCTGTCTGTCCCTGCCCTCACTTCACCCCTCCTTCCTCCTCCATCTCTGCCTTCTATTGGCCTCCACACTCTTCACACACACACACACACACATATATATACAGATATATGCAGGCGCAAACACACACCCCTGCGGCACAGTAGCTGAACATTGTAATTTTAGCACAGCAGCTGTTTTTGCCTGCCATAAAAGTGACACCCCTCTAGCTCTTCTCTGGCTTCTTCCTCCTTCCTCCTTCTCTCCATCCTGACTCCTTCCCTGCACAAACACCATGTCCATCCATTTGTCCATATGTGCTGTGTGCGTACGTAGCTCGCAGGCTGCAGCTTTTAACACAACGTGGAGTCCAAGTGCATCAGCTCTCCTAAGCCACTCGCAGACTGCCTGCAGCTCAGAGTATCTGGTTTATCTGCAGAAATGTGTGTGTGTGTAATGAGCGTGTGTGTTGACGTCGAACTTAGCTTGAACCAGCCTGTTCAGACAAAACTGCAACTTGAAAATGTGTCCCGGTGTCACACGTGATGAAATATCACCAAAAATTAAAAAAGGTTGTCCACAAGCAGGGGAAACATACTCTCCGGATCCAGATGGGCTCTTTTCTCATTACCATTAGGGGTGGTGGCAACAGGGTTCCCATGGCAACCGCGCAACTCCCAAACCCTGACCCCCGTCACATCTACTTAACAATCCCCCAGATGCCTAATTGTTTCCCTAATGATGCCGGGTCTAATGGGACTGTTTATGGTATTCATTTGATAGTGCTGGCCCAGTAATTAGACTACACCTCACTTCATTTAACAGCAGGGAGGAGGGACAGCGCCTGGTGGCACACGCAACAGCACAAGTGCATTTTTAAAAGGCGGTCCCGATGATGGAAGCACACACACACAAACACACACACAAACACTTAGAGACACACACACAGAGAGGAGCTGCAGAGGCGACTGCGTTCATTCGGCGGTGGCACTTCGCATTCAGAGTGCTGCTCGTTTTCCTGCAGTGTCTCTTCCGCGGCAACACTTATCATCGCCCCGCACCGTCGGTCCCACTGTCCTGTATAGTGTTGTCTCGCGCTGGCAAAAGGCCTTCGATCAATACCAATGAGTTCTCTCAAAGTGAAAAAAAAAAAAGAAAAGATGCTGAATTCGTGCTGGTTTGCTTATCGTAACACCCCTCCAGATAAGAGACGGAGCAAAACGCCTCCAGTGCAGATGTGAAAGTGGCTCCGCACAATAAAAAAGTCTCATAAAGCACAAAGCATCGTCCGGGACTGTGTGGACAGAAACGCTGATACAGGACAGTCATTCCAAAGAGTCTATTTGACCACTCCCCTGATCATACACTCAGCCGGCGCTTCATTAGCCACTGTTAGCTTAGTTATTTACATTTGCTGTGTTTGTGAAAACGAGAAAAAAAAACAGAAAAACCTCTATTTGTGCTCAAGCCAGCCGAAACTGATCAATCCAAACAATTTCTAATAAGTCTAATTTGAGTTCTTCATGTCTCTTCAGCGAGAAAAACTCATTCCTATTCAAGAAACAGCAGGATACCGCTCAAAGCTCCCGAATCTGCCAAGTCAGCCAGCTTCAGCTTTGGAGTAGAAAGCATGTTTACATACTGTGGCTGTGCTAGCGGTTTCTCTGCATGCAGGGTGAGAGAAAAAAAAATATTACGCATGCTTCACAATCTGTGGTGTTGAAATATTCAAGCTCTATCTCTATCTCTCTCTTTCTCTGTGCCTCCAAAACTTTTCAAATCTGTTTCATGTGTGACGCTGAAGCCCTGTGTCTCTGTGTCTCTGTGTCTCTGTCCGTGGTGCTGAAACTTTCCAGCCTGCTCCACTTGGCTCTCTGTCTGCGGTGCTGAATCACTCCAGTCCTCTTTGTTCTGAGCTCACTCCTTGCCTACTATACAATGTACTATCTTCACTGTCAAGCAATTGGCTGTGACATTTCACTCCACGCTAACAAACCCTACAATGCAATGCGTCATGTTTCATAGATGTGGAAATTACAGCTGTGCGACATCACACTGTGGTTTAAGTGTCTATTGTAAGTAAAGACTCCAGGAAAAGAGACTCATCCATGTCCAATGATACCTGGAAACTAGAGTCACACAATACTGGAAACAGAGAGTTTCCTCCCCTGCAGATACACTTCACTCCACTTTGTTTCTTACCGTCAGGAAGGAGAGGTTGCGGTTTTGGTCGATGTTGGTGATCTCCAAATTGCCCATGACCACTTCACAGTTCTCGAAGAGCTTCTTCAGGGTGCGGTACTGCTGGTCCAGGTCAGACAGGGTGCTCAGCTTGTTCTCCGTGCCGGGGCAAACTGGAGGCAGAGACAGAGAAATGGGATCCGTCAAAATATGACGACACACTGGAAAAAGTTCGACCACAGAGAATTAAAATGCAAAGGAAGTGTATAAATGTTTGCGTCTTGATCACCTGTGGTAGACTACCACACATGCCCGACACAGATAGGTTAAAGGATTTTTTTTCCAATGAATAACTGATGTAAAATATGATACATTTCTTTTCCCTGGAGTTTTTCTAGGAGCTTCAATCTAGCAAATGGACTGCACTTACAGGGGTTTTAACTGAAGTGCCAGTCTGCAAATGCACGGTTGAACAGCTGCTGTATGGCACATTTTCTGAAAAATGTTGGAATCAGTAAAATAATGGATGAGAGAGAGGTCAGAAAAGACAAAGAAACATCCAGGATTTGAGATTTTTTTTTTTAATTTTGAGACAAAAGTGTGAAGGACAGACAGAAGAGAGGCGGAGAAGAATGGACACACACACACACAAAGGCCGGGACGTCGTGTAAATTGCTGGAAAGAGTGCCGAGTGTGGCAGACGTGACCCTCAACAATGAGAGTCAAGACTGAGGCAGCGACGACGAGTGGGGTGAGAGGGGTGGATATCATTTCTCTGAGGCACTGACCTACAGTCTGGGTCTGGCACCGGCACACTGTTTAATCAAAGATATTCAAATTGCATTGGTTGACCTTTACAGAGGGTTTCACTTGGAGACTTTACTCGGCTGACGAGATTACAAGACTTTGAAGATATTATAGCGGATGGAAACAGCTCAATTGGTGCGAGGGGAAGACCGGGCAAATTGGAGCGGGGAGGGTTTTACTGTAGGTTTTTAGCCACACACACATACAAATAGAGCCATTAAAGTGTAGCCACACACCTGTCCCTCACATCTTTCACAGCTTCCAGCATTTCCTGGCAAACATCTAATGCCAACGGTGCCTTCAACTGCAGCCCATCGGCGCCGAGCTCTAATTATGATTCCAGCCTTTAGAAGGTCCAGAAAGGATGCAAGGCACTAATGATGATGTTGTCCGTGGCCAATTTGCACACAGGCCTTAAGTCAAAGAGTGGCTGTTTGTACGATTTCAGGAGAATAAGAAATTAAAAAAGCCAAAGGAACTTTTGAGTGGCTGACAAAAGAGAAGGAAGAGGAAAGAGGTAATCATGTGTCTGCTCTCTTTGCAAAAACACGCAAATAGATTCAGTAAATACTTCTGATGGCCTGCAGTGGTGATGCTAAAAGCATGACAATCACAGTGCAACCTCAACTTCCTCAGCCTGGAAGTTTGGATGGATTTTGGCTCAGTGTGTTATTATTATTATTATTATGAAAATAAATGGCTGCAGCTACACGTGCTTTGTCTGTTCCTACTCAAACTTTTACATGAGGGGCATCGATTGGTGCAGGAGGTTAGGTAGGTGCCCCATGTATAGAGGCTACAGTCCTCAATGCAAGCGGCCCCGGTTTGACTCCCGCATTGGGCAGCCCTTTCCCACATGTCATTCCCCCTCCCTCTGCCTCCCCATTTCCTATCTCTCTCAACTCTTCTATCTAATAAAGAGGTGAAAAGCCAAAATAACATACTTAAAAAAATACAAAACATGAAATACAAATAAATTAAATTAAATTAAATAAAACCTTCCCATTTCTGCATAGACAAACTGGAGTGACTGGTTTTTGGGGGTGTAGGACCAGAACATTCTGTAGCTTCCAGCAAACTGGTGTCTGACTGAAGCTTCTCTTAAATGTCTTGTAAGTATTTTTATTATCTTCACTTAGATACTTTGGTTATAAGTGAGAGAAATGGTGTCTGTAAGTGAGTCAGCACCATCATCTGTCTTTCACCCTTTGTCATGTCTTTTAAATAGACATGCTGTACATCTTTTGTCAGCCAGAGTTCATATTCTCTGCACCGAGAAGGAGAATTTCCGAAAAGACAGAACAAGATGAGAGAGGAAAAAAAACAAAAAAAAAACAATGGGCTGCTGCATAGTTGAACTTGCCCCTATATTGAACAACACTGAGAGCTCATAAACTCCCATATTGCTTTATGGATCGTTGGCTCTGCAAAGATGAGCGCTCTCCTTCTCCTCTGTGATCCTCCATATTGCTGTGGGTACAGACTGTGTGGGACACAATGGCAGCGAAGGGACCTGAGCTATTGTGATAAATGAGATTTGCTGACCACACGCACACGCACACACAGATGAGTTATTAGATGAAATGATTTAAGAGCAGCTACAAACTCAAAGGAAGTGTGCGCAAGGGTTTGAAATTGGTGAGATCAATAAGCTTAGTGTGTGTTTGGTGTTTGTGTACAGGTGTGTGTGGAGGTGAAAGGGTGAGCGGGGCTGTCTGTAATAATCTGTTATTGAAACCTACTGGCAGGTGCGCGGGTTTATGTCCGTGTGTGTGCGGTGGTAAAAGATCAGAGGGGAGAGGTGAAAAGTCAGGAGAAAACAACTCTCAAAAACCAATATCACACACAAAAATAAACACACACACGCAGAGAAAGAAGAGAAATGGGTGAGTAAGCAAGGTAAGGCCAGGCTAAGGAAATAGAGAGCCGGGGAGACGGAGGAAGAAAGAGAGACACAATCTTGTACTAGTGAGAGTGGGAATGACGTCCGGGGGCATTAGCATTCATATCGGCGCGCTTTACTGTAAACGCTCTTTTTCTGGGCTCATTTCGAGAGCAACAAGATCCATCTGCTCTACCTCATCCTCTCTCTCCTTTCCTCATTTCTTTTTCTCTGCCCTTAGACTTCTATTTCTCCATCTCTGCCCTCGCTCTCTCTCTCTCTGCCTCCCTCCATCCTTCTCTAGACAGTGTAGGTATTGACTCTTTTTTTTCTCCCCCCGTTAATGCAGTTGGTGACACCAGGTCCATGTCCACTTGACAGCTCCGGTGTGTGTGTGTGAGCAGATTTCTGCCAGTCAGGGCGACAGGAGCAGCTCCAACTCTCCAAAACAACTAGATTTACAAGAATGCTTCTCTTGCACTTTTTTTTTTCCTTTTTAATGGAAACTCTCCTCAACACAAAACTAAAAAAAAACAAACCTGTAAACTTCAATATCAGAGGTCAAAGAAAAATTGACAGTCCATGCAGTGCTGTGTTGCAGCAGCGGACTATTGCTGAGCAGGTTTCTCTATATCTGAGTCACACACTGCAGAGTGTAGGTTGACGGTTCATAAGAGTCCATAAAGGTGGATTTGTTTTTTTTAATGTGGGATCATGCTTTAGGTGAAAGAAGTACTTTGTTCCCATGGTTACAACCACACAAGTTGTCATGGTTAGAGGACTGTAGGCAACAACAGGCCTCTGTGCTGCGTTTAAAGACCGACTGCATGGCAGCGACGTGACCAGAGTCGTTTCAAACCTCAGCCCTCCTCTTGCACTCTGTTCCCGCTCCACCAGGCTCCTGTTTGAGTTTGAACGCATTATAAAATAAACAAAACAAAAACCTTCTTAGCTGCATAACCCAGTTTTGCTGCTGGCGCGTTCCCTTCAAGTTGCTTTTCTGGCTGAAACCTTCTTTAATCTCCCTAAATTGAATTACAACTTAATCCCGTCTCGCGCCATTCTCCCCGGAACAGACAAACGACTTTAGCAACAATGACGGAGCCTCCTTGTGTTTTCGGGGAGCTGGAGTGATTAACGCGGGACGGGCACCTGCAGAGAAACGCCTGTACGTTGTGCATGCCGCCATGTAAACACGCTGGTTTTTGGAGGAAGAGCTCATTCCTGTGAGGTATGAGACATCTCACTTATTCTCTCTGACATGTTGTACCGTGTTTGTTCCCATCTGTCTGGACTCCTTCCTCCTTCTTCTTTGTTGCTATTCGCACTGCATCTACTGTCTTATCACGTCTGTCCTCCTGTCGCAGTTTTACACCCTTGTGTTTGCATTACCAATAACTTAATACAGCTCCATTATGCCATGAAGAATAGTAAACAGGGAAGCTGTTATCAATTAGATAAAATAGAGAGAGGTTAAATGTGTGGATTTTTTTTTCTTCTGTTGAGCAGGAAAATGACTATATAAGGAGATAATAACTTCATTTAAATACATTGAATCGATAATCCAGAAAAGATGCAGAGCACAAAGTGTCAAAGGTGGGGTCCAAGCTGAGAGATTGCAGCTCTAATGTCTGGGTAGTCTGCAGAGGTGAATCTAGTTTTAAAGGGATGGTTCAACATTTTGGCAAATTGGCCCATTGCCATAATCCCTATAGTCTTAGGAGTAGGTTTGTTACCTTTAATTGTCGATGCAAGCTATTTTTAGAACGGCGGAGCAGAGCTGCTCAGAGCTACGCTACGGAGGCTAATGGGATTTCTTGGTTTCCCTTATCAAACTCATCAAATACACAATCCAACAACTCCAAAATGCTCTGGTGGACAAGTTGTGACCTGCACATTCACCACACTATGAGAAGATAACAGAACGTTACCAGACAGAGTTGTTTTAGAGGTAAACGGAGATACTGCTTGCCGAAAAACTGCCCCTGATGGGAACGTGCATCAATGGTTTGTTTTGCATGAATTTACCTTGACAACTCCACCAAAACCAAGAAATTCCATTAGCCTCCGTAGCATAGCTCTGAGCAGCTCACGGCTCTGCTCCGCCGTTCTAAAAATAAATTAATAAATTAAAGGTAACAAACCTACTCCTAAAACTATAGAGATTATGGCAATGGGCCAATTTGCCAAAATGTTGAACTATCCCTTTAAATTAACTTTTATTCTAATGACAAATAATCTGATTCCTGACTAGTAGCAGTCACAGCCAAGTGGATGTACATTTACTCAGTGGAAAAGGCTGTGACCTCTGGATGGGCGCCTCGATGGCTGACTGAGTGGGCGGAGCAGCAGCTGCAGGGTTCGGCAGAGCAACATGGACGTGACATAAGGAACATGGACCGGGTCAAAGCTCTGGCACGAGGTCAGTGATGGATTTCCAGCACAGAAACATGACAAACACACACACAAACTATATATTGTGTAGGCTACATGTTATTGTTGTTGCCTCTGGCTATGGATGAGTACCAGGTTTGTTTCTTTTATTGATACCGACCGAATTCCCAGAGTAAACCGAGTATCAATTCAGGTAAAATCAAACTGTACCACATTTCAGTACTGTACCTGGACCCTTGTGTCTGTGAGATAGTGGAGTGTCTGGTTGACGCACAGTGCATTGCCCCTCCTTGCACTTACTTGGTTAAATAAAGGTTTTAAAAAATCTGCTGTGGTCTTGCCAGTTTCTGTTTAGAGAACCTGCGTTTCACAAAACCATTTTCCTCTAAAACAATGAGGAAACTATCTCAAGTGTCCACTTGATAAACAGCATGCATGATGTAGGAGTCTGTGGCCATCAAACATCTTAATGCATTCACTCAGACACTTGAGATGTTTTTTTTCTTTTTTTCCCCTGAGAGGACAAAGCAGAGCGATCTGAGTCTGCAGTGATGTATTATCTAGTAAACTGTGCTGAGGATTTACAAGGATGTTTGTTAACAGTTTATCTGACGGTGGTGTGAGTGCTGGGATGTAATACAAGTCTTTTGAGTGAAGGAGAACTAACACTGAATGATGGACCTCATGGATTTGTATGTGGGTTTGGAAGTTGCACGACCCTCTGAGTTCTTCGGGGACAAAGTGAGGTCAGAGCCGAACGCGGCGCGAGGACACACACGACTGCATCATCCTTCACACATGTGAAGTGGAACACGACTCCGATTTGAAAAGTATTTTCCACTTTACTTCTACTGCTTCAGCACAGCCTGATCAATATCACTCAGAGCAAATAAACCAAGGTTGAAAAACAATAAATACATTTTCAAGGGTTAAGAACATTTACTAAATCCTGGAGATGAAGATGTGACCTCACTGCTGACTGTGTTATTTTCTCATACATCTCTTATGGAATATTTACATTTGTTTTACCTGCTTATTTGACCTATTTGTCTTTAAATGTGCTATAGAAATGAAGCTGAAGGACGGACAACTGGAAGGTGTGAGCTTCAGGTCCTGCAGGTATAACCGGTGGTGTGTGTGGTTGACATCCTGTTTCTTCTTTTTTTTTCTTTTCTTGATTCAATTCGAGTCAGTGGAAGTGTTTTCAGAGCTGCACAGTGTGGGTTTGAACATTTCTCCTCTATGAGCTGCAATTGCATTCAGGAGAAGCTCCTGTCCATCCCTTCACCACACACACATCAGCTGACACACACCCACGCGCCTGGCTTTAAACGAATCCAGGAGCCTGGACCACATCAATGGTGGATGGTTATTACCAAGCCCACCAGCCTCCGCCCTCCTCCTCCTCCTTAACATCATCATCACCATCATCATCATCATCACAGTCCTGAGGTGGTGCTGACGTGGCAGCCGTGCAGCTTATAGGCTCAGCACTCACATGCTGCTTTGCTGTGTATGAAATGAACAGTTTCACTCCAAAATGAGCAAGAAAAAAAAAAAATCAGCTACTCTTAGAAAATGACTGATAGCACAAATTAAACTCTGGTATGGTACCTTTTTTTTTTTTTTTTTTTAGTTGCCCTTGGTTAATAGAATGGCAAAACTTTTACAGACAGTTAATAATGAATGTGAAATTTATGATATTTCAGAGCTTTTATGTACATTTTAATACTTTGCTATTATATATGGAACTCCTCGAAAACGTATAAAAAGGTCAGTGTGACCTCTTGTAAGTTTTTTTAATGCGCTCAGGTTAAATAATTTCATTCATATTTCAGAAATGAGTTCATGCTCAGTTCACCAAGTTCTGCCAGAGCCACAGAAACAATTACATGATAAAATTATTACAAAGGGAATCTGAAAAAGAGGAGAGTTGATTTAACCAAATGTTAGATATAGAAAAGCAGAGGGAAAACATCAGCTCTCTTCCACCTCTTTATTATATACTACTAATTCATACATTGTGGTGGTTTTGTGAGGGACATTCTGGCCGACCAACTCCTTTAAATGCAGTGAAATATCCTCCATCAGTCACCTGGGATATGAGAATAGCAGAAGACAGTGTGGGAGAAACCTGACACATTTAAGAGGAACTGTCATTAGTTTGGGTCCTGCCTGCTTTAGTATGACTTTAACTTCAAATGGTCCCTGACAGATCTCGGCGGCTGATCTGGGGCCAGCGGGGTTTCACATCCATCAATCATCTCTCAGCAGGAGCCCTTCCCCTTCACGCTCGCCAACCCCCCCTCTACCTCCTGCCCTGATTTTTCTTCCCACTTCTCCATCTTTACCTTTAACTTGTCTTCTTTCTTCCTCCTCCTTGTACTCCATTCTTCCCTCTTTATCCTCTTTTCCCTTCCCTTTCCTATGTATCCTTTTTATCACTTATCATTCCACACACACATTATAAAATTCTCCTAAAGGTGAAAGTGTCCAAACTCACAAATGCACATTCACCTCTGTACACATGAACACTGGCCCTCCTCCATCAAGAGGGCAATCATCTCTCAGCAGGCGCTGGGATATCACCTGCTACACTGACACAGGTGGGTGTGTGTGTGTCATTTGTATAGCAGATGTGTGTATGTGTGTGTGTGTGTGTGTGTGTGCGTGAGTCAGACGCAGGTTTAATGACTCGTCCCAGCCAATTTTCAGCCGGTGGCTTCTCTTTGTGGGGAAATGAGGTTTGTAGTTAATGTAGCACAGAAGGGCTGCCTGTGATCATGTGTGTATATGTGTGTGTGCATGCGTGCGTGTGTATGTCTGTGTGTGTGTGTGTGTGTTAGTTCCAGTGAGTTGACTCCAAGCAGAATATTAGGAGGAACCATATGGGAGAAATCATTATGAAGGAAGGTTGGAGAACATTTCTGCCACGAGGCCTGTGTGTTTCAATATCGTATCTAAGGAGGGATATGCCTTTGGTGTAAATGTGTGTGTCTGTGTCTGTGTGTGTGTGTGTGTGTGCTTATTGTGCTTGCTCAAGTGTGTTTAGCTTTGTTCTTCTTTTATAAATCACATTATGGTGTGTGTCGTGTGAGATTTACTAACTTGAGTATTCGCAGCACGGTGGTCGCCTTCGAATTGTGTACAAAGTGAAGTGGCGTGTCACAAATACAACACGCCACAGAGATAATGAAACACATACACACACACATACACACACACGATGCACAACAGCTGCTGTCCGTACTGTCATTTTGCCCACCAAAAAAAAAAAACACACACACACACAGAAGCAACATCACCCATGCAAAAAAAACATCCTGTGTGTAAGTGAACATGCACGGCTGCACATGTAAACACACACACACAGACAGTCAGAGGAGTGGGGGTGGGAGGGGTGGGGGGTGTGGGGGGGCTCCCAGAGGAGGAAATAAGTTTGGGTTGGATGTAATGAGCAACTGAAAGGCAAATGAGCCCTTCAGTGTGACGGCCTCTATCTAAACCCAGACAGCCGTTGTCTAGGGAGACGCTTTATTGCTGAGAGAATCCAAAATGTCATTCATCTATCTGTACTCGGTCACCGGCCTCCCTCCCCCCTCCTCCCTCCTCCCCCTCCAACTCATTCCACTGCTGTCATTTTTTCCCCGACTCTTCCTCTTCCTATTTTTTTCCCCGAACTCCACGTCTCCTCCTCCTCCTTCTCCTTCGTCATTCCACGTCTTCCTCTCCTCCTCCAACCATCACTCACTCACTCGAGTTACATCTCGTCTTTCTCCTCCATGATCTTCTCCCGCGACTTCTAAACTTCCAACTTTTATCAAGACACTAAAACAAAACCATTCCTACTAGCGACCCCCGACTTTCATTTCCAATAGAGTCATGTTTGAGCAGGAGGATGGACTGTATTTAGCTGTGTGCTTCTGTTCATTACCTTTTTTGTCACCTCACCACCCCTCAGTAAAATTAACATGAACATATTCTATCTACAACACTATTAGTTAAAGAGAAGCACATGGAACAAATGTTGGGCTTTTTTTTCATAACTTACTTTTTAATTTTCCATTTTCGAAAAGTAATTTGTGTCACAGTCCAACTGCTTTCATTATAGATGAAATTGCTAATTACTTATTTGATTCATTTATTAACTTTTTTGCCTAAAAATGTCAGACAATAGTTAATCATTTAAAAAAGAACACACACACCCAGAGCTTAAATATACAGTACGGTTAAAAATGACCTGTTTTGCCTTGAAATGATGACTTCTTAAAGCAACAAATCAGCTCATACTGATGTGTGAAATGATGATATACAAACGTGCGGGTTTGTTTCCACGGTAACAAAGAGAAGAACAAACTAATGGTGGAGATTTCTTTGTCTCAGGCCTGGTCTAACAACTGGGCTCGTCTTCTCACTACGACGTGGAGTGAGACAAGTACTGATGATGTTTTGCCAGTATACCTGAAAAGCAGCCAAGAGACATGTAGTGTTTGGAAGACAGAGACCGACTCTGGAGTTTGTTTGAAGATATTCTGGCAAATACGGGGGGGGGAACTCGAGCCTCGAGACAAAACTCGAGGAAGAAGTAGACAAAACAGGAGCTTCTGTGAAAAATGTACATCACCGCATCATTTCATTGAAAAATAACTCCTGGGAAGCTTTGAACACCACAATTTGCTGATGTGTAACAGCGTGCGTAAGGCGGGTGGTGTGTTTTTTTTCCCAGCACATCAAGGCTTGGAACACACAGACTCTGCAGTCTGGCTCCTGACCACTTATTGTAGCCGTAGGCGCAGAGATTCAATGGAGACGATGGGCTGAAAACATGGCAGCGGCTTCAAACGCTCCGCTGCGTCTTGAACCCGATCCCAGTCCGCCAGAATACGCTTGAAAACCCAGCGCCAGGAGGAAAATATGGAACTATTTTGTTTCACAGAGCCGGCCAAGATGGATGCCCAACCACGAAGCTGACACGGGTGTGTGTGAGTTGCTATAAAACTCGTCCAAGTCAAGTGTGAACGCTGGTTTGAGTTTACAGGCATTGACTTTGGTTTGTCATCTAATATCCCTGCTTCTTCTGCTTCTTTCATCCTTACATCACGCTCCTCTCCTCCTCCTCCTCCTCCTCCTCCTCAACCCTTTTTGTCTTTTTGTTTTTAATTCCACGCAGCCACTCCATTCATCTCTGGCAAAATCAATAGCCATTCGCTGGCGTGCTGCGGTTGAGGGATGTAAATAGCAGAAATCTGACATTCGCAGGATATAAAACAACTGGCTTTCGATATAATCAACAGCGGTGCCGCTGCCATCCCTCAAACAATCCATAGCCTTATTAAAAAGGGGCCAATAATTTAGCCCTGTGTGCCGGCGATGGAGGGAGCACGACAATAGCGTCTGATGAGTCAGGAATTGTGGCGATGACAGGGCGAGGAGCGATGGGAGGGGTGCGGACAGAGAATGTGGTAATTCATATTAGTGTTTACAGTCATATTATCTGTGTGTGCATTATTTTTTTTTTGTTTTACAGATCACTCTTGTGTTGCTGTGGATTTATTTCAGCCGGTTCCACCTCTCCAACTTCTCATTTGTGTTTTTATCATAGCAAAGCTTAAAAAATTGATGATCCTAATTAATTTGAATACATTCATAGACGTACAGGCTGGATTCCGACTCTAGTGAATCACCCTGGAGTCAAAAATGTAGACGAAATGATCAAAACCCTGTCTTCCCTAAAAGCTTTTCCATTAAAAGACGTCTCCCTCCTCCGTCCACGACAGTAGGGAGAGCACAAAGAGACGGCAAGAAGTGAGGAGAAAGCGAGAGAAGGGGATAAACAAAGGAGAGCCAAAAGACGTGAAGAAAAGGCCAGAGAGCTGTCAGGGAGGGAAGCGTCGTCGCAACTGAGATGAAAATACAGACAAAAGCTGCTGCAACAGACGGAGCGTCTGGAAAGAGACGCTTGCTGAAGGAGAAATGCTCGCCGGAATATTTTCTGATGCGTTTGTGACCATTATTTGTGCATGCAGTCTTAAAAAAAAGTGTATGTCTGTGCGTGCACCCTGTGTGTGTGATATTTTCCTGGCTTTTGTGTGTTTGGTACACGTGTATATACTCCACTATGTGTGTGTATTGTATGTGTGTGCATCCTCATCACCAATCAGCCAACAAGTTGTCAGACGCTCAGCAGGAGAGTCTGCCTGCGTGAGTCAGTCCCTCCCTCCATGCCTCTTCTTTCGAATCAACCTCCTTTCATTTGCAGAGAAATGAAAAAAAAAAAGAAAAAAAAAACTGGTCTTGACCTTTCAGTGTGGCCATCCAAAGCAATCGATAATTATGAAATTAAATGGGTTATTGCGCTCGGTACCGACTGAGAGATGGTTATTGCTCATTGGAGTAGTAATGAACTCAGGAACTTGTGAGTAATTACCACCGGCCCTCCCTCCCCTCCACCTCCCGCCCAGCCAAGAGACGACAGCAGATCACTGTAAATCTGAGTGCTTCACACAAGAACAACTTTCTGATTAATACACACACAAACACACACACACCAAGTGTTTACCTCGACCCTTTCCGACCTTACTTTTCAAGAACATGCCGGCCGAGCAACAAGAGCAACACAGTGTAGCACAGAAATACAGGAGGAGAAAGAAGGTACCTCTGCAGACTTGTGTTTTTTTTTTTTTAAGTGAGAAAACACAAACCATTTCCTCTGACTCAAAGATCCCGTCTTTACTACATTTGTAAAACCACCTGTTGCGCTGCCTGCACTACAAACATATTTCCATTTGAGAGCTTTTCTACAATCTGTTTTCTTTTCCTTCCCCGGGCTGCTGGTTTCCTTTGTGGACTCGACCTGAATAAAAGCAGTTTCATCTCGCAGTGTGTCGCAACAAAAATGTGACTTTTTTTCTCTTTTTTTTGACATACACAAGGCCACAGGTGAGCATCCTGCACCGGCAGCACGAGGACGTTCACCTGCAGCCTGCTGGGTCATGTCTCTTATTTCTTCTGTGGATGACGGCTCCATCCATGATGCTGTCTGGTCTGCTGCTTCCTGTTGGCCATATAACACATTTCTATCTGGTTTAACTTCATTATCACCGAGGGGAAGTGTTGTAACCAGCACGTGAGAGAGAAAAGAGAGAGACCTTTGACCTCTGACCAATCAATTAGTGGTCAAAATGATCAATTACAATAAAAGACATCACAAGACCCAATTAGACACGCTGTGACTGGTCCAAGTGAAGAGAAAGCACCGGAAAACGGCCGCCCTTCACCCAATGTTCTCCTACGTTATTGGATATAATTACAGCCTGCGCTGGGCTTCCTCCACTTCCTCCTTCACTAACAAGCAGTTGCATAAGTGGTTAAACTTTTCCTCCCTGACTTTGACATCAACAAATATGGCCGGTCTACATAATTAGCCACCTGGTCGTTTGTGTGGATCGGTTCAAAACCCCGTCCTGAATTATTGTGCAGTGGTATGAATACTGCAATGCAAAAAAATAAACATTTATAAATTTGGTAGCACTTTGTGTCACGCACCCTGCCTGACCTCCCCCTCCCTCTCTCCCTCTCTCTCATTGACCTGAAAGCAGGACCTCAAAACGCTGAGGCTTAATTGCTTCTGACGCCTCGGTGGCAAAGTTAAGAAATGAGCCACAACCTTTCTTTAGGCAAGTGACAATGTAAAGGCAAATCAATGTGAAGAGGAAACACCACTGTGTGATGAGCAGGGGTTATGTTACACTGCAGAAATCATTTAAACACAGTCATCACTATTTTACTTCCTCTGGGATGTTAAATGAAGTGTAGCTGCAGAGCTGGAGTGGCCCGAGCTTTTAATGTTAATATTTGTTCTGCTATAAGCCAGTGTATATTTTCTCTAAATGCTATACACACACTCTCTATCTATAGTGTCATTGTGAGAGTATATTTCATATTGCTTTCCACGGAAGGCCACCGGGCGTTGTCAGATGAGCCCATTTTCAGCCGTCACCGTACAAATCTCTCTCTCAGCGAGAAAATATAAATGACTGTTACATGTCTTTGAACATAAAGCAAAGAGACACGCAAAGAATTAGCTTAAGGACGTCTGACGATGTCTCAGCTGAGCAGAACTGAGACATTATCAACTAGATGATGCGTTTTCACACGCGCCACTTGTATCGAGTATCGGTGCTGCTTTTAAGTGCTAAGGAAAATAACTTGGTCTTAAATTGGAGCTGGACCGCGACAAACGACATCTGTCATACACTTTGGATCAAACAAAGGCTTCAAGATGCTTTAACGTGTTAACAAAGATGACTTTTCAAGGATTAGCGGGACGGCACGCAGGAGTAAGCCGCCACAATCTGACAGCTTCAAAGTCTTTTGCCTTCAAACTGTAACGGTTTGGACGACTTTGTGTGTCTGTTGTGGTGATTTGAATCCGTATTTAAAGGGGTGATGTGACAGTTTTCCATCACCCATGGGTGTGAGGCAGTTAAGTCTGGTCTGCTCTCCGTCATATCAGAGTTGAGACTGATGTCTGCGGCGCTTCCCACACCGCTGTGGTGGGATTTGATATGAAAGAAAGAGAGTAGGTGCTAGGTAGGTATAGGCACACATGGGGAAGTTTCTTTCCATCCGAGTTGACAGTGTTGACAAATGACAGGGGAGAGTGTGCAAGTGTGTGTGTGTGTGTGTGTGTGTGAGGCAGGTGTGTCTTTTCTGCGCACGTTAGCACATGAGTGATCCAGAGTACAAGAGAGACGGGGGAATGAGAGAGGGCTAAGAGAGAGAGAGAGGGGAAGAGATAGGGAAAGAGCTTAGTCTGCCTTCAGGGGGAATGCATGAGCAAGAGGGATGAAAGGTAGAGTTTTTTTTCACAGGTGGGCTGGAGGGAGGAGGAGGAGGAGGAGGAGGAGTAAGGAGATGGGTGAGAAAGGGAAAGGGGAGGGGAGAGAGGAGTTTTGGATGAAAGGAGAAAAGTCTGATGGAGGGAGAAGTGTGTGGAGGTGCAGGAAGAAGGATGGAGGGAAGGAAAAGAGTCGATGAAAGACGCAAAAGTGGGCGGGGCTTTACAGAGGACACAAACAGGTCTTTAACTTCTGAAGCATGAGTGTGTAAAATAAATCCATGAAAATTGGACTCAGGTTCAGAGAAGGACCGAGAAATGACTGACAGATCAAGGAAAAGTTTAAAGGAATGTTGTCAGAGTCCCATCAGGAGTAAGGCTAGCTGTTTCCAGTCTTCATGCTAAGCTACGTCAGCTACATGCAAACAAAAAGTCAGACTCTTCTCCGTTATGTCACTTCACACCATTTCTAAATACAAGTACAGTTAAAATAGGTTATTGAATTCTTGCTTCTGTTTTTCTTTGCTGAATTTCTGCCATCCACCCATTTCCCAGAGCGGCCCTGAGCTCCCAGGCGATGTGGTTGGAAAATAAGCAAACTGCGTGGTTGCCAGATTACTGAGAGTGTTGTCACAGAGATCTGCAATTTCAGCCAGTCGACTTCATTTCAAAAGCTCGCAGCTTTCAAAACGCTTGCCAGATAAGTTACATGGCAACACTTGGCAATTTGCTTGGAGAGCGTTCATCAGGGAGAGTGACGTCAGCAGCTGTTTAAAAAGTCGATTTAAGAACACTTAAACGTAAAGAGGCTAAGTTTTTTTTTACTTCTTTTCATTTACTCTGATCCTCCTTTAACAATATAGAGAATTAGATAAAACACATTATAATGAGATCCAAGTCAATTTCCTCATTACAGACAATGACCTGCTGCTGGTTTCATTAAAGTAAGACAGGGGGGATTCTCCAGATCCCCTGGTCTCATGAAGCCGGCACTAGTTGCACCACCGGAGCTTAATTAAATCTCTGATCATTAAAAGTGACTCTCAAACCATTAATGCCAAACCGGAGCGACGGACAATGCATGAATATTTGATATTTCTCAGGCTGGCTGACGCGCCGTCTCCACAGAATTGTCTGCAGAGTTTCAATCTTGCAAATTCATCACAGAATATTCAATACAAAAGCTATTGTGGAGGATCCTCGGTGTCTGCGCCTCAGAGGTCCGACAGCGTGTCCTTCAGCAGACTGATAGAAGAGCAGACCCGCTCACACACACACACACAAACAAGCGCAGGTGGACATGTGTGTCCAGACACACCTGCTGTTTGAGGAGTAATAGCCCCTCGTTGCAGTTCTGCAGCTTAGCCGGGGCACACTTTTTTTCTTTTACATCTTTACCTTAAGTGACAAAGCCCCAGTAGCCTTCTCAATTATGTTGTGCAGGTGCAGTCAGCAAGAAAGAGTAATTGCACTGGGTGTTTGGAGCTCCCTGAGACGGATTGGAGGCTCAGGGCAGAGCTGTCAGGGGCTCCCCAAGGACTCGCCAAGTTGTGTGTGTGTTTCATATGTGTGTGTTTGCAAGCTCCTGTCACACAGAAGCAGGGATAACATTATGTTTTCATTTTGCATGTTCATGTTCTCCCATGCACGTCTCTGCTCCGTGTTTGCATATGCACAAGCAGTGGAGAACGATACGGGTCTATTAAAGCTCCTCCTTTTTTTTTCTTTTTTGGTGCATTTCCTTGCCTGGGCGTTTGACAACTGCATCGAGCCGGCCCGCTGGCTCCCTGACAGTGACAGTCGAGTCCCCGGGACCTGTCAGTGCCATCACACATGCCCTCAGGCCCCTGGAACCTTCTAGATACTTGGGCAATAACACTGCAATAAGCTCCTTGTTACAGGCATGTCATGGGGCCTCGAGGGACATGGCTGTGAAGGCTGGAGGGTCACCAGGAATCAGCCAAATACCAAGTCATTTGAATAGAAAATCCCATAACAATTTCAGAAAGAAAGGAGATAATAAAGTGTGATGCAGAGGAATCATGGGAAGTGTGGATTCAGATTAAGGCTGAAAGACATCCAAAGTGAAGATTATGGGGAGTTAAACTGTCTCTACTACAAATGACCTCACTGATTTAAATAAAGCTTCTTTTTTTTTTAACACAATCATAATCTTGAGGGCATTGGAATAAAGACACTGAAATCTTATTTTTCTGCCCTGAAGAAGAGTGTAATTGAAGACTCCTGAGGTTCCTCCTGGCTTTGATTCAACACCCAGCGCTGTCACTTCCAACCAGCACGGCTCCCCGTCGGACTTGATTACACTTGGATAAACCATCACCCATTCCCACCGGCCCGATTGAGACTTTGATGAGATTCCAGTTTCAGAGGTTCACTTTGGTGTCAGAACTTAGCAGAGGCGAGCCAGGCAAGGAGGCAAGAACAGAAGGACGGAGGTGGGGAGCAGATTTCTGAGGGGTGTTTTTCCTTTTTAGCAACTTTTAATCAGAATTATGTCTGATATGAGTGCTAACTGGTAAAAGTATGGCATTTTAGAACTGTATGCGGAGGTACATGCCATGTATGAGCACAGAGGATACTCTGTCCACCCAAAAAAAGTACAAAAGAGCGAGCTGTGTATGCGCCCTTGCAGTCGTCATTGTCTGGCAGAGCAGTCACGAGGTGGCAGAGGCATCAGGGGGGGAAGCGGAGGGAGGAAAGGCTCTGCGGGCAACGCTGCCACCTGCTCCAGATGTGGAATAAACCACAGATGTGCTGGTTTAATTAGCCTTGCCAGAGGTGCCGCGGCATGATTACCCCGCTCCGCCCCGAGAGAACGCCTGTCGCAACGGGTTGTGTGTTTGTGTTTCGCAGCCAGTGCACGGAGAAGTGAGTCTGACAGCAGAGAGGGAAACAATAATAGTGCATCCATGTGTGGCTGCCTATTTCCTCACTTTCTGAGAGCGAAACAGAGCGATGCAGCCCGAGAAAAAGAAGTGGCGTCCATATGTGTGTCTTAGCAGGGAAGAAAGAAGCGCGGTCATGTGTCTGTGTACAAAAGCACAAGTGTGTGTGTGTGTATCATTACGCGGCTGCCTGCTTTGTGTCTCAACGCTGCTCGGGCTATTCCATCTGCCGAGCAAACCTGAATGACCTAGTTGGGAGTGAAATGTGCCATAAAGGAGCGCTGATGGACGAGGGAGAACATGGTGCTAATGACACGGCTACATCCACACGCCGGCACTCTCGGCTAATGAAGGCCCCCATCGCTACGGAAACAGACACTCTTTTTGAAAAAGGAAAAAAAAAAAAGGAGCGCGACGATCATGCACGTCAGCGTGGGGAATCTTCAGACGACTTCCTGAAAGAGCGACTGACGCTCGCACCTCGTCGGTGGAACATCAAGGCGCTGGGAGATATAAACGGCTGGTGGAGCGGGAGTTCAGGAGAATGTCAGCTGGAGGAGATGGGACTGAAACAAAGTCAAATGGACTGAGATATTCAGGCCATTTTATTAATGTGTCTTCAAGTATCTGGGTTAGGCCTGTAATCATGGAATCTCTTTGTGGGGGGGGTCTCACTAAGATAATACAAAAATACACACTGTGCCAAAGTACGGTGGCTGACGAGGCCTGAGCTGCGCGAGTGATGTTAATGTGAGGGAAATTAAGACAGGAGATGTTTTCATTAGCAAAACCCTGGAGATGCTGCTATGCACACACACACCACACACACTCTAATGCACACATTCACTAGGGGCAGAAGATATATTATTTATAGCTTCAGCAGGTATTATACAGTATTAGTGAAATGTGAACAAGCAGTGAGTTCGAAAGAAGGAGAAGGACTCACAATAGATAGATGTAGATTTTGATGGATGTATGGATGGATGGATGAGGTAAATGGATGGTAAATGGGTTTACACTTACATATATAGAGCTTTTCTAGTCTCTAGGACCACTCAAGCTTTACGCACACACATTCGTACATTTGCTTGAAAGCTACTCATTCACACATACGATGACACATCGCAAGGGCGGTGGGTTCAATATCTTGCCCACGGACACTTCAACATGCAGCCAGGAATCGAACCACTGACCCTCTGGTTAGAGCCACCTGAGCCACAGCTGCCCAGGGGGGTCAGGGATGAAGGGGGTGGTGCTTGTGTGGGCCTGTGATGGTGCATTCAGGGGAAAATGTGGAATAAAAAAGAAGAGGAGGCAAAAAAAAAAGTCCTGTGAGTGTGTGTGCACCACAGGGCAGCAAATCTCAGGCCGTTCCAGCCATTAAGCACAAGGATCAACCGGTGAACTGTTCAGTATGTGCATGAACCACACACACACTGACACACACAAACACACACAGAAGAGTGTGTGCCTGGGCAGGTATGAAGACACACACAAGCACATGCACATCCCCGTGGTATTTCCTGCTCCTTTAAGACGAGAAAGAAGAAAACAACAAGGTTGTTTCCTTGGTTTTGCACCGCGAAGCATGAAAGCAACAAAACACCGACGACGATGACGATCCAAATCAGAGCAGAATGTAAGACTTGAAAATAAACCAGGAGAGGAATGTTGGCAGACGAAGGCTGTCTGAATAATTTTGTTTTGACTAAGACCCAAGTGTTTTGTTTATGTAAAAAAAAAAAAAGTATTTTAGGTTCTCAGGGTTCACTCTGTGAGAAAGAGCCGATCACTGTCATTCAATTATTGAGCAAAAAAGAAAAAGAAAAAAAAAACTTTTTTTGAGGGCGCTTCAAGGATTTTGAAGGCAACAGAAAACCCTGACATGGTCCATGAGATGAGTTGCTGTAACCGCTCTTCCATCTTCCAGCGAATACCGCCCCCGAAACTGCCTCGGTGGCTGCGGCGCTGACCCTGAACACAAGGCTGGAGAGCTGAAAAGAGCAGCTTTCCGCACGCCACAGTGTCATAATTCTAAAATTAATGCGAGAGTTTGTCTATTTTCAAACAGGGATTCTGATTAAATGGGCCCATAAAGGATGAAAAATGGCTTCTCAAAACAGTTTGCGTTCGCACAATTGCCCCCTGTAGGTAAATTAATTTCCTCCTCTGCACAGAAAGGAGCACAGCATGTGTGTTCCAAAAAAGAAAAGAAAGGCAGCGCGCCTCCTCCCTGAGCATCGCAGGCAGCAAACGGCTCTACAGTGGGAGGCTCGTTTAACACACGTGTGAGAATTTAAGCTGCATTGATCTTTGCGAACAACGCTGGAATACAGATGCTGATAGAAAACATGAAGCTTCTCGCCGACGTGAATCAATAGAGTGAAGACCGAGTCCTTTGGGAGCTGAATTAAAGTTTATCTCATATTACTGCCATTTGATTTCCGTGCCTGGCTTCCACGGCGTCGCCTTGTATTGAAAACATCTTTCATTATATCCTCGCGTAATCTGACAATTACAGCCATCGATAGGATTTCAGCGTTGTATTCAGACGAGGAGCTGCAATTAAAGTGAAATGAAATCTGAGCACATCTGTATTCATCCACAAGCCACAGGCACACACACATACACACACACACACACACACACGGATAACCGACAACTATTTATGCTAATGAGGCCATTAGTTAGGTAAATTAATGTATAATTAGCAGATACTTCTATGCCAACATACTTGTCTTCACAGAACATATGGATGGCATTAATGTGGATTCTATGTGTTAAAACAAAGGAGTTGAGAGAGTTTGGAGGAAATCAATTTCTCTTCATTAATATGCAAATTGGTGGTTGAACAGCAAATCTATCTACTCTCCAGGAAACACGCGGGGTGTGTGGCGCCTGGGCGTGGTGACGTGATGTCCTGCGTTACGTGCCAGGGTGAGGTGAGTGCAGGAAAGTACAAAGTTTCCACTGCTCGGCTGCGTCTTTTGTCTACTCACTTTTCGCCCTTTGGTCCAGAGACAAAGCGAAACGGCCCTCCCTCACTGTATCACCTCGTCGTCACCTGGACGATTTACGATCCCCTCGCCTCCGTTCATTTAGTGGTCTGATCTTCTTGTCATAAAGCATGTGTGAAGCCGGTGGTGGGACGAGGGTGGCAGCGAGATGCCAATTTACGAGGGTGGGCAGTGTAGACGGAACCGCTTTTACAGCTCTGTGATTTACGCCCAGCCCAGACACGGCATCAGTCACAGTTTTTTGTGTTTTTTTTCAGAGGGACGGTGTGTGTGGCTGCTCTGAGGCCTGCTTCGACCTTCACCTGTGAAAGTCCCCTCCCTTCCTCCTGCCTCTTTTCTTTAGGTAATTTGTGTTTGCGTCCGTGCCTCCGGGGCGTGTGGCTTGTATCATTTAGGCAAACAGCGCTGGTCTGTCCTGAGCCATTTAAGCGGTTTAATGGAAGGCACGGGCCGTAAAGGGGAAGGTCAAGTTAATTTGAATTCAGCAGAGGCCAGATTAACTTTTGAAGCCCTGTGAGGAGATGTCAAAAGGCTAAGAGTCTTCAATTTTATGTTTCACTGATCCGACGTGTGGACATGACCTGTTGAAGGAGTGTGAAGGGAAAGGAAGAAAGAGACACAAATGACTGAGTGTGACAAAAATAAGCACTTTCTCGACATTACATGAGCTTTGTTGCCATGGTCACAATAACAGCTAGGTGATTTACTCAGACTTTGTCTCTCTTAATACTGTACTTCCCTGCACTTTTCCCTTCGCTCCTGGTGTAATTACTACTATTAAAACTTAACTATGGCTCGTTATAACCTGCTGCATCAACGACCTTTGGGCTGTTTTTTTTTTTTACAGGAGAACAATGTCATTGACGAAGTTTGATTGTATCCTGTTTTACTTAATGATGAAATAAGTTGTAAAAAGTTCACCAGTGTTGCTTTTATTATTTCTAAAGTTGGCCTTCAGTCCTTATTAAAGGAGACATATTATGCCTCCTTTCCACAAATTTAAATAGCTCCCAGGTGTCTTAAAGACAAAATACGGATCAAACATCACAGCTCTTTTCATCCTCTCAAAACAGCCCTGTTCGGAACGGCTGGTTTCAGTGCCTGTCCCTTTAAATGCAAATGATACAGGTAGGGGTGGTATTATGCAAATTTGAATTCTAGTTACATCACTGGAAGACAACTGAGGGAACAGCTCATAAAACCACATGGATTTCAACCTAGAGAGCCTGCACATGACAGATTTATTTGTCAGTTCTCACATTTTGGGGGCCAGAAGGCAAGACAAACACCCAAATATGTGTCATGTTAAAGAGCCTTCAAAAAGTGATATTTCCATAATATGTCCCCTTTAAGGTTGAATAATGAAACTGGTATTTTGGTTTGATAAAAAGGACAGACTGAAGAGACGGTGGGTAAGATTTCCGACTCTGCCTTTCCATAAACTCTCTGTTTGGGGATAGGGCTCAGTAGGCATGTAATAAAAAGCTGGCGCCGACACAAAGGCTACACCTGTAGGCCTAACTTTCTGACTTTGTTCTGCACCACGCCTGAGAACATTTGGACGCGGCTACAGTTTCTACTGTTTCCAAATGCGGCAGCCGGCGTATTTCCACCTCCAGTGAAAAGACTTCTGTATCACACTTGGCAAAAGCGGCGAGTAAGACAGAGGTCACACAAGAGAAAATCAATCCACTTCCTCTAAAACACAGAAAGTGGCTTACCGTTTCACCCCCAGTGGGATACACAAATCCATCCCTCCTCATTCTGTTGTGCTCTCTCTAACATTCATCCTTCCTTTCTCTCACTTACAACCACCACTTTCTCTCTGAGCTTCTCCGCTTCTTCCTCCTTCCTCCTTCTCTTCTTCTCTCTGCCCTTCCTCCTCACATCTAAGAAAAATCTGCACCTGGGAGCGTTTTGAAAGCACCTCACTCCTGTGAAGTTCAAAAGAGAAATATGTACTTTCTCCTACGCTTGTTTCCGCCTCTTTCCTCCATGTCTTGGGGGAAGGGGGGTAGATACAGGTACGGGGGCTGCGAGGGCAGGATATCTCCTTTCTCATCATCCCTCCCTCCAGGATATAAATCAACATACGGGTGTGTGGGGCAGCAAAGCAACAGATTCTGGGCTAAATATAACTATAATAAAGAAACAAAAAAAAAAGACACAAAAAATAGCAGTAAGTGGCAGCTACGGGCGATTACGTTCTGCTGGGGAGAACATCCCATCTGATAATCACAGTTATGTAGACGAGGTGATTAGACAAAGCAGCGGTGCAGAAATGGGACATTATTAAAATGAGTTAAATTGCACAATTATAAAATACAAATTTCTCTGTATTTACTACTCTTTTAAAACTATATTGAATGGAAACGCAATGTGAACATCATCACGATACTGATACTCCTAAACAATTTCCAGACAACTCAAGACATGAAATATGATCAAAAATCTAATGAATGCAGAAGGCGTATCAGCGTTTTTGCGTGAATTTACCTCGAAAACAACTCTGTCTGGTAACGTTGTGTTATTATCTCATAGCGTGGTGAATGTGCAGGTCACAACATGTCCACCAGAGCGTTTTGGAGGTGTTGGATTGTGTATTTGATGAGTTTGATGAAGGAAACCAAGAAATCCCATTAGCCTCCGTAGTGTAGCTCTGAGCAGCTTGCGGCTCTGCTCCACCGTTCTAAAAACAGCTTGCACCGACAATTAAAGGTAACAAACCTACTGCTAAAACTAAATGTTGCCAAAATATTGAACTATCCCTTTAAGTTTTGGTTTTTCAATGAAGCAAATTATCAGGTAAAATATTCATGATACATTTTCCGGAGCATGGAATCACTCAAAGACCAAATATTGTAGAAAGTGTGAATTCTTTAACAAGTTAGCACTGGACATTTTCATGCTGAATCTAAAAAGAGTTTATTGTTCAGCTGGGGTCAAAGTTTTGACATCAACTGGACATTTTAGTGGAGTAAAAACAGAGATTCTTCTTCTCAATTTTAATTGAGGCTAGGAAGCACAAAGGCCACTGTTACAGAAGAGCAAACTCTCTGGAAATATCCACTCAAGAGCTGTGACAAAGTGCTTTTATTCGGCTGAAATCACCTTCACACACACACAAAGAAAGACGAACCCTCGCACACACACACACACAGGCGATCATATTAGAAGTCACCCACCCAGTCAAGCGTCACCCAGCCTGGGCTGTGCACTCACACTGTGATGTGCAGCGGGGTGAGCTGAGGACAGACTGCAACTGATACTGAAAACACATCTGAGGCAGATACATGCTCTTTCACTCCATGACCTTTGGAGTGAAAAAGAGAGAAGTCATGTTTTCCTCCAACTGTCAAATGGATATTTGATTTTGACAAGATTTCTGTTGGAGTTTGCTGCAGTGCTGTATCGCTTCGCACTTTCCAGACGACTATATCGGCTTTTCCCCCCCCATTCTTTGTTGAGGAAGTTTTCTGTGTATATATTCTCACCCAGTTCTGCTTGTGTTTCTCCAAAAACAGAGCTGCATGTAAAATGCATCACGGCCCGTGGGGGGCTGGAGAATTCCGCCCAAAGATAAAAATAATAAATAAAAAAACCTACAGTATACTAGAGACTGAAGAGCAGATTTAGGACATGCAGATTGACATGCAGGCTGATGCAAATTGAGTGGCGCCTCAGATTTGCGTGTGATTTGCCAAGGCAGCAGCTAATTACACAATAAACAGTGTGACTGCCTTCTCGCTGCATCGGGCGACTGAGGAGATGCTTGTGAGATGCATCTCAATGGCGGGATTTGCCCGAGTTCATCAAGCTTAAAACCCAGACCGAGGGTTAGTGATGCAAAAGGTACGTGATTCCCAGAAGAATCAATTCACTCGACACAAAAAAACTAATTTGCCTTTTTATGTCAATGGATTCAGTGTAACATTGTTATGTATTAGCTGATTTCTTATTGAGGGGAGAGGGTTGTAGTGTTCTGTTTTCCCCAAACCAATCAGCAGGAAGTTATGTATCTCTCTCACTAACGTCCTTCAGTTGACACGTCAACATGTCATGCCACGACCATCGAATGAACCAATGCATCTTAAAAGTGGGGGAAAACAATGTAATTGCAATGTCAAAGAAGTTCCATTAGTTCATTGCACTGTGCACTGAGTTGTTTTTCTGCATCTCTAAAAGAAGTCAAGAAGATTTCAAATATGAATACAACCATTGACATTTCTTGTGCTGGAGACTCCTTCTTTCTGGAGCCATTAGCTTTCTCCCTGTTTTATTGAGTCGGACTCTCTGAGTACAAACAAGTTCTGGGGAGAAAGCTTAAAAATGTGGAGCAAAGAAAAGAAAAGAAAAAAAGAAAAGCAAAGAAGCAAACGCATAAAAAATACAACACATCTGTAGTTCGTTCTCTCAGCTTTCATATTGGAGTGAAAAACAAAACTGAACGGGAAGGAATGAACAAAAAGAGTGGAGAGAAAAAAATAAAGCTCTAAAGGTGCAGGGGAAAGAAAATACAAACATGTTTCCGTCCTCTCTGGCAGGCAGACCCCTCGGTCTCTTTATGTTTCCCTCTCTTCCTCTCACTACAACCCACTGACGAAAAGTCATCCAACCCCTCAGAGCATTGGGCCGCACCAAAAAAAAAAGAAAGAAAAAAAAAGAAAGGGGGATAAAAAACACTCATTTTTGATGGCTGCTTCAAAGACCATTACTGGCAGCTTTGAAAAGTTACCAGAGGGTGGAAGTTCTTTCTAGTGTCGAAGAGCGGAGTGGAGGGGTTGTAAAGGGGTGAAGCAGCCAACCTCCTCTTCTTCGTCTGCTACCTCTTCGCCGTCGTTTTCCTCTCCTTTTTTCCCCCAGACTTCCATGTTCCTCCTTCTTGTTTCTGGGGCTCAGATGGAATACTAAGTAAACAAGATCAAGGCAGGGCAGTGGTACCCAGGGACTAACAGAGGCCCCAGCCACTGTCTGAGAGGAACACTTAAGCCCACAGAAAGACAAAGTGATGTTTTGGAAAGAGGGCGGCCCCAATCAGCTATGCCGCTGCACACAGCCCGCAGCAGCAAAACAATACACAGAGATAAAGTGAGCAACATGTTTGTCCATGGTGGGGCATTTCTGAGGATGAGATTGGGAATGCATGCCACCATAGTGGGACTGCGGCTCTCTGTTGAGGGCCATCTGGGCCGTTAGCAGTTACACGCCTGGTTTTATGGTCTGAGCTAGGTCCCCTTGTTCCAATTAAGAGAACGTGTAATGCCACATGATTGTTTAGACAATAGATTCCCCAGGAACTTCCCCAGGCCGGTGGGGAAGAGCCTTTCTGGGTTTAAAAAAGCAGAAATCCAGGCCCATAAAGGAAGTGTTCCTCCAACTTGGAGCGGTGGAAGCTGACCTCAACACCTTTACCAACCAACACTTAGTGATGATGAACCAGATATTATCATCCAACACTGACCATCAAAGTCATGAACATCTAAGCCTGGGCAGCAATTAAGTTGAGTATCAAAGACATGTGCCAGAGCTCGCCTCCATCCCAAGTGGTAGCCCCCTCCTTGTTAGCAGAAAACCCAATTACCGACCAAGCTGAATACATAAAATGAAACTTGGTTCTATATTTGTGCCTTCTGTGTACGCTGCCATTTCCCTGCCATCTGTTTGGCAGACTTTAAAAGTGCCCGCAAGTCATGTCCAAATAATAACCTTTCGCTGGGGGCCCTGACCAGTAAACATTGTTCTCTCTCTGTAAAGTGTTACGCCGGGCAGGCTCGCCGGACCCCGTTGCCCACAGCCCAAGCCTGGCACGGCTGGGGCCGACGGCCTGGCCTGGCAAAGCCACACTGTAGGGATGACTGGACCCACCTGTCAACACAGTGGGGGATTAGTGGACATATCAATCCGTGGCTGCACAGATCCCCTCACCTGCTTCACAGATCTTTCGTTTTTCCTACCTTTACCTTCCAACCATCTGCTCTCTGTTGCGCCATCCTTTCCCCTGCGCCTGCCAGCCTTCTCTTTCTCTGATCTGTCCAGCCTTGCTCGCCCATTGTGTTCCCAGAATGAGATATGCTTAATAGACGGACATTTATTTCACCGGTGCAGGCTTTTTGTATTACCCAGCTAGAGAAATAAAGTCCTGTTCTCCCTTGCATTCAAATACAACTGACCTGACACCTCACTGGGTATTGATTAGCCGCTGAATATGGTGTGTTTGGCGAGCTATCCATCCAAACACAAGAGTTCTCCGTGCTGAGGAGGCGACTCATCCAAACTTTGGAGCAAAAGCATGAATTCATCTCCAGATGGAAAATTAAAAACTGCTCTCACCAAGAACGACTGAATCTCTTCACGATCTCACTCATTAACTGGCAGAGAGGAAGAACTTCAGACGCTAAGTAGTTACTAAAATATTACTCAAGCAAAACATGCATACACACTTAATTTGATGGGTTCTGAAATCTTCAAAATACAAGCAATTTCCTGTGACCTTTGGGACGACAGGCAAAGTTTCCTCGCACATTTATAATGCAGTAAAATAAATATAGTCATATTCTATCCTTGAATCAAGTGGGTTTTTTGAAATGTGCAGACTTGGAGTTTGAATGAGCCTGACCTGCTGAACAGTGGTGGTGAAAGAGGACAGAGAGAAGGAGCAGGGTAGTGATTACCATGGAAAGGAGGGGAATGAGACGGAGGGGAAATAAGAGGAAGAAAGTGACAAGGAGGGGGAGGTGAGGAGGGATGGGGGGGGTACGGTGTGTTCTGCCAAGTGTGTAAAGACCACCCTTCTCAGCGGTGTAGTCCCTGACCTTGAGAGGACAAATAGGGTGGCGGGTGGGGTTGGCGGGGGGACACAGTATATCATGAGAGCATGTCATAATCCCTCTCCACACACACACACATAGATCTTTTATAGCACATGGACTAATAACGACGTGAGAGGTTCAATACCCTGCAGCATCTGTCACCTTCTCACGTTGCTACATACAGTACAGTGCGCAGTGTTTCTTGTTGCATCATGAAAGACTCGCTTGCAATATATCTTAGAAGTATCGTCATTGCGATGTTACATTACATACAGTCGTCACATTGCAGGATGAGCACCTTCAAGAGGGAAAATGATTGTGCATGCATTGTTGTCATGCTGGATGATGCTCCTTATAGAGTAACGCTGCACCACTGGGTTCAAGTAGAGGCTGCAGACACGGGGGTCACTCTGAAGGCTGGTGCGTCAATATGTAGAGGAGTGATGTGTGACCTTTTGAGCTGATCGGAGGTCAGATTGGTTGCTGCATTCCTGATCCGGACACAGAAAGGCCCGCCGCTGCAGTAGCCGAGACGAGAGATAATCATGACCTGGGCCAGGACCTGAGTCAGGTGAGGGCTGATTTAATAGATCAGATAATAGTGTTTTCAGAAGGGCGCCCTCGTCTCTACAGGAATGTCAGAGTTGGGCTCCTGGTCTATGATGTGAAACTAAACAGCTGCACGCTGCTATTTAAGTGCTATAGAGAGTTAATTAAATGTAAGACCTCGACAGTGACACACACACCGATGCAGTGCAACAGAAAAAGATTAGTCGCAGAGCATGAAGCCAGAAGCCGAGTGACACAGATGTATTATTTGGCAAAGGGGAGCACACTGACAGGCAGATGAAGAGGAGTTACAGCGCTCCTTCATCTCTCTGGACACTTCACCCACTTTCAACGCATTGTTTACACAAAACCTGTCTGCTCGACTCCGTCAGCGCAGGGGAAGGAGTTGTTGGAAGAGCATGTGAGGATGAGGATTTATGAAATTATACAAGCGTTTATGAGCTTGTAAGCCTGTCACTGCATTTTGCTTTACACGTGCAATAACTGTGGAACAGTTTCACTCCAAACGGAGACACTTTATCTGAATCTATCGTCTGAAATCAAATAAATATAAAAACATCTTGTCTTACAAAATGACAGGATCTGGATTTACACGGTGTCTGTCAAACTAATACCACCAGGGGGGAAAAGTCAACACCTGCAGGGCCAAGTGCCTTGAAATCACAATTCCATTTATTACGGTTCTGTCCTTACCTTGGGTGTAATGACTCCCCCGTTTGGGGTTGTCGAGAAGCTCTTCGCTTTATTAGATGTCTGGCTTGTTACATTTTTTTTATTTGAATTCCTATGAAACCCCTTTCAGACCAAGAAACAACTTCATAACTTGAAAACTGCATTTTTACAGCACCACCGCTCGATGACTCTTAGACTTTATTCTTTTACATCTTTTCATGGAGGTTTAATTAACTGAACGAGGGCTCGGTGTCCTCTGGATGATATCACCCGGAGGAAACATTTCACACTCAAAGGCCTAGAATGTCTCTTTAACTGCATCCATCTATCCATCTATCTATTGAAATCTGTATGCAGGCGCGCAAGCTAATGCTACATGCACTCATGCACACACATGTGCCTTAAGGCTGAAGGTGTGTGTATTAGCTTTTCATTATAATAAGTAATGGGAGTGGTTCCCCACCCTCAAAATGCCATTAGGCCCTGCTTACTCCCCTCTGCCTCCTCCCTCTCTCCCCTCTTTGCCCTTCCCGATCCGAAGCCAAGCACTGTGATTAGCTTTATGGAGCGAGGGCTGAAGGCAGAGAGGAAAACGCTACAAATGATATTACTTTGAGCCTGAATAAGCATAAGACACATGGCATTATCATCACGCCCGACAGAGATGCTAGGGAGCCTATCAAACGCTGGGATCTGCATTGTAAAAACCCCCCTCGTGCGATTGGTTGAGCCCTCCGCAGGGGCCGCGGCTGTCTCAAGCCCTGCTGGGAAATTTACTGATCGGAGGACACAGTGAATAAGGCTCCTTCAGTGACAGCGTCAGCAGGTTGGGTGAGCTGGGTGAGCTCCTGCAGGTTTGACACGGAAACGCAGATGAAGTCGATTAAGGACGTGATGGGAAACAGGAGATGTGTGAAACTTTATGAGCAGAGCAAAAAGTTTGTTAATCCTGCACTGATCATAGTTTCTACTCTAGTGAGGCCTTCATCTGGGCACGTAAAAGGTAAAAAGGGTTAAAAAAAAACCTGCATGTGACTTCCCCCAGTGGTCACATAGTGTATTGCAACAACAGAAAAATACTGTACAGTGTACATCCCAAAACGCATGGTGTTATAATATAAAAATGTGTTTTCCTCCCGTGAACACACATCCCATCAACCTCTCTGGTGCATTCCCACTTAATTCTCACTCAATTTATCACAGCAGGTGTACACACACACACACGCATGGTGTTGTATTTGCATTAGTGTGCATTTGTGTTCCTCGATGTGTTTGCATGTTAAAGATTATGCCCATGTTTGTTTTAGCAATGCTTTTCATGAGTCATTGATATGTACGCACATTCTTTTCTGCACTTGTGTGTTTAATCCACAGTGTGTGTGTGTGTGTGTGCGTCTTTAATCCCTTGCACAGTGATATGGGCAGCATGTGTGTCCGCGCATGTAAACATCCTGGCGCGTAAACGCCCTAATCTGTTCCCCTTCCCCGGTAATTACACTGACTAACGAGCAAAGCATGGGGACACAAAGCACAGAGAGGGAGAGAAGGACGGAGGGAGGACAAGAGAGGGAGAGATGGAGACAAGAGGAGAAGACACGAGGCAGATGGTGAAAGAAAAGTTTGTATCTGAGCACTGTGTCTTTCTAGAATATGCGTAGTAATGGAGTGCTGTGTGAGTGCATTTGTGTATGTGTAAACATATTATATATGTCCATACAGTGTGTGTTAGTGTGTGTGTGTGTGATGTCAGGGCCAGATGCCTACATCTAACAGCCCATCTGTGAAGAGAGTCCTGCCAGACCACTAATCAGGCAATCCATCACCTCTCTACCTGCCACTGGCCATTACTTGTGAGCCACTCACACATACACACACACACACATACACACACATCTGTCACTGCCACAAACGGAGGTCTATCTCACGAACCCCCCCTCCTCCTCCACATGTGTGTATTTGCAGGAGGAAGGTCTCCAAAGTTGATGATAAACAAACTAATTAGCACAAAAATGAGCAGTTTGCTCTTTGCACATCGAGGTCAAACACACACACAGTCATGAACATATGCTCATGCACAGAAGTGTCATTATGCACGTTCATATAACCAACCACTCACACATGCACATGCCTGCAGCACACGCGCAATTTCAATTACATGAATAATGAACACTGAAAAATAAAGTTGCAAAGTTGTAGCTCATATAGAAATGGAGACACAGTTTGATCCCTGCCTGCACCTCCCTCCGTTTGTTTCCTCTGAGGCTCTTCACTTCAACTAAAGGGGCAAATGCCTCACAAAAAAAAGTCCTCTTCATTTTTCCTACTTTGTATGCTGAGCATGTCTCAAAAACTCCATGTTTTTCCTCCAATAATAGCTAAATACGCTAATTCTTTGCCTGGAGCTGTCAGCTGCCGCTCTCCACAAAGGAACAGCCTACGAATGTTTCCAAACTAGCAGCAGGTGTTGTTTTTCTAAAGGAACCTCCTCTGACTTTAAATATGATGTTAATTAGTACATTTCAGTCACAGTTTTTTTTTAAAACTAGATTAAGGTGAGAGTTTTGGGAGATTGTGAGCATCTGTTCAACTGGAAGTCTCTTTGACCAACAGTTGCTCAACACAGCCAACTCAGTGAAAACATCCCTTCTTATAAAAACAACCTGTGAAGCTAAATAAGAGGAATTAAATCTGATGTTGATCTGATCTTAGTGCTTCTGTTATTTCCTGAATCACCAGGTATTATCTGTATCTGTCCGTTTCTGTCTCTCTGGGAGACTGCGACAGTCTTGGTAGCAAAGGGAATTGGGAATGTGTAATGAGCTCCTCAGCCATATTACCACACACACATACATGCAGATGGAAAAATCCACCTGTGTGTGTGTGTGTATGTGTTAGCCTGCGGCGACAACTGCATGATACGCCGTCTGATCGCTGCCATAGAGGCAGGAGGGATTTCATCTGGCTCTGAATGAAACAATGCTCAAACTAAAGGCAGTAGTAGGATGCCAGAACGCACACACGCACACACACAATCACACAAACACACACAGAGAACTAAAATAACGAAAAGCTAGTGAAATTGTAAATGCTGCTGGTGCATCCACACACACACACTCAGCCTGTAAAACTGTAAAATCTGAAAACTTTGCCAAGTCTGCACAAGCCAAACGCACACTGCATCAACACAACTATACATCTAATACAGTGCACGTGCATGTGATTGATGTCCCGCCCCCTCAAGGCTAAATAAACATTACACCTGGCTGCTGACTCTCACTAACAACGCCAGCCTCCCACCGAGTTCATTTGTGTGACGTAAACAGTTAAATCAATTCACACGCTCATTTACTGCAGCGCAAAGCTCAACCAGGAACGACACCGAGCCCAACACAACCAATCACTGTCAGTCAGAGTGAGCACGCCGGCTCCGTGGAAACGGTCCGGTTGGCAGGTGAGTGGGACTCGGCCAGAGAGGATGAGGAGGCTGACATGATGGGGAGAGAGCAGAGGTGAATGTAAAGATGATACTTCATCTATTGATCGAGGAGCAATAACTACTAAATTGATCTGAGGTCATATTGCCCAGCCACAGACTGGAGACCTCTCTTAGCCAATCAGCTTCCAGGAGAGATGTGGTATAAAGTCTGCAGGGGTCCTGACAACAGGTGTTTATTTCTCTCTCCCTCCCTCTCTCTGTGTGTGTGTAGTGGTCGGGGCATTAAGCTGCTACCCTGCGGCGCTGCACTGATGTGGAGGTGTAGCGAAGCACACCACCTACGGGTGCCACGTCCCCCAACAGACCTTCACTCTTACACACACACACATGCAATAGGCTACACACACACACACACACATACAGTACAAACAAAATCAGGGCAACATATTGAGACGGTGTGCATCCAAAAGCAAGGGTCCAAAGCAATAACTTTGCATAACATAGCCTACATCATTTCTGGTGGAGCAGTGGATTTGTAATATACATATCCACAGAGTGTGTGTGTACTGTATGTATGTGTGTGTGTGTGTGTGTGTGTGTGTGTGTGTGTGTGTGTGTGTGTGTGTGTGTGTGTGTGTGTGTGTGTGTGTGTGTGTGTGTGTGTGTGTGTGTGTGTGTGTGTGTGTGTGTGTGTGTGTGTGTGTGTGTGTGTGTGTGTGTGTGTGTGTGTGTGTGTGTGTGTGTGTGTGTGTGTGTGTCAGGGACAACCAGGGAACCAAGAGGAGACATAGCATTCATTGCCATCTGTTTTCCAGGCCGACAATTAGGACAGTCTGAGCAGCAGAAGCCAAGTTTGCCCTAATGCAATATTCCGTCTGACACACACACACACACACACACACACACACACACACACACACACACACACACACACACACACACATACGCAAAGACAGACACACAAAGCCGGATACACATCTCCTCCCCTGTGTGGTGGCTGTCGATCGATGGCCGTGCCTTGTCTGCCACTCTCTTGCTCTCAGTGCGGACTGTAAATCACATAGATAAGCCAAGACCTATAAAGCACGGGACCTGAAGGCCTCTTGAGCGCACACTCACACACACAGTCACACACACAGTTACACACATGCACACAAAATGGATGGGTTGCCAAAAGGAGCCAGGGCAGTGAGGGAGCTCAGGAAAAAAAAGACACCTGCAGCATTAATCTTAACACTGCAAAAACTACGACGCACACACATGCATGCAGCAACTGTTAATATGATTTAATGAGAATAAAATCCCAATAAGGGTTAAATATTTAATGCTGAGCAACAACACAGGAAACATAGCAACAGGGCAGAAACTGTCACTAACATAATTACACTTATTGTATTAGCTGCAGCAAGACAGATGCTGTAAATGAGTTCAATTGAAAGTTTCTGGCACATTGACTGCCTGGAGCACCTGTATGGCTACCACACACACACACACGGACATGTCAGGAAGTTCAATCCTGCTGTGTGGCCTTTCTTTTCAGCTTCCATCTGTATGTATCATTAACTACGACAACATTTCAGTTTTAAGGTTTTCTTTTGGTGAGACCTCAGGATCTGGCAGCAAGGCGGCTGCTAAAAGCGGAGCAGGGCAAGAAGACGGAGGGTAAACTCCAACTTCCATTCACTTTGTGTTAAATGTAAAAGTCAGACTCAAAGTCAAACACAGAACCCGGCGCATGCAGCTGCAGCAGTAAAGGTTCGGTCAGAGTTCCTCCACTTCAAAAAAAGTTTGCAAATTATACCTCTGGGTTTGATGTTGGCCTGCTGAACTCTCTGAGGTTGTTCTTTTTTCTCGATGATCTGGGATAGGCCTCTTAGTCCCAATTAAAGGGAATAAACATCAGTGCCCAGCTGCATTAATGTGGCTGAATGGGATCAAATTCCCTGAAGCTGGGCTTCACAATTTGGTAAAAAGCAGTCATGGTCATGAGGTCGAGTAAAAATGATGTGATAATCAACAAGAAGGAAGGTTAACTTTCAAAATAAAACTTTAATTTAAGAGTAGCAGCCTCTGGAAGAACTCTTTTCATTCTTTGTCTTATTCCAGAACTACTGCTTTGTAATGCATCACCTTCCTGTTCCTTAACTGGCTCTTTTATACTGAAAGCTGATATTCAGCAGGAGAAAGTCAGTAAACATCAATATACTGAGGGACATTTCTTTTATATAGTCTATACTCAACATCACAGACACCTGCTTGAGTTAAAGTCGGCACTGAAAGTTGAAGACAGCCCCCAAACATGAGCTACTCCGTTCAAATGAACTGCATTTAGTGCAAAGTCATGAGTACTGAGGTGACCGGGCCTTAAGCTGTTAAGACGGGTGTATTTAGTTGGAGCCTCCTTATAACTTCTTATAAGGTGACACAGATGAAAGAGGAGAAGTTAGGGAATGACTGTAAATGAAGGAAGAAAGAGAAGCATGATTAGAATAAATTGGAACGAGGGATTGCATATGAAAAGGGGAAGATTAAAGAAACAAGCTCCAGGAGAAGAAAAAAAAAAGAAGTTGCTGGCAAGGGAGGCCAAAAGGAGAGGGAGGGGTGGATGGATGGATGGAGAGTGTAAAGGACAGGGAGGAGAGATCAGCCCGGGCTCGCCTGTAGTTTCAGCAGTAGGAGCAGCTTGTGCGGCAGCAGGACGACTGTCACCGCTGCTTGCCAACCGCGGCCACGCTGGCGCAGAAAGGCGTCCACCTGCCACTCAAAGCCGTTTGTTTTAAGTCACTTCCAGGCGGATGGTTATCGCTGCTTGAGGCGGAGAGAGCGGGAGGAGATGGGCCCGTATGGCGCCGCCGCCTATAGATGAGGATGTTGTTCAACAATTGGTCCCATCATCTTTTTGCATTAATCAACGTAAACCACCAAGTGGGGGGATCAACAGGTACAGGACAAACCTACAGTGGTGCGACGGATCAGGCTCACAGGTGGGCTCTGGCTGGGATGTAAAAATGTTTCTATGTGCAGTATATTTGCAATTAACACAAAATTCTGTCCATGATGATATGATATGCACCCTGAGGGGGGAAAAAAGGCGGTAATGAGACAACCTGACATCCGCCGCTGCTGTATCTACCTGCCGAACAAGTCGGTGACCAGAGAACAACGTCTTCCAACAGCTACAACACGAGTCACAATAATTAGCCTGTCGGAGAGCAGAGTGGGAGTGGAGCCTGCCTGGCTGTTAGCACACAAACAACAGTCGACAGCTCTGTGCGTGTGTTCCTATGGATGTAAGTGTGTGTGTCTGTGTGTGTCTGAACAGCGAGGGGCACCATTCTCACAGCCTGTTCTGACCGCCCAACCATCTGCGGGCATGCCGGGTGCCCGCCTGTTGGCCCTCCGGTGCCAGGCACTTTGACGTGGTTGCATGGTAACAGGTCTGAGAGGGCGGCTGGAAGCCACCGAGTGTGTGTGTGTGTGTGTGTGTGTGTGTGTGTGTGTGTGTGTGTGTGTGTGTGTGTGTGGAGTGTGTGTGTGTGTGTGGTGAGGGGGGGCTCAGTAATAAAAACACTTTTAAATTACATTTAACACTTAACATTTGACATGGGGAGGTACACAAGGTGACTTTGGACCCACCAGTTATCGCATTAGCTACAGTAACTGCAAAATAGCTAGTTTGCTTGAATCCAGCAGGCAGTCCACAGAAGCACTTTGCATTGTGAAGGTCTGAACTGCATCGTTTTGCATTAGACGTTGTGCACATGAGGATCGAAGCTCCGTGTTTGGCAAACAGTTCAATTACCTAGCAGCTGCAGAGCTGGAGATGCGTGGAGCGAGCTAACTCACTACGTACACACGGATCATTACTGAATTTAATTAACACTTAGAAGTCACTCTTTTATTTGATACTCTATGGTCTATTCATTCATGTTGGAAGAAAAAAAAAATCTGATTCTATTCAAATGTGGGTAATTAAATGAAATATCTGCAGCATCATTTTGAGATAAATAAAGGATAAAAGCATGAATGCCTCTTCATTCTTCAAGGTGCAGTGGACAGAACAATGATCTGACTCATGTTATCAGACTATTTACTTACTAATACTGTATGAATGCACTAGTTTGAGAGGATGTAACCAATACACCAAAGACCAGCGCTGTCATTTTTGTCTCCTCTGACAAAAATTCTCCCTGGATCATAATAAATAGCTTTTTATTCCGTTCCATTCATTCACATCACTTCAATTTTCGAATGTCAGAGTGAATCAGCCTTTCACAGGGACTCCACATCTCTGCAGTGCATATGAGTTTGTAATTCAGTTCGGGCTAAATCAGACGTGAATGGTATTAGCTTAGAGGAGATAAGGCGAAAACTAGTCTTGTGCAGTGAACAAGCAGGAACACAATTTCTCTTTCCGTTCACAAATAAAATGAACCCCCCTCTACCACACACACACACACACACACACACACATCCCCAACCCCCCCACTAAAAATCTCTCTACCTCACCGGCTGTATCACACATACGCACATTAAGACACGCGCGTGCAGGCAGTCGGCTAAAAATAAAATAAGATAGTGAAAGAGTGGCTCAATCATCCGTGCCTCAATTTTACTCAGCGGCGCCACAGGAAAATTAATTGCACTAATTGAGTAACAGAGTTCATCAAACTGGTATTCTCATTTTCCACATTCATTAGGCACTCTCTTTGTGAGAGCATCCCCGAGGTGACGCTGTGCGCTCGGCAGATGAGGAGAGAGGAAAGTCGACAACACTGCCAGTGGGACCAAACTCACAGGCATTAGCAGCTCAAACACTGACAACTCCACTTTTTTTCCCCTTTTCACTGCCTTTGAAAGCTCTGTGGCCAAAATCTGCACATCAATATTTTCTTCTTTTTTTTGCCTTTTCTGCTATTTTAAAGTATAGCTGGCAAATCAGTATAAGTTCAGCTAATAAAAGGACTGTGATGGTGTTTGGAGCAGATGTAACAACACTGACAAGGAGTTGTGAAACAGATAAATAAGGGTTTCCCCCACTTGCGAAGTGCTCGCACGCCGTCGGCTGCAGCCGCCATCTGTATAGAGGAGCGTCGTCATCTTCTTACTGCTCTGATGCTGCCAAAATGCAGTTTTATTTAATAAACTGGAGCGAATCGAACATTTCAGGCCTCGCAGAGAGCTTCCATGACTAAGTGGCACCAACCGCAGCGAGCAGACTCCCCTTCACCTCGCAGGATGACGTCTGGCTTTTGTGCAGCTCCGGAGAGGAGATTTGGGATGTGCATGACTCAACAACCTTCAAGATCACCTAAAGGCGTTTCATTGCTCTATTTGGTTGCCAAGAAAGCCTCTTCACACGAATGTTAAGCACAGGTTTAGCAGAGTATAGTATGCTATAGGGACATGCAGGACTCCTTCAAATTAAAAGCATTGGTATTGGGGATTGAAATCAATGAATTCCAATGTATTTGCTGCAAACCGGTGGATTGTGGTTCAGCTTTTTTTTATGACAGAAAAAGTTGAGCAATTTCAAACCTTGAAATTGACTTTATAGAGAATGGATAGAGCCTGACAGCCCAAAATGATGTCATTACTGCTCTCTAGTTTGTTCTTTTATACGACCCCGCATTGCCAGTAGCAACAATCCTCTTAAAATGCAAACAGTGGAAGCCTCTACATGACCTGTCAGTCATCCAGCACATGCTAACATCCTTTACACTGGCTCATGTCTTGATTTGTATGATAATCAGTCGAGGTCTTGAATGCCAGCCGCCACTTATTCAGATTCAACACAACCATGAATTAAAGGTGCTGCCCGTAGCGCCTGCACTCGATACTATCCTTGAGCTTCTCTGCAGCCAACACACTTGATTGGTTCTGCACACTAGCATTAGTCAGGCAGAGACTGAAATCAATGTGAACGCCGCTCAAGCATATGGAATAACCTCAATGCACGCATACATTTATAGTGTACCGGGTCAGTGTGTATGTGTGTGTGTGTGTGTGTGAGATGCAGGTGAGGTGAAGAGGGGAGAGAGTGTGTGTGTGTGAGGAGTTTGAGGGAATAAGAGACAGACTGAGACGGTGTTAGAGGCAGAGACAGACAGAGAGTCCAGAGGGAGCAGAGAGAGTAACAGCTCCTCACTGCTGGTCTGGTCCGACCTTATGTGGAGGATCTGAACTGGAAGAAACAACTTTCTCACATCAAGTGCACACAAAGCTGCCTGCCCCTGTCATTCATCCTCCGTGCATGTGTGTGTGTCCCTGGCTGCAGGGTCTGCTGTGTAGTAGATGTCTGAAATATCAGTGTCTGTGTGTGTGCGTACCTGCACCTTTCTCTTTCAGTATCATGTGTAAATGCTTAAAATGTGTGTGTCTGTGCATGTGTGAGTGTGTGTGAGTCCACCTATCTTCTGCTGCCAATTATAAGAGGTTTCAGCCACTCTGCCTTCCTCTAACATCCGTCCTCCCTATGGGAAGATGGACTGATGACACAATCGAGTCCGCCGCGAGACGCTGCGTCTCACTGCACCTCGTGTCACCTGTCACTCAAATGAGCAGCGGCTGGCAGTGCTGGACACCCCCCCCCACCCCCCACACCTCTACCTCCCTCCATAGGATCTGTCAAGCCCAAGTAGGGTCAGAGAGGGTTTCCGATGGGCTGTTGGACTTCTCTGGCTAATTGCTTTGAGGCCAGAGCCGGGCGCAGGAGGACTGTAGCAGTGACTGAGCAGGAAGGTCATCGGGGTTAGAGCCACAGCAAGAAGACAGGAGCCTACACCGGAGTCCACGGCGGCTGAATGAGGACGGTGGAGCTTTGAAAGAAAAACCTCTAATGCATGTCACAGCCCTCTCTGATCCCATGTCTCCTGCTGCTGTCAATAAAGGCTGAAAATACCTAAATCATTTGCATGTAAATTCCTTGTTAATCAATCAACTATAGTTCTGAATCTGTTCTCAAAGGGATAGTTCAGGGGTGAACCATCCCTTTAATAAGGGGCCGCTCCCCTTCTTAGTACTGCTCCGCCGTACTAAAAATAGCTTGCACCGACAATTAAGGATAACTAACCTACTCCTAAAACTATAGGGATTATTTTGCCACAATGTTGAACTACCCCTTTAAAACAGTGAGGTATTGGTGAGTTTCTTGGAGCACAGGCATGGCCACATTTCCATGTGAGGAAACCCCCGGGGGAATATTTCCTCTGTTCATCTTTACATGTCTCCCTCCCTCTGTACTGTAACCCCCCCCCCCCCCTCCTCCCTCCTTCTCCCCCTGTAAGTCGAGTGGAATAATCACCTGTTATGCTCCCTGACAAAACACCAAAGCTGGTGTGAAGCCAACATGAAGAGTGAGCCACCAGAGTGTGAAATCTATCTATCAACCAATCTCATGCGCTCGCTGAGAGCGCTCTGCTTGACACAGTTTGCCACGCCATTTATCCAGCCTCTGTGAACTTGTATCATGCCAATGGCAAAGTACACGCATTAAAATACCCACATGCGCGCATGCAGTGACACAAAATCCTTTCTGTTAGTAATCTGCAATAAATGACGCTCTGAGTGTGCCGTTAGAGAAACGCAGTATAATTACTGCTGGTGAAAACATTTTTTCATGCTCATGAGTTCTTTAATCATGCTTGTAGATGATTATATTAATATTAAGAAACATTGTGCGCACTGGAAGAACTAGTTCTTTTATATCCAAACTGAAATATCTCATTACTAAAGTGTCTAAGAACTGGACCAGGAAGTATTTGGCATGTTAAATTTATTATTATTCAATCTTTTTTTTAATCAAAATTGATTACTTTTTGGAAGTATACAAATACAAATGTAAGTCCAGAGTAATCATCTTTCTATTATTAATTCCATAGCCACAAAGTGTGTGTCTTCCTGCACTATACTGTTCTTAAATGTTTCTAAATAGAAACAGTATGGTGGCCCTGCAGAAAAACACTCTTGTCAGTTTTTCTTCTTTTTTTTACACACTCAAAGAGAAGCAAGAAAAGACAGAAAACTTCAAGCACTGTATGGTTGCATGCCACAGTGGAGCAACTCTCTTAAATGACTGCCTGCCGACCATAAAGCAGCACTTTCAGTCCCTGCACTGTGCTTCAGGTATTGGACATTCATGGCCCTGCTGTGTCTCCGCACAAGGACGCGATCTGACTGCTTGGTAATCCTCCAGTGAATTATATGGAGAGTGCAAATCATGTGGTGCGCGGCAAATGCCTGCACTAAATATTTACAAAAGCCCCATAACTGATCTGAATGAGCCTTTTGAGAGTGACTTGGGAGGTAACACAATGGGAGAGGAGTGACCTTGCACAAGGGAGAGAGGCCGGGAGAGAAAGGCAGCGATTATGTGGCGCGTGAATGCCTCGGCTGTTGGTGAGCAGAGGAGGCTAAGACAGAGGGAGGGGAGGGGGGGAGAGAAAAGAGGCAGATCGTCACTTTGCAGTTTGCCACAGGGAGAGATGGAAGGAAGGAGGAGTGTGTGTGGGGGGGGGAAGGGAGCAAGGTCAGCCATGGAAGGTAGGCAGCATTCCCCCATTCCCTCCTCCACCGGTCTCCCTGGAACTGGAAATGTGAAGTTACTGCACAAACACGGCCCAAAGCCACTGGGCCGTCACTCACACTCATTGGTCCACAGCCAAGCATTTTAACTAGTGATACACACGCTCGCATATAGAGAGGCACTGCTTCCTGGCACTTTAGACTGTTTATTTTTGGGCCTCTCTTGACTTTCATTCAGATATCCTCAAGTGGATTTAACTCCAGAGAGGGCTAATGTGATGTGCTCCTTTTTACTGGAGGAGACAGGAGAGTTTGTCAGATATATGTGTGTGCGTGTGTGTGTTTTTTTTTTTATGGGTATCCGTGGGTTGTATCAAGGGATTGTATCATGTGAGCCCACTGTGACAAGTGTAATGCTGGGGTGCATCTTTGTGTGTGTGTGGCTGTCAAAGATATGGACAGGCACACTTGTTCTTTTATGAGTGGACCTGGTGGAGCTCCGCTGGGACGGAGTGTCAGAGAGAGAGAGAGAGGGAGAGGAGGAGAGAGGCAGCCAATACAAAGACCTCACAAGACTGACATTACCTTTATCTGGCTCTGACTGCTGTGCAAATTTCACCTTCACTTTTCAAATGTTACAAAATAAAAGAGTCAAGAAAGAGTCTCTTTTTTTTCTCTGTTGCTCTTCAAATCACTCCTGAAAGACAAATTAGTTTTAGATGCAACAAACCAACAATGAGTGATTACCTTCGCAAATTATCCGTCACTAACAGGCTGTCAATAAGCTGTCAAAGTGTCAATAAAGACTGGACATATGTAATTGTCCTTCACTGTCTGCCGATATTAGTCAAGTGCTATGTACGAGGTTTTCAGACAATACACAGCAAAGGTCTGAGAAGACACACAACAGAAACACGTGTGGTTGTTATGTTGGATTTAAGCTGCAAACTATAACAAAGCACTATTGAATATTGAATAATGCAGCACCAACTTCCAGAAGTATTTTCAGCCTTTAGCACATGAAGTTGACCGACGGCAGGAAACAAGCAGGAGAGAGATGCAATAAAAGAGCGCGGCTGTTGACCCTGCAGGTCATGGTCAGTGTCTTCGCCCCCGAGCGACGCCGGCGCCCACTGCTTTACAACAAATTTTGCCACATGACCCTGTGTTTTATTGCTTGTACCCCTCTCCATCGGTATCTAAACTGTGTCATTGCAGCTGTTGCGCCGCAGTGTACTGAGGCCACCGAGTCATGCTGTATACGACACTTGTCCGTATTAAAAATAAACACTAAAAGCGAATGAAGGATTGTGTTCCGAAACCAGACCAGAAACCAGTCGTACGGGTCGATTTCGGCGACGACAGCCTTGCTCTGTGCTTGAGTTTAGGAATGGGGGTAATAATGCGCTGAAGAGATATTAAAGTGCCACATAAGGACAAATCAATGTGGCAACATCCAGACTGGCACATTCGCTCATAAAAGCTGCACTGAGAAGAACCTTCCAAGTGTAACGCTGCAGAATGACTTTTGGTCTATTGAGCGGCTGAAAGTGAACCATTGATTGTTGACTGTAAAGATATTCTCAAAAGCAAAAGTTCATGTTCAAACCAGAATGCAATATTGACTTTTATTCTTTTTTTTTTGCTCAGGAAATGCATCAGAATTCACTAAAATGTTGAGAGGGAACTGGCCGATTATCTCCAAACTCCGATCTGCCGTTATCTTTGTAGACACAACCTCAGTGCCACAGGCGCCATCATTATCTGTCTTTTAGCCCCAGAAAGTTAATTAAAGGGGTTCCATCTTGCCTCAGTGTGCCCCCGCCCCCCCTCCGCCAGTCCATTGGTCAAGCCAGGGCCAAAAGTTCACCGCCGTCAGCTCTGAACTGATGGCCGGCGTTTTTACAACCTTTCGGGGCAATATGGAGGAATCATCGTCTGTCTGTGTGACAGCGGCGGGCGGGGGGGGGGGGGGGGGGGGGGCTCATCAGCCATTCCACACACGCCCTCTCTGTCTCTGTGCCATGGGAGCCCTACATTAGGTGAGAATGAGCATAGTAAAAGATTTCCACCCTGGTATTACTTTTCCCTCCTTTTTACTCCCTTGTTCTCCCTCCACCGTCTCTCTCTCCCTCACACTTCAATTCTTTATTGCCCATGAGGAGGAGGGGGAGGGGGGGGGCTGGCGCTTTAATTCCACCGCTCCCCCTCTTTGACTTTGAATTAATGTACACCACAGTGAAACTAGCAGAGACAGGAAGTATATTTCTCCTCCTCTGAACCCTCCCTCTCCGCTGCCGGGGCGGCAGAAACATCTGAGCCGGCTCCTCGACGTGTTTGATTTCGAGACATGGCTTGAAGTTGCCGAGTCGCGGGGGACATCTCTTGTATTTTACATGGTAGCTAGGGGGGGGCGACGCACTGTGAAAACACCACTTATGTCTCTGGTTTTGAAACTTCTTGAAGGGGTCAGTCCCGGCTCAAAGAGAATCGTCAAAGAGCTGCTCAAAAAAGCTGTTGACACGTGGCTTCTTCATTTGATACTGTAATGTCTGAGAAGTTTTCGCCAAATATGATCTTGCCAGAGCAATATTTGATATTCTTCATGCAAAGCGAAGCAGCTCAACGGCAGAGAGTTGCGTCAACCGGAGGGTTCCAATACTCTCGGATTGGTGCGACAAAGACCTGATTCAATTCATTACAGTAATTCAGTCCAAAAGGATCTATTTGTTCCAGCATCTGCAGCCCACTCTAACATCTAAACTTCCTTAATAAATCATTTCATGGACAAACTTGGAGAAATAAGTACCTTCTCTGAAGACATCTTCGCCCTCACTGAGACATAAAGAAGTCCAGCATCACCCTTTAATGGCTCCAGCTAAAGCATAAAATATACTATCTCACAATCCTGAGCCAGACTTGAAGGACAGACTCGAAATCAATTTCCTCCTTTCGTCCCCTTTTTTGAAATCCCTTCTCCTTGGCTGCATCCTCTGCCTGCTCCTCTGAACTGTTTGTGAAACACTGAAGTTCACTCTGGGATTTGAAGTTTGGAGGGATGCTGTCTCGGATATTTTTCTGGCCACATTTTACAAAAATAAAATCGAGCGAGAGAGGGGCTGCTATTGAATTTCTGGATCAAACTAACAAATCCAATGACTTCTCAGTCAAGTCTGTATCGCTAATCGCGGTTTTTCAAATGTTTCCCGCAGCCGCAGAGAAGAAGAAAGACGGATATGAAGTCGCAAAGAAATCAAACAGGAAGTGTTCCTTGCATCTTAGATAATTTCATTTTCACACAGCAACAGTGTCGTTTCGAGCCTGAAAATAAAATAATACGAGCGTCTATGTTTTAACATGCATGAAGTCCCCAAAGGGATCGTAAAATTTTCATCTACGTGTCAGATTACAGTCTTGTTCCGCTTAAGGATGAAATATTTGAAATGGAGTTACTCATCTACAACACTGCAACGACTAAAAAGCTCCTGTTTTATTTAAAAGGGAGAGAGCTGAGGTAGAAAACTAGATATGGTCAGAGTTAATGGAGTGTCTAGAATAAAGGGGAACTGGGAAAAGAGCATTCCCATCACGTAAAAAAAGAGAATATCAAAAATAAGATGTGAAATAGTAGATTCCATTTGATTGACATATTTTTCATCAAAGACAGACTTGAGTGAACAAGGACTTGACACTGACATCCTACTGGTGAGGCTGGAATGTATATCTAAAAAATAAGACGTATATTTTGTGTAACCTGAACACATCTTGCAGTTTGTGCAGGAAAGAGTTGGGGCCGAGGCTCGTCTGAGCGCTGGTAGCCCAGAGGCAAAAAGAAAACAGTTACACTTATAGAGAGGAGGCAAAACAAAAGAGGTCAGCCATGAGGGATGCTCGTCTCCCACAAACTCAAGGTTGTTACAGTTTCCACCCGTACAGCAGGCAGCAGGGATTTCAAGTAGAGGTAGTAAAGTCAGCGTGTAAATATAAAACATTTGTTGAGCTGTACTTTCAGTTGAAACTACACAGGATGCTGCTGTTAATAGATTTGATTAGGGAAATGATATGGTGTTTCAGAAACCGACTGTTGCCCCGTGATGCTGGACAGAGGTCAGCGAACCTCACGTCCAAACAGCGACATCAGGAGGGCCAGCTGAAGCTACCACTTAGCGCTGCCGAGCTAATCACCTGTGTGTGTGTGCGGCTGTGTGAGTTTATGCAAAACTGTGTGTGTGGGTGCGTGCGTGCGTATACCCAGTCACGCGGCTCCACAATTAGCCAGAAATGAAAAGCAGCGGCGAGGTTCAAATGTTTGGCAGGTATTCATTAATTGCTGATGGAAACTCAGGGAGGATGGGGGTCAGCTGTTGTTTTGCTGCCGATTTTAAAAGTCTTAAAATGTTGGTGGTTGTACAGCTCAGTTGGTAGCAGGTATACAGTGGCTATAGGGATGCACAATAACTATTGGTACAGATAATTATCGGCCCCATATTGGTCAACAATCATCAACAAATATCGGCCCAAACACAGATAGGTCACATGACATGTTTTGCAGATTAGAGCCAATTATAATTAGCCTGCATTGCCTTGATTTAACTCATTTTCAGTCTCTTTGCCCCTCTTTGATAATAATAACTGTTGATTTTTTTAAGAGACATAACTAAATCTATAAATAAATCTGCAAATAAACCATATTTAAGAATGCTAGAGGACTGTGTGTAGTTAACACCCCCTTTCTGTTGTTGTTACCCCCTGTTCTGCAAATAATGATTGAATTTGCATTCCCCATCAGCAGCGCAATACCATAAACACAATGAATAACCCATGGTGTTTCATGAATTATGGCATAAAGCTGATTTACCATATGATGCTCATACATAATTAGGATGAATCACAGTAAATAAGCCATACATTACTCATGACTATTGCAGGGGCTCCTCTGCAGCCACATATGTAAGGAGGGAGGGGGGAGGTTGGCTTACCTAGAGGAGAGAGAAGAGAGAGAAACAAGTGTGATCATCATGTCAGTGTCATGGTATTCATAATTAATAACCCTCAAGGGTGGAACTCACATATGGCGTTGCAGTGTGAGCTGTAATGTAGTGGAGGTATTAAACTTGTGGTCCAACCTGAGGCTTTTTTCTTTGGCTCCTATTCTGCACAATTGGTGCTGAAAGCAACTCCAATCTATCAAATGACTACATTCTGCACAATCTGGTAACACAACAGGAAACAAAACTTGAAAGCTTGGCTGTAGTTTGTGACAGAGCGCCACACCTTCAGACCTCCAGCGCTAAATAACAGCATCTCACACACAAAAAAGGAGTTCTTCCTTTGACAGTCCCCTCCTGTCAGTCGGGTGATTTGTTTCGGTAAAAGCAATTTTCTTTCAAAAAATGTATCTGTTAGTTCACAGATACAGTGCAGGGTGCAGATAGCAGATGCACAGACACTCGGAGCATTTACGCATGGTTGAAACACCACTTCCAGCACAAACACACACACACACACACACACACACACACACACACACACACACACACACACACACACACACATACAGCTCTGGGTTTCTGCAGCAAAAATAGGCCAGTAAAGTAAATAAGCCACTCTGATCTTTATTTCAAAGGTAGAAATGATGTTTATCGCAATAAAGTAAATTCTGAGAAAATATGTCAAAAAGCAGCCATGCCAGTGAGGGTGACAGTAAGAACGGGATAAAGGGAGCACGATGGGAGCAAAGAGGGGGTGTGTGAGTGTGTGTGTGTGTGTGGCGGGAATAAAAGAATGACACTGCAGGAGCTGGAGAGCCTCAGGGTTCTTGCCGTGCGCTCATTGATTTCTCATTAGCAAATTCAGACCTCGATTTCATCAACCCGGGCAAAGAAAGACGGCTAACGAAGGCATGGCAGGTGCTTTGGTCTTATTTCCCACCACAGGGCAAATTTCCACTCTCCTTTAGCTGGTGATTAGGAAGGGAAGAGGAGCTGGATTGAGTCACGGCGCGTCCTGCCCGCCTCTGGAACGAAACCCACTGCAACAGTCTTTTTTGACGAGCAGGTCTCTGCCCAATTAGCCCGTCACGCAAAAACAGGATTTCCTGGAGCTGTTTTTTTTTTTTTGGAAAGATTGATGCTTCATTAGCTAAAGCTACAGAGCATTGTTCCTGCATCCAAAGGCACTCGAGGAGGAATGCTGGCAGGCTCAAAGTATTTACAAAGATATTGGGTATTAGACAGATCCCATTTAACTGCTGCTCCTTCAAAAAAAACTAGTCAGATGGTGCCATTCATTATCCGGTCAGGTGTAATGATTCCAGTGCATCTGCAGCTCCCAGGTCAGGACGTGATGCACACTGAATACTTGGCTAGTGCCTCTTTCCCAGCAAATTGGACAAGGCAACTAAATTTAAGTGTGTACAGTGAGTCAGGCAGATTCATTTTAGAAAATATACAGAACCCTCATTAGATGGCACTGTGTACTCTGCAGCACAAGGCACTGAGGGGGATTTGCTGGGAAAAACTCATTCTTCTTTAGTGTGCGCTTTATGAGAATAAAGATTGGCTTTATCTGTCAGATATCATATGAGGGGGGAAAAACTGTACTATCTGTGGGCATGTTAAAAAGAATATTGTGTTTTATTGCCGCTGGAATCAGACAAGAGAGGCATTGCGTCTGATATATCAGCCAGAAGATCAGGCGGATTGTTGCTGGATAGGTTTTCATATCTGTAACATCAATGCACTGGACGGCAATGAAAGAGAGAGTGTGAGAGTGAAGGAGAAAACAAGAGAGAGGGGGATCTGTATGTGTGTGTGTTTTTCACAGTCAGATAAGTGAGTAGAGATGAAAGAGGTCGCTATTGATCTTATCAAAATATAGAAGGTCCATCTCTGCTGTTATTCTAACAGACGCAGACACAGATCCGCTCGTTTTACACTCACATTTATTAGGCAGCGTACAGATGGAGCTATCGACGCAAACACACACATATATCCCACACGCATGCACACACACATATATCCCACACGCACGCACACACACACTGGTGTTGCTGCCTCTAATTAATTCAGTTTCCCAAAAACAAAATAACTGCAGAGACACGAATAACCACATCTGGGAGTGGTGCATTCGGCATCAATCTGAGACAGCCAGCCCCGAGATTCATGGGTAGGGGTTGGGGGGGGTTGGGGGGAAGGGGGGCCGAGCAGCTGCCAAACGCCACAGCAGAGGGGACGGCTGCAAAAATACGACGGCTATCAAATCTAACGATTATGTATGTTGGATACGATTGTGACAAAGACTAATGATGACTGATGTTGATCCAGTGTGAAGAAAGTTATCAGAGATGCGAAGGAAAATGTCCTGGTGGAAAGTTTACAGTTAGTTTCACTGATAATTCTGTTTGGCTACAACTCATTTTTGCCGTTTGTTATGATAATGATGTACTTGGCAAAATATTTGCAAAAATGGAGGAAAGTCATCGCTACAGTGAATCTGACTGGGGTGAGAAATGATCCGTGATCACTCATAGCTTCTCCAATATGAATACCTAGAGACTTAGCAGTGCTGTGTCGGAATGGCGGTACGTCTAAATGGTGGTATGTAGGGGTGGGAGAAAAAAATTGATTCACATAAATATCGCAATATATTTTTTGACGATTTTTAAATCGATTATTTTTTTCAAAAATCGATTATTATTTTTTTGAAAACATTTTTTTGGGGGGGAATGTTTTTAAATATTGTGCAATGTGCATTTGTTAGCCTTTTTTACATATAGAGAGTACAGGTTTTGGAAAGGGTTTAAGTTCACTTTATAATGGAGTATGTTAATTTATAGGCTTCTACAGTATTTGTGTGCAGATAAATGTTAAAAATGCAGACTAAAAATCGAGAGAATCAGCAATATTGTAGAATCGCATGTAACCCTCACTTATAGTCATGAGTGATGGGGAGTGAGTAAAAAAAAAATTTAAAAACGAGACGGCTGAAATGAGTTTCCTCCCCGGCAAAGATGGCTGAGCCTTAGATATGCTGCACCTTGGCATCAGAAGGAGCCGGAGGTGGCTGGGGTATCTATGGAGATGCCTCCTAGCGACCTCTCACTGGAGGTCCTGTGGTAATGTGCAGCCCCAGGATAACCCCAGAACACACTGGAGAGATTAGAAATATCTCCACTGGACTCTCCCAGTATCTTCCAGAAGGAGATGGAAAAGTCTGGACTCATAATAATAGGTCATCATGAACTAGATGGAGGATTTAACTAAGTTTTCACTCCATCTTTGTTTCTGCACTAGTAACCTGTAGTTTATATTGTGGCCATGTTTCCATCCTCTGTAATTAACCTGCTGAGTATATTCCCATTAAAGTCAATAGAAATGGAGGTTACGAGTATGAAAGGTGAGAGAAACCATAGTTATGACTCACAATAGAGAGCAGGGAACTGAAGCCTGATCGTATGTGAATAAATCCTTCGCCCACCAAACACCCTGAAGGCAACACTGCTCCTTTCCACCCCGTTATCCAAACACTAACTTCTAACTCTGGCGTCCTTCAGACAACAACTGGCCGTGCTGCTGATGTGGGGTGGAGGAGAGGAGCAGGGAGAGGGGGAGGGGGGGGGGGATGCATCCTGTGATCAAAAGAGTCTATCTCATCTTGTGCCTTCTCTTCGCTCCGACACGCACAAAGCTCATGCTGCAGCGAGCGTGACTGCGCAACAAGGCAGTGGATGAAGAGGAGAGTGAGGGATGTGTGAGTTGAGGGATGGAGGGTGGTATGATACGTCGATCTTCATCAAGCGAAGCCCTCGGGGATGGGGGATTAGTGGGCGAAAGCACTGGAAGCACTAACTAGTGTCCTGATGGATAAACGCTAATGACTGTGTGTTGGGGAGTTATTTATGCATTTATAATTCTGTGAGGAGCATTTTCTGATAAAAAATTCAACTCTTTATCGACAGGCTGTGATCAGCTCCTCCATCCTGACAACATTTGGAAACAGAAATCCCCCCTTTTCTGGGTAAAACATTGATTTTCTTTTTTCTTCACAGAGCACTCACATATACATGCAGTCGAGGGCGAGGAGTGTGCTTCGCCTAACCAAGTGTCATGCAGCTGGAAGTTTACCACAGTCGGGGAATCGCTGGCGAGGCACAGTCATAAAATAAAAATGATGTTGTCTTCCGAACCCACAGTGTTTGTTTTCCTCAAATTGTGTAGCAGCTCTGGTGTGAATAAGAAGATAATGTGTACCCCAGACTGGGGAACTGAGGGCGGCAACACACCAGCTATCATTCTTTCATCACTAACCCACTTGCCTATAGCTCGCAATCGCAAAAAAAGAAACTTTGGTTCCTGCAGCAGTCTGACACCAGATGTTGGGCTCAAATGCTGCTGTCTAAGACTTTTTCTTCCAAATATGTTCATTTCTGCCTGTTTGATATCTAATAAAGTTTATTCGCATGAAGTTTTGTTCAGCTTTTCTTTTTGCAAATTAACTCCTATCATTCATGCTTTCTCATCGTTGAAGGCAGTAGTTCCCAGCAGGGAATCGAGGACACACACTTGCCCTAAAACCCTCCCAAGAGGTGGTGTGATTTTCCAAACATTGTGTGTATGTGTATGTGTGTGTGTATGTGTGTGTGTGTGTGTGTGAGGCATGTGAAGGGGAAGCAGCATCCTGCCACCGTGCACTGGAGGAGAAATGCCCTCCAAGCATAATTGCCATGGATCTCCCCGCTGCATAAACAGCGTTATCACAGTTTGTCTAATTGTGAAAGCTGTGATCAGCACAAAGAAAGAGTGAGCCTGTGTGTGTGTGTGTGTGTGTGTATGTGTGTGTGTGTTTGTTTTAGGGTGTGGGAGGAGTCATTCCTCCTCTCCTTCCCATCGTCTTCGTCGCTTTATCTTCATAGAAGTAATTAGCATAAAGGTCAGATCTGTTTAAACAGTCAAATTGTTGGTGTGTGCGGCGAGCGGGACAGAAACAGGAAGCCAGTGGACCTGGAACACATGTACGTGGTTAAGATGAACTGATCCAGGTCCCAGGAATAACAGGAATTTGTTTATTTTCACTATGACTCCATTAATAGGAAACACAGTGACAGAATGATTATCGGATCATGGGTTTCTCTGCTGCACAACATCAACATCTCATCTCCAGAATAGCTCTCTGTGAGTGGAGATGTAAAATACAGATTTAACATCACCAAGCTGGCACTTAACACCCTGCCACACACGCTCGCTTCACACCTCCCCCCATAAAGGGCAGATGTCAGCTTTAACAAAAGCTCTGAACGACGAACAAGACACGACATTCACCTCAACCAAACCTCCCGAAATTTTTGCAGAAAATAAAAACACAACAAACAGAGGTGCCGCTGTGGAGGAGAGGTATTTGCCTATTCCTCTCAGCCCCTCACTCACCTTTTCATTGTTTTGTCTGTTCTATCTGGAGGCCAACGGGCAGACCCCTCTCGACTCGACTGCTCATTTCATCCTGGATTGAAACGTGGCAGCGCGGAGCGTTTGCCCCGGCGGGTTAACAGAGTGGAGCTATTCTGAAGTGAGATGCGCCGGTGGGGCGGCCTTCTCGACACGGGTTATAAAGATTTTCTGCCCAGAAAGCCTTTGGGCGAAAAATGAAGTATTAAGTCCCCCCCCCCCCTCTATGATGTTCTTGATATGCACGGGGGCAGTCGGTGCGAGGATTTACAGGTGTAGTCATGTGGCGGAGAAAACACACAGAGCTGATGTGTGAGGACTTGTACATCCTGTAAAAACGTCTATGTTAAATAAAGTGATTCATGGTTGTGATAGAGAGGAGCGGCGGTAGATCACCGATCGCCTGTGGTCAGCCTTGTAAATGAAGGGTGCTGTGGTGAAGGTGCCCTTGAGAGATTTGTGTGTACGTGTGTGTGTGTGCGCGCGTGTTTGTGTGTGTAACCCAGCGGGTGAGGCAGGCGAAGTAGAGGGAGGTTTGATGTCTCCCACACATAAACCATGATTAACACAGTTGGGTTTCAAAGATCTGAGCGCCGCCAAGAAATAGTGCTTAGCTGCACTCGCGCAAGTACACACACACTCGTGCACGCTTACACACACACACACACGCGTGACGTATCGCACACCCACATTCAGAGACGAAGGATGACAGACAGAGAGAAGGAAAAAAGGATTGTTAAATTGCTGCTCCCCAGCCATGCCACGTGTCTTTAAATATGCTATATTACAAATCATTACGCTCCATTCAGTCTCTCTCTTCAGACAATAGCTCTCACTTCAAAACAATTAGAGTGCAATGACACAAACCCTTGATGAAAGTGGCGCCGTTAGTTAAAGGACTGAAAACGATACAAATGGTTTCTATGCAGAGACTTGGGAGAGCCGCACTTTCCAACAAAAGCCAGTTGACCCCCCCTCCTCCCCACCCACGGTTTGCAGCCCTCCCCCAACTACCACTTGTGTGAACCGTGGCGTATATACTCTGTCATTCAGTGTCGGGAGCTGCCAAGATTTCATTACAATAGAAGTAATGTGAGAAAAGCAATTATTCCGCTCCCATAATGCACTACTTCAGCACAACGGTGACCTTTCCATCTGCAATTGTTCATTTTCAAAACGCGCTCGACGTGGTGAATATACATGAATATCAACACTCTGAGGGCAGAATATTTAATCTCACCTCTTGGCTTTTTGTGGAGGTGGAAGTTTAAAAAATCAAATGGAAGTTTTTTTTTTCTAAAATCAAAAGGCAGAGCAGTCACTCACTCCATGTCGCTAATGATGTTCATTTGTTTCTATGTGTGTTGTATAAATCAAGTCACTGGGTCCAGGTGGGAGGGGCTTGGGGAATGGCTGTGAGTGTGACATCATAAAGTTACACAAGTCCTGATGGCTCAATAATGCTAGCAGACATCTCTCTGTGGACTGAACACTTCCATCCTTTTAACAGTACATCTCACTTTTAAGCCGAGACACTTCAGGCAAAAACACTGTTTTTTCATGCACTGATCAATTTTGAGACTTTGGGCTATTTTGTTCCCTTATGAAGTTTTCTTTCAGAAAAGTGGATGGAAATGGTAGAAAATACACATTTCAAACATTTGACTAACAAAATAAAAGATTTCTGTTCTGGACTGTATGGAAATGAACACATAGATATTGCCTCATTAAAGCAGAAGTACTGTAAGCGATCCGGTGGTTTTGGCTAACTTCCTGTCAGCCGATGGAGTTAGCAGTCCCCGCCCTCGTCCCTACGTCACCACATTCACGCGCATCCCTTGGCTGCACACACAGAGAGGACCGCCCCTTTATGCCGTTCTCTCTCCTCATTGGATAAAGGTTGTAGGATACAAGGAAAGTTTTCTCCTCGGCTAACAGCAGAGCAGAGTGACTGACAGACCCGTGTTTCAGACCAAACACTCTATATAAGTGATTGCTGTCGGAAGATAGAACTATTTAAGACTTATATTAACACAAATATTCCGCTTACTTCTGCTTTAACATATTTAAACATATGATTTGACAAAACTTGTAATATATAAAATAACTGTCTTAATGTAAGTAATAAACTTGCAAAGTTTCATGGTGATATCTGTTAGTTTAACTTTTTACCCTATTCACCTGTAGTGCCTTGCCTTGAAATGACTCTGAACCCGTTTCTGTAGGACTATATGACTAGTAAATACACAGCGACTGGAATATGCCTAAATTGTACAGACACATAGCAGGGTGCTTCATTCAAAGACACAATAAATCCTACATTTACTTTAATGCAACACCAGTGGATCCTTCCAGACTGGGACATGCTCAAGTCCTTCAGTTTGTAGCTCCAGTCAGGTCCAATCTATCTCAGATGTGTGGTGCAACATCACTTATATGATTTGTTCAGATTTTAAAAACAGAATTATTATATGCATGATCATTATACTGTATACAATGCAGCAGTTTGCCAGGCAGTACAGTATCCTCCGTGAATGCTGAACTGAGTCTGACAAGTATACTTGGTTGAGTGGCCCTTTAAGTGCAGTGATTATGAGGCTAAAACTGACCAAGCCAAACTGACTCAGCTTTCAGAGCCATCCAATGCAACGTTTCCCGTTCAGCAGCACTACTCAGACTGAGAGACACTCAGAGCTCTGACATTTTGCTCCACTTTTAATAGATTTCGCATTAAACCTTAATAAGAACATTTAAAATACCACTCTGGATTTAAAAAATAAAAAAGAACAATCAATCATATCGACTCTGCAAAGTTACACGATGTCAAACTGGGACTAAGAGTAACAGCATAAAGCCATTAACGAAGTCAAGCTTTAGACCGTCAGTGATTTGAGAGTAAAAAATCTTCTTGTGATTGATTAACAATGAGACTCACAGAGCTCCAGACTTGTGTTTTTGAATTTGACATTTAAGCTAACATGACAAGGTTTCAAAGTAATAAAAAAAAACAACACAACCTCTGTGTCAGGGAGTTGGAAAACAGACCTTCAGAAAACACAATTAAATTAAAATCCAAAATCTGTTTGAAAGCTTTTGAAAACTTCGGTTTGATTCATATTCCCTCAGACTGCTGCTCACATGACCTGCCAGCAGGAAAAAAATAAATTCTGATTCAACCTCAATAATAGCAACACACTGTGACCAATTGGGGTCAGATGCACCCTGGGAACCTCTGATGCTCCATCCTCTACCGCTGTAAAATTGCAACTCTCTACAACATATAGTTTTGAATCTCTTGGGAAATTAACCTCACATGTTTTGAAAAGATACGGAGAAGAAATGTAAACCATTCTCACCCAAACAGGCTGTATTTTGAAGTGGAAAACATTTAATGCATTTCTAAAACATCCATCAGTTAATAATTAATGTGAGACTAAGGCAAAAGAAGGAGTGTATCGCAAAAGTATCAAAGTTTTTCCGCAAGGGCAATCAAACGGCGGTGCTACGGCAGGTTAAACGCTGGAGGGGAGGCGTGAGCTCGGGCCGCTAGCAGGCGAAGATCTGTCTGCTTCTCCCTGCGTCTGAACTCCTCGCTCCCCTCAGTGTTTATGCTACCCCTCACTGCGCAACCTCCTTTTCTCATTCTCCTCTCTTCTGTTTGATTTCTCTGAGCTTGTCATCCCGGGCCCCGGCTTGTCCAAGAGACTCCGAGCCATTAAATATTCATCCGCTCTCATCAATTGCTCCCAAAGTCCTTTTTGGAGGAGGGAAAAAAAAATGACATTGAATTATTCAGGGCCCAATCAGGGCTATTTCTGGAAACTGCCTTGACTTAGATGAGGTGGCACAGCGGGCTGCAGTGTTTGTGTGTTTTGATCTGGTGGCTCTGTTAACTCCATGTCCATCCTCAGCCGTCATAATTATAGGCATTACACCATTATGCAGGGGTCATCAAATGCCTACTTTTCTCCTGACTGCAATTTCCCACCATACGCTGCACAGCTCAAAGACGGCAATGGATCAACTAAATTGCCATATGATGTTCTGCAAAAAGATTTCTTTCCAAATGCATAGATAAGGAGTGTGAATAACCCTACATAAAAAAATATCCATAGATTAAAGCGGCCATATACGCCCCCCATACTGTCGAACCCTTTATTCTAAGCATCAAACCAGAATCAAGCTGGTCTGATCTTGCAAGGAGCAGCAGGAGTCTTGTACTAGGCCATGGAGACTACTTCACACAGCTAAACAGGGCAAGGAAAACATCTTTGTAAAAGAGAGATCACAAACACAAATCAACATCTCTGCAAAGCGAGAGAACATTCAGTCTCAAGAACCTCATTTAAAATGGACAGATTGTAGATGATTTCCTCTTTAAGGCCGTGCAGCAGCGTTTCTCACTTGAAGGACTAACTGTGATGAGCACAAAGCAGAAGGCAGAGGAGGCTAAAACATCTTAATCACACTCAGCTGAAGTGAGGAGGATTTTCTCCATACGGGGGTCACGGAGGTCCTACTCCCCTGTCCAAAGATAGTAACATCTGAGACTAATTCGCCCAATAAAAATGTCACTTACAGATAAGTATTATGAGCTGCGTGCTCATTATTCTGAGAGGATAAGAATGAGCAGTCAAGTGTGAAATTTCAGCACTGGCACGAGGGGAGGGAAGGCACTAAACTGTCCGCTGAACAGTAAAGCCAATGAACTCAGGCTACACGACACAGATGTGCCTTTGATGGAGGTAAATGACAAGCACAGTCAACACACATCAGTCTTAACACACCAGATTTGTTTGATTTTTGTGCTTTTTTAGGGAGAAATTCAAAACCCACAGAGTGGACCTGACTGTTATTTTATTCTTACAGTATGTCACGTCCCCATTTTAAGGACAGACGCTTTGATACTTTCACATTAATAATAAAACACCTAGACTCGATTAATAATCAGAACAAACAGACACTTATCTTTATACTATATGGGACATATTTTAGACCGCAGTCTGGGATCTTTTAGACCGCTGTTTTAAAAAGCAAACAGATCTGAAAAACACTGTTCAGTTGATGTAACAGTCTACTACAATTAAATCATCCAAGGACCTTGTATCATTCAGTCTCAGTTAAAAGCATTTGTATCAGTTTTGTGGAGACGCTCCTGCGGCCACGTTTTTCAAACTATACCTCATCCTGAGCTGAACCCAGTCAGGTCTGAGCACGTGAACAGGACACAGGCGACCTCTACCCAGCGTAAACCCAGGCCTATTCGCCGCGGTTGGCTCCATTTGTTCACCTTATAAATATATTTACAACGCAGCTGCGGATGAATGATTCCACAGGAAAATATTCAGCCTTCCACGGCGGTTAAGAACAACGAGGTTACAGCTTGTAAATGTAATTTTGTTTTGATGTGCCCTCATAAATAATGCTAAAATTAGCAGAGGAAAGTGTCGCTGGCTTTGATACACCATGTCCACTCTTTACCGTTCATTAATATTTCTACCGTCTGCTACAAATTGCGTTCAACTTCAGAGCTAATTGTTTAGCCGAAGCCAATGCATCAACGTGTAACCTTGTTGGCCCGGTGCACAAAGGTCATTCACGGGTCAGATCGAGCGGCTTCTCTAACAACAAAGGTCACGTGGCCGTCGCATAGAGACACAGATAGCATCTGGATGAGATGGGGAGGTCATTCTGTGTCCCACAAGTGCCCATTCGCCCATTTCTTAGGAGCTTCCCTCCCCCTGGCCCTGAGTAATGAAAACAATTAACAACTCTAATTACCACCCTAAATCAGCGCTCAACACGCTGCCCATTGATTTGATAGACCGCCTGAGTTACGAGCTGCTCCCAATCGAACAGCGTCCCACGTAAAAGGCTTTACTGCAGGGCGATCCAGCCTGCCAACCTCTTGCGGGGTAAATAAATCTCGGGGATATGGGCACAGAAAGCCCTGTCATCAACTGAAAACAGTCCGAGGGGACACATGCATCTGGCAGACGCCTACAGCCTCGCTGGTGTCAAAGCAGGTTGCCACGAGCTAATAGCCTAATCAGTCAGTGCAAATCCAGCTCATCAATGACATCCATCACTGCGGCAAATGATATTTGTAAATACCACGTTCTGCTGATGAATACAGGTATTTATGACTTGTCTCTGAGGCTGGCTGATATGAGGGGTTTCTGTGCGCCATACTGCTGACAGGAGACTCTCAGCAGGAGGCTGAACGGTACATGCTGAGCGTCAGCCCAGAAAAACAGGGCCGACTAAAAGCAGCTGCCTGTCATGGAACTAGAATTTGCAATTCTGTGTTTTTTTTTGTTTGTTTTTTTGTTTTCTCGGACGTCACATTGAGCCAAACAATGAAACGTGTCTGTGCATCGTCGTTACCACTCAGAGAGGAGGGAGCTCAGGGCTGCAACACAGGAAACTGAGACGGAGAATCAGTGTTTAACAAGTGCACCGGCTCAGTTTTATTAAAACTGCATCAGTGTTTTATAAAGGATGTAACATATGTAGAACAGGAGGCGCAGGAGGATAAAGAGATGGAGGGATGAAGGGAACAAAGAATGAAGGAAAAGGGCAGAGTGCACAGAGAGCATCTCCTTTCCTCTTCATCTTTTTTTTTTTTTTTGTCATGCTGTGTTGTTGGGGAGATGTAGCAGTGACAAGAGAAATGTTAACTGGCCTGTACTTTGGAATAACAATACCCAGCGCTGGCAGGCAGATAGCCGGTGACAAAGCCTCCCCTGACTGAGCCGCGCAGAAGAGAGATAAAAAATGAGCCGGCGCCCCGTCCTCCCGGCGTGAACCCACCCCGGCTCTCGGTGTGCGCAAACACGCACGCCAGAGCTGAAAAACAAATCACACAAATAGCAGCACGGCTCGATGACTTTTCCCAGACAAATGCACAAAGCTTCAACACCTACGTGCTGAAAAAAAAAAAAGAAAGAAAAAAAAAACACCTAATACCTCCCATCCTCTGTTTCATATCTCCTGCTTTTGTTTGGCTCTGATCAGATGCAAAACACGGCGGAGAAGGATTAAGGAGGACGGGCTATCTTCGCCTTCATCGCGGCTTATCGGCTCTTAATCACAGGTAAGTACTCTGCAAAGGCACGACCCCATCAATCGATCCCCGTCTTCACCTGGTCAGCAGAAACACGCTGCAACGTCCACACGCACATGTTCGACAACGACACAATCTTGCACGGCGGCGCAGCAGCCAAAGACAGTAGCAATTTCCAGATAGCATCTGGGCGAGCCGAGGCCGCAATCTCCCTGACATGAGTGATGTCCGCTCATTTCCCTTTGGGGGATTAAAAAAGAGAGAGGGAGTCCGGGGGTTTCGCTATACCATTTTGACCGCAAAGGAGGAAAATCAATGAAATACTACAGAGCAATCGTACAGTCCCCAACTCCTATGGGACAGTGATATAAATAAGACTACAAAAGAAAAACATATTGACCAAGATTTGCTTTCAAGGAAAATAAATATACAGTAAGAACCCGGGTGCCTGCTGTAGAATGCCACTTTCAATCACAATCAACATGGAATAAATAAGGTCAAACAACTACAGGCTGAGGGGTCAACAGGAAATACAACTATGGGCTGCTCATACAGATAACACTCAAGAGTCTATACTGTGCTGACGTGCTGGAATATCCATGCAGAGGGAGGGAAAGCTATAAATCTTTAAGGTGGTATGGAGCTGTGTTCTGCAGGCGAATCACAACAGCGATGTTGCTGCTGTAGGTAGTAAACTAGTTAGCCGGGCTCGCTACGACTGCAGCTTCCTGTACTGGAGTAAACACATCTTTTCTTTCCACCTTCTCTTGTGTCGTTTTGGTTTTTGTAAAGGCTTAAAAAAAAAAAAATACACGACCTTGTAATCTCTTTAGCGTCTAATAAGAGCCACGTGTATGTAGCTTTGGCAAGTGAAATTCAAAGCAATCCAGCCTGGCTCCAGTTTAAAAGACTGTCTGGAAGCCTCGTTCCATGTGAAAGATGAGATTTTTTTACAACTGGTGGATGAATGTGGTTCTAAATGTTAGCAAAAACATTTAGTTTATACAATTTTAAAAGCAGAGTAGCCCTGACAATGCAAGCCTTCCCTAGATCACAGTGTACAACAGCGGACAGTCTCTCATTTGAAATAAGAGGTGGGAGTCTGTCACTGGAAATCTGACAGGAGGGCTCTTGGTGAGCAAAATGGAGGGGCTTTTGATTTGAAAAAAAAAAAAAAAAACAGCCAAGTAAACAGCCTGAAGCAGTAGAAAATGTTGGCTCCGTAAAGCCAGCAGCAGGGGGAAAAAAATGCCAACCCAACACAAACCACTCCGTCGACAAACAATATCATAAAAAGGAAATTTTATTGAGGGATGGGAGATGGACTAGATAGGAAAAGATAACAAAAAACTGCACCGTCCCTTTTCATAAGACCACTTCAGCATCTGAAAATAGCTTGAAACAATTTTACAGAGTGTGTTTGTGAACGTCGATTGGAAACGTATTCTTGAAAATATAAAAAAATATATAAATACTCCGGTCAATATAACTCATCAAGTCGTCCGCATGTCTTATGGACAGAAAGTGCAATTCCAGGTTTATTTGTACCCTTGCAAGAAATATGAAAGACCAGAGCTGCAGAAAGGATGGATCAGACCGTCAACCCTTTCATCACCTTCCCTCCCACAAGCCTCCAGAACAGCAGCTGGACTGGAAATCATCCAGCAAATCAAAACCAGCCCCTGTGTTTGTTTTTGATGGGACGCAGGTGCCGAGGACACAATCCGATCCCTGCCAGACTTGATATCTGTAATGGAGTGAAACAATAGACGATCAGAGACAATGAAACAGCCGCATTATGTTTGTCCTTGTCACGTCGCATCAGTCGAGATGGTTCTGAATGATCCGTCCAATGAAGAGCCTCTTTACACATGCGTGGTCTGTCGGCGGCTGCCAGGCCAGGGGTGGCTGGCACATCATCAAAGCCTGTGGGTACTTTCTCCACCGCGCTCTGACCATGTTTAGTGTTGCCTCTTGAATGGTGATAACATTCATTTTGGCTATGGCTGGTGATTCATGATGCGCTGGTTCTATGATCTTTGACTGGGAAGTCTTATAAACGCAGTGGATGGCCGGGCCAAGTTAAGAGCACACTGTAATTTACATGCACATCCACATGAATAATTTGTTGTATGACCCTTTACGTTTTAACTTGTTTATCTTGCTGATTTAATGCTTCTATATTCATACATATTTAAATCTATAAATGAATCAATGGAGGTTTAAGGCTCGCCATAGATAACCAGTGTTGTATGTCGTTGAATACTTACATAATGCATTTAAATTGCATTACATCTATCATAGCAAAGCTGGGTAAGAGAGATTGTCAAATGCTACTATATTTTTAAAGATATTAAACATGAAAATTATAGTTTGGTAATGTGTCACTGAAAGTGGTGCTTAACGCTGAACTTTGAGGAGAATATAGCTCAAGAGAGACAGCTGGATGGACAGCAGAGATGTGGATTATGCTGTTTAAGGACGATAATAGACAAGTGGATATAAAGATGGTCGGCGCTTTGACACCTCGTCTTCAAGGAAACACTCTATGGACGTTTTATCGCCTTTTCCAGAGGTTAAAACAGGTCTGAAACTAGAGAAAGAGTGAGACTCGGAGAGCAGATTTAGGTCGGAGTTTCCCTTTAACGATGCCACACAATCTATATCGAGGCGGCTGATGGATCGGTCCAAGCCTCAGCTCCACACCTCATCCAAAATTAGAGCGTGGAGTGGGTTTCAAATTGGCCTGTCATGTCCAGCGCATGAGTGCTCGGTGGAAAGTTAAAAGTGGACTGGCACACGCACACACACACACAAATCCCCCTTACCCTTGTTTACTGTACATGCTATGCGGTTGCCAAGCAACAGACAAACCTCTGGACTGTCGGCCTGCAGGATGCCTTGCATTGCCCCTCCACAATAGAAAACAAATTTGCAGCGGATGATCAGGAGTGTACACGCACACAAAAGACAGACACTCCATAGTTGGTGTTTTGTCTAACCTTGGTGTGTTTTTAGTCTGCTGCTGCCGCAAAGATAGTTTTTTTTTCCCAGTCCTTGGAGCTCTAGTAGTTCAACTGTCATAAAAGCCACAAGGACAAGAGTACAGGACAGCTCAGATTGTCTCCTTTCTGTCACCACGGTGCACGACACAAAAGGTTTTGTGTGGCGACATGTACTAAACTTAAAATCCACCTTGAAATGTGCAGACCTTTTAGAGGAGAGCTCAGAGGGAGAGGAGAAAAAGAAGAACCCTCGAGTCGGCACAAATCAAATCAACATTTCAAAAACTTCACTTAAAAATTTGGAAATTGATTACTTGGCCTTCCTGCGGCTTCATAAATTGGCTCCGGAGCAGAGGGTAAAATCGTGTTACAATTAGTGTGGTATAGAGGTGCGCGCAGCTGCTGCAATATGAACCTTGCTTTATGAGAGCAGCTGTGACCAGAGAGGGGAGAGAATACTGAGAGACTCCCACCATGCCTTCACCGATTGGAGGAATGTCTGCAGCCAAAGGGTTCAAGAACAAATAACCACTAGAGCGCCATCAATATCTGCTAAATATTGATCTCACAGCACCTCTGGCTCTCTCAGGTGAAATAAACAAGCCAGTTCAGCTCCTTCCCAGTAAACTGCAGGTAGGTTTTTCTACTTATATCGAGATCGCTGCGCCCCCCCACAGCCCCCAGCCCTCACCTGCTGGCTGAACGGCAGGATGGTTTGCAATACCACAGGGATTCAGCTGCAGTATAAGATACACAATTATATAAATGAAACATACCTTAGTCTCTCCTCCCCCTCCCTCTCCCCCCTCCAGTTATTCAGCAGCTGACAGGGTCCAGCAGGTGGCGAATGGCGTTGGGGGTGGTGTCTACGCATGCATGGTTAAAAATACTTTGACCCTGACACTAGTCCGAATGCTCCTTGCATAGCAGAGATAGTCGAGCGGCTGCCCCGACTGCGCCTCCTCCACTCCAGCGAATGCCTGCTCTATACACAACATTCATGTGTGTTTGGACTCTTTGGAAGGTTATTTCACTTTTTGGGAAGGAAACACTCGCCAGCGGCCAACAGTCCAATTAACCTCCGGTCCAATCTATTCAGTTGGAGCTGAATTATACACCAGGCAGTGGCATTATATGAGAAAACCGAGGGCAGAGTTGCCCGTCCTCCAAGGAATGGAGGCCATTTTGGTGTGAGCACATACAACATGTTCTGCTCTCCTCCCTTCACCTTCAATTTTGAGCTGATAAAGATTTACTTTTTCTACAGGTTTCTACACTGAGTAAAAAAGATCGACCAAAACGAGAGCTTTGATAAAAATTTACTCCCTGACTCTCTTGTGATTAGAAAAGTGGGGTTATGAACTATTACATTACGCCTGTGCATCTTTATGACTTGCTCCAATTTAAAAACCACATTTTTAACATATTTTGAATCTTATCGAGGCTAATCATCAGTGTGTTTTGCTAATAGAGCTCCTTATCTGTCACTGTGTTGTAAGGAGACGACTGCTCTGAATAAGGTGAACAATACAGCACATGTTATGGTGAAAGAGTTTTACAACTTAGATATAAGCAAAATAGGAGTCAGGACAGACACAACAAGAGTTTGGGTCTGCTGCAGTGACGTATAAGTTGCAGCCTGTGAGCGGAGGTATTTAACTACAAATGTTGGATCTGGTCAGCGGGGGAAGGAGGGAAGAGAGTGGTGGTTGGAAACAACAAGTTGAGAGATAAAAAAGATGAAACAGAGGAGGCGGTATCTGCTCAAAACACAACATAACCTCAAATTGGTTTCATAACTGACCTGAAGTTGGCATCAAGCCGTCAGGTACAGTCACACAAAAACTTTTCTCAGTGAGATGCAAAGGTGCAAGAAAACAGGTTTAATTTAATTTAATTTAACAGATGCTAAGATAGATAGATAGAGCTTAAGATAAAGTCTGACAGTACATAACACAACTCATTTTCTTAACACTACTCTACGTCACACTAACCAGCTGCTGGATGTCACCTGAGAGTTATAGACAGATCTCTCGTCTTTTTCCTCTGAGAATGTCAAAAGTTTAAAGAGCCCTTCACAATCACTTGTGTCAACTTCTAGTTTTCTCAACGACGCGTACCGCAGAGCCGAGAGGCGCTCAGCCATTCAGCTGCTCAAAGCACTCCGTCTGGGATGTGGAGGCCTGCCTGAGCCACCTAGAAATCACTATGTTAGAGCGCGGCTCTCCCTGCAGCTGAGGCACTTTGCGGTGACAGTGAGTGGTGCTCTGTAAGTGCTTAGCAAGGCAGGTCCTAGACATCCACCTCCTCCAGTAACAATGGAGGTTGGCTGAGAAGAGACAGCGCGAGGGGCGGCCGATGTCTATTTTAATGCGCGGTGATGGGCAGGCTGACAGCGGCGGCGGCGGCGGCGCCCCTTGTTGCCTTCCTCTTCCCTCTCCCCTCGTGCCGTCTCATCTTCCCCACTCTGCCGATGTGTCGGGTCCCACCGTTGTGACGCGTGTGGAGTGTATCTGTCACAGGACAAAAAGGCAATCCGGTCCAGCCTTCCACCCCGATGTGGAGGCACTTCTCGTCTCGCTGTCAACCGGGGACGAGGACGGGTCGTGATCAGGGAAGGCGCTCGCCCACCTCTGCACACGTACAAAAAAAGAAAAACCTTTTCCTGCTTCTTTGCCGCTACATTTTTTTGTCAGCAGTCATGAGGAGAGGGATCTTGCTCGGGAGAGCGGGAGTAAAAGATGGTCTTAAAAGTAATGATGCCATCAAAGAGTAAATTTGTCTTCCTGAGAGCAGGATTTACCACAATACTTTTAATACTGAAGAATCCAATATAACCAGACAAATTAAGAGCACGTCTAGAACAACCTGATTACAAAGAGACCGCCAACCTTTAATAACAGCACTGATCCACAAATACACATGTAGCACTCCTGCTGTGTAATAACTCTGGCTTTGCTCCTGCAGTCTTGTCCATGGAGCAAACATGTGCACAGTCACATAACATAGAGGATGAGAAAGAAAAAAACATATACAAATAAATGGAAATGGAGACAGCTACTGAGAAACTCTGAAAGCAGGTGCAAGGCTGCCCACCTCCTCTGCTCCAGGAAAACACGACACCTTCCTGACCTCTGTCTGAGGAAGAAGTGGGGAGGGTGGGGGAGTTGGCAGTGGCGGTGGCGGTGACTCACTCTGAAGGTAAACATTGTTTTTTATTTAAAATATTTTCACAGGAGCTGTCTGGACCTGGCACCAGGATTTATTTTTCTTGATTTCATTACTCCTTTTTTTTTTTTTTTTGGAGCTTCCTGTGAGTCACGAGCAGCGGGATGGTCTGCGCGACACGGAGAGAGTTAATGAAGTCATTTAGCATTTCCAATAACAGATCAGAACACACCGATAAACAGCCTGAAACGCTTCGTCTCAGATGTGTGAGTGGGTCTGAGGCTGCAGCTCGGTTAAAGATAGGAACCGCATCAGCCCACATCACATCACATCACATGCAGACCGTGTCGCATCCAGCCAGATCCCCCAGGACCAAGCAGGGGGGCAAAGGGAAGGGGTATCAAAAGAGGCAAATCAAACAGACTCCTACTGAACGGAGAGAAGAGTGGAGGAGGAAAGGATGGAGGGAGGGAGGGAGAGAGAGAGGGGGCGGGGGGTTGTGTGACCAGCTTTCTATCTATTCAGTGCCAAGTTTGTCTCTCTGGTATTGTTCTCTCTCTCTTTCTCTCTCTCGTTTTTGAGGCCACAGTAAACACAGGTGTTCAGGACTATATCTCCCCCCACCACACACACACACACACACACACATATATAAACACACACTTTACCAGTGCTACAGTTTGAGTGACATACTAAAATGTCTTTTACTGTCCAGCTGTCATAATCCAGGGGAGAGAGGCGTGTGTCGCCTTCAGCTGTTACACTCACAACAAAGAGCAGTGTTGAGTGAGGGTTTTTTTTTTTTTTTTGCCCTGGCTCTGGACTCTCAGGCTACACGCACGCTGTCTTAAGCATCTCATGGGTGGAAGGAAGCCTGCAGACACCACTTAAAGTAACAGCCCAACTGTCTTAAACGCAATATGCGGCTACGGCCAGCAGCTGGTCGGCCTGGCTATGAGCGTCGGAGCTGGAGGAATTAGATGCATCCACCTTCTGCTTGTTTCACTGCCGCTTCTTAAAGCGAACCTACACCAGGCGATTACGTATGCGCCTGGCCGAGTCCTGCCAAGCTGAGGAAAGGGGGTATCCGTGGGCTCCGGCTGTGTGTGTGTGCATGTTCAGGTGCCAGCGCTGAGGCTTTGGCAACAGGGCAGGTAGTGCCACCAAGAGGGGCAGGTGCACTGGGGCATGGTCCATCTGGCCATAGTGGGCAAGGCAGGTGCTACCTGTCAGCAGTTAGAGGGGGAGGGATGGAGGGAGAGGTGTAACAAGTTTTGTTCACAATGGTAGTTCAGCAAGAATCAGGCTGAATTCCTCTCACTACTGAAAAGATGCGTAGTTCATGTTTATCTCCCTCTCTCCCACTTGTTAAAGCTCAAACTGGCGCACGCAAGTGAGAAAAACAAACACTCCCACGCTTAAGCCTGCAAAAAATATCCAATACAGATGTGCACATCTACACAAAACATAGTTCATCTCATTACGCAGTCACTGTCAACCAGGCAGATTTCCTCCATTATCTGTGAAGACGAGGGCAACAGGCGGACAGCGAGAGAGTCGTTAGCCAAAGCTTGATGGACTCGTCTCAAATCTGCCTGGTGTGGAACCGCCGAGCTCGACAAAACCGGACACTAAATTGCTAATCAGCGCGAAACCCCCGCTCGCTCCCTCCGGATGGCACACACCTGCGCGCCGACTTCCTCCTCAACCTTTGCCCGGCCTTTCTGTCAATTTGTGCAGCGGCTCTCCATTAGGCTGGCGCTGACGTGGCAACTCCTGGCCTGATGCTGACGCTCATCATCATCGCTGCGAACAGATTTAACACCGGACCACTCTTAACCCGAGCTGCCGGTTTGCCAGAGTTATTTTCTCACTCTGTTTTTGTTGGCAAATAGAAAAGGAGAGTGCCGAGTGAATCTGATACACAATGCACCGCTGCTACAAGTGAGCTGGCAGCGGCCATGCATTGTTGTGACTGCTCGTCTTGCCGGGCTATTTCTAGAAGTACTTTAAAACGACGCTCCAGTCGACGTGAATAGTGCCATGAATACATTTCAAGGGCCGTGCTGCCAGATGCTTTGCACGAGGCGTCGTCCCAGACCCGCGCGCACTCTCAATCAATCTTCCAGGGGACTGAAACAGGCACGGTGCTATCAGTGTGTATCATTTCTGCTTCACATCCATCAGCACGCTGCTGCTCGCTAACCGCCAGCCGGCTCCCCCGCGAGAGCACGCGGCACTTCCCCTTCCACTTGTGAGTGGCGGGCGGGCGGGCGGCGCGGCAATTTGACGCTGATTGTTTCCCATTTCCCTTCAGCGAGTTGGAGCTTGGACGCAGACGGGGAGCGGGAGGAGGAAGGCGAGGATGGTTAAATGGAACTCATACGCAAGCGTGCCCGCACAAGCCCATGCCGAGTTGCCCCCTCAGAAAGCGCAGAGGTAGAGGTCACCAGCCGCGAGGCCATTTTTCATCGTTATTATGACCGGGGCCCAGAGAGCTGAGCCCTAACAGTGGCGACCTCTACAGCAGGTCACCATTACAGAGGGAACAAGTGTGTGTGTGTGTGTGTGTTAGAGTTTGATCTTGTTCCGGAGTGCGGACCACCGCTGCACACATGCCTCCTCGCGTTCATGCAATAGCTCACACGTCTGCCTCGGAGAACGGAGCTGCCCCGCTATTTCTGCTCACAGCCATTACCGTCACTCGCCCCCTTTAGCTCCTCTCTCTCTCTCTCTCTTTCACACACACACACACGCAGACGCACACATACACACGGCTTGTTGTTCTGCAGGTCAGAGCAGAGTCCCAGAAGTGTGTGGACTCATTGGCAGGCGGTGTGAATAACAGGAATTGCAGGGAATACTAAGTCCAGAAAGGGCCAGTGTTATGTACTCTCACACTATAGATAGAACATGATCGGAGGGTCTTCACTCCGCCGCTTCACATACTCCTCTAATGAGATGAGACCTGCCACTGAGCGCTGGTAAAAGACGCTTTTTCAATTATCCATGAGACAATTTTGTGCCAAAATTAGACATAAATGACACTTCCTCCTCTAGAATGACTGATAGCACAAAACTAATACAAATTAAAGTACCTTTTACAGATTCTGGGGCAAATTAAGCTTCTTGGATTCCTCTGCCTGACAAAATGATAACTGTAAGAAGTTCTTCTGTATTTTAACGATAATGAATAATGAATTCAATGAGTTGAATAATTGAACTGCAGGTAATGATTTCTCTCTACCCCCCACCTTGCGAAATGTAGTGTATGAATTCACATATACAGTACTTAATAGCGAGCATGAAGGATGATGCTCCTGCTCCTGCGCAGGCAGCTCGACTATTTACAGGCTTTTTACAAGACTAATCCACTTATTAATTCATAACAGGAGCAGTAATTCCTTATCAGAGGATTAGCATGAAGCACCTAACACTATGCATGTATCAAATGGGAGCTACGCTTGGTTCACGATCAAGGCTTTGGACAGAGACAAGTGTTCACAATGTGGGCTAAATATAAGCCAGTGCCCAGTCCAGCCGTGACCTGTAGTGACCCCTATCACTGCAATAATAGCTGTGGAATGAATTGTTAGCGTGTTTGCTAAATTAAACGGGAACCTTTTTAGCTGCTTTCCACTGTGGTCCATGGAGTGGGCTTTGTTGTCCTGATAAACACAAACATTAGTTGCCAGGAGTTTTAAATGATGCCATATGGGAGGATATCTCTGAGGCTGTGTGTGTGTGTGTATGTGTGTGTGCAGCCAGCCCAGCAAGACTCTTTCAAGTCGACAGCCAAATAAAGTTAAAGGCAGTTAGATAGTGAGAGTGGCACATCGCCAGAGGTCACACCGCTTTGGATGATAATCTGTCTCCTTTTTCTTTTTTCTTTTCTTTTTTTTTTCCCCCCGGTGCAGTTTTCAACGAAATCACCTTAAATGGAGACAACTCATGTACAAGTTATTTATATCATGGCTGTCTGCAGACACGGTGAAAAAAAATATATTCTTGGTTTGACCAGATTAGAGACATCTGAGAGCAAATTGGAACTCACTTTTCCCTTCAGACTGGCCCTGCTGGGTCTGACCATAATAGAAGACACATTCCTGCTGATGTTATTACAGTGAGGGAGCAGCGCTAACTTGTCAACTTCTCCAATCACGTTTTATGATGTGAATTTAAGGAGATACAAGAACAATTAGTGGAAATAACTTCAAAAATCCTCGGTAACAGACTTAATGTGATGCTTGTGATTGCCTGTGTATTCCATGGGGATGGTGCCAAGCAGCATTATACAAGGTTATCAAGATGAGAAGTTCTGCAAGATAGAAGAAATGAAATGTATATACTGAACCCAAGGGAACATTTGAAGCAAGAGTAGTTGCTGTACAGTAGTTGTATACTGATCTCTATGGGTTGTGTTAGCAGTGTGATAAGGTTAATCTGGGTCAACACTTTTATCTGAACGTTACACACTGGAAGCTGCAGCATCTTCTTTTTGCTAAGTCAACGTTCTTGCACAGGTACAATGAAATGCAAAGCAGCCGTAGAGAGACAGAGAGAGAGAGAGAACATGGCAAGATACCAAGAGTCAAACGATGCTAATGGGTTGCACAGCCTTTGATGTTTGAGTTTACGTGGATCCATATTTTGCCTTTGGGTGTGCGCTGCACACAGAGCCGAGTGTGTGCAGAGCAAGAGCAGTCGCGTGTGCACCTTGCAGCACCGGCGAGACGATCGCTGGTGAAGACATTAGAGGAGATAATTAGGTAAATATTGGACCTGTGGACCCACGGTGCAGTCATTTAGACAGGAAACACTTACATAGTGCCCTACACAGGCTGTTTGGGGGAAATGTGATGGATATTTGATGGTTTTGTTGATGTTTAGAAGGAAAACACAGACATCCAATTGAGTAGAGGGAAAATTCTCTCGCTGATAAATGATTAAAACTATAAATTAGTCAAATATTTGTGGATTCTGGATAGATTTTATGCAGTGCAATTATATATCCCAGTGTTACTTGTTACTTGGGTTTTTACAGTGTGATAATGATGTGAATTCGTCCTTCACTACTGGAATGGATGGAGAGTAGATTTCAGCAGAAACACTGTTGTCCACACACTCGTGAAAGTCTGTCTCACCTGAGACGAACACGGGCAAACAATCCTAAACAAAGAAAAACAGAGAAAGCTCCCCTCCGATGTATTAAGCGCAGAGGATAATCCATCCGGCCCAGCTACAGACCACACTGGAGCTCATAAAAATCAGATAATTGAAAAGCCACAGCCTCACCTCCTTCCTTAGCTCTGCTCCTTTCAGCCCCTGCCAAGTGTAACTGCAAGCTAGCAAATAAAAATCTCAGACAGCCATTAATAATTTATTTGCTCAATATCGACTGGTATTCCATTGTGTTTTTTCGCAGCTCATTAGAAGCTGGCCGCCTTGGCACAGTAATTGGTCAGCGGGGGTGATAGATGACCGCCACGCATGAGCTCCTGAAATCCTCACGCATAAGAGAATGAGAACTGTTCCCCCTGCGACTTCTTTGGAGCTCATTTATTATGCGAGATCAGTGTTGGTGAGTTTTGTCACGACACCGTTCCCTCCAGGAGTGTCACGAAACGCATTTATGGAGTGCATATTTTGGCAGCGCCACAAGTGTATCAATTCCTAGTGTGATATGAGAAATATGGAAGTGTGATGGTCTCCTCCGGTGCGAAGTCTCACTCTGCAGGACGAGTCTAATTCAAAGACTTCTCCTGTTCGTATCATTCGGGCCCTGTGTCTGTCCAGGGTCGATGATATTGTACAAAATATTAATAAAAATGTTGTCAACACAGCTGCAAAGGAAATCAATGAGGAAACCTCGAACGGCACCATGTTTCCTCGAACGCACCTGAGTCCGAGAGGAATAACAAGCAGCTAGAAAAGCGAGCGGGCAGAGGAAGAGGAGTACGTGTCGTATATCATAGGAGGGAGTCGAGACAAAAGCAAACTATCCCACATATAGCTGAATAACGAGTGCTTGCAGACAAAACATTTGTGCATATCCATGGCGACTAGACATCTCCAAAGACACTGGGGAAATAACCAGCAGCGCACACACACGCCAACGCACACACACACACAGGAGATGACATAGACAAGTACTTACTGTTGCGTTCAATCTATAAATTCCTCCCACTGAGCTGTGAGTGCTCCTGCCTCTCTGCTCGTCCCCGTCATCCATCATGTCTCCACTCCCCCCTTTGTCCCTCACCTTTTGTCCCCCAATGTGAACCCAGGAGAGCCAGTGCAGTGTGTGTTCGTATGTGTGTGTGTTTGAGAGTGCAGTGACCTGTGGCGGTGTAAGTCCTAACCTGGTCAGCATCCAACTGACCAACACATGCACACACATCCCACTGCCTCAAACTCAAATCCCCTTTGGAGCTGTTGTGACATACACTAAATCCTCCTAACCACACACATACATGTATACATGAACACAAATGCGATCAGAAAAACGCACCGCCCCGGGTCAGGGTCCCGTGCCCAGTCGGGGGCTGCCAGGGGGCAAGCTTTTGTCAAGATGGAGGGCCCCGAGGTGGACAAAGAGTGAGCCAAACCCAAACCCACGGAGGGCTCCGGCCATCCGTCTTCTTAATGGCCCTGTCACATTTCATAATAGATTTTAATTCAGCTATGTGCCACGCAAGGGGAAAACGAGGCCTTTATGATCCGACGACGGCCCGAACAGCGGGATGTGGCTGGAGTCCAAAGATGGCCTCAGACGGGAGGGAGGGAGGAATCATTTACAAATCTGTCTTATTCTGCCTTAAAGGGATAGTTCAACATTTTTGAAAATTGGCCCATCGCCATGATCCCCCTAGTAATAGCAGTAGGTTCGTTACCTTTAATTGTTGGTCCAAGCTGCTTTTAGATCGGGGGAGAAGAATACCGAGCTGCGCAGCTACACTACGGAGGCTAATGGAATTTCTTGGTTTTGCTCATCAAACTCAGCAAATACACAACCAAAAAACTCAAAAACGCTGTGGTGGACAAGTTGTGACCTGCACATTCACCACGCTATGAGATAATAGCGGAAAGTTGCGAGATGGAGTTGTTTTAGAGGCAAAGTCGGACTTTACACTCTAGACGGCTGCTCGGCGGAGTGATTTCAAAAGCGCCTGTTTACTGCAGATACGTCCGTATACTACGGCACTGGCTGAGGTGCGCACACTGTGTCCCTCCGACCAGTGCTTCACTGAAGAAAGTAGTTCCGAGTATTTGCTTCACTTCTCTTAACTTTCCGCTATTATCTCATAGCGTGGTAAATGTGCAGGTCACAACTTGTCCACCACAGCGTTTTTGAGTTTTTTGGTTGTGTATTTGCTGAGTTTGATGAGCAAAACCAAGAAATTCCATTAGCCTCCGTAGTGTAGCTGCGCCGCTCGGTATTCTTCTCCCCCGATCTAAAAGCAGCTTGGACCAACAATTAAAGGTAACGAACCTACTGCTATTACTAGGGGGATCATGGCGATGGGCCAATTTTCAAAAATGTTGAACTATCCCTTTAAAATACGCTTTTTGATCTGACCTGACATAAAGGAAATGCACTTATTTCTTTGAGGGTAGAGCTGATTGCTGAAACAACTGGACCACTAGTTGGATGGTAATTTAAATTGCTCAGCATCATTTATCGTCAGTTAGCTAAAAGGAAAAAAAACGTATATGTTCGAGGAGTACAAGGTAAACAACAGGTCTCTAAAGGGATGGCAACATTCTCAAACTCAGGCCAAGAGTTGAGCCAGTAAACATGCCTGTGTGCTCTAAAGCTGCAACCCACTCAAACTCTCCACATCAATGTGCATCTGAGAGGGAGGTGAGTGAAGAACAATATAGCAGTGAAATGCTTTCCGTTATGAGATCGCCAGAATGTGTGCTCAATTGCCCCCATTGGGATAAAACTTATCAGAATCCTTGTGCAGAAAATACATTAAGAAACACACAAAACACCCACAACACTGCGGTAAGATGGTTGTTATCAAGCCACCAATTAGAGCTGATAGGAATTAGTGAGAGCTGGTCCTCCACAGGGAGGAATGGGTTTGTTTGGGGGTTGTATTTTTTTTTCAGCATGGACATCTTCTCAACTTTCCAAACTTTTCTCCCAAAGTCAGAGTTTGGACTGTGTGCGGCTGAACACACCGGCTGGCTGCTTGGCTGCGTCTCTGCTCTTGGCTGTCTGAGTTGCTGACTCACCTCTGCCTCCAGGCTCCGTAGCAGCCAGCCGGCCTGCCGTCCAGCCGGCCGACCGGCCAGCTCTGTTGACAAATTGATATCTGATCTGTGCGGCAATTGGCGGGGGCGCAGACTATTCCAGTGTTTCGGCTGTCCACTGCCAACTCCAAACAGCTGAGGGATTAGCTGCAGGCTCTCTGAGGCTGAACTGGTATTGTTCATTGATGGGGAGAGTGGTGAACACTGTGCACCGAATCAGACTAATGGGAGAAAAGTCTCAAGTGTGGGGTCGGGAGAAGAGCAGAGAGGAGAAGCGGTATCAGTGTGTTTTTGGCAGAGGCCAGTGATTATCCCTCTGTGTATGTGAGGAGAGTGCGCTAAGAAATATTCATCTGACACGTCTGGTGAATCTGGGTATGTGTGTAAGACTGCAGCAGTGTGTGTGTGTGCGCAGGGCAGTCAGCTGGGTGGTGGAATGCAATGGATGTGGCACTGCTGCTATTCTGGGGGCTTTCTCCCAGTGTGTGTGTCTGTGTGTGTGTCATCGGCATAGCACAGGGAGTTCAACTATTTCAAGGGGAGACGGGATACCTGGCATTAGTGTGTGTGTGTGTGTGAGTCATATAAAACCTAAACAGAGACTAGTGACAACGGACAGGAATTACAATCAAAGCCCATTTTTATCATCATTAACTTTTACAGTCTGGAGCTGAGGTGATTTTTTCCACTGCACACACACTCATATCTATTCCCAACAACAACACGCACACACACTCCATCCATCACTGTGGAAACCACCACAAGCATTCCTGTTCAGGCAGTCCCGGCACTCCCCGGGCTTACACCTTTCGGTAAACCACGCTGCTCTATTTTCTCCCACCATCTTTCCCATCAGCAGACAGCACCTCCCCACTCTGCTCCCACCTGCCAGAACGAAATCTGATAGACTGTTGAGTGGTATGTCTCCACATCTCACGGCCAGCGACTCTCCAGGAGCGGGCCTCTCGGTTCATGCCTGCAGGGTTCACAGCGCTCCGTCTTGAGTTTGTTGGAGAAATTAAATTTTAAAATGGGAACAAACCAGATATTTACCTGTCAGTGCTTCAAAGGCGCACATGAGTCATTCTTTAACGGAGTGTTTTGTAAGAATCCTTTAGATGACTCACAACAGTGAGAATTTGGCTTCCTTTATTCCCTGCAATGATTTTATAAGAGCAGGTGCCCGCTGTGTTAAAAACGCTGTTTATTTAGACATCAATGCTTTAAAAAAAATACATCAAGAATCATCTTTACACAGCCTTACACCACCATGAACAATGTTGGGCAATTTGAGGATAAATTTGAAATGTACCAGCCATCAAAAATGGATGTAGGGATACAAAGATCAGCACCACATTACAAAAAACCAGCAGTCAGTTGTCGTTTTCCTCTCCAAACTGGTTCAGCTGAATTTCAAGGACTTTTCAGGAAGATAAGGCTCCAACAGAAATAACATGGTGAATGGCTCTATTCTTTCTGACACGAGGGAGCAGGCAAGACATCGATCGACAAGTTTGCGCAAACATGTGCTGTACATTTGCGAGACCTTGACCGGACCCTGTGTCCACGACAGGCAATTCCATTACTCACAGGCAGGGTGAAAGGTCGGGGAGCGATCAATACGTGGAGGATGGAGACACAGAGATAGAGACTCGGATAGAAAGGGCTCGGCACTCTGTGGTTTTTGACGGTCGCACAAAAAGAAGGGGGTTCTGGAGAGAAAAAACGCAGCGTGACCTGGGTGAACCGGAGCGGGCGGCGGCAGATAGCGAAGGCGCACTATTCAGGTCGGTGGAAGGTGAACAGGTACTCTGAGGAGGAAACTCACATCATATGCCACCAAGTGATGTTCGCTCTTTTCTGAGGAGACAAAACGGGGCCAGTGCAGAGGTTGAGCTGATTTCTCCAGATTATAAACTCTCTTTCACAGCATTTCTTTTTTATAGTCTTTTTCAACTTCCTACTCTCCTCTTTCATTGGTGCTTCATGGTGCGATATCGTCAGTACCAATGGTGAGCAGGTGGGAGTGCAATATGGACATTAAAGGGGAACTATGGAAGTCCGATTGCTGTGCATTTGTGTTCTGTAAAGATACACTCTACAACGTGTATATTTGTGTTATCTGTCATAAACAAGAGATTACGGATTACGGGGCGTGTTTGTGTCGTAGTGCTGCCGAGACGAGAGCTGGGACACCGGGTCAGAGGAGCTGATCTTGCAAGGTTGGTTTTTGGCCAAGAGATGCTAGGTGAAGGCAGAGAGCCTCTACTCTTCCTGGAACAAGTCATTTAACCATCACAACTACTCCGAAGTTGTTTAACTAAGATTTAAAAAATCTTGCATAGTTCCTCTTTAATATAACTGAATTTGAGTGAGTGTTTTTTTTTTTTTTTTACAGTAGTTGCACAAATTTGTGATGTATTTGTGACAGGTCTATATCTGGATAAATTCAGCAGAGCAGATAAACCTCAGTTTGACTGATGTGGGGGAGTTGGGTCGCAGGATTTTACAAATGGCTGTTGAGGCTGATATCTGTAATGAGAAAAACACAGCGCAAAAGCTCCATCTTTAATTTATCTCTCAACCAAATCGGTTTCAAATCGCTTCATCTCCATCTGTCTCTCTCAGTCAGCCTATAACAATGAATACTAAGAAAAGTAGCCATGATCCATGATAGCATTTCAGACAGAAGGAAAGCACAGGTATCTCTAGCCAAATTCACACACAAAGCCCTTATGAACCAAACATGTGCTACAATGACAATGATCCAGCAAGCAGTTTCTTAGGAGCAAAAACTTCTTTATCAAGTAATTTATTGTGAAAATGTGCTTCAGTATGACCTGCTAGCTCCTGCCAGCTTAAATGATGAAAATATTGAAAGTTCATTATGTGAAAAAAATAAAGAAATTCAATATGTGCAGCAGTTTGCAGGAAATGAAAAAAAAACTTAGTAATAGAGTCACGAAACACAGCAAAGCAGCTACAAGGTTTCACATGTTTAAAATGCTGTTATTCTGTTGGGAACAGCGCTCAGCACTCAAACAATCTGTCACGTCTTCATTCAAACTCCATTTTAAAAAGTAAAAAAAAAAAAAAAAAAGAAAGAAACCTCTAACACTAACTCTGTGTCTGTGTCTACGTGCATTCATGTGTAAAAGCGCAACTGTTCTGACACCACGTCCCACCCCCGCTCGCTGCACCGGCATTGAGCTGTTTCCTCAGTTCTCATCTGATGAAACTTCGCATCATCTGGAGTGTGTGTCTGTGTGTGTGTTCTCCAGAAGTAAATTGTGAATTATATATTTCTACATTTTGGGGGGAAAACAATTATCATAAATTACAAATTTGCCACCCGCCTCCTTCAGAAGATACACTCTGGTGCTCTGTGGTTGCGATAAAACAAATACACTCTCTGGGCTGTGATGGAGTACGAACAACAAGCGGCCATTTTTTATTTATTTTTTTGTTTCTGCTGAGGACGCCTTCGTCTTTTAATGAAGCGCCGGCCGTTCCGTATGAGGACTCAATGAGGTGTGGAATGGGGCCTCTCCATTCATCCCCTGCCTGGTTTTTTGTCTTGTCCTCCCCGTCGTCTCAGTGCATTTGAACCTCTTGTACCCCTCATCTTTTAGAGGATTAGAATAAGGGCCATTACCCTCTGTTGGGGCCATGCTTACACCCACAATGGATGAGCTGCCAGGGTACTTTCCCTCTCTTTGTATCCACACAAGAATGATACAAGCCCAAAACGCACGCAAACACCAGCACAATTTCAATAAACATTCATACCTCGCCGTGATTTCATTTCATCCCAAAATGCTTCTCTCACAAACCTTTTCCGGTTAGTGCACCCTGTGGTCCTTGTGTCGGGGCCCCATTAGCTCTCAGTCAGCTTTCAGCTCTGTTCTCTGGCCCCCTGACACAGACAGATCCGTCTATAGATGAAGCACACATTCATAATAGCTGCAAAGGCCACTTGCTGGCAACGGATGACACAGCTCGCCACATGCTGGAGATTTCTATTGTGCGTTCGCACCATAACCACCCACTGTTTCTCCTCTTCCAGGAAATAATCTGCACTTTATCCTGAAACCGAGCAGGAACATAAAAAAAAGCGGACGGTGGGGAGGGGAGTGTTGTTGCTTTTGTCCTATGAGGGCCTTTATGGCAGCGGATGCACTTCCCAGAAAAATCTCTCTGCTGTCTCAGATATAATGCCACTTCTTGCCACATACAGTATGAAGTTTGCTGTTATGGCATTATTCATTTCTTTTATTTAGATTAGAAGTAACACATCTTTGCGGAGGAACAATTCCCTCAAAAAATTCACTATCTTTGATGAGTAACAACCACTCACAACAGTCGTACAGTATCCTTTGTTTTTAGCATGTCCTCTTATCAGTTTTATGGCTTTGAGTTTATTTTCTATTTCTATGGAGCTGACGTCAGGTTATTAATGAGTGCAGGGACAGAAAATGGGAGAATTGTTCTTGAACAATCAGGTGTAATTTCAGGGCAATCTCAAGCTCTCTCTGATGCTGAAGGTTGAAGATTGTGTTTTTACCCTGCATGGCTGGATATTTTAAGCTGCCGCACTTCTGAGAAATAATCGGGCAAATCAAGTTAGTGCAGTTATATCACCATAATAAACGACACCTCAAAGCCAGGCCTGTATTTTTTTGCCAGCAGGGTTAATGAGGTCTAAAGAATGCATCTGTGTTTTCGTACATATTTTCTTTTACAGAGGCACCACACACACACACACATACAAACACAGTCTCTGAGGAATGATAACACTTCTAAATCAATACCAGTATCTCAATACATGGTAATCAACCCAGTTCCCACATTATTTACTTGTAATTAAGTCTCAAGTGTAAGTGACCCAGGTGTTATTCTACCGTGATCCTGACACCGGTTTTTATAAAGATAATCTGAGTAGCAGGATTCATACCTGGGCTGGTAATACATGGCACTCTCACCAGAAACTGCTTCTCAAATTAAGATGAATTCCTGCCACAATATCAACACAGGAGGCACAACGTGGCCACATCGCTTTAATTTCATGCGCGGTGTTAGAAGTGTTGTGCTGAAGTCACTGGGTGGACTCTGAAAAGGCGTCCTTTTGGGGGTCACCATTGCGGCGCCTGACAGGAATTAAGCCGTCTTTACAAAACAAGAGACACAGATTAAAAAGGAGGCAGCGGGGAGCCAAAGAAGAAACTCGTGCATATCTTGGTTTCTGGGCCGGCACAGTGATAGACCGGGCTTCAAAGCCAAAAAGGCGAAAACGTCGCAGTGAGAAAACGGGTTATCAGACATTCACAGAGACCATCTTTTGTCTGTCTCACGTTAACTCTTGCTCTCGCCGTCCCCCCCCACCCATCTCTCATTCCACTCCCATGGGTCATTTTCTCTTATCTGGATTCCCACTGTCTTCTACATTACTGACGGTGCATCAATCACAGTTAAACACATGCCCTTTACCGAGCCCGCTGTCAGATGATGCAGTGTGTGTGTGTAGAGCTGCCTGGGGTTCCCCGACCACCTTCTAACCCCCCCTCCAACCCGCTCTTAATCCCTCAAAAATGTCCGAATCGCTATGGAAATATTATGCTGCTCCGCGCTGTGGGATGGCAGCAAAAACGAGCCGAGGATTAGCATATATTTCAATTGCTCTCTTGTTTGAAACGCAGCAGTGGGTGAACACGAGGGCAATTCCGCTCCTGGCAACACTCACTTTATTGTTGGATGAAAAGTTGAGAAAGGAAGCGATGATCTGGAGCGCGGAGGTCAGACTGCTCTGAGAGACAGCCGTCTGCCTAAATTTTGAGTGCATCATGGCTCCATTGGCAGGAGCGCACTTAGAGTACAGCTTCATCCAGAATCTCAACTTTGTGAGTGTTATTTCCTCTTGTTTGATCCTGAATGCTGTCTGGCCTTCAGCATCCCTGAAATAACCTGCACCCAATCTCTCTCCAGCGGCTGTTTCTTTATTCTCTCTGTTTCTGGTAAACACCGAATCCAGCGCCAGCTTAACCAAGTCTGACGAGGGCAAAGATGAGCAGAGGAGAAGTGGATGATTTAATTTACTTCCCACACTTCTTCCCCCTCTTCTCTTGAGTTAACTCAGAAGAGCCTAAAACCAGCTCCTTTTTCCGACCCTGCTTTGAACAGCTGGTAGCAGATGCTGAAGCTCTATTGATGCGCTGCGAGCTTGCTGAATATGCTGCGGTGACTCTAACCCGCTGTCTGTGGCAATTCAGGTGAAACCTTTTCAATTCTGTCACTAAAAAGCAGACAGTGCCGAACAAGTATTAATAGACGCACACAGCGCGGCGTGTGGGGCTGGAGAATGTAAAACTGGCAGCGTAGCCAGGCGGATCATGTGCATGCCCCGGCTTTAGAGTCAACCTACTGGAAAGCCTTACGCAGAGGCCTGAAATCACCCTGAGGAGAGTGAGCACAGTATGACTCGGCACTTTGGCAAACCTATTTTAATTTTGACATCTAAGCCATGCAGCACAAATGTTAAGTCGTCAAAGCAAACATCTGCAGTTCTATGATAACTGGGCAATTGAGGAAGACGATGCAATGTAATAAAAAGCTCTGTTTTTTGCAACACTGCTTTTGAGTCAAGAAAAAAAAAAGAGCATTGGCGTAAATGAAGGGAGGATAAGAAAGCACGAGTGCCAAAACCATGTGTTGTGTGAAAACGACTACAAGTTTCCATTGGTGCTGCCTGATCTCATGGCAGTTTACAGGATGTCGTAGCATATGAGTTCAATGTGGTGCAGTTTTGCCAGTAGGAAATGTGTGAGCTAAATCCTTTAATCCATCTGATTCAACTTATCTGGTTGTAAAAACGTATTAATGGAGGTTTATATTAGGGGAAAGGGAATGCATATACTGTGGTATAAAGTCTCTGTGAGAAACAATGAGTCAAGTCTGATGCCAGGAATATGAAATATTCATGTAATTACCACTGTATCATTATCATCCTGCATGTTGCCATTTGTTAGAAATGACTGTAGGTGACCGGTGCCTTCCTCCAGCAGAGCCGGCTGTCCAATGGGAATGCGTTTGGGATTTTTACTTTGATGGAAAGTGATGAAAATGAAGGAAAAGCATTTAGCCATTCATTACATTCAACTTTGTCACCGTGAAATAATCAATGCCGGCGAAAGCAGGTGGCCGTTATCCCACAGCAGGTGTTAATTATGAAATGGCAGGTGTTTGTTGCTCGGTGACAGCCAATGAGCAGTCAGTCTTTGTGGCAATCTGCCACACTAGGGGACGGTTTCAGGAACATAATGAAGACGTGTGATTGTGGGGAATGGATGGATGGATAGAGGTATGGATGGATGAACGGTGGCATTGATGGATGGATGGACGGACACATTCACCTTTACATAAACCAGCTTATTCCAACTAAGTATATATTTCCCCCTCATGGGAAACACGGCCAATAAACAGCATAAAAAAGCAAGAAAGTTGCAGAAAAACAACTTGAAAGTTACTTGAAAGCAAAAGCAAAGTGTTCCAGTATTTCAAAGCAGCAAACATAAATACGTAAACATCCAGTACATGAAGCAGAAATATCTCCCTAATTGAGCATACCACGGGATCCTTCATTAACAGTTTCTTCTGGACCACGGCAGAGTTTACCAGATTTTACAGCTTTAATTCATTCACAGCCAACCGAACAAGGACAAGAGCGCCTGAGCAATTTTGCTTAATGCGGCAGTGACCTTAAGGACAGATAATAAGAACAAATCACATTACTGTAAACAGTCATCGCTGCCAGTGTTTACAACAGCACACATAATCAGGAAGTGGCAACATAATGGCCCTGGAAATGAAAAAAAATAAAAAAGGAAAGCAACAACTGTGCACTGTATGAGGCAGCAGGCAATAATGTGAGACCATAACACAATGTGAAGGCACAAAGACAATAGGAGACTGAATTTAGATAATTAACATCAGCAGCACAGCAGCTGTGGCAAACTACTGTATGCTGCACAGGCAGACTGATAACGTATGGAGTGAGTTTACCTCAACCCAGACCAACCTGAGTGACACTGCTACATTTAAAACCCAGTCCAATAAAGGAGCCAGTACAATATGGAGTCATAAGCTCTTCAGGCTCACTGTCATTGTTTTGTCTCCACCCATAGAGCTGCACTGCTAAAATGCCTTAATGCAGAGAAGACCATGATGTCACACTCAGACAAAGAAGGACAAGACTTTGACATAAAGAGTCTAAATCCAACGTAAGCACAAGCACCTGTTCAGGCCAGGTAGCAGGAATCCTAATGAGTTTGCAGCAGAGGTCAAAATCTTTGTTTTGTGCCTGTTTGCTCTGACACATCACAGCGACGGTGCCTTGAGACGATAAGATGGATAAAAGCGAGGCGGCCGCTCTGTGTCTGTACAGATAAAATGAGAATCCAACACTTTATTATTGATCTGACTGGTGAGGGAGGATGAGTCGAGCCCTGGGAACCAGCTTTTAATTACAAATTCCATTCAGTGTGATTCAAATTCACTTTATTCATCCTGAGCGGGCTGCAAATCCAAGGGAACTTAAACTAAACATCAGATGATGGATGACATTTTTTACATGTAGCAAAAGATGAAGATTAACACTCCCGGAGTCGAAGCATGACAACCGAATGAAATGGAGTCAAGTGCCAAGGAATTATTGAATATATCTTGATGTGTAAGGATGCCTGGATGTTATAAAAGGCACAGCAATCACCACAGTGTGTGATTTGCGCTCTGACAGCTCAGCATGCCATTTTCTCCACGCCCATATGTTGCTGTGCTTACTCCCTCCTGTTCCATCCATCTAATAATGGGAGGAGAATGAGAGAAAATGCCTCAGTGTCAACGGCCCAGCCACTGAGATTCCATTATTACACCCATAAATCCTCACCCCATCGCTCCCTCCTCCCTCCTCCCTCCTTCTCTCTGTCTCTCGCTTTCCCTCAGTCGCATAGGCAAGCAATATCCACATGTGTTTAGATGACAAAACTTGACACACACACACACACACACGCTTGAGAGCGTCTTCTTGAAAAATAACTGTCTGCGCCAACACCTCCGCTCCCTGGAGGCAGCTCTAACTGCTGTCATTAAAGAGTGTGAGAGGATATGTGCGATGTGTGTGTGTACCTGTTTGTTTGCTGTTTTCACAGTTTATCTGTATTTGCTCTTTTCTTCTTCTACCAAAGGAGAGCTTATATTTACATTTTAATCGCGCACGTGTTTACGTGGGTGTGCTTAAGTGTCGACAATGAAGCCCGTAATGAAAGTCCGCCGGTCCATTCATCTCCCGAGGGAGGCGATACACCCTTCAGTGGCCTGAGATTTACAAGCCTGCATCATCACTAGTGGATGTGCGGCTCCACTGTTAATGCCTGACCTAGTGGCACACAGGCAGGCTGCTGGTGATAAAGAAGGACCCTCGGTGAACCCGATTAAACAACGTCTGCGGCGACGTATACAGGGGCCATGAAAAACAAACCGCAATATGAAAGAGGTGTGGGGGAGGAAGGCAAATCACCTCCCTGTCTCTTTTTCTCCCTTCGCTTCCAACTGGTTTTTGTTGAGTGACATTACGTCCAATAGGGTGATTAATTAGGTGAGAAGGTAGGATGCGATATGGTTCAGAGCCGAGTGAGATGTGAAGACTTGCATCTCACAGATAGTGAGAAAAGGAAGGCAGAGGGACAGACAGGCCGGCACGTCGCAGTTCATTCAATCGCTGCTGACTCCTCGGAGTTTCTCATATGGGGGTGGAAGTGAACGCAGCACCTGCTCACCCTCTGCATCCGCTCATACCATCTGAAAAGCCTGAATATTAAAGAAAAAGCTGCCATGTTCTCCAAACATTATTCATTCTACAGGTGAAGCTTCACTTTTCCTACACATGTGAGATGCCACTGAAGCCCCCATGAGCAAGGCACTCAAACTGGAGCCAGTCGAGCGGAGCTGCTCAGTGGACAGAAGTACAAAAAGTTGTACTTGTACTCTCAGGTGTATCTGGAGCCGCGTGAACACGAGGCAAAGTGTTGCTGAGGAGGGAAGAGGCATGCATGCTCAGCCAACCTTAGAAATTTAATAAAGAGAGGAAGAAAACATGGTATCTGTGTGAGGCTGAATGGGAAATGAGAACAGTGAGCGTAAAGAAGTGACAGCCTTTACAGTAGCGATCTGGGCCCTGAGCGAATACAAATCAGCCTCTCTCAAGGAAAAGAAAACAGACTTGTTTGCTTCATTTCAACCTTTTAAATGAAACTTGAGAAAAAACAACACGTTCGGGGCGCTGTTCCTCGACAGGGAGCTGCTTTTGCGAATGAAAGTGATGGTAATTTCCAAAAATGAACGTCAGTCTCCGAGCGTGTGGCGTGACAACAATGAGCGCGAACTCTCTTTCACCTCGCCTTCTTCATTTGCAGCTTCTTCTGCCGTCTCTCTGTGCTACGTCTTCCCCAGTCCCCCCAACACCACCACCGCCTTCCACCGCCTTCCACATACTTCCTCCCTTTAAGGGAGAGTGGATGGTCTCTAATTAATCCATTGCCGTCAGTGGGGAGCGGTTTGCTTGTTTACTCTTATTGAAATTAGCAAGGCCTGCCTCCCCAGAGACACGGCGTCAGAAGCACAATTAGCTGGCACTGGACTAATTAGGACACAGCGCTAATGACACCTCCATGGCTGCATGGGCAAAGAGAGGGGCGAAAAAAAGGGAGAGGAAGTGAGGGGAGAGGAGAGAGAGGGGGAGAGAATGAAAGTGGCATTTGGCGGTGCAGATACCACCTCAGAGGAGGGGGCACGGGCACAGTGAGCTCACAGCCAAACTGATCTTACAGTGGCTGAGCTGCCGTCCCTGCACACACACACACACACACACACACACACAGTCCCTGAACACCAGTGGTGGGTTTGATAAGAAGCAGCCTCCCACTTCCTCACGTCTTTTTCTGCAGGCTTTCCTCAACACCTTGGCAGGCAGCTGGCCCTAGCACCACTACAAGCTGCCATTACACTGATTATTAGCCCTGTCAATCACATGCTCCGCCCCCCCCTTAGGGGCAGGCAAGGAGGGGGGTGGATGGGAGTGAGGAGGAGCGGGGGGGGCTCAAAGAGGAGAAAGGAAGTGGGCGTTCAGACGGGAGGTCACACAGTCACTGATACATTCTGACAATGAAAGAAGCAAACACGACTGTCAGGATCATTAACAGAGGGAAAACATGCTTTTTCTGGCTAATTCACACTGTAGGCAGCACGGTGGAAATGAAGCGAGGAGAGTCAGGCAGCACGTATTACTCTGCAGGACCAAGAAGGTCGTGTAGTAACGGTAAACAAGCCTTACATGTTCAACGCCGACTTTGATTCCCGGCACAATGTGAAGGCTGCAGCCTACAGGATTGAGGTTAACCTCATTAGAAAAAGACGACACTGTTGGTTCACTGACACCAGTGACACCAGCGCCTCCAGTGAGGGTTAACAGAAAAATCAAGATCAAAATGTGAGCGTTTTTTTTTTTTTTTTTTTAACCGTTGGATTCCTCTGACAAAAAGACCCAAGAGAAAGAAACAGCAGAGCGGCAAAGCTGTTTCAGCACTTTGCTTTTTCCAGCAAAAGGCTCCAGTTCCTTCTCGGGTTCGCTCTTCAAGGTAGAAAATTTCAGCACTGATCACGACGTCGGCTCCACCACTTCCACTTCTTTCCAACTTGTTAGGGCGATATAAAGTGACTCATCAAGTCTCGCTGAATTTCATTTGGGAAAAACCTTTTTCCTACTTTCCTCTGTCTTTCTGTAAACTCGGCTTCCCCCTTCTTCTTCATTTCCCTTTTTTTGTCGCTTTGCCTTTACCATGACTCAACACGGGGAATAGTGATTTCAGACTACAAAGGCGGAGGTCTTAAGAGAAACAGAACACTCGTGGTGTAAAATAAAAAAGAAGGATAAAACGGGAAATTCAAGGTCAAGGAGAGCCGTGTAAATCTCCCCCTCGGTTCATGGGAGTGAACAGAGACTTGCTGCAGCCATGAGAGCAGCTCGGAAACTCTTTCTCAAGACTTTCCAGGTCCTGATGTGAGCCACGATTATCAGGCGGTCTTTTCTGCATTGCAAAGAGAGAGTGCCGATCTAATGAATGATTGAATTTCAGCTCCGAGTTGAGAGCGGTGACCGCAGCACCTGAAATTTGTGGGAAAGTGCAACAGAAGCCGTGGAGGTTTTTACAAGAAAAACAATTCAAGGGGCTGAACAAACTGGGCCCGGTTTCAAAAGCCTGTGTTTTGTTATCCTAATCACTTCTGACTGGAAGCAACGCTAAAATCCGAGGCATTATGAATCTGACATCGTTAAAACACTGTATTCCCACCGGTGCTTTCAAAGTAGTTAAACACTAAACTCTGAAGCTGTGCACTTGGTTACACTCCAAAAAAGGAACTTCAGAGGAATAGAAAACCTGTCAAAATCCACTGTTCTCTCAAGGTGCACGATTTAAATAATGCAATGAACAAAAAGGATATTCAGCTATGCTTAGTGTACGGGAGCGCACTCACAGCGATAGAATAAAAAGGGTTCACCAAATGGCACACAAACAATCATGGCTTTGCAATGTGCCATCAAAGCCTTTTAACAGACAAATGCAATGAAGAAAAAAGAAAAAAAACAGCCGGTTTTACACTTTTTTAGCCTTTTAACATTAAAACAAGCAAAGAAAATGGAGCGCCTTTCAAAAGCATTTCACACCTAGATGGAAGTGACATGCCACTTGGGAAATACAAAGTCTGGGCTTAATCAGGAGGAGGTATCTATTTTATCTTCTTCTTTTTTTAAATTCTTGTGGACGCTGCTGGAGGAAATGTGCTGGACTCGTCCCAGTGCTGGGCTGGCCAGTGCAGGTTTGGCTCGAGCGGGAGCTGCAGTGTGAATGGGGACGGCGGTAGCAGCCAAGCAGCAGATGGAGTCAGGCGTGAAAGACTCGGCTGCAAAATAGCAGAGAAGGGTTTAGGAAAAAAATAAATAAATAAAAAAATACCGTGGGGACAGCGAGGAGGACGTGGAGGTCGGGGGAGAAGGTGTCAGTGTTAAACATCACCAGTGAGAGATCAGGACTGTGTTCAGCTTGTGTGTGCATTTTAAAATATGGACTGTCAAAGTAGTTATTGCAGCGTTGAGGGTGGAAGCGATTGCTGTTTGCTAAACAGTTGTGTGTATTGAGTGTGTCTTTCTCTCTCTGTGTGTGTGTCCCAGGCGGTTTTCCCAGCAGCCAGGTCTGTTCCTGTGTGAGGCTGATGAATGAGGCCTGGTAGCAGCCTGGACACTCCCATTTAACACAGCATGGAGCTACAAACTGCCACTGTTGCAGACAGTAGCGGCTCGGGAGCGCGCACAACACACACATGCACGCGCGCGCAAACACACATGCAGACAAAATAGGCCCTGGCATGGCTGCACCCTCAAACTAACACAACAAGACGCTTCCAGGTTGGGAAAGTAAGAGCAACGGCTGATTGTGGAAATGCTTAAAACTACCTAAATGAACATTTTCCCATGTCCAAACACTTTGGCAGCGGTTGCCACTGTTACGGCTGGTGGCAGGGCTTTAAAGCTGCACTACTTGTTTTTCATATAAACACTAAGAGGAATTACCACCGAGTGAAAAAAGCAATCACCGAGCTGAGAGCCCAGTTTGGAAAATGTTCCTGAGTTCTTGCACATGCGCACATGAGCACACATTCAAAGCCTGGAAACATACAATCTACCCGGACACGCATGTCCACATGTCTTTGACTTTGAAAGAGGACAGACAGTGATGAAGAAACAAACACGTGTATGTTCGGCCAGAGCCTGGAAATGGTCATAATGTCATGATAGTCGTAAATGAAACAGAAAATAAAGCAGGAAATCACATTTTATACTGCGTGACATTTAGACTGTGCAATTGCTTTGACTGAAATAAACAATAACGTGGAGGGAGGAAGAGGGAAAAAAAAGTGTGTGCTGCTGGTGTCTGTGTTGTGTTTAATTAGGAGTCAAACATGTGGTGTTTAAATGGTAAATTAGCAGTGTTGTGAATTGGCCGTGTTGGTCCAAGCTGTGGCAGAGAGCATGTTGTGCAGCTCCAGGGATGTCCACACATAACACACACACATATGTGCACACATAACCGCACACCCCACTGAGTAAAGCCATAAAAGGCACACACTTAATTATACTCTTAATTAAGCCTGGAACTCAAAAGGCCATCAACACACACCGTATGGACGACCACACGCGGTAAGTCAAGTGTGTGTGTGCAAATTAATGGCATGCCTCTGATTAGCTCATGTGTGTCTTTGCATGCGAGTATGTGTGTGTGTGTTTGCTTCAGGGCAAATTTGTGCCCATGTTTCATTTGCAGATATGCGAGTGTGTATCTTTGAGCAAATTAATGCCATTTCTCACATCCTGGAACACGCTTAACGACGCAGAGGCGACTATTTACACACAAGTGTATTCTTTTATCTCATTTCCCTCCAGTGATATCCGTGCAGATCATTTTTATTTGGCCCGGTGTACAGAAAGTAGATCCTGCAGATTTGATTTCAAAGTAATTTCAGCGAACCTCCCCTTTAAGTAAGGCACCGAGGCCTGTGTTGACTTCTTGGTGCACTCTCTGGGAGGGCTGAGCCATATTGCAGCGTCCCTCTGTCTGTCCGTCCGTCTGCCTCGTCCGTGCTGAACATGTGTTGTGATGCAAATGAGCCCGCGCTGCAACACCACTTTTTAATTGAACCTTTTGATCTGTGGCTAATTCCACTAATTAGCAACACTATTTTCCCAACAGAATGTTTTCCGCCGTGCAAGTGCGTGTCCACATACTTGTGTGCGTGTCCACACAGTGCTTCCTTTTTTTTGCTGCTAACTACCCACCAAGCCTATTGCCGGCTGGCATTTAAAAGAGCTTTCTGAATTTTTTTTTTTTTTTCTAAATGTCCGCTCTTTATCTGAGGCGCAGAACAGACAGGTGCGCTGTTAAAGGTAATAACGTTACATAAAAAAAAAGCACAGATGCTCATTATACAGGCACGCAGGCAAATGAGCAGTAAGTGTTTTCCTCGCCTGTATAGTTTTATACGGATGCTGCAGCCGAGGATGGAAGACACGGGACGAGAGCCGTTTGATACGCAGTTTATAGCTTCAGAGTTAATGTGATTATTACTTTTAATTTGTGTCTGCATATAGTAAGTTAATACGTCTGTGAGATTTCTCCTGAGTATAAACAGTCTCTCTTGTATAAACCAAGTCACTTCCATTAGGAGCAGGGTGCTGCGTTAGGATATATAAAGTTTTTGGCCAATCCAATCACTAGGTGCTTTGTTTAAAGGAGTATTCCTACAAATATCTCTAAGCATCATCACACACACCTGGGCCTGAATGCATTCATTCATTCATTCACTCACTTCTGTATTCACATGGATTCACTGCAGGTGTGGAGATGCAGTAAAATGTCATTGACAAAAACTAAATCTGTGGCTGCTGTTGCCTCCTTGTATCTCATCAGATTACACATTTTTAGCCACCAAGAGTCTCTTCTCGTGTGCAAAGTCAAATCAGCACCAGATGCTGCGCAGGAAACGAAGAGCACAAAGTTTCCTTTCTTCATTTTCACACTCCAATTAAATTAAAAGTCACCTCATTTATTCTGGTGGAAAAAAATAAAACTGTACTTTGATTTTGTCTGCAAAACTGCGAGCACATACTGTATGTCAAAATAATTAATTACTTTGGTTCTTCTCTGAAAAGAAGTTTAAAATAAGATTACTTTCACACACACACACTCCACCTGCTTCCCTCCCCTTGCTCCCGCTCCTCTGTGACTCTCCAAAGCTGTCTTCATAACTAGCGACCACCCGCCGCCTCCCTCCCCGTGATAGCCGATTACAGCAGCCCTCCCACTGGTAAAACTGGGCCCCTGCATCACCGACTCTCTTTGCAAAGCTTCGTTAGTGCGTCCCCCTACCTCCCCTCTTTAAACTAGATTTACTTCCAGGATGGCGACGGAGCATTGTTCCGCACAGAGAGCTCCTCTTGTGAGCCGCTGCCAGTCCTCGCTCTGAGGAAGGTGCTTGTTTTGCAGGAGTATAAATCTGAAAAATCTAAGAGAAAACAAACCGGAGGTGATAAAAGGCCTTCATTACTGTAGGTAATGTGTATGTGGCAGAAATTTAACACCCTCATAATGTTTCTCTAGAAGAGCCTTTGACGCGTTTCCTTTTCCCATTTGCCTTGAATGAGGGTTTACGTGGTCTCCGGTGGCATGTCTTCGGTTGAAGAAGCTGCCGAGTTGAACTTGTTCGTGAGGGGAATGGAGGAGCATGAATGTGGTTGCTCGTATGTTTGATGTCACACAACAAAGCGCGTTCAGCCTGGAAGCAGGGCGCTGTGAAACAGCAACACAAGCACACTTACAAACTTAGAAAGCCGTGTCAGCTTTCGGCATTGCTGACTTTCCCTCCCCTTGCTTTCTCTCTCATGCCAGTCAAAAACTTCCAGGCAGAGAAAATGAGAGGGGGAGATGCAGGAGTTGATAACTGTCAGATGACAGGATCCAGGGGAAAAGGAGACGAGATGGGGAGTGAGTGACAGCTTACAGTCTGTCCATCCCATGCCAGCCTGAGCGTGACTCCATCCGCCGTCTCTCCTGCCAGACACACACACACACAGCCCGGGTGTGTGTGCGCACGCTCCTGTAAACAAGCTTGATTACGATCTCAAAAAGTGGCAGCAACACTCAAGACAACAATTCATTATGTCTGCTTTCCTCGTGGCACTCCAGAAATCACTTGAACGTAGCACGGCCGACTGTTGCTAATGCACTGATGCTAATATGCAGTTCTTATTTTCGCTTCAGAAACGGAAGCTCGACTGCGACCAACAATCAGTGCACAATCATCAATTTTTCACCGACTGGTCAAATGCTCATTTGCATAATTACCATAATGCCCACAACCCTTTCTCATTGACATCAAATCCTATTGTTAACTCTGGTTTTCGCTGTACTACACTGGAAAAAAGTTGCATATAAAAGCTCTAACAGTCTGACTATGTGAGGTTAGATATATTGGTTTGCCATTTTATCTCGCAGACATTGGCCTTTTATTAAATAGCAGATATCAGCTCCTCTATCACATATATGATGGATGTTCCTCCCTCAGCTCTGCTGCATGAAGGGGAAAAAGTCTGTAAAAATCTGCAATGCGGGTTTATGTTCATTGTTGTTCTATATTAGTCTGACTGTCTATATTTCTGTTCATTAAGCGCTCATTTACAGGCAGGTGTAGCGGGTCACCTTCACTGAACAAGCTGCAAAACTGTCAAGTGGAAATTCATTAGCACCGGTTGAAAGCAGGAGATGTACGAGAGATGAAAATGTCGCGTTCAAGGCTTTTCTGCACGTCGTCATTGGAACTCTTTGTGAAAGAAAATTGCTGAGTGTTATCTTCATAAACACATTCCTGTTTACAGTATGAGACTATCAGGCGGTGAGGCAGGGAAAAGTGCATGAATTACTACAGGTTAGATGCAGAAAATATTTTAAAAGCTGATAAAAAATCATCCCAATTGTCTTTAAAGGCACAAACTGATTTGAAATTTGCATGAACTTTTTTGATTGACTTGCATAAATGCAAAGTAAATGTCTCCTGAAAGTCCAAACAAAGGGCCAATCAACACTACTAACTACTGGAACTACACAGAAATGTGTGGATGACACGTGTCCACAAACATTCAGCCACATTATCCGTTGTTCTGCAACATAAAGATGATATGTAGGAAGTCAATATATGCATCAGTAGGATTAGAGGAGCTGAGGATAATTAATAAAAGCTTAAGAGAGCTTAACATCTATTAGGAGGAGACATTAAGAAAAGATGTAATTGTTTGACCATAATACAGGTCACTGCTCTTTATATGCACCCGGTACCTGCTCATTCTGTTCTGGACAAGACCTGCCTGAGGTTAGCCCTGCAAACACACACCACACACACACACACACACACACAAGTGCATTCATAAGCACGTCTGAGGTGTGTGCACACATGTCAATACCCACTCGGCCTTGAGACGCAGCCGCTCTAATTAAGTAAATGAGAGAAGCAGAGGGCCAGATGGTGGGAGAGGAGGAAGAGGCAAATAGCCACACTTCCTCTGTCTGTCAGTCTGTGTGTGTGTGTGTGTGTGTGTGTGTGTGTGTGTGTGTGTGTGTGTGTGTGTGTGTGTGTGTGTGTGTGTGTGTGTGTGTGTGTGTGTGTGTGTGTGTGTGTGTGTGTGTGTGTCCCCCCCCCACAGGGCTGCAACTGTTCCCCTCCTTCTCACCTTTGTTTGCCTCCCTCATCACCCTCGCTCTGTCTCGTTGTTGAGATCTCTTTGTTTCTTATCTCACTTGCTTTCCCTCCCTCACTTCCTTTCCTCACCCCCCTCAGCTTGTGTGTGTGTGTGTGTGTGTGTGTGTGCTTACTGTACAGCCATGTCCCATGTCCTGCAGGTAGATATCACCTCCCAGAGCGGAAATGAAAACTCTCAGTAAGGAGGGAAATGAAACCTGGCTGTTAGTGTAAGTGTGTGTTGTCTGTGTTGCAGCATCTCTCCCTCTCCTCTGATTCATGTCGGTGGATTTTCTCTGCTGCTCGCTCTCTGACTCTGTTTGTCTGAAGGTTTGTATGCATATTCGCTGTCTGGCACTCTCTCTCTCACACTGTTTTATCTTCTCTCACATAAAAACAGAGCTTTTTTTTTTTTTTTTTTTGCACCGGCTCTGTTTGCTGGCTCAGTTAAACCCTGACATTTAGCTGGAGTGATGTAGCCAGGACAGAATCTCTCATCTGAGTCTTTTGTTCCTCCTCTGTTGAACGTTAACAAAATCAGACCCCATTCACACTCTGCATCTCTTCAACAATAGCCATTCACTGTATTAACATTACAAAATCACCTCTGCTTTTAAGATTTAATTCTACCACACTGGCAAAACACAGCAGACCTCATCAGACCTCAAACACATCATCCACGTCCCTGAAAGCCCAGAAATCTGAAGGACTACAACATTCCCACCTTCTGTGAATGAGTGCCAACTACCATATATCTCTTTACAGCCACCAGCTGATGAGCAGGATCTTTTTTTTTCAAACCTAATTGGATTTTCAGTGGTTCTTCAACTGGAAAAAGCTCCAAAAAGCGAGTCCATAATCCGGCACGGAAAGCTATGACACACCAACGGACCACAACAATGAGTTTTGTGAGTGAACCTGTTTGTATGCCCCACTGCCCGGCGGGTGAAACATGATTTTCTAGGGGAGTGAAAGCCTTTTGAGAATTTCATTTTGGAGGCAGAGTGCGGTTCTCACAGAAGGCAGCAGCGTGACGGGACGGACGAGACCGCGCGCCGCCTGAGAAAAAAAAAGCTGGACGACGAGACCGCGCACCGCCCCTCCATTTATCTGGGCCTTTTTCTAAATGTCTCTATGTTTGTCTTCTCCGCTCACGGCGCTTATCTGCAGGAACACACGTGAATACGTGCAGCCGCTCTGGAATGTACTGGACACTGAATGAACACAGTGAGCGATCTTTAGCATTTCAACATCAGTTTGTTGTTTTCTTTTACTTTCTGCTTTAATGGCAAGAAGATCTCTGTTTTCCAAAATGAACACAGTCATCGTTTTTTTGTGTGTGTTTTTTTTAAGATGAAACATACTTCAACTGACAAGCAATTTGGACATTATATATTAGACTTCACAATTAATTGATTGAAAAAAGTCATTGAAAATTGACAGATTACGCTATAATGAAAATAATCATTAGTCCTTTTCTGCCAAACCATGTTTTGGAGGACAAATCACTCCAATTCTATTTTTCCTGATTAGACCTGCGTTCTACTTGGGCTGAATATAAAGCTGAAGTACTTTTTGGTACAGACTGAAACTCTGTTCAATAACAAAAGAATGGTTACATTTTTAATCTTTTTTTTTTTTAAATGAGGTTTTGGTTTATTTTTGCTTTTACCTTGCAGCAGACGGGCTGTGTGAGAGGCAGTATGACATGCAACATCCTGCAAGGACACTGGGATTGTTTGGTTTATGTTTTAGTCATTCAGCAACCAATGTGTAATCTTCCTCACTTATTCTTTGACACTTTGATTCTTGGGATAAATCCGGATTTAAAAATCAAAGGCCAGACAATCAGACACTTTTATCCTTGGAAAGTTATTGTGCAGCTGTTTGTGCTTTGAACAAAAGTTAGATTGAATTGAATGTGTTTACTTTTGTCGGAGGAGGGAAAGGCTTTAAAAAAACAATAAATATGTTTTTTTATTTCATTTAATCATGGTGCAGTTTTATTTTTGAAAACCTAGCTACAATGCCCAAGACTTCCGAAGCAGAAATGTTTGACAACAAATGGACTACAATGACACTGACATTGAACATTTGGTAGTTAATGAAGCACACACACACACACACACACACACACACACTCCTACACACATCTGTGCTCCATCTCCTGCTTCTCTACAGGTACAAACATGAGCATCATCCGTGGCTGTGTGCGGCGGTGCATCCCACTGATACCAATATAGATCTCGGCACACTTCACAATCACACAATAGATATCTGACAAACACACAACTGCAGAGCTCAGCACACACACACACACACACACACACACACACACACACAGTGAGTGCCTGTGTGTGGCCCTCGTTGATTAATTGGAGCGTTCAGCGGCGGTGATAGCTGTACTCCTCAGAGACAACACACTGTCTCTCTCACTCCACCTTAACCTCTGCTGGACACACACACACGCATACTGTAACCACACACACACACACACCTCCTCCTTCCTCAGCTGAAATTAGACCACCTCTCTTGCTTTCTCTCTCCGTCTCTGTCATACACTCTCCCATCTTGCAAATGACCCGCCGTCAGCTCGCTTTTCACCTTGCCGAGAGCGGCGGCGTTTTTGCCGCGGAGCAAGTGGTTCGGGTAAGACGCAAGGGAGCACTCAGGTGTGCGAGCGTGTGTGTGTACCTCGGAGTGTGTGTTTTTGCCTCTCAGCTGCAGACAAATTAATGAACCGACACACAGAACCATAGAAATGCACAAACAGATTCTATAAGTGCACTCTTTCCAGAGCTCTCTCATCTCTCTTACTGCTGAAGGTGACCGACTGTAGCAAAGGCTGGCCAAGGTTTTCTCCTTGGTGAGTTTTATGTACCTTTAAAGCAGCCAAAGGAGCAGCCATATTTCTACTGGACTGCAAGGTGACTTCACAGAGACAAAAACAAAGGAGGGTGGGGAGTAATGAGGATGAGGAGAACAAGTGTCGGAGGAGAAAGAGTCTCCACCTCTGGTCAAGGTATTGTTCCCCGCCGAACGACCCACAATCCCTCACTATCGCCCTTCTCTCTCCTCGCCATTGTCTTCCCCTCATCCTCTCATGCTCGCTCCTTATCTATCCTGAGGGACTTTCCATCTCTTTTACCTCCGCTTTGTCTCCCTTTGTCTTCCATCGCTCCCTCCACCTTCCCTCTCCCTCTCTTTCTATTCCCTCCGTCCCCAGTCAGCTGTCATGGCTGCCACTTTCGCGCACCCGCTCATTTATTACAGGTCACCATCGCAGGAGGGGCCGTTTAAAAAGGACAACGTGCCCGTCTCAACACACACACACCTCATCTCATACAGTAACCTATGCATAGATATGCAAATACTGTACATAAGCACATGCAAAGAACAAGCACGTGCAAAATTTTGCATAGGCTATTTGCAAATTGGGGTTTCCCACACAGGTAAACACATACACGCACACAAACAAACAAACACACACCAATGCACTTGCTAATAAAGAGGATGCAGAGGACAATGCACATGTGTTGCACAAATATACACACACAACAAACAAACAAAGTAGGCCTACTTCCCGGCATATTCAAACAAACATCACAATTTTTTTTTACACTTCACTTCTCGTCTCTTTGGAATTATAAGGTTCTATCTGGCATTTTTGTCAAAATTGAGCTAGGCTACTGACATATTCCTGTTCTGGTACTACTTATAAACATAATAGGAGTTGTTTTTTGCTTAATGCATTAATGCATTGTGCACCATTTTTTTATTTTGTTTAATGCAAAAAGTTATGTTTGCAAACTCAAACTCTATCTTGGTCTTATAGCCTAAGGTTCAATCAACACTTTACATACAAGAAGAATAAATGTCAGGTGTCTTTAATTCCAGTGTATTAAATAAACTTGTTCATCATTTTTCCTATTTAGAATGCAAAAACTTTAAACTTCAAAATCTCATAACTGGTCAGAGTGCAGGGACGATTTAGCAGTGACACCAATAGCAATTACATTACGTCATTGAAAAAAGACGCGCACCTGTGAGCAATCAATGTGCAACCAGGTGTCAGTGATTAATTAATTAATCAGCTATTGTCACCCCTCGCGTTTTGGGGGGGGGGGGGTCTTTACGGTTGCGCGAATCAATCTTTGGTTTGTTTTTTTAGTTTTTTAACCTATTTTTTTTCTTTTCTTTTTTTAATAGTTTTATCGAACAATTAGCCTACCTGTCGCGGTTGTCGGGTGCATAACAGTGTTGATGACAGAAGCTCACTCACCCTGAGGTCTGCAGGCTACACAGGTGCTGATACCGCTGTGATGCTGGGATGTCCCACCTTAACACCCACATGAACCTGTTGCTGCCGAGTCGCGTCGACTTCCTCAACTTTCTGTTTTGCTCTCCTCTTCCAAGTTGACGTCCGACTTCCAGAGGCTCCTCAGTGTTATTAACAGTCCGATAAAGAAAAAAAATCACACGTCGTCCACGACTACAACGTCCTATAACCACAGAAACGTCCTCTGTTTACCTTCCTCCTCGTCTTCCTCCTCTTCTTTTGCTAGGCTACTGCTTCTTCTTCGTCTTCGCTAATTATGTTGCACACGCAACACCGTCATGCTCTTATTTTGAAATGCTTGTCTATGTTATTGACGCAGTACCTAACCCTGTTATTTTTGAATCTACTGGTTTCTCAGCATTTTTTAAAAAAATATATTTTTCTTGTATTTTTATTTTATATTTGTATAATTTTGTGATATGTATAAGCTATAACGCCACAGGGCTTTTTGCCTCATCCTTTGCAAAATAAACTAGAGGCACTATGGGTTAGACAGAGGTCATTGTTATATTCATATTATCAGTAGGCCTACACTCTTTGAACTTTTTTTTTTTTTTTTTTTTTACAGCTGACTTCTCCCTTTTAAAAATTACCAACATACAGAAAAATAACATTTAAAAAATGGTTGAAAATCATTACAGTATGTGCCTGAAAGTCCCATCTTCCAGGGCCACTACACAAGGAAACAGCTCCGATAAGACTTAAGCTTTGCACAGCCAGAACAGTTAATAACTTACTCACATACATGCACACAAACTCCATGTTTCGAACACAGTCTTAAGCTTGTTGAATTAACTGAACGTGAATCTGACACATGCTCCTGTGGATCTGAGCCTGTCCTTTAAATACTATGACAACATATCAGTGATATTACATTTTAATCCTTTCTCTGCCACGACGAGTGGAAAAACACAATAATCTCTTGTTTTCTTTTCTTTCCTTTTCTTGTAGTCGCATTCAAATATTCAGAGAGAGAAAGCACAGAGACTTTGGCAGAAATAGCTTGATAGACACAAAGGCGCACATGCTTTAGCATACAGAGTATCAATAACACACACACAGTCATGCACACACACAGAGTAATACACACTTGCGCAGTGCCAAACAGATTAAGGCCCTGATTAAGGCGGGTGTCGCATAAAAGTCTTGGAACAGTAAATATCCTTAATTTGTAGTGTAATTAAACAGATTAGCCGCCGTGAATATCTTAACAGGGATTAGCACACACAATGCAGCAGGCGAGCTTGACTACACACACACACTCAGACACACACATTGAGAGAGTAAGTAAATTAACAGCAAATGCTGAAAATAATTGGGATTTTAACTACCATTAGATACAAATGAGAGACAGATGAGTATGAATGTGTACTGTATAAGAATAAATGTGAGTGTGAGAATTCAGTGGAGGCAGAGGAACAGATCTACAGGTCGTGGCCGACTTGCCGGATCAACACGTGCATCGATGAGGGATAAGAGAGCAGTGATCATTTCTCCTTTCACAGTCTTCCATTAAAACGTAAACCTTTTGTCAAGGTTACAGCATGAAGAAAAAAAATTCTATTACGCTTCTAATGTCTTCTATTGTGCTGCGGTGAGAGCCAAGACAGAAAGCAAGTGAAAGAAGGCAAAGGAAGCAAAAGGAAAAAAAGCCGGGACTCGCTGTGAAAGACGGAGTCGATGGCACTTGATCTTGCTTCGCCAAAGAAATGCTGCCAATCAAAGGAAGCGGAACATTGTCCCACTTCCTGCTTTGGCCTGGTGCCTGAGCACAACACAGCAAAAAGTAGATCTAAAGCCAACACCTTGTGTACACAAGCACAAACACACAAGAGGATGCATATGCACTCACACATTTATTGCGTGTGTATAAATAATGCAACAATCCCCTAAGACAATAAGCATTTTGCCAATAAAGAGCCACAAATTTCCCTCAGGAGTGATGCAAATAAAAAAGTGTCTTCTAGCATCTTAGCCTGAACGACTTAAAAAGGTCGTGTAATATCATTACTGTGTTTATAACTCATGATGCTGCCTCCAAGTGGCCAAAAACTCAATTCATGATCAATTAAATAATGGTCTATTTAATAATAGGCTATTTTAATCAATGCAATTTCCAGTTCAGCACCTTTCTGTTCCATAAAATGTCATTATCTGCTTGATTTGCACAATTAGTGTAGATTTATCACATTTAATTCCTGCTTAAGAGAAGTAAAACAACTTTGCAGCTTAATTAGATTAATATTACGCCTCTGGAAACTTCCTACGTCTTTAGGTTTAATGGTTCCTCTGTATTCTGATCAGGCACGCTGCCAAAGGAAAAAATTTGCACATGGATGATTATTGTCTTTTCCCTAACGCCGACTGATCTGCATGGCTAAGATTTACATTCATCCAAAAACACACCCAGACTTCGGAAATGAACTACAAACCACAGGGTGGGCACGGAATCAGCTGCTAAACCTCCCTTCAAAGGGTTTAAAGCTAGCAAGCTTAGACGTAACCACGCACAGAACCAAATACATGCATGTTGGTATGTAAATGACAGTTTGAGTGGGGTTTGAAGGAGCCACCGACAACATGCTGTCCGTGAAACAAATTGGGTGTCGTAATTAAAGAGGGGGGGGGATGAGCCGTTTTCCATTCTCCCTGTGTGCTCAGTGACAGCCGCACACACACACACAGCTAATGAAAGACAGAGGGAGGAGTGTGTGTGAGTCTGTGTGCACATACAGTATGTGTGTGAGGGAGAGAGTGAGTAAAAGAAGGAGGGAGGGAAGGGGCAAAGGACAGGAAATAAAAAGTTGTTAAAAGAGGGAAGATGAAACAGGGTAGGGAAATAAAACAGTGAAGGGTGTGAATGGAACGGGGCAGAAAGGACACAGGAAGCAGAGTTATGGCAATAGACGGAAAAGAAAAATAGATGACAAATGTGTGAGAAAGTAAGAGGAGGGGAGTTAATGAAATAAAAGTCAAAGTAAAAGAAAGGTTCTTATATGAGAGGAGAAACTCTGAAGTGGTGTGAGCAAGCCCGCACTGCTGGGCAGGATCTGTGTGTGTGTGTGTGTGTGTGTTGTGCGTGTGTGTGTGTGTGTGTGTGTCTGATGCAGGATGGAGGCATTTGTCTCTGAGTGGAATTACAAGTGGCGGGCCGAACAAACCCTCCAGTGGTCTAGAAGAAACTGAAGAGAAAAAAATTCCTCTGTCTTTCCTGTCCTTTCTTTTCCCGGGTCATGCAGTGTGCGTGTGTGAGAGAGAGAGAAAGCGAGAGTTTGTATGAAAGAGAAAGAACAGAACTAAAAGTAGTTATTGTACTAAATAATGGGGAAACTGCCTTGCACTTAAAAACCACTCCACAAGGCTTCCGCTGCCCCTTCACCTTAATGAACTTACATGATTTGAGTGTGTGTGCAAGAGAAAAAGAAAGAGTCGAATGCACACAAAGGAACCAGCATGCAAAGCGAAATTAAAGTGTGTTTACAGTGAATCCCTGTGCATGGGTGGACTGTGTTTTCTGTGTGCGAGTGAGATCTCAGTCCTCCTGAAAGGGGACATCTGTGCCAGGCTTCCAGCCTCCGACTGGCCAATCTAACTCACACTAGGAGTTGGCACCAGACGCCTCGGCACAACCAAAGCCAACCCTGCTCATCATTAGGCAAGCAAAGGCATGTGGGTTCAAAAAGTCTGCCCGGGCCAAAAATAAGCAGCGCCAGAGACGACGGAGGAGGAGGGGAGCGAGAAGAAGCACCGGGGATGATTACAGAGGACAATAAAGCCCATATTCTGCATGCACCCAAGTCTTGGAAGTTGTCCTTTGCATGCTGTGCAGTTGTGATTCCGCATGTAAATATTTGGCCGGTTTGCAAGCTCGGAGAACAGAAGCCCCTCTGTACAGCCGGCGGGCAAAGTAAATGTCAAGCAAACAAGCACATGACATCACCGAATCCCCTTTTTTTTATGCCTGGGAAGAGAAAGTGGGAGACAAAACCCAACCCCACCCAAACTAACCCAACCCCAATGCACGGCACACACACAGAGAGAGAGAGAAGCCTCATCTTTGTTCAGGCCCATGTGGATAATAATCTATCAGACCACGAGAGCATGGTGCACCGCTGTCTCAGGCCTTGGGAAAGCATTCCATCACCCCACACATACACACTCATGTCAGATAGTCATTTGTAAAGGGCTTCCCTTTGAGCCCACTGGGACTGTCCAGCTATGACAGAGGGAAGCAAATAACAGCCCACACCTCCACGTCAGCCTCACTGAACTGCAATTATTATTCTCTCGTCCGAGCGGCCATATTTCTTATCCTCTGCTGACAAATGCAGAGAAAAACGCAGAGATCTCCATCAGCAAGCGTTCACAGCGTATTTGACTAACATCCAGCAAAAGCCTGGCGCGGGTTAAGCCTGGCAGATATCAAGTTATGATAGCAATGTTGACTCATTTAGAGCAAGATTGAATTCCGTCACCCCCCCCTCATCTCTCATGCTGTCAAATAAAGGGCTCGCGGTCTAGACTGATGCTATCAAAAAAAGCTTAATTAGCTTGTAATAAATTCTCATTTCCGCCAGTCTTCTACAAAGCCTCATCCAGCTCCGCGGCCCCTGTGTGTGCCAGCTCACGGACGCCCTGTAATTTGATACTGGCATTCACCGGGTTCCCTTCTCCGCCGCCCCCTTTCTCCCCTGGCCATTTCGCAGGAGAGCACGTCTTTAAATGTCAACCAAACACACACACAAATGCAGCATTTGTCATACACACTCAGGAGCTGGGGCAATTAAAATGTTTGTTTCGCCAAGGAGACAAACAGAGGGTGATGTAATGAGCGGTACAGACTTCATTGAGAGGTATAGGCCTACAAAAGGTGGGAATTTTCTGTGAGAACTGTCTTTTCACCCCTCAATCAAGCACACAGACACACAGGATCCCATCCTCACAAGTTAAATACCCCAGATTCTCTCCTGTCGGGACTTTGCACAGGTAATAACGTCGTCTTTTGATGTGGCGTTTTAACCGTGAGATGGAAGCAGCACCTCGCAAACTTCAGCCCCCGAAGTGCAAATTCCAAATGTGACTCCCCCCGAACATCAGGAAGTTAAAGAAAGCTGGATTTGACCAAAAGATGTTTAACCCTGTAAAACCGAAATATAGAAAAACGCAAAAAAAAAAATTTCAACCATTCAGATGTTGTTGTAGGAGGCCTTTGGGGCTGAAAATGGAGTGTTTTCAAAAATGGTATGTTTTAGTAAGGTTTTACGGAAATGTTGTAATATTGCAACGCTGGGCTTAATGGGGAGCAGAATCTCCTGTATTTCCACTCATTGTCTGAAAAGCAATACAGAACTAAGGATTCATTTGCAGGGTTTTGCTTTTCCCAAGCCAGTATATAACATGAATAATAATCTCAGTCATGTTGTTATGAAGAGTCATTTATTCCAACAAGAAGAACTTTGACATGTATTTATATTATTTACAGTGATAGTCCCAGAAGCAGTTCTTGTCCTCTGAAAAACAGAGGCAGACATCCAACCCAGTCTCACAGCATCACACTTGCTTTGGGTATTAGTATACCTTTTTGAATGCTGTACTCATTCATATTTGTTGCCACAGCTTCAACCATGTCTTCTGACACAAACTTTTGGAAGTATTGCAGTGGTGTGAGGAGGGAGTAGACATCATCACTGAGAGCTGGACCAGAAGAATCAGTATTGGGACTGATAAAATCTCTTTTTTTGCCAGCGACATCTGTCACGGGGCATGATGTGTTTGTTTGATTGGGGCTCAATGTCCACATTGGCTGGGCAATCAGTAGATTCTTGGTTTTCTTTGTCCACACAGGCATCGCTATCGGATTCTTCATCACTTGCATCAGTGTCGTCGAAATCCATGTCCACATGTCCCATGTCCTCTCTCCATTTTGGACGATGGCAATTACATCCTGCACGCTGTACCGATGATCTCACCTTGCTGGTGGCATTCTGAAATGGAAAAAATTAAATTTAAACAAATGTATATACAAATAGCACACATGCTTACTAGATTCTAGATGGCCAACAGGAAAGATGGGGTGGTGGGGGGACTGATTTCATTATGAAGTGTTTACAAATTGCACTGAAGTAGCCTGTTCACACATTTCACTGGTCACACAATACTGACCTATTGACCTATTGGAGACTGTGATTATCATCCTAAAAGGAAATGCATGTAGCCTCCATCTTACAACCACACCTTACATCCATGAACATTAACACCTGTTCCAGGACAATGCCACAGATGCACCAGGAGCATCCCTGCTTTGACTATGAATTGCTAGGAACATTTTCTTATCAATAGAGACTAAGACAAAGGGCAGACATGCACAAACTGAATTTCTTTGTAAGAAAGTCCTGCATTCTGTGATAAGGAGAAAATACTGAGTGTTGAAGGTGGTTAGAAATTAAGAGAATTAAAATGTTTAAATATGGCAATATATCTTTGCTCTTTAGTTTCTAATACAATAAAAATGTGTAAACATGTAATCCAATATAAGGCTGAAGGCTAGAATGTGTAAATCATGTGTAGGTTAAAGTTATATTGTGAAAATTTCAATTGAAGTTCCTCTCAAAAACAGGGCTGTTTTGGCTACCACTCTGACCCAGCGTTGTAATATTGCAACAATTATAAAACAAGCTCTAAATAAAATGTAGGGCATATTTTCCACAAAAACTATATATGTTCATGTTCTAGACATTGTAATAAACACAAAAAAAAATATTCAAAGCATTTTACTTACTTGAATTAGATGAATCCAGTCCAGTGAATCAAAGGGATGTTGCTCGATCAAAAACTTGGAGGTTGTGTGACTTCTTGACCTGAGGGCGGGCCTTATGTACAAATGTTGGATCCAATCGCAATGTGAGAACAAACTATAGGACCCAATGATCATGTTAATATGGTTGAACCAAAAAAATAAATAAAAATTAGACGTTTTTTGGGGATAACCAAAAATGTTGTAATTCTGCAACACTGGGTCTTACAGGGTTAAAGCCCTTCATGACTACAAAGACAGCCAAAGTTTCTTTGTTGACCTCAGAAACAGCAGAACTCAAAGTGATTATGTGCAGTTCCCAAACCACAAAGAAGATGAGCAGTCAGATCAACAGAGAATTAATCTGACACTCTTAGATATCACGATTTGATGTTTTTATAAAATATCTGACTCGATTAATGTGAGTTTTAAAGTAAAGAGCTGTTTGAAACTCAACCCCATATGACTCCCAATGAAATGATAAACAGATGAAATGATTAAGTGAGGAAAGATGAATCAATAATGACAATAATCATTAGCTGCAGCCACTATCCCGCTAGAAGCAAGGCGATCGATAAGCCACAGGCATCAGCTGACTTCCTGCAGGTCTAAGCGTTGAGGGAAGTCTGATTATTTGTGTTGTTTACCCTCCATGAGTTGGGTCTTCTGCCTCATGACCCAGTCTGCCTGGCAAATCCAAGAAGAATGAGCAAGTTAATCAGCCTTGATTTTTAGATTAAACTGCGTCCTCTAATGAAGACTTAGAGAAAATCCTGAACTCTGATTTTCTGTTTATTTCAGATTAAATAAAGATTAATATGATGCTGCGGAAGGCCGTGCCTGCATGTGCACAAACAGGCAGCTCCGGCCCGTCTCGCCCCTGCCAACAGACATCAATCAAGCCGCTCGCTCGCCGTGTGAACACCTCCACACTTGGCACACATGTGCTTGTACTGTACATCATGCAAACACATGCACAGGTCGGCGTACACAGCTCGGCTGAGTGGCAGGAATGCTGCAGATATTTGTCTCGCAGCAGGAGGAAGACAGACAGATTCAATCAGCACCGTTAAACACCAGCGGAGTGAACATCTCCAGCCTGGGCTCTGATATAGTGTTGGGCATGAATTTTTAAAACTACTATAAGGAGATTAAGTGAAAGAGTGGACGGAAAGGGTCACACAAATACCTCCTCATTATACACCCACAGACAATGAAGTTCCCAAGAGGCATAGCTCAGATTCTTGGCCAGAATTTGCATCACAAATATCTTGGATGGGAGTGTATGCATAGAGAATAAATAAACCGCTGAGGGTGCCACTGTTCTTCTCCATTCATCCCGCCTGTCACCTATCCATCCGTGCATCCATCCACTCCTGTTTAACAGTCAGCATTCAGCCACACAAGAGCCAGTGGGGGGAGTGTGTATGAGTGCGAGTGTGAGTGTGTATGTGTGTGTCTCCTGCTCTGCATGAGAACCACAAAACCACCAGAGATCCAGAGCCAAATCTCGACCTGTCCTTGGAGGCGGGAAGAAAAGCATCCCGGAATCCCATTTGTGCCTCTGGGAAGTTGGGCGATGGCCAAAATTCACCTCTGAACATCAATCCACAAACTCTCCTGTGTTCCCACTTTCTGAGTGTGTTTCTGCTTGTGTGTGTGTGTGTGTTTCTTTTTTCTCCAGCTTGCTTTCCCATGCCAGAGCTTGATTATTTCAATTAGGAAGGCAGACTCTGGCATCACGAGCTGCTTATCAGCCCAAAGTGAAATATAACACATTACTGTGCAAATAAGTGCATCTCAAAGTCTGATATCATTCCAGAGGCGATGTTACACCACACTATACCAAACAGAATAGTAGAGCACATTAGACTCCTTATTGATCAGTATGTCTGTGAACAAAAGCTGATGGAAAAAAGTTCAGCAGCACATTTTCTTCAGCTTCAAAGCCTGAGATTATTATTTGCCTGCATGGGTAAACAGTCAGATTCTCCTTTGAGAAACCCGGCCTGGTGATGGGAAATATCACACAGCAAGTGGTGAAACCTCAAATGTTACAGTACATGTTGCAGGAGCAGAGAAAATACTATCAGCAAATAACCTACAGGGATGCCAGGAGGAAATAACAAGAGCTAAATGAAAAATGTCATTAACTTCACTATAAATTGCCTATTGAGTGCAGTGGATGCTTTACATGCTTTTATTGAAACATTGCAGGAACATTAAAGTGATTTTACGTCCAGGGACTGACACCACAGGGGTCCAAATGATGAAAGAGAGATGTTTTCCCACTGCCCGTGTAGCCTTCAGTGTATCTGCTACATCTAAATTATTCAAAGACAGTAAGGAATAAAAAAAAAAGCTGTGCCACTGGTGCAATCCAGCTCCATTCATACAAATTAGCGCAAATAGCCGCAGTCATCGGTCTATCAATGCCCGTTTAGGGGAATTAAATTAAAACGATGCCGCATTGGTTCATATTTAGTAGGCAATAAAAGCGACAGAGCTGCGCTAACATGACAGAGTGGGTTTCTTTTCAATGAATCTTTTAAAAAGAGAGATCTGGACACATCAGACTCTGTGACAAAGCTGGGGAATGTGGTTGGTTTCGTGTCTGATCAGCCTCAAATCTAGATGAAGGGGCATAAAAGAGCAAAAAAATGTAAGGAGGGGAGTTTGGAGAGGGTTTTTTGGGGGGGGGTTCTTTTTTTCTTTTTTTACGCAGAGCCCGACACGCTCCCAGAGGCTGCTGAATCTCACAGCTTACTGCCCGGAGCCAGCGAGTGAGCGAGTCTCGCCTCGCCGCGATGATTCACATCAGCATCAGCGAGCGCGGATGCGAAGTTGTGTCAAGTTTGACAAAAAACAACAACAAACCACAACTGTGATGTCCATTCCGTTATCACTCCACAAACAAGTGCTGCAGAATAGATCCTGCGCTATGCTCTGCCTCTGGGTGAAGTGACAGACTAGAAAGCTTTGGGGGTGTTTGGACCCCTCACTTAACCCCCCCACCACAACCCCCTCCTCCGTGCTTTTGAAGTCTGACCCAAGGATCAGAGACGCGCATCCAGGAACTCACCTGACTGAGCTGCACTCGATCGGATCAACACCAAAGTGACGAGGACGCAGGCGGGGAACTTCATCTTGGAAAAGGCTGCTTGTCTTGTTAACTCCAGTAACTCACATGTCCAATTAAGATATCCGTGTTGGTCACACGCACAAAAACAAACAACCAAAAAAAAAAGAGAGAAAAGAGGAAAAAAAGAAGAAAAAAAACCTCCGTGTCTTCTTGGCTTTTTTTGGATAACTGGCAGCGTCTCCGTGCGCACCCAGGACCGGCACCGTGGAGAGCTTTTACGCGCTGTGTTGTGTTTGTTTATCGGTTCCCACACCAATGCTTAGGTCGGTTTCCACCGCGGATACTCTGAGCCATTTACTCCTCACACTGCCATAGCGCCGGTGGCTTGGGGTGGGGGGGTGGGGGAGAGGAGGGGTGTGGGGGGGGAGTGGAGTGCAAGTGTGTTGGGGAAGGTAGGGGGTGTGTGGGGAGCGCTGAACACGCCTCTCCAAAGTGATTGACGCCTCATTCAGCCTATTAAAGGGGCGAGCCAAAAGATTTTTTTTTAGAGAGGTTTGTCTTCTTTTTTGGAAATCCGCCCACCTCACTTATCACCTCTCCTGATTGGCTATTAGGGTTCATTGCTGCTGTCAGTGCACCTGTCAGGAGCAGATTGCGTTTGTGCTTCCTGCTGGATGGTGTGGAGCACAACTTGTTACTTTGTGTTGCTAGAAATAAAAATAAAAAATAAAGAATTATTGTCACATGATCATAATTTAAAATCACATTACATTATAGCTGCTGTGTTGATTTAAAGAGATACATTCCCATATGGCATCACAGTGACTTCTGTGGGGTTTCAGACTTAAAGTAACATCAGAAAAAGTTTGCTGTGGTGCCAACAGGGTCAGCCTCTGCACACATCCACCACAGAGGGCTGTAAACTTTGATGGTGCTTGTCCAAATGGGCTGCAATGAACCGAACAGCTCCAGCAATATACCATTTTCAGGGCTGCTCTCTTTTTTTCTTTTTACAAGCCTGTGTACCCTGCTCTGCACCCTGGCTTGGTTTGTGGACGGGGGAGGCGAGGGGGGAGCTGACAAATCAGCGAGGACAAAGGAGATATTGATTTGTGATCCATGTGAATAGTGAAGACTCCTGCATACCTGGCTCCATGACAGGACGACTCCACAGCAGAGGCAGCAGGGGTGCTACAGGAAGCAGGGTAGTCCATCATGATGCCCCACAGTGCCAGACTGAGGATTCATTCAGTGTCCTCTGCTGCTCTCTAGGGGATATTTGAGAGAATTACTACACTTTAAACCTTTATCCTCTAATACTGTAGTTGCATAGTTGTTAAAGAACAGGTGTATGGCTCAGTAGATTGAAGGAAACCTAAGAAGAATACCATCTAAAATATCAGATGTAATATGTTTGGGTCCACACAGTATGTAATATAGGAAAAGACTAGTGGGTTTTTTTCTCTCTCTTTCGCTCCCTTTCTCTCATACACACACTGGGTGGCAGCACAGGACAGTGCAGCCTTGAGAATATTGATGAACATCACCATTAAACCATGATGTTTAATTGGCCACCATGGAAGGAAGCATTGCAAGTAATCCATTACAAATAATATATTAGTGATGAGGAAGCCTCACTTGACTGATAATATCTTGTCTTCCAGAGGGCCTGCGGAACACATTAAAGAAACAGCATTCAGATTATGGAGGCATGCTGTACAAAATAGTAAGTCTGTCTTCACTATCTGCTCTTGCACAAACAAAATCTTACTGACTTTTGCAAAGTCATTGCAACTCTGTTATGCAAATGAACATATTTTTCATTTTAGTAACCAAGAAAGAGACTATTTTGCACATGAGCATAAAAATCTTTATTGCATATTTTTACAAGTGGATGAGATTCATTGCAATTCAGCTATTACACTGAGTAAAAATAACAATTATATGAAGTTCTGAGTCATATTATTGTTTTTTCTCTACTATTCCCACATGTATTGATATTTATATGAATGCCTTTACAATAAAATTAGCTTTTTTCTCTTGCAGTGATTCCCTAGCTTCTTTATAGTCGCTCTTATTTCAGTGTTTGACTTTGTTTTGTCCCCTGTGAGCAGCTCCACGCTGGAAGCTGCAGGACAAGGGGATCAGATGACAGGCTGAGCTTCTATGATTAGGGCCGCTAAGGGGGAAGGAGGCCGCCACTGTGGAAGGTCAAGGGGCTTTTTACGCAAAGTTAGTTGGCGCCTTCTCGCTGCCCCGCACACCCTGAGCTGCGGTTAATTTGTTTGCAGCTTTCGTGGTGTATTTCCCTGATCAGTGGCTTTGGCTTGAATAGTGGAGCAAGAATGAGATATGGGCAGTTGATCTCCAGGGAGTGAGCAAGAGTGCGCCTTGGAGTTTGGTATTCAAGCATGGCTGTGGGGAGCACGGCGCTCCTGAAAGCAGGGCTTGTGTTGTTGATGGCAGGTGAGTGTTTGTGGAGTGTGAAGTGTTTAAACTTGAAGTAGATAAGTGAACAGACCTTTCTATATTGTGTCTTTCTTTCATGTTTCTGCTATTTTTGCTTTTATGGCCGTTGTTTTGGTTTTGGTTTGTTGTTTCCTCCTATAATTCTAATGCATTTACTGACAGAGAAGACATTGACCATGCATTGCACCTTTAAATTTGACATGTCTTCAGTTTGAGCTATTGAGAACACTTAGATTTAGCAATTTCACAAATATGCCATTCAAAATTACTTAAGTAACTTGTGTAGTATCTGTGAAAGTCTGTGATATAAGATAAGTGAAAGGCTAATGAAGCGTGAAGTAGAGCAACAACAAAAGTGTGTTTCAGTTCCTATGGTTTCTATGACCTGCAACACAGAGAGGAAGTTCAGCAGGTTATTGGGGGACATTTAAATGCTGCTGTCAAAACAAGAGCATGACATGAACAGAAACATATTTCAGTGCTTCAGTGAGGTTTCCCAAAACTCCTGACATGTTTCTATGTGAGTGTAACGCGAGGACCGGTGGTTTCCTTTCATCACTCTCCTCCTTTTTTTTTCTCGATGGGCTTTTTTTGATGAGCTCCTTTCACTCCCTGATGAACAGGAGGAAGGGGAAAGTGGGCTCTCGTGCTGAGCAGCGCAGCGGCAGGCTAAACACGACTGACATTTGAGCTAAATGGATCATCTCGTATTCATGAGCATCGGTTTTAAAAAAATCCATAAATATTGAGCCGGAGAATGGCAGACGGAATTTATGACTCCTGTTTGGATTGATGGATGTTTCCTCTCCTCCAAAAAAAAAAAAACAGGGAGAAAACTTTAAGGCAGTGGAGTGCAAAACTCCAAAGCGCTGGCTGTGTAGTGATTTGCACTGATTTTCCCTGAATGCATCGCTGGTTATAGCAGCCAAGTTATGAGGAAACTCTGAATGCTTCAATGTCAGATTTCCCCCAACAGCTGTTGCCAGCAAAACAGACAGGTGACACGTAACATCCCCTCAGCTCTGTGGGTGATAAAGAAGCTAATAGACACCAGCACTATGGGTCTGTCCGGTTTACCTCTTTTGAAACCCCCCGTGTCAACACATTCAGTTTTCCTTTGAGTGTTTCAGAGCTTCCAAAACACAGCGGAGACAGAGCAAACATAATGGGCACACAGTCGGCCCTTATCAGGCCAGTGCAGGCCCGGGCTTCACCGTTTTTTTCTCCATCATAGCAACAACCTGTTTGTTTCCACACACAGGCCTTTTCCCGCCAGCTTAAGCTCCCTCTCCTACTGTACTGCTCTGTGGTGTTACAATCAGCTCCGAGTCCTGTGGGACGACCGCGGCCTGCTTCCACGCAAAGAGGCTGTTTACACACACATACACACAAACACACACATCTCTGAAGTAAACAAATGGGGGAATGGGGGATTGGGACTCCTACTGCAAATTAAAATCTTTTCTTAGCTAAAGTAACAGCATAATAGGGAAGAAATGGTCCGATAGGAATAACCATTGCCAGGACATGACCTTGTTTGTTGAACAAGCATACGCCTAATTATCTTGAACCAAACAGAGCGATAACCTCTGTAGTGCTTATCTTTACAATGGTGCAAAGTTTTGCTCGAATAAGAATCCTCCTCATCAATATAAATGCATTATCTCAGTCATATTTCAAATTAAAAGCCCCATATTTCCCACTTTCCTATTTGAAGTGTTGATCCTTGATACTGTGTGCATCTCCCTGTGGACTGAGGCTTTGATTCTTTCACAGTATTAATAAAGGGCCTAGACCTCTATAATCAAAACCTTTATACAATAAAGAGCCTTTAATCAATGCCCTCCCCTTCTTTCTTTCTTTCTTTCTTTCTTTTACTCCCTATAGCTCAAGTCCTTTCATCAGTGCCTGGCTGCAACAGAGGTCTCTACGACAGGGTGGTCAGTGATCTCTGCTTAGCTAAGTTCAAGTTCGACATGGGAGGACTGGACCGAGGCCTGTGGTGCAGCTGGCCCGACACAATGGAGTGAGTTCGCCGACCGAGATGTGCAAAAAAAAAAGGTGGTAAAGTTGTAAAAAGAGAGAGAGAGAAAAAGTTACTAATAGGATAAAGAATCTAACAAATGAAGGAGTTAGATTCTCAAAGGAGGAGGAACCTTCTGCATGAATATGTGAACATTGAATCTTAACTTTAACAAATCTTACCACATGGAGGAGGAGGCAGTGAGATGAGTCAGAGCTGTACACCTGCATTGAACATTGAGCTGCACAGCTGATAAATGAGCCGGTGGTGGTGAAGCTGTAGCATGACTGACACACAGCTGATGCCAGTCAACTAACCAGGGCTTCGTTTGATCCCCAATCACAACATGTGATTGGGGATTGACGTAGGACTTTGTGATGTCACTTCTTTCCTTTTTTATTTTTTATTTTTTAGACATTTTATCCATCACATGCACCTCTGAGTGAACATCAATATCTCCACAGGTGAACTATGCCAGACTGATATTTCTTTTGTTGGAGCTTTATTAGAAGCGCACCGAGCGATACCTCTGTACTCAGTCATCCACCAACACCGGGGGGAAAAACATTCAGTTATACTACCCCAATACATCAGTGTCACACAGTCCTGACACCTGCTTTGCACTGCACACTCTCTCTAGAAGAAGCAATATTACATACAGGAGACCAACAGCAGGGTTATTGTTTGATTTATTAACCAGGGATTTTACGCAGAAAAGGCTACAGAATTTAAATTAGACCAATATCACTTCTAATTTTGCACAGTATAATTCATTTAAAATCACAATTAATGGCTTAAAGGGATAGTTCAACATTTTGGCAAATTGGCCCATTGCCATAATCCCTATAGTCATAGCATTAGGTTTGTGTCGGTGCAAGCTGTTTTTAGAACGGCGGAGCAGAGCCGCGAGCTGCTCAGAGCTACACGGAGGCTAATGGAATTACTTGGTTTCCCTCATCAAAATCATCAAATACACAATCCAACAACTCCAAAACGCTCTCGTGGACAAGTTGCGACCTGCACATTCACCACGCTGAGGGAAACCAAGAAATCCCATGAGCCTCCGTAGCGTAGCTCTGAGCAGCTTGCGGCTCTGCTCTGCCGTTCTAAAAAAAAGCTTGCACCGACAACTAAAGGTAACGAACCATATTCCTAAAACTATAGGGATTATGGCAATGGGCCAATTTGCCAAAATGTTGAACTATCCCTTTAAAAAGGCAGCTATTTCCTCTGCAAATATAGCATGTATGTTGTTTCCCCTACAGGACATTTCTCCTTGACTTTCTGCCTCCTACAATATGTTGCTCTGAGTTGAGTTCATTCTACTGAAAATACATCTTCATCCCGCTGTCGAGAACTGTTTGCCTTATGGCCATCACCCACTCCAGGCTGTGTTCTCACTCGCTCCATCACTTAGTCACGGCCATTCGCTGTAGCTGGTGGACACTGTATTCACTCTGTGTGTGTGTGTGTTTGTCAGACAGTGCTTTTCCTCCAATCACCAGCAGTCCGAGGATGAGTCAGACAGGAGCTGGGAGGCCCAAAGGAGAAGCTACTGTCAAAACTGTGTGATTTCCCTCCTGGCTCACCATCCTCTCTTGGTCCAGAGAGTGTGTGTGTGTTTGTGTGTGCGTGCAGCCTCATCATAGGAAAGGCTGGACGAACACTTTGGACGTATAATAATAGGGATGATAAGTGTGAACAATAGGCTCAAGGTAACAGCCACTGTACAGTGTATGCTACCCAGCAGAGCAACCCAGTACCAAATCACATAGTGGAGTGGATGTAGTGAAGAGGAGGGTCTAATTAATTATAGAACTGAAGTGGTTTGTCCTTTAAAGTGAAACCACAGGCTTCAATGGGCACCAGTCCCAGAGAGGTTCAGATCTGCTCTGTTGTTTTATGAGGTCACGTACAGTAGATCTCCAGCGAATATACCCGTTTTATTCTGAGGGTAAATTGTGCCAGGATCCCCCAGGATGCAACACCAATGCAAAGATACTCCTAATATATTTCTATAACAGAGATATTTACATATTTACAGACAAAGTAATCTCAAACATGTTTTGCTCCGGTGCATTCAAGCGATTTCGATGATTGTGTCCTTCCTTCTCCAAGAGAAAATAAACAGTCCCTGTAGATGCAACTGATGAAAAGGAGACAGCTTTTTTTGTTTTTTTGTTGGCTGTGTCTCAGTTGTTCTTCATTACGTCTTATCTCCACGTCTACTGCAAACACCCACAGACGGTCTTGTCAAGTCTCCACACCATGTGACTCATAGCTCTGAGGCTTCAATGATGCAAATCATCCTCTTTTGAAGGATTTTTTAAAATTAGGATCATGATTTTTTTTTTGTCAAAGTAACACATGAGATTTTCTTGCCAAATGTAATTTCTTTTTTTTCTTTTTTTTGCAATCAGATTAGAGTATCTCATATCATAGAATTTATTAGTGCCCAGAGCTGCTAATTGGAAATGTGTGAGAATAAGTCTGTCTCGCTCACACACAAACTGACTTTCGCACTTTCTTGTTACTTTCTAAACTTATGAACTAAATTATATTAACTTCGTATCAGGCCTCACACACTATATTGCCTGCAGCAATACATGCACTACAGCCAAACACTGATTGGCAGCTCAACACATACTGTATTTGTGTTTAACTTAGTTGTGAAAACCTCCTAATCCATAACCTTGACCCTTACCCAAACTAAATCCTAATCTTAATCATAGCCACAAGCATCGCTCTAAATCCCAAACTGTCATCAACCCTCACCTCTAAATCGAAGCCTCATCCACTGGTATTTTGTAACACATGAGTACACACACACAGTGCCACCACATACCAGTCATATAATTCATGCTTTTATCCAGAGTGACTTATACTGTAGGCAATGGGCGAATAAGACTTTATAATTTTTTGCTTTGAAATACTCTTTTAAATTTACAATCTAATTTAATAATAGACCAACAAGTTCACAATTACACCCTATTCTGGTATTTCTATTCATTGATTTATGTAAACATCAATGGAAAGTTTATCTAAAGGACAATAATTCCATACAACAAGTAAAAAGTATAAACCAAAACCTTCAACTGATTGCAACACTGCCCTGCAACACATCACAACAACTGTTGAGCTTGGGTGCATTTGTCCTTTTAAGAGGCTGGGCTTCCTGGCCACTTGGCCGCTCAGGCCTCCAGCTATGCCGTCAAACACAGCGAGCCATCTGGAAACACAATCTCTCCTGGTACGGTGCAGCGCTGTTGGGAGGGCTCTGCCATGTTGGTATGCATCTCCATTTCTCCTGGCCCCTACCACTTAGCAGTTATATTTAGCTGCGTTAAACCCACTGGTAACTCTAGACATTACTTTGGCGTTTTGTCCCTCTCCCAACAGGAACCCTCTTCACTGGCAGATTTCAATCCCAATAGTGTGCTTATAAAGTTCTGTGACCCAAAATGAAATAAGGGGAAATAAATTAATAACTTCAGTGCTGCTTTGTGCTTGTCTTAGCAGCTGACACCCATGTTTTTTCTCGTTTCACCTTTGAGTTGAACATAATGTCCCCCTCTGTCTCCCTCTGCAGGATATATGAGGGACTAACAAACTGCACCTTCCAAGTGGCCTTGAGGATGGACTGCTTCTGGCCCAACCAGATCATCGACCGGGTCTTCATGCACATCCATCAGGTCTACTTCCATGACTGTGCCCTGACCGGGCGGCTCATCCATGACCCGCCAATCAGCATCCTCGCCCCCTTCATCACAGTTCCAGTGCTGATCACCCTGCTCATGACTGCAGTGGTGGTGTGGAGGAGTAAACGTACAGAGGGAGTTTTATAGGGACCATTGTTTGCTGGATGCTTGGAGATACAAATTGACTTTTTTATGTATGAAGTTGTTCTTCCTATATGTTCATATGAATATGAGTGTATTTAAGATTAAATCAAACTATGCATAGGCCTACTATGTGCTCCGTTTGGTATGAAAATAGAATTTATCCACAGAGTCATTTTTTAGCCATATTACAGTATCATCAATATGAGAGTCAAAGTTTGGCAAGGGGAAAGTAATAAAGTTCTTTGAGATTCAGGGGATTTGGAGGCCATGCATGTTAATTACCATCTGTTCTCGTGGCCCAAAACAATCTGTGAACACATAAATAACAGTAGAGAGGACGACGCTCAGGGAGACAGCACCGACTTGGATAAATGATTGTTATAAATTTGGCAGGGAGGTGAAGAAACGAGGGGGGAAAAGGGGAACTAGAAATAGAGAAAAGAGCCCTGAGTCCCTTATTGTGTAACAGAGTCAAAGCGCCAACAGAAGCACAATGCTGATTTGACTGATATTTTGAAGGAAACTCAGTGGTGCAACATAATGATGATTTCATATTTAATGAAATTAGCAGGTTAATTATATTCAAACACACCAGATATGTGTAGATTAAACCGATTGTATAAAATGTTAAAATGAGTTTGTTTTCAGTGCAGTTTGCATTTACCCTGTTGATGAAATAGGACGTTCATTCTTGACGGAATAAAAGTTTTTAAGACTCAAACTGGACGTCAACTGGACACTTATCCATCACTGTTTGTCAGGGCTCCATCTAGTGTTCACTAACAGCAGCTTCATAATACACTTTGTCTATTTTTTACAAGTAGAAAATCCAAATATACTAAAATAAAAATAAAGTGCCTCTGACTTGCCCTTGAGACTCACTCGATCATTTCAGCTTGTGGGGGGATTGAAAACTAAAGGTGTTTTGGGGGGAAACTGGTCACGGAAAGTAGATGTACAACCGCCAACTATTGGTCACTGCAGGAACGCTTCATCCAATCAGAGGGATCAAGGTTTACATGCTAGAAAGTAGAAGTACTTCACAACCAATGTGACTTCTGTATCTGGAGAAGACGCCTCCATGGCAGACAGCAACCTGGATGGAAGAACAGAGGAGATGCAGAATCCAATAAACGGATTGATGAATGCACAAATGGCTAAATTAAGATGGAAACTAATGAGCTTGTGAAATATAAAGGAGCAAATGACTTCCTGTCGTCCCTTTTCCACCACATAAGACAAAACACAGGTCAAACTCTTCCCAGAGAGCAGAACTGTGTGTAAATCTTCCCAAAGTGTGATAGTAATTAAACACAATGTCATACTTCTTTTTTTTTCATCCATGTAAAAGTTATGGCTCAGCACTTCCTCTCCATATATTTCGCTTGCTGGGCTATTCTGCCCTGTCATGGCCAGGGGAATTAATGGCAGCTATATTATCAAAGCAGTAAAAGCCTTCAACAGTTAAGCTTAGTCAAGCAGTGTTTGGCTTTACTGATTAATGCCCAAGACTGTGGCAGCGTTCAGAGACGGATTTCAGCACTTTTTTTTGTTAATGATAAATGAATTTCAAGGGGGGGAGAGATTAGGAGATCAACGTTCGGCGCCAGGTGAATGGAGGCGGGAGCTCGGGGCCAGAAGTCAGCGATTAGACTTTTGGATGAGTTGGAGGTTAATATCTCACTTGTTCCTGATGTCAGTGGAGAGACGTTCAGCCTCCGTCGGCTCCTCTCGGAGCAGGCGCTGGTAGCTGGAGAAGGTCTCCACCATGCCGATGTATCCACTCAATGGCACGTCTTTCTTTACCAACAGGCACTCGTTCCTGGACTCAAAAATAAAAATTACAAAGGAATATTTGGTGACTTTGAGCTGCGCAAGTTGTCACGACTACTCACCACTCTTTGTCTGGGTAGCAGCAGGAGGCAAACATGTCTGAGTAGATCTTTACAGAGCTTGAGCCTATGTAGGGATGTCGGTAAGGAAGCAGGGCAGCATAAAACTAATGGACAGGGAAAAAGACAAAGTTTTCAGCACAATTTGGATAAATAAATTGCACACAGATGAGTTTCTATCACCAGGCTGGATTCTGACCTCTTTACAGATGCCGTTCAGTGTGTCTGAGATGTCTCTGTACTCCAGCTCCATGTCCATGGTGTAGCTCATGAGGGCCAGGCAGCCTCCAGGCCTCAGCACCCTGTCGGCCTCCTGGAGGAACCGCCGGCGGTCGAACCAGTGAGCCGCTGTCATGGCCGACACGAGGTCCACCTCTCCAGAAACAAAGGGCAGCTCCTCTGCCGGACACTGTCTGGTAAAAAGGGATAGTTCAACATTTTGGCAAATAGAATAGAATGCCTTTATTGTCCCATAGGGAAATTCATCTTCACACTCTGTTACTGATCAACATACACACTGAGCCACATGAATACAACCAACACTGAGCAACATATAAAACGCCACCAGACACTAAACAACATATACATATACACACACCAGACAACCAAACACTTATGACACACTCAGGAGGACTGGGTCCATACAGGGCTATTGGGGGAGGTTATTGAGTGCAAAGATGGCAGACGGGACAAAGCTTTTAATTTTAATTTGGGCAAATTGGCCCATTGCCATAATCCCTATAGTTTTAGGAGTAGGTTTGTTACCTTTAATTGTCGGTGCAAGCTGTTTTTAGAACAGCAGAGCAGAGCTGTGAGCTGCTCAGAGCTACGCTGCGGAGGCTCATGGGATTTATTGGTTTGCACCGACTATTAACGGTAACAAACCTACTCCTAAAACTATAGGAATTATGGCAATGGGCCAATTTGCCAAAATGTTGAACTATCCCTTTAAGACGGTTGGTGCAAAGTTCAGGGAGAAATGAAAAGGATAATTACATAAAAGATGTACCATGTGAAATCAAGCACGATTCTTCATTGCAATTCTGGTTTAACCAGAACTCTTACCTGTAGTCGACATTTGCAGGTCTGCTATTGGCCAGTGCCATCTCCAGCTGGGCGGGACTGATGTCTGTGCCAACCACCTTAGTGAAGTATGGCGCCAACAGGATTGTCCCCTGCCCTGAACCACAGCCCACATCAAGAGCAAGGTTGAACTGTTGTGGTGTCTAAAAGGAATTGAGCATTCAGCAATGGAATGATAAAATTAAAAAAATATATATATATTTCAGACCAGATTTGACAGACAGCACAACCTGGTGACATGCAACAAACACAAACATGCAGCATGTAGCACCTACCTTTCTCCCCATGTAAGTCATGATCCTGCTGATCAGTTCATGCGGCGTGACTCTGTACTGCAGGTACGCAGCTGCATGCTTTTTACCCTCAAAGAGCCGAACAGCCATGTTCCTCCTGCTTGCAAAGCGCCTGTCTGAGTGAACACCACAACTCTGCACTGTGACCTTCTCTTTGTTTAATCTGCGAGTTGCTCAATAACTGCTACTACCTAAAACGATCCCTCCCTGTCTGCACTGCTGCCAAAATATCTCACCCACACACAACAAAAGGCATCATTGGATTTGACATTAAAGCACAGTATCTTCAGTTTGTGCAACATTAAATATAATAATTTATTTCTAAAGCTAAAGTACTCAGCCTCACTTAAAGTTAATGTTGCTGTAAATAAGTTTCCTTGCTCATCCACATGTAGCTTGTCACGTGTCTTGTAATAAATATAAATGCTTAAAATTAACATCTGATTCGTGCAGCTGCGGGGCGTCTGTATTAGTTGACAGCAATTGAATTTGTGCCTGTGCACTTGCAGGCAAAAAGCAGCAGATGGCAGTAAATACACATGCAGTAAAATGACCCCTGCTGCTCAGATTGGGAAATCTTGGAAATCACATCGTTCACCATCAATATATATTTACACTGAGATTATCAATTAATTCCCTTATTTAATCTCTCATGGCATGTTATTTATTTTTCCTTTTAAAATATTTTTATTTACTTGCATATAAAGGGGGAATACGTGAGATGCTACAAAAACAAGTCTAATCAAAATTCATATTTATATACAATTATGGTGTGTGTTGTTATAAACCCAAACTTTCTGGTGTATTTACAGATGAATTAAGTTGGAATCCTCTGGAAAGCTCTCTCAGTCTCATTCCCTTATTCTCTGCTCAATCAACAAGCATTGATCTCTCCTGTTCACCTGATCAATATCCATTGTCAGATATGGTTTGCAATAAGGCTGTGTTAACAAAAGTGGGGGCAGGTGGGCGCAGGGTGTCCTCACACATCAACCCTTAACCCCACCGTGTTGCTATGTGCAGCCCTGCCTTGTATCGTCCAATCAATCAGCTTTGATCAAAGCTGTCAGCTGCACTCAGGCCCCACCACTGCCCACTGCTCTGTGTGTGTGTGTGTGAGCATGATGAACACTTTGGAGGACAACGCTGTCATCCACGTATACGTGTGTGTACCCAAACATAACCAATTTATCACCAAGTCTTTACCACCAAGTCTTATTACAGCCAGCGTCCTCCTTTCCGTGCACACATACACACAGGAAAGCCATTAAAAACACAAAGTCAATGGACTCAGACAAGCACCCTCATGTATTGCTTTTAATATCTGCAGGCATTCCCGACACAGTAAAAAAAAAAAGAGCTATGGGAGCGCTTACATCGACTGTGACGAGCAGTGTTGCTAATGCTGCATGGGGAATTCTCCTGAAAAGCAATCACACTCAGGTAATCCACAGCAGGAGCAGAAAATATTAGATTCCTTTATTTTCATGCATCCAGGTGCAGGAAAGATCTGGATTTGACCCAGTGAAACCAGTTTGGGGTTTTTAAACCAGTTGAGGAGGATTTTCCATGTAATGAGTGTCGGAATAGTGGAAAAAGGGATGTTATTTGATGCGTTGTACAGTATGCATCTTAAAAATACATTCCCGCCAAAAATAGACATGTGTGCCGCCGTAAATACCTGCCCGCTGATGTTTTTTCTTTCCTCTGACAGTGTGAGCAGAGAGTTGCACGGCAGGGGGATGGATAGATGGGTATTGAGTATAAAATCCTGCTTCCCCGTGGAAATCTCAGCAGGTAAAAGCAGATTGCAGCTGTTGGATGAAATCCATGAATTTAGAAAACAGGCTTATTGCCATGCAATTTTTTTTTGTGAGGGGTGGTGGTGGTGGATATTTTGTCATGGCTCTTTGAATAGGTTTCACAGGCCCTTGGGTCCTTAAACGCACTCTTTCAGTGAGGTAGCATGACAGCCACCAGAATTGGAGCTGGTGAGGGAGATGCAGCAGTTCCTAAGTTTAAACTCGCAGGTCCCATGTATATAAAGATACATTTCCATGTCTTTTATGATGATAAACCAAAAGAATCAAGGCTCAGCAGCTACTTACAAAAAACTACCAATCCAAAACCAACTCCGCAAGTCGGTTAAATCCCACTTTTGTCATCCTTGCATTGAGGCCTTGCAGAGTGCTCGCAATCTCTAGGAGGATATGGAGATCTTAAATCTCCCCCTCCATTAAAACTTCACTCGAGATACACTGTTTTCTCCACAGCTGGTTGTAAAGAGAGAAGCATGGAGGCGATCTGAGTGACTCCGAGGCTGCATTCTTAAAACCGAGACGCTCGCTCTGAGATGCACTCGACTAATCCCACTCTCCAAGGAGAGAGGTAGGTATTGGCTTTGATGATAGAAATGGATTAAACAGATTACATTAAAGGCCAGTCTAATTGAACCAATCTATCCTGATTCTGCTGCTGTAAGATAAATGATGAGAGGGCCAGATAGTATATATAGGTCGTGTGTTTGTGTGTCTGGCTCGGTGGTTTCTCTGCGGACATTAGATTGGAAAATACAGCAGAAGCACTTTCTTCATGTGGAAAAATTATACAATTCTCCTCATGTTTGTACTTTGTACGTTTGCTTTTTATCTCTGACTGTCCAGATTCATTTCTGCCAAGACAATACAAACTCTCACCAGTATATAATATATGCAGGAACATCTCGTACATGTATTCCCAGTATTGTGCCAGTTTTTAAATAGCTTGTACCGCCTGCAAATCAGCTTGATTCCAACATTTCTGGCGCATTCAAAGTGTTCCTCTATGTTCCTGTTTTCTTAACCATCTCTCAGGTTGGATTTCCTCCAAATGTTGAACAGCCAAGTCTCAAAATTTCCAGGTGAAACATTCAGTACGAAATAGATTTTTTTTTTAAATCCATACAAGTGACGAAATGTAACTTCTCACAGCTTTTTCTTTCTTTTACATCTTAACAAAAGCTGTGGAAATTGTTAAGGATAATATTAATTAAAGGTTGATGGTGTGGAACATGAAAAAACTTTTTAAAATGCTACTAATGCTGCTAAATGAATTTCATTATTCTCAATATTTCTGTGGAGAATTTCCGCACATGCTGTTTCAAAAGACTCTAATTCAAAGGCATAAAATTCAAGGAGAAAACTTGTGAAGTCATGACAAGAAAAAAAGGATAAAATATACAGTTGTTGAATAGTCTGCTATTGCTCTGAGTCTCCCTGAGGACTGGTGCTTCAAACTAATCAAATTCTGAAAGCTTATGTAAGAACGGTCGACACAAAAGAAGCCAATTCTGTGCCAGCAAATTCTAATTTGTGGCTTTCTCTCAACACAAAAGCATGTGTTTATCTTCTGTATGATTACCTCTTTGTGTGTGTGTGTTAATGTGTATGTGTGTGTTTACCTGTCCTCCCGAGCAGGCTTGTTATTGACGGCGTCCGGTTGAAGTGAGCATGATAGGGTGACCTTTCCCTCCAACCTTGTTATCAGTGTGAACTCGTTAAGCCGGACTGTTTAATTAGCAGTGGAATGGCAATCAGGGAGGAGTTGGAGACCCCCGTGGTCACAGATACGGATCAATGGTCTTCGGGGAGCCTTAGCACTGCGGCAACAGGGGACATTTACACATATGTGCATATAGGATGCTGATGCATGCAAAAATAGATTAGTTTACCTCATCCCAGAGAGAATCAGCACTTTATATGTGGGTTTAAAGGTGCCATATCAATAAAAACAAGTGTGAAAATATACTTAAAATACACAAAATAATGCAATTCTTACATCAACCTGCAGGATTGAGCTTTCAGCGTTTAGCTTTAAGGACTTTAAGGCTCTGCTGATGCCTGTACTGCACTGCAATATCAGAATGTGAACACCTTAAACCTCAATATATGGTTGTTGAACCTGTCTGACCCTGTGCGATCAAATCATATCCTCCTTCCCACCATAATAGAGGTGACTGTGCCAGACTAATATCCTGCTTTTATTAAAAGGTACCCGGTACAGTGGCAAACTGATAAAACAAGACGAACTCAGGGTTGATATGCACACACATGCTCCGGCATGCATGCACAAACACACACAGTCAAAAGTGTGCAAACATGTGTGCTTTCAAAAACTCGATGCACAAACGTTTGAGGCAAAGAAATGCGAAGCGGGAGCCAACAGCCGCTGCACCTGGTGAGATCCAAGTGAAAGTGAGAAGCATAAAAAAGAGCTGAACGCTCAGGTCTGTTGATCTATTTTTACCGCAGAGCAGGGGGCAGAGGGGGAGAGAGAGAGGGAGAGAGAGCTCCCTGCATAATGCATGGCCCTGTAGAGCAGCGGTGGCTTTTACACTGACGCTCTCTCACCGGGCTTCCAGGTGTCTGCGCTGTCTGTCAAACAGGAGAGCCAGGTGCTCTCACACGACGCTCTGGTTGATCTCTCCCGGACCACCGGGCCTTCTCCAGCTCCATCCCGACCTGCGGTTTCACTCCACATCTTACCTCTCAAGTGTTTGAGGGTTCAGGAGCAACGAGTACAAGATGCATGCACATTATATATACACTCTGCCCCAGTTGGAGGGAGAGATAGCACTTTGAAAAACAGAGCACTTGCACATCTAGGACAAAATGCACGCTGTTGTTCCAAAGGTCGTGCAGCATTTTTATTTAATTATTTTTATACATATTATTTTTGGGATCTGTGCAGCGGTAACTAATGAATGAAACTCCCTCTTGTCTCAGAAACAATGCTGCCACAGTTTGGATCCAAATTTAGCCAAGGCACTGTTTCTTTAGGGAGATAAACACAATGTAATGGCCACAGCGTGCAGTTTACATTTATATTTGCTATCATTGAATCCTAAATGTCTTATTTCCTTCAAAGAAGTAGAAGAAAATGTATTTTGTGCACAATGGTAGGGATAATTTCTGTTCTTTGTTTCTTTCCTCAGATAATTTCTAATGGTATACTCGTACACTGCTAAATGACTAGGTTTGGTTTGGGGACAGGCCATCTGAGCATCACTAAAGGGGGGTTGGGTCGTTGCCGGGGCATCACAAGGAGGGAGACTAATGAAAGCTTGATGAGGATGCGTCTCTGAATCCACCAGCATGATTAGGCTTTAATTACCGAGGGCCACCTCGACATATTCCCTATAATTGGAAATACCTAAGCACTTGGCTGCTCATGGCAAGAAACCAAAAGGATCCATGTCTCACATGGACAGGCTCCATTCGCATTTCAGATGAGTTAGCATCGCAACAGGCATTCCAGATTGGAGCTTGTCTTTATGCAGATCAGCTGCTAAGTAGTTCTATGTAATCTTAGCGAGGACTTGTTGTTATCGCCCCGGTTAGCGGCGGAGTGCACCGACGGTGGAATGAGATATTGTGAGGGAGGCTTTAAAACTTGTAGCTGCTTCCCAGTATGCTGGCATCTCCACACTGCCAGATGTGACAATAACATCCCTATATGGCTGCCAAACGCCTACAAGACACCCACAGGCGTTGGCAGCTTCCTCGGTTGAAATCTTCTGTTGCACAACCACATGGAGAAATAAAGGCTTTATGTTCTGCTGGTTAAGTGAATCACTGCCTTGCCTTAAGAATCAGCCTTTTCTTTCATTACAGTAGCTTCGATTCAGCGCCGTCACACCTTTTAATGCCCTCCTTCAATGGTTAAATCACTGCATGTAAAAACAAAGCAGAGCGCTCAGGTGTTTTGGCGCTGAATAGCAGCGAGTAGACAAATCAAGGGCAACCTGCAGAACTGATTCTAAGTTGGTTACAACCACACGTTATATAATTAAATTCTTCTATTTACTTTAAAACTCAAGGCTGCTGTATAATCTGAAGCTTCCCACTCATGCATCGACTGAACATAAACATGCACACTTATTAAAACCGACAATCCAAACCACATGCATATTTCGAATCTCCTATCCAGATAATATCATGGGATGTTTTAATCCTATTGTCCTACAAGATTTACATAGATGTTATCATTTGATGCAGTCGAGTGGAAACAACAAGAAGGGACGGGGGTTACTGAGAACACGAAACCAAGCATTCAACAGCCGTGTTTATCAACTCAGCTTTTCTATTATTTAGATTATTCTGCTTGGGATCCCTGGTGTAATTAGCCGGGTAACAAATCCACCTCTTTCCACAGTCTGTCTGTGAATTGATTCTGTTATATTCGGCTGTCAAAGGCTGCTAGAAGAGAAAGAAACGTGCAGAATGTGCCGAAGTTTAAGTTTCATTTTTAACACTAAATATGTGCTCGCTCGGTTCGGGGGACACATGAATCAAACGGCGTAGGTTTGCATGCTGGAGTGAAGTCATTAGTTAATTCCAACGTGTCCCCCCAGAGGCAACGTCTCCAAGATGATTGATTCAGGCATGCTAGCGTTTGATTGGCTGAGAGGGCGGAGGCTATTTGGAGGCTCACATCACATAGAAATATCGCTCACTAGCAGACACGGAGGAGGCGAGAGCAAAGAGTGTGTCACACACATATAGGCAAAATATAGTGTTTCAGATGACTCCTTTTACTCTGAGCTGCACAGTAGCTACACATCCACAACGACATCTTTAGCACTTTGTAGAAGTGTTCAGTCGACAAAAAAAGAGATGTCAGGAGTTTGTGCACCATAGATCATCATTAATGCATGATACACTAATTAACTAACCAGTCTTACATCATTAGACTGTTAATACCGATGCATCACTTGGTAAATTGGATGCAAAGTATTTGAATTAAAGGTTTGCATCCGCAGCAAGCACAGGAAAATCAAAGTGGAGAGCTAGCTAGCATCAGGAAGAACTGAAAGGAAGGAGCCTCAAGAGACAGATGGTGAATTGACAAGACATCTCCTCCCATCGAGCTTCCTATTCTTCCCCTGGATGTTTCATCATTAAAATAAAAAGTGCACAGAGAAGGAGTTATTTGGCCTCGGTGTTGGGAACCACTTGTCTAATCCTTGACTAGTCTTGCTAAGATTTCATCTTGTTTGTTAACCATTTTGGTTCAGGCAGAAATAATTCAACAATGACTGAATGGGTTGCCATTTCCTTCTAGTTCGAGTGGCAAAAAAGACAAACTATTGCATTCCCCTCTCAGGATGAATTGTAATCACTTGGGCCTTGTATCCTCGGCAGAAATCCGGCATTAAACCTCCTGAGTGTCTGTGAATGTGTGTGTTAACCTTTGCGACTACATATTGATGCGAATGTGGTCCTTTCTCCTCTAAAACCCATTAGGAGCCATTTAGCTCGGCTGTGAACTCACATACAACCTTATTTCCATCATGCCGAGTGAAAATGACGATCGGGACTCGCTCATGGGACGTGCGACCTTTATTGAGAAATGACTCCATCGTTTCTAATTTCATAACGCGTCTGCGGGATTGACGTAGCCGGAGCGGTTAGGTAGATAATATGCAGCTGTCTGTAATTACAGATAAAAGAACATTAAGTTCGACAGATACATGTAAGCTTCTTGATGAGGGTGCCCATTTCAATTAGGGAGCATTAAATGAAACAAAAAACCTTATGGGAGTTTCTCACTGCCAGACCCAAGGAGAATTAATACACTGCATAGGGCCATTTACCAGGGAGTAATTACTCCCTAATTATCCATTAGTTATTCGATTACCCTTTTATCAGCTAGTCATGGTCAAAAGGCAGGAATAGTGGATAAGTCATCACCTTGGTTGGTAACAGATGTAATTAACATGCCGTAGCTCCCCTCGGAGAGACGGTGAGCGAGTGCATTCAGGCAAAGTGATGGTATTCTGGCCCATTTTTCCCTGTTTGATCAAAAGGAACGATAATTCACTTTCCTAAATTAATCTAAGGGTGGTTTTGCTGCAAATGGCACACAAAAAAAGGAAGGATGTAGATTAATATTCCTGCCCACTTCTTATACCCAGTTGGTTTGCAGATTTAGCTGCAGCAGACCTGGAGCCCGGTGAGAGTTCACACGGTCAGTGCGAATAAAAAAGCAAAAGGGTGTCTGAATGTTCATTGTTGGGAAACTGAATGGCCGCGTGATTGAGGCTCGATAAGAAATCAGAAAAATATTCTCAGACAGCGATGGATGATTAGGTGCATATTGTTGCTGAGTGAAACCAGCATTAACAGACCAGCCAAGAACCATGAATACTCCATGCCAAACTGCTTCTACCATTTATTACACATAATTACATTCTTAAATAAAAACGATTCACCGAACAGTTCCTTGCATAGAGATATTACAATACCAATTTAAAAAAGAATTATGAAACAAACTGGTAACAAAAATAAATCTTTCTCATTTTTCCATAATAAAGAACATTATCGTACCCATACATCATAATATACAAATGATAAATTTGAAACACTTTGTACAGCGGAAAGAAAAGGAGAAAGACAACAGAGGAAGAAAAAGGTGGGGAAGAGGGTTAAGGGAGGGAGGAAGAGAAGGAGGAGGTGGTGGTGGTCTTGGAGGATGGGTGAGGGCGAGGGGGTCGGACAGAGGAGTTGAAAAGGATCATATCTGAGAAAATGGAAGAGAGGGAAGGGGAAGCGATGAGGGAATGCTGGTAGAAAAAGGGGGTGCGTTTGATTTGAAATTCAGACCCGGTGGAAACAGAGGTGGTGTCACACATAGTAATGCCTGCCCCCCACTCCCACCCCCACCCACCTCCCTATCCCACCTCTGCACACACACACACACTAAGAGCAAGAGCTGCAGTTTGGATCTCTGACTCTCACAAGGTGGCATGAAAAACGGCGAAATAACACACAAGGAGAACGGAGAAGTGTGTGTATGTGTGAATGTACTTGTGCACATGTGTGTATGAATTTGCATGTATGAATCAGTGCATGCATGTACTGTAATCTGTGTGAGTAATGTCTGCACCGTGTCGTGACGTGTATGCATGAGCGTGTGCTAAAAAACAGCTACTATACAGACTTTTGTGTGTTAAGTGTTTCATCACCCGGGGGGAGAAGGAGGAGGGAGAGGGGAGGAGGGGGGGGGGGGCGGTAGTCGTGTGTGACGTGTGGCGGTGTGTGTGTAAAGCGGGACAGAAAAAACATCAGATATGCAAGTGATTCTTTTCCAAAAAATTCAGAGTGCAAATACAAACAGACGAAGAAACACACAGGCACAGCAGAATTGACAATCATTCATTAAGATGACACAAAACTGAACCGCAACCTCGGCGACGACATGAAACAACCTTTCCAGAAAAAGCACATTCACATTTTGGAAAAAACCCCCCACCTCTTTTTTTTTTTCGTCAGCGCCCCGGTGGACACACATACACACACAGAACTATTTCGTTAAATGTCAAGAAGAGTCGGACCGAATTTTGAGGCGGGGCCTGCGTGTTGGGGGAAGTTTTCGGGGTCTCGGCTCCTTGGAATCCTCAACTGTCTACTATTGGTGCTTGAATATGGGAGAAATGACCTAAGAACAACACTGCGGGGGCCGCGCATTCCCACACATTCACAACAGGTTCAGCTCAACGGGAGAACGTCTCTCCGTTGAAATACTGAAACACACAAGTAGAGCTGCCATTGGTGATACAATTCTAACCCGTGGGTTAAACTGCTAGTCTTCATTTGAGAGCAGGGAAAACACAAACCTGCTAACCTGCTCTGACGTCCTCCCCCCACCCCAACTGGATTATTTTAGATCTATGAACCAAATCTGAAAGTGTTTTGAAAGGGATAGTTCAACATTTTAGCAAACTGTCCCACCTTTAATTGTTGGTGCAAGCTATTTTTAGAACGGCGGAGCAGAGCCGTGAGCTGCTCAGAGCTACGCTACGGAGGCTAATGGGATTTCTTGGTTTGCACCGACTATTAACGGTAACAAGTCTCCGTAGCGTAGCTCTGAGCAGCTTGCGGCTCTGCTCCGCTGTTCTAAAAACAGCTTGCACCGACAATTAAAGGTAACAAACCTACTGCTAAAACTACAGGGATTATGGTAATCGGCAAATTTGCCAAAATGTTGAACTTTCCCTTCAATGACGGGTAGAACTGATAGTGGATGGATGATCGGCAGTTAAATAAACCATACGTATATCAGTTTATCTCCATTTGGGTCACTCCCTCCCCTCTCTGCATGTAGAGGCCTGAAGCCTGGCTGTTTTTTTTTTGTTCTTGCACATTAAGAGAAAAATTGTTTGCTATTTATACGAAGCAGGAGTTGATTCAGTGTCTACTTCCACAGCTGCAGACAGATCATGTCTGGATATGACTGAGCTGGTCTGCATTCGTACTCCAAATTGAAATGCGCCTCTGGTGTACAGAGTGAAATCAATTTTGTGTATCCCCTGCCAACAAGCAGATTGCTGTGTGCTTGGCTCTGCTCCTGTCCTGTAAAATGAAGAATAAATAACAGTAATAATAATAATAATAAAACAAAAAACACACTTTGACGAAGCTGTTCCCAATCAAGTTCATCACTATCTTTGATAATCTGCTTTTTTTTTTTTGTCCAAGCTGCCTTTTTGATTCTTGTGCGCTTGAGCTGAGCCGGGGAAAAAAAATGTTTTCATTAGTGACACTTTCAGTGTAATGCGGCAAAAAGCTGGATTTTCTTTGTTCTGTCTGTCAAAGAGTCTGGAAACCAGGAGAGATGGTGATTCTACTGTAGTTTCTTTGTGGGAGTGCATATATATGTTGCTTTGTGTGCATGTGGGTTTCACCCCGCTGCAGTTTCAAGAGCTAATGGGGCAGTTATCATTGCTGACAGGGCAGATCTGCATCCCCATCCCTAACCTACTACAGTGAGCTGCACTCATGACCTCCTGCTGCTCCGCTACAACCGGTAAAATGTCTAAAGCTACCACCCGTGGCTAGCTAGTTACTCTACTGTAAGTCCGACCAGTCATTTGTAATGTGAAAAAGAGAAACTATGAAGACAAATGGGGGTTCTGGTATGATGTCACCACCCACACTCAAGTGTTTTCACAGGCCCAGCAACATGTACAGATACATTCACGTTGATCCGCTCTGAGAAGAGCCACCCAATTGATTGATTTAGTGTCGTGTCGTGTCTTCCTGCGAGTCTCTCCGTGTCCAGACCGACATGTAGGATCAGGAAGTCCGCGGGAATGTTCTCAGATATGCATAGGGCCAGATTGGAGCCGCTGCTTTTTCTCTGAATTGAGTCTTGGAGCTGCTAAAAATTATTTTCGAGTTCTGCATGGGTGGTGCGAACAGGACAAACCCAGCGTCTGGTGAGGTGCCAATCACTCTCAAAGGCCAAAGAGATCATTTCAGGCATCTACAGTCGACATGTTTGTGAATTTTTTTTTTTTTTTGGCTGCATCCATTTCCAATGTGTTCCTCAATTGTTTTTGTTGAACAAATAGGAGAATCTTTTCTTAGAAACAATATAGCCTTTACATACATAATGATCTTGCTTTGCGCTCAGTGTGCTATCCCAGTCAGCTAACTGCTTTCGACTTGTGCATTTGGCTGTCCACGCCCCCCCCAGTTCAAGACGGTGGGGCATTTTTATTTAAATTTTTTTTTTTACAAAAAGTTTGCAAAAAGTCAATTGTGCAACAGTTTTCTGACAAGAGCCAGGATCCCGGAGAGGAAAAAAAAAAACCACCCTCAGGAGCCGTCGGGCATCAGTCCAGATGCCCGGGCTTCAGCTGACATCCTGGGAGATGAACAGTCTTCCCCAGAGTAGATTAGTTAGCCTCATCCCGCGGTAGCTCTCAATGGATGGATGTTCATAAAGCAAAGCCGGCCCCCTGCATGACCTCAATCAGTCTTCACAGCACATCAGTGCAACACGCTCCCGTTCTTCAAGTCTTCGGGAAATCCAATCTAATGCTCCGTTCAAACAAGTGCTCCGCTGCCATCGAACCGGAAGGATTTATAAATGGGTCCGGTTGGCAGAAGTGACAGAGGTCAAATTATTGTCTGTCCTATATGTAAGATAATAAACCCTTTGGCGAGTTGTAAAAAGGCTGAGCCGGGCGCCAGCTTTTTCCTGCGTTACCGCGCGTTCCACGAGGACGAGCTCTTGAATATACAAACAGCAGTTCTGCGATCCAGTCCAGTTTGGCGTGGTTTTATTTTGACTTTTTATTGTTTTTTTCTCCATACTTTTGGAAGCGTTTCAGACTGCAAGGGCGACTGAAACGAAAAGAGCTGCCAACCGCAGGCACGTGGTCCGCCGGTCCACCTCCGAGACGCATACGAAGGGTGGGACGGAGCGTCTGCGAGGTTGAGGAACGTGTCATAGTGGAATCATGGACCAACTGGTCGAGCGCAAGATGAACGGAGCCAACTTGGGATGAGTGTGTGTGCTGTGTGTCTGCAGTCAGCGGCCAAAGTCTTTCTCTCTCCCCCTCTCTTGTCTTTCTCCCTCTCACATCCAAGGTGTTATTTCTCCATCTCGTCTTCCTCTCCTCTCCTCCACCCTCCATCCTCTCTTCCCCCCTTCTCTTCCACTCCCGCTGACCTCTCTCCGCTTCCTCAGATGTGCCTCTTCATGTGTAGCGCCAAGTGATCCGACCGCGAGAAACACCTGCAACCAAAGAGAAAGAGAGAGGGAGAGAGGAACAGAGAACAGCTTGTTAGCTTGTTTCCAGTGCAGGGGGAAGGAGGAGGGAAAGAAGTTTGTTTTGTCGATGGCGCTAAATGTTGCTGTTAGCTAGTGAGTGCTGAGCCACTAATGCACACGCAATTAGTATATGTGTAACTAATTCATAATCAGCATTTTCAGCAGCACTCCTAATGACTTCAGCTGTGCCATGAATAACTAGAGGGCCCGCAGATGGATCTGTGGAAACGCTGTGGAAGGATGAAGAAAGAAAAGAAATAAAGAAAGAAAGAAAGAAAGAAAGAAAGAAAGAAAGAAAGAAAGAAAGAAAGAAAGAAAGAAAGAAAGAAAGAAAGAAAGAAAAACAGCAGAAAGCAAAACATGTGCTGTAAAACGATAGTTAAATTAGATGAATCAAAGCCTCTCATCTGAAATCCGGCTTGCACAATTGCTGGGGCGTAACCGCACTGTGAATTAAATTGCTCTGGCCTTTCTTTCTTTCCCCCCTTTTTTTTAAAAAAATGTTTGATTATTTCAACCTGATTGCCACAAATTGACATGATGTATGCTTTCAAGCTGCTCATTTTGTTTATGCCAAAGCGCGCGCACATACAGATGCAGCCATTACATGAGACGGACGTTTTCATCACCACTTAAATCGTGTTGGTGGTGTTTGCTGCTGCTGCGCCCGCTGAACTAATATTACCGCTGTGTTCCCAAGAGTGCTTCGCAAATTGTTGCTTTTCTTTTAGGTAATTGGAAGCTGCGTGTTCGAGTGATTAGTGTGTTAAGAAATATTTGAGATGGAGGCTTGTTTTAGAATTTCCTAATGTGGTTCAATTTAATAATGTTTAGGAGGAGGAGGGGGGGAAAAAAGAAGAGAAACACGACTCTTCAGTTTCTGTGTTTACTGACAGAGGGCTCAGATCTGGAAAGAAGGTGAGGAAAGTCTAGTTGTTGGGGGAAAAAAACAGACACATCTCTTATATAAGTAATTATTCATCAAACTATTATGCTTCCCTTGACTAAAAAGTGTTTAAACATGAGTGCGACTCCCTGATGCAGCTCTGGTTTCTTCAGATTGGCTCTTTCCACTGAGACGGAGACAACAGTGGAAGATGTCTGGATGAATCAGTGTTTGGCCAAGAGGGGGAGTTACACTGTGATGAGCCAACAATCATCTGTCTTACTGTCACACCTGCATCTGTGTGTGTGCGCGTAACACATGTTGTGCAGTGCAGAGCAGCGGTGTGTGCGTGTGTATGTGTAGCCTATGTGTGTGTGTGCGTTCTGTATAAGACAGATGGTAAAGTATGAGTCACGACTCGGGGGCACGACACCAGCTGGCACACCGTGGGTCTGTCTCCTCCTCCTCCTCCCTCCTCCCCCCTCACCCATCTTCAATCTTCCACCCCGTCTTCTCTGTCTCCCCTGTTTCCCCTCTTCCTTCATCTCAGCAGGGTGCGTATGTGTGTATGTGTGTGTGTGTGTGTGTGTGTGTGTGTTGGGCTGGAGGGGTTGGGACGGCCTGTGACACATGACAAGAGGTGGGCCCGAATTAGGGGATGTGCCTGCAGGGGAGGGGGAGGGGGGGGGGGGGGGGGGGGGGGGATACTGTATTTACAGTCTGTCCAGCTGAGTCCTGATTAAGTTGACACTGCCTGCCCCTCTGCTCCCTCACACACACACATATATGCACGCACTGATGACCAAGACACACACTCTTTCATACACATTAAGGCAAAGTACCCCAGGTGAAGAGGGACTTCTTTTTGTCCTCTCATAATGAACCTATACATGATTCAGGAGGGGACATCTTCTCTATTGTGTCCTGCTCTCATGCTGCAGTTTTGAAACACATTGTATATTGCATAAAACATATTTAAACAGTGACATCTTTATAAATGTTCTGCTATTTAATTTACATTTATTTATAAAGTGGCCATAATTAACAGTGACACAGGTAGCCTATATTTACAAATTAAGAGAAAGTACAGAGATGATATAAGGGAAAAAATATAAATTATAGTGAATAATATCTTAAATTTATATAAAACATAAACTCGACTTTTTGTATGTATATATTCAGGTTTTAAGTGTTTTGTGAATATGGCCACAGGAATATAAATGTGAAATGTATAAATATTTGATAAAACTATAGATTTGCAGTCTAACACATTATGACCTTTTCACCTAAATTTTCACCTGGGGTCTTTTCTTTTGCCTTAAACACTGTGGAGGCTCCCGGAGACAATATTGCTCAGAGACCCCAGAGGTGTCAGCGAGGGACGGACGGATCACAGACAGAGGGGGTGTAATTAAAATAGAAGAAAAGATTTGAGTGTCTGGAGTCGAGGCTGGATGCCGGGGCCGCTGAATTCTTGATGAGTTCGTCACCGGAGCCACGTTTTTAAAAGGAGGCCCCGGCAAATTAACATTTTGCTGCGCTACATAATTAAACAGAAGCCGAGGCGACTAATTAAGAAAGGGAGGCGAGAGTCAAGTCTTCAAAGTGACACGGGCGCCCACCTCGGCACCTCTGACTGAGATTCAGAGAGGCCCTGCTCGGCTCTGTCGGGAGAGAGGTCAGAGGGACGGGACGGCAGAGGACAGTCGGCCCTGTTTACATTCTGAGGATGATTTTTCAAACTGCTCCGCTGGTCAGTTTGTGCTCAAGGACACTCAGGTCACAGGGATCAGAGCAGGAATCATCCGCTTTACAGGATAGTCTCTGCAATCACCAGGTCAGCCCGAGGCTTTATTTACTGTACACACACACACCTGGATTTTGGGCCATCATATATTTTTTTAAAAGTTGCTTACCAGTCATTGAGAATAAAAAAATCACAGTTTAGTAGTGTTAAAGGAAGGAAAAGCTGCACATGAAGCACTCTTTAACTTATAAACACCTAAAAAACTTTTGAGTTCAAATTAAAATTCCTACCCAGTGACATTTGGTGGTGCTAATGAGTTCTGAAACCATTTTACACCTCTATCCACGTGTGAAAACAGCCTCCAAATCAGGGCCGCGGATCACCATGTGAGAGGATTCACTATTAATATGCTGCACACAGGAGCCCGATGTGGGTAAAGAGCAGAATGAGTTTGGATTCCCAGTGAAAGACTGAGCAGGTTGGGTCTTGTGTGCGTTGCAGAGAGGGGAAGCACATTAGTAATCCTGCCAGCACACTTCCAAACTGGGTCAGTACCAAACGCATTTGGGTGGGTTAGCAGCATCTTGTGGAAGTTCTTCACGAAACCAAACTGTGTACAAAACACAAAGGTGGGGAAACGCAGCCCGCTGTGCAAGTGGAAGTGCTTCAAATAAGCTTTGGAAAATGGAGGAAAAAAAACACACACAAAAAAAACATATAAGGCAGAGGAAAGGAGGGAGAGTTGTGTTTTGACAGACCTGTCACAGTGGTTGCACTTAAAAGGCTTGGCGCCGGTGTGTTTGCGGTAGTGCCTCGTCAGCTCGTCGCTCCGGGCGAATCGCCACTCGCAGCCCTCCCACGAGCACTTGTACGGTTTCTCACCTGGGGAATGAAAGCAACGACAACAGGGAAGAAAAAAGAAAAACATGCATGAGCACCTGTTTCATCGCCAATCGACCAATCACACGCCTGTTTGTCTTCTGCGACAAAAACCTCTGTGGCACTTGGTGTGAAATCATGAATACAAATACTCGGTGCTTTTTGAGTTGATGTTGCAAATTTAAGAGGTTTTATTTAAAGGGTTTGCATCGTGCATATTTTTTGATTTTGTAGCAGTGGAGAAAGAAAGAGAGAGAGAGAGCAAAGCAATGTTTAACTCTGGGATGGCGAAGCTCCCACTGGTCTCCAATCTTGCTGAACATGCAGAAGAGGAGTGAAGGGGAGAGAGGGAAAAGTGGAGTAGGAGAGAAGTGCTGCAGAAGTGGATTAAGGCAGAGGAGGCTGCAGAGATGCCGGCAGGGGAAGGGGGTGGAGGGGTGGTTGGGGGGGGGGTAGGGGTAGTGATAATTAGGCCAGTCACACGGCATAATGGCAAGGAAGCCACAATCTGCCAGCTGCGTCCAGCTCCCCGTACATGTCACCTGCATCACTCACATCCCATCTGGAGCGCTGGCTCGCCGGGTTGAATGCGAGACACACTGACACAGTGACCAGCTCTGCTTGAGTGGCTCTGGCACAAAAAGTGGCTTAATTTGTTGAATGTGATTATCAAAAAAAAGGAACACAATCAGTGGCTCAACAGCTTTGTGAGGGATGGCGGAGACTGAGGAGAGGAGAGCGCTTGGATAAAGGCAGGAGTGGGTTTTGGCGCCATTAGCTGCATCAGCTGTTGAAGAAATCTGTCAATTGTGTGGAGATTTGTCGAGATGTGTGCGAAGGTAAAAAAAAAAAAATCAATAGCGTATACAATGTTTCTCTGTTCCAATTAAAGGTACAGTATTGTGTTTTTATGGTGTTAAAACGCCACCATTGCTAACCTGAACTACGATTTAATGGAAAACTTTCATGGCTATTTCACGGCGAGCCGGGGCAAATGAGAAAACAGCACAATCTCTTGACATATGACCCGTTGTCTATGTCGAATGCACTCGGCCGGGTCCGCCATGTTGGCGGGGGGAACTCCATTAGCGGGAATCATGTAAGGTTCGGCGGTGAGAAACAGAGGTGCATTAGGTTACAGCTGTGATGAGGCGATAAATGGACAAGTGAGAAAAAGAATGAGGTCCACTCAGCCACCAGGAAACAGCAAAAAGTAAAAAAACATGAACTGGTGACACTTGTTTGCCCTTTTGATTTTTTTTTAGCACCTCTGATTTATTTATTCATCTTTTTCAGATTGAATAATTTTTAAGGCAAGTAAACCCTAATGGTGCAATTTATGTCTCTTTAGTTTAAAGAGCGGGAAATGATCCAGGTCCACATCTAAAACCGACCATGCATGTCCCCATTGTGGACCTGTATCCCTTCATCCTGCTTCACTTCCCAGAAACACTCAGAACAGCAGGTCTGGGCCATCCGGCTCTGGCCAATGAGATTCCCGGGAGGCAGGGATGCCTGATTGTGTTGCCTAGCAACGGCAGCGAGGGGGTGGGGGTGTATATATGTGTGTGTGTGTGTGTGTGTGAGAGAGAGAAGGAGGGGTGGGGGTGGGGGGTGCAGTGAAACATGAGGAGGCAGTAGTCAGTGCAGCCGGCTGGATCTGGCAACGGCACGCCGCCATGCCACCGGCCAATTACCGAGCACGCTGGTAGAGCACGGAGGCAGTTGCCTAGCGACGGTAACTGTAGAGCTGTACTGGGCAAGAGGTGGGAGGGAGAGGAGGAGGAGGGGAGGGGGGAGATGGTGGTGGTGGTGGTAGTAGTGGTGGTGGTGCAGGGTGGGCGGGGGGGGAGTGGGGCACTAAGAGACCAGAGCCTGCAGCTGTACAGAACCACTCAGCTACCGACTCCTCCAACGATATGCTGCCCTCCGTCTCCTAGCAACAGGACCCCCCCTCCCACCGCCCCATCCCCCAACTCCTGCCCCCCCTCCTCTCTTCCTCCGCTCTCCTCTCCCTCTGACAGGTACACACTCTCCTTCTTGAACGTAAACACACTCACACACACCGAAGTGGAACTTTTTTGACCCGATGCTACATACAATACGACTGATGGGCATCTTAAAACGACAATCAGTCACCTAATCCACTGGATTAGCCCAAACTCAGCAGCATAATCTGATTATGCTCTGTTACTTTTGGATTACTTTGCCTGTAAAACATATAATGTAGATTATGAAGCTAAGTGGATTATTTGCTGTGATTTAAAGAATCAGGGTTTTTGGACAGCGCTGCTTTATTTACTCTGCATTATTTAATACGATTCCCATTAGCTGATGCTATTCACTCACAGCAGGGAAAAACGACGAGGAGCCATCAGAATGCTTTTCCGCTCAAAATGTGTGTGTTTTTTTTTTTGGGCAATAATCAAATAAGCAATCACATATTCCTCATCCGTAATCTGATAACTGGGTGTTTCCTGAATCATAGTAATCCCATTATGTGTAATCTGTTACTTCCGAATGCTCTCATCCACACACGCGAACACGCTCATGCACGCGCCTGCTCCAGCCTCTCAGGTGCCAGTGTTGAAGTTAATTGCATTCCCTCCATTAGTTGGAGCTGAGGCTGGGCATCCGGGGTCTCAGAGGTCATTAGAGAGGCTCTTGGAGAGCGTTTTATAGGCTCCTGCCTGCAACTTGCACTGTGATGAGCGAGAGGGAGGAGGACGAGAGGAAAAACAGGTTATGAGAGGAAGATGATAGATGAGAGGACTGATGGAGGAATAAAGTATGTTCGAGGCTGAAAGATGAATGTCTTTATATATTCGAAGAGGAAATTTCAAAATTGCAGGTATTTCCTTCGTAATTCACACTACAGGCTACTTATCTTTGTGGTAATGCACCTTTTTCAGGCTGTTTACTTACACAGTTAATAAATGCTCTTATGTTCTTCTTATGTTCCTTTTTTTATTGTGAAGCACTTTGAGCTGCAATAATTGTATGAAATGTGCTATCCAAATAGTTTCTAACTTAAAGGGATAGTTCAACACTTTGGCAAATTGACCCACTGCCATAATCTGTCTTGTAACGTTCCGTTATTATCTCATAGCGTGCTGAATGTGCAGGTCACAACTTGTCCACCAGAGCGTTTTGGAGTTGTTGGATTGTGTATTTGATGAGTTTAATGAGGGAAACCAAGAAATTCCATCAGCCTCTGTAGCGTAGCTCTGAGCAGCTCACGGCTCTGCTCCGCCGTTCTAAAAATAGCTTGCACCGACAATTAAAGGTAACGAATTTACTCCTAAAACTATAGGGATTATGGCAATGGGCCAATTTGCCAAAATGTTGAACGATCCCTTAAAGCAATAACATACAATCCTATTCCACACATGTCACTGTTGAACGTCTTGTTCCCGAAACCATGGGTGTTAATCTGCCGCTGAAACAGCCTCCACTCCTGGCTGCAGGGATTTGCTCCCCGTTCAGCGACAAGAGCATTAGTGAGGTCCAACACTGATGCTGGCTGATAAGGCCCTGACCTGCAGTTGGTCTTTCAGTCTAATCCAAAGGTGCTGGACGGGGCCGAAAAAGCCTTTTCCTAGTTAGAGCTTTATGCAATATTATTTCCTTCAACTGGAACTAAGGGGCCATGGGAAGGTCAGTGGTAATATGCAAAAGGAGGGGTGTGTAGTGCACATACATTTGGTCTTATAGTAAAGATCTGTGATTAAGGTGGTAAGAAGATCTCTGTATCTCCTCATTCTTCTATCAACTGCACAATGTTGGTCAAATAAAACGACTGTTAGACATTTTACTCAAACTGTTCAGCCCTCAGAGAGAGAGTCAAAAGAGCAGCTGATAAAATGAGAGCAGAGAGAGAGACATACATTCCCGTGCACAGACATATTACGAAAACACTGATATACTGAGAGAGACGGAGAGACGGAGAGAGAGAGAGGGCAGACTAGCTCAACAGTCCTCGTGTTTTACCCGTTCCCTCACCCTGCCCAAAATCTAATTGTACCATTCCTTATCTGCCATAAGCCTATTCACAAAAAGCTCTACAGGGCACTGTCATTTCAACTCAGCCCGTCTAATTCCAGATTAAATCGTAGCCTTTTCTCCGTCGGTAATTTATGGAAATAACAACTAAGAAAAAGAGGATTTGAGTAATGACATCTTTAAACTTGTCAGGATAATGGCTCAGTGAATGGGGGAGCCTGTGGCACTGCTGTCTTTTTGCTGAAGAGGGTTGCTCGACTGTACCTCCCCCCGTTTCTGCCGCTTCCGTCTTCATCTACTCTTTGTTTCACTCCACGTCACTCTCTCCTCTTCCTCCGGCTTTTGTGTTTTCTTTTGTCATCTGATGTCGACATTTCCCCCTTTTGTGATTCTACCTACTCAGTGTGAATAACAAGACAGATGTTCTTTTGGTGGATGCTTTAATCCAAAGCACCTTAAGTGACAATGATGGGCTCGAGGAGGGAGGCTTCCTCATGGAAATGAGCCCATTATGCTGCTATATGTTACATTATATGTCATCAAATCATTATCATATCAATTTTAAAATGTCGCTGGATGCATCTCTACCTGACTACTGCAATATAATCCTGAAGCAATTAGTCAAATATTTCAATGAGTCAAGGAAAACGCAGGTGCAGTGACGCAGCATCTTTTTCTAACATCTGATAAAATGAGGATTAATTGATCTGCTTTGAGCTGAATGCTAAGAGCCAGGAGCGATGGGGCTGTCTTTATCTGTGCAGGTATTTGGTTACAAAACAAAGCACAGAGTCAGCGAGACTCATCTTCGCATGGATTTCTGTGTCAAATCTGGTCCGATCGCCACATGGGATGTTTAAAATGATACATCTGTTTTAGTTTTCCTTTTGAATCCCCTGCTTGTATTATGAGTGGACTCCATCGGTGGCGCTGGTCTCCCTGAGCTCACCCTGCCGGCGTGGCGTTTAATCACAGGGGCTGCAGACACGCCACACTGGGCAAATCAATGATCGCGTGTCTGTGCCCTTTGTTCCAGTCAGGCTGACGCCTAAACCTGTGGTGTGCACCACTGAGGGTGTGATCACACATACAGCGAGTCATCATCATCCTCAACATGCAGACATTGACAAGTTGACTTTCTTCAAATTCACACCCCTGACACCCCCACATCCCAAAAATACTAGTGAGCCGGAGCGAGTGAGCAGGTCACATTCTGGCATCTTTGTCGGACGTCTTCGGTGATCTGTCAAACAAATAGTGTCGGGGGTTTGGATGGAGGAGCGAGGGGGGGCAAAGAAATCTAATTTCAGTCGCTGTAACTTCATTTAGCATGATGGACGCGCTTTGCTGTAGCTCATGTAAAGAAACAGCGATATATTAGCATCGGTCCAGATGGCAGGGCCACCACACATTTAATTTGTTATTCTAGGCCTTCCATGCATGAGCCATGGCAACTGATCAGGTGTCAATATTTATCTTATTCTACCCCTGAATGCCTCTTTTAGAGAGAGAGGGAGGGGGAGGAGATCAGCATTTTCCAACACTATCGAAAACACCTTATTTTATTTAACCTTTCTAACCAAAACCAAAAGAGTTCAGGACTTAAAATAAACACACCCCACTTGTTTGGTGTGAACACGACCTCTAACTCCGCCAATTAATCATGACAAACACAGACATTTGTCCCCTTTTCTTCTCTTTTGGAATATGTTTTCCCTCATGATAATAATGCACTGATGTATTTGAAACACATTTCTGTTGTCTTTAAATGATCTTTTTATTACTGCTGTCTCCAGACCTGAGATTGAGAAGCACTGACCTAGACTTATAGAACGCACAGAGGACGACAGGGCCTGAAATAAACCGGGGAAATGGTGGCCTATCCAGGTCAATCCATCCATCACTGTGCAGTTACTCAGACGGAGGACAGCTCCCCGACAGGGGTCTGAGTGGTTTGGGATTGAGATGGAAGAGCGGGAGAGTTATAGCTCCTGAACCCCTCCCCCCCCCCCTTTCCTTCTTGAGAAGAACCTTGACAAGGAGGACCTGTCCTGGTTTGGCACAGAGAAGTACTTAGGTAGAGAGAGGGGGATAAGAGAGGTGGAGGTTTTTTTTTTCCTTAAATCATCACATTTTTATCTGACATGGTGGTATTTCCATATGGCACAGAGGGGACCAGGTTTTAAGTCTGTTCTGTGATTACAGAGCTGTTTCTCTTAACATTTCTTATCACTTTCTCTGCGTTTTGTTCTTGTTCCAAGAATGTGGAGCAGGTGGATTTTCCTCAATTATAAGTCGGGTTATCTAGGAATTCAGGAACTAGACTAGCTGAGTGGTTGGATGGATGGATGGATGGATGGATGGATGGATGGATGGATGGATGGATGGATGGTGGATGGATGGATGGATGGATGGATGGTGGATGGATGGATGGATGGATGGATGGATGGATGGATGGATGGATGGATGGATGGATGGATGGATGGATGGATGGATGGATGGATGGATGGATGGTGGATGGATGGATGAAGTGCTTACGTTGACCATATAGAGAGATAAAGTGAAAACTGGTAGACTGGTATCTACTCTGAAAACAGGCCACATTTTCCATCTCTCTTATCTCTGGTGTAGAAAAATGCTTACACTCTTTATTTCCCATCATACGCCAAAGGAATAACCCACAAGCAAATGCCCCCCCATCGTATAGAGACTTGGAGAAAACCATTGCTGTGAGAAAAAAACATCAAAGGCTAAAAAAACCCAGCCGGGGTGCCTCTGAAAGTCCAGCGAGTGGAAACAGTCTTCACACTGAGACTGATAAGAAGCTCTTTCAGTTTCTATGTGACACTCCGGCTCTGCCCTCTTCGCTGTGCAACAGCCATTTAGCTTCGGGAGTGAGTCGTTTTAACCTGTCACCAACAATGAGCGTCAATCAATTTCATTACCTGCAGGCGCAATAAGCAGCTACCTCTGGTGACAAAGGCGTCCTCGGAGCCGCCTGGCTGAAAGTCACTTAGGGCCACTTACTCACATTACACCTGGAAAGTGCAGGAATTAATCTGCTCCTATTCGCAAAGTATATTCAAATCACGTGACCTGGTGTCTTTACACGGTTTCTATCCGTATACCCACATCTACACAGCTTAATGTGTATTAATGTGAGCTGTGTGGGCAATTCCACACAATCATTTTAAACCGGTCTTGAATGTAAATGACCATTGCACATTGAACTGTGCGTTTTATTCCCAATGCTTTTCATGCATTGCAATTAAAATGACACTCTGACTAATAGCTGGACAAATTATTTGAGAAAAAAAAAAAAACTCACCTGTGTGTGTCCTCTGATGAGCCTTTAGGTGGGAGCTCTTGGTGTACACCTTCCTGCAGCCGTTGAACTGGCAGCGGTGGATCCTCTTCTTGTTCTCCGGCAGCTCCCCGACGCCGATCACGCACGCCGCGCCCTCCTCCTCGTCCTTCACCCGGACGGGGAGGGCGTGCGCCGCCACCAGCCGGGCGGCGCTCAGCCCCACCTTCCGGGCCACCAGCTTGAGGGTGAGCGTCCCGTCGGCCGAGGCCGTCAGCGTCTGGTTGGGCTTGACGAGGTGGCGGCCCAGCTCCGGCGACGACGGCGGCGTCAGGGAGGTGACGGCGCTCAGCTGGGCCTGGTGGACCCCCTCCATGGCTTCTACGTTTTCCAGCCCCTGGCTTTTGGGTTTGAGGTCCCTTTTCGGCGGTGTAGCGGCGGCGGGGAGGTTCTTCCGCGTCGGGCAGAGGATCACTGGCGGCGGCGGGCTCGGGGGCTCGGGGAGACCTGGCAGGCCGGGCAGCAGGGCGTCCGTCAGCTCCTCCTCGCCGTCCTCCTTCAGGTAAGCCGGGGTTAGGAGACCGTCCAGGTCTTGGTCGAAGAGTTCGGACAGACGCTTGGGCTCCGTCTGCAGATAGCGCTCCAGCTCTAGGCAGGTCTGGAAGAGACAGAGAAAACTCTATTTAGATTCAGCTCATGCAAGTTCACACAATTCTGGACAGCTGAACTGAAAATAGCCATCCTCACTCTCAAATCCCACTTGACCATTTCTACAGCCATCAGATCATCTGATATGCCTTCACACGCCGTGGAGAGGGAAATCTGCATGGTGCCATCCCCCCTCTCTCTCGCCCAGACCGACAACTTAGCAGCTCTGCCAGCTGTCACATGTGCACATGCACAGATAGCCTCCAAGACAGCCTGGATTACCTGGCAGCTCCGGCAAGACGCCTGATTACACACTGATTGATTGCAACCGCTGTAGCGCGGAACGAAAGCGAGGCGAGGTGGATCGCGAAGAGGAGAAGTCCTAAACTGCAGAGAACTCCTATCAAACAGCATTTTTTACAGAGCTTTGACAAGCCATGTGTGTACCGGCTTCTACTGAGCCAAGATAGGAAGATTTATTCAGCTGTAGTTATGGTCTGCTTCATCCCTATTACTCCAAACACCTCTCCCCGCGGAGGGCAAATAAAAGACTGCATCCCCGATTTGTGTGAACTGGCATCCTGAGGAGTCTATTACTTTGCAACAAGCTGGCAAAAGGTTTCTGAAAAGGGAGGGAAAGAGACGCTCCATGTCCAAGGATGATGCTATTATGTTTGAACGGACGGCGCCGGTCTGATCCCAGGGATCGTTGTGTTTCGCTTGTAGCCGCTAACCCGTTTTGACAGCCGAGATGGAGGCGAGCGGTTCCACTGGGCGCGTGATACTCGCCACTTCATTTGTGTGTAAATAGGCACTGACAAGACAGAGTAGCTAGTTCCATTATCAGGAATAAGGTTGTGCAGACTGAACACATCAGAGACATTTACAATCTTACAACACACCCTCCTTTCCCTTGTTTGCACCTTCTAAAAATAAAACCGCACATGTTTTTTGGAGTGGTTGAGAGGGGGGGAAGGCGTCTGTTGCTAAGGGAGCGCGATTTCACCTCTAAGTCGTCGTTTTTCTTCCAGGAACAAAAAAAAAAAGGCTTTGGAGTTGTTGTTTTTTTGACTGTTTACAGTATTTGCATACTGACATCGAATTAAAAAGCTGCTCCAGACCACATCTACAGTAAGAAGAGAAGATAATGTGTTGTGCTTCCTCCCTCCACTGCACGCCTACATGTTTTTTTTTTTTTCCTCTTTGAAAAATAACTTCTTTCATGCACTGTCTGAGAGGTCTCTCTCTCTCTACTGTTTCCTTGATGGCTGCAGCCAGTGAATCGTGAATTAAATGAGAGGTTTTTTTCTTTTTTCCCTCCCTTTACTCTTTCATTCAGAGCTAAATTAAATATTGAAAGCGTCCAGACATGATGAAGAGAATGGCATGCTGCTGCTCCGTGAGGTGCCGGGGAGAAATAAACATTTGCACCCCGGCCTTCGCAACCCCTCCTCTACACCACTCTCCTCCGCACTCATTTCCACCATTCTTTCTGCTTCACCCCCGATCGATTCCGCCAAAATCACCCCTTTTTTTCTCTCTCCTTCTTTCCCTCCTTTTCTTCTCATTGTGGTCTCCTCCTCTCCCAAGGTGAGGACTAATTATCCACTAAAACCAACCAGTTGAAGGGGACTTTATTCAGCAAAACGCTGAGGACTGCACACCAAGGTGAGTGCGCGCGCGTGTGCGTAGAGATAGTTCAAGAGAGCGGAAAAGAGGATAGAAACGGATAAGTGAGGGTGAGGAGGGGGGGATAGGAGGAGGGGAGTGATGGAGGGGCAAGGTGAAGGGGAGAGGAGGGAGAGAGACAGAGCGAAGGAAGGTCTTGACTTCATTTTCTCGGTGGGGGGTGAATCCTTTTTGGAAGTGTGACATTTGGCGTAACAGGATCCTGTCAGCGGGCAAACCACACTCACACAGAAAAGGGTTCATGCACACTAAATGTTAGGTTGCGACCCACGGTGATGTGCCGGGAAGTGCTCAGGTGTCAGCTGTGACACAACAAGACACAGAGAGAGAGAGAAGGAGTGTGCATTTACAGAATATGGGATGTTTGACAAAGTAAGACGGATGAAAGAGGATGCAGGTGAGGGAGGGGCGGCAGGTATGACAAGCTTAGCATGCATGATCTTCTTTCCTAACATCACTCCATCAACCCCCTTCCTTCTTTCCTTCCTTCCTTCCCCCCTCTTCCCCCAGGTGGTGACATTAACATTGTTAGAGAGAAGGTCATGCAGTTGATCAGCGGCTCCTGTGTGTGTACTGTATGTGGCTGCATGTAATTAGGCTAGTTTGGGCTAGTGTGTGCGTGTGCATGTAATTTTGCAAGCACACATGTATGTGTGAGCTGCATAATTATGCTACTCTGTGTGCAATTACGCAGCTCCAGCGCATGTGTGTGTGTGTGTTAGTGTGAACGCCCACGCACATGCATAAACACATCTATTTGCTGCTCTCGTGGGCTTAAGTGAATGTGCAACTTGCATTTTGTGTTTGTGTAGGCAAGAAAACGAAAAGAGCCAAAAAGCGTCGCACAATAGCCAAGATAAAGGAGCCGTAAGGAGCTTCAACTCCGTTTGGACAAACGCCGATTTTGACGGGGTGACTGGAACAGGCCCCGACAAAAAAAAAAAAAAGAGGCTTCATTTCCTAAAAGGCTTTTGGGATGATTCCCTCACACAAACCGGGATAAGCCGAGAGAATCCGGCGCCTGTTCCAGCGGCAGCAGCACCTCCACCTTCAAGCCTGAGAGAATCCGGGACTGTCTGTCCTCCGACCCAAGATTCAAGCATCTCTCCTGAGCGATACAGTCAGTCATCGGCAGCTATAGGTGCAGGTGTGTCCTAGTAAAGCATGACAGAGTGACAGCGGGCCAAGTAGGACCCTGAAATCCCAGAAGCTAAATGGAATTCAGCCTGTGCTTTTCCTACCATGACATATCACTGATAAAAAACAAAGCGCCTATCAAGATCAATCAAGAGGTGTTGAGAGTATAAAACTGATTTTGACCTTTTAGTCACTCTCAGGTTATATCAGGTGATGTCTCATCTAATGGATTGATCAGTGCAGCTGCACCAAATAAGGTCAAAGTTGAGGCTGAGGTCTTCCTGCAGCGCTGAGGGAGGAAATCCAAGCTACAGTACCACCGCAAAGTACGGGATTATTACCCTCTCCATGAGATTAAAGGTTAGTGTGACCCTCCTGGCGCCACTGCATCATTTTTATTTACTGTCACTGAAAGGTCCGGACTAATTTCATCATCACATCATGTGGTGACATTCTTTCTTCGATCGTTTGATCCGTCATTATCCAGAGGTGAGAACATGCAACGATGAGAAAGAAAACTTCAGATGCTGGAAACCTAGAACAAAGCTCATTATTTAGCTTTGAATTAACTCGTTGAATTAATCAAGCAATTATTAAAGTAGTTGGACAAACTGTTCAAGGCTCATTTCAGTGGTTTTCAGCTCCAGAGCATGTTAAAATGGGTTTAGCTCTGCAGCCTGATGAATACAGCCCTGCAACACTCTCAAATGATGAAGAATGACTTGCATGGGACACAATGCGTTTCCATTCTCATGCATAAATGCACATCTTATTTTGTGCAGAATTACATAGGAAATGACTGTAGGAAGAGCATCTGTTCATGAACACATAAATCCAGCCACAGGAAGGTGTTGTAGGGTCAGGGTCAGGGTCAGGTCACAGTTTCTCAGATGAGGTCAAATCACTTAAATCTCATCCTCTCCCTCTCCTCTCTGTCACCTTTACCCCAGTAGATGCACACATATTAAAATAAAAGCCAATAAAAAAGGGACAAGAATCAGATATAAACGCACTTGTACTTGTTTTTCTGTGAAACGAGCGGTTGCACTCACAAACACACTCTCACTGAATCATGCATGGTGAACACACCTCAGGTTGCTGAGGCTTAAAATACCACAGGTGTGAGAAATGCTTGCTGATCACAAGACGCGCTCCTTCGCAAAGTCAAACTGCGAAGCCATTCACTCTTTACTTCTTTTCATTCTCTGACTTTCAAGTTAAAGTCTCCCCTCTCACTTTCTTTCTGCTCCTCACCCTCTCCCCTCCTCTTCCACGAGGCCCTCGGCCTGGCAGCTGATCCTCTCTCTCCCCGCGTCACCTCCCCTCACATTTGGCCTGCGCCGAGCCGCCTGCCATCACCATCAAAGCGCAGGCTGCCTCCCAACTGTTAGCACCCCACTACGTCGCTAATAAAAAGCCTGGGTTATAAATATGAACAGAGGAGCATGCATAATGCCCTAAAGGAAGGCCCAAAACACCGCTAAACAGATAAATGTAATGGGGTGGATATGGCTCATTAATTTTAGGATGATCGTGTTTAGTTTTTACAGATGCCGTGATAGAGACAAGGTGCTATGAATAATATTCAGCAGGGTTGAAAAGGGCAGGACTATAAGGGGGGGCTGAGCTGGAGGGGGTGATGCAGCACTATTGTTAAATGCACCAAGGGTGGGGAGTGTTGGGGGGGTGCTGTCACATCTTTTCAAATATGACCCATGATTCCCCCCAGCAGCACCATCCTTGCTGAGCTGCGATGAGGACGTACTTTTTTTTTTATTAAGAGTTGAGATTTCGGTCATTGATCTAAATTGTTTGTGATCTCAAATAAAAAGAAAACCATGTTGTTAATTTGTGTAAAATCACAGTAAATGACTGTTGTCTTTTGTATTAATTAGTGGGATTCATTAAAATTTACTTTCATTCATTTTATTGACAGTTAAAGGAGAAGTATGCTCTGTAGCCTGTGGTCAATCAGTGGCTGGAAACAGATGGTTTTTTTTAGCTTAGCTTATTTTAGCATAGCTTATCTTAGCTGAAGACTGGAAATAGAAGAGACAAGTAAAGAAATTCAAACGCAACCAACCAGCACTCCTGAAGCTGCAGTGTTGTGTTGTGGTGACTCTACACATTTGTTGTCTTGCAGAAACAAACAAACAAAAAAACAATGCGTGGTTCTGATCTGTCGTCAGCATCCTTTTCAGCTCCAGACGTGACATTTTCATTACATAGCCAGTGCCATTTCAATATCTGGCAGAGGTTTGATTACTCGTTTTAAAAAAGTGAGTAACATTGGCGTCATGGATGAATTAACGCCCGGCATCTCCACGGCGGTGCTTCTTTTGTCCATTCGCATTGAACTGACAGTCTGTTCATTACGTGTTGCACGCTGTTATTGAAGTCGCACAATGCTGTTGGTCACAGGGAAATAAGAAGGCCTTGGTTTTTTAATTCAGAGGGTGTGAGTACAACAGCAGCTCTGATTAAAACCCTGATGTGTTAGCCTACAGGTTTTCTCCTCCTTTTCTACCTCTACTCATTTTTATGACACAGTGTGACTTTACTGACTTTATTTACAGTCGACTTTGTTGTTGCTGTTTGTGATTCTGCGACACACTTGTCACTTTTATCTATAGAAAACTTTTGGCAGCCATTTAATCCAAGTGTGCGATGCCCATATAGTGTGTGTCTCTGTGCACACGTGTGCGCCTTGTCCTGCCACAGTGTGTTATAGGGCCGGTGTCTCTCATTGATCTGCTGAGCCGGGCCAAGTCTTCACTTTGAGGTGACAGCTAAATGACCAGTGGCCCCGAGGCAGCGGCCATCTCGCCAACAGCCTTTGTGTGTTTGTCTTCCGTGTGTTTGTGTGTGCATGCGCGCGTGTGTTTGCGTCGCAGTGCCTAATCGATACGAAATGATACCGTGCAGGAGCTCATCAGCGGTGGCCATCGCAGCTGACAAAGACGGTAATCTATAGCTTGGCTGAGCAATACTTGCACAGCAGCCCCCCCCCCCCTTCCCCATCTACACACACACACACAGACAAAATCTCCAAAAAGCAGCCCCCCTCCCCTCCCCACCCCTCCTCTCTCTAAGCTCCCCTTCAGGGCTTTTAGCTCCTTCCCTGCACTCGCTAAGAGCTCCGGCCCCCAGATTTCAGACTCCTTGGAGAGCAGCATGGCGTCATCGGCGGCTCCCAGCCGAGCGGGGAACCTGCCTACGGGGGCCGAGAGGAGGGGAAGGGCGGGGGGGAGCGGGGTTGGTGGAGATAATGCTTCATTTTCCTCGACACTGATCTGAATAGCGGAGCGGGCGCCCTCGCGTCACCCTGTTATTCTCGACGGAGCGCGAGGCAGGGGTGCAGGGAGAGAGTTTTGGCCAGGAGGGATCTTTAAGGGGCTTGGGCAGAGGTGGAAGGAGCAGAGACACAAAGAGGAGAAAAGCTGGAGGGGGGGGGGAGAGACAAAGCTAATTTATCTGCCTTTACAGAGAGAAGACAGAGGCAGACAGGTGAGAGATGGAGACACAAGCTATGCAAAGAGAGTTTGAAGAGTGGAGGAGGTGAAGGATGAAGCATCGTCTCACCTGCAGATGCATGAGCAAGAAAATTTACATCACAGATTAGGAAGGAAAAAAAAATAGAGGGGGAGATAGGTGGCTTGAAAAGCAGCAGACAGGAGACAGGAGTCCTCCTCCTCCTCCTCCTCCTCCTCGCTGACGAACAGCTCCATCTCTCCCGGCAGCCGGGCCTCACCTAGCTTCAGATAACATGCCACGGAAACAGCTTAATTACACACACGGCCTTATCAGACGACATTAGCCTCACAGTAATAATCAGAGGCGCCGTCAGCTCTTCCGTCAAAGCCTGGCAACGCAGCACCTTGAGGCAGTTTTTACACAGTGTGGGCTCCGGGCTGATAACAGACACCGCCAGTTGTTAAAATCACAATTTGCTGACGGAGTTTGAGGGAATAATGCACATTTTGGTTGTAAAAACTGACACCTCCTTTTACACACAGTCAGTTTTTGTTTGGATGGGTGCACTAATAGACTTGAAACAGCATCTTCAGTTTTTTTCCTCTTCTTTTATTCAGTTTAATACTTAGATTTACATGCTTTATTTCAGTTTTTTCGCTCTTTGACACATTGTCTTCAGCGGGAACGGGAGATGCGAGCGGTGCTGGTGGGTTTTTTAACGTGACATGTGCGCTGTCTGTGTGCGATTGGTGGGTGGGAGGGAGGGGGGGATCTTCAAAAGCGCCTTTCATCTTGCAGGAAAACCACAGTGATGGAGCACTCAGCGCTCCAAAACCTGGTGACCTCTGCTTAATGGAGCAGAAAGACATTTCCCATTGCTTTCTCTGGAGCAGACACAACAGAAAGGCACACATCCTCGTCGTCCCGGCACCGACGAACCAACCCTCTCTCTGTGTTCCTCTCCCTGCATCACAACATGGATGCCAACATGAAGAGCCCCTGTGTTTGAAACAATTAATCTCAATAGAAATGTGACATAACTGCAGCCACGTGTTTTTTTTTTTTACACTTCTCATCACATCTCCACTTTTGACAAGAAGGTGACGAGAGGTAATAAATCTTCATATCCTCCCAAAATGTAAACAGTTGACATATATCTGTGCTCTCGGTGGATAATCCATCGTTCTGCGCAGACAAAGCTGCACATGCATCCTCTAAACGCTGAAAGAAGCTTGACAAGTAAACAGACTGAACTGCTGGAGATCTGCTGACCTTGAGAGAGCGATACAGACGTTATTAAGAGGTCTTAGCGCCTGGGATACAACAAGTGAACAGGGCCTATAAAGACCTCTACTGCTCCATCTAAATAGCTTGTGACAAAGTGTGGAAAATGTCTTTGTTCTGGTATTAAGTCGAGGATGGGAGAGGTGAGGGTGAAATGGGATAGAGGAGAGGAGAGGAGAGGAGGGGAAGAGAGGAGAGGAGGGGAGAGAAGACGCACCTTGTGAGCGAGGAGGATGAATGATGGAGAGGAGGATGAGATTGGAGAGAGGAGGAGAAAAGCAGGAGCATGGAGTGAAGAGGAGAAGGGGGGGATGATGGAGGGAGGGAGGGAGGGGGAGGTTATAATCCCAGCGACTGGAGCAGTGTTGCACTCGCTAGGGAGGGGAACTCTGTCTCTCTTTAACTGGATTTGGGTGAGCTGCTGTTTATCGGCGTATGAGTCGCCGAGCGCTCCCTCTCAGCTGTCAAAACCATCCTAATCTAATCAGGAGACATTTCAGCCCATTCGCTTTCAACACGGCAGAGTGCAGAGTGCATATTGGACATGTTTGTGTGTGTGTGTGTGTGTGTGTGTGTGTGGGGTTGATAGAGAGGGAGGAAGGGGGCGGCGGCGGTGGTGGCGGCGGCAACAACAGTGGTTTTACACCAGGGCTAGCAGCTTGCAGCAGGATTTGGGGAGTCTGCGCTCCGGATGTGGGGACCCCATTGTGTGCGGCGGGCTGGCTAATCTTCATTACCGCACACAATGACGGGGCAAGAGAATGGGGCCTTGGCTGGAAAAAGGCAAGGAGAAACAAAAGAGTGGCGAGCAGCGAAAAAAGAGAAAGAGAGAGAGAGAGGGAGGGAGGGGAGGAGGGCCGAAAATAACAGAGAGGGGGGGAGAGATAAAGGGAACAGTGAAGCGGAAAAACTCTGCTTCCTCCTCATACAGTGCCAGTCAGAGAGGGACGCTCGGTACCCCGATCACGTCCACAAACCGTGAAGTGCAACTGTGGCGCCATGCCTGCGCTGATAAGAGCCAAAATGGTTCTTTTCTTACACTGAATAAAAAAGCCCACCTCTGCTTTTTTTTTTTCTCTTCCCGCCAGTCATCTTGTGTCCGTGTTTACCCCCGCGCAGGTGTTGTGTAACACTTAGCATCACAGTTTCAGTCGTCCTCACTCATTACGACACGAAAAAAGTGGTTGGGGGTGGCGTGCTAGCAAGAAAACAAGCGTGAGCAGCGAAAGCAGGTCAGTGGAACAGTCTCGCAAGGCCAAGGTGGATTAGCTCAGGGTCGCAGACGTTGTGTTTTCAAGGGGGGGGGGTGTTCTGTGTGGTTACGCAAGAGCGTGTGTGTGTATGTGTGTGTGTGTGCATCCCGGTGACTTTACATGCATGCGAGACCGTGCAAACAGGAGGTGGGGCGCTGTCATTCTGTCTATTATTCCGCCAATGCTTTCAAAAAACGAACCTGAGCGACTAAGATTAGCCCAAGCTGCTTAAAATATTGAAAGACGTCTCCGTGCCACCGCTGCTGCTGCTGCTGCTGCTGCTGCTGCTGCTGCTGCTGCTGCTGCTGCTGCTGCTGCTGCTGCTGCTGCTGTGGGCTCTCCTCCAAGAGATAGTGGAGAGGAGAGTGCATGGGAGTTTAGGTTGTATGCAGATGGGCGGGGAGAGCTGAACCCGTTCACCCTGCGGCGCAGAGTGGCTGGCACCGGCAGGAGTGTGAGGACTTTTTCACCCCGATTTCATCCCGACAATGTTTGGGCTGCTCAGCGGAGAGGGAAAGAGGGTGGTTAGATGCACCGAGAAAGGTGTGAGGGACTCATTGACTTTGGCCTTTTGCTCTCTGTGTGTATGTGTGTGTGTGTGTTCTGCACATAGAGCATTCAGAAGTGATTAGGGAAAAGGCCAAAGAACCAGAATTAAGATTTGGGGTTAAAGTGTTAAAGGCTGGCAAATTAACATGTTTTAAATGAATGGGTGGGGGGGTTATGACAGTTGCAGTGGAACGTGTGCAACACAGGAGCAAGTGCATGTGTTTATGTACATAAAGTACACACATGCCACCTGCTCTGCTGAATATTCAACTGCCAATTTTCTTACTGATGCACACACGGGTACAAACACACATGTAAACCCAATAAACTCTGTCTGTGAAGCTCTTTCTCTTTCAATTTCTTGCACAAACACACACACATACACTCTCACACACCAGTGAAAATTATTGATGTGCTCTCTTATAAAACAGTGGCTGCTCCCTAAAGTATTCCTGGCAACATCACAGGCTGAAAATAGCTGCCGACCCAAATAACTTTCCCCGCCGGAACAGAGAAGGAGCCAGACCACAGCCACCGGCGACTGGCTTTACTAATTGGCATCATTTTACAATGAAATAATATCTGGGGCAATAGACTGAATAACACATAGCAGTAAACTGAGAGAGAGTGGGAGGATGTGTCGTCTAGCCACGCAAATGCTCGCAGAGACGGGGCGATTTGAGGGAGGGAGGGCTGACGGAGGGGGGAGGACTGGGGATGCCTTCGCTCTTGTTAGCATAAGTTATCAGATTCTCCTCCCTGAAAATAAGCAAGGGGGAATTGGGTAGTGAAACATTTATGTGACAACATCAGTTTAGTTAAAAGATGGGGAAAAACATCAAGCGGCAGGGGTTCTTAAATGTTTCTAAATCGCAAACTGGTATTTGTATCACTCATACTGATAGTTCACTGCTATTGACTCATTTCTACACAGGGAGATGAGATAATAGAAAAATCTATGAACAGATTCTGTTACTGGAAGACATTAAATGACGGTTTTGTTATGAAGAACTAATGTCTCGAAGGGATAGTTCAACATTTTGGGAAATTGGCCCATTGCTATAGTCATAGGTTACCTCGAAAAACAACTCTGTCTGTTAACATTCTGTTATTATCTCATAGCGTGGTGAATGTGCAGGTCACAACTTGTCCACCAGAGCGTTTTGGAGTTGTTGGATTGTGTATTTGATGAGTTTGATGAGGGAAACCAAGAAATCCCATTAGCCTCCGTAGCATAGCCCTGAGCAGCTCACGGCTCTGCTCCGCTGTTCTAAAAATAGCTTGCACCAACAATTAAAGGTAACGAACCTACTGCTATGACTATAGGGATTATGGCAATGAGCCAATTTGCCAAAATGTTGAACCATCCCTTTAATGATTCGACAGGTAGATTGCTTGGTTCGGCGACTTGGTTTTGCCAAAGGCCCTGTGTTTATGTGAACCCACAGGTCAGGACCGAAACTCCCAGCTGAGACCGAAAACGTCGAAATTAGCGCCGCTGCAGAACGCATCCCCCGGGCCGCTCGCCATACACGTCGATGTGCATCCGAGGAAACGGGAGAGGGCGGAAGGCGTAAACACAGATGTCTTTTGGCAGCCCGAATCTTAATTAGCACCAGGAGATTCATCTAATCAAAGGGTTGCCAGCCCATCATTAAGGCTAAAACACACACTTCTCTCCTCACATACCAGAACAGAACAATGGGAAACAGAGGTACGCTGTCACGCTGATGAATGGGTCTCCCCACAGGTCTCATTAAATCACAGAAGGGCACTTCCTCGGCCGCTGGAAGAGTGAAGCAGGGTGCACCATCCTCTCTGTCCGTCTATGCTGCCACTTGCTGCATTTTTTCTCTTCTTGCATGTCAAAATAATATTTTTCCCGCAGTTAAAAAACATGGTTTCAGGCTTTGACATCACAGTTCAAGCCGAATCTGCCTGGTTTTGAGGACACAAGTCGTATTTTATCCAGACAACTCAACCCTGAGGGGCTTGGAAGGACTGAAACTACACGACGTACCCAGTTGGCTGCAGACACCAGTGTCTTTAGGGTAATATGGGGCCCCGCTTGAATCTTCCACTGAATTTAGCATCATCTGCTGAAAAAGGAGAACATATTTCATCTGCTCCTGACCACCCATCCCTATGGTGTCTCGCTGCCAGAGCAGGTACACGCTGTAAGGCAGCTTTGAGGAACACAGGGAGTGACAAAGAGGCCGATTCAAATTTAATTTTGTAGTAATTTGTTATATTTTGTGAAGTACACCTCCTGTTCATTCAATCCACTGGGTAAAGTGAGGCTGCAGACCTCCAGTGGCCCTAAAGTGAGGTTTCTGGTAATTTGATTAATTGCAAATTTCATCTTGGGAATTTGCACAATTAAAATATGCCCTGCTTTAGGCCCTGTCTTGTGGAAGGGTGCTGTTAGAAAACTTAAAAGACAAAGAGTGATAGATATAAAAGCAAGAGGAGGAAAAAAAACAGGAATAGAGAGATAGAAAGAGGAAAAGGAGGTGAGAGTCTTTGCAGAGACAGACACAGAGATGGAAGAGAAAGGTCCCGACTCACTGTGCAACCAGCTGGACAGCTTTGGAGCAGTGAGCCATGGCAGGTGGAAAAACACCACTGGCTTTGCATGTTGGGCGACCGCAGCTGAGCGCCGAGGCCGGCATGCAAAGCACACACACACACACACAGATAAACACACATACACGGGACTGCACAGACTCTCACAAAGACACACAAACTCTCTGCTGCTTACATAATGCAGTATTGTTACGTCTCTACCGGACTCCATGAATGCAACCTCGTGCCACGATAATATCTTGTTACAAAAGCGCACGCTGTCTAAAAGTCAACACAGCCTGGTCTATGGCCGCTCTCAGCTGTGATCTTCACCACTGACTGCTTTATAAACTAGCCAACCGGTTTCAGAGCGCGCCGCGTCCTTGCGGCTGTCACCGCCAAGAGCTTAGGGCCGTGATTGATGGCTGGCTTCAGATGACAACAACAAGCAGCGGTGTTTACTCAGGGCAAATTGCCCTTGTCTCTCTCTCCCTCTCTCCCCCCTTCCACCTCTACCCCCCCCCCCCCCCCCCGATGCTCTCGCTCGATCTTCCAAGAGAGATGGTCCACATGGCTGGATCTCCGGTTCTGGATGGCTAGGAGCCCCTCGGGGTGGGATTAGCCTCCTGGACTGACAGCTAAACAAACAAATAAGCCAAAGCCGGGCCTTCCCGCTTGCCAAGGCTGCCTAGCAACAGGTAGGCAGGAGGATGGAGGATGTTAACGCTTGGTATGTCGCAGCCAATGGTGGCTGTGAAATGCCTGGACATAGTGTGGATATGTGGCCATGACCGAAAGCCGGTGGGTTTTCACATTATGTGAACAGGCTGCAACACTGAGGAGAAATAAATCTGTGGACCCAGCAATGTAATCAAGACTTCCTTACATAGTCAAGGCCGTTTTACATACAGTGATTCACCCGCAAAGTAAAACACGACCATACTGAGATGATATGATTCAGTCAGTGACAATGAGCAACCTGCCAACAGCTAAATGACAATGTTATGGTGAGTCACCTGATTCATGTTTACCTCGAACTGCAGCCAACGCTTTTTTTTCTTCTTTTTTTTTGCACAAGGCAAGAAATAACAGATACTTTGAATTCAGTTATCAGATGGAATATGTACAGTATCCGCATAGTTTGATGATAGAAATTAGCTTAAAGGAACTTTGTCGTTTTGGGGACATACTATTTCTTGGCTGGGCACAGTGAGTCTCTGCTGGGTCCCTGGCAATGTCACAGTGAGGACAAGTTTCCAGGAAATCACTGCACCCAGCAATAAAATAGTCCCACAGGATTTTATGCTTTTTTTTTTTTTTTGTTGCACTAATTAAACAAACATGATGAAACATGTTCATTCCAGAGCTTTAGAGGAAGCCAATATATCTCTTCTGCCACTTGTCTGTGGCTTTATGTCCAATAGTCAGGGCATTTAACTGTTAACAACATGATTAAAAGTCAAACAGATGTGCATTTGCCACGTTCTTGGAGGATTTTATGATGATAGACTTGATCCGTTGAAGCAGGCCAGGGCCGTATATCCTCATGTCAGAGCAGCTCCTCTCCTCTTTCATGGTGGGAAACTTCATTGAAATAACTGGGGGGGATTGTCTTAAATTAGATGTAAATACTTTTGATGCAACAGTTTCTTCAGCAAATTTTTTCTCCATGCCTTTTATTCATGTTGTGGCTCTGTATAAAAGGGGTCTTTGTTCGGCATTGTGCTAAATTTTGATTGCATAACTCTCCTGAGTTCAACTTTTCGCAGAGACTGACTTTAAATGGGGGGTTAGAGCGGGGCAAGTCAAACAAGGCAGCTGTGACTTCGTCAAAACTGTCTTCTCAGAATTTGTCAAAGGGAGAGAGAGCGAGTCGTGAGATAAAGAGAGAGAGAGAGAGTCTGTAGTGATCCAAAAGCATAAAATGAGTCCCTGAGACTTCTCTTTTCTCTTCTCTCCCTGCGGTTGCCAAGCCGGATGGCAGAAGCGAAGCATGTCGGATCACTGTAAGGTGCTGTAACGGCTTCCCGATTTCGCCTCAAATGATGTGAAAGTCATTGCCAAGCCATGTGTGCTGGTGTGAGGCGAAAAAAATGACTGGCTCCTCTTCTCACTGTTAATCAAACCTGGGGTGGCAGAGCGTTTCACAGACGGAAGCCATACATAAAGATGTGCTTGTTCACCACGCTCCCTCGCCTCCCCCCCCACCTCGTCCTCTCTCCCTTCGCTTCCTCCACCCCCTCCTCTCTCTCTCTGCCAGTCACCAAAGCATCAGACAAATGAATACTTCCTCCGCCGTCCTCTCTTTCATCAGCGCTTCCCACCTTTTCATCAACGCCCATAAAGCAGTAGCAGGCACCTATCACCGGCAATCGCCTCTCAGCTGCCTGAGTGATGAGACAGAGGTGGCAGAGTTCACTAAGCGCTCTTATGGCAGAATGGATGTTACTGGGTCAGGGGGTCGTTCGCACATCTCGTTATACAACGCACACAGACACACAAACCTGCGTGTGGCGGTGTGTGAGTATACGCATGGAATCCATCCAGATAAGATCATATCAAAGGCAAATAATGAAATTCTGACAACATACGCTCATGTGCATGCGAGGATGCACGGATGCTGCAGAGATGAGTAAATTCGGAGGATGCTCAAACCTCTGGAGACTGAAATCAAGGCAAAATAACAACTTAAGTGCATGCAAAAGTGAACTGCTGAGCTCCTAGACAGCAAAGCAGGCACTGTCTTGATAAGATAACTGCTGCTGTTCAGGAGCCAAATTGAGTTTTTGCAGTTACAGCTCATTTATCTGTTTATACTAATTAGATGAACTCACAGCTCTTTTATTACAGTCTTTTTTTCCCTCTCCCCCCTATAAACAATCGTGCATCTCCTCTCAGAATCGATGCATCGAGTAATAACCTCTGAAAACACACCTAGAAGCAAAGCAGAGATGCTGCATTGTAGGCTACAACACACAAAGGCTTCCTTTCATGGCTCAGCGCGTCACGGGGGCCAAGTCGTGTCAAATAGATTCTTACGTGGAATCCATCTTCGCGATCTTTCTGACCGCCATCGGGTCGAAGGTGGGCAAAACAACGCTGCGGGAAATCAATTTCATATTTGACATCGGGGCGTCAGGAGGCTGCACAGGACTACTTTGAGCATACCTGGAAATTAACTGCAGCAAGAGGAGAGCGACGGTGTGATGGATGAATGCAACTAAACTATTAGGAATGGCCGCGCCGTCACCTCTGAGGTGATGCTGCAGCGCTACTGTCCTGCCTTTCATCCTGTCTCCTCAGGCTCAGTGCAAATGAGACCGGGCATCAGTTAAACTAAAAAGGGAATTAACTAAATTTTCCATTGGTCCATGTCCAAACTTGATTCCAGGAATCCCACATCTCGTGCTTACAGTTGATGTGACATTTTAATAAAGCCACAGGCGAGGAGCGGAGACACCACCAGGAGCTCTTTGGAGACAAATAAGATTAAGTCCCAGTTTGTCCTTCCTCCTCCTGCTCGCAGAATACTGAGCTGTGCCTGTTACAGGATTGATTTAATTTCAATTTGCATAAAATTATATCAAATAGAAGCCGGTAAAAGGTCACGGGGAAGATACAAAGTGCTTTTTAAGAGCATGTTCGTTTACTTTCGCTTCCTAAACTCATTCATTCTCATGGCTGGTGCTCCACAGAGCGACTCGTGCATGGGGAAAGGACTGTTACCTGGCAGCCGCTGTGTTACGACACAACCGAGCAGTGTACAGCGTGGGGGAAAAACGCACAGGTCCCGAGCTTACACAACAGCTCTGCAGAGATCAAAAATCCATACTGTGCTAATTCTATAAGAGGAAAGAAAAAGAGAGAGGAGGAGGTGGAATAGGGGAGTAGGGGAATGAAGGATGGAGGAAGACGCAGACAGGAAGGAGGGGGCCGGTTGGCTGCGATCCCCAGCATGCCTGCTGTGTGTGAGAAAGCAGCTGTGGCCTACTGAGGATTACATAACATACTGAGACACATACGCACCGGCGTGCACGTACGCACACACACACACTCACACACGCGGCTGGGTATGGATGCATATAGATTCAGTTTTTCTGCAGATTCTCAGCTCTATCTTTTCTCACTTCTTCCTCCTCTCTTCATCATGACCTCTCATGGGGGGGGTCACCGTGCCGCTGTATCTCTCGGACCGTGTCCACACAACTTTAACCACCCAGTGCAGACTGCCGAGTGACTTTTCTCAGCTTTGCCACAGAATCGCTCCATCTATCTGCATCCTCTGGACACTATGCATCTTGTTCTCTGACTGTCTATCTGCGTGTCACTCCTGGGGGGTGGGTGGGTGGGTGGGTGGGGGGGGTTTCGAGCCCACCGGACTGTGAAATGCGAAACCCTGCAGCGGGGAGAATGTGCATGCTCTGCAACTTCCCCCACCGCTCTCCCCCAGATGGAGCTGCTGCAGCCGCCGCCACCGCTGCTGCTGCTGCTGCTGCTCTTACTTGGGAAATGTGTATGTTACCGAGTTGCAAGCGAGAAGTGGATAGAAGTGGACGCATCTGAGCACGCAGGTTTGCATATGGAGGTCAAGCTGCCTACATTTAGAAACACAGAAGCCACGCACAATCTGTCCACATCCACATATAGACTCCCATAATGCACCGTGCGGCAACATGCAGACATTTCGCTTGGCTAGGCATCAGGCACTCAGTAGACACATGTGTGTGGGTGTGTTGTTGAGCCCCCAAGGCATACTATATATTATGCTGGAGGGTATGGAGTGTGTCCTGGGGGTCAATGACAGACAGCCATTTGTGGTGTCCTGTTACCCATCAGGGTCAAGTGCTGTGGATGAGGCCACATCATCTGATAGAGAAAAAAAAAATCAAATCAGGCTGAAATCCAATCCAGATGTTTTGTCTTTTTGTCAGCATCTAAATACTGAAGATGCTGATAAATGCTTGGCAGAGGAGCCAAATGAGGTTTTACCAGCGTGAATTCCAGTTTACAAAGGAGCATAACAAGCACTGGAAACTGCAGCCAAGATAAAAAAAACAACAACATTTCTGTTGGTATAAAGATGCAAAAATAACACGTGGACTCTTTGCTTTGAGGGAAAGTGGGCTCTGCGAATAATGAGTGAGTTCTGATCAGCTCGTGCTGGTTCCAAATCCAGCCCAGCGCTGCTGTTTGTTCCAACTCTGAACAACCAACTGTACTGGGATTTGGAAGCGAGACAGCACAGTTCAGTTTGGCACCATTAGGTTCAATAATGGAACAAATAGCAGCCTCAAACGTACCATCTGCAGACCTCCAAAACACTTTCCTCCTTTTCTGCTCCCCATCCTCCAATAACCGCCTGAATCATCCCTCACAGACACTAACAGGGGACACAGTCTTCATTCTTGTCATCGCATCTCAGGGAGCCATTTAGGGGCCGGCTACAACGGCCTCCTATCTCCCCATCGCAGCCCATAAAAGCATCAAAATCTAAATTGTGCCTGGAACACAGAGGGGATTGCTCAAACTCGGCGTCCTCGGCTGGAGACAGAGCTTTTAAGGCGAGTCACTACTCATAATTCCTGTATTCAGGCAGGCCTCCGTGGCATCTTCATGTCGCTACAATGAACACACAGATCGCTTTGCCAAGAACATGTCTGTGCTGCGGGGGTTTCAAAGTGTGGGGCAACTCATAATCCTTGAGCTCAGAAGGACACAATGCAATCGTCTTATTCCGAATAAGGGTTGTTTCCAAAAAAACGCCTTTGATATTTACTCCAGTGACTTGTAATGGGACACAAGGCTTGAAATGCTTTGAGTTAAAGCCAGCAATTTGGTTGGGAAAGTGTTTACACTCTATAAATGATCTTATTTTGTTTTTTTGCAAATTATTTAATTACTGTCCTATTTTGCTATAGAATAAGGATTTAAAATAATCTATGCACATGCAGAGTGACATGAAATTGAGACATTTTCAGCTACAAAAGTGGCTAGAGTCATCTTACATCCCCTATGATGGACGTGTATTGATGCTATAAGGCAAGAAATGCATGACATCTCTATTTTAGATGAGATGTTTATTCACCCCAGACTGAATCCGGGGGCAGTAACAGGGTTCATCCCTTATATCATCTCACCATGAGAGCAGGGACCTGTTTGAGCAGCAGAAATTGAACTAAAGCCTCTGGATTTAGGAGACAGTGATTATTTAACTTCATGGTGATCTGTCTTTCGGTCCAAAATGGACGTTGTCCCCGGCGAGGATGAGCAGCAGCAGACAGTAAATCCAGTCAGAGAAACAAACTGACATTCCCAGAGCTTTCTCCAGCCTTTCTGCCTGCACGTATGCTCTCCCTCTGTCTCCCTCTCTTCCATTTGCATTAGGTATTGATTTTGATATGCAGGCTGTGGGTGAGAAACAGCAGAGAGAGAGACAGAGACATGCGCTGCATATGGTACAAGTGGGCCCATGCAATTTAAAAATCCACTGACAGGCAGTGAAGGCAGGGAGTTGGGAGACTTGTTATGAAAAGATGCAGTCGGTGGCTTAACAGTAGGATGCCAATTAGGCTGCTTGGCCACAACGAATGGATCCGTGGTCACGCACCGGTTTCTCTCCCTCCTCCTCCCCTTCACCCTCCCTCTCTCCCTCCTCCTCCCCCCATGAAGCAGAGAAGTGAGGAAAAACTGAAGCTCCTATTGCTTGAACAATACCGGCATCAAATTTCCATGCAATGATTTTTTCTTTTTTTTTGCCTGGTCAGTCAAGTGCAGCATGGAAAGCATCATCACCAGCACCAGCAGCAGCAGAAGCAGAAGCAGCAATGCAGGTGGGCTGATGCCTGTATCGCCCTTATTGGGGCTTAAATAAGGAAAGTAGGCAGTGAAATACACTTAAGAGGAGCTAATAGAGTATGAATGCCAGGTTTGTTCAGTTATAGAAGCATTTTTCACCAGATTTTTACCCCTGAAAAGGATCAAAAACCAGCATTTCCACATGTAGGAGTACAATTTGTGACAGTTAGGTGTAAAAAAAAGAAAAGAAAAAAAAATCCACAACCATAACCAACACAAACAGTGGAATAATAGCAGACTTTCCACTGTGGATCTCAGGGCTGATATCAGCAGGAAGGAGACATGTGAGACTGAGTATGGAGCAGTAATGGCCGTGGAAAGTACCGGTGCATCCATCACCATGTGGCCGCGTGGATCCCCGAGCTTTTCTCTCAGTATTCATCCACTGAAGTTGGATGAAGGAAGTGTATGCGTGTGTGTGTGTGTGTGAGTGAGAGAGAGGGTGAGAGAGAGAGAGTGGGGGTGGAAAAGAACATGCAGATGACAGTTTTTCCTCTCCCACACTGCCTTCGCACATTTTTTTTCACCACTGCATTTAAAGATGGTACAAAGCCAGACATGTTAGGATATCTATTATGAATAAGAGAGGGGACTTCTCTCCATGCGGGGGAGGGAGGGGGGCTCACAACTCAGTAATCTGAGGGATGTAGATGTATTATTCACGACCAATTCAGTCCCTATTATGGGATTCGGATCTTCATCTTTCCCAAATCGCATTTGACAGCTTTATTACGCGCCCGGCGTGCGCTCGCATCTTATCCACTTTGCCATCTCTCGGAAAAGAAATGTCAGATCTGTGAGTGATAGAAACAGCGTTTCACCTCCTCGTTTGTCCCTGAACTCCGCACGTCCGCGCTGTTCAAGGGGGTAAAAGAAAAAAAAAAGTTGACGCCTGCATCCAACGAGCGCGTGTGAGCCCAGATCAGCGAGAGGAGAGGAGAGGAGAGGAGAGGAGGAAGAGGAGGAGGAGGAGGCTGGTTAGCGGTGAGGGATGCGCGGCGGCTGGGAGGGGGGTTGAAAGTTGAGACGTGGAGACCTACCTGCTGCCAGTTCTCCTCCAGCGACGGCATGGCAGAGAAGTAGCCGGTGTCGTGAACGAGCTGAAGTTCCTGAAAGATACTGTGGTTCGCCAAGACATCCATGCTGACGCTCGGTGATGGAAAAAAAAAACAAGGGGTGATCCACAAGAAATATGCCTCCTTTTCTCGGCTGTGTCAGACCTCTACATCCACTTCTTTCATATTAGTCCGGGAGATGAGATTAAATGCTCGCTGTGGCGGTAGGGCTCCCTGTACCTGCGCGCATTATCGGAGTCGGTGCGTAAAAAGAGACTGGATGTGATGGAGGCTCCATGCGTATCCGTGTTGCCAAAATAGACACTGATAGGGAGCCGGAGGAGGGGAGGGGCTTGGTAAACGGAGGGGCGTCGTTTGGTTTGTCAATCAACTCCCCCTGCTTGTCCGTTTAAGGGAAATGGGCGGTGGGGGAGTCATTAGTGCGGAGGTGGAGCATGCAGAGGCGGGGCTAGGCGGATTCTGCAGGCGGGATTGGCTCCGGCGCCCTGCCACTCATGCCAAATATGGGCTGGATAGGTGAGCTATTTATGGATGGGTATATTAGATTTGGAAAAAGGTCTGAACGGCTAGTCCGAGAGGAGAAGCCGTGGTGTAAACATCATGTGCTCACAAACAGGAGCGGGAAACAGTATTAATAGGCTGTGATATTGTTCCACTGTGTAAATATTTAATTATAATGAGGCATTATAGGAAAATAAACTTGCATCATGCTTTAATAATGAGCTCACAGTAAACTTATCATGCTTGATCTCCTATAATAACAGTTCCTATATATAGTATGTATGCATGTTTTCTGTGATAAAAACATTACATCCATTCAGGGGGGGCGCCCTCACAAGTTGCTGGCCGGGGTTAAAAGTTGTATTTTCATATTAAGACATGACAGGCAAGAGAGGGCTCTCATAGTGACCCACATTGATAAAAATCTGCCTCAGCACTTCTTTTATGCAGCTCATGTGCTGTTAGGGTGAAAAAAAGTCCAGTGTGTGTGTGTGTGTGTCTGTGTGTGTGTGTGTGTGTGGAATGATAAATAAGAAGCCAAATCTTCCTGGAAACGTCTTGTTTGGTGGTGTGAGTAATGCCGCTTATTCGCTCGCCCCGTGTAAAGCCATTGAAATTGTACGCTTCCACGCAAAGCTCACTGTCTCACACACGCTTTCTCTCTCCCTCTCTCTCATGCACACACACACAGACACACACACAGTGTTGTAGAGGTCTGTAATCTCATTACAGTGCTAGGGGAGGCTGGCCGAGGGCCCCGGCTACGCGATTTACACATGGCATTTTGGGAGGGAGAGCTCAGCTCAGACGGACGAAGAAGCTCCTGCTGACATTTATCCATTGGACACAACTCACTCTATCTCTCTTTTCTTTCCCTGCTCCCCCCCTCCCTCCTCTGTCTGCCTCTCTCTGGCTGTTGTCTCCTCCTTTTTTCTCCCTCATCTCTGATATCCCTCCTCTCTTTCTGCCACCCTCCATCTATCTATCCCTCGCTTCTTCCCCGCAAACCTCAGCAGCGATGACACGACAGAAAGAAAACACATGATAGAGACATGAACGCAAACACCGTCGTCGGTTGCCATGTGCCGGAGAAAGAAAAACAACAATCCAGCATGCCTGAGTCCTGTTTATCCAGTCATGGCATGGCTGAGTGACTTGTAAAATATTTAAGAGACAAATCCTGTTATTTTTATGCATTGTTGATGCAGCCCCCTTGGATTATAGAGGAGGAGAAAGAGAGCAGGGAAAGGCTTTTATTCTCTGCAAATTGATAAAGGGAAAGATTTACACAGACGTATTCAAATCAAAAGAGCCGGTCTCACAATTGCATGTATAACCTCTCACATGACCTCTATGTGCTGCAGTATATATCAAAATCTGACCTCCCTTATGTGACCAACCAAACTTTTTCTTTCTAAACATGGATTTGGGCACCTGGCTTCAAAAACTCACTGTATTATTGTTGGGTGATGGAAGAATCTGAACTCCTCTGATGTTTCTTACCATCCTATATTAACTCTTTAGTATCTTTTAATGCAAGTCTCTATCATACACGTTCAAAGGACTGGCTCACACTGCAGGTTCCCTCTGTTAACACAGAATTTGGAAAGTCCAATTGTTCTTACTGTGCATCTGCAACCTGGAACACTCTGCAAAACCATCTGAAACTTACTTTGTCTTACTTATCATTAGGTCATTTTAAATCCATAACTACATGTTGTTTTACCTCCAACTGCTCTGTTTTCAATTTATCTTTGTCACTTTTACTTTTTGGTATTTTGGATATGCTTGTATGTTTCAAATGTTTTGTGTTTTGTCTTGAGTTTAAATAAAGGTTATAATAAAAAAAATTATAATAGTTGTCAGGTGACTGGGCAACCTGTATGGAGGGAAATGTATAGTTTACATAGAGAAGTGATGAAGTGAGCCGTCTGTCTGGTTTGCAAGTCTTTGCATTATTACTGACTTGGAGACACTTTATTTGCTGCTGTATTGCATTTTATATATAATATTTTGTGCAATAATCTTCCCATTTAAATTAATCTTCCCATTAATTTTATCATCCACACTTTGTTTCAGGCAGGTCCCTAAAAGTTGATGAAGCCGCGTAGAAAGAAGCGCACAAGAAGAAATGGTTTCACCCTCCGACTTTTTACCACCGGGCTGTCATCAGGGGGAATTAGCAAAACTGGATGCCTCATTTTCGTTCCCCCTCTCTGACGTGTATCCCCCCTCTCACCCCACAAACCTCCCCGCCTCCCCCCCTGGCCTGAAGCCCCATGCATATCATAGATAAAAAATAAGTGCTCACCATTATCCGTGGGCACACAGCGTTATATTGTGGATGCTGACATTGCTCTTACCTGGCAGTTGGTGCTTTTACTATATTAATAATGGAGCAGGCACCATCCATCATGGGGATATGAGGCTGCTAATCATGTCAGCTCCCTGCATATTCACTCCTTTCATCAAAAGAGGAGGAGAGGTAGTGGGAGAGAGAGGCAGAGGGGAAAGGAGGAAGAGTGGGAGAAGTGACGGTGAGAAGAGGAGATAAACAAAGAGAGGGGGAATAATAGAGGAAAAGAGGGGGAAGAGAGAGATGGAAGGGGACAATATCAATGTGCTGAACACATGACAGATGCCCTTGGCCTTTTGCTGAATGGCTTCCCAGTTGGCAGGAGTTAACCAGTGTATTTAAACAGGACAAGACGAATGGGACCTCTGCTCCCCCTGCTCACTGAACCAGCCCATTTCTATTCCAACTCACAGCCTTTCCCCCATGTGGGAATGCTAATATGGTTAGCTGACATTGCCGGGGTTAAAACTTCATAACGGCATTTCATCACAGTATTCGCTTTACTGTAACTCCCGCCATTTCTCAAAGCGTCTCTCCTCTGAACTTCAGCGGTTTTCCCCGGCGTTTGTGCCGCCTGACACGGCACAAAAACAAACACGGCGGGATCTTTTTTTTTCACACTGTTTCCAGAACAGTTTAAGAAGAAGACCGCCGTGTTCCGCTAACATCATTTAACCGGGGGGCTGCAAAATGTTCTCAAACAGGTCGACTTGATTGAAAACAGCGCGTTTTTGTTTTGCAGCAGATCACCTCTCCACCCATTAGTCTGCTGCAGTCGAAGGACACGGAGTGTCAGCGCTCAGCTTTGCTTCATTTTGCCTCATTTGGTGTAATATGACATCCACATGCCCTGATGTGTTCGGGCATAATATTTGCACAATTACGCCGCGTTGCCTTCTTGTTCAAATTGCCTCGGTGGAACACACTGATAACCTTTATATTTAGAGGAAATAAAAACTGCACAAATTCGCTTACAACATCTGTCCTTCGAAGCACCCAGCATCAGCATAGAGGAGGAAATGTGCCTGTGATTGATGGCTCTGGTTAAATAAAGATAAGATTTTAAAAATGTGGCCATATGTCTGCCGTTATGTACTGTCTCTTTTGGCTCGGAGCCTGGATGCAGAGCATCTTCAGCATCCTGACATCTTCTTCATTCTGCTCCTCCATAAGGGGAGAACCAGGGGAGCGGGGAGAAGGTGGAGGTGGGCGACGAGCAGGGGCGGGGTGGATTTCAGAGCGACAGGCCGACTGAGAAAAGCGATAATGAGCGCTCGGGGCTGTCTGGGGTGCAAACTCTTTCCCGTGCAAAGATAGCTGCGAGGGGGAAAGGAACAGGGAATGGGGGGAGGGAGGTAAAAGGGTGGATAAGGGAAAAGTGCCCTCTCAGCTGGGTGATGTTTGATGCGGCGATGCTGCTTCCTACGCCGGGAAAAAAGGAGCGGAAGCACAGCCATTGACGAGGCCATGAGGGGCAGCTGTTAAGTGCCAATTAGGCGACGATGAGTGGGAGACGGAAATACCCATTTTGCACGCACACACTCCTGCAAGCAGGCAGGGAGGAGCAGTGGGAAAGTGAAACAAACAGGGCCTAATCCCTGTCAGTTTTCCCGGAGTCGCTCTCCTTTTCACCCTCTATCTCCCACCCACTGTTAGGTAATGTCACATCAGTGTCGACTGAAAGTGTGGGTTATGATTTACTGTTCCATTTAGGTCTGGCCTCTTCCGAAGGCCGCTGAAAAGGATGTTTTGTAAGAGCTTGTCACATTATGCCAAAGGAGAATGGCCCGTGTCAGGCGTCCAATTAGCGAGTGGATTCGCTCGCGTATTTAGTCCGTGACACAGAAAATGATAAGGTAAGTGAGGGAAGTGGTTTTTAGGGGCTTTCTCCCAGTCGTAGATAAACTCCTGAAAGGGAAGCATCATATCCAGTGAGTCACTCGGTCTATGTGTGACTGTGTATGTTGTTTTCATGCTTGCTTGCATATGATGCTGTGTTGTGTTAAAGGGATCAACATTTTGGCAAATTGGCCCATTGCCATAATCCCTATAGTCTTATAGGAGTAGGTTCGTTACCTTTAATTGTCGGTGCAAGCTATTTTTAGAACGGCGGAGCAGAGCCGTGAGCTGCTCAGAGCTACGCTACGGAGGCTCATGGGATTTCTTGGTTTCCTGTTTCTACGCCGTTCTAAAAACAGCTTGCACTGACAATTAAAGGTAACGCACCTACTCCTAAGGCTATAGGGATAATGGCAATGGGCCAATTTGCCAAAATGTTGAACTATCCCTTTAAAAGTGCAACACGATCAAATGAGTCCAGAGATGAAGACAAGAAGCCAGACTTTCCAAATCTTGTAATGTGAAAAGAAAATTAAGAAATAAATAAATGATATCTGGGAAAACTGATGTCAGATCAGTTGGTGGCAGCTGGACAGAACTCCTGAACCAAGCACAGCAGCATCATGGGAGCAGGTTCACGACCATGATGTGTGATTTTAGGAGGTCAGACATAAACACCTCCTCTATTTGGCGCTATGGCAACTGTCGCTATAGTGAAGCAGCAGATGTTATTTACAGTAAAATGAGATATTTACATGATGTGAATGCAGCTCCTGCACACACACACACACACACACACACACTGCCACAGACACATTATCTTCCTGCCTGTTTTTTTCTATCCTTTCACACATTGTTCACATGAAAATGTACAACAGTCCAAATTACCTTGATAGATTCCCCAAATGCAGAAGCGTGAATGCGTCATCGGGGTCACTGACAGTGAATGAGCTCTTTCATGTCCGAGCTCCCAGTCAATCTTGTTTCTGTGCACGCCGCACATCTGAGGCCTTGGTAATTTTCTCCCCGCCGCCTGCTGCCTCAGATCCGCCCCGCACCGTACCGCGTTTTGTATATTCATGTGTGTACCTTCCTATCTTAATCCTAGCTATTACTCGCATGGCTGGCCATGTCAGGGGGAGATTTGCTCACTCACAGTGAATGGGCCAATATTGACAGCACGCCCACCGCATCAGCGATCAGTGTAAGGGCTTAGCGTGCGCTGGAGTCGCAGGTTTGAAGCTGAATTCAATGAGGAGAGTGGTGTGTTGGAAAACAATCCTCACAGGGAATCTATGCAAATGCTAAATGTTACTCTTAGACTGTCAGAGGTGATAATTTGACTGGGGATGTTCTTGGCTTAAGTGTTGTCCGCGTGCTGCTGCGTTCAATGGTAATCCACTGTAGTGCAAGTTTAGGCAAACAATCATGGTGGTAAAGCTGTAAGCCAAAACTCTTGATGGCTTTTTGGTCTTATCCCAAGGAGATTTTGTGGATGTGCACACAAATACTAGAGCCTATTGATGTATGATGCCATAGAATTGGCTTGAGGATGCTAGTGGGAGTCCGGGCCCTGATAGTGGTCCAAAGATAGAGTTGATTATCAGCCAGAATCCCACCCTCTAAATCCTAATTTTGCATCTTTACAGGAACAAGAACAGGCTCGTATTTTGTTCTTTTATGAAGTTGCTTTGATTGTGCATTTTATTTGATTACAATATCACAGATACAGCAAGTCCAAGTGACCACATGTGCACTGGCTCTTTTGGCATCACTTTGAACCTGAAATTTCAAATTAAAAGCCTTAAGAAAGGACAAGTTAAGTTCTGAGTTTGTCTTACACATGCAAACACCTGTCTGTTGTGTGTCCATCAAGTAGCTGCAGCTCATCTTGACCCCTGCACCACCTAAATCCCTCTTCAGATGAGATCCAGTCCATAGTGTCCAGTGCTGGCAGCTGTTAACCTGGATTAGGTCACCTCAGCTTCGGCCAGGTCAAGTGTCTTTTAGAATAAATTTGAAATATGGGTTAGTGGGACTAAGAGCAGGGTCAACTAGTCTTTCAATTGAAGATCTGAGTTCCCATAATCCACCTTTGCCGAAGAGTCCTTGAGCAAGACGGACCCTTCCCAGCCGCTGCTCCGTATCTAACCTCTGCGACCCAGTGGAGATGAACTCATCCTCTGGTAAATAGATTTTCTTTTCTGGGTGTGATTCGGTTTCTGTTTGAGTTTAGCTCAGTTCATCCGAGTTCATTTTAACTCAGTTTACTTTTCCCTTTTCTTCCGCAGTTTCGGCTCAATTTAATAAAGTGGGAGAAAACTCTTGCTGTCGTTTATCAAACACGGCAGCGGCGTCTGGAGCAGCAGCTGGCCCAAACCCCAACTGATCTCTCCCATTTAGAGGTCAAAAGTTGACAAGAAGCTGACTCCCCTTTCATCCCGCAAAACCGGGAGCGTCTCGCTACATTTTCCAGAGGCATGTCATCACTTCAAAAGGTGTTAGTGAAATGATTTGCAGACGAAAGCGCCGTCGCCGCCTCTCCCTCCTTCCCTCTCTCTCCCTCCCTCTCTTTCTCGACGGGTTCACAGTTGTGTCTGTCGCACTTTGTTTTGCTTAAATGAAATGATTGAGTCCTGGCTCTGTGATGGCGTTTCAAGGAAGGGAAAAAAAAAACAGCCTCACATCATTACCGGTGACATTAGCAGGTGACAGCAGCGGCAGCCGAGCCCGCCGATGCACCGAGGTTCAAAGCACCTGAGCATACGTAAACAGATGAGACGGGAGAAAGTCAAAGGGAGGGAGTGGGACAGAAAGCAAAGAGCAAAGTAATAGCTGGCTTCAAGATGATCATGCATCTCCAAAATAATATCCAAAAATTAACAATATGAAGTGATAATTCATCGCATAATGACAGAATTGTTGATTTTATGCTGGTGAATTCAAGTTATTTACCCTTATGGGAGCGCTTTTTGCACCACAAGAACAAAGAGCATCATATATTCACCCCTGTTTTGTAATACCCTGCTTGAAAGCTCTGTATGCCCAGATCAATACTGTATAAAAAAAACCATGTAGTGTTGCATTTCCTCTATGCTTCTCCAATCTCCCAAGTGCAGAGGCCATGTAGTCAGATACTGTAAATTCCCTTAATCGATTCGGGGTGCAGGTCGCAGAGTCCAGCGCTTCAACAACAAAGCAAACTGACCTCAGGGCAGGCAGTAAAGTAAAACCAATGCTGCTAAGTTGGACGCTTTAAACGCTCGTGCACGGCTGTAAAAGTGTGGCGTGATGTGGACGTGGCCATATGATAGTCATATGACAGGGAGGTTGTGCGCCCTTTGGCTGTTTGAAGCGATGAATACTGCACCTTTTGTCTGAGTGTGAATGGTGCATTCATGGAACTGAAAAAAAACCCATCCTCAACAAAACAGATGCACAGAGCCACAAGGATGAAACATATTCTCTGATACTGTTGCTCGATGGTGATCATCATGTTTGTTTGATGGTGATTTTCTCCCCAAACTAAACTCGTTTTGTGAAAGCACCTTTCATCCTGTCAGCAAATGGGAGCGAGCTTACGCGGCGGATTCGTCACAGGGTTTTGGGTTGATCCGGCGTCACCGTACAAACAGTAAACAAACTCCTTCTTGGAAGAGTGGGGCGTCTATTTATTTAGCAGAAAAGCGCTCCCCATTAGCGTCTAAATTACCGTTGTAAATAGGAGGTAGTCCACATTAACAACCATCGTCCTCTGTGCATAATGCTCCCGGCGTCAGCGTGCCTTGTGATTATGGCCATTTCTGCTCCATTATTTCAGCACCAACTCACCAAATCCCCCTTTTCAAATTTGTTGCCCCCCCCCCCCCTCGCACCCTCCCGTTTGCTTCAGTACAGTGGGGCTCGCACTTCAAAACTGCTCTAAAATGAGCTTTGCTTTGCCAGGCCGGCAGCGAGCCAGACCAATCATCCCTCTGCAATAATAGAAATCTTCTGGCTGATGATAGACTGAGGCAATCACCGGGCAGGCTGAGTGGGCTCTTCAGTCTGGCCTCTCCACCCCTGCTGTTGGTTGATAGCAGGGGGGGGGGGCTGGCATGGGTATCTGGTGGAGGCCTCTGTGAGCCCTGGCTGGCTGGCTGGCACACTGTGTGAATACGTACGCTAGAAAAAACAAACAACAATAATAAAAACTAGAAAAAAACACTCAAGGCTGGGAGGGGGGATAGAGTGCATCATGGTTTGTCATTTAAAGGAGCCGTGTTATTTTATATTTTCCTACAGGCATTCTTATTTCTCTTTTGTTATAATGCAAGTATATGCACCTGCAGGTTATGACATTACCAATCCTCTTAAATTCCTGCACTGCATCTTTAGATTTCAGGAACCATAAGAAAAAAAAGCCACAAAACAGCTCAGTGTCAGTTTATATCTGATGTGCTCATATGTGATCTGAAAGGGTTTTTATAGCAGGAGAATTCTCTCAGCGAGCTGAAGAGCAGGTCATCCAGCTAAGGGGCACTCGAGTCTGATCCAGTATTGCGTTTTCATCAAGTTGGAGGATGAACAAGAGATAGCCTATGTTTAAAAAAAAAAAAAAAAAAAGAATGGTGAAAATTGAAGGAGCAGAGGCGTAGATATCCTGACCTTTAGTCCACAGAATGAAGTTTTTGGGATGACAGAAGCCCCCAAAAACACAACATCTTTTGTTCGACTGTCTCCGAATGGAGCAGAAGCTGTAGTTCCACGAACGGCCACTAGAGTCTGGTGTTAAAATGTCCGACTTTAATGTTTACAGTCTCATACAAACAACAGTTAAGACCCACATCCTCCACAAACTGACTTTACAGTCAAGTACAAAACCATTTAAGAGTTGGACAAATTAAAATCTTTCCAATCAATCCAGCTAATCTTTCTGTGAGAGAACTGGCAAACAAACTTCATCCGAGTGATCCTGGCCTGAAGTCAATGTGATATAACATCAAAAACCTTTCCCGCTTTCCATTTCCGCCCCTTCTACTTTCCTTTCTTTCAAACAAACCCCTTTCACTGGCACATTGTTCAGAGTCGAGGCTGTGAAAACCAAGACATGCACAGTGAGCAATGTGGCTCTCACCAGCTGTTGATAAACCCAGCCGGCCACCAGACGCACAAACAAGATCTGTGGACCTCTCCCCCACTGATGTGCATGTGAGAATGTTTCTGAACTCGGCCGACGGCGTCTGATCTGTCAATCCCATTTGTCTTGGGTGAGGCTGCAGAACTCTAATTATCACACAAACAAACTGCACACATACATAACACACATCGGAATAATATGACTTTGGATAAGTCGAGAAAAAAAGAGAACAGAACTTTTCATTTAAATATTCCTTTTACACAACAGCAGCTTCTTCAGAAAATAAACAGTTTTCACACGTGAGAACAGAAACATTTTGTGTGTATTCATGACTAGAAGGCCGCACCGCCGGATAGTCATCATCGAACCACCGTGGCTTCTTCACATATACCGCCCTTCTTCTCTTTCATCCCCTCATTATTTCTCTCTCAACCACCCTCCCCTTCCACCACGCCTCGGCTCTCCTCTCCTGCCCCGAGCACCTCTATCCCTCAATCATGCCGCACTTCCCCGGCTCTCCACACCTCCACTTCGACCCCCGCTCCATCCCTTCATCCATCCTTCCACCTCTCCATCGCGTTCATCTGCATGGAGAAGTGTCTCATTCTGCCTTGGCTAATTGGCTCTAATTAGAGTCATTCAGCAGGGGTTAATCAAGGATGACTTACGCAGATTATGACGGGTGGGGGTGGGGTGGGGGTGGGGGATAGATCTGGGGGCAACAGACAGCCTATGTGCCACGCCGGCAGGCACGTATCTCTCCCAAGGCGGCCTGGGGACTTAGCATAGATAAATCTATGCCATGATGTGATGTTGTAGGGCATCCACCCACTACGTCTGTGAAGATAGGAGTCAGAAAACTTTTGGAAATAAAGTGTGAATCCGTGTTATGTGCATTAGAAATATCACATCATATTTCCTGGATGTTTAGCTCTGGTAGGATTATATATTTTTGTAGATGAGGTGGGTTTGGAGAGGATGGGATCTAAAACATCTGGGACTGTAAGATTTGTAAAACCAAACCAGTGTTTAATGTGTTTGGTTAATCAGAGATTTCCTGGCACTAGTGTTAACGGCACTAAACTAGGAAGCATGTTAAAGGGATGCTTCACCCAAAATCCATAATTCACCAATTTTCTACTCGCCGTCATGCCAAGGAAGGGTTTGGAGAATTTTCGGAGTCATCAAAACGCTTTTAGAGTTCCAGGGGGGGTCCGGCTCGCAACGGATTTTCATATAATGGCAGCGGATAGAGTTCACTTTTGAATCGTCCAAAACACACACTATGAAACATCCAGATACCTCCATACTGCTCGTATGTACTGACCCAAGTGTCCCGAAGCCGCCACATGAAAAAGTTGTTTGGAAAATAATTATTTGATCTCTGTTTTTAGACTTGTTGTAGCAGTAGCTCCCAGTGGAGTAGAAAATTGGTGAATTATCGATTTTGGGTAAAGTATCCCTTTAAAGTTCCATCATTATCATTTCAGTACAATATTTTAGTGTAGAGCACCTAGAAATCTTATCTAAATGGAAGATTTGCACCTTAATTAGACAGCTTCGGCGTAATTGTGATGGTTGTTAGAGGGAGAATGGAGGCTCTCTGCCTGCCACCTGCCGTCTCTTGGCTGGAAACCAACCGTGCAAGATCGGCGCCTTCGACCTATGTCCCAGATCTTGTCTCGCGAGAAACTGATTGCCTTCTCGCCGGCTTCGTTGAAAACAAGTGCACATGGCCGGGAGGGGAGGGAGGAGGGTTAGTGGTGAGTAAAAATATGTACTCTGAAACTGTAGGGGGAGCTCCGTCGACCAAAACAGCGTAAAAGCAACCGGACTTGCATAGTTCTCCTTTAATATGATGGTTATAGAGTCACATTTAAAAATATCTATATTATATTCAAAAAGTAGAAGAGCAGAGACTTCAACAGTGTCTGGTGGTGTTGCTATGAGACTGAAGCTGGTCATGTGACAGCAGGGGAGGCCCAGGTGTAAATAATCAGACTAATTAAGCTGCCTCACTTTCTGCTGGTGTCGTCACGGCGACACGGTTTAATCACAGAGCAATATCACCATTATACTGTTATGTTAACACCTGTGCACGTCGCTGCGTTGGAGCTAAAAACAACCAAGTTGATTTGATCCATTAGTCGGCGGATTGCAAATGAACTGGCGGCAGCACTGATTATTGATGAGTCATCTAAGTTGTGGCGCCGTGGCGAAGGTGTGCGTTGTTCCCACAGCTGCGAAACAAAGAGAAGAGAGACACCTGAGTCTCATTAATGCAGAACCCCCCAACAGCCCCCCCCCCCCCCCCCCTCCGAGTCCTGAACCTGGTTTTACACCCAGACCTTAAACCTCTTCTTTTCTGCTTCTCCCTCTGCAAACAGTGACTCATCTGTCGCTTCATTTTGGAGAAAAGAGACTCAAATATTTGTCCGAGAGGCAGACAGAGCAAATGTTACATTGTTTTTTTTTTTTTACATATTTCCATTACAGGTCTGTGAAATGACCACCTGCCATGTTTCTGAGCCGTCCTCTGTGTCGCTCTCTTTATATCAGTGTGGCATGCACAATGCAATATCGCAGGTCTCTTTATTGCCTTCCCCTGTTCTTATATAAAGAGGCCTGTGGTAATTATTTAGGACGGCCGTACTGTACAGAGATCCCTCTGGGAATGGAAACATTATGGCTGGGTCACACACACACACACACACACACAGTCTCACACACGGGCATACTGGACAGAGAGTAATGGCCCAACCCCTGTTGGTAATGGACTCTCCTTCTGCGTGTGTGTGCGGTGGCATTCGCGTACTCATCTGAGCATGCTCCTACCAAGTCTATTTGATGTGACTAGTCCATTAGATTTTCAATGGGCTCCTACACCATAATCCTGAATACACCCAGGTTTTTTTTTTTTTTTTGGTCGATGGGCCCTTCATTGGAGCGGGCCCCACAGTACAGATTGCTCTTGTCACAGCTGAAGCAGACAAATTCCCCCTCATATCCTCTGCATATGGGATGGGATTGTCTCGTTATGGCCCTGTTACATTCCCCCGTGGCAGCATTAGCCAGTGGCTGTAAAAAGACTATTAGGGCCCAGAGAAGAAGACGTAGAAAGAGATAAAGTAAGAGAGTGGTGGATTAGGTGGTTTGATTTGGAGAGGGCTTCTTGTCAAGTGCAGAGAGAGGCCTCCAGTGTAGCTGGAGCTGCACATGCACACATGAGACATATACCTGAGAATGCAGTGTATACATAGGTGTGTATATATATATTTATATACGCTGCACGACGCTCACACACTGTGCAGAAATGCAGCCGTCCTAATCCACCACAGCCAATCAATAAGCACTTGACAGGTACTGAAATACAATATAGAGAACAGCACTGGCCTGCTGGTTCTTCTGCTCCATTTAAACTGCAGTTTGACAGCTGAGGAGGGAAGCAGGGGGAGATGCATTCGGAGATGTCTCGACCGGCCCCGACACAGGAGCAGCACATTTCAGAAAATCTCTATTTCAAAATGCTACTCTCGCCAGTGTTAAGCCACGGCAGCGGTGTTATTTGTCATTCTTTTTAAATGAGATGGTGAAAGCAACTTGAGGAAATGGGTTAAAATAATAAACTGCACTCCGAGGTGTAAAAAAAACAACTCGAAATTACACCCAAAGACAGCGCAGATACAAATAAATACCAAATATATCTCTGTGCACCTGTGTGCACATCAGGTTAATGTCACCATTTTGTTATTTTTTTTCAAAGAGAGAGAGAGAAAAAAAAACAAAAAGAAAAAGAAAAGCATCCCTAATTGTTTTCTCCACCCTTTCCTTCCCTCTGTCTTCTGTGGCAGATGAGGATCCGGTGCTAATGTCCCTCTTCCATCACAGCGGCTCTCCAGCTGCAAAACGCTGATTGGAGCTGGAACCACCTCATGATTGCACTCTTATTGAGAGTGAAAAAAAAAAAAGTGAGAACAGAAAAAAAAACCCTCATTTAATTCATTCTGCCTATCTCTCCCTCCCCATCATCTAGTGTTTTGCGAGGTGGAAATTGGAAACGCCCAAACGGCAAATGCATCGGGGGAGACATCCCAAACCGAATCGAGGTGCTATTACCCCGACGGGTGAAGCACAGTGGGGCTGAAAAATCTCCGTCTTGCTCTCTCTTGCTCAATGATTGTCTCATCAGCAGGAGTAATTTGGGTTTCTGGTTATCGCGTCATTTCTGATGCGGACGAGGGGGAGGGACGGGCAGAGACGTAATTACTTCTCTCTGCAGACAGAGGACGGATGAGGAATTGGGGAGTAATTAATAACTGGCTGGTACCCTACTGGAGTAGATGCTACTTCGCCGGCGCCGCTGCCTCCTCTGAGAGAGACTTTACTCACTGTGAGAAACGAGTGGGAACACACTCTGGTAGCAAGCTTGATGGATCAGCAACAGGCATTTCAAAGAGAGAGGGAGAGAGAGAAAGAGAGAAAGAAATGAGATAGCAGGGTGAGAGTGAAGGAGGCGGGGGAGGCTGCTGAGGGAAGAAGATGAGATGGAGGAGTGATAGGAGCTGGAGGAGAGAAGAAAGAGTGAAGATGGGGGATGAAGTGGATGGCGAGGGGACAGATTGGCCTCGGCTTTAGTGCACCTGAAAGGCAGGGGGGAAAGAAACCTGCAGAGGAGGGGGGAGAGCGAGGGGGAGTACATGCATTAGGCAAAAGTGAGGCTAACAAATGGGCCTTTTCTGAGTCGCTCTCCGGCTCATGCGGAATAAATCAAGGATATATTACAAAAGGATTCACTTCTGCTTTTCTTACTGACTGTTTTCATTTCCTCACCTGCGTTTGAATAATGTTTGGCTCTTCCGCCGCCATCTCCGGCATGCATAGATTACTTCATGAAGCTCCCTGGCAACAGCGTTTCGCGACGCCGCCAGGGCTCCCTATCTTATCTCCCCTGTCTGAGGTGTGTGTCGCTCCAGCCTTGACAACACATTAGCCTGCGCTTCGCTGTCGAGAACGCATCGCTTTCCCTGTTTTTCTGGCAGCTGAGCAACCCTCAGCTAAACTGACCTCCTGTATGAAGAGATTTTATTACGGTTTTTCTCAGTGGCTTTGGTGCACAATTAACATTTGCACAACAGTTAGTGCATTTCTCAAAACAATTAGTAGGCCTACAAACTGCAAAACCTGGTGGATAACCTGCAAACACAAAATGGATAGTTCATCCTTCAATCCTCCGTCAATGAAACTGTAAATATGGCAAATCTATAGGTTACTAGTAGGTTGCTGTAATACACTACAATACAGTAAATATGTACTGTCGTAAAGCTGTAAGCCTAGATGTGAAATGTAAAAAGTTCTTGTCCCACTGTAGCTTAATGCCTGACACAATGACAGTAGTGCAGTGCAGATTGTTTTGTGTTGAGTTACTGTTCAATACCTGTTCTGTTTGAATAATTGAATTTAGACTGGTTTTGCCAACATTTGAAATTAGTTTGACAGATTTTGACAACTAGTTCAACAATTTGGTATGTAATGACTCAAGCAATGAAATGAGGACTATTAGTTTCATAATCATTTTGACTGACAGGACATAATAAAACAGCAGAGAATTGTATGAAAGCAACTGATACATGTCCAAAAGCATTTGCAATTTGTTCAAAGGAAGGATAAATTGCTACTATCATGTGCACGAATGACTAAATGTTGTGGAGGTTGAACTAATAGTTGTGAGAATTTTCATCCTGATCTGAGAAAAGCACCAAAGCGACTGAGAAGAACTGTAAAACACATTCTCTCCTGCCATCTCTCTTTCCTATTTTCATTCTACACCACTTCCTCCTCTCCATCCCGTTCTGTTTAATAAGATCTCGGCGGCGGCGGCGGCGGCGGCATCATGTCTGGTGTCTTGATGCCGGGAACGGAGCGAGATGATCGCTGCTTGTCAGAGTGCAATCTGGAGGCTTAGGTGAAGTCGACAAGATGGGAGACGGTATCTGAACAGAGGAGGAGGAGGAGGAGGAGGAGGAGGAGGAGGAGGAAGAGGAGGGCCGGAGATGATGTTTGCCTGTCTGTCTGCGGCGTTAACACACAAAAACACGCGTGTGGATACACACATGCGGCGATAGTCATCTACAAACAGAAGCACAAACTCAGACTGATAGTACAACTGCATAAACACACACACACACACACACACACACACACACTCAGTGATGCTTATCTTGTACACTGCAGCACAAACAGACTGATAATGATCCCAGGCACACACACACACACACACACACACGACTGGTCATTTTCACAGGCACTGAATGACTCTCCTTCAGTGATGAATGTTGTGCGAGGACTCAATCGCTGCACTCTCATATTCAAAGACAATACATGAAGGATCGGCTCGGATAGTGGGACAAAGAGGAATTAAAAAGCCAGAGCCGGTGAAAGGTAAATGAGTTTGAGCGCGCTGGAGAGGCTCATATTGTTACCGGCCAGAACCAATCAATCACGCTCATCAGGGTCTCTGAGAGGGTTTATTAACTATTCAGTGAGCAGCCCGGCCCCATTTCGACCATTAGCCGACTCCTGCTCCCTGTCTTTCTCCATCTATTTTCCCGGCTTCGCGCTCTTTCGTCCTGTTGCACGCACTCAGCACTCTTCTCGGCCAATCAGAGGGCTCGGGGAGAGATCCGAAATGGGGCATGATGGAGCAAATACGATGCCCGCTTGTTTTCGGTTGCATCACCCGGGCCTATTTTCCCTCCTGTACCTGAGGAGTAATGTACCACTCAGAGGTGGCTTCTGATTGGTGAGGTAGCTCTCTTGAATCAAATTGTTTTTCTTTCGCTCGCAAAAGCTGCTGATTCAATCTGCAAAACTCTACGTATGCGTCTCTCTCTTACAGCCTGATGTTGTAAAGCCGTTGAGCCGCTGTTTGTGCACAGCTAATTCACCTGGGACGCGATGACGATGATGGGGACGGCGATGATGAGGATGATACCAGGTGTGGTTGCCAGGCAATTACAGCTAATGGCAAAGCCGGCAAAATTGAGCAGGGTAGGGGTTTAGGAGCCTTGCTGGAAAAAAAAAAAAGAGGCACCATTGCAGGGATCTTTAAACCCAGATGAGATGCTTTCCATCAGGTAAGAGGAGGACTGCCTGTGTTTGTTTCTCTTCCTCCTCCTCCTCCTCCTCCTTCCTTCCAGCATCCTCTATCTGTTGACAACACCTGTGGGAAGCAGCTGGCTGGGTAGTAGGGGTGCTTTGCATCGTACGCGCCGAGGCAGAGGGGGCTGGCGAACCCCGCTGGGGTTACAGGGATGTTACGCGCCACGACAACAGTCACAGGGCCCCCGCTGCTGATGCAACTGCCCACATGGGACACGGTGACGGGAAAGACAGAGCGAGGGGGGGGGGGGGGGGGGGGAGGAGGGTGGATGCGAGTGAGTGTTTGTGTTGCTTGCGCTGGGAGATGTGTATACATGCGTAGGTGAGATACCTGGAACTGTTTAAGCAGGAGAATAGATGGCAGCCAGGAGTTTTTTTGGGGGGATGTGTGAAGACGGTGCAGCAGCAGACTGTTGCTAAACCATTTTCTGTACTTAAATGTGATTACCGAGAGGGGCTCTGTCATGTAATCAGCGGCTAATTTCTGCTGCCTCCTCGTTTTCGTCCTCACTTTCACATTTTCGAAGCTGTTGACGCCATAAATGACGGTTGGAAACATAACGTTCAAGGTGATTCAGGTGATTCTTTTTGTCTGGAAGAAAGACATTAAAGGGATAGTTCAACATTTTGGCAAATTGGCCCATTGCCATAATCCCTATAGTTTTAGGAGTAGGTTTGTTACCTTTAATTGTCGGTGCAAGCTATTTTTAGAACGGCGGAGCAGAGCCGTGAGCTGCTCAGAGCTACGCTACGGAGGCTAATGGGATTTCTTTGGTTTCCCTCATCAAACTCATCAAATACACAATCCAACAACTCCAAAACGCTCTTGTGGACAAGTTGTGAGCTGCACATTCACCACACTATGACCTCGAAAACAACTCTGTCTCGTAATGTTCCTTAATTATCTCATAGCGTGGTGAATGTGCAGGTCACAACTTGTCCACCAGAGCGTTTTGGAGTTGTTAGATTGTGTATTTGATGAGTTTGATGAGGGAAACCAAAGAAATCCCATTAGCCTCTGCAGCGTAGCTCTGAGCAGCTCGTGGCTCTGCTCCGCCGTTCTAAAAATAGCTTGCACCGACAATTAAAGGTAATGAACCTATAGGAATTATGGCAATGGGCCAATTTGCCAAAATGTTGAACTATCCCTTTAAGATAGGACGTAAACAGGTTGATGCACAGCTTTAACCTGCGCTGCTAAATTCAAATCTCCCAGCTCGCTTTCATAAGCGCGATAAGGAACTCGGCCTCCACAACAAGCCCGTGCTATCTGATGTAATATCGCTGCTGCACCGGCACCATTAGGCTGCAGATTTCGCGAGTGATTCCAGCGGCTGCGGCTCCTGCCGACAACACCAGCCCGTAGCTGCGTGGTCTCTCTGGCAGGTAAATCAAAGGGCTGTTATCAGGTTTCATATGCAGCTTGAGGATCAGGGGTATGTAACGTAATAAAGCAGGTGCTCAGTGGGAGAGCTCTGATGGTATTACTGCTGGTGCGCTGGGTCAGGCCTTGGCCTCGTGGGCTCAGACCCATAACTTACACGCATGTCTGCATGTATTATAGATTTTCATGCACAGAAACAGACACAAGTGAATGTACATATATGACAGTCTTCCATCTACGCACATGCAGAGAACTGCCATATGCTATAGATTTTTCTTCTTCTCAAAAGCATATTTAATTCATGACAGTTTCGAAAACTCTGGAAACTATCCCTCCGAATCCCACTGAAGTGTCGCTCAATCCCCACAGACCCCGTAACCCCCTCCACCACCCCCCCCCTCAGCACGACACGCACAAATCCCCCCTGGCTGGAAATCCAATCCCGCCTCTGTGTGACCGAGGAGGTACCGTGACGGATAGCTTGTAAGCATCCCACCATGTTTCATCAAGCCTTCTTCTTTCTTTGTCGGAGGCACAGACTGAAGACTTCCATGCGGCGCCTCACCTTGGGGACGCTGTGGTGTTCAATAATTCAGTGGCTGTTGCTCCAGTCCTGTGGAGAGCGCTCATCAGTGACCGATGAACATCCCTAGTGGCTCCATCTCGAAAAAAGCCTTCTTCTTTTTTTTTTTTTTTGCCTTTATGGGCCAGAGTGGGCAGTAACATCCACTGGTAATTATTTGCTTTAGTGTTTTCTTCTCGAGATGACCCAATGACGTCAGAGCTGCAGCCACTGTGCAGGTGTTTTCTTATTTAGGCTCCATACGCCACGATTTGATTGACATCTCCCTCCCTGTGCTGTTAGTCGTGTTGCACGCTGCCTTCCTGCAGGATCTTGCATGAGTAGAGGAAAGATGAATTAGTTGCAGTTGTTTCATGCTGCAGTTTGGGAGTATTGCATATAAGTCTTTGTTTCGCGCTTATGTTTGGGTGAATGAGGCGTAATGTGAAGATAAACTGCAGTTTTGCTCCGACAACAGCGAGTCAATCATCCAGCGATCAGTGATCTGTATGCCTGCTCTCAGAGGTTTTTACGCTGACGGGTTGCCAAGCCTGACAGTAAGCTAAAGTTCATCCCACCAACCAACCAACCAAACCCCCCCCCAGCTCTTCTACTCCCTGAACCCCGAGCGCCTGATTCTCAAGCTGCAGGATTTGGGTTTTGTGGGAAGAAAAAAAAAAAAGCACAGGAGAAAGGAAGGCATCAAAGCTGACAGACGGCTTGTGGGATGGGGGTGGAGGCAAGAAGAAGGAGAGGAAGAAGCAAAAAAAAAAAGCTGGGCAGACTGGCAGAAGCAGTACCACATAGAGGTTGACCAATTAACCACAACTGGTGAGGTTTGAGTCCTTGGGGGTTATTTCAAACAGAGTGCATCTGTGGAGAACACAAGAGATAAAACCTCGCCCACTGGGCACATCCCAAAAAATCAATTCTCCCCCTTGCATCAGCTCAGGTTGAGTCTTTCTTCAATGCTGCTATACTGGCAAGGTGGTCAAACAATATGAACAACAGCAGCAGAAAAGTTTCCTCTACTTTCCACCTTATTCCCACGGCGCTGATACCCAGCATGCATCACATACAGAATAGGAACTGTAGCTTGCTTTGAGTTATATATATTTTATAAGTCTGTTGGGTTGTTTTTCATTTCTCAAGTCCCCATAATGGCCACTGTGGGAAAAGAAAAAGATTAATTCTTCATGATCGTGTCTTTCTTGGATACTGTACATTTCATTCCAGCAGTAAGAAGTCGTCCCCATCCTCCCGGTGCGCTAGCTGCTGGGGGATTTAGACGGCAATAACTTCTTGCTCTGCCACAGTCGTGTGCCATCCCTTTAACAAGGCCAGTGGCCAGGGAAACAGCCATCGAGGGAAAGCAGGCAGGAGTCCTATGTGTGACATGTTGCCGGTCTGCTTCAGGCATCGTTAGCGGAGAGGAAGGGGAAAAGGAAAATAATAAGGAGGAAGGGAAGCAGGGTGGTGAGGAGAGAAGGTGGAAAGGAAGGAAGGACAGGAGAAAAAAAAAAAAAACACAGGAGTGAAACCATCAATAAGCAGCCTAATGAGCAATGAATCATTACAACTTGGATTCAGATCTTGGCTCAGTGCTAAAGCCGAAGAAGACAGAGTGAGAGAGAGATTTGACTGACTATAAAAAAACACAAAATATAAGAAATTCTATAAAGCTGATGTTTAGAGATCCATGCATCAAGAGGCAAATGGTTTGACTGCCACAACGCCTGAGCTGCCCATAGCATTACACTGTGAGTCTCCAAAAAAAAAAAAAGAGCTTTGTTTTCACATTACTGGGCAGAGAAAGGGGTTGTGACCTGTGTCAAGCATTTGCGCCGAACAATGCGAGAACAACTGCACGCGCATGATAACCATTCTCCTCGCGTTGTTCTTTCTCAGCTGCCAATCTCCCTCTGCAGATCTATAGCAGACACATAAAGCACATAAAAAAAACACACACACACACACACAGAGGCGCGGGGGCTGGTTTCTCCCTGGTTTCTCCCTGGTCCAGCAGAGTTTTCTCGGTAGAGAGAGGAGGAAACAGCGTGATCTAAATAGCTCATTAACTTTTGATGACTGGGTCCTTTGGCTGTAGATCTTGAAAGCAAACGGGAGCCAGACTCCTTATGGCTATTGATTCAGCAACCCCCCCCAACTCACACACACATACACACACACACACCCTCTGCATGTCCCAAAGAGGTCTGCTAGGGACTTCAAATTATTCATGCTGGGATCTGTGCATTTCTTAACGACAGGCTGGGACGGTGTGCGAGCAGCCCTGTCATAAAAGCACAACTTCACGGCTGTAACGCATGGGTCATATGGTCAAGCTGGGACTAGAATAACCAATAAGAGCAAAGTACAGCTGTTAGTGCAGGATATTAGTGTTTAAAGTAAAGTCAAAGCCGAAGCAGGCACACCACGAGTCTGCACAGTTCAGTTCTGCAGCTACAGGTGACTCAACTTGGGGTGTCCTTAGTTAAATGTGCAGGGTCAGACTCTATAGCCCGCATAAATGGGATTTATCCTTGACACTAGGGTCAATGGCAGTCGCTTCGTAAATGCTATACAGCCCAGGTTTTTATTTTACCTTGTTTTATCACTGTGCGTCTGCAGGTATTGATGCCCTTTTGTTCCATGTTAAGAGAGCAGCAAACACAGCCAACTGGAACTGAGTTCGCCGGGTTGATATCCGAGCCTTTCTTCAATTTGCTTAAAGATTGTCTTCGCTATCAGCGCTGCGTGCGTTATCTCCGAGGCTGCCTGTATGGCGGCTACGTGTGAAAGGCTCATTAGCTATGCAGTAACCGCTTCATGCACTAAGCTAAATCATATCCAGGATTTTGTAAGAATAAAAAAAAAAAAAAAAAAAAGCAGGATTAGGAACATTTTCTGCACTAATCGTGCAACACTGCACATTTTATCTTGTGAACCTGTGCGTCTGCTCTGAATGCGACTGTTCTACTTCCTGCGTCTGCACTTGGCTTTCAGTTCTGCATCTTTAGTTCACACTGAAAGCCCCAGCAGTAACAGTTTGGACAATACGGCTAATGTTGAGGTTATTTGCACTGCACAGGGAGGAGGGGGGGGTGGGTTAATGCTTTTGTTGGAATACCAAACGGAAGTGGTGTATGTAAATTTGGATTAAGCGGATAAGGCCTCTGTCGGCTTCAATAAGTATTGTTGCGAAATGTCTGTGTGTGTCTGTTTGCATGTGCATGTGTGGCAGCCGCTGGCTTTAGGCTGGAGAAATGCATATAAATGAGCTCTTTACCTGCGAGCACCACTTCAATTAATGGCTTCACTTAGGCGAGCTCATAACTGTGTGCGTTTTCATAGGGGACATCGAAGTGTGTGTTTGTGCGCGGATGTCGGTTCCCGCCACACGCCCCCGAGGGACAAGACCAATCCGTGCTTTTTAAATCACACCTTGAACCGCCTGATGACTGTGGGGGCCGGCCGGGGCTCCGTGTCCGAAGCTGATAGTGCCGCTTCTATGACTCAACCTATATCTGGCGTTGCGTTTTTCCGGCATCACGTTCACCGGGGGAGAAAGAGCGAGGGAGCCCAAGGAAGGCGCTGATAAGGCGTGGAAGCTCGGTCGTGTAGAGAGGGTCAGTGCGGCGCAGAGATAGGAGCGGCTACATGGCGAAAGGAAGCCAAGCATGACCACTTTCTTACTCTTTCACTCATCCGTCTTTCCCCCCTTTTCCGTCTCTCCGCCCCTCCGGTCATCCTCAATATGGCCTTGTTATCTCACGCAGCACTGACGGCTACTGTGTGTGTGTGTGTGTGTGTGTGTATGTGTGTGCACCCTAATTTCTGCATGTGCGCCTGCCATTTTGTCATCCCCATGTTCGACGCCTCTAAACATAATTTTCGGCCGCTGCTGAGGCCTGCAGCGGCAAGCACAGAGCTGTCTTTTCAGCATGAACAAAAAGTAAGGATGAGACGAGGTAAAGCCCCTGCATTGATTTTACACCCACTCCTTGGCTGCAGCTGTCCTTGAATATAAATGACTGTGTTTCAGCCCACTCCTCTCTGCAAGGCTCCCAGAATTCTTTATGGCTATCATAGCGAGGATCTCCCTCATTTTCGAAGCTTATCCAAACCTGCTCTCCCTCACATCCCCGCAGCAACCGAAAGGATAGACCTCGACATCTGCCTCATCACTGAAACTCATTTTGACACCCAAGAGGGGGGCAAACTAAGAGAGAATTTGATCTCTGGGTGCGAGTTCTCTAATCTCCCCCCCCCCCCTGACCAATCCGGTGGGGCAGGGACACTTACTCTACAACTCACTCATCTCCAGTGGCGGCTTTGATTCACTCGCTCCTCTCTGCTGATTTCGCATAATCACGCGGTAATGAGGTTGGCTGCGGTGCGCTGGTGTGGGGCCCCCGTGCGCGGCGCCGGCTTGTGCTCGCACGTTAAAGGGAAGGCCGCGAGGAGGTTTTTTTCGAGTTGAGAGGAGGGAGGAGGAGTTGGAAGGAGTGGAAGGAGAAAAGGTCTGGAGCCCCCCTACTTTGCGAGCACATTTGTTAGAAATACAATTACACAGGCGCACAGGAGCATACCGGGCTCCACAATGATTTCTCCATTCACCAGCCGGTGGAGCGGCTAATTTCCTTAGCAGCTAAGTACTTATAGATTGCTCTGTAACAGAAGCTCCCGACGACGACGGGGCCCGGCTCAACGGACGAGGCCAATGTATCGCATGATTGTTTCTGCCTCATATCTGCCACATAGCAAGGCTTGTAGCCACATTGCCGCCTCGCACACTCAGTAGCTAAACACTCACTGCTTTCACTGCTCACAATATACTCTAATCTCAGCCACTTAACAATGCACCTATACACGTCTGTTGCATTGGTTTTGTTTGGCCCTGACAACAATGTGAAAAAGCAGTGCAAATGTCAGGGACTGTTTCCCAACATATATAAATACTTGTGTGTTAAAGGAGACATATTATGCCTTTTTTTCACAAATTAAAATAGTTCCCCGGTGTCTTAAAGACATGTCTGTGACATGCTTCGGTCAAAATACACCAAGAATCAAACATCACAGCACTTTTTTCATCCACTCAAAACAGCCCTGTTCAGAACGGCTAGTTTCAGTGCCTGTCCCTTTAAATGCAAATGAGCCACTGCTTGCCCCGCCCCAAATTCGAAAACTAATGACATCATTGTCAGACAACCAAAGGACCAGCTCGTAAAACCACCTGGATTTCAACCTAGGGAGCCTGAAAATTACAGATTTTTTTGTCAATTCTTTGTCAATTTTGGTGGCCAGAAGCCAAGACAAACAAAAAACATTTCCGTAATATGTCCCCTTTAATACATTAAAATATTGACACAAAGCACATTGCTGTATCACTTACTTTGTTATATTATCATTCTAAGTCTCAGGTAGGGAGCTTATAAATAAGCATTACCTTCACGCCAGCCTTTATTTACTCTGCGCCCTATTTTCCAGATGGCGGCTCTCTTGTTTCATCAACTTTACTTCAGATGCGCTCACATCAGTGGGGCCGGCCGGGGCTTTTTTTCTGTGTGCAATATCCCATTACATCACAAGTGCCAGGCGTCACGCTGCGAGTGGACTCGAGGTGACGGACCGCTGCGAGCTACTGTCAGACTCGGCGGGGGGTGTCGTTTACCCATCATGCAGCGTTGTGGAAAGCCAGGCGTCGCCGGACGTGTCGTTAACCCTTTACGTGTGGCTGCGTCTCGACAAGCACACGTCGAGCTGCTTCTAATTTCGGCCCCTATGGAAGTGTCCAATTTATTTTGACGGGTTATAACAGTTCAGTGTCTTTTGATGTCAGAACTGATGTTTCAACTTTTTACAAGGTGTATTTTAAATATTTGAGTTGCATTTTTATACATTTGATGTAGTTTGTAGTTGTTTTTCTAACCCAAATTTTGTAACTTTCAAATATCAATGTGCTTGAAAAATCCAGTATCATTTAATCTGATCATAATAGTTTATAATTTTAGCAAAGATTGTTGTAGAATCTTCATTTTCATCATGTTTTTTTTTTTTCAGCCTTCTCACAAATAAACATTGACTGTTTCTGTTGAAAATGCCAAATATTGATCTGGTCTCTGAGTGAAACATGCAACATGCATAAAATAAATACAATTTAAAAATAAACCGACACCTCGAAGAGGATTGATACAAACCTACACATATAGGCAAACACATACAGTCCAACCTACTCCACTGACCTGTTTTCACATCACAGCAGATGCACATGATGTTCCCTCTCTTCTCTTTCTCTCTCTCTCCACACACACACATGGGCACCGATGAGGGGGTGAAGTGTGGAGAGGTCTTGTGGGTGCTCATCACACACACTTGACAGAAGCAGTGCTCTTGGCAAGGAGGAGCTACATGATATATGAAGATGGCCACTTTGAGCCCACCACCACACACACGTACACACCAACACACACACACACACACACACACTGCTCATCAGCACCCTGCCCTACAACCAGCTCTTGAGACGCTGATGGTGACATATATGGAACACATGCAGACTGAAGCCTCTTAAATATTCATGCCTCGTCTGTGCGCCTGTACATCGCCATGTGCATCACAGACAGCATGTGCATGTTTGTGCGCGTGCGTGAATGTGTGTGTGTGTGTGTGCAATGCATCCACACCTTTGCAGACAGTTGTCAGTCTCGACTTGTGTGTAAGATGATTGCGTACTTACTGTGCAGCTGTCGTCTATCGTGCTACATTTCAACTGCCGGCTGTAGAGCCGTTGCAGTCTGCGCCGCACACACACTCTCAACTATAAAGACATCACATCTGATCTCGCAAAGTGAAACTCTTCTCATCGCGGCAGCCATCTTGTACGTCACCTGACAGGTGCTAAAAATACACAACAAAATCACAACAGAAATAAAAATTAATCTCCACTCAAATTAAACTTAAGGCTGACACAGATCTGAGACGTTAAAGTCTATTTTACAAGATAAACAATGAATAAATAAAAAAATACAATTATTTTCCACAGGTAAAATGTTACTTACCATAGATACAAACTGCAGCCAGAGCAAATTTGAACTTTAAATATGTTTTACTTACTATATACACTGCAAAAATTAAATATCTTACCAAGAATATTTGTCTTATTTCTAGTCAAAATGTCGTTTCTGGTCAAAATAAATCTCATTATACTTAAAATAAGACTCATCACATTTAAAAAGTAGCTTGTTTTCAGACACTTTTTACTTTTTTCAAGCAAATTTTCCACTTTAAATAAGTAGAAAAATCTGACAGTGGATCAAGTTTTTCTTTCTTATTACAAGCACAAAAAACTTGCTTTCACTGGCAGATTTTTCTACTTATTTCAATTGAAAATTAGTTTGAAACAAGTGAAAACTGTCTAAAAACAAGTTAATTTTTAGGTGATTAGTCTTATTTTAAGTGGAAAGAGATTAGTTTAGACTAAAATTGAGACATTTTGACAAGAAAGAAGACAAATATTCTTGGAAAGATTTTGAGTTTTTGCAGTGTAGCATGGAAACTAAACCTACAAAATCAAACAGTATCTATTTCAACCCTTAGAGTAACTCTAACTGCTCACTTAAGTGCTTGAGTGTGATTCAGGTCCTAAAGTATGTATGATCCTCTATATATTCACTTAATTGTCAGCCCTCTTGAGGAAAACACTGCTTGTTGTTGTGGACCAAAGCGCTATCACAGCGACCCATCTCTGCTCTGAGAGGATCCTACAGGCCTGTGGTACTTAAACACAGTGTTGCAACTCAAAGAGGCTGCAGCCAAACAGCCAATGGGCTCGAACACCGAGTGAGAGAGAGAGAAAAAAAAAAAAACAGTACAACTTTTTCTCAGAACGACCTCTGGATCCATTCGGGTCTCTACAAGAAACCGTTTTAATGAAAGCCTTCGATTTCGAGGTCTGGCTCGACGCCGTAATGTATGGTCGAGTGTCTGGGCCTATTTGCCATTATAACACTTGAATCTAATCAGAGGATAGGCCACTTTTAGAGTGTTTGGAGAAAGCACTTGTGCCCACAGGCAATCAACACCTCATCAGAGGCCTCCCTCTCACATGGAGAGAAGGGGGCACCGGGCTCAGCGGTGAAGAGCACAATTTTACCTCCTTGTCTTTCCGCCCCTTTCTTCTTCTTCTCCTTTTTTTTTACCCTTTGTTGTATAATCCTCTCTTTAACAGTGTTTTTCTTGCTCTCGTGTTTGTGCAAAGGACGGGAGCTTACTGCGGTGTGCGAGGAGCATGCAAACACATGTTGTTACTGGAAGTTCACTCACTTTAGCTGATCATTTCCTTATTTACACTGCAAAAATTCAAAATCTTACCAAGAATATTTGTCTTATTTCTAGTCAAAATGTCATTTCTAGTCAAAACAAATCTAATTATACTTAAAATAAGACTCGTCACATTAAAAAGTAGCTTGTTTTTAGACACTTTTTACTTCTTTCAAGCAGATTTTCACTTGAAATAAGTAGAAAAATCTGATAGTGGAACAAGTTTTTCTTTCTTATTACAAGCACAAAAAACTTGCTTTCATTGGCAGATTTTTCTACTTATTTCAAGTGAAAATTAGTTTGAAACAAGTGAAAATTATCTCAAAACAAGTTCATTTTTAGGTGATGAGTCTTATTTTAAGTGGAAAGAGATTAGTTTTGACTAGAAATTAGACATTTTGCCAAGAAATAAGACAAATATTCTTGGAAAGATTTTGAGTTTTTGCAGTGTATGAATTGTCGGGAAGCCAAGACTGTGCTCATCGGCAGCAAATCAAATGCCACAACTTGTCATCTTTGCTGAAAAACCACACAAACACACAAAACAATTCTATTAAACATGTCTGGAAAAATGATCGTGGCTGCATCCAAAAGAGGGTTGGACTTATGGCGGATGAAGGAGTGTTGTTGTGCATCAAATTAGCAACTTTACATGTAAGATGGCAATAAGACGCGTGTGAAAGCAGCAGACAGCGCTTCACAGTGGCGGAATGAACCTTTAGTGTGAGCTCTACTGGGGAGAAGACTGAACAACCTGAGCTGCAGAGTTAGATTCGACTTCTTTGCAGCGCTTTCCCCCCCTGTTGTCACCAGGTAGCGGCGCGTATCTCCACCTCGCCACATTGATCTGCTTCTGAGACATAACAGAGGGAATGTATGATGTGTGTTCTCCGCGAATACTCTTCCAACCTGTCCCCCCCCCCCCCCCCCCCCACCCCAGCGATTCCCATCAGGAGAGACAGACAGAGAGAAAGCGTGGGGAGAGGGTGAAAGAGGTAAGAGAGAGAAGAAAGGAGACATAATACACACAGACAGAGACACACTAACAGTGTTGCCACAGTTACTTTGAAACAGTAATCCGACTACTGACTACTGACTACTTCTTTAAAAAGTAACTTAGTTAAGTTACTGACTACTTGCTTTTAAAAGTAACTAAATTAGATTACTTTTAGTTACTTTCAGCAGATCCCCCGCCGACCTGGCCCGGCCCTATAACATGACAATGACTACCAGTTCTGCCAATACTCTCTTTATTGACACCAACATTTGCAAACATGTCCTTGAAATAGGCTTACTTGTTTTTTAAATGAAAAATAAATTGAAGACAGTCTTTCTTGACTTAACGTAAACATTTTTTTAAAAACTCTTACGTAATACATAGGCCTAATACCACCCCACCCCCCCACCCCCCGGAAAAAAAAAATCAGAAATAAAATGAATTCCATTTAACATGAATACGACACCCCCTCCTCCCCCCCGCAGCTGTCCAAGGTGCTGAACCGCGTGACGTTGTTTACATTCTGCTTTGTGGCTTGTCTGTGAAACGTGCTGCTCAGAGACTGGGCAGATCTGTCCCACTTTCTCCCCGACACAGTAATAGAAATACACTTTTTTTCTTTTTCTCCCCCCCTGCTCCGCTCGAGCGCGGCTGAAGCCGGCTTGAGCTCACACGGGCGCGAGGCTGCTGCAGCCGCCGCTCGCGCTGACAGCTGACTGAGGGAGATGCTTTGGTTGGGCAATGAAGAAAGGAGTTGGTTAAGTTTAGTAAAAAGACCAGGTAGAGGCTAGACAGGCTAGAAGCAGAATGAACATTATATGTCATGAAGTATTTGCTTGTTTTGCAGTTAATTATGCACATGATCCGTTTGACCCCAAAAAGGAAAAAAGGATCAATGCGCACTGCGCGCTGGGGGTTTCCCCAATAGCCTTTTCGGAGTAGCGGGGTCTTTAGAAAAAATAGAAAACCCCGCTATTACGATGAATGGAAGTCTATTGTCGGAAAGACGGGGCTTCGGAAAGGCGGGGTGTAACCGCATAGTAGACCTAGGCCTAAATATAGATCTAACCTAACCCACGTTCCCCGAAATGCAGAAATAGTAACGCACGGTGTTTTAGAAAAGTAACTTTAATCTGACTACCAGTTTTGGAATAGTAGTTGCGTTAGACTACTCGTTACTGAAAAAAGTAGTCCGACTACAGTAACGCGTTACTAAGTAGAGCGTTACCGGCAACACTGCACACTAATGATGTTGTCAGACAGCCTTCCACTCTTTGAACACACTCCCAGTTGTGTTTGCGGGTGCGCCTCTGCGTGCACATGTGCGGACTAACACATTATTGTATTAGACAGGCACTCCATCACTGTCAAGTGGCAAATTTGGAGGGAGAGGCAGCTTCCTGCAGTTGCAACAAATCTCAAAAAGCCCTTTTGTGTCTGTCAGTCGAGGAGCCTTTCATTTTGACGGCAGAGAGAACCAACAACATCAGACTTAACAGTGTTCTTTTCATCTTGCCGGGGATAAAGGAAGACAAACAAACCAGTTATGTTCTCCTCCGTCTCTGCGTCACATGGTCCATTTTTTTAATATATATATATACAGAAGCCACATAGAGATACAATATGAGTTCAGAAATACCTGCAATTTGGATCGAGTGGGATTATCTGGCTTGTTTTAGCATCTAAAGTGGCGTTTAGTGGTCATTATTCACTATCATATCGCCATCCTCACATAATCCACAGTAAAAGTGAATGATTCCTCCTATTATCTCAACACATGTTGCATAAACACTACTATTCTGGAGTGTTTCAGCAGCTACATACCTCAGCTCACTCAGGAGAACTTTATACCTACGTGCTCTGCTGTAATGTTATTCGCGGCCTTCCTGACTGACACATTAATCAAAGCCCCGATCTACTGTTATCCGACATGATCAAGTGCGTGGCTCTTTGTGTCGAGTGCCCCCGAGCGCTTAATGTAGATTTTATAGTTTCATATTGCGTTGAAGATGAGGAGAAGTAAACACAGGATCAGTGAGGGTGATGGCACGAGGCTCACACGCTGACAGATGTGTATCTGCTGGATGAGACGAGCCCCGTGTCCTGATGCCAACACTATGACTCCTGTTGCTGCAGTCGTTGCTATGACCACAACCATCACTGCCACCTCTATCTCTACCTACACTATTGCTGCTGTGAATACGACCATTGTATCTCCGTACTAAAAAGTCAATAGCTCCTGCAATAATAGGCCCAGAGTTACGAAATATCACACAGGCATTTATGATAAGCTATAAGGATGAACTTTTGCATGACCTTTATTCTACTTTTTAAATATTACTTCTGTGAGGCCAAATATACAAAACATATGCACATTTTAAGAAGATGTTTCAATAACCCTTTAATTAACAGGCCGCTATTTATGTGATAATGTCAAGAAATATAAGAAATAACAAGTAATTGCGTCGTAATGTCAAGAAATAGCCCAGAAATAATGGTCAATTTCATAGTAATGTCATATTAAAAAGCTGGGCTATTTCTACACAATCAATTTCTTGTCTATATTTCTCGACATTACAATGAAATTGACCGTTATTTCCAGGCTATGTGATGCAATTACTTGTTATTTCTTATATTTCTTGACATTATCACATAATTAGCAGCCTGTAAATTAAAGGGCTATTGAAACATCTTCTCAAAATGTGCATATGTTTTGTATATCTTTGGCCTAAAAAGTAATATTTCAAAACTAGAATAAAGGTCATGCAAAAGTTAATCCTTATAGCTTATCATAAATGCCTGTGTGCTATTTCATAACTCTGGGCCTATTATCACCTTTTTCTTCCATTCTATGCTTTTTCATTTGAAAAGTACAAATTGTAGGCTACACATTGCATTGACAAAACGGTGAAAGACTGGTTGTGCCACTCACTACTACAATGCACTAATTTAGCTACCACTGCTGCTGCTGCTGCGGCGTCTGCCACTGTGATGATGATTACTGTGGGGTGCAACGAGAAGAAAACCAGCAGAAGCTAACAGTTATGTAAAAAAAAAATATGCTTGAGGAAGTGATTTGGGAGATGATGCCATGTTGTTAAATTAGCCTTCAGTAACGCAGCGGAGCCGTTAGCTAAGCAAACGTGTTGGTGCAACAGAACAAAGGCTGCAAAATGCTAAGACTGCCGTACAAATCGGCAGTGTTGTTTCTCTGTGGATGACTTCTCTGACACCCCCTTTCACTCTTCATCGCGCCCCACCACACTCCTCATCCTCCTCATCCAACTTGAGAGACAATCCCTCTGTTCCTTAATGATGCATGTGTGGGAGGGGCTCGTTTTCTTTCTTTTCTTTCTTTCTTTCTTTTTTTTTACACAGCATCAAAGACAAGACACTCAAAGGCGAGTATAAGAAATGACTTAATCATTGCACCAGTCCACAATCTCGCTATGTCTCTCACCCCCTCTCGCTCACACACACACACACACACACACACACATTCACAACACACTCCTCTCCTTCTGTGTAACTTTGCTACAGGCGGCCGCTCGCCACCTTCTCGCTTTCTTTAGAAGATTCCCGAACTAATCAGTGGAGCCCTGTCTTCACCCAACATACAAGAGGACTGATTCAGGCACAGCCACGTCAGCCATGTTCCCTCTCTTTTTTTTTTTTTTTTCCTTTTTCTACCGATCACCCTCCCCAAAAAAGAGAGAGAGAGAAAAAAATCCCTCCCCCTGTGAGCCCTGGGTGAGACTTTCTGGAGACAGCACCCTTCTTTTTGATGTTTGACAACTGAGAGAGAGGAGAGAGGAGGAAGGGGGGCGGGGGTGGGCGACTGCACCTTTCATCCAACGGATGCTATCCTAAAGGGAAAGAGGGGATGCATGTGTGTGTGTGTGTGTGTGTGTGAGCCTGCGTGCATATTTTGTGCTCGTATCTGTGTGGGCCAATGTCATCGAAAAAATGACACAAAATTACACTCTGTGATGCACTCCAGCCAAATCGCAAAAAAAAAAAGTACAGAGAGGTGTATGAAATGTTCAAAGCAGCCAAAACTTGGGGTGTTAATTCCAAACCTTTAGAAACAGTGTATCTGCTGCACAGGCGTCTGAGCTTTCAGCAGCATCTCAAGGCGTTCAGTCAAGGTTAAGCTAAATGAGAAGCTTACAATTAGTCCCATTGTATGCCGGCTGCAAAAATACAACAAGTCAATCTTTATTAGACCCCCACATATGCAATCGTTACATGAAAGAGGTCAAATGATGACACTTTATGCCACATACTGTATTCTCCTCGCAACTCACAAACTGTTTTAAGTTAAAAATGCCAAAAACTGACATTATCTGCGTGGGGAAACATCACAGAAGAAAATTGCATGTGCATGTGTGTGTGTGCATGTGCATGCATATGTGTCACCTTTTTGGCGATAAGTATGTAGGCTGTGTGTGCAGTAATGAACCTCATTTCCATGCTCTGCCGTGTTCTTTTTTTTTGCGCGGCATGGAGGGGTAACGACATGCGGGCCGCGTCCCCTTCGCTGACTGTAGAGCAGGGGGAAGAATTGAAGTCGCATGTGTCCTTGTCCCCGTGTGGAGGCTCTTGTCATTGTGCTGCAATAGGCCTATGATCTCCCGCGCTCTCTCGCTCGCTAACATAAAGCCCCCTCAGGCTCCTCTCTTCGCCCACCTAAGGTTTCAAGGTTGCTGCTCCGCTGTCACATTCCGAGTATTCGTTTCTCTTTTTTTTTTTCTTCCCTCTCTCTCTCTGAATAGAGTATTCACCTCCCCCTCACTGACTTCACTGTAAGCTGATCATTATACTCAAATCAGGCCTTGGTGATGGAGCCATGAAGTCACTTTATATACAGTATTCTCCGTGTTTCGTGAGTGCACATAAGACAGTCCTCCACTTCTGTGCTGTTAGCAGCAATCACACACACAGTCATCTTCACTCTCTTCTCTTTGCCCACATAACTCGGAAAATACTTACTGCACGCCGTCGTATATCAATCTACACGTAATTGTTTCATAAAATGTACATACATTTGCATATTTAATGTGATTTCCCTTGATTTGTATCACCTCCTGCAGCTTTATACTACCCTGACTATTAATATGCCTCTTCTGACACGTATGCGCCACTTTTCTGATGCATTGCTTTTATGGTTTTGCATTTTAAATAATTACTGCAGCCATTGTAAACATTTCTCATTAATGTGTTTATCAGCTCATATTTCAGAGTGCTCAACACTGACCTCAAATTAAAGGGATAGTTCACCATTTTGTCAAACTGGCCCATTGCCATAATCCCTATAGTCTTAGAAGTAGGTTCGTTACCTTTAATTGTCAGTGCAAGCTATTTTTAGAACGGCGGAGCAGAGCCGCGAGCTGCTAAGAGCTATGCTACGGAGGCTAATGGGATTTCTTAGTTTCCCTCATCAAATACACAATCCAACAACTCCAAAACACTCTCATGGACAAGTTGTGACCTGCACATTCACCACGCTATGAGATAATAACGGAATGTCATGATACAGAGTTGTTTTCGAGGCAAATGCAGAGACTGCCCGCGACGGGAACACGCATCAGTGGTTTTGCATGAACTTACCTCGAAAACAACTCTCTACTGTCTCATACTGTTCCGTTATTATCTCATAGCGGCAATGGGCCAATTTGCCAAAATGTTGAACTATCCCCTTGTGCAAGAGTTGCTTTCCCGCTCTATAGAGTCCAGCTACGCAGCAACAAATCGCTAAAACTGGCCAATCAGTTGCACCGGCTTACAAAATAACATCAAATCATTGACTATTTGCTTGTACGCTAACAAACAAAGTGGCCTCCAATCATGTGCAAAAACATTTCCTCAAATCACTGAGATATGAAAAAAAAACTCCACTGTGTGCCTTTAATGCATAAGTTCTTGTCTCACTGTGATGGCGGTTATTTTCAGATAGTGGCGGAGTGGCCGTGCCAATCAGCATCAGTGCTTATAGCAGTCACACTCGTTTCCCTCAGCTGCTGCGATTTTTTCCCCCCATACTGGATTATTGTTAGATATCTGTGAACTTGTTGACTCGGCCCCGAAGCACAACTGACACTGGGAACAAAGAGGAACTGGCACTGTGAGCAGGGAGCACACAGACTAAATACACAAGGGAGAGAAGGATAATGAGGGACAGGTGCAAACACTCGCACACACTCTCACACACACACGGAGGCAGGAAGTGAAGAGTAGAGGTGAGTATATCAAAATAAAATTGGAAACAATGACTTAAATGTCTCAAATATAATTCATCAAAATGTCATTTTCACCAATAACACCTCTGCAGCAAGAAATTCTTAGCAGAGAGAGAGAAGTCGGACGCATCAAAGAATTTAGGCTGAGGCGTTTAATCACAAAATAACTCATGCATGGTTTGAAGATCACAGATTTATGATTTACTGCAGTGTAACAGAGTCTGAGAGCAGATCTGTCCTTTAACACCCTCTTCAAATGTCTGTGTATTGCTCCTCACTTAATGAACCCACTGGAAATGGCAAGTACTATTGCACTGAACGAATCCAGACACAAGGTCGGGAGTGAAGTTAGGACGCTGGTCTTTCCACACACACGCTCACACACACACACACACACACACACACACACACGCCCCCCCCGTGTCCATAAATCCAGGCATGTCGGCCTTGGTGCAGTAAAAAGAAGCATTCTCTTTTCTTTCTGTCTCTTTATCATTTCTTACAGAGTCGTCACACACTTCAACACGTTCATCCCCCCCTTCTCCATCTCTCCTCTTTACCTTCGGCTTCATTCAGCCCGACCAGACCTTGGGAAAGTTGAAATTGAATGCACCTGAAGAAAAAGCATAAGTTGCGCTCGAGTCCTCTTTTTCATGACTCGTCCTGCGATACAACCAAACATGCTCTCTCAGACTTGTTGGGGGGAAATTTCAGCCTCCTGATTCCGTGCCACATGAAAACTTTTTTTTTTTCCAGAACCACAGCCGTGAATTTCTCTGACAATACAACGAGTCTGGAGAATGTCTCACAAGCCTGGAGGTCATACAAATAAAACAGACTGAAAATAAAAATGCAGTGCAGAAAGAACACGAGGGTGGTGCCAAAACCTGCAGAATTGAGATCTTGGATAACTTTTACACCTTTAAAAGTCAAATGCAGAACTATATATTACAGTATTAGTATGCACTGCGGGATGAGGACAGGACTTCACTGCGAGAGCATCATTTTTATCTAGGTCTTTATCCTCTTACTCCCTTCCTCCCTTCTGTCCTGTCTCCTTCTTTTCTTCGTCATATATTACCCCATCCCTCTTGTCCACACTTGTATATTTACGGTTTTATTTTTTACAAGGACATATACAGGCAGGATGACAAACTGCCAGCAATTGCTGGTTGACTTGTATCACAGTATTCCTGCTGTTGTTGGCCAGAGTGGTGGTGCTCCAGTATCTGTCAGATAAATATGGATTTAAGGTGCCACTTGATCATGAAAACGGCGACTTTTTTAATAATCTGGTAACCTTTCAGTGACAAGACATTGCTTTTTTTTTCAGCACCTGCTCAGGCAGGAAAAGTGAAAATGATGCGGTGCAAGAGAACAGAAAAAAAGCAGCACTGCAAAAGCGCTCGAGGAGGAGTTTATCTATGTGTAGTACATGATATTTTCTTCACTTTAAGAGTCTTGAGCTGTGCTGCTGTCAACATGATGGATAATGTTTTAGGGCTAGGTCTCATGGGAGCGATCTGTTGTCTGTACCATCAACTGTGGAGAGCCGAGACAGAAAGAGAAAGAGAGAACGAGGGGAAACTGACAGAGGGCGGCAGACAGAGAGAGCATAACCAGTCCTCATTACAGCCAAATCCTGCTGGGGGTTGACCAAACTGGGCCGATCTGAAGTTTAAAGTTTAAAGAATTTCCCCTGTCTCTTTCCGCCCGCTATCTCTCTGTACTTTAATAACAAGGAGAGGCTCGCACGTACACACCTTCATTCAACACACACACGCACACACAGTCGGCGCCCCATCTCTGGCCTATGGGAACTCATTATCTTCCCAGACGAGCAGTGCCATGAGTCGCCAGGTCGGTCTCCTGCCACCGCATCACTTTGTGACATCGGGTTCAAATATATAGGTTGTGGAGACACTTTGGCGGGAGGAGACAGAAAGACAAGGCAACGGTCCACACAAGGGGCCTGGTTAGGGTCTATGGGGCAAACATGCTGTGTCTGTGGAGGGTTTCATGATGCATTAGTTGGGCCACTTCCAAAATGCCACTAACACTGCAAAACAACAGTTAGCCTTGTAATAGGTTAACTCTTGTGAATAAAAGCCCTTAAAAACAACAAGTTATATCAACTTGACACGGCTTATTTAAGCTTTTTAGTGACATAAAGCAATAAATATGTCACAAGCTGCACTATCAAATGCTGTTAAACTGATTTACCACTTTAATTACTTTATTATTTTGCCAGGAGATGCTGAAGCTTGAGGCTCCGTCGCTGTCTGCGGTGCTGTGTGTTGAGCTCTCGCATGGACGAGATGCGATCTGTCTATTTCGGCGGTGACCCTGGATGGAGGTTAGCAGGTCATCCACTCACCGCCGCACAGATGATCTACGCACTGACTCCAGGAAATAGGTCGATGGCATAAACTAAATCCAATAGGAATATTGCTTTTCATTGATTTTCTTATCCACCTTGGGATAATACCAGTATTTCAGGGAATGGATGGGCCTATGTGTGTGTGTGTGTGTGTGTGTGCACATGCATAAACGCATGATGGATAAAACCCGCAGATGATTGGTCGTTACAGTAGGTGTTGACTAATGCTTTCATCATGGGTGCGAATGGAAGCGTAGCTCTTATCGGACATATAGGAGACATAATACAGTATAAGACTATAACTTAGAACGAGTGCGTTATTACTATAGTGCCGGGGCTCGCTCGCCCCGCCGCTGCAGAGAGACTGAGGGGAGAGTTATTTGTTAAATGCCACTACGACCGCACCGGGGTCCTAATTGGATTTCCTCTCCCACTCAAAATGTCCCCTCTACTTTTTTTATGAGAATGACCTCTGAGTCGGTCACAGACTACACACACACACACACATAATTAAACACACTCATTCAGGTGTAGACGAATATTCAGAATGTGTGAAAATACACTTTTCTCTTGATTGAAATTCACTATAAAGGTTTTTATTTGACTACCAAATAGATCTCAGGTCTGCAAACTTCATTATCATCATTATAATCAAGTTCACATGAGTGAATAATTATTAGGCTGAGTGCTTAAGTGCCTTTTTGATTAAAGTCATTCTCTTATATATATATATAAGAAAGTGAGGATAGGCAAGAATGCAACCACTGTTAAGGAGCTAACCACTGTTTATGTGCATGGTGAAGAATAGAAGCCTCGCTGTGTGGGTAGTTCAGGTGCCACAGCTTTTAGGTTTGTTTTCTATGACAACTCATAAAGTGATACATCCCTTTATTTTCCATTTTCAGGAACTGTGCAGTCTTTACATTTAGCAAATGCCATTCAGCTTCTACAAAGAGCTGGAAAAGGCTGATAAAAGAAAAGTCTTCAGACAGTATGGAATAGGCTGGATTAAAAAACTTGAAAGCTGTCCATAGTGGTGTTTTAGGCGGGAATAATGCTGCTGTCTGGGCCTTAAATATGTGTTTGCAAGCTGCAAAGAAAACACGCTGTGTGGTCCCTTTGTTCTAATGTTTTATCACAATATAGCACTAGGAAGTGTACATGTATGAAAGCTGCATTGCATTGCAGATGTGCGTGCCAAGCTTGCACAGGGCCAGTGGGGTATAACCACATATTGTATACATTTATGCTGAAGTTCCTGGGGCAAAAAACAATCCTTCTCACTCTCTCACACACAAATAGAAAAGACTGTCATTCCCTCCTTGTATACAAACCTACAACTTACAACTAAAGAGCCATTATTGTCATCTAAAGCATGCTTTCTCCTGACTTTAACTGCTTATTTGTGCTGCTTTGCTTGCTCCGTCTCATCATTCTGAACACAAACCTGTCTGCCTGTTTACAGATGGCAGAGCTCAGAATAATCCTCATTCACACCCACACACACTGGCTTCACTTATACCTTTTTTTTCCCTCTCATATATATTCTACTCCTACTTTAATAACCAATCCTGTATACAAACGCCCACACATGTGAATATTATATGTTTTCCATATGTAAGTGCAGATGCTCATACATTCGGATGCTGGATGCTCCCAATCCTCAGGACACATAAGAAACCACAGGTGTGTTGGATTGGTCCTTTTTCCTAATTAGCGCTAATTAATGCTAACGAGCCATCAACCAGGAATCATGTGTGTCGGCAGTGTTTAATTACCATACGAATAAATAAAGTGAAACGTTGACATGAAGTCAGCATATTGTTTAGTGTTTGTATTTGGCCAACACAGATACAGCAAATGTGTTCATTTACATACATGATAAGAAAATTGCCCAGCGTGGCTATTAGCATGTAAATGGCCTCATTCACTATGTAGCCAATTGAGGCACTAACCGAACCCTCTCGGAAAGATGTGAGGAATGAGCTGCATCCACACTGTGAATGCAGGTTTCAAGTGCCGCCCGTCTCGGCAACGATTCAGGGAGGAGGAATTGAACGCTATACGCGGGGCGATGATATCGTCTCGGGCTGGAAAAGAAATGTTCGCCATTTTCACCTCGAATTATCATTCCCTCTCTCTTTCTCTCTCTGCCTTTTCTTCTCTGAAAGGCAGAATGTCACATTTAATATTCACAACAAGCTCCTCCGCCCAATCCCCCAGAGTTCCCTTGGTGCCAGATGACGAGCAGGCTGTCAGGGGTCACCCGGCAACCCGGTCGCTCTCCAAACACCCCGCCGGCCCTCTGCGGAAGTGACCTAATAACTGTGCCAGGCCCCGCCGTCTCTGTCCCCGCCGCCCGCTCGGCCGCCACAGATCGTGATCTCGCCCCCGCTGCCGTTGAGGATTACGGCGTCCTCCCCCCTCCCCCTCCTCCTCCTCCTCCTCCCTCTTCGCCTTCTCCTCCCGCCTCAAGGAATCCTCACTTCTCAGAGCCGCTCAACAGTTTTACGAGTTCTGCTTTTATGAGCATCATCTACTTATTTTGTCCTCCTTCTTCCATTTTTTTCCCATAGCAGACGTTTCTGCAGACAACTTTCCCAGCTCATTTCCATTGGATGCCCTACGGGGAATCGCCGAGCGTAAAGTTGTGTCTACCCCAGGCTGCCGCTCAACTCCCGCGCCTATAAAGCAAAATAAAAATGTGCTTTAGTGATTTGTCAACTCCTGTCCTTGAGGAGATATAATGTAGGAGATGGGTTATCCTTGGAATCTATTGTTTTTGGAGACGCCGTGCGAGTCATCGTTCAAAAAGTGTGCCGCAAACACTTGCCGTCATGATTGCGTTTGGTGTGTGCGCTTGCTACACACGCGCCTTGTGTTTGTTTGTCCCTGCGATATGATCTATTAAGTTGTTACCATTCATGTGTGCACTGCATCAATTCATCCGTGTGCTGTCGGCAGCTATCGCACGACGGTGATCACATGATGACTATCGGCGGCCGCGCCAATCTGCCCTTTCTAATTCCAACTCAAAGCCCCTCAGCCAACCACTTCATGTCTATTGTCATACAAACATGACCCCCCCCCCCCCCCCCTTCTATCCTTTATTGCGAGCCTTAACTCTCTCTTAACATGCGTCCGGGTGAAAGACAGCTTGTGACCTCCATCCATCCCCTGCCTTCCCGCCCCGCCTCCCCCCCACCCTTTCCCTCCATTCACACCCACCCAGCCCATTACCGTCAGACAGGCCCGCCGCTCTGCGCCGCGTGCTGCTTCCCGTCCCTCACCGCTCTGACGGGTGGCAACAATAGAGACAGGAGAGCCAAAATGGCAGCTGCCTGCAACTGTCTGGCCCGATCCCAGAGGGGCTGGTCGCATATCGGCCCAGCCAATCTTAATGCACGTCTTCCGCAACAAATTGGCCAGTTTACTTAAGAGTCTGCTGTGGCCCATGAATATTTGATGTGGTCAGGGCTGTGCAGTGGAGGGATACAATGACAGGGTCTTATCTTATTTAGCCAGACAGAGGGGGTCGGTTCCCCAGCCTGACCCAGAACACTCCACCGCTCTCCTGAGATCTGGAAGAGCCCAATCCAGGAGAGGTATAGACACTATGACAACACTTTTTTTCCCCCTCCATTTGTCCACACCTTTGAAGTGAGAAAACCTCAGGTTTCCACTGCTGTTGGATGAAAACCAAATTCAGAGGCAGAAAGCCCTTTTTTTTCTCCTCTTATGATTGGGGATTTCATACAATGGGCTTTTAACAGGTTTAATGGACCCAGGAGTGATACAACACACCCCGGCAGGCTCAACACAAATAACACAGAGAACACATGATATATATATAAAGACGTGAATACCGAGGGACCGGGACGCCGAGAGCGACGCGGCGCTCACTTTACATCTTCTGTGTCCTCTTACAGACGTGGAGATGTGATCGGTCGGCGCTGCGGAACGGGAAGACATCGCTCAGGAATAAATGTGAGGGGAAATGTGAAATGTTATTTCTCTCAGTGATAAAATCAGTGCAACGAGGCGAAGGGTGGCAGGGAGAGGAAACAAAATAAAGATAGTTTTCCCAATTATCCAGCCGCCCTCTCTCTCTTTGTGCCTTCTCTCTGTCCCTCTGGGCTCGGGGTGGCCGTGTGATTTAAAAAAGGCCTCTCATATTGCCTTGGCTGTGATGGCTAGTAATACTGTAGCCTCCAAATCAATGGAGCCTGTCCTAGATTTCGCTGCGGTCTCAACTCTCTCTCTATAAAGGGATCTGGAGGGCACTCTATATTTTTATTACCTGCAGAGAGAAATGGAGAGGCCAGGACCTGGATCTCATTTCACACACACACATACTTGGATGGATGCACTGCACACACACGTTTGCACACATGCTCAAAAGCAGGCTTGCGTGCATGCAAACATTAAAAAAATAAAAAACTGTCACACACACATGAGCATTATGAACAAACACATAGTCAGGCATTCGAGTGCACACCAACTGTCCACCTACTGTACCTGAGAGCCCTGGTGGCTTGCAAAAATGGACCCCAGCAGAGACTGTCTCTCTTCATTAGGATCTGAACACACACACACACACGCACACACACACTCAGAGGGGCATGATGCAAATGCCACAGTGGGTTACACTGACTACTCTGCTGACTGTGCACATTGGGAGGCTGCAGCAGGAAAAGGTTGCATCCAGTTTCTAAGAGCAAGGGGAGGATGAGAGAAGAGGAAGCGAAGAAGCAGAAAGGAGATGCGCTGTGTATGATTTGATGGCACGACAACAACAACTAAAAGTTTTTACAGCGCTTAATGAGCCGTGAGTTTTTAATGTCTTGTTCGCTCTTTTTATTTTCAAAGTATTAAATATTAAACATTGGCCCATTGTTGGCTTGAAATCAGCTGCAGCTTTTGCCCTGGTCACAAAAATTACAGTCAAGGTATCAAAGCATCTATAGAAACTGCTGCCAGGAATGACTAATGGCAGGAAGAGTTAAATACCTTAGCAACAGAGTCTTCAGACTAAAGCCACCACAAAGACAATTGTGAGACAGTCTGATTGCAGATAGCAACAACAGAGGAATGCAAGACAACACAAACAGATATTTTTATCCCAAAGTGAGGAGGCACATCTGTGCAAGTTGCAATGTTTTACTACAGACGGAAGAAGAAAGAAGAGAGAGTGATTTGAGCTGTCACAGGCACAGAAACATGCTGTGCAGCTACAATGTGGTAGTTACCAAAATCTCACATCTCATTAAATATCATATAAAACATAGAAACACAAAATGTCCACTGACATGTTAAAGGGATAGTTCAACATTTTGGCAAATTGGCCCATTGCCGAGTAGGTTCGTTACCTTTAATTGTTGGTGCAAGCTATTTTTAGAACGGCGGAGCAGAGGTGTGAGCTGCTCAGAGCTACGCTACGGAGGCTAATGGGATTTCTTGGTTTCCCTCATCAAACTCATCAAATACACAATCCAACAACTCCAAAACGCTCTGGTGGACAAGTTGTGACCTGCACATTCACCACGCTATGAGATAATAACGGAATGTTGAGTTGTTTGAGTTGTTTTTGAGACAAATGCAGAGACTGTTTGCCGAAAAACTGCACCCAACGGGAACGTGCATCAGCTGTTTTACATGAATTTACCTTGAAAACAACTCTGTCTTGTAACGTTCCGTTATTATCTCATAGCGTGGTGAATGTGCAGGTCACAACTTGTCCACCAGAGCGTTGTGGAGTTGTTGGATTGTGTTTTTGATGAGGGAAACCATGAAATCCCATTAGCCTCTGTAGCGTAGCTCTGAGCAGCTCCCGGCTCTGCTCTGCTGTTCTAAAAATAGCTTGCACCGACAATTAAAGGTAACGAACCTACTGCTAAAACTATAGAGATTATGGCAATGGACCAATTTGCCAAAATGTTAAAATATCCCTTTAACAACCTTTCAGACCACCCTTCAGGCCTGTTTGACTCTGTTCATGTTCCTTTAAGAGCGGTTTTACTATAATCCCATACTCTCAAAAATGGTAAATGACTTCATTTCACACACAGCAGCAGCAGCAGCAGCACATGCAAAACCTGCCAGCCTCTTCCGACATCAGCGAGTTAGAGGCGAACATCGCTCGTCTCCCCCCTCCCGAGCCTCTGTGCCCCCCGTCCACCCACCCAACTGCCAGCCAGCCACTCAGCCAACCTTCGTCAGCAGCTAATTAAATCTACTGCTATTCATTTGGCCCTAATGTGCTTTTAATTGGATTACAGGGCCGGTCGTGGGGAGGGTTCAGGGTGGGGTGAGGAGGGCGACAGAGAGCGGGGAGCGAGGTGAGGAGATGAGGGAGGAAAAAGATGTTTGACATTAGTGGGAGCGAGGTGGCGTTATTATTCTGTCCAGGCGGGAGGGGGGGGGGCAGGAGCAGGGGAAGGAAGGATGGAGGGGACAGAGGGAGAGAGGAGATTTTCTAATGATGTGATGAGTGTTTGTTTTTTTGCAGTCAGCAGGATTCGTGTTTTAAGAGAAACTATGCACATCTGCACCTGATGGGAGCAGGGGGGGGCAGAGAAGGGCAGGGATGGCAGGTTGGCACAGAGAGGAGACAGGGCTTTGATGGGGCCCGATATGAATGTTACGGCACGTTGGCACGTTTTTGGCATTTGTGAGTAAAAGAAGAGCGGCGAAGAAAAGACAGCACCCGGTGATAGCCAGAGAGGGAAGGAAAAGATCAGAAGAGCAGGAGGAGTGACGAGAATACGGATGGTGGAGAGGGGAACTGATGTCTCGGCGTGGCAGAGAGAAATGTGCGAGTTGTTTATTGTCAGAAGTAGAAGTCCTAAGGGTTCGGGAGATTCAGCAAAGCAGGAGTTGGAGTGAAGAGCTTTTAATAGTCTTTCTTTTGAACTCCAAAGCAGGAGAAAGATGCTGTTTCGCTGCAACTTGTTTAACTTTTTTTTTTTTCCTTTTGGGAGGAAAAGGCCTCACATTTGACCGCTCGCTTGGTATTCAAGTCGCCACGTAGGCCTACAACAAGATTAAAAGGGGGGATTTTTCAAAGAACGAGGTCAATGTTTAATTTTTAGTTGAATTGATAAATAAATTACAGCCGGATCGATGGGGTTTTAATCTGCGGCCGGTCTTGACAGGCAGCCAAGTCTCGCTCGCCCCTCCCGCCCACTGCTGCGCTTGGCGGCCTGATTATGAATGAAACTTGTGGCGAGCGGGTTGACCCTTTATCTCCGGTGGCCGGCCCGTGTTAAATCTGCTACACACACACGCAAAAATGCAAACACACAACATTTTTGGAGCTGCTGTTTGTGGGATTGGTCTGATGACTGGAGTGCAAACGGTTGCACATCCAGAGAGAATTATAAATAACATCTGTACTTTTATTAATGAATGAATAGACCACAGTTTGATAGCACATTAGTCATGTCAAATGTCTAGTGTCACAGTTGAATTTACAATTTACTGCATTGCCCCCAAGTGGCTGGAAAAATGAGCTTACGCTGTTTTAAATGTTTCACATACTCTACACTATTTTACCTCTTTCATTGTGATTCTCAGTATGTTGAGGTCATGCATGTGGAGGTGTTACTTTGAATGCATTGCAGAGGAAGTTCATTTGTCTCATCCTTTTTTACGGTAATTAAACTAAAATGTAAATGAATCAATGCAATGTAATGATTTATTGATATTTAAATAGATAATATTGCTTTGATTTATGTTCTCTTGCCCACACGAAATAAAGCCTGCTTGTCTGGAGCTACTGTGTGTTCCTCTGCAGGTTTGTCTCACCTCCCAGAGCTCGCCTCACAGCCACCCATTGTTTTCAAAAAAAAAAAAAGAAAAAAAAATCCATTAATAGCCACTGTTTTCATTTTTTCTATTACAGTGCACTGTTACATACTTCTTCTGGCCTGCAATGAAGTGTCAAAACACAAACTTAAGACGGAGTGGCGGGCAAATTTAGGTGGAGACGTGCATTGATTTCTTCACTTTGAGTTCCGGTAGAGTGGAGCTACTTTCAATACAAATGAAATGATTGTGACTTTATGGAGCTACAGAGCCACGTTTGGTAAAATTAAAAGGGTCATCATCCATCAAGTGATGAATTATGTCCACTGGTGCAGCAACAACCGCTTTAATGCACTTTTGAAAACAATGGGGGGGGCTGTGACCTCTGAAGATGCTGAAGGGAAAGTCCAACCAGCTTCCAGGTTTGAAAAGCCGTGCACAAACACAACATCATTACTTTTGCAGAGCCTGCTTCTCGGATTGTTGCTTATTTACGCATTAATATTCAGCGCCAGAGAGAATTGCTCGAAAAAATTGTAACAAGCTTTCCTGCTGCTCCAAAATCTTACTAATTAACTTGTCATCTTGTAGGTTTAAACCGAAACGCAAATGCAACAAGCTGTATCTTGCATGCTGTATCTGTTTCCTGACGTGCAGCAGCTGGCACAGTGATTCTGAGTCTTGTTGTCACCGTCGTGTTGCGGGATCTCAGCACTTCTTCTGAAAAAGGAAAAAAGTCCCCACGAAAAGTGTCGACTCTGCGGAGCAACGGCGGTATTTTCAGGAATGGAATTTCATTTTATCTGTGATAATAAGAGCCTTTTAAAAGTCATATCTTGTATAAGGCTCGGCGGTGTTGAAGCTCAGGGACCTCGTGGCCCTGCTGACACCAACAAGGTGACATTCCGGCCGCCTTGGTTTAAGGCCCAGCCTCTGAAGCGCTTCCCGACCAGATGATGTCAAAATCAATATGGCAATGTCATCAGGCCTGCTCCAGGAGTAATGATGGGTTCCTCAACCACATGCACGCGCTTAAACACGCCTACATCGCTCCACCCCCGCTTCTTCATCATATCATCAGGCCCATCAGCAGGCTTAATGGGGAAGGGATCGATACGTCGCAAGGGGTCGAGGTGAACGCACCGGGCGGCTCGTGACACTCGTACTAATGGCGCCGACGCCACTCCACTGTCAAACTAGCTGTCCCCCGAACGAGCCGGCCATTGTCCTTATCATCACCGTGTCCACCTTTCGCCTAAGCCACTCACTCTCTCCGCGGGTGACCAGCGTCGTTGGATGATCGCGAGGCCGAAGGTCAATCCCTCTTGATACTACTTGGTCTTTAGTTAAGTGTGGGGGGGGGGAAATCATCCAAATGAGATCTGGGTAGATTACTGTAGAGTCGGCGGCTTCTTGGTTTCGGTGGCCCCTCCGGGTTTTTTTTGCTTGTTGGCTGGAGAGCAGGTTTATGTTTAGTCTGTCCCCCCTCGCCCTAACCCCTCATTACAGCCAGTTTATCATGCCAGGAAGAGAGTGGCAAAAACAAATTAGTCCACGGGAGAGGAAAATAGCCGGGGATATCGATTTCGCCTTTTCATGCCAGAGTGGAGCACAGAAAATATTGGGCTATAAAAGGGAAACAAGGATATAAAGCCATTACGGTGCGCACTTAATTGATCCCACTTCCCATAACAAATTAATTGAGCGGAAAATGGCAGATGGCTTTGATGAATGTCATAAAAAAGGCTTGTCAGCAAGCCCAGTGTGTGCGACCCCCTTGCTCACTGGCTGTATCACATGAAGGAGCTGCTCAGGAAGGAGGCTCGCAGGAGTGCTGTGTTTGTTTCTTCCAGTATTTACATCCCAGTGATCCTGATGTTAATCATGTTGACTTATTGACATCGTTGCTAATTGTGCGCCGCTTCTCGGTGGATTTTCTTTTTTTTTTTCTCCTTCTTTTCTTTTCTCATTGTCTGGTTTCTCTTCCTCTGCAGTGGGGTGCACGCGGGACAGGTGTGTGTTTGGAGTGTGTGTCAGTGCATGTTTGTATACTGACAGGCTGCTGCTCCAGTAGCAGAACAAATGCTAATTTAATCAATTGGCTATAAATCCTACTGGCCGCTGACTCATGTGTCTTCTGCCCTGGGGACTCCAACAAAAACCCTGCCAGTGCAGTTTGTTCAGCATACACACGGTCACTCGTGCCCACACACACACACATACAAACATCCATCTTCCATGCTCATCTTTTCCTGCTTCCATCACTGCTGCATCAGGATTATTGTGCTGAAAACCATCCCAATACAAACACACATGCAGATGTTGACACGCTGGGATAATTGCTATTTTTTTTTCCTTCAGCTAAAATTGTTCAGCTGTGCAGACGGCTCAGAGGCTGCAATTGATCCAACACACACACACACACACACACACACACACACACACACACACACACACACACACACACACACACACACACACACACACAACAGACATCCATCTCACGTTAACTTTCCTGCTACCCATCTTAACTAGAGAATTATTTATTGAGTGCATATTCCCCCTCACTTTTACCCTCTCTCCTCCAAACACACACACACACACACACACACACACATGATGCTGACACACCTGCAGTTTCATGACATCCAAATGTGCCGAAGCTGCTGAGACAGCGTATTCAAGAGGGGGGGGGGGCTGTGAGACTGGTTGGGGGGCTCAGTGGGGCGATAGAGTGACAGAAAAACAGGGATGCAGAAAGGGCAGAGTGACAGAGAGAGAGAAAAAACGCCTGGAAGAGCAACAGAGCGATGAAGAAAAGTCAGAAAAAAGATAGAAAAAAGTGTGACAAGAGAGAGAGAGAGGGAGTGGGAAGGAGAGGCGCTGCTGTCTCGGAGCAGCATGGCTGGCTCGTACCCACAGGCTCTGTTCAGAATTCTGCAGGGCCTCTGTGGCCCCCGTGTTCCCCATCAATCTCAGCCTGCTCTGGCAGCCGCCAGCGGCTGCATCTTAATCTGCTGGGGCTGGACGTGAGGACGGACAGGTCGCCTGGGCCGTGCAGTAAATAACCCTTCTCCTGACTGTCCCCTCCTATTCCCTTATGCATACGCAGGCAGAGAAACACACACACACTTACACACACATTCTGGCTGCTCTTTCTCTACAAAAATATTGCTGCATATTTTGACAAGCTCTCTGTTAAGATTTAAGCATTAAAATGCGCTTGATGATTAGAAAGTTTCAACTGTCGAGAGGGTAAAAAGTTTAAAGTCAAACAGTTCCTCTCATGTTAAGTTATAAACACACAGCAGAAAATGTAATATTTTCTAACATCAAGTCCTAAGATTTCTGCAAATATGACATGAGGAAAAAAACAGCATTTTGCACTGGAAACAAATGCTATTATGTGAGAAATTAATCTTGGTCTACTTTTGAAGAGAACACGACTTGAAGGCTCAATATTAAACACTATCACTTGTATAATTGATGTCAAGCTCATCTCAACATCACAAGATCTGCAGAGTGAAAATGAACAGCGCTGTATAAACAATGTCTACATGCTCCAGCGGCCCTGAGATACATTCCAAGAAAACATTTTTTTGAATATTCCACTCATATATGAGATGAGGGAAACCAAGAAATCCCATTAGCTTCTGTAGCGTAGCTCTGAGCAGCTCACAGCTCTGCTCCGCCGTTCTTAAAACAGCTTGCACCGACAATTAAAGGTAACAAACCTACTCCTAACACTATAGGGATTATGGCAATGGGCCAATTTGCCAAAATGTTGAACTATCCCTTTACTGCAGAGCTTTTTAATCAAGGTAAAAATGTAGCATAGCCATGGGAAAAATCCTGCTTAGTTCCTCTTTAAAATAAATATAATATCTGTGACATGTGACCCCAGTGGTGCCTGACTCTCATTTTTTGGGGTGTGGTTTATAAAGGCAACTCGCACATCTGCTCGCTTTCCTGTGCCTCTGTCTCACATTTACACATACACACACAGACACACACAAAGCCAGCATCATCCTTACAAGCGGTGGCGGTGACAGCTGCAAAGATCTGACACAAAAGATGCACTATCTGAGAAACACGGAGGAGGCAAGGTAAGAGAGACTCCGAGGATTAGAGGGCGGCTATCTCTCTCGCCCAGGGCCCTCTGAAATCCAGGAGGCAGCCGGCACGAGTCGCTGGGCTCAGAAGCTATAAGGCCACTCCGCCCACCGCCCCCTGTGCCTCCGCTCGGTGAGGATCAGTTGAATTTACAACCCGGCGCAGCCCTCGCTCCTCTAAACCCCACCCCTCCTCCCTGCTCCTGCCATATAAGACCTTGAGGGGTCAGAGGTCAACGTATCCTCCCCGCCCGCCGAGCGCGCTTGCTCCGATGGCTCCGGGGCAAGAGCGCGCTGTGTTCCCACTGGGATGCCGGTAGCCATGGCAACCTTTGAACTCGGCAGCAAGAGGAGGTGAGGGATGAGAGCCGGGGTTTGTAAGGTAATGGTGATCTGCCTGTGTGAATGACAGCTTCCCATGCTCTTTGTATAAATCTTTCTCAAGTCAAGACACAGGCTCAATTAGAATCATATTCAAGTTGCAAAAAAAACACACACCATATGCACTCACAAGTCAAGCCTAGACGGAGATGCACACACACACACATTCTGCATAGACACACACAAACACATGCTTGCCTTCTCTGTTTGACAGATGACCTTACGCTCTGAGTCACTGAGCCGCGGTGTCTGCCTCTGTTGGGAGTAATAGTGTCCAGAATGACATGTTATGACGGGATCTAGCACTGCGGCAAGTCCACACACACACACACAAACACACACACACACAGCACATAGCCCATCATCTGTGCGTGTATGTGTGTGCGTGCATGTCTGTCTTGCCCTCCTACCGAATCACTAAAAGAAAAAACACAACAGGGGGGATTGAGTGTCGATTTTCAGCTGAGAAGCTGAAAAAGATCAAAAGCTAGAATATGAAAAATGCACTTCTGTATTTTAAGTGCCTGGATGTTTTTTTTTTTATATATAGAAATATATTTTTTGAATCAAATATTTTAAGATACATGAAAATGATACAAGATTCCAGTCTGATATCACTTCAGAACAACTTCTAGAGGTATTTTAACATGATTTTCTTCACTGTGCAAAATCAAACAGTGTTCAATGAAAATGTTCTGCTCATCGGGGCAGAACCTCCACGTCAATCACATCATTCTTACAGGGTGAGGACCTCGTGTTTCACCTCAGGCATGAATACCCAAACAAGCAGCTATCTCTCCCTCCGCAGGACCTTAAATCGAGGACGGAGCATCTGGTATCGGGCCCGCTATAGCTCTGGTTTATTCACGGGGATGAGATGGCAGGAGCTGGAAATCAAATTGCTTCGACAAACACGGCGTGGTGGTGGAAAGAGCTCGTCTAGCTGTGTGAAGCCAAACACGCGGCGATAAAGGAACACCGGAGACCGGCTTCAACACTCACGGCAATCAAAGAAGAAAATTACAGATGCTGCAGTGGCATAAAAAAAACTGAACAGAGTGCAACAAGGTGGTGCTTAAAATGAAAAACTGAAATTGGAAACCTTCAGTGCCATGTTTGTAGTATCAGTACGGCTTTACTGAATGTGATGTTATTTGTATTTGTTAGCTGTCTCCGATATTTGTCGGAAAGGAAGCCCAGTGGTCACATCAAGCAATATGAGGATTGAAAAGTATGAAATATACAAGGATGCGCCCTGTAGGATCACAGCTTCACCTGTAAAACTGAGGTTTATTTCTTTTTTTTGGTGTCTTTCTACCTACTCGTATAAAACTTCCTGCAAAGTTTGAAGAAAAATCTGAAGGCAAATGTTTTGAGGGCTTCTAATGAGAAAATGCACCTATCTACTGTTTTATTCCTCCAGACACAGACTCTGATGCCTCAGAACAGGATTTCAGCTTTTTCATCACTGCACTGAACCAAAAGGAACTGTTTCTTCTTTCATGGTGCCTGAATGAATGTAGTCAAAACTATTGATTTCTGTAATGACACGATCAAAGAGACTGGATTTAATGTGAATTCCCATCACAGCTGATGGCTAGTGCATTGAAATATGCGGCATGCTGTCCTGGCACTTGCATATGAGTACTGTATTAAGATTACACTTGAAAAAAAAATCAGTGACCTTAAAGACAGAGAGAATCAGCAGGGAGGAGGGGAAGGTGGTCAAACAAATCCTTGCAGGAAGGGAAAAGATAGAGAAGGAGGGAGGAGCTGACACCTTGACGGATTGATTGAAATCGCCCAATACACGGTGTTGCCTGCAGCCCGGATTAGCACGAGGTCTGGGTCAGCACAATCTGTGTGTTAGATAACATTCCTGCCTTGCAGCTGCGGCTTGATACTGCGACGCGACGGCAAAAAAAAAAAAAAATTTCACTGGATATCTCTGAAACTAACATCTTCAGATTTGAGAACCTGGCTTCTATGTGTGTGCACGATAGAGAGAGAGACAGAGAGAGAGGGAGGGAGGGAGACAGACTGACTGTGGGGCCCTGTATCCATGGCAACCCCAGCCAGGTGCATTGGTTCATATGCGATTCAGGTAATTCAACCTACGATGAAAAGCATGCATATAAGGTCAGTGGTATTCAAATTCACTGCATGTTCTGCCCCCTCCCCTCCACCCCTCTGTATTCATATTCACTCTCCTTCTCTCTGGATGGCGCCACATGGCCTTCTGCATGACCACGCGAGCAGATATCCCCCACAATGCCCTGCTTGACTGGCAGGTATGATATTTCCACTCGGGTTGATTGAGGACTACGTTTAAAAAGGCGACGACAAACTTGACAGAATATATCAGGCATGTTATTAATGCACTCAATATTGCGGCGCCACGCGGATAAGACATGCCTGACACCGAGGTGTGCTTGTTACATACACCGCCTCAGGCTGTGATTTGGATAGGGTCATGATTTTTCATACAGCTGTGTCAATTAAAACACACACACAGACACCTATCCCCCCCCCCAAAAAAAAGAGGAAAACAGGATAAATAAAGTCAGGAGACAGGGGGAAAAAAAGGGAGACACAAAAAATTGGGGAAATAGAAAGTGTCATAGGGTTTGCTGTCGATGGGGTTTTGGAGGCTTGTGTTAAGCCAGGGGCTTTGACAGCTGGGTTTAGGGAGAGAGGAAAGGGCTATGGATTGGAGTCAGGTCTTTCCTTCATATTCTGAAGATTAAACTGCTATCCTCCTCCTCCTACACCGTTTTGGACGTCTGTGGCATCGTTTCTCTCTGCTGTGCCTGTTTGTGGGTGTTTCAGCAGTGATTTGCAGACAGGGTTTTGCTGCCGTGGTGGTGGTGGTGGTGGTGGTGGTGGTGGGCTTCGCTGCAGAGCGCTCTGCAATCAGACATTCTGCACAAGAACTCGCCGGCATTAGCTGGCTTTAATCACTGTGGCGTGCACACTGACCAAGGTGCTGTACACTCGGAAAAAAACAGGATTTTGAGAAAATACAAGAAGGGAACAATGCAGACGGTCTAAAGACAGTCTGACTGAATTTGGGGGTTATGTGTTTTCAACATAATATTTCAGTGACAAAAAGAAATCGGGAAAATTAATTGACCTATAATAATAATTTTAATAAGAAAAGAAAAAAGAAAACACTGTAAACATGCTGGTTATTTAGTCTATTGCAATAATGAAAAGCATATTATTGTGCACAAGCCTGATATTAATATGCCTGGGGAATAGGAACAATAAGCACATAACTTTTTCCCTCCAGTATATTTGGTTTATTTATGTGCAAAACAATGAGAAACTGACAAAATATGAACAGCAGACATACAAATTGTAGACTAATTTTCACAGAAAGACTAAATAATCGGAACGTGCACAGCTTGCTAAGCGAAGCATTCAATGACAACTGATGAAATCTCTCCTCTCATGTAGGGAGGCAGGCTAATTATGGCAAGGCTACCCTAGCTAGTGATCATTATTAAGGGAAATCAATGAATCAAGTCATTGACATGGACTGAGGAGCAAATACAAAGGCTGCTCCGTGACAAATATTTATTATATCGCTATTAGGGTTTCAGAGGAAGAATAGGTGGAGGCACAGTTCATTATTGGTGCTTCACTTTGAATAGAGAAGGACAAAATAGGACTTTTGTTGCAGGCTACTATTCAGCCAGATTTTATAGTAAAGGACACGAGATTGGTTGGGTCAGCAGTGAATATGTTTGCCTCGCTGGTGCAGTCAATCACTCAATAGGTGAAGATGGGTATGTTTGACGTCTGTGTGTGTATACGCGCGTGTATTAAGAGGCCTCTGAAATGACCTCGCACATAGAGATGATGGTCATAAATTGGTCTGAAGTCTCATTTTCCCTGCAGGATTTTGACCAGCTGCCACAGCTTGAACCCATTTCACTCCTACTGCACCAGTCCGCACACGCTGAGTGACAGAGTTAATGAGCACATTTTTATGGCTATGGAGTCAACAACCAAGGAGAGGAAAATGTTATGTGAATCACGAGGACTATGAATAGTACACAACATGTAATAAGCAGCCAGAGCCCAGGCTGAAATCACAATCTGGTTCACCAGTAGATAGCCAGTACCACAGTTCTTACATCTAATCAAATTCACAGGCAACTGATCATATCAAGCAGGAATAAAAGAAACATGTGCCTGCACAAACCATGGTGGGACAGTGTCAGTGCTGACTGTCACAGTGGGAAGAAGTAAAGAAGGATTTTGCTGCCACCATGTGGACAACATAAGCCATGCAGCCCATTCAATTCAATGATAATCTCAGCAATGTGCATGATTTCTACTGAAAGAGTCAATGGATTACGAGGCAAAACTATGATCTGATGTAGAATAAATAGAGTAAAATTAATTTAAATTTTAGTTATAAATAATAATAATAGATAGATAGATAGATAGATAGATAGATAGATAGATAGATAGATAGATAGATAGATAGATAGATAGATAGATAGATAGATAGATAGATAGATATTTTTTGATTACATAACTCGGCGCATGCTCAGGTAAATTTTAAAGCATCACGCATTCTTTCTCGGCTGCGTTCGTGGTCTTACCTCGTCTCCTCGCCAGGCTTCGTCACTTTCCGGCCCTCTCCGTCACCGCTCGGCTCCTGTCGATAGAGCTGATTTTCTCTGTCGTCGTCTCCCTCGTCCTCCTCTCAGTGTTGTTGTTCTCGGTGACGCGACGGAGGTGTAGCCTGACGCGGTCTCTTACGTGTCGGTCTGAATAAAAGTGGAGCTCCGTAGACCCGGGAGTGACGAAGCGAGTCTGTGTTGGTAAGAGGATACGCATCCGATGTTTGCTAAACAGATAGATGGCTGCCCAGAGAAGTTATTTGCGCCTAATATCCGCACAAAGCCAACAAAGAGATCATGGCGGCGGTGTTGCAGAGGCTCACAAAATGAGTCAGTCTCTGCAAGGCTCGCTGGCTCTCAACACAGCTGAGACATAGGTATTAATTTGGGAGGGGGCTTGAATCTTTTTTTTCCTTCTTTTAATTAACAATCTCGATTAAAGTTAAAGAGGCAATCAGCCACGTGCATTTAATGTGTGTTAACATTGTGTTGAACTGTAATTGAGGCAACAAACTCGCTAGTGAAAGTGGGGTGCCCTAGTTTCAAACAAACTGGCATACAATGCATGCAGACGTTTCCCTCCATAAAGGCTCACCGTTAGCATCCCACCGTTGTTAGCGGTGGCTAATGCTACATTAGCATGGGCACACAGTTGAAACCTTAAAAACACAGCACCAGTTGGTGATACGAGCTGTTAAACATTGTTATATAAAACTGGTGGTCTTAAATACAGTTTTAATAAATGCCGTTGCTAGTTGTGCTAATATTTAGAATAGCGCTATTAGCTTGTTAGCATGCTACATGCTAACTTCAAGTTGGTAATAGTCAGAAATACTATGGAGTTAGCTTTAGCATTTGGCTTTTAAAAATCACCTAACAAGTTATTTTGTGTTTGTGCATCAACGTCATACTGTTTGGACTTTTGTTTTGCATCTTGTACATGCTTTAAGATATTTGTTTAAAAATAATCCCGCTTGATTCTACAACGACACTCGTTTACGCTTCTGTATTTGGACTGTATGCTAGCATGTTAGGCTAAGCCACACCCTCCTTTCACGACATCAACAAGCTGTAAAGTTGTGGATAGGATAATTACCGGTGTCGACTGTGTAGATCAGACCACTTTCTCACAGTTCCCGCCAACCGCTCCTGTTTTAAACGTGATAATAAGAGACGTCTTACTTTTTGCAGATTTTAAATGACCATGGAGGCTGGTGACACACAGCAAAGTGGTGAAACGGTTGTCTCAGAGTCTGAGGCCCAGCAGATCACCCTGGCCCAGGTACACATCACTTTACCCTCACTTTAAATGTACATGTTACAACACATGTTGCATTATTACTACATGAAAACTGCAGAACCAAAGAACAGTGGATCTGCTCAGAACTCTTTGTAACTTTTCAGATCTCAGTGTAAGAGGTGTATGAATGTGGTTGCAGGCGACCATAGCTGCGGGCCAGGTGACGTCCAGTAGTCCCACAGTCACCCTCGTGCAGTTACCCAACGGTCAGACAGTCCAAGTGCACGGAGTGATCCAAGCTGCACAGCCCTCTGTCATCCAGTCCCCACAAGTCCAGACAGTACAGGTGAGAGGAAGAAGAAATGCTTCCTAGTTTACTATTGTTTAATGGAAGCAGATGATATCATACATTAACTTAAGACTGATTTTGTTTTTTAAATATATTAAATTGTTTCTTACATGTAAATTGTCAAGGTACTGATGCATCTTAGTTATTTTTGTTGCCAGCTCTTTGTTTCTTTGCAATCACAGTGTCGTGTTTTTTGTAAACTTGCAGATCTCGACTGTCGCTGAGAGCGAGGACTCTCAGGAGTCTGTTGACAGCGTGACTGATTCTCAGAAGAGGAGAGAGATCCTATCCAGGCGACCCTCTTACAGGTCTGTGTGGCGTCTTATCAGCAAAGATGTAAATCAGCTTTATGTTTGGATGAGAATGACTGACGCTTCCTTCCACTTGTATAAACTATTGTTCTTGAGAAACTATTGTTGTTCCAGCTGTTTCCATGGTGAAAGCCAAGTTTTCTTTTTTTTTATAAGAAGAGCGTTTGCTGAGATGTTTCCACAACTGTTCCCCTTTGTAGGAAGATTCTGAACGACTTGTCATCAGATGCTCCAGCGGTGGCTCGGATTGAGGAAGAGAAATCAGAGGATGACTCAGCCCCTGCTATCACCACAGTAACCATGCCCACTCCCATCTATCAGACCAGCAGTGGCCAGTACAGTGAGTGCTTTGATTGTGATACTGGGAATGTGAAGGATTTCCTGTGGCATCATCTTACCTTTACCAATATGATGTATTTTGGGGCAAGGTTGATTTAATTGACAAAATCTGCATCATCAGATATGACCAAATCGTAATTTCTTATTTTTATTTATCTTATTTGTTTATTGGATATGGCGAGCATATGCAGTAAATTTTAACACATGTCGATGTCCCTCTGTAGTTGCCATTACCCAGGGTGGGGCCATCCAGCTGGCCAATAACGGCACAGATGGAGTACAGGGCCTGCAGACACTGACCATGGCCAACGCTGCTGCGGCCCAGCCTGGTGCCACGATCCTGCAGTACGCTCAGACCAGCGACGGGCAGCAAATCCTGGTGCCCAGCAACCAAGTGGTTGTACAAGGTTGGAGAATTATTAAAGACGATGATAATCATGAGTAAATAAATACTTTTATTATTAGTATTGTAACAAAAATAACTCCCTCTTTCTCTGTCAGCTGCCTCTGGGGATGTCCAAGCGTATCAGATCCGCACAGCCCCCACCAGCACCATCACTCCAGGCGTCGTCATGGCTACTTCGCCTGCACTGGGCTCAGGAGGAGGCACAGAGGAGGTCACACGTAAAAGGGAGGTCCGGCTTATGAAAAACAGGTGAGGTCCCTTGTGGTGTGTCTGATTCCTGTAGCACCGATACCAGTTAATATTAATCAATCCTTAAAGGGATAGTTCAACATCTTGGCAAACTGGCCCATTGCCATAATCCCTATAATTTTAGGAGTAGGTTTGTTACCTTTAATTGTCAGTGCAGGCTATTTTTAGAATGGCTTAGCTCGCGGCTCTGCTCCGCCGTTCTAAAAAATAGCTTGCACCGACAATTAAAGGTAACGAACCTACTGCTAAGACTATAGGGATATGGCAACGGGCCAATTTGCCAAAATGTTGAACTATCCCTTCAAAATAAACAATGGAATTCGGGGGCGTGTGTGACACTGTGGTGGTGTTTAGGTCCAAATTATTCTCACTGACATCATTTTATTTTAACACCTGGTTTTTCATGTCACACAGAGAGGCAGCCCGTGAATGTCGCAGGAAGAAGAAGGAGTACGTCAAATGTTTGGAGAACCGCGTGGCCGTGCTGGAAAACCAGAACAAAACCCTCATTGAGGAACTCAAAGCCCTGAAAGACTTGTACTGCCACAAATCCGAGTAGAAATGTCTGGAAACGTCTGCCAGGGGCTCGGCATGGTGGCCGCCTGTCCCCTTGTACAGAGACTCAGCACAGAGCCATGCATCTGGATTCTACTCCCCCCCTCCCCTTTTTCTACTCTGCTTTCTTTTTAAAGACTGCTGAAAATCTGTAAAGTGACTCTCCAGGAATAGAATAAAAACACTCCCCCTCCCACTTCACCGATTTTACATCCAAATTCTGTTCCCATCAAGTTTCCCATAAAATGGTGAGGCAGCGTGAAGAACGGATGTGGTGGAGTTTGCAACGATACAGGGTCCTTGTGGTGAAGTGGTAGAACAGACAATGAGGCTGTTTTTTTTTTTCGTTTTGCGCCACCAAAGGGAAGCATTCCAGTCACTGGTGCCTGGGACAAACTGGGCAACATCACCAGCAACGGGGAACTGCTCCGTTACCATCACCACTAACGACGGAACTTTTTACAGATTAATTTCCCTGAGACGCTCGGATCATCTTGAGAGGTTACCTTTGTGTGCAACGTTTGTTATCGTAACTGAGCTCTTGCATTAACATCTGTTACTTACTAATGCTTTGAACTATAGATGGGCTGTGTCATGGATATTTTATCTTTGAACTGTGTTTCGGTTAATGTACTAGATTATCTGCTCTGAAAATGCCATTTACTTTTTGTTAACTTTTATTTACCTTGCCTTGATACGACGTGAACAAAAAAAAAAAAAGATAACTGTTAAACCAGGTTGTAAAATGCGTTTATGGTAATTGCAGCTTTAAAAAATTGTGACGAGACTGATGAATTTGGAAACTATGGGCGTTAATAATTTTAAAACATAGTCTTTGTAAAAGCTTTATTTTGAGCTTTAAAGGCACAGCAACAAAGACCTCCAGAGAAAAGTCCCACAAATGGAACATTTGATTTGAAAACTCATCAAATGTTTTGGGCTCTGTGATGCTTATTCCCAATCCCATTACTGAGGTTCATTAGTTTGTTTTTGTCCTGTCTTGACAAAAACAACCCCAGAGTCAGAAAAACAGATTTGCGGTAGGAGTTCCTACTGAGGAATAATATGCCTCCAGTCATTTGAAAAAAAGTGAGACTGAAATCAACTGTTGCTCATGCACCAGAGTCTGAAATACAAACAAAGGAAGGTTAACCTGTAGTATTTGGGCTAAACCTGTTTGTGTTTTTAAACTTTTTTTATTTGGTTTCACCCATATTTTTGTATTTTGTCACTTCATTTTTTTTAAAGGTTTGTTTTATGAATTCCTGCAAAACCAAAAAACGACGAGCCTTACGTGTTATGCAATGGAATAATATCTGCATATTTATAAACAAATTTTGGAGACATGGCCCTTTATCTGGAATCAGGAATTGCCTGGTATGTGTCTGTGTTTTATTGTCTTTGAACATGTAATATCTCCACCGTTTTTTATCGGGAAAGCCCACATAAGGTCTGTACAGGTGAGGAGAGAAAACTATCCTGCAGTTCAGGGTTGGCAACTGCAAAGAATCTTGAGATACCAGGTCGCTTCTATGAAGTGGCGCCCATGGCTGTTCAGGCATCAGCAAGAGGCCGTCTCCAAATTCTGTTTACAAGATTACAAAGTGGCATGCGCACTTTCCTTGCATATACAATCCTAGTACATTTCACATGTTTTAACAGGAGAATCTTTTGCAGCACTAATAGGGCAAAGCCGGCTGCTGCAAGGTATGATGCCTCTAAGGTTTTACTTGGAAGTAAGACTAACCAGTAATTAATCACAAAGTGTCTGAGAGTTTTGTTGCTCATTAATTATTAAGGCATCATCACACGTTGATCATGATCAGGCGTCCTTAGTTAAACCTCACCAACCCGATTGCACCTATCACAAACCCTGCAAAAGGATTGCAAAGTGCGACCAAATCAGAAAACACAGTGAACAAAATGGATATTTTCATAATAATGGAATGTCATACTGTATTCTTTTTAGGTATTATGTATAGCCATGACATAGTATGCTTTTTTTATGTTGCTTTTCATGAATTTTGTATTCACAATTTATAAATGTCAGCACCAACTCGTATAATTCAGTGCATTATGTCAGAGCTATTCAAATATTACATTTTTGGCAGCTGGTAATAAATGTGTTTCTGGTAATCTTTGATGATGAGATGTTTTATTTAAAATCTTGTTCAAAATCAGTACAGTATTACAAAAAAAGAAGACAGACAAAGTAGTAAGAACACTCAGCTGTCACAAGTCCCTCCTGAGTGGCAGTTTCCAAGCTTTATATATATGGATGTCTCTTTGTTTCTCATAGTAGACCTCTTCCACTCCGAACTTCTGCTTGAGCATGCTCAAAAAGTTTGTATCTCGCTCGTAGCGGATCTTGCAGGAGAGTAACACCACCGTGGTGTCTGAACACAGATGCTCCATGGTCTGCAGCAGCTGTACAAACGTGTCCTCCAAGTACACGATGTCAGCTCCAAGCACCAGATCAAATGCCCCAGCTGGGTACAGTTCAAGGCCTTCGCCCCAGGTCAGCTCAGACACAGTCACTGATCCCTGAGAATCTGGGGGCAGGTTGGCCTTCACATTAGCAGAGAGGAAGTCCAGGGCAGGCTCTCTGTCAGTGATGGTGACTTTGGCACCTAGGCGAGAGGAAAATAACAGGAAATATTCTTTTTTAAATGCACATTTAACACCTTAAAGGGATAGTAGCATTTTTTTTAAAGTGGGGTTGTATGATCTACAAATAGCCCCTAAGTACTTTAATTGCAGTAGAAGACTCTCTGCACTCCTCCCGTTAGCAACGCCAGCCCATAACCCTGCCCAGAGATTTACAACATACATTGTTGTGAATGGACCCAAAGAAACAGCCTATTTTTGCGGCCTAAAAGAGGTTTTACGTGAAAAAAAATACACAGTTCCATTGTTAGCTATAATATAATTTTTTCCAGCCCTTCAAAGTGCAGGAAAAACGCAGTTTTTATTTGGACCTAGTACTTAGGGGCTATTTGTAGATCATACAACCCCACTTTTAAAAAATGCTACTATCCCTTTAAAATGCATTTTCCAATTGGCTTTATGCACAGCTGCACTACCTGAACTTCAGCCAGCTCCTTTGTTTCCTGTCTTACATTATTGGACACACTGATTAATCCAGGTGTGTCTGACCATTGTTGTGAGGTCAGACACACCTGGATTAATCAGTTTGATGGTATAAAATGCAATGAATGGTTGATACTCACCCAGCAGGGCTGCTACAATCCCAACCAGTCCAGTTCCAGCCCCGAGTTCTATTGCCACCTTCCCCTTTAACTCCACCTGCCCCAGCTCCAGGTACATGCACATGACCACAGCCTGGAAAACATACATAATATGCATTTAATTCAATACGTAGTAATGAATGGTGAACAGTAATAAAGTGGATCACTTACTGCATCCCACACAACTGCTGCTACCCCGAGCTTTTTCCAGTCCTGGGAAAGACGGATGTCGTGGTTGGCAAAATGAAACTGTGCTGATGAGTTGTGAAGTTTGGAAAGCACAGGTAAGGGATTCTCTTCATACGGAACGAGAGCCATGCCGTGAAATAAACATACACATGCGCAGTTGAGTTCTTCTTTTTCTTGTTCTTCTAATTCATTCCTGAGAAGGCTGGCTGCACACTGAAAAGTGTAATGCTGCCCTCTAGAGGCAAGGGGTGGCTGTGCATCCCATATTAAACATGCTAATAGTCCCTTCCAATATAGCTACATAAAATATAGATATCAAACTTGTTTTCTACTTAATCATTTTAGAATCAACTCATATTATATTTTATGAAATGTTTCCAATCCTACTCATCAGTGAACAATTCGAACCAATCATGCAACGCCTCTGCTAAAAGCGACCAATCACAGAGCCTGGTTTTGTGGCGGGGGGCGTTTCTCAGCGGCTGTGATTTCAACCAAAGGGGGCGGGGCTGCGGATGAATCCCAGTGGATCTGTGAAGTTAGCATAAGTTAGCTATGAGCCGAAGCGACGTGATTTCCGTTTTATTTGCGTTCCTGCGCTCAAAATAAAAGCGGTGGAATGAACTGACTTGGTGGACGTCGACAAGGACTTTTATATCGAAAGGTAACAACCGGAAGTTACCCCTGAACTAACGGTGTCGGTGGATTTGACATCCAAGACATGTCTCCTGCAAATGCGACGAGATGAAAGCTAACGTAGGCTACCTTTTTAAAACTACAGCTCCAGCTGCCTTTCCGCTTCCTTAATTATCTACAGCGTTTTCCCACGGTTAGTGTTTTACTCGGGCAGGGAAGTTTTTAACCGTGACAGAGACCTCAACGGCTGCGAAAATGGATTTATCCATGCTGCTGAAGGAGCCAGGAATGGATTGAGCTGCGGAAGCTAGCGTTAGCCCGGCTAGCCATGGAGGGAGATAGAGGAGCTTGTGACTTTGTAACGTTGGTTCCGTAAAATGAGTCGATATAAGTCACTCGCCGTCCGAATCTATTCAGTGCACGCATGTAAATCTTATTAATGTGCGCCAGTGCTATGCTGCGCACACGTTACGAATATGTCAGCTGTCCTGCACATACCGCAGATACCCGGTTGGCTGTCATTGCATTGAGCCCATCCTACTCAGAAGCTCGTTTTTTTTCATTCCGCAGCCAAACACATAATAGGCTCGACTGGTCCCGATTACATTTAAACTCAAATCAGACCGTTTTGGATGTTCAATTTAAGCTTTTATGCGAAACCCGTCCCCTCCAATCGAGAGTTAAAACCTAGCTGTTTTCAGATCTCCATTGATTTTACATTTATCGGCTGCCACTTTAAAGATTTAGATTACACTTTGCGTAACTTGCAGACTCCCTGCTGCAGCCCAGACGGCGTTAAGTTAGACTAGTAGGTAATCCCTCCGCAGTTGTATGGGAAACGGTGCTGGCTGTAGCAGGACTGTTGTAGGTCAACGATGGGAGGTTCGGTGTCTTGCTGCATCTCTCCCCGAGAGAGTCCCAAGATCCACAGGAGAGAGGTGGAGCTGGAGGAGTGTCCCATCACCACCACAGAGGACGTGAGTGAAGATACTGGGACCTACCTGCAGCATATCAGCGACAGGGAGCTCCCGGACGGTGGGTTTACTTGTATATGTGTGGTTTTATTTTAAAAGTTAGTTGTTGCGTTGAATAGTACTGAATCATGCTTGCATCTTACAGAACTGGCCCAAGAGGCCAACCCATCTGACCACCCCAGAGCCAGCACACTCTTCCTGAACAAGTCCCAGACAGATGGTATTTTTATTTATTTCTCTGTTAAAGATGTCATTTGTTGATTTTGGTTTTTAAATCCATCCCTTGGTCCCACGGTCTAACACACCTCTTTTCTTCTGCATTTCAGTGCGTGAGAAGAGGAAAAGCAACTATTTGAACCATGTGAGTTACTGATCTATATGTGCTTATTATGATCTTTTTTTTTCTCATTGTTGGGTGCAACAAAGTTAATTGGCTCTTTTTCCTCAATTTTAACGCAACAGCATCTGGAATATTAACTGGCATTGCTCCAGTTATTTGGATTTTTCCAAATTCTTCCACTCATTCCCTCTCAAATGCATCTTTGCTTTCTGTTCCAGATGTCCCCAGGGCTCCTGACAAAAAAGTACAGTTCCTGCTCAACAATATTCATCGATGACAGCACAGTCAGCCAGCCCAACCTCAAGAGCACGATCAAATGGTGAGTGACTTCACCTCGGTCTTCTTAACACCTTGACAGCCATAGTTTGTATATGTAGCGTATCAGAGGCCATGTGATGAGGGAAGAGTTGAGGCATTTATCCTTAACTTTTGCGCGACTTCTCCGAACTGCAGACAAAATATCAAGACGCTCTTGAATGCTAGTTGCGACAGACTTGATCTTCTTCACCACAGTCGGTAAAACTGCAGAGACAGGAAGAAGACAGGAAGTACAAATGCACCATCGGACCTCCTGTTTGGTGTAAAAAACAGAATGAAATCCCACCCAGTGGTTCATTGTTTGTTTGTGTCGATTTCTCTCTGTTCCAGCGTTGCATTGGCCATATACTATCACATAAAGAACAGGTAGGAAAAGTTTTATCTGTTGTCATAGATACCACCTCTCAGGTGTTGTTCCACTGTTCTGCTTCTGTCATGTCTGTAGGTATTCGGTTAGCAATTGAAGTGATAATGAAATAGGTTTGGTTTATCAAACTGTAGCAGCAGAGTAGTTAGTTAGTAGATAGATAGATAGATAGATAGATAGATAGATAGATAGATAGATAGATAGATAGATAGATAGATAGATAGATAGATAGATAGAAAGAAAGAAAGTAAATGAAAGTAAGTAGTTAATTAGTAATTTGTCAGTAACATAGAAACTCCATATAAGAGCAGACTGGAGAGAAGATGGTTAAAGGGATACTTCACCCAAAATTGATAATTCACCAATTTTCTCCTCACCGTCATGCCAACAAAGGGTTGAGAGAAAATTGGTGAAGAATCCCTTTAATGATTTTTTTACTCTTACTTTTATATGGGATGAAAATGAAGTAATATGTAATGTTATCTTCTCCTGCAGAGATTCAAACCGAACCCTTGACATATTTGACGAGAAGAAGCACCCTCTTTCGGTAAATTGAGATGTTTGATCACAGTAATCTGCAGTGTTTATTCGCTCTGTGATGATGATGATGATGATGATGATGATGATGATGATGATGATGATGATGGTGGCCCCTCTGCCTGACAGCGAGAAAAGATCCCAGACGACTACTCTGTGGTAGACCCGGAACACAAACTCATCTACCGCTTCATAAGGACGCTCTTCAGCTCCGCACAGCTCACTGCTGAGTGTGCCATCGTCACTCTGGTAAGTTCACAACACCGGATTAACCACAACCTACTGTACTACGTGTGTTTGTGTGTGTGCACTGCCTGTGTAAGTGAATGATTGTGCTGCTGTGTTAGGTTTACCTTGAAAGGCTGCTGACTTATGCGGAGATGGACATCTGCCCTTGCAACTGGAAGCGCATCGTTCTCGGTGCCATCCTGCTGGCCTCCAAGGTCTGGGACGACCAGGCGGTGTGGAATGTGGACTACTGCCAGATCCTCAAAGATATCACCGTGGAGGACATGTGCGTGTGACCCACTTTATTGCGGGGTTTTTTTTTGGTAACACTTTACAATAAGGGTCCCTTAATTAACGTTAGTTAGTACATTATTAAGCATTAATTAACTGTTTACAGATATATTAACAATCATTATTATGTATTACTTAGGATTAGGAAACATATTAATTAATGTAGCCTATTAGTAAGCAGTTAATTAACGTTTACTACTCAAAGTTAGTTAATACATTTAAAAGTTGAATAATGTAATTAGTTATCATTATGTATGCATTACTCAGCATTAATTAACACATTAGTTTATATATTAATGCTTAATAATGTACTAACTAACGTTAATTAAGGGACCCTTATTGTAAAGTGTTACCTTTTTTTTTTTCTAAATAAAAATCCTGACCTCTCTGACCAACTATGCGTCACTTGATTTCATGCAGGAATGAGATGGAGCGTCACTTCCTGGAGCTGCTCCAGTTCAACATCAATGTCCCAGCCAGCGTCTACGCCAAGTATTACTTTGACCTGCGCTCGCTTGCTGACGACAACAACCTCAGCTTCCCGCTTGAGCCGCTCAGTAACAAGCGGGCCCAAAAACTGGAGGTGAGTAGATCCATCCCTGCAGATGAAAGCCTCCAATATCCATGTGTTGCACCCTGCTATTTCTCCTTATTCTATTGCTCTGGCTATCTAACACTCGTCTGTATATGGTGTTGTCTAGGCCATCTCCAGGCTGTGCGAGGACAAATACAAGGACCTCAGTAAATCTGCTATGAGGAGGTCTGTCAGCGCAGACAACCTGGTTGGCATCAAGAACTCCCAGGCTGTGCTCTCTTAAGTCTTGGATCTGGAATAACGGGTTTAGAGTGAAGCTACTGGACATGATGCCACGCTCAAGAAGGTTATCAAGAGACATTTCCATAATAGATTATGTTAATATCAGTAACTATGAAGTTCTATCACAAAATGTTGAATGTCGACTTTGCGAAGGAGCAAAAGAAAAAACAAAACAGAAGTTTACCATACAGTATCTCTAAAATATAATGAATTCAGTCTCTTATGTGTTCATGACAAAGAACTTCAGGTATCTGCCTTTAAAGCATGGTAACTTGGTGAAATATTTTGCAGACTGTCACGTTTTTATTTGAAATTGTGGACGTCTACCATTGGATGGATTTGGCACGAGAATGTTTCCTGATGCCGCACAAATCGAGGACACCATCTTTTCTTTCATCACTCTGTCTTTTGGGGAGTGTTTTCTCTGGCTTCGGCTCTCTTCTCTCCACCAGCTGTTCCCCCTCTCTCCTTCATGCGGATGGTGACAAACTTGTCTTGAGCTACCCTGTGGTGTAGTTCTGCACATGGACAAAGAGTAGACTTTGTTTTGCTTACTATGTAGGCCCCTATAGCTGTGAAATGTACAACACTTTATTTAATTCAAAAATAAATTCCAGTCGCTGTTTAAAGTTGAGGCTGCTTAGGTGGGAAACTGTGTGGTTGTTTTTTTTTGTGGGTTTGAAAGGTCTTTCTGACATCTGGTGATAGCTGGAAAAACAATGGCCATTGCAGTCACTCTTACTATGATATGACAGCAAGCTTCTTCTATAATACTGGTAAGACATTGCATATTTACCATGGCATTATACACTGAAGGTGAATTTTTAAAAACTAGTTCTGCTGTAATGTCTCTACTGACTTTATATTCAATTAAGGGTTAGGTTTCTGACTTAAGAAATCACCAGCTTATTCCTACATCACAGTGCAGGAATGATTATTGAATTTATCAGTATCCAGAAAATATTAATATTAATCCGTAGATCTCAATTCAAAGTTTCTAAAAATGTCCATTCCCTCTCATTTTCTGCAAAGTTTAAAATGGTAGAACTTAGTCAGTGCAGAAATACAAAATTTATTAGCAACACTGACAAAGAAACTGCATTTCCATGTGGATTTGTGGAATCAGATCAGTGCACCTCCAAAGAAAGTAATCAATAAAATTAGACCCTGGCACATGTGTAATCTGTTATTTTAACCCTTGATGGTACCATGTTGCCCTCTGACAACAAACCAATTTTTGCCTCCCCTCCACAATGCATCTCTTTGAATGGTGCAATACTTTAAAAAAGAGGGAAGAGCATAAGCCAATAACAATGCTTTAATTTGTCACATGACGTTCAGGAAGCCATATAAACCCTTTTTGCAGACTTTTTCAAATGAAACAGCTTTGCCATTTTGCTCCACAAAAAGGGTCTGAAAACATACTTCCCTGGCCCTTTTCCATCTTGGAAAAAAGAATATTGACACTAATAGGTTCGTAAAGTTTAATTTTTGATAGTTCCATGAAATTAGTGTGCTTAGTGTACATAATGGAAATTTGTTAAAAAGCACCTGTTGCCTTGAGGCAACAACGTATGTAGAACCCGATAATGTAATAACCCCAATAATGTAATAAAAAATTTCACTTGAGTGGATTGAAAATGTAATAAAACCTGATAATGTAATAACGTCCCAATAATGTAATAAAGTGCATTTCCCAATAATGTATGCATGTCCAACTTTGACCTGTTGGTGGCGCTCTGGAGCTTGTGTTGCTTACACAGAAATATAACCTTGAACACACCACTTGAAACCAAGTAATGGGTGATCTCCTGTTAAATTATTACATTATTGGAGTATTATTATATTATCAGGTCCCTTGAAATGGAAGGCTAACCTGATAATGTAATAACCTCCTGTTAATGTAATACTTTATTACATTATTGGTTAAGAGTGTATTACATTATTGGGAAATGCACTTTATTACATTATTGGGAAGTTATTACATTATCAGGTTTTATTACATTATCGGGTTCTACAACGTATCATTGTAGAAAATTGCATATGTATGCATATCCATAATGGAATTACCATGGCAGCTTGAGAATTTGGTAGTGTGTGTTTAGGTATGTTCCACAGCATACCATCCATTATAATTTTATTTTGATCTTTGCCATTTAACAAAGATAAATTTGATGTTGGTTGCAGTTAAGTAAACTTCAGGCCATAGTAGTGATCTTTGCCTGTCTTATTGCTTCTAATTTCAACACATTTTCCTCCATTTACAGAAGGAATCACCCTATGACCCTTTAAGGGAGAAGTAGAGGGCAGCAATCACACTTAAAGTATAACAAAGTGAAGATGAATTTGAATTAATTAGTGATGAAGATGACGAGCTACATGAATACTTGTCAGGAGAAAGTGAGATTGATTAGAAGGAGAGTGAGAAACAGGATGAGGGCAGTGAAGGTGGAAGTACAGAGACTGTTTTTTTAGTACAAAGGGTGTATTGTAAAATGCAATTCTAATTGATTATTCTGCGCTTAGACTAATTGAGACATTAATTTCATTGGGTCTATCCATCAGATGCACTGACACAGGCCTACATTATAAGCTGTACATCCATTCTTATCTGTGCTAATGGTTCAAAAGATGGCTAATCTTGTGATTCGGAAGAAAAATCAGCCAAGACGTCTCCAGTGGTTAGCGAAACACAGGTTTGTATGACTACACTTTGTGCACCCTACATAAAGTTGCATGCACATTTTCACCCGCTGCACGATGCTGTGTAACCTGGTCTTTGCAGAACAGTGGTGCTCAGTGAGAATTAACATTTTCAATATTGCTAAATAGAAGTTATTTGCAGGCATGTTTTGGAGTAACTACACAGCACATGTGAAATCAGGCCTATAGAGGCTTCTTCTTATTGGTGCAGTATTAACAGACGGAACGATATTTATGTTAAATGGCAAGCAGACAGGTCGTAATAGCTAAAGGTTAGCCCTCTGAAATTCAGGGGATATGAAGGAGGTGATTACAGGTGTTCTGTGATTTCTGTCACTGACAACCTTTTATGTTAAGATGAGAAACAACGCACACCGTAGGTTGTAGAGGTGCTGGCGATGGATAAAGTTGAAAAAAGAAAGAAAAAGAAGAACGCCGTGCACACTCAGCTCCAGTTGCAGAGAGTTTTATTTAACTTTTATTAACTCTCTGCAACTGGAGCCGAGTGTGCAGCGTTCTTCTTTTTCTTTTTTCTACTGACAACCTTTTAACCATCAGAAAATGGACAAAGTAATCAGACTCCACAAGTGGTACTTATGCACTGAACTAAAATGAAGTTGTATATATTTTTTACTTTATTCTGAAAACATTATATTGAAAATGAAATAGATTGCTGTATTTCTATGTTTAAATTTTAATGCATTTGAGCAACAGTGGGCAGGACATGTCCTAATAATGCTGCTTTTTTTCTAAATGTGTGGCAATTACAGTATGTTAAAGAAACATTGCAAAAGTGAATTACATTTATTTATTTGACTCCAGATTTATTGTCCTGTATAAAGTCAAGATTTTTATGAAAAAATACCAGTGTGTAACTGGTATTTTTTCATAAAAATCACTGGACACGGGGCTGCATCACGTCATGAAGACATTTATTTATCTATAGGTTACAGTTGCCAAGCTCCCAATGGGTATTTATTTATTTTTTATTGATCATGTAACTGACCTCAGAGGACAGCTGTTGCTGATGATTTAATTACTTGAATAATCAACTGCTGATGTCTGTATGTATTTAAAAAAAAAAAACAAGATTTAGATTAATCTGTTTCATTTTTTTTTTTTTTTTTGCGGGACTGTGAAGCAAAATATCAAGAGCAGTAATACATTATATTATTTTCTAATCCAGTTCACATCTCCACCTCTCGATCTTTCCTCCTGCCCCTCCTCTACATACATCATTTCGTTCAGATTCTTTGGATGAACAGTCATCTCCCCTTTCTCATGAAGATGCTGCCACAGAATTCTTCAGACTGCTCTTTCTCCGGCCCATCTAACATTACCTCTACAAGTTGGGACTTTTCTTTTTCAGAGAAAACTTCTCTTGCACTTTTTCTTGCATTTCTTGGCTGTTCTCTTTTTTCAACCACAGCAAATGGATTGCTCCTTTTTGTGATCTTAAGGTATAGGCGAATATTGTGGCAAGCACAGTACTTTCTCCTAAAGAATATATCAGTGTGCGGTTTTGGGATGACCTTTATTTCTGTTTTATTTGTATTATCTGCCATAGTGCAGAAGCAGACTCAGATCTACAGATTCAGGTGCATCTTACAGTTCTGTATATTGCGCTGTTTTTTCCTGATGTCCCAGATGACTTTGGCTTTCATGGCTGTAGAACGCTACATTTTCATCTGTCATGGTATCCACTACCTCAGGATGATCAATACCTGCAATGTTCTCATCAGTTTGGGAGTCCTTTGGCTGGTCAGTGTGGTGGTGAGCATTCATGGAGGGTTTATGCTGAGCCAGATTCAGTCTGGCCAGCAACCAATCAGTGGACTCCTGTGCAATGCTGTTACCATCAAGGAACATGTCAATTTTTCCTGGGAAGAGGACATGTTAGCTTTTGGGCCCCCTTATGTCATTACAACTTTTTGCATATTGACCATCTGCTGCTGCTACGGGAGCATATATCATGCAGCGCTCAGGGTGTGCAAGGCTCTTAAATGTGGAAACTACCAAGCCAGCCGCACTGTGGGACTCTACATTTTATTGTTTTTGCTGCAGTTGGTACCAAATATAGTTTTTGTCATTCTAACACTGACAGCAGAAAAACCTTCCTGTAGGATGACTACCCACATACTGAGGCTACTTCTAATGATAATACCCTCATGCATCAATGCAGTTTTCCTTCTCATCTGGAATCCGCAGATTAAGCAAGTCTTGGCTTCATGTTGCCTGAAATGTCAGTTTAGAGCCAGCACCGAGGTGCGCCATCTGAGTAGAGAAGAGCGTGTGAATCAGATTGAAGAGAATTGGCAGGCACAGAGGGAGAACTTACCAACTTTTCCTCCTCCTTTACCTGGCAGAGTTTTCTCTTCTGATTCTGAGGACTATGTGTAGAGTATGGGTCTTTTTCCAATGCCACTAATTTATTTATTTTTAATTGATATTGTTATTATTCTTTCCGTAACATTCATTGCACATTGCTTATTTAGTAACTTGAATTTGTTCATTCTTATTGTGCGCTCTCTATGGCGTTTTTACGTGTATTTGTGTACAGTATGTGGTTGATGGGTCTAGTGGCATTGTGCCCAAGCCAAATTTCCCCCCAGGGGGACAATAAAGTATCTATCTATCTATCTATCTATCTATCTATCTATCTATCTATCTATCTATCTATCTATCTATCTATCTATCTATCTATCTATCTATCTATCTATCTATCTATCTATCTATCTATCTATCTATCTATCTATCTATCTATCTATCTATCTATCTATCTATCTTCAACTCAGTAATTTAATATGGCAAGTAGGTTGTGGGTATTGTGATATTACAATATTTGTGATATAAATGAAACAAATATGTGTATATAATTAATGTAATGTTAGTACCTTTAGTTTATGTGTTCATCTTGTTGGCTGGGTAACTGAAACTCTTTTGCACAGCTTTGGTTACACACGGTTTGGTGCTTATTTAAATCTAATATGTATTTCCTCACTTACTTGTTTGTAACTAAACATATTTGTTGGATCTACTTTAAAGTAGTGTGAATATCTGTCCTTTTTTGTGACAACTTTGATAGATAAAAATATTCACCACTTTACTGATGAGCTTGCCATAGGTTTTTGAAGGTTATCAGAATCAGCCAGTTCATCTTTGTTGTAAAGGTAAATAATCATAATAATAATTATAATTATAATGCATTTAATTTTTTAGCCCCTTTCTAGGCACTCAGGGTTGCCTTATACATAGATAACAGAAAACATTAGAACTGTACAGTACCAAATTATACAAATAAAAAAAATATACAATTAGCAAAATAAATGTACAAGTAATAAACATACAGAACGTACAAATACAGGTGGCTAAAGGGATGGATGAACTATTGGGATTAAAGGGAGTAGGCAGTTTTGAATTATGTGCTTGAGCTTTGAATCCAGTCTTGACAGCTCCACAGGTACATGCCAATGGTATTTCATGATATGATCTGATATGATATGATATGGTTGCCTCCCCCTCGTTAAAAGCAACATTGCTATGGCAACTCAAGGATTATTTGCCAATTAGATAAGATGTGATAGGTTAAAGGAGTGGAAGTGCCATCACCTCCCTTCAGTTACTTGTGTGAAGTCTGCTTGAACACACAACTCAAGCTGAAACCTTATTTTTTTTATCCATAGTTTTAATATTAATATCCTCTTTACCAAACTTCTCAATATCGGACTTGATAGCATTACTTTTAAATGGTTCCAAAGTTACCTCACAGACAGATAGCAATGTGTGACCTTCGGTAATGTCAAATCAAACTTTTTAAATATCACAAAAGGTGTACCCCAAGGTTCAATCCTTGGCCCTGTTTTATTTTCACTGTATATTAATGACATTATAACTACTGTAACTGACTGTAACACTCATCTTTACGCGGATGACGCTATTTTGTATTGCATTTCTGACTCTGTACACTCTGCTATTCAAGCTCTTCAGCACTGTTTCACTGACTTACAAGTTGCTCTCAATAATCACAAACTGGTTCTTAATGCAGGTAAAACAAAATTTATGCTCTTCACTAAATCAAAAAATATCACTTACAATATACAAATCATCTCCACAATTAATGGTACAGCTATTGAAAGAGTTTCTGAATACAAATATCTTGGACTTTGGATCGACGACAAAATCACCTTCAAACATAATGTATCTAATCTGGTCATTAAACTAAGACAAAAAATAGGCTTTTTTTACAGAAACAAATCATCCTTTCCTTTTCATTGCAGGAAGAAACTTATTGAAGCAACTTTTATGTCAGTTTTAGATTATGGAGACATCGTATACAGGCATGCATCAGCCACAACTTTACATCCACTTGACACCGTTTATCATTCAGCCCTGAGGTTCATTACTGGCGACAGCTACAACACTCATCACTGTGACCTGTATTCCAAAGTTGGATGGCCCTCACTATCTAACAGGCGTGATCGACACTGGATTTTATTTATTTTTAAAGCTCTTACTGGTCTCTTACCATCTTATATTAACTCACTAGTATCTTTCAATGCAGGTCTCGCACACGCTCAAAAGACTGGCTCACACTGCAGGTTCCCTCTGTTAACACCGAACTTGGAAAGACCAGCTTCTCTTACTGTGCACCTACAACCTGGAACACTCTGCAGAATCATTTGAAACTTACCTCACTTTTATCAATGGGACAATTTAAAGCCATAACTACATCTTATTCTACCTCTAACTGTTTTTGTATGTTTCAAATGTCTTGTCTTCTGTCCTTGTGTGTTTTGTGTTTCATCTCGGCTATATTGTAAATGAGATTACTCCTCAATATATCTCCGAGTTTAAATAAAGGTTATGAAATGAAATGAAATGAAATGAAATGAAATGAAATGAAATGAAATATTTATACATAACAGTATTACACACAAATCAAAAACCCAGACAAATACAAATAGCAAAGACAAGCAAACGCATTTATTAAGATATCATATATTAAGACTGATGCTGTGTCTCTCAGTGGTGTTTCGAAGTACCAGGAAGCAAAAGTTTAAAAGTAAAATAATTGAACCTTCACCAGGTAATGGATGGATTGCCATGATTTTCTTATTATTACTAGTGGAGTATTTTAATGTTTTACCAGATTTTTCTTTTAAATGTCATAATTAAACCGTGAAATATCAACATCTATGAAGTGGATTGGTGCTTTTTTTTCCTGGAATGAAGAAAGACAGCACCAATGGCTCTCAATAATTCCTCCAAGCTGGTGGTTGGTTGCTTTCAGAAGTGTAGTATGTGTTCGTAACCACAGAGGGGCAGTGTTGCACTGTTAAGGTAACTGGCCAGACTGCAGGTGTGAGATTAGCCCCTGTGTTAATGCGACATCCTCTCAACTCTCCCAAGCTCTGGTGCAGCTTGCTTGTATCATCATAGCAGCAGATAGACTCAGTCAGGCCACTTTCATCTCAGCAGTGACGACTTGCAGATGTTTGACTGCGCTGTGTTTTTGATGATGTAATGCTGAATTTGTAGTAACGACCAATAGGGAGGATTGTCATTAAAATGCAACATAGATATGATCTTTCTTAAAATATTCCACTTAAGGCTATATATAACGACTCTGATGGGAGAAAAGACACGATGGAAAGATTTATTGATTTAAATTAGACAATCCACTTGAAGTGTCGTATCTGCAATTGGCTCTACTCTACATGTACAGTAATGCAGACGTAACTGTGTCGTCTTAATCTGTTTACATACAGATTTGTTTGTGAGGGCTTTTAACTTCTGCACAAAGTATGCACCACCCTCAGTGTAATAATTACCCGCATCCTGTTCAGCTCAGATCAGTGTAGGTACATGAAAACTCTGATAATCTGAAATGAATAATGTGTGTGCACATGTGCCGGTGACAGTGTGTGTGTGTGCGTCCTGTAGGGATCACAGTGCCAGTGCAGCTTCATTAATCTCTCAGCATCATGGGACTTGTCTGAACTCTAAAAGAGGGCTAGAGAGAACAAGCTGCCCCCTGGGGAGTCACTCCGTTTACCCTCCACACACTCAGGTCACTCCTCATATCACATACTCTTCAACTATACAATGTCAAACCTTTGAGAAGGCCTGAAAATAACACACACACACACAAAAACTCAAATACTGCTAGTGCTGATCTACACAGAATGTGTGTGTTGTGCATATTTGTGTGTGCATATCTGTGTTTGTCCATGCATGAAGAGTGGTAGAAGGTGAGATTAGACAGTGAGACTTTTCCAGCAGTATGTGGGTCACCCTGGATGCATTGCATGATTTCTTCAAGTAGAAAAAGGCAAAACTGTCCCACAACTGTTTCATAAATATTCATCTCCCCTCAATAATGCATAGGAAAGCACATACACTGATTACATTACAAAACATACTGCTATAAATATCTCACACATGGATGAGATTCACACTAAATGCATCAGAGTTAGCACAACATAGATTATATTTTCCTTTCCCTTAAATCATGCGTCACCTTGGTCCACAACAATGAAGGGAACATTTTCGCAGCTTTGGACTGCTATGGCTACTGTTTTTCCTTCATCTTCAGAGCACTATTGCACAGAGGAGACCACCGCAAAAGCTTCTGCAAACAGAAAAGTAGTTTCCCCTGTGTTGAAGATGAATGGTAAACTAAATGGGACTTTTAATTAGACAAGCCTGGGAGGATGTAACACGTTTGGCTTCCATGCAGCTCTGACTCATTAGCCAGTCTTTCCCCAAGAATCTCAGAGATTGTCTCTTCCTGTGTCATGGTGTAAATAGACTGCTCTGTCTTGAAAGACGTGAATAAACTGCTATTAGGTGATTTATATTGTGCAGAAAGCGTACCATTGCGCAACATGTCCCTCTGATCTGGTGTCAGTTCATAGTGCGGTGCGGGCATGAATCCCTGTAATCAGTGATGTCCAGCCAGCACTGTCCTCAGGACTTGCCACATAAAAGAGGTTCTGCTTCGTGCAGTGGCACTGGTCATAAATTGTAAGGTGCAGAATCATCCAATATGGATTCTTCCCTAAGAGTTTAATTGAGTCTAGCTCGGGTTCTGTTCTCTTGCTGCGGGTCACAGTCTGCATTAGTGTGGCGAATGGATCCAGCCAAACTCACTATCAGCTTTATCATCTTAATAGCTAATTAAAAAATAAATAAAGACCGCCTGTGTGTTTGCATCTGTGTGTTCGCATGTCTGCGTCTCTAATCCAAGCTCCTGCGTCTCATGGAACAGCTTCCATCACAACTTTGCCGCCCCACTGTTGTCACCACTGAGCTGGCACAAAAGCGGTGCTCGACTGCTGCTTCGTCCCTCTTCCAGCGAACATGCTGTACGATTTAAACCTTGTTTTGCTCCCCTGGCCTCTGGCATCAGGGAGAAACTTTGTCTGTGTTAAACCCCCATTAGTCAGATGCCAACAGTCAGTTTGGTCCAAAGAAAGGCCAAATACACTTTGACTTTTAATGAGAATGCAAAAGGGAATACTTCCCCTTCCCCTTTTTTACAATCTAGAAAGTAGATAAAGGACACAGGGTGAATTACAGTGCATGTAGTTGTGATGTTACATGCGCCTCTATGATTGGAAACGTTGTACATGACTGAGCCGCTGTGCTGTGCTGGCTGGTTAGAGTCGTCGGTCCTTTTCACTGTATCTCCCATAAAGTGCACAAAAGTGCTTATCCATATCCGTGTTTTCATTTGCACAGCAGCAAATGAGAAAATCTTGGCTTCACTGAACGATTTGTCTTCCTGCGAGTTGTATATTGTATTCTCTCACCTACGTGGGTGTTACCACGATACTGTCCGCTAATTGTTTTTATTACTGTGAAACCATTAGTAATCGTCGTCATTGTTAGATGTGACTCTTCTTTCATTGCCGATGTAACACGGATGTCTTTGCATGGTTTTACATTTGCAAGAATAATGTCCAAAATTGTAAATTGTCTTGCCGTGTCCTGTACCATTTCATACTAGATGTTCATTTGCCCTGACAGTCACAAAGGTCCTGTCAGAATTATAACCAGCAGTAAGAGTATAACTTTGCCTTTAGAAAAATCTGGTTCTGTGAGTATGAGGTGGAACAACTGCCCTGTTCATCTATAATCTTCATGACGACCCACATCAAATACCTTTAGAGATCCTTGCTTCTTTCTTATTGCAGCACCAACTGGACAGGAGGTGTGAACAGGGAGTTAGGAGGGGGGGGGGGGCTTTGAGATGCAGCTGAGGCCCTGTGGTCACCTGGCAACTGGCGGAGCCTGAGTTTTAATGTTCCTCTGCGCGCTGTGATCAGCAGATGCATTAGAATGATGATGACGCGCTGAGTGGAACAAAACTGTGTTTAATGGGCTAACGGCCCGGCTGCTGTGCAGTGCTGGCACAGAGTGGAGGCAGAGGGTGAAGCGTGCGTGTGTGTTTGTGTGCATTTTTATTTTCGTTACATGTACAGTATATAAGAAATGTGTGTTTTCAATGCATGGAGGGTTTTTTCTATATTAGAGTCCAGTGTTTTTGGAGTTTAGTTTTATCCATTATTCTTTTAGGGATAGTAATGTTTTAAACCGAATGTTAACTTTAACATTCTAATGACACATATATCATATTTCTGGAAAAAGGAGGTTTTTATACGCACATCATGCTGTAGGCTATTGAGGTGCAGGGCAATAAAAAGTAACGTAGAAAAAGAGAGGGTTGCCCGCACACTCTTACAGGAGGTCACAGTGATTTATTCAGCACAAACGTTTTCGACCACATATATCATATTTGACATTGAATTTAGTGTATTAATATGTACACATTTGCAAGTAAGGCAAATTGAACGTTAGTTTTACAATGGACACTATTGAACAATTGTGCCTTGCTGTAGGATTAATACTTTTGGGACCACACGGCAATCCGTTCAATATTCGTTGAACAACATTAAAGATCCAGTGTGTAATATTTGTCAAGGTTTTGGCAAAATCTTTGTATAAGTTTATAATTGCTATAAAATAAAATCCATTTGATCTTCATAGCTTTATAACTCTTCTTTTATATATATATACATATAGTAAGGGTCTTGCTTAGAGAGTGTCGCCATCTTGCGCCGCCATGTTTATACAGAATGGAAAATCCAGCCAACCAGAGGCCACGTTTTCAAGAGTTTCATATTCATAAATAAACAATAGAATTATTTAATAGATAAATAATAGAATGCTAGATGTCACTGTTTTCCCCTCATTTTACACACTGGACCTTTAAGACACAGTTATTGTATTAGATATCAGACAGGAGCTCCAGTGGCTTCGGGAAAACCCCCAAAAACCGACTGCAGCGCAGTATCAAAGCCACAGTGGGTGTACTATAATGTTGACCTTCACGATCAGGTAACTGTACAATAGCCTGATTCCTCAGCCAAGGGACTGTAATAAAGCTAATGGAGCAAAAGAAAATAGAGAGAATGGGGGGAGGAGGCCAGGAGACGGCCATGCATATAGGTTCCCTGTCCAATCCCCTCTGAGGTGTATGCTATATGTATGTGACATGTCATCATCCACGTCCGCCTTTACATGAGCTCCTTCACTTCTTCGTTCTTCTGTTCCTCTCCCACTCTCCCTTCTTTCATGTCTGTATAATCCTCTTTTGTATGACTCGTTCATACTCTCTGCTTTTTAATCAGGATAATTAGGCTTAGACTTCTCCCATGCCACTCCTTGCCTACATAAGATGGTGGAATGTGTGCGCAAAATAATGGTCCTATTATTGAAGGATAATCATCTAAAAAATGAATTAAAGGTTATATTTTTATGACAGTGGTGAAGGTTGAAGATAAGCCAGTGAGGTTGGGGTTTATGGTCCATGATGCCTCAGAATGTCCAGAACAAAATCCATTTCAGTGACGGTGCTCCGCTCTGCAGCAGGAAATAAAACGATGGTGCGAGGCTGCATCGCAGGTTTCCTGCTCAGCTTTGCATGACTTCTGCCTTGTCTCTTCTCATTGTCTCTCCTCCTCCTGACACAAAAGATGATCCTCAGTCATTAGCACAGCGGGTCAATAGTTTTAGAAATGACTGGGATATCCGTCATTTACGAATTGTGCAAAAATGTCTCGCTCGAGGACAACAAAATCTGATTCTGAAAACATGCAGCAAACATATGGTGTCCGTGCTCAAATTAGGGACTGGTGCAACAAGAATTTGTTTTTTTGTGTGAAATTACAATAAGCTATATGTTTTAATCATAGCAAGTCGGAAAATGCAGATAGACAATATGACAATATACATCAATTTAGCTCTGCAATGCAAATGTTTAGGCCCCCACCTCACTGATGCTTCTCTTCTCTTCTCTTCTCTTCTCTTCTCTTCTCTTCTCTTCTCTTCTCTTCTCTTCTCTTCTCTTCTCTTCTCTTCTCTTCTCCTCAATCAAAGCCCAAAACCACATTTTCCCATTTCCCCTTTTCACTTGTTTCAAAAAAAAAAAAAAACTTACACTCTACAAAAGGACTTATAAGCTAGACATTTTTTGCAGTGCAGCATTGCCGAACACTTATACTGCTCAGCAGCCGCAGTAACAGTTAACAGGATTAGGCATGGCTTACATAAACATCTCCCATGGCAACAGTGCACTGGCGCCAGGCAAAGGCAGGGAGAAGGAGCCGTCACCGGAAGACATCATCGTCGCTCTGGTCAGCTGAGTGTCAGCTGGCTTGATGCATGGTGTTTACAGCCATGTGTTTCTTGTGCATGCAAAGTGTGTCCGTCTTAGCCCCGCCTTTAGTCAGCTAATGAGCATTACAATAATATTTCAGTTCTACAGAGCATTTATGTTTGTAACATGTATGCAAATTGTGTTATTTCATCTGCAGTGTTTGAACACAAAGCCAAAAGACTGCAGCTGAAATCCTCTTTGTTTGTTTGTATGGCTTCTGTGCAGCGTCTCTGTGTTTGTGCGCCACAATGTGTTGTGGCCCTGCCAGTGTTGTGACAGTTTGTCAGCGACGCCTGAAGTTGTGTCCCGTTGGATATACTAGGCCTTTAGAACGGTTCATTTCCCATAATTCCCCCAGGAGAGACACATTGCTCACTGCCTCTCATGGCTTCGGCTCTGAAGGAGAGTAGAGGTCTCTGTGTCTCTCGCTGTTTTCCTCGAAACGCTTCTGCTCGTATCGAGTCGACATTTCTTTGTCCACGAAAGCAGTCTGGTTTGCCAGAGCTTTCTTACATGACCTGCATGGTTCTGTGCCGAATGTACATCTCGTGTTGTGGTACAGTATAATGGTCTGTTATCGGGATAGGTGATGTGAAAAGATGGAAAATAACAACATGGAAGAGGTCTTTCCCTCTTTTAATCGGACCTTTAACGCCTTTTCCCCTTCAGCTAACCATTTCAGCAGCTCCTCTTTCCTTGTAAACGTCCGTCTACATCCACCTTCAGTCTCTTCTGTTAATTTGACTCCCTCCCTCCTCTCTTTGTGTGTTTTCTGTCTGCTTTGCTCTGTCCTTTCCCATTTGTCCTTTTCCTTCTTCTCTCTGCCTTTCAGCCAAGATAAGGAGATTTAGAAGGAAGGGGGGAGCTGCTCCGGTGCCTTACGGGTGGGAAGTATTTTGCCTTTACTCATTTTTTTGTCCATCATTTTCCCGAACGTTCTTATTTCCCTAAGAAGCAGACAGACCTCTGTGTCACTATGTAAATTTTATGTCACTTACTGCGACAGTTTAGCATTAGCCAGATCCAGGATGTCCTCTTTTTTCTCACGTCTCCTTCAAGGCCACTGGGCATTCAATGAATCAAATTCAACTTGTGTAGGTGTGTCTGCACAGGGGACACAAAGAAGCACATTGGCTTTTGATATCATTTTGTATAGAAAAAAGCCATTTACCTAAATATCTTTACCCAGAAGTGATCATGACCATATGTAGCTACAGTATATAAATCTATAGCAATAGGAAATCACCAATTGGGGCTCTGAAATGAAATGTCTGCACTTGTCAAGGTTTACATAATAGCAACTAGGTATTAGCACAAACTCTTGCCTCGGACATGGAGTGGGCTTGTTGATTTCCATCTCAAAGCCCAGTAAGTCTTCTCCAGATTGGTCCAGACAGGTCTCTGTATCTCCCCGCTGCCCAGTAATTGCTGGGATTACAGCATTTTCTTTGCGCGCCACTACGAGCATGTAAAGGCTGCGCTCTTCGACTCCCGCCTTTCTCTCATACAATCTGAAATGCATGTTGTGTGATTACCCAGAAGACATTGAGTCTTTACTTCATGTTCCCTCCCTCTGGTTTCATGGTTATTTTCTCTCATCTTTATCCCCTGCTCTGCAAATTGCCCCTATCCCGATATCGCACTGCTGTACGGATGAACTGGATGGCGCTGGACTGTCACATTGCCTTACAGCACAACGGCCCCTAGCAGTCACTAGTCAAAACTAAGGCTGTGATCGGTGATAAATGTGTGTAATTAGACTGAGTATGGGTCTTGTAGTCTTTCCTATTGATTGATTGGCTCATTTAGGGAATTAAGAGGTCTGCAAAATCCTAAAGGATGAGGGGGATGAAATGGAGAGGGTCTCATCCTTAAGGGAGCCAAAGTTGACTTCTTCAATCATGCTTGTTACCAAATATTCATCTACTGATAGCCGAAAGAGAAACCCCACCCTTCCTCTGTCGATTTATCATCGCCAAATGTCGTCTTTGTCCTGTGCCATTCAGATGAAACATTTGTCTGACATTGTTGTTCCTGTCCTATTTACTGTTGCCACCAAAAGGGATGTGTGTGTGTGTGAGATCTGAACACAGTGTTCACCTTGAGATGTCTCCCCTGGCACTGGTGTGTTTGTTGACCACAAGGGGGTCTTTAACCTACATAGGTAGCTACATTAGTGGGGCTAACAGCAACGCCAGGAAAAGCCAAGTCAGCAGCGGGTGTGAGCTATGAGTTGGATGTTCAGATATAAGTGGGGGGGAGGGAGGGGGAAGGGGGGGTTGGATAACTTCCCTCAGGCTTTTCTTGCTCCAAATGAAATAGCCACAATACAGTGTCCTGCTGCTGTGTTCCAGTCTCACAACCTGTGATGACTACAAGGAGATTTTATAAACACAGTGCTATGTTCTTTTCGTTTCCTATATTAGAAACAATTCATTGAGAAAATGGCATTGATTGTTTATTTCATTTGCCATTTTATGTTCATTACATCGCTCGTTGTGTCCTGTTTCCTTGGAGTAACCTTTCATAGCTGACCAAGTATAAGTGGCAGTGGTAATTGCATGGCATGATCCAAACTATTATGATTAATAATATGCATAGAGAAGAATAATTTGACAAAATATAGGACTTATTTTTGTGCTCTATCTCTGAAATGCATTTCAGTGACAGTTATAATCCTCCTGGGCTGATTCTATTTATCAGTTCTAAAAAAGCCAAACCAGAATGGGCCTTTCCCACTTCCTGAAGGCTCATTACAGTGAAAGCTGCACAGCGCATGATTTAAGGAATAAAGTGGAGAGTCAGGGGTCGATTCTAATTTGGCCTGGGACTTCAGCTGATTGCGACGATAATGGTGCTGTTGAGTTGCATTACGCTGCTGTCGCCTGCCTGATACCTGATTGCATCTTATCAGGGGCATTTACATCACTGATTACCTTCTGTCTGTTGCGGCTGAACCTCGATCAGCTGTCCTTGTCCAGACTGTACAACAGTAAATCTGACAAAAAAAAAAGTCCATATGGAATTCTTGATCATGACAATTATTACAAAGCAGATGTTGAATCTATTTGGATCTGCAAAATACAGTGTGAATTCAATGTATAATAATATATTAAAAACATGGGGCGCCATATAGCTCAGTGGGTTGAGCAGGCGCCCCATATACATATACAATTCCGAATCTGGTGGTCCTTTGCTGCATGTCATTCAATTAAAGGCAAAAAGCCCCAAAGATACTTAAAAAAAATAAAATAACATAAAACATCTTTATATACATAGGTACTGACCGACATCAAATGAGAGAGCTTATCCACTTCTCTGTCAATAGCCTGGACATCACGCCTTCCCTCCCGTCTTCTCCACTCCCTTGGGGTCTCAAAAGGAAAGGTTGGGAGTCGCTTTGTGTGTGTGTGTGTGTGTGTGTTTGTGTGTACCGGGGGGAGGGGGACTAGACGTCGCCGGATAACTGAGTTTTCCTTGGCAGCATGCCCCCGAAGTGTCACCGTTCATAGACCTCCACTCTAAGCGCACCCAAGTGCTTCCCCCCCGCGTCCCCGCGCATAATTTGCTCCCGCTAAAGATGAACCTGTCACCTGGAGCGGAGATGGACTCCATACCCCATGATCCACCTGAGCGCAGAACAAAAGAAGCTCCATCCTTACCCTTTTTTTTCTCCTTAGAAATGGCCATGATTATAATTATTACTTTGTGAAAGATCAAATTCAGCCTCAGTCAGCTGGTTAAAAATACTGAATGGCTGGGAGATCACTGAGGTGCTATGATCCAGTGTCATTGAGAACTACTGATCAAAGCACCTTCACTTAATAGACTGAGCCATTGATCACAGGCCATAGAGGTCACCTCTGTCTCTGCGGTGCTTTCTCTTGGATTAGATGTGATGAAAAGGGACGTTTCTGATACAACGAGGTGTTGTCATTATTATGTATTATTATGTATTATGTATGGCACCCTACACCTGGGAGTCAGAACTGGCACGCCTGCAGTGCAAAGGAAAGGGAGGCTTTATTCTATCTCATGTGTGTTTTAGAGTTTCACATTATTCTTAAATTAAAGAGGGGGAAATGTTAAGTAATTCTTAACTGAACTTGTTAAGTCCTGCTCTGGGCAGGTTTTACACAAGCACTGGAGGAAAGGAAGAAGAGGAAGAGGATAAAAACACATGTAATGTATGTATTTGTCTTAAAAGGCGAGAGGGAGCCAAAGCAAAAAGAGAAAACGGCAAAAAAAAGGGAGAGTTAACTTAAAATGGAGGAGAGGTGAAAGTGGAAAAGAGGGAATACAGGGAGAGAAATGGAAGGCAGATGAAACTGTGTGTTAGTGAATGATGAGGTGTGTGATGGGACCTAATCTGCTGTCTGCTCAGTACAGTGCACGCTCTGTGCGCTGAATGCGAATGGGATGCCGGTGCAGAAAACTAAACTCTGCACCTCCGACTCTCTCCTGTTTCTCTTGCAGCCCGTGCACCCGGCTCTACCCGCTGCCTGTCACACCCAACACACCCGTCGGCTGTCCCCTCTCCAGCATGGGCCCCCATATGACGCCCCTGCACGCCTGCAAACTCTGGCGGTGAGCTGCTTTTACTAATTATTTTTGATTATGTGCTTGGATGGCATAGACTTTTCTCACAGCTGGGGGGGTCACATTTCCAACCTGCTGTGTGAAATTGTCCTTAGGCAAAAACCAAAGCATCCCATCATGCTTTGTGTTGTAAATTATCCTGTATATCAGCTGCATGCTAGCCTGGCTAATACCAGACCTCATCTCAATGTAGAGTGAGATTTGGTCTGGGAAGCACCCGTTAATTTTTTCGTATTTGAGGCGTGGTTTACGAAAGCCTAGAGCGGTTTATTGGGTGCTACGAATGCATCTAGCCAATCGTATTAATCACACCCGATGACGTATGTAGAGCGACAGAAATCCGATGAGGAAAGAAACGTTGCTCTTTTTTCAAAATAAACTTGCGGTCTAAACTATTTAAAACACTTTCTAACGCTGCATCGAAAGGTAAAGCGTCTGCCGCCATGTTGGATCGACAAGCTAAAGTCGCGTCATCGTCTTGCGGCCCCCTCCCCCGTTCTGTGATTGGCTCCCTCGTAAAATTGGGTCCATGGTTTCCAGGCTGACTTGCAGAGCGAATAAAATCGCAGCATCGCAAGGCAGAATGGGAAATGCATGAAATGCCATGAAAACCTACATGTGTTTCGCTGCTAAGCTAAGTTAGCCTGCCACCAGTGCTTTTAGTCTTCTCATGAAAGTCTCTAATCTCATCAGTGGCAACAATTCTGTGTAACTCCATTAATCTATGATTAGACCTTTGAATCAACAAGGGGTCTCAATAGAAAAGATGCCCTGTACATATAAAACATTCATGACAACCTTTGTTGTGGAAAGCATTACCTCATATTAGACTGACTCAGATTTTGTTTGAATGTGATGAAAAATTTACATGAACCTTGCAGTGAACAAAAGAAACACAGAGGATGTGAGCATGCAGGTGAGGCTTTACACCTGGAGCATTAAAGGACAAGGCTTTACTCTATGAATATGAAAGTGAGCATTAATAACCACCAGTTGATAAATATTGATAAACATTACTTGAAAACCACCGGTGCAACAGAGGATAAATTGCAGCTAACGCTGTAAAGCCCCTGCTTTTTTGTGCAGTTGGTGAAAAATGATAGATTCCGATCGTGCTGCAGATGACAGGGGAAAGTCATTGAGGGAGAAGTTTTTTTGGCAGGCTGCTCTTTTTCACAGGGTTTCCAGTCAAACGGATAGGCAGTGTGACAGGCCAGTCAATAGAAGTCAGCAGTGATTATGCAAGTTGCTTATGCCTAATGAGAAAGGTCAGCGCATTGCCAAGAGAGTGGGACACATGCCCAGTCTCACACTGAGATGTACAGCACACACTGCTGTAGGATACTGTGCAGGACAAAAACACAGTCCTCATTCATCTGCTCTGCGGAAAGTAAAATCTCCTCTTAAAATATGTTCATTTTTTATTCTACATAAAACGCTGCCTGCTTCGTATCTAAATGGTTTTATATATATATAGATGTGTCGCAGCCTTTACAAAATAAATCTGGACTAGTTCAGTGGAAAAGGAGCAGGTCCACAAAATATCATCAATAACGTTGCGCTAATGGAAAAACACTGCCTGCTTTGCATTCGTGTGCCCGTTTGCTTTTTTTTTGGTGGCACATTTCTTCTCATTCCTGCAGACGAGATGCGGCGCAGCCAGGTCTTAAACGTCTCAGGATTGTCGGCTGTCAGGATCCGCCGGCCGTCGGTCCGTCGGCGTGAGGCAGTGAGGAGCTGCTTTCTGTAGAGCTGCCATTTTACATCAGCATCATCGTGACATCGTCCATTGACCGCTGCAGTTAAGGGAGATGTTTGTGTTGTTCCTCCAACTGGAACCTCAGTAGAACGAAATGCAATGCGACACCGCGTGCCTTCGAAAACCGTCGGCTGGCTAAACACATATTCTCATCGATAAATGAAAGCAACAAGTTCAAACTTATTATTTTTAGGATATTCAAAGACATTCTCGTACATGAATTGCTCTAGTGTCATTGCCCCTTAGTATTCCTAAGGCCCAGCATTTTAGATGGGGGGTCATCATGTGATAACAGGTGGTTGTGGTCTCCGTCGGCCCCCTCCATCATCTTCCGCTGGCCGACAGCTGCTCACAGTGGATGCTGTGACCAGTCGTGGCCTGTTGTTTGCAAACAGCTGATGTTGTTTGCCTGCCGCTGCTCTTTCAGTCGCCTCCCCAAGGGTCGCCGCTGTTCCATCACCCATGTGGTGAATATACGCAATGAGATATCCATCTCAAAGGCAGATTATGACTCTCCAAACGCATGTGTTATCTTACTAACTGGGCTACATACCATTATATAGTGTTTATGTCTCCTCTTTGCATTCTGCTGTATCACTAGTCACTAGTGTTGCAGTGCCTTGCTCAAAGGCATCTCTTTTTTCAACCTGCTTTTTATTTGTTTATGCCATAAAACCCTAAATGACACGTTTTCATTCGTTCCGTGGTCGCTGCATATGAGCAGATAGCAGATTCATAAATTACATCATACACATTGTCATGGAGACAAGATACTGTTCATATAGAAACGTATATGGATGCATGATTTACTGTGTGTGTGTGTGTGTGTGTGTGTGTGTGTGTGTGTGTGTGTGTGTGTGTGTGTGTGTGTGTGTGTGTGTGTGTGTGTGTGTGTGTGTGTGTGTGTGTGTGTGTGTCTGCTGCAGAGCAGATTTCACTACACAGTAACATGAAGAGTAGGTCTGATGGGAGCAGTTCTCTGTCATCATTGGAAAGATTTGTATTTTTTATAGCCAGTGCTTTTCCATATGGCCAACAATTTGTGTTATGTACCCTACTACCCCCCCACACACCCCTCCTCCCCCCATGCCCCCTCCCCTTGCAGGCTAAGCTAGCTTTGGTTGACAGAACAGCGTTCCTCTCTACACTTTATCTCCCTCGCTCATTGCTTTGATGTGTTGTGATTGTGTCGGTGTGGCGGCTGTGCGCAGGGTGGGAGGGGGGGTGGGGGTGGGGGTGGTGGTGGTGTGGTGGTGTGCGTTGGGAGAGGGGAAGGGGGGGTCGGTGGTGGTGGTGGTGGTTGTAGCAGAGAAAAGCGTTCTGCAGTGAAAATGTGCTCCCACTGAAGCGTAGAGAGACTGCAGCACAGTGAACGAGCCTGTGCACCACCTGCAGTCGTCTCTGTGTGTGTGTGTGTGTGTGTGTGTGTGTGTGTGTGTGTGTGTGTGTGTATCTAGGAGAGAGAGGGAGAGAGGGGAAATAATCACCCAAGACACAATGATTCAACACCCTGCTCCTCTCCTTTCCTGCCATCCTCTATCCTTTCTCCCTCTCCTCCCTTCGACCCAATTCTCCACACACTCCACAATCATCTGCCTTGTATCAGCCGTGCACCGCGATGGCTGCTGTGCGTCCGTGTTTTTTTTTTTTTTGTGTTGTGAGTGTATTGCGCAGGCTGGTGTGTGTCTCTGCTCAATATTCTCCAACACATTCTCCCCTCCTGCCTCTTCCTTTCTCCTGCCATTCGCCTATTCGCCTTCCCCCCTTTTTGTCATTCCCCTCCTGATGTCTCTCATCCGTCCATTTTGACTCCTCCATTCACTCTTTCAGTCCTCTCTCTGTCACTACTTGATGCACACTTTCTTTTCCTGTCTTCTCTCCAGTGACACTCTGAAATATCAACACAGATTGAATACACTGAACCAGTCGTTCTCAATAGAAGCCCCTTCTGTTTTCTGTCTTTTTTTTCTCTCTCCCTTTCTCTTTCAACCGTTCTGTTCCCAATCATTTCTCCCTTTCCCCCCTCCTCCTCCTCCCCATCCTCCTCCTCCTCCTCCTCCTCCTCCTCACTCTTTTGCTCCCCTCCTCCCGCGCTGGCTGAGTAAGTGCTGCAGCATCAGTGTATGTGTGTATGTGTGTGTGTGAGAGAGAGAGAGAGCGGAACAGAGCGAGAAAGAGAGAGTGTGAGAGAGAGAGGAAGAGAGCGAGAGGAGTGTGTGTAAGCGGAGTGTGTGAGCGTGAAGCACCGGGGATCCTGAGCTTGGAGGGGAGCCGTGTGATGAGAGAGGGGGGCTCTTCTACCGGTGGATGTATGTGCCAGGACAGCTTTTTTTTCCTTCCTTTCTTTTTCTTTTTCTTCTTTTTTTTTGTGCATGAATGTGTGTGCGCGCGTGCGTGAGAGACAGTGAGTGCGGGGCATGCCAGCGTGCGCGTGTGTTATGTGTAACTGTGTCGTCGATCAGCGACAGGCTCTTCGCATTATGCAGCCGACGGTGCTCATCACACTTTGAAGACTGACTCATCCAGAGCTGTGGAGACGGAAGAAGAGACAGATGGATGGAAAGACAGGAGGACAGTTTTAGGCTCTCGATGCTCTTGGTCCCTCAAGACCGTCCAAGGGTCTAGTCTGTTTGTGGGACTCCAGCAGCTTCTCACTGGCCACCCCTTCCTCCCCTCCTCTCCTTGTTCCCCCCCCCAACAAATTGGGATTGCAGACACACATCCAGACAGGTATAGCCAAAATTTGCACACAAAAAAAAGAAAAAGAAAAACCACTGAAAGGAAAATAAATCCCCCAGTCGTCGCATCGTCTGACTTGAAGGAAGCTTTTCAGTTCAATTCAGCGCCACGGACTAGGACAAGAGGGTCTCCTGCTTTTTCTCCCCCCCCCCCGCTTGACATCCTTCTTTTTAGAGGGGGGGTAGCAGGATCCTAACCCCGGAGACGAGTGGGGGGTGGGAGATAAGAGGCTGGCAGACGAGACGGGACAGACGCAGGCATGGCTCGCCTCAACTGGTGCCTGGCTGCCGTCATCAGCTGGGGCAAGTTCCTCTTCGCCTGCTTCTTTCCTCTGCGGGGGGCCAAGCGAGACAAGGTAAGGCTTCGTGGAGGAAAAGGGGGTGCAATTCAGTTGGACTTACAGGACGACTTCCTTGCACGTGTCGTCTTTCATGCCTCACTTCAACCCATCCAGGTGACTTGCTTTGACAATAAAATGCCATCAAACATCTGGGATTCTCATCCTGCATGAAATATACATCAGGATGGGCCTTGTTCTCGGTCATACCACTCAGCCGTTACATGCGTACAGTCGGCTTTACCCTAAACCACCAAATGACGTAGCTGTGAAAACGAGCTGGTCCATGGACCATGGGCTTCTGGAAGGCTGGCTGGTTGGTTGTCCCTCCTAAGTGCTGACTCAAGGTCAGTGTTACATCTCCAAGTGATCTCCAGGCAGCTGCTCCAGATAAAGATCGTGGGATCAAAATTTGGATTTTGCCACTTTTTTTTGCAACAGCCACCAAGGAGCAAAAATGATTCCCCTTCTCCTGATACATAGGGTCACCTTGCTTTCACATCTGCAGAATTGTAATGCACCATTATTGGGGGGGTTTGCGTATTCCCAAGAAAGAGCTCCCGCTTCACCCCCCCATTCATCTCCTTCCATTGCACGTCATGCTGTATTTGCTGGTTTTTGATGAGGGGGTTGTGAGTCTTTCATCCCCTGCGCCATATTCCGACGGTCGTTTTTGCACATGTGTATGAGCGAGAAAGGCCAATCTGAGTTCATTGAATGGTATCAGCTCAATGCACACTCTGGCTTTTTTTTTTTTTTTTTTGGTCTGCTTCCCCTTGAAACCAACGTTTTTTGTTTTTTTTTTGCAAAACCTGCACTGCAATCTTTGCCTTTTTGCTTCCCTTTAGCAGATAATCAATCATGTGTTACAACTCCGGTATGTCTAAATTGCACTATTTCCTCTTCTCACACTCCTACATGCGCACTTACACACATGTGAGGACACCAAAAACAGTGCCTGAGGTGATCCTCTGATGAATGGTGATGGGTTGGATTTTTTTTTAATGTTCTCTGCACAAACATTTCTCAATCAAAGACACCTTTTTTTGTGTGTGTGTAATGGTCCTACGCCTGGAAACAGTGACCAAACGGCGTAATGCATTGCAAACAGTGACCAAACGGCATAATGCATTGCACCCTCAGCAGTTTTTTCTTTAAAGATGATCGGCCCCTGAGTGAGAATATTACCATAAAGTAATGGGGCTTTTCATGTGCCCCTTATATTCTACGTTTTAATCCCCAACTTTGGCTAAAGCTTTAATCCTGGACATGGATCTCGGTGGAAACTTGAGTGTTGCAGTGCTGTAACTCTCCCTCCACTGCCAGCGCTCTGCTGTTGCGTATGAGAACTGCTCGGGCAGCCGTGTGCTGTTATAAAGTCCGGTGATGATGATGATGATGATGATGATGATGATGGGAATTTGGTTCATGGTGACGCCGTGGCATGCAGTGCTGCAGCCGCCCGTCTCCTCCAGCCCCCCCCAACACCCTCCCATCAGCACCAACACCAACACCAGCAGCAACCACCACCACCACCCCTCCCCACCCCATTGCCGCAGCTCCTTATCTCTACACCCGCGCTCTATCCAACTACACTCCCCCCCCCCCCCCTGTCGCACTCTCTTGTATGTGTGTGGAGCTTGTTAGTGCACATACACACTCTTCGACTCCATGCAATGAAACCACAACCTATTATGTACATTCGGTCACAGCTTTTGCTCCTTTCAGTCACAAAAGACGATTTTTCTCCTTTGTTTGAAATGTTATCACCCCCAGAAACACTCGTATGCAAACCATCCATAAATCAGTGTGGTACATGGAGGCTTATTCACCAACTGACCCCAGCCTTTTTATAGAGAGAGGACATCTGCAACATCTTCCACCTACGTATATATGCACCTGTACTGTAAAATGGGACAGATGCTCCACTTGCTCCACCTCTAAGATATAGATATAGACATGTAGCCTTTAGGCATGGCCCACATCTTTACCCTTGGTTCTTATACACTGGGAACATTCATATACATCTATTTTTTGTCTGTATTTGACCCTTTGCAGTAGCTTACAAGAATATTTCAACGTATCCTAGTTATTTATCTTAATACCAGTGTTGCAGCCTTCTTTATTCTTTCTCCTTTCCAGTAATCTAGAATATTGTGGGGAAAAAAGTTCTATTGCACTTATCAAAACTTCAGTTTTCCCCCGATCTATGATCAACTTTGATATTTCATCCAGCACACAGACTGTTTTCCTTGTTACCGCAACACTCAGCAGCAGTATCAGGCCATCAGGCAGCTGAACTCCGCTTAGACGTACGCTGCATCCCTCATCTTGTTTGATTCAACTAATTAAATGAGATCCATGTCTCCAAATGGCATTTTTCAGTCACTTTTTCACAGTGCGCACCACCACCACAACGACCATTCAGACTGTTGCTGCGCTGTCGCTCCAGCTGCAGCACCGAGAGCATGGTCACGTGACCGACTGGGGAGGTGAAAGTGGAGAGGTAAGGCTCTGTGTCTTCCCCCTCCGAGGACCGCCCTGAGGTGTTTCAGTTTCCATGGCAACGGGGCTCACGCGGCAGTTCCCGCACGATAGGGCCGGGTTACTACAGGAGATGGTGCTGAGAACGTTGTCGGCGTGGCGTGTGGTTGACTGTGAATGGCTGAGGCTTTTGTATATAGGGAAGAGATGTGGCAACAGAGGGAGGGAGGCAGCGGCATGATGATGCGTAAAGGCTTTCTCCATGTGTGTTACTATGGAGACACTATTGTGGTACTATGGAGGGGTAGAACCGTCTCCTCACATCCTATCTCCTTGTCGCTCCAATTTATCTTCCTTTCTGTTTCTTCCCTTGAATCATCTCTTTCTGTTTCCTTTCCTTTCATCCTTTTCATCCCCTCATGTCTCCTATCCTCTCTGTTTTTCTTTACATCTGTTGCATCTGATTCCTCCTTCCTCTCCTTGTTTCCTCCCATCTCTTCTGTATTTGGTGTTTACTTGCTTCCCTATTCATTTAACTAATGTCCCCCCGGGCAGTAAATTCACATCAGGCAGTACTGCAGACAGCCAAAAGAGAGGAGGGTGATGGGAAACCTGTCCACTGAATGGCTCCTTATTCTCTCCCCCTAGATTGCCTCTCCAGCATATGCATGAAAACCTCATTCATTGCTCGTTGTATTTATCACATGCTCCCAGCTTACCTTTCACACTGAGAAATATTGGCCCGGCCGTGGCGAGTTGCTGTGCAGGTACGGTGCCCAGAGAATTGCAGACTTCCACTGAATGGCTCAGTGTATTCTGGGCTGGCGTTCAGCATGATGGATGCTTTGTTATTCTAGCATTAAAGCTTTAATGTGATGGATTCTCCAGTGACAGAAGAGGAGACTGCAGAGTCAATGTGGAATACTTCACTTCAACCCATCCACTGCTTTTTCTTTTTTTCTTCTCTTCTCTTCTCTTCTCTTCTCTTCTCTTCTCTTCTCTTCTCTTCTCTTCTCTTCTCTTCTCTTCTCTTCTCTTCTCTTCTCTTCTCTTCTCTTCTCTTCTCTTCTCTTCTCTTCTCTTCTCTTCTCTCTAATACAACCAAAATATTTGAACATCTTGTCTGGGGGTGTGTTTGCATTGGTGGAGCTGGTGATCAAATATCGCTTTCTATGTGCATTTGTCAGCACATGTACTTGTGTATTAAAGTTCCCCCCAACCTTTAAATAGCTACAGCAGGCTGTTAATGTCGTTAGTCTGGGCTTTAATGGAGAGTTTTACTGTCCCATGATGGTCTAAATCCCTTTTTCCATGAGGACAATTCTGTGGAGGGAGGACAAAGTGAATGTGTAAGTGTGTGTGTGCCTGTCTGCCTGCCTGTGTGTTTTCAGTGAGCTCCGGCATGTTGCATTGGGAATAAGGGAATAAGAACCTGACCTCACTGTGCAAAAATGTTGTACTGAGAAAACACACCCCTCCCAATAGCAGCCCCAAAATCAATGCTTTTTGCAGGTAGTAAATATCACTTAAATGGCTATTCTGGCTGCATCCAGAGATGGAAAAAACAAACTGCATGCTTAAGCTGTGTATGCAGACGAGCACAAGCACCGCTTAGCATCTGCAGAGTGTCTGAGGGTTGGTTGGAGGCCACTAGAGGCTGCTAGCAACCCAGTTTAGACCAGCTGGCTGCAGGGAAACACTGACTGTCGTGCATCAAACACTGGCACCAAATCCATTGGAAAACCAGCTCAGGAGCTAACATGACGTGCCTTTGCACATCCAGCATTTCTTTATAACATGTCCACACTGTGCTCCTTGCTTACTTTATGTTAATAGAGTTCACACAGAGGCACACATGCACATACAAACACACACACACAGATTATGTGTCAGGTTAGCCTATGGATCGAGGTAACTGTTACAGTGGAAGTGATGGAGTGCAGCAGGGATCAATAGAGGGTGTTTTCTCAAAATGAATTGGCTCTTAGCCCTTTATGGATCTGACTGTGGAGTGATGTAATGTGTCCGCACTGCTGATATAATGTTGATTCAGTGCTGTACTTTATATAGATGTACACATGCATATAGTAATCCCTCGCACATGTGCTCAGAAATGCATGCATGCATTGTGTGCATGTTAAGTTTGCTCACAGGATCTGCAAGCATTGACCTGTATGACTTATATGCATACAAAAAGTATATTCAACAATACAATAACAGGTAATTCTAATCAATAGAAATGTGTGAATCTTGATTTAACATTGTGCTACCAGTATTGGCTCATATCTCATGACAAACTGATCCTTTATCAGTTTTTAGGCAGCTTAAAGACTGAAAAGCTGCATTGTACGTACTCTGCCGTTCAATATAAACATTTTTTTAAACTTAAGTGGTAACACCAGTGTTCAGCAGGAGAGGTATGTGCCTCCATGTACACCTGTGTATACAATATCTGTTTGTCTGACCACTCGGCTGCATCCCGGCAGCTGCTGGCGAGCGCTCCAGATATTTTGAAGGAGGAGAGGAGATCTGGAAACAGGAAGGGGTTGCCGATGAAAAATTGAAGTGACATTAGCACAGACATGAGCGAGCATGCTTGCAGAAGAGAGGTGGAGGGAAAGAGAGGTGAGGTATGCAATGCAAGGAAAGCCAAACGGGGTGGAGGGGGGTCAATGAATGGAGTGTGTGTGTGTATGTGTGTGTGTGTGTGTAAGGGGAAAAGGAGAAAGGAGGGACTAACAAGGATCATTTGAGGAGAGGGGAGTTCTGGCAGGGAGAAAAATAAAGGCCAGGATTCACCTCCCCCCTTTCCTTCATGGAATAAAGTTACCACACTTCAAGAAGGACGGAGAGGAAGGCAGACGCGAGTGAGAGAACAAGAGAGAGAGTGAAGGAGCAGCACTGGAGGAGGTAGAGCAAGCGAGAGAGGGAGGGAGCTCAGATGAGAGAGACTGACTAAGGCCATCAGAGAGACAAAACGAGAGCAGCATTCCCTTTCCCACCCCGTGTGCACCTCGCACGTCTGGCATGGATCTGTGTCGCCAGAGACGACGTGAAACCGCCGGGAATTTCTGGGAATATTGTGGATTTCTGCCGTGAGCCTGGAGAGCCCTCGGGGTGGCACTTCCTTTTTTTTTTTTCTTTTTCCAGAATGCCCTCTGTGTCTCTGTCTATGCCCTCTGCTCTGGCAGGGAGGGCCAGGACCTGGGTTTGCCTCTCCTGCATGTTTTGGGTAAGAAAAGCATTGCCGGGGATGTACTGTATGCAAGCTTGTATGTGGGTCAGTGATGAGCAAAAAGGTCAGCATCATCATGGAAAAAAGATTCTGTGGAGAATCAGTATTTACATGCATGAGAGTGGGTACCTGCATTAGTCACGTGAATGATCCACCTGATGGTTTCTCTCCTCAGAGGTTTCTAAATAACCATCTAAACAGGTCTCCTCTGAAATCAGAAGTGGCCTCCAAGTCTTGCATGTGTTCGATGTTTGGCTTAAAGTTGGAGTTTTATTCAAAGGATATTTCGCTCTCTAAAGGTCAAGTGGTCCTTTCTCATTCGTCCCACCCTGCACGGACTAGCTCGATGAGCAAATCTACAGTAGTCGGCCGAGTTCCGTGATCCGGGGAGGACTAATCTAGTTGACTTGCTCTGTGGCGACTCGCATCGGTGTGTGTTCTTGCGTTGAGTCCACGCGGCCTCGGCTCTGGAGCTATTTCTGGTTTCTCCTGTATAATTTAATCTGCTGCTGCTCGCTTCTCCTTCTATCTGGGACTGACTGAGTGTGTCAGGAACAAGGGGGGCTTTCCACACAGCATCTCGGTTAATAGTAAGAAGGAAAAAAGTCAGGCATGCCAGCCCAGCACACCCCCTGGACAGGCACAAAGTTGTGTTTGGCATTGGGAAACTGAATATGGAGCAGCTTTCTTCCTGTGTATTCACATAAAGTCACTGTTGAGGACTTGCTTTATGTGTGAAGATGCTCCTCAGCCACATAAAACACAGGGTCTTTCCTCTCGGCTGCACCGAAGCAGTGTTGATTTATTGCTTCTTTTGCTTTATAATGTATACACAGTGCGTAATGATCACACCCAAGTGTTAAATGAAGCATCTGTCCTACTTTTCTGTAGCTCGCAGTGGAGGAGTGAGCCATTTAGATGGAAGGGGGGAAGGAGGCAGGGGCGGAGGGAAAAGCTCTCACGCAGTTCATACGCAAAGTGAGACACCGGGGTTGTCCACATGCAACGTTATCGCCCTGCACGTCAACAACAGAGAGACAACCGGGGAGGACAGAGAGAGGGGAAGTCTTGATGAGTGACATCAGCACAGAGGAGGAGGAAGAGTAACGAGCAGAGGCTGAGTGACGTGCGAGGAGTGGGTTCTAAGAAAGCTCCTCAAATACATGCTATTAATAATTTATCAGCCCCATGCACAGAGAGAGAATATTAGATTTGACACGCTGACGGAAACAGCCACAAATGCAGGCTAGCTCCTCCAGCTCTGGCCAAACACTTCTGCGAGCTCATTACAGCCCTACAATATGCTAAGCAGCCCCGCCATGAGTGTGTAACAACAACACAACATCGACGATATGATTTTTTTTTTTTTTAACATAATTCGCTGAAGAGTTCCCTGCTATTTTCCCCAGTGCAGCCATGGCTCTCCATTAAAACCAGGGATTACGTTCCAGTGTCAGGATAAAGACATCCCTTCTTTTTTTTCTTCATGCCAACCACTTTTCTGCTGTATCAAAACAGAAAGCACGACTCTTCCCTCTTAAAACTCTGATTCTGACTTCCATGAGTGATTGACTGCATGGTAAAGAAGGTTGGGAAGCTTTGTTTGCATGAGATGGATGGAACTTCTGCTCAAGCAAACAATAAATCACGGTTAATCCCATCTGTGCAGGCAGGAGTGACTCTCTCTTTCTCCCCAAGAGCAAGAATATTACCACATGTAGCCAACAGGCACTTTGACCTCAGCACTAGCTGTTTCTCTATGATTGAGTACTCCAACAGAAACACGGAAGTCAGTTAAAATAACCTCAATTGGATGTGCCTCTCAAAATAGCTCCACTTAATTACATTAAACATCCAGTGTCGCTCTCAAGTATATGCACTCCCCCCAACTCTTTTATGGCTAAAATAAAAAAACAACTCTCACTTTGGTGGAGGAGGTTAAAGAATCACATGTCTATAAAATAACTAACTTCTTGTTAATGTTGTTGGTGGTTTTCCTTGATTTTTTTTAGCTTTCTTGTGGTTTATTTGACGCTAAATGGCTGTTGTTGTTAAAGGTATAGTTCAACATTTTGGCAAATTGGCCCATTGCCATAGTCCCTGTAGTTTTAGGAGTATCATTATGTTTAATTGTCAGTGCAAGCTATTTTTAGAATGGCGGAGCAGAGCGGCGAGCTGCTCAGAGCTACACTACAGAGGCTAATGGGATTTCTTGGTTTCACTCCTCAAATACACAATCCAACAACTCCAAAACACTCTCGTGGACAAGTTGTGACCTGCACATTCACCACGCTATGAGATAATAATGCAACGTTACAAGACAGAGTTGTTTTTGATGTAAATTCATGCAAAACCACTGTTGTGCGTTCCCCTCATGGTCAGTTTTTTGGCAAGCAGTCTCTGCATTTGCCTCGAAAACAACTCTGTCTCGTAACATTCCTGGCAATAGGCCAATTTGCCAAAATGTTGAACTATCCCTTTAATTCTTATATAGAATGATAAAACACACACACTTTCCGATATAACAAATCTGTTAGAGGCAGCTCACAGACCACTTCTATGTCATAGTCCAGTAGAAGGCAGCCGTACACTGAAAGCCAAGACGTATGGCAGATCCATCATGTCTTCAGTTGTCTAACAGAGTCCCTTATTGACTGGACAGAATCCCCCGAGAGCTCTGAAAATCAATCAGGCTTTGATTGGACTGTTACTGCCCGCCACGCCTCTGTGTGTGTATGTGTCACCTCTGTATGAGTGTGTCTCCTGTGTGCACGCTCGTATGTGTGTGGCCCATGTGTGCATTAGGAATGCCGTTTCCCCCGCCGCTAACAAGAGTGTATGTCAGGACATACCTGGTGATTAGCTGGCGCTGAGTGAGGAGATTCATCTGAGTAATGAGTCTGTCCCTGCGTCTCTATGTGCTGTATCTGTAACAGCATCAATACTTTTACTGTACATATTAAAAACATAACAGTGTATCTCCAGGTAATTTGGATAGTTTGAGTCTAAATGTTGGAAACAAATAAAAACATGAAAAGAGGACATCCTCAACTTGAGTATAAATCCAATTAATGGGCTATTTTTGAAATTATCTCATCTTCATCAGGGATATGCTGATTATGAGAATTTGACCCTCTGGAATAAGTACTGTCCAAACTTTATTGCTCTGTTTTATTACTTTATACTTTGAACTGAGAGTTGTTGATGTGGTTAAGGGGGGAAAAAAGTACTTTACAGGGAAAAAAAAGTTCATTTTTTCCAGCATGGAAATAAAAACGGTGATGATATTTGTGGCTGTGATGATGATGATGTCCACCTCCATGTGACATGAAACTGCACTCAGACCTAGTTTTAGTTTACAGCCTCCAAAGGGACCTCATGTCCTCTTCAGCTGCCACACAGGCTGGCTGTCCGCTGTTAGAGATCCCTCCAGCTCTCTGGAGCTCCGTCCTTCTTCTTCTAACCAGTGCGCGCGTGCTGTGCTGCGTGGCGCTGTATCTTGGAGAAACCTGGACCGTCCTCTGGAGAGTGTCCCCATCGCTGCAGCTTAACAATGCTCTGTGTATATGTCTGAACAGGTGATTTATATGCGATGTGACCGGATGCGTCCCTGCGGGCCCCCCCAGGCCACCACCAGCCGGCCCGTGACCCAGCTTCAGCGCACTTCCCCTGGGCACTAGCTCTTCCCTCACTTTTCATACCCGGGCCTGGATCTCTGCCCATGTAGTTTAGTAGATGTTGGCTAGGATGCTGCAGACTAGATCTGTCTGCAGACTATTGGAAACAAGAATGTAGAAGCACTTGAAATAATCGCTATAACACTGCAGTTAAAGGCCCCATGCTGTGCACTTTTCTCTGGGTTTATTTACCTGCTGATATCCCTAACAAAATGTATCATTGGTTTTGAGTACCTGTGATCTGCTTAATATCGTTAATACTGCCCCTTTCTGTTGCCTCTTTCTGGAGTTCTAACAGGCACAGGTCATTTGGCCAATCAGAAGAGAGAATGAGAACCTCTCCTCTGATTGGCTGACTGTTTTAGAGTGGCATGTGGTCGGGCCAATCACAGGCAAGTAACTGAAACCTAAGCTGCATTCATACAAATTGAAAAAAAACAACTGGTCACGGTGGGCGGAGTTACCTTGTGTGTGACATCACAGAAAGGAGGAAGTGCTATCTGCTCGTCTTAAAGAGAATGTTCCTACAAATGGGCGGTGTGTGTCTCTCCGTTTATGACCAATTTGATGCATGGGGCAGTATATACGTGGCCCAGAGACCTCCCCAAGCACGAAAAAATAACCAAAATCACATTTTTCATGCCATGGGGCCTTTAATTAAAATTACACAACAGTGTGCAAATCAGCAGAATAAGCAGAAATTTGCTAACTGTTGATATGTAGGCTATATATATACACATTTCAAAGCTGCGTGTCTGTTGTGTTAACACTTACAGTATGTGTTGTTTTTGTCCTCTTATCTCTGACATTAACTCAAAGAGAGGGGAGCTCGTTCGCAAACGCGGCATTCTAAGTTCATTAGCAGTCGACTAATGATCATAAGCGGCCTAGACTTCATGATCACAGCTCATTGATCTTTGTGTCTCTCAGTCGGCATCTGGTATTGATCATATCGCACGTTAGCGCAAACAGTATAACAGCTGCGTCCTCACGTACACACACACAGAAGTGTACATGTTTGCAGGTAGATTTGATGCATCAAACACACATGGAACTTGCAGCATTTCTGAGTTTGCTGATGCTCGGAGGAGGAATCTACTACAATCTGGCAACCGGCCCACACTGTCGGACCACTGGGATCGGCTGTATTCACTGTCATAAATAAAACATCCTGAGCTCATATATATGTTCTTGTAGACTGATCCATACTCCCATGATGTATAGATGTAGAAAGGGAAAGACGTGTGTTATATCAGCGCCGTAAAGCTGTAAAAATTCAGATTGATGTGCTACATATATTTCTTGATTTGTGCTGTTTGTGAATTCCCAAATGTATATACCTCCACCGAAAGAGAGTGTGCCTGTGGACTATACAGTTACAGCCTGCTCGACATGCTTTCCTATGATCATGGGTGCTTCCTCTCTGCCAATCATGATGTGCCCATAATCACAGCGAAGAAGGCCCCTTGGGGGTTATAACCAGAACAATGACTGTCCTGATGAGAGCTTTCACTCTCCCCTCTGTTATTTTCTCATCCACTGTAAAAACTGTTCATAAATGGAGGGCCATAGGACAGAACCTCATCAGCCTGGGAGTCATGGCTAAGAGCTGTTAATTTAGAGGGTCTTTGACGTGTAGAATTTGAAGATGCCTCTGATTTCTGTGCCGACTAGTAAAGCGGGTGAAACAAACGCGATCTGGCAGCGCAGCTCCATCGGAATCAAAATCGCAGGCTTCGTCTTAGCCCTACCCCGCTAATTCCAGCCGTTTGATATGCCATCTGCGCGTCGAGATCACAGATTCAGACGGAGTTCAAGAGCGGCGGCTGCCAACGAGAGCAGAGTTTCCCACGAGGTGACGCTGAGTCTCACAAAATTTGGGAAAATGTGGAAAGACTATGACGTAGGAACAAATAGTCTGAAGAGGATCACTCCATCGATTTGACCCAGATCATTATAGATATTTATTCAAAATCATTCACAGGGGTTGAGAGAGTGTATGAAACATGGACATGTTGACACACAAATATAACAAATATCATCCTGGGTCTCTCGCTTCCCCTCTTTTTGTGTCTCTCATTCTGGTTTTCTTTCTCTCTCTCTGTCTCACAAAGGCGCCCATTGTTCCTGACAGAATTTCAATTTGGTGGAAATTGAAAGCAGGTGTGGCTCCGCTTTTTTTTTTTTTTTTTTCATCTCGGAAGGGGTGCAGGACTTTTCTCTTCTCCCGGCCTGTTACTTTCTGTGGGGCCTGTTCCTCATGCTCGACTTCACTGAGTCATGTCGTCCAGTGTTTTTTGGGGCTTGGCTTGGCATTCTTTGTCTTTGTCTTTTTTTTTTTCCCTTGGCCTCCGGAGTGACTCATTCGCTCCCTGTCTTCATCTCGTCCATCAGCCAGGTAGTCCCTCATCCTGGAATCCTTTCACCGTGGGTCACCCCCATTGTTTATGTGTAAGAAGGAATATTTAGCACTTGATTTTATTTCTTAAAAAGACAAAAAAAACTGCACCCCGGAGAAGAACATGTGTTCCTTCAGCTAAGTTTTACACAGACAAACACAAATTCTGCTAAAAATGTCTTCACTGTCTGACTTTAATCTCCAAAGGCCTGTATTTATTGCACTAATTGTTTCTATGAGACACTTATTGCACATCAGGGGACCCTCGATTAATGGACTACACCGGGTTTGTGTCAAATTACATCATTATGCAAAATGATACTGTGGCCTACATCTTCTCTCCAACATGGCCCTCTTTGTGTTTTTAAAACCATTCTTCCAATTCATGCAAAAAGACGCTCCTCTAACTGAGCCCTAAGTGGAACCACATGTGGAGTTTTACATTGGAAGGAGGCGTGTTGGCCATGCGTATGGGAGTGAAGCTGGAAGTTTGTGTTGACACATGTGTGAGTGTGGATTTGGATGTCTGGGGCTTAGTGCCAGATGTGGACGCTAGATATGCACCTGGCAAAAAAAAACAGGAGGTCCTGGTTACAGATGTTTATCCTTATACCGAGACGCTCCATTCATGGCGGTTAATGAGTGTAGCTTCAGAGCACTTCTCATTTCAGATACGTTGTTGTCGGTCGGGTGTAAAGTTTGGCTAAAAAAGTGCAGGAAACTGGTGAGCTGCTGTTTAGCTTCAAATCAACGAGCAACGCAAAGAATAAACTGTGGTTTTTATTCATGTGCTTGAGATTTTGGAATTCAAATAACAACCAATCAAACGGCACTCGAAGCGTTTCCATCTTTCTTTTAGTTTTAAGCACTGGCAGTCTGTGAAGTGATAGAGATTTATATGAGTCTTGACATTTGTCAAAACGGCCACCATCAGACTGAAACTGTTTTAATTGAAGCCAAACTTCTTGGAGTTGTGCAAGAACTAAAACTGTGTTTATACTCTGAACCATCTTCCACCAGGACGAGGCCTTGTACTGTATTCATCTAGTTCAAATGCGTGACTGGACACACGTTTCTTTTAGGATCATTTGTATGTGCCACGGCTAATTTGTGTTTATGCGTCGTCTCTGAGCAGAAGGACAGAGCGGTGCCTTTGACGGAGTCGTCTCACCACCTCACCCCCCCTCCCTCCCTTTTCAATTCCCTCCTGCTCCTTCGTCTTGGCTCTAAGTGGGGTCGCGGTCGAGGTAGCGTAGTGATGCTTTTCATTAGCTAAGTGCAACTGGGGGAGAGGAGCACAGAGCCTTGATTTACTGGGCCTGCTGTCTATATGCCTGGACACACACACTCACAAAAACACCTTCTCTCCTCTTTCTCCATCCCTAGCTCTTAGACTGTACACTCTATCCCTTTATCCCTCCTTTTCTCCCCATATACACCCATTTCCCTTCCCCTCTCTAGCTGTACTTCTCTGTCTGTCTCTCTACATAACTCTCCTCTCCATTTTCTCCCTCCGGCCTCTCCTGGGAGTCTCGCTCTAACACGACACTGAGGACAGGGCTTGTGAGTTGTCAGTTTTCTGCATCGGCTTGTCTTGTGGATGACTGCTTTCAGATGTGCGCCATCTATGTCGAAGTGTCTGTCTTTTAGATTGAAAACGGACTCCAAGTTTCGATGATAAATGATCAGATTTTGGCCGGTGATGTATGAGGCTTTATTTACCAAAAAATCAACTTGGCTGAACATTAAAGGGGACTTACTATTGAAATATCTCTTTTTGAAGACTCTTTATTGGGTGTTTGTCTTGCCTTCCAGCCCCCAAAATGTGAGAATTGACAAAAAAATATGTAATGTTCAGGCTCCCTAGGTTGAAATCCATGTGGTTTTACGCGATGTTCCCTCAGTTGTCTTCCAGTGATGTAAGTAGGATTCGAATTTGCATAACTCCACCCCTACCTGGGACCGGTAGAAGGGGCGGGGCAAGCAGTGGTTCATTTGCATTTAAAGGGACAGGCACTGACACCAGCCGTTCTGAACAGGGCTGTTTTGAGAGGATGAACAGAGCTGTGATGTTTGATCCTTGGGGGATTTTGACCAAAGCATGTCACAAATATGTCTTTAAGACACTGTGGAACTATTTTAATTTGTGGAAAGGAGGCATAATATGTCTCCTTTAATGAAGATTTCCGCATGGTGTCATTCATAAAACACCATATTATATTCATGAAGATGATTTTAATCTTTTTTTTAAAACTCATATTACATCCAAACAGCCTCACATCAGCAAAGATTAAAAAAGAAAGTCGCAGATGATTGACTCCTATGTGGTTACTGTAAAAAGCTGATGGCAGGCATTAGACTAGAGAATCAGATTTCTGTATCAGTGCATAATTGTGACATTTTTACTCCCTGAAGACAAAAGCGTTTTCCTAAAATGAAGTGTGTGAGAGCCAGTGAAACAATGAGGGTCATTTCCATTGTAAGAGGCAGAGACTGCTATGATCTCTCTTTCTCTCTTTGTTGATTACCTGCCAGTTAAGCTGCTGAGGCCCTTTTCCCTCTTGAATCCCAGATGCTGCATGGCAGTCGTCCAAGAACCATTTGCACTCCTGTTGTGGCGATACTCACTGTGGGCCTGTGTGCCAGGGCATGCATGTTTCTGTGTGTGTGTGTGTAGTGAGAATGTGTGTGTGCAAACTTGTCGTTGTATGTCTTTCTCTCTCTTTTTAAAAAAATCCTACCTCATCCATCATTGTTTGACAGGACACACTGACCCAAGTTGCCGTGGCAGCCAGGTAACCATGGCACCTGCCTGTGACACAGCTGGCTGCGTCTGATTGGTTTAAGCGGTGGCTTTATGCCAGGTCATCTTTAACATCATGGCTGTAGAGTGGCACCAACGTGCTCCATCTGCTATTTTTAAAACTGGCCACTGCAAAATATGTCCCTTGTATTGACTTATGTACTCTGAAACTGCTTTTTATTTTGTTTCTATTAATATATAGAAAATATATAGCATAAGAAAATATCTCCTGATGTCTAAGGAGAGGAAATATTCCAATATTAATGCATTTGAATTAGATAGGCATGCACTGGGAGTTCTATTTCTTCACTTTTGCAATATTGTTTTTCCCCTCTCACATTGTCCTTTTTAATTTGTCTAGCTCAGCAGTCCTGCGAGAGTAATGATGGATGTCAGTCAGCTCAGATTACATCCCCTCACTTTAATGAAACTGTGTGTGGGAGACGCGTCTGTGGTCTGACTGTGTTTAAACCTGCTGCTGTTCGGCACTTCAACAAACACAGGTCGCTAATGAGACGGATGGCAGAGTGGCTGTTAATTAAGTCTATTTTTTTTTTTTTTTGTACAGGAATGATCAGCGCCTGTAGCATATTGTTGCTTTGAAGCTACCTGTTGCAATGCGCTGTGTTTTGGCCCTGTGCAGCCAAGGTCGGCCATGATTCCTCTCCGGAGCTTATAGCAAGTGTGTCACAGTGTGACAAAAGCCATTAAGATTTAGGGAGATAGGGGAGCGAAAATGCTGAGAAATACACTTCTGTAAAAGCTCTGAGCCAAATTGACTGCAGCACACGGAGAGAGAGAAAGAGAGAAGCTGTGCAGCTTCAGAAAGTCGCCAAAAAATGAGCTGCAGGGCAGTGAAGTAAAGGATTACACATCTTATTCTTTCTTTCATCACGGAGCCTCATCGCACCTGCAAACAGTGTTATGGTTGTAGGCTGCGGCTCACACACCATCTGTGTGAGTGAGTGAATTAGTAGCACATTGTAAAAGAGGTGAGATCTCCAGTAGGAGTCGGAGAAGCTGTGAGATGATGGAAGAACATGCGCTTTGTCTCCTCTTCATTTATTTGTTTCCTTTTTCTCAACAGTTGGAAAGTGACATAAGAGACATAATTGGAAGCACTCACTGATAATTTGTCGGATCGGCCGAATTAGTGTTAAGTATTCCTGGAGGCAGCCATTCCTCCAAGGTGATAGTTGGAACAAGGTGTCTATATAAAGTGCAGTTTTCACTGCGATTTACAGTCCAGCGGAGCCCAGCCCAGACCGGCCCAGCTGCACAAATACACAAAGGAAATGACATCATCATTATGACTCACTGAGGAGGCTGTTCAGACAGAGGGATGGAGGGTGTTTGTTCTCCTTGGCCTGACTTTGGAGCTGCCAGATGAAGAAAAGCTTGGAGATCTTGAATTTGCTGTCTGTCCTTCTTTATGTGTTTGACCTTCAGACTGGGAAAGTATGAAACAGCTTTTTTTTCTCCTTTTTTTTTTACAATAGCATAAAAGCTGATTGAAGCACATGCAACCCAAACAAGTGGAAAAGACAATGCATCATGGTTAAAACTGATCACTGTCAATCAATCAGTGTCACATTTAGCTGTGTGGAATATCAGTGACCTATATTTACAGCAGTTTGCAGGCCTCGGAAAGTTTTGGAAATGCCGCAATATGCCAGATATTCGTCGGATAAGCCACGAGCAGCATGCATACATCATCATCATCATCATCATCATCATTGGGGTTTGATACCTTTTGCTTTTTGGGAGGCGGGAGCTGTGTCCTCACTGCTCTGCTCAGGTTTTGGTGCAGTTTCTAGAGCTGCCGTGTCCTCAGGCTGCTGAGAAAAATGTTCCAGCGCCACCCACCAACCCCCCTCTGACACACACACACACACACACACACACACACACACACACACACACACACACACACACACACACACACACACATATGCATGCGGAGAGTACAGTGCATGCACATACACGGGCCTACATCATTCCTAGAGTTTTTGAGGTTGTTGGCTGCTGTGAGGCTTTTCTCTCTCTCCTCTTCATCATTAATTAGTCATTTAATTAGAGAACTTCAAAGTGAAAACATCCTCTGCTGGTGGGCGGACTGTGTCAGTGTGTGTGTGTGCGTGTGTGTGTTGTGCAATGCATTCGCAATATTGTGACATCAAGTCATGTCAGTTATGAAATTGTGTGTTTGTACGGATGAATTTCTTTTTAGTCTTTTGTTAAATTACAAAAAAACAATATTGTGTGGTGGGAAAAAGTGAAAATATGATGTTTTGTGAATCATTTTGCAATATTGCTACTTTTTTTCTCAGAAACGTTGCTTTTGAAGGTGTTTAGTGCAGTAGCAATTAATTATCATCTCTTTATCAAACCATAACTATTTTTAAAATCAATAAAAATCAGGATAAGCAAAGAATTCACACATTAGAGGCACATTTCATCCTGAAAACAGTACTTTCTCTATTCTTTATAACTTCTATATAAAGTACTAAATGTATACAGCCTGTTCCTCGGCTCTTTAAGGAGGAAAATTGTACGTTTTCTTGCATATGAAGAAATAAAAAGCGAAGGGAAAACATCAAATTAAACAAAGACATGAGTGAACCAGTCAAACCCTGATGTGCAGCCATAGACGAATGCATCATAACTGAATACCAAATGTGTTTCCATTGGCCGTCAACCTGCTGGCATCCGTTCAACCCACTCACTCCTGATCTCTCTCTCCCCCCTTCTCTCTCTCTCTCTCTTCCATCAGCCCGACGAGCTGGAGGGCGTCCACACACACACCTTTAAGCTGAAGCCATTCAAGAAGGCCAAGAGTTGTGACATATGCAAGCAGGCCATCACCAAGGAGGGCCTCATCTGCAAAGGTGAGTCTTACAACACACCCAGCTAGAAATTTTTTGTTCTAAAAACATTCTGACAATGTTACCTATAATGTTGTTAGAATGTTTTTAGCGGGAAGTTTTCTTTAAGTTCCCAGAACGTTCTAGAGGAACATTCTCTGAAAACATCCTAATAATATTTTGTGATAACCTTCTTAAAATGTTGAAAGAAAACATTGCTATAACATTATACCCTAATGTTTAAATGATGTTTTTAGCGGGAAGTTTTCTTTGAGGTCCCAGAACGTTCTGGAGGAACATTCTCTAAAAACATCCTAAGAATATTTTGTGATAACCATTTTTTGTTCTAAAAACATTCTGACAATGTTACCTATAATGTTGTTAGAATGTTTTTAGCGGGAAGTTTTCTTTAAGTTCCCAGAACGTTCTAGAGGAACATTCTCTGAAAACATCCTAAGAATATTTTGTGATAACCTTCTTAAAATGTTTAAAGAAAACATTGCTATAACATTATACCCTAATGTTTAAATGATGTTTTTAGCGGGAAGTTTTCTTTAAGTTCCCAGAACGTTCTGGAGGAACATTCTCTAAAAACATCCTAAGAATGTTTTGTGATAACCATCTTAAAATGTTGGAAGAAAACATTGCTATAACATTATACCCTAATGTTTTAATTCTGTTTTTAGCGGTAAGTTTTCTTTAAGTTCCCAGAATGTTCTGGAGGAACATTCTCTAAAAACATCCTAAGAATGTTTTGTGATAACCATCTTAAAATGTTGAAAGAAAACATTGCTATAACATTATACCTTAATGTTTTAATTCTGTTTTTAGCGGTAAGTTTTCTTTAAGTTCCCAGAATGTTCTGGAGGAACGTTCTCTAAAAACATCCTAAAAATGTTTTGTGATAACCTTCTTAAAATGTTGAAAGAAAACATTGCTATAACATTATACCCTAATGTTTAAATGATGTTTTTAGCGGGAAGTTTTCTTTGAGGTCCCAGAACGTTCTGGAGGAACATTCTCTAAAAACATCCTAAGAATATTTTGTGATAACCATTTTTTGTTCTAAAAACATTCTGACAATGTTACCTATAATGTTGTTAGAATGTTTTTAGCGGGAAGTTTTCTTTAAGTTCCCAGAACGTTCTAGAGGAACATTCTCTGAAAACATCCTAAGAATATTTTGTGATAACCTTCTTAAAATGTTTAAAGAAAACATTGCTATAACATTATACCCTAATGTTTAAATGATGTTTTTAGCGGGAAGTTTTCTTTAAGTTCCCAGAACGTTCTGGAGGAACATTCTCTAAAAACATCCTAAGAATGTTTTGTGATAACCATCTTAAAATGTTGGAAGAAAACATTGCTATAACATTATACCCTAATGTTTTAATTCTGTTTTTAGCGGTAAGTTTTCTTTAAGTTCCCAGAATGTTCTGGAGGAACATTCTCTAAAAACATCCTAAGAATGTTTTGTGATAACCATCTTAAAATGTTGAAAGAAAACATTGCTATAACATTATACCCTAATGTTTAAATGATGTTTTTAGCGGGAAGTTTTCTTTAAGTTCCCAGAACGTTCTAGAGGAACATTCTCTGAAAACATCCTAAGAATGTTTTGTGATAACCATCTTAAAATGTTGAAAGAAAACATTGCTATAACATTATACCCTAATGTTTAAATGATGTTTTTAGCGGGAAGTTTTCTTTAAGTTCCCAGAACGTTCTGGAGGAACATTCTCTAAAAACATCCTAAGAATGTTTTGTGATAACCATCTTAAAATGTTGGAAGAAAACATTGCTATAACATTATACCCTAATGTTTTAATTCTGTTTTTAGCGGTAAGTTTTCTTTAAGTTCCCAGAATGTTCTGGAGGAACATTCTCTAAAAACATCCTAAGAATGTTTTGTGATAACCATCTTAAAATGTTGAAAGAAAACATTGCTATAACATTATACCCTAATGTTTAAATGATGTTTTTAGCGGGAAGTTTTCTTTAAGTTCCCAGAACGTTCTGGAGGAACATTCTCTTAAAACATCCTAAGAATGTTTTGTGATAACCATCTTAAAATGTTGAAAGAAAACATTGCTATAACATTATACCCTAATGTTTTAATTCTGTTTTTAGCGGTAAGTTTTCTTTAAGTTCCCAGAATGTTCTGGAGGAACATTCTCTAAAAACATCCTAAGAATGTTTTGTGATAACCATCTTAAAATGTTGAAAGAAAACATTGCTATAACATTATACCCTAATGTTTTAATTCTGTTTTTAGCGGTAAGTTTTCTTTAAGTTCCCAGAATGTTCTGGAGGAACATTCTCTAAAAACATCCTAAGAATGTTTTGTGATAACCATCTTAAAATGTTGAAAGAAAACATTGCTATAACATTATACCCTAATGTTTTAATTCTGTTTTTAGCGGTAAGTTTTCTTTAAGTTCCCAGAATGTTCTGGAGGAACGTTCTCTAAAAACATCCTAAAAATGTTTTGTGATAACCTTCTTAAAATGTTGAATGAAAATGTTGCTATAACATTATACCCTAACGTTTTAATGATGTTCTTAGCGGTAAGTTTTCTTTAAGTTCCCAGAATGTTCTGGAGGAACGTTTTCTAAAAACATCCTAAAAATATTTTGTGATAATCTTCTTAAAATGTTGAATGAAAACATTGCTATAACATTATACGCTACTGTTTTAATGATGTTCTTAGTGGGAAGTTTTCTTTAAGTTCACAGAACGTTCTGGAGGAACGTTCTCTAAAAACATCCCGAGAATGATTTTTGATAACCTTCTTACAATGTTACAAATGAAAACATTGCTACAACATTATGCCCAAATATTCTTGCAAAGGGTAACAGCTGAAAGTTTTTAATGTTTCCAGAATGACAATACTTAGGGACTCAATAACATGCTTTGAAAAAAAAAAATCCACAAAGGTAATGTTGTAACATTTCATTAAAATATTTAAACATTGAAATATGACATCATCATTCAATTTCAAGATTACACTTTCCTAACAGACCACTAGGATCACTGAGAATTTACCTAATAATAGAACTGGACTACAAGCCCATGTTAATGTTTGACAACATTCATTTATTTAAAACATTTTTTGATCATTTATAGGTAAAACGTTCTTCCTTTGTTTATAAATGACATTACACAAACATGCTATTTGTGATCTGAGGCATCAATAACATCCTGAAAACATTTTCAAAATATTGCTTTGTGCATATTCTTCGTTTATCATCATATATCATTGTAAGAATGTTTTATAAATAACATAATATAATCTGAGGCCTTAATAACATAATTAAAATGTTTTCTGGATGTTGCTTTGAGAATGTTCCTTTGTGGTTTTCCTGTTATATCAGGGAAATGTTCTCTAGAAGAACATTCAATAATTCATTAACTCAACAACATCCCCAGAACATCCTAAGCATGTTTTAGACAAATGTTCTACGTTTGTTAACATATCATATTGCAGAAATGTTTTGGAAAAAAACATTGTGTAATCTGAAGTATCAATAACATCCTGAAAACATTTTTGAAATATTGCTTTAAGAATGTTCCTTCTTTGTTATTGTATAACGTTGTAAGAATGTTTTTAAAATAACCTATTGCAATCAGAGGCCTCAATAACATCCTGAAAATGTTTTTAAAATGTTTTTCTGATAATGTTTTTCCTTTGTTATTATGGAACATTTAGATAATGTTTTATAGAGGAGCATTCTATAATTGTTTACCTCACCAACATCCCCAAAACATCCTTAGAATGTTTAATCTAAAACGTTCTATCTTTGTTAACATTTAACAATACAGGAACATTGTTTGAAATAATAAACATCATTATAATGTCATTTAAACATTAGATGAAAATGTTTTCTTTAAAACACAAACAGAACTTGTAGGGAATGTTAGCCAAAGTTGTGGGAACGTTCCCTGCTAGCTGGGCATATACATACTATTGTAAATGGAAATCCTCTCTTGGTTTGTTCAAAGAGAAGGAATAGAATAACCATGCTTTTAATCTACCAGTCCATCACAACGCATAGTGAGGTCGTCAGATTGTTGTTGCCATTGGAAACATTAAATTGCATCAGTTCCTGTCAGCAGAGGACTTTTCCAGGGAAAGGCCTCTCGGATATCAGGTTTTTAGAGCAGCAAATGTAGGTTAGTGTTGTTGATAAACTGATCTTTCATATTCCATACTTCACATGTGTCTCCCCCTTTCATCTGACTGCTTTAGTGCGTACAGTGTACAGTAAAGTGCAGTCCCTCCCTCCCTTTAAACCCCAGCCTCTGGTCTCTCCCTCCACAACCCAGTCACATGCTTTCTATTCTAATTTTAGAAGAACTAAAGGTTTTATTGTCACTCCAAGAAAAGTCCAGGGGACGTTAACGTTACAGGACTCCCGGGCAGCCTCACATTTTCCTCTCTCTTCTTCCTTTTCTCTCTCCCTCTGTCTCTGTTCCCACACTTTTCACCCGCTCCTTCCTTTTTGAACTCCAAAACGCAGCAACGTCTTTAGCAGAAGCAGAGCTGACAAACACACAGAAGCCCGGGAGTAGGAGAGCGAGCCTGTATGGGGCTTTGGCTGAGGATTTGCTGTTAAAATTAGCATGGCTGCTGCTGCATTAGCCTAGATAAGAGGGAAAAGGGGGAGACGGGGGATGAGGGGGTGGGGGGGTAGAGTGAGGCAGGATAAAGAGAGAGAAATTGGGGTATAGGGGGATTGGGAGATATACATGGAAAACAAAGGAAAGAGAGTGCAAAGGGGAGCATAGGAGAATTACTTTCCCTTTCATCCCTCTTTTGTTCACCCATCCTCTATGTTAAAATGCAGCAGAGTGCATTAAGCTCTCCTTGACAAATGGTAAATCTTAAAGTCATCCAGCCCAAAACCCAAAACTGCCTCCTTAAGTCCTACAGTGACAGAACGTGCACTTGTGTATTCAGCAAAAACTGATCACTCAAACAGGAGCCTGTCCCCCTGATTTACTGTCTGTGCCGTCAACTCTTTAAAATTCATGCCGCAGAGCCGAATATTTCTCAAGATTCACATAATTAACATCCGAAATTTTAATGTGCGCAAAAATGTCAACATGCACATGTAGGCCCCGTGTTTCTGGGTTATTTACATTTTCCTTTGCTCTTTTCTGAGGTGAAGCAGTGTGAGATTAGGCGTGTTACCTCCCGTGGATAAGTAGGACTCATTAACAGTGTATAAAACCATACAATGGTAATTATTCCCCCTGGTGCCTGCATGTGCGGATCGGCTGCATGTTTCCAAGACGTTGTGAAGAAACTTCATTATGGTTCCAGTTCCAGTTTCCTTTATGGATTTAACGATGCGTTTAATGTTTTTTGGAATTTACACAGAAGCGGCACAGGCAGACGTTTTCTTGAACGTGATCTAGATGTTACAAGCACTCAAGTTTTACAGCGCCTCAGACAAGTTTTAACGACCATCTGGTCTCAAATATGATTTTTGATATTAGCATCAGTAGTCAGACATTTGTTCGACTTCTCCGCCAGTTTGAAAGTGTTAACACCTTTCAGGTTTGGACAGCTGCATCTCTTCTCTCTGGTTACTTACCATCTCCAAATAATCACCAATCAGTGCTTCACACAAAAAGACTAAGTTATCCATTTATCACCATTATGCAGGTTTACCTTAATTAACCAGAGTGTTTTTCTAACAGACCACCCAGAGCAACCCTCTCCCTACCTGGCACCCACTGTTTCCTCACCCACTCGTTCTGCTCACTCATCAGAAATATGCATTTACACACACACTTACACGTGCACACACATATATACCACCTGGGGACCACCTAGGTCGACAGCGAGACGGCAGGTGTGAAGGAGGGTCAAGGGTCGGATCTGCCCAGACGCCAAAACATGACCTAGAGGTCGACACAGCTCTCCCTCCGCCTCTGCTTCTCATGATGACATAAATATTTAACACGTCTACTTCATACTTAACTTAACAAAACTCATCGTTTGACCTATATTAGCAGTTTTTTTTTATTGTGATCACATTTTTATTTTCATTTCCATTCAGTCAAACAAAAATATTTCAGGGGATACAATATGGATTCTCAGAGAAAGACAATTAGCCCAGGAATCAGGAAAGAACAATGTCATAGGAAAGAACATAGTAACAGTACCCTAAATGTGAGGCTGTGCAAAACAGAGCCATGCGGTATTTTCTTGGTGTACATAAATTCACACCAACACTAGCCGTTATGGGAGATATGGGCTGGGAACCCAATGAGGTACGGTGGAGTGTATATATGGTGCGTTTATGGAATAGGATACTAGGATTAAATCGTAACAGGATTGCAAGAAAAATCTTTGAGTGGGACACTCTGACCAATGGGGCTTGGGATAGGGACATATATGACATCTTGCTGAGAGCTGGATATGAAGACCATTATTATAACAAAGAGAAAGTTGAGATTAACGTATTAAAAGAAATTATTTTTCAACGAAGTAAAGATAGATGGGCATTAGATATCTGGGGTAAACCAAAGCTGCGTACTTACTGTGAAATAAAACAGGTATTTGGCCCAGAAAACTATGTTTTGTATAATTTGTCTAAAAAGAAAAGATCCCTGTGTGCTCAATTGAGAGCTGGTATTCTTGGTCTTCATATCGAGACAGGCAGATATGTTGGCACAGCAGAAGATGATAGAATTTGTAACTTATGTGACATCCGAGAGGTGGAGAATGAAATGCATTTTGTGTTCTACTGTCCTTTCTATGACTCTACAAGACAAAAATTATTTAGTAAAGTAGATCCAAATAATGAATTTGTGTGGTTGGACGATGCTGAGAAGCTAAAACTTCTTTTTTATTTGAATATTTTTGCATTTTCTTTGTTTCTTGAAGAGGCTTGGGCAATGAGACGAAGAGCGATATATTGTTGAGTACTGAAAGTAATCTGAAATTGTTTATTTATGTCACACCTGTGTGGCAAGTAACACCAACAGGAAGGACTGTCTAGTTTTTGTTTTTTTTGTATTTGTTATTGTGTCTTGTAATCCCATATGGGATGGGCCACAGTGGTGGCATGACACGAAAATAAAATATTCATTCATTCATTCAGTAAGAGTATTGATGATGATAATAATAATAATAATAATAATAATAATAATAATAATAATAATAATAATAATAATAATAATAATAATAATAATAATAATAATAATAATGAAAATAATAATTTAAAAAAATAAAATGAAATAAAATAAATAAATAAAATAGTAATAATACAAATAAATAAATAAAATAATTAAAATAATTAAAAAATACATACTTAACCTACAAAAATAAACACACGCAGAGACTCACAAACATATACTGACAAGGCAGAAGGGACTTGACATCTAGAGCAGTGGTTCTCAACTGGTGGGTCGGGACCCAAAAGTGGGTCGCGGACCCGTTCTGGATGGGTCGCGGACAGCTGGTCAAAAAAGTAAATAATATTTAATGCACATCTGATGTTGGACATGTCTTTTATTTTGAAAAATAACTTATTTTGAAAGGCACACGAGACACGTGAACACATGCAGTTGTAATGGTCCTCCTCACTTTCTTATTATTTGCTCCATTTGCTCTGAATGCAAATATATCAGTTTCTTATTAATGTGGCCTGAATGCAGTGAAAATATCTTGTTTTGTGGGTCTTTATTTTGTGCAATTTGATATTTATTCACTTTTGTGAATATGCTCTGAATGCAGAGATGCATTAGAAGTCAAATATATCATTTTGTTGGTCTCCATTTTGTGCAGTCTGATATTTTTTGATTCATTTCCGTACATGCAGTTGTCATGGTCCTCCTCAGTTTCATTAATGTGCCCTGAAATGCACTTTGCTCAACAAAGAGCAAAATTAGTTTTTAAAGGCTTTAAAAAAAATTGTTGGTTTGAATTCTATAAAAGTGGGTCGCGACTTAATGACCATGGGAAAATGTGGAGCCCAGAGTGAGACTAGTTGAGAACCCCTGATCTAGAGGTACTATATCAGCATCTTTTTATAACATGCCTTTGTTTGCGTTATGTGGCCACATGGGGGCAGCACCACAGCATGTAAGTGTCAGGACACACGCAGTGCACTCAGCAGAAGCGATCAGTTTAGACAAGGAGCATCAGTGTGTTTTTCCTCCTCTCTTCTTGCATTGATCTGGTGGAGAATGTGTGTAAATGTGTGCGTCGTTCAGCTGTGACTCTTCTGTCTCCTCTCTTCCAGCGTGCCGTTTGTCCTGCCATAAAAAATGTGAAGTAAAGGTAAGACAGTGAACATCTCTTTCAATGTATAACACTGACATGCAAATGCCTGCTCATATGCAAACTCACACGTATAATCATGCATGCACATGCAAGATTTAACTGCAGAAAGAAAAAATGTGTCAGAAAACGGAATAGTGTGAGGCTTTCATGGGAGGAGAGGAAGTGAAGCATCATCTCTGCTTCCTTGCATCAAATTGCGTATTCCACATTTCCACCTCTTCACAGTGGCGCTCACCACATTTGATCCCAATCTGCAGTGGAAAGGGGAAGAATGCACGGGGGAGTGTAAATGAAAAAGGAAGGAAGGGAGGAATGAATAACGCAGAGGAGGGAGGAAAAGGGCGGAGGTGAAAAGTGTAGCAAGTTTACTCTTAGTGGTTTGAGATGTGACTGGTTTGGGAGAGATGTTGCAACGTCTCTTCTCTTCTTTTCTCCCTGATTCTCACTTCCCACTTCCTTTTTTCTCCCCCCAAAGCCATCGCTGTACCCAAATATTACTATAGGAACAAAAGCTGTTTGTTCCCAAATCCATCTGGGTGAAGAGAAATCTGCCAAATACCTCTAAAAACCAGGCAAAACCATTTGTGGTGGCAGTTGGGGGAATAATCAGGATCGCCAGAATCATGAGTCATTCATTCTGGTGGTGACAGACACTGGACAGGAGGAGGAGCAAGAGGTGTGTGTGTGTGTCTGAGATGAAAACCGATAATAGTACATCAAATAAATAATGTTGAAAGCAGCAGAGGGAGATCATAAAGGTTGTAAAAGTGTGGTTCATGGCGATGCTTTCTTCACCTGACTCTGCGCTGACCTTGAACAGTAAATTTGTCATAAAGCACAATGAGGTCGTCACCGGGGGTTTGAAGTTCACCAGACTTGAAGATAAATGCAGCGCTGGACTGATTTCCTGACATGTATTTATTATTTCAAGCTGCCAGAGCTTCCTTTTTTTATTCTGTACAGAAATAAGAACGTCGAAAAATGTTTTGATTGTAGTGTTAATGTGTTTTTATGGCATTTTGATAGTAAATGATTTTAATAGATTTTACCATTGACTATTTAAATTGATATTTAAAATCTGATGTGATGGAGGTGTTTGATGAAGAAGCATCTAGTGACATTTCCTGACATCTGTTGGTGAGCAGAGAAACTGCAACAACATGGAAACATCCACTGTACTCCAACTGACAGTCAGAGAAACTCTGTGTATCATAAGTGCACTTATTTTTTTAATTTGCTTCATTTAATGGAGGACATAAATGTCTTTCAAACGGCTCATTTCACCCAAAATAATCTGATTTATTGCACCTTTGAAGTCCATAGAATATTTTAGCCAGTGTCCTTGTAATCTTGTTGTCAGTGCAGCGAAACTTTGAAGAATCTGTGACCGCATGCGGTTCCATCATTAACTCATAAAACGTATGAAAATGTCTTTGCAGAGCATCCAAAAGACAAATGTCCAGTAATGTGCCTTGATGAGGAACGGCTAATAGTTTCTGGCCACCGCTCGCGCTCTGTTTCCCTTTCCGTCCGACCGCAACCGTCTCTGTGTGAGCGTCTGTTATTGGAGCCCTGAGAAACGCGACAGATGCGTGCCTGTCCCGCAGCGTGGAGGAGACAGACAGAACTTCGGAGCGACCTCAATGTGCTTCGTATGGGTGTTTGGTGGGGGGGTAGTTGTGGCTGGGATACAGCACTGAAATCTGGCCGGACACCCAGGTTGCGGCTGAAGACAGAGGCCTCTCTGTTCGACGGGAGTCTGGTGCACCGAGTCTTCATACCTGACTCGCCCGCTGTGGGTTCTCTGAGACGTTTTCAGTCATGCAGGAAATGTTTGGTGTAAGAAAGGAGATGAAGGAGATTTTATAAGAAGCTGGTGAGGCTAATGTGTTAAAGAATATAAAGCTGAAGCTGCTTCTTTTCACAAGTCCTGCATCCTCACTTGTAGTTTACATCCAGCACAGCACTGTGTGTGGAGTGGACCAGTAGCCTATGACTTGCACATTACATACTGTATGCATGTCATCACCATGGCAACTGGACTTATTTAGGGTCACATGTGCATTCAGGGTTCATTTTGGCTCTATTGCATCACGTGATGCAAACGGGTCCGTTCAGTGTCTGTTGTCTTGCATCGACTGGACATCTGAGTGTCTGCACAGCTCTCTGTTTTCTCTCACCCTCCATGGAAAGGAGCCCTGCAGTATTCCTTATGATTTATCCCTGCCATGTCTTGGAGGAGCCTCCTGGAATGAGGCTGCGGCGGTTTTGTGCTGGAAGACACAGGCGAGGTTTGGCAAAAGGGAGAGCCATGCAGGGCCGGAGAGGAATGATGGGAAGAGGCCGGACCAGACAAGCGAGAGCGCAAGACATTTGAATATTCCTCATGTAAACAACTGGCTTGATTTCCTACAGCACTGTTGACATGTTAGTGTTTTGTTTTTACTCAACTCAGAGTGGTCTCATTCGACTAGATGTGTTGCTGCTGCAGCTCTTACCTGTCCCATTGGATAGTCAGAGCCAAGTTGAAACTTCCAGTCTTACAAAAACAGTCTGAATCTTGCAAGCTTTTCGATTTTACTCCCAGAGTTGAGTCTGGAACGTTTAATTAAGGCGAGTTGGGCTGTGTGCATCACAAACAAGCAAACTGTGAGCAATCAATAGGTCTTTTCATGACTCAGTGCATCGCACTCCAAAACACCAAAACCACATAAGAAGCTCTTCAAGTGGCTGTTGTAGACATCAGAAAACAGCAAGATTCTGTAACTGATTTGGTCTGTTTCAAAACCTAAATTTGATTTTGGAGATAAATCTAGGAAAATTTACAATTTCCTGACTTGCAGACTGCTTCTTTTTTTTTTTTCCAGTGTGAACGTTGGTGGAAAAGTCCAAGTGGCAGCGAGCCAGGCCTATGTTCAGTCAAGTGCAGGAAGTGTTCATCATCTCTGAGTAACAGAAAGACCTTGTCAATCACATATTGTCCAGGCTACTTGGATCGGTTTCAAGTAGATTCTTCAATGATCCAAGAATGAGAAGTGGTTTTGTTGACTGCTGTTATGCACAGCCAGTGTTGTTCTGTTCTAATGAACACAGTAAAGGTCAACAGACACAGAAGGGAGCAGGTAGGGGATCTCTGACCTTCAACCCAGATTCTTCTCTGGATTTAGAGACTGTTGCCACCCTGCAGCACCGCTCTGTGTTGTCAGCACTGGACACTGACAAGTTTTTGTTCAGTGGGTATACAGTATTTTTTTTTTTTTAAATCTCTGGACTTGTTTACTTATCGCCGAACAAAGTGCTCCGGCAACCAGGCTTTTCCACTTCCTGCAGTTGTAGATGGTCGCAGATCTTGGAGCAGCAGCTTGGAGAGAAACAGGAACGACTTGGAAGTGAGTCACAGTTGTAGTTCAAGATCAAAATAACAGAGGGTGTGAGAAATATCAAAAACCAACAGAGTGCATTCCTGTTGATGCTTCCAGACTTTGCAATCTCTGGGATAAAGAGCATTTCTTGCTTCATATGCATTGTTCATGGCAATTTTTGGATTCTCTACCTATCAATCAAGTCACGCTTTTCCCTTGCAACCTGTTGGGCCTCAGGCTTTGAAAGTGCTCCATTGTTTTACAGCTGTTAACAGTCTGAGGCAGATCTGAAAATCCAGGCACATGCTTAATTTCTATTTTGAGAAGATCTAAAACTCCTTTGTCATACAAAAGAAAATCCCGGGGATATTATTGCTGCGAGCGGACCGAGATGGTCTCCTTTAATCTCTAGTGGCCCCAAATCCCTGTCTGTCAGCCGGAGCTCACTTTTTACTTACATAACACAAACACAGATGTGAAAGAGACAGCTAAGCATTTTGGAGACAGAGAGGAAGCGTTGTCAGGACGATCGGGCCTGCACCTGTAACAGCATACTGCTTTTACTCGGCCTTAAAGCTATAGTTTGTTTGTCTCTGAGTCCATTCATGCACATTCCAAACTCCGCTAAGCCGGACGGCCCCTCGTGTGGTCCAGTATTTCAAGGTCAAGTGTTTGTAGGTTTAGGTTTTAATCCTGGCGTCCTAACATTTTAATCCACTGCCTAACATCTGTGGATGTGTGAAAACTGGAAGAAGCCTTTAATTAGACCTTAGGCAAATGACATGCTCTATAAAATGCAACCTAGAAGTTCTTTAATGTTACAAGCGGCACGGGTGCAACCCCATTTTATCACATACTGTAAAACTTAGACTATTTATGTAACTCTGTCTAACGTGATCAGTACGTGCAATTTTAGTTGCCAAATTTACTTTTTCCTGACCAGGCTTTTTTTTTTTTTTAAACGGTGTTGTAGAGGTCTTTTTTTTCCTTCTAAGGTTCTACTTTTTGTCTGCTTTATCTTCCAAAAGGAGAAAGTGCATGGAGCAAAACCAAAAACACAGCAAGACGTGCTTAGAAGCAGGGGATGAGGAGCGTTCAAGAATGTTGGCATGGAAAAGAAAGGAGCCATCCAAACATGAAAGTGAGAAAGATAGAGCAAGAGGTAGAGGGAGAGAGAAAATGATGGGACACACACACACACATACACACACAGGGAGAGCCAAGCCTCCTCATTCCTCAGCAGCCCTTCACAGAGGCAAGTCTGTTTCCCCGACGCAAACACGTCACATCAAAGAGCCGTCACAGCGTGTCTCCATAGCGACGCCCTTCAGCGGTATAGATGCGGCGCGGGAGACGGGAGAGATAGCGCCGGCAGACAAACTAAACTATACAGACGACCTAATAACCGGGTGCTAGCAGATGACTGATGGCCCAATTTACCCCCGGTAGCTGGTCTGGAGGTCAAGAGCTAAGTTCACCCCCGAGTTCCCAAAACTCAACAGGAGGCTTGCAAATATAGTATAGGGGGTTATGCATTGGGTTTTAACAACATACGGCAGTGCAACAAGGAAGTAAAGTCATCATTAGGATTCATCACTGACAAAATGTAAGCAGGAGATTCTTTGCAATGCCAAAACAAGAACAGCAACTCTCTCTTCTCTCTCAGTTTCCCTCTCCCTCTCTCTGTCAAGCATGTGTCAACAGCTACAGAGAAGTCTGAGGAAAAGGAGGCAGAGGGAAGAGAGAGAGAGAGAGAGGGAGAGAGCAGAGGGAGGGATACAGAGGGATACAGTTACTGTCTGCCCCCGGATGGCTTTTGCTCTCTCGTTTTGGGTACCGGAATCGTAAGGAGCCCCAAGCCACTTTCTTGGCCTTATATAGCGTGTTTCAAAAACTTCTTGGCAGTTGACGGAGGGAAGCGAAGCCAGCGAGCAGAGAAAAGACTTTTGCATCCCATCCACCGGTCCCACCGTCCGTGAGGCTGCACGCTCGCTCACTCACAGACATCCACACACACACACACACACGCGCACACATTCACACAGAATCGAGTTCAGTAGCTCTCTGGCACGCGTTCGGGATTACTGCTGTTGTTTTGGAGTGAGAGGGGTGGAGGTGGAGGAGGAGGAGGAGGAAGAGGAGGAGGAGAGAGTCTGTATTTGGTATAGGCCTACTCCCTCTCTTGCCCTGCTTCTCTCCCGGAGGGGGGTCTGACTGAGGGCTGGGAGAATGAAGAGGTAGAAACAAGGCAGAGGGGGAAGAGAGTGTGAGAAAAAAGTGGCACCGGTGTGCAGGTAAGAGTAGATTTTCAGATTCCTAGTGTTTTATTGAAGGGGGTTGGAGTGTGTAACTGGAAATGTTGGATCAGTTTTTATTTATTTATTTTGATTTCCAATTCTTTGCATTCTTGCATGGCTTCAAAAGTTGAATTGTAGTGTTTGTAGCTTGTAAAAATGCAGTGTAAGCACGAGTTGTTCAGCGACATAAAAGCATGTTTTTGGACCAGCTGCAAATACTTCTCCCTGCATGTTTTGGATGTAAGCTTCGCCACCACGCACTCATGGGAGCGTTTGCTTCCCGTGGGAGCGAGACAGACAAGAGTTCATCTGAGTTGCCGTTTGAGGCCCCCGGGAGCCTTTTCATGACCCGACGAGTCGTGATTTGTGGCGGCAGAGTCAGAGAGAGAGAGAGAGAGGGAGAGAGATGCAGGGCAACTGGGCAAACACGTGTTTTCTCTCTCAGCGTAACCTGCATCTGTTTTGGCATCAGTGCAGCAGTTGACGAGGAAGAGCGTTTCCTTTTTTCTCACCTTTCCTTTGCGCTGTTCATGCCACTTTTCTCACACTTTTCCTTTCTGACACCTTTTGAGAGAGGATGCAGACTGACTGATGATGGCAATGATTCACCTCTGACCTTGGGCTAACACAAGGATGGCAGTCAAACATGAATGGTCAAGAGGTCACAAGGCTTCTCCCTCCAAACAGCCAAAACAACAGAAAGGAATGCAGTTTCATTACCGACCCCCAAAATTAAACACTTTTTTCACCTCACCACGGCACTTTCTGAATTTCATTAGAAGACATTACATAACTTTGAACCTGGTGCTCTGGTTCTGGCATCACACTTTTCAAAACTGGTCATGAATCTCAAGGGAAAATGCTCAACCACTTTCTCTACCTTGTCCAAGAAGTCTCTCTAACTGCCAGAGGAGCCCTAACTCATTCCTCCCTCGTGTCTCATAACATGAAGATGTTCTCAAAGAGTGATGCCTTTGAGCGGCTGCTTTCCCTCTAGATCTATCCCTCTTGAACTATTTGTCTCTTCCATCTGTCCTTCCCGTTCCTTAATAACATACCAAGTCTCCCTCTGGGCACTTTATCTTTTGACACATCAGAGAAGTGAAACCTTGGCAGCCTGAAGAGAGATGTTGAGGGAAAAGAAATACTATAAATCGCACAAAATCGTCTTGAAATCTTTCAATAGAATAGAAATTCCTCTCACAAGTTTGTGCAGATAAGATGTTTGTTTTCCTATGTCTCTTTTGTCCTTTCAGATTTAGATGGTTTACCACAGAGCTCACAAACAGGGACTGGTAAACTGTGAAAAGTGCAACATCTCCCAGCTGCATCAGCCCTAAAGTGTGTAGCTACCAGGAAGTGTCATAAAAGCAGTAGTAACCAGGGAGGATGGCATTTAACTTGCAACCACACAAGAATCAGTAGAGACTGGGCCTACATGCTAACTCATTTCTATCAATAAGTGACTGGCTGTCGCTGACGAGGAAAAATAAAGAGCAAGTTTAGATTGCAAGATTAAGAGAATTCCAATTCAAGCCAAGGCAAATACTCTTGTTTCCAGATTCACACTTGTAAGAAAAATGCAGACAAAAGCAAAAATTGAGGCGTTTAGGGAAGTAATTGCAGCAAAGGAACGTGCGCAAATCCTTTTGAACATCGAGTAAACCTATATTTTATTGCACTTTTTGGTGTGTATACCATTGATTTTGGCTTGGCGTTGTTTCTTTATTCTCACTTAACTGTGTTATTAGTGGTCAAATGAGAGTAAGCATCCTGCAGCCACCCCTAATTAAACAGGAACTGATCTGCAAACGCAGCCCGGAACAGACCCATCAGCACCGTCCACTGTCGACTCCATCCAGTAATGATGAAAACATGCTTGTTTTTAACTTCCATAGAGGCCAGGCCCTTTGAAGTGTTACAAAATTGCTCACTCTTTTTGTGTGTGTATAAATGCAACTATTTCCCACAAGTGGAAACCGAAGACCTTGCAAATCAGGTGAGCTTTGGTTTTTAAACCCGTGCCAAATGTTCGACTTCTTCCACAACTAAAACCACAGTTAAATGACCTAACATTTATGATATGTAGTCATGCCCTTCTCGCATAAAACTCCGAGGCAGCCTTCCAGATTTGGAGGTTTTCAACCTGTGTCCAGAGCGAGCCACAATTGCACATCTGATATTCATCATTTCTTTGTTTAATGGGGTATTTTGTCGTCTGTAGCTCGCAGCGATTTGGTTGTAACCAAAGCAGCCAAGCCAGAGCCCACTTACCACTCAATGTGGCTTGACCATGATCAAATAGCTGCTTCCTCAGTGATCCATGGTCTTTGGGCTCTTGCACCTCCACTCAATGAAGCTCCTTTGGGCCTCAAACCCCAACATCGGCATGTCGGTTTTCGAGGTGAAACAACGTCAGTGCCTTTGTTGGACGCGAATCTCAACTCGCTGCCAATCAGAACTGTTAAAATAAGAAGGCCCGTCCACGATGATGAATCTCACTGTAAATACCCTCCTGTATGTTGTGGTGTATTTTGTCTGAACCATTTATGGCAGAAGCAAACACTGCCAGTTTTTTATGCTTCTTTATGGCGTGTTAACCATGTGGAAGCAATTTTGCTCTCGTGTGAAAAATATACCCCCGTCTTTTGTGATTCCACAACATTTAAATGGTGAATTCCTCGCGAAGGGGACGAGGAACGCGTTGCTTGGTAGAAAACCATGTCACTGGAAAAGCATCCTGAAGAGCTTCAAGGAGAGTTTTTCTGCCCAGTAGCAGTCTAATCATTTGTCCAACCATCACAGGATGGTTTCATGCTGTGGGGAAGCTCTTGTTTGTGTTGCGATAGCCGGTGTTGATGGATGCCAGTGGAAACAGCTGGCGGGCAGCGTGTTCTACTTTACGAAAACAATTATTTAGACTTTTTGTGTATACACCAGCCCTTTTCCATCCTGTTTGGGTCCAACAGAATCTAAAAAAGGGTTTGGTTCTAGAAATCCACCAAGTAGCTGAGAGACCCTTGACAGAATAAGATGTTTATAAAGCATAATCTTTTGAATAACTGACTCTTTTATAAGTGATAGATCACATTTTAGCGGTAAAACCTTCCCACGCAGTTTTTTATTGTTGGCAGCATCGAGCAGGGGCCATTTATTTTGCAGTTATCTTACGACTTCTTGATTTAACCCTCCTTATAAATTTGTCAGATATTATTTAACAACTGACAGCATCAGTCAACGTTGCGCTCCTGCCAGCGACACAATGCCACCCAGTCGAACATGGCGCGCTACATACTTGACATTATGTCAAAATGTCAAAGCGGGAAAAGGAACACACTCCTCGCCATCGCAGCGCTGAGCGGATTTATTAGCCCTCCAAGTAAAACAGAAACCCAGCCGATGTATGAGTCCCTCCAAAGGGGCTGTTTGAGCTTCAGTCCTTATTTGGCCCCCGTTTGGAAAGTGAAGAATTTACTTTCTCAGGCAGACTGCCATCAGCGCGGCAGTGGCTCTTGTGTGGGCAGGAGGAGTGCTTGAGGAATTTTGAGTGTGGTTGGACCAATGGCAGGCTTATTTATTGGAGCCAGGGAGATGATTTATGCACAGTGGCAAACAGGCTTTCTCCCATCAGTTAGGCTGAAGTAGACGAATCAAGATCAGAGTGATTACTGCTACGTTAAAGGGGCAAAAGGGCAGAAATCTTCTCAAATGGAAGAAAAAATAAACTTTAATGGGTACGCCGTGCTGGATTTCCAACATAATGCTTATCTGCGAAAATATTAAATTTCATAGCTTTTTATGTTTCAAATGGTGCAGAACTAAAACAATAAAGGCACTGAAAATGCCCTCATTGTCTGAAAGAATGCAAACCGAGCGTAGAGAGATTGCTGAACAAGCCAGTCATACTCCTCCTTGCTTATCAGAAGGATGCTTGTTGGAGCCTGTTTGAAGTGCAAGAGTGAAGAGAAAATGGTTCATCACTGCCCTGGTTGAACTGCAGCGCGTTAACTCATTATACACATGATTCAACTCAATGGACCAGGCCCCCCCCCCAAGAACCGTGCTTTGATATTCTGCGCTCTCCATCTCCATATAAACCCACTTGAGCAGCACAGAAAAGACGAGGGGCAGCTCGGTGAAACTGTTCGGACTCACCTGACACATTTGACCCTAATTCAACCTCCGTTTGCCCCCCTAATGAGGCCTCTCGGCTGGGTTGAGATTGCGGAGGGGGCCCCCCCCTGGTGACTCGCTTGACTTCTTGTTCTAGTTCAGTGGGCTCCCAGACGCCCCTCGTGACTGGATGAGATTATAAGCTGTCTGTTTTAAAAGCTTAAATCCACTATGACTCTGTTTCTGTCGCTGGAGAGTTTTCTTGGTGGTTTGGCTGGTCACTTTGCTGGGATGTGATTAAGGGAGAATCATGCAGAGCAGAGGTCAAAGAAAAGGTCCACAGACCCTTAATATTTGGGATTAAATCATTCCTAAGCATCGGATGATACACGTAGTCCCAATTTAAGGGCTTTCGTGCAGATTTTGAGATGGCACAGACTGAAATGCGCAATTACACTGAAGGATGAAGTTCAGGTGTTAGTCTGTGGCCGGGCCTCTTGCAGATTCCTGCATTTTTATCCGTCTGAGCGGGTAAAAAGCATGTGAAGCCTGTGTTAGTCTGGCTTTCAGCTGCACCATATATGGATGAAGTCGGGGTAGCTGTTTTTCTCTTGCTTTGTTGCACAGTGATGTGATGAGGATTTATGTCACACGACTGAGACACAGTGTTTGAAGGAATGTGAGATTGCAGGAGCCGGCGTGATTTCTCTCCTGCCTCGACAACAACAACAACTGTATTTGCGTAAAATATTCATGCACAAACAGTGTATGTTCTTAAAGGAATATGTTGTGATTCTGGTTTCTGAGGATGGAAGTGTACAGTAGCCACTCAGTGAGACTCAAAGTCATCACCGTACCCCTCTGACCTTTAGATCAATACTAGAGGGAGTCATCATCAGGACATTTGCAGGCGTATGCTCCACTACAGTGCACGGAACAGCACTTCCTGTCAGCTGTGATAATAAAGGCAGATGCTCCGGCTACGAGGCCCCGGGGGCCAACAGGGACCCGCAACACTGATATATGAATGTCAGTGTCGGCCCCCAGGTATAGTGCAGGAACAGTAAAGAGCAAGCATGAGCTAACTCGCTCCTGGCTCCATGTACTGTCGGCCTCTCAAGCTCCGGTTCAGTCGTTGGGTTTTAGCCGCGTTGCCAAAGGGCACTCCAGCTGCAGCAGCTGAGGAAGATGTTTCATTCATGAAAATAAAGTAAAAATCATAATAGGTTTGTGGTATTTTTTTGTTTTTGTGTCTTTTTCCATGATGGAGATGGAACTAAATTGATACTGCCAAACAAAGACTGTCTTGTTGATGGTGTGAGTGATAGAAAATGAAAGCAAAAATAGAAATGGAAAACTAAAATAACAAAATAATTCTAAACAGCAACATTCATTAAAGTAGGATTTCCTGCAGGACATTAGTTTATGATTGGTATAACCAATAAATTGCGAACATGCATCATCAACACTGCATTTTCTCCTCCTGACTCCATCTCCCTGCAGCACCTGCAGCCGCAGCAACAGTGTAACTCAGTTGCATTCATGCATTCTCCTGCATCTGTATATGCACTCAACAAGAATAAGGTTGGACTGGCCTTTTATTGAATACTGGCCACTGGAGGTTTGAGCCACATAAATTTGGTCTGTAAAATTTCAAGTGGCTGTTTTTTTTGTTTTTTTCTGCACGCTGCCTCGAGGGCGATTTCTGACTGTAAATTTTTAGCTTATACAGTCTGATTTTATGGGATAAAAAATGGCACTTAATATCAACTACTGGATGATTTTACGATCCAGTATTCATATGCATTCAGAACACAGACATTTGCACAACTTGTATAGGCTGTCTTAAAATATCTCACTGTGCACTTCTGGTTCTGGTTCCTTGTATTTTTCATGGTAGAATAAAACCGTATCAGCAGTGAACCGATGCCATCACATTGCATATCATCGTGCACCAGGTGGGATCTGTTCTGCTGCTGCTGTATTCTGATACACTTGATGATAGCATTACAAAGTCAATGAGTCTTTTGTTTTCCCAGAGCAAACTAATTACAGCGGCTTCCTTCCTCGCCCTCGTCTGTTGCATGCTGATAGCGCCACGCTCTCATCCCACCGCTCGTAAACATCCATCAGCTGACAACTCGCTGCTTACTGGCCGCTGCACACACACATACTCCTTTAACCTCCACACGTATGAATGCATGTTTGTGTGTACACACTAAAATAAATACAGTCAAATGGAAGTCGCTCGGATTTGCCGGAGTGACTGTTTATGCATGGTAATGAGTGATTTGTTTTGCAGAGGGCACTGCAGACTATTAGGAGCCACTCTTTGCCTGCAATGGATACTATGAGCAAACTGTTTTGAAAGCTAAATCGTCCTGTGACACTCTAACTGCTATTTAAAGATGCTACATGCAGGACTGAAACATCAGGAAATCCATACCACTCTAATTTTGAGGTGATATTATAATTAGGGGACAAGTGATACTGTTGCTGGGAGGTCTGGCAACAGGTACCGCATTTCATAGAACTGCTGTGCCACCCAGCTGCATGTGGAAACCTAACTGTTGTTTTACTGAACAACTGATTGTTGCTGTAATGCACATAGTGGGGGGGGGGGGGGGGGGGGGGCAGACAAGCTGTGATTGGCTTCTGTCCAATCTGTCATGTCTATTTATTATTTATTCATTGGTTTATTTAACAGGGACAATGTAACACTAATCATCAGTATTTATAAGAAACTGTGATAACACTTTATTTGATGCCTATCTCTATAACTCATTATACCAATACGTATTATGAGTTATAACAGCAGTTATAGCACTGTATAGTTATAAACACTCATAAATTATCATAATTCAGTTCAGTTCAGTTCAAGTTTATTTATAAAGCACGTTTCAAAACAACCATTGTTGACCAAAGTGCTGATAATAATAATGCTTTATAACAATTATCATAACACACTATAAACCATTTTATCATGACTTATAAGGTCAGGCATTATAATAGAGTTATAATGCTCTATAATGTGTTATGTTATGTTATGCTTAATTGTTATAAAGCCTTATGCTAATTTGTGAGTGTTTATAAGGATAGTTATACACGTTCATAAGCCAATTATAACACATTATAACTATATTCATAATGCATTATGGATGTGGGCATTGTCAGCGAGTTACTAACAATTATAACGTATTATAATACCTGACCTTATAAGTCATAATAAAATGCTTTATAGTGTTTTTGATTATTGTTATATTATGATCATTTATGAGTGTTTGTAACTACAGTTATACAGTGCTATAACTGCATTATAACTCATTATAAGTATGGTTATATATATATATATATATATATATATATATATATATATATATATATATATATATATATATATATATATATATATATATATATATATATATATATATATATATATAAAATGGCATGATGACAGCTCATGATGGCAGGTGACACATAGCAGCACTGGCATGCAGAGATAACATTCAGACAAAAACAATTGCAGCTAAAAACACCTGCACTGTAAATAGCACATAAAGCTGTGACATTAGCACAAACAATAGCAAGCATTGAAAAAAACCAGCACAAACAATTGAACTGATGACTCAATGAGCACCTCAAAGCATCTCAAAGGGCTGCATACATTTATGGGTCTGATATCACAGCGTGGTCCCAGTTCCCCTCTTGTGCAAAAAACAAAACCCCATGAATGGGAGTGTTAGATGCGGCGCTGTTTGTCGTGTTTTGCCTGGATTCTCTCACACAGACTGATTTGCAAAAACCATCATGAGTTACAGTCACAGTCTGATGCTTCAACCCATGAGTGAACCAATACTATGAACTGTGGTGAATTGTTTCTGACTTTTACAGGAACTATTGTGTTTCAGTATGAATCCGCTGCCAAATGTGATTTTGCCTGAAATGGCCCTGACATGTTTCCCACACAGAGGAACTGTCCAAAGAGCCTCTGTGTTTTTGAGGCAGTTATTTCTGTACTGCTGAGGGTGATTTTGGGAATACTCAGGCATTCAGGAGGAACGATTCAGAGTCTCTCCCTCCCTTTTAAAACGCAGCATCAACTGAGAATATACTGGAGTTTTACATCTCTCTGCGCCTCTTTTATTTCAATGTAACAGTCGCTTTAATGTGTTTCTTCTCCTTTTCCTCCCTCCACAGGTCACCACGTCATGTCAAACAACTACCAACTATGAGGTGGTGAGTACGCCGAGTGCATGTCCACGTGTTTGTGTCGTATGTGTGCGACTTTGTGGCGCGAATGAGACCATAAAGGAAACTCTTAAAGACCCCGGTTGACCTCTGAAATCCCCGTCGTAACGCTGCGAGCCTTCCCGTCGCTGTGGCAGAAACAACACGCTCAGGGAGCTTTTTGAGGTTGTCGCTGGAGGTCAGAGGTCAGAGGCTATAACCACAAGAGCTTCCTCCATTTTTCTCCAAGGGAAAATCCAGTCAGTGCAGCTCAAACACACGACTCTCTGGGTGCCGTTTCCAGCCAGAGGGGACAAGAAGTTGATGATGATGATGATGGAGATGTTGCGCGGGAGGTCATTTCAGGTCAAGATTTTGCTGACTGCGAGTCAGAATATAGGAATCCACTATGTGAAGTTTCCACGGAAACAAAGATGAATTTGTTATTTACATCCACGTTTGCTCTCTAGTCTCCTTCTTTACTGCCACTGTCACATTCTTGGCGTGTTACGGCTTCCTGTAGATCAATGGAGAGGCAACCAGTCATAAAAACGCTGCGACCTTTAGGTGCCTTTACTCTGTAATATTTAGGTCCATAGTTACATACATTTCCCTTTTTCATCACTAGTTTGACTTCTTTTATAAACATTTGAGGTGGGAACGCTGCAATTAAGTGACACGACTCCCTCTCACCCCCATGCTGTAAAGTGTGCATTTGGTAGAAACTAAAAGTGTTCTGTCTTTAATGTATACAGTTGATGCATTTACAGTAAATGGTAGAGGAGGATAATCAAAGCCTTTCCTCTAGAGGACAGAATGTGATTCATCAGTCTTGACTCGTTTTCACTTTATTGAGCTTTTAAATAGGAGTTTTCTTTCACTTCTGTAAATCCTGCACAATCAGCAGAAGGTGGGCTAGGGTGGGGAGCGCGTGTTTAAGAAATCAGCCAGTGACAGTTTGATCAATCTCTTGATTTCAAGTCAATATCCAATAATATCAAATAAAAGGCAGTGCAGCTGGTGCTGTTTCACATTTGAAGGATAAAACAGCAATGATATGACCAAGTTAGGAACATTCCATGCTACTTTTCACTTATTTACTTTGGATGCCGGCCTTTTTTTAAAATGACGGCTGCAGCTTGTTAAACAGCCCCCGGTTTTGTTTATAGAGCTCACATCAGGCTAAGACGCTGCACTTAACTCAGTTAAGAGATTTTCCTTAACACATGGATCCCTGTCAGTCTATGCATGAATGTGTGTGTGTGTGTGTGTGTGGATGCATTTCTGTCTTACTCACATACTTTCTTACATACTGTCTGAAAAGGATTTACAGTGCAGTACATATGCGCATATAAATAAAACGTGATGTTAATGAAGAATAATATATAATAATGTATTTTTGTGTATGTGTGAGAAAGGCAGGGAGAATCAGACGTTGTGTTTTCCTCAAGGTTAACAGAGTGACACCGAGCAGGCAGACGGAGAGCAAGAAAGAGACAGAGAGAGAGAGGTCTATAAAACAAATAGGCTGTCCCTCCCCCTCCCTCTCTCTTTCTCTCCTTCTCTCCTTCTCTCATCCTTTCACTCACCATGTTGTTTCTTCCGCGGTGTGAGAGAAACAATGACTAACCCACTGACTGTCTGGCTTCTCTCTCTGCAGCCTCCCACTCCTCAGCTGCCGTTAAAGCATGTAGAAACACCGGTAAGTAACGCCTCTTCCTTCTAAGTGTTAACGCCAAACACACATGCTTTAAAAACTCTTTTCATTCATAAACACCGTCATTGTTATTGCAACACAGAGCTGGAATAACAATACTTATATATACTGTCTGACATGGCTAAATGGACACTCTTCACATACATTTGCAGACTTTGGGTCGATAATTCACCTTTGCACAAAGCTGGGTCCCATCCGACACCTTTGGGGAACACTGGCCATAAAACTTATACATCTTATCCCCAAATGTCACAGATCCATTCCTGCGGCTGTGTGTACAGCAGCAGATTAGTATAATGTTGAGTGTCCACATACTTCAGTGCAGTGGTTCCCAACCTTTATTGGCTCGTGACCCCATTTTGACATCACAAATTTCTGGTGACCCGGTGATCACGGTCGTCAATCAAGATGCGCCAGCTCAGATATTTTTATTATGCTGCATTTTATTTGAACTCAATTTATAGTGTAAGTGAAAGTGAAAAGTGAAAGTATAGAATACAGTTGTTTAAGATTGTGTGTGGTGTTTTTAATCATGATATTTTTATTTTTATTTTTATTTTTTTTCAATTGCTAGACATTTCAGGCGACCCCATTTGAATTCCAGGCGACCCCACATGGGGTCCCGACCCCAAGGTTGAAAACCACTGCTTTAGTGAAATTAGCTCCCTTAGAACAACTGGTCCCCTCTCTTTTGATACCTGTCCAAGGAAATGATTGGTATTAAATTATCCAGCAACTGGCAATAGAGCCACAAAACAGAGCAGCCACTGTATTTTCTTCTTGTGATGAAAACAGTGCAGTTTTGTTTAAACAAAAAAATCAAAACTGTACCGACAAATTACCACCATCCTGTGATACATATTTATTTCCTTCATGAGAAATTAGTGTCTGTTTATCTCTGACCCTCAAACAAGTACCAGGCTCATGCCTGTTCCTGCAAACTGCAGAAGGTGGCAGCACCACGCAAAACATGACATGCTGCTTGTAAGCTGACCAATCAGAGCTGCTGCTGCTGCTCTGTGCTGTGATATGCATTTGTCAAATTATCCAATTTATCTAATTCATCACCCCATTAATTGATTCTGAATTAAACAATGAACAATGATCTTATTATTCTAGTGGCAAACTCCAGAGTCGGTACAACCAGGTGGCCTGAGCGAACCGATTTAACCCTCTCTGTCCTGTGCCAGTCGAAAGAAATATTTGGTACATACCTAACAAAATGAGAAAAGCTGCCCCGACATCTGTTTTTGTTAGCTCGTTGCAAATTACGCCTCGTCTGTGCCAGGAGTCGCTGCCAAGGCCTGGCCTGAAAACGAAGCATGCATGTTTAGCTTGACATTGCTAAACCATGAAGGGTGCAGGCAGGGTGGGTTTCCAAAAAGGCACGATTCCAAAAAAATAAGAGAGGAGAGAACCACCGCTAATGCAAAAAGAAAACAGTTTATTCAAGCCAGCAGTCACAAAGGGAAAATTTGTTCGCTTGTTTATCATGTTTTAAGGATGCAAGGCTCCCATCTCTTTATTTTCTTTTCCAAGAGACTAGAAGCTACATATTTTCAAAAGATGAAAGCAGCACTGATGTCTTGAATCCCTGTTTGTTCTCCTGTGTCTTTCAAGAGCCTCAACAATGAGAAATGAGTGTGCGCTTCACTCGTTGTCTGAATGTTTACTTCCGCGATGACTCAGAGTCAGATTATAAACACAGATCGGTCTGTGTACACCAGCTTGTTTGGAGATTAATTCACGTTCGGTGGGTTCGCACAGAGAAAAAATAAAACAGAGGATGGAATATGGAGGGCTACATGATGAGTTAGAGGAGAGTGGGACAGGGATGATGTCTTCATTAATACAGAAGAGAGGGGGTTAAATAAGACTAAATTATGCTGCATATGCATGTGCAAGCAACAGGGTTTGTGGGAAACACTAGCTCTAAATATAGCAAGAAAGAGGCTACTAATTGTCTCAACCACAGCTTTAATTTTCAAAAGTTGTCACAAACTTGTGTGTGGGAGTAAATACACATACATGTGATCCCTCAGTTGAGGTTGTGGTCCTCATCTTTCATCCAAATGCTTTGTTTAACCAAAGAAGCTTTGTTGTGTGGCTGTTACCTTTTATCAAAGCATTCCTTGCACTATCCCATCATATGTTGTGGCTTTGATTTCACATGTAATGGAGATCTTGTCTTCTTAAGCTCTGTACATTTTGGCTGGATTTAAAGGAAGTCATTTGTCTTCTTATTGTCTTATCCTGCCATCCTCTGCTTTCATGCTTAAACTGAAGAATCATCATCACATGAAGTTTCTCATACATGTGGCTGTGTGTATGAGGGGGGAAAGTTTAGTGGATTAGACCATATAGGATTCATCCATGATGATTTTACATGGAAACATCCAGCTGAGTCGGTGCAGTCAGTCATCCAAGTGCACTATGGGGATTTTGGGGAATCAGTTCATCACTCAAGGGAGGATAGAGAGTGACTGTATGTGTAATTTCACATGACTAACATGATATTGCTTAAGCCAATAGGGAGACATTAAAACAGTGTTTTTGTTCTTATTTTATTTCACTTCTGTCACGCTTCAGGAAAACTGAAGTGCACAGCAAACAAGAACACATACTGTATCTGTATATCCACATAGGAACCACACAGCAAACAAACACATGGCTTGGGAAAAAAGAAAAAGCAGGAGGGGAGTCAGAAATAATGAGAGATAATGAGACCGAGGGAGGAGTAGTTCCAGAAAGAACAAAGTGGGTGGGAGGGAGAGGACAAGAGAAAGAAGGGAGAAGGCAGAAGGGAAGCGAGAGAGGGAAGATGCATCATGATAAATTACATAATGAAGCATCTTTTCTGTCACGATGGTGCAGGAAAAGTTCTGGCTGTAGCGTTTATAGGCGATGAAGGTCGTGATTACCTGGATGATGATGATGCCCCGTCATTTAAAAACATGAAATTGGTTTAATTGGAGTGATTGTGCTAAAACATGCCCCTGGGCAGCTCCATCCGAAGGCGTTTTGCCCACCTGCGTTCATCATGGAGGTGGAGCACTGGCTACCTGTTCAACAAGGTAGGATACTGCTGCACAGGAAGTCCAAGATACAACAGTCTTTTTCTCTGCGTAAGTCTTTAACATCGGAACTGTTATTGACATCTGCTTCTTTAAATTTGTAATTTTTTTAGTTGAAACCCATTCACAAGGTCCATTAGTAGTCGTTGTTGTGGAGCCTTCTCTCTTATTACATGATCTTTGTGATTTAATGCTAAGATTTGCACCAAATTCCAATTCCAATTTCAATTTTATGCGATGTTTTCAGTCTAATTAACCTTCACTGTGGCACCAGAGCCATGCTCATGTCATACTTGATTAATGGTAGAGAAAGCTGTCAAAATATATTGTATGTCATTAGATCATTTAAGCTGGTTTAATTGCAGATCTGTTCATGTGAGGGATAAATATTTGACAATATAGCTCTATAACTATTCAATTTGGATTGAATTGTCATCAAAAAACTTGATTTTCTTTTTATAAATGTAATTAAACTACAATTCACAATTTGGGAACTGTTGATTTCAGCTTATTAGCTCCAAGTCTATTTATTCATAATGAGGATGAAAATCGTGAAGAACAGCGTGGCAGTGTGGTTTATAGCAAATTAAAGTAAATACCAAATTTGTCAGGGACTTTTTTTTTTCAGCCTCTTATCGATGCACTCGTGAGTTGTTTCATGATGTGGAGTGTGTGTGATTGACTTAAAACAACTGCAGTGCCCATGTCCATGGTAATAAAGGAACATGTCACTCAGTGCAATGATGTGGTTCAGTGATGTGACTTTAATAGTTCTTGGACAACAATGGAGCCTGTGGCACAAAGGAATAAACTGCATCATGCTTTGGCAGGAAACATGTCAGAAGGGTACATTTATTGTTGGTTTTGGCCTTTTTTTTTCATTTGGATTTCTTTTTCCTGACAATGAGAACCAGCCTTTCATTGTGAAATCCAGCAAAACAAGTACATTTAAATGTGTAGACACTGTGGCTATACTCCGCATTACATGCTGCATTGATTTTCACGAGGCGTTCATGCACCCATGTCGCTACAAGACAGCAGATTGTCCCCGCGATGTGAAACGTAGCAGCATAACACCCCCTCCCCAAAACCAACCCCCCCCCCCACGCGAACAGGCTGTTTCATTTTGCAAACACCAACGTCCGCGGTCCGCCTGGCATCTGGTTCCTGTCAAATCACAGAGAATTATGCTTCCCATTTTGGCTCTTGGGGGTGGGATTAGCCTCATCTGGGAGAAGCCGTTCGGCAGCAATAAGGAGAGAGAGCTCTGGGCTGTGTGTTTAACCTTCTGCCATGATTAGAGACCCCTCTTGCCAACGTCTCTGTTTAACCACTTGACCGGTAAAACTCGCCCCTTTTATGACGTTGTGGGGGGAAAAAAAGTCTAAAATGTCACAGATGATGCCTGTGGAGATAAATTCTATCTTCTCTGAGGCCTTCATCTGACTTCATACAGGCGCGTTTCCCCCCGGGGATGCAAACAGTCAGACGAAGAGCCAGCTCGACTATCTATTATGCAGCGATTCCTCGACAGTACATATTTAGTAACGTTTTCCCTCCACAGGCCTGTCACAGTAAAACAACCTGACTTCACCTCTTTCCCCAGTAAATAACTAGATTCACGACAAGATAATTAAAGTGTGCTGAAGTCCTGACAAGACCTGTGTCAGGATCTCCCGGAACACCCTGATGTATTGTGATTTTTTTTTTAACCTTCTTCCCCTCCTTTTTCTTCTTAACTCCTTTTCTTCTCTTCCTTTTCTTCATTTCTCCCTTTCCTCTCTAACTCCTTCCCTCCTCTTTGTTTTATCTTGCGCTTCCTCTGTCTTTCTCCCTCTCCAAAACACTTCCTTAACAGGTTATGTCAGACTGCAATTCTGTAAAATCATCATCATAACCAGATGGGGTCTGCTTATGAATCATTTTCTGCTCCCTCTCTCTTCCTCCCTCCCTCACCCTTTCTCTTTCTGTGTGTATGTGTGTGTGTTCTCCAGGGATCTGCGAGGTCCTGCAAGAGTGTGGAGATAAGGCGAAAGCAGTCACGGTAAGACTTGTGTTCTATGCAGGTGCACAGATGTCGACACTTGCGCACCAGAAACATGTCGATAGAATAGAAGTTAAGAATAGATTATTTTCCCTCCTGCATAACCATCATGGATGTTTAAAAGTCCTTTGAAATCAATTCTGCGACACACGATCCCAGCTCAACTTTATTTTGTGATTAACATCAAATAACAGTTATTTGGCCTCTTTTTTAGGAATGTAAATTCTGGTCTGTTATTCTTCAAGCATGCTTATTCCTCATGCGGGGCTTTACTGTATGCTCACCGGCCAATAAACCCGATCGCTGGTTGGCCGCTGTAAGAGATTGCATAATGTCAGCAGAGGTCATGTCAACAGTCAGTGAAGGATTGTAAACCTTTTTCTCTCCAAGAAATATAAGTGAGTGAGCTGCAGGAGTTTACATTTGATCAAGTGGGTGTTTGTGGTGAACTGAGTTTTAGAAGTGTTCTCACAGCTGCTGTAAAAATGTACTTTGCGAAGATGATAATATTTGAAAATTGGAAAGCAGTGTGAAGCAGACAAATCCAATCATCGCAACCTTTATGCGGGAAGACCGTCGTGTGTTTAGAAGGTCAAAAGGTCAAAGCCCTCCTCTCTCTGCTTGACCAGGAGTCAGAGTGTGGTTCAGGCCATGGAGGAGAGCTATGAGGTGGACCTGGTCTACATCACGGAGAGGATCATCTCTGTCTCCTTCCCCGGTGGCGCCGAGGAGCACAGCTACACCACCCACCTCAAGGAGGTGGCCACCATGCTGCGGTCCAAACACGGCGAACACTACCTGGTGAGATACCCCCCCCCCAAACCGCTGGATCCAACACTGTCCACTCATATCAGTTCATTTGTTTCCTGTTTATGCATCTTTGATTTGTGTTATTTTCTGTTTCCAGATGCTCAACCTGAGCGAGCAGAGGAACGACATATCAAAGCTAAACCACAAGGTACACACACACACAGGCATCTATCAGCAGGGCCGTTGTATAGGGGAGAAAGGTGATGATAATTCTAGGGGCCCAGCGCCCAGTAGGGCCCATAAAAAACCCCAGTAGTCTAATCTTTGTATGACTGCTTTATTCTGCATAAGACCCTGACTAATACACTGTAAAAACTCAACATCCTTCCAAGAATATTTGTCTTAAATCTTGTCCAAATGTCTCATTTCTAGTCAAAACTAATCTCTTTCCACTTAAAATAAGACTCATTACCTAAAAATTAACTTGTTTTTAGATCATTTTCACTTAAATTCACAATAAATAGAAACATCTGCCAGTGAAAGTAAGTTTTTTGTGCTTGTAATAAGGAAGAAAAACTTGCTCCACTATCAGATTTTTTCTACTTATTCCAAGTGAGAATATGCTTGAAAGAAGTAAAAAGTGTCTAAAAACAAGCTACTTTTAATATGATGTGTCTTATTTTAAGTAGAATGAGATTTGTTTTGACTAGAAATTACATTTTGACTAGAAATAAGACAAATATTCTTGCTAAGATAATTGAGTTTTTGCAGTGTAATGCTGCATTAGCATCAAAACAAAGAAGGCTAAATAAAAAACGATAATACAAACGTAGTCTAAGAAAAAAAAAGGAAAAGTTAGGGGGAGGGGCCCACTTTAGTATTTTTTAAGGGGGCCCAGAATTCCTAGCAACGGCCCTGTCTATCAGATAAACCTAATGTTTGAGAAGGAGTAAAAGAGCAAAGCTGAAAAATGAACCCCCACCTCCCCCTCCTCCTCCTCCAGGTCTTGGAGTTTGGCTGGCCGGACCATCATGCACCAGCTCTGGACAAAATCTGCAGCATGTGCAAGGCCATCGACACGTGGCTCAACGGAGACCCACGCAACGTTGTTGTACTGCACAACAAGGTAACACCACAACTGATGTTTATGTTCTCATGAACTCAACATGTTGTTCGATTCTTATTGTGATACAATCAACTCTCCTTTGTTAAATGTACATAAATATACAGTGTTTGCAGATGCTATCCAGATGAAGCAGAAGTGAAAACCTTCTCCCAGCTCTCCTGCTTGTCTCTGCAATAGATTTGTTTCTTTTAAGAGCCTGACCAGTCACTCCAAACACGCGGAATGATCAAACATTATTCCATGTGATTTATGTTTCTTCCAGCTTTTGGGGTTTTCAAATATAAATCAAGCAGCTTACTGACCAGTCCATTTCCTTTTGTTTCTTTATATTTATGTCAAAAAATCTTTGATCTTTCCCGTGTCAAATAAACCATTTAATCAACCACAGTCCGGTTGCTGACAAGGTTTTCCCTCCGCTCTGTTTCTGTGTCACAGGGGAACCGAGGTCGGACGGGGGTGGTGGTGGCTGCGTACATGCACTACAGCAACATATCCGCAAGGTATCATCACACATGTCACGTTAAGTAGACACGGCGAAGATTTGCAGCTGTCAATTTTTTTTGAAAAAGTGGAATTTAAACTCACTTTAAATCTCCTCCTCGCGAGGTTTTGTGAGGACAGGAGTTCCAATCCATCACCTCAAGGTCTGGGGGCTTGAGCCGTCTTGAAAATTAAATACTGATGTGATTATTATGACAAAACACAGAGTCCTGGTCAGCTTATTTTTCTGGCTCTGTTAGACGAAGCGCTCCAACAATGTCATCATTCTTTAATGCAACCAGATGTTAATGCTGGGAGGATTTAAAGCTGCTTTATTGATGAAGGTCGAGGAGGTTATTTCCAGATTTCCAGTGTGCAAAGAGTTGTTGATATGTTTTAATCTATCTTATCTGACTTTGTGCCATGCAGCGCTGACCAGGCGTTGGACCGGTTTGCCATGAGGCGCTTTTACGAGGACAAAGCACTTCCCGTGGGTCAGCCATCGCAGAAAAGGTGAGCCATTCCCTCACGCCTCCATCGTTTCCTTATATTTGTGCTCTTGTAAAGAAAGACAGAAAACGACAAACTGTTTATGTGTAGAGTATCGCTCTGACTGCCACGGTCAGCTCGAACAATCACAATCACAAACACAACAAACTGATGGATCAGTGTCGTGGCCCGACTCCATCTTTCTCCTTCTAGCTTTAGAAACATTTCGCAGAGGAAATACTTTCCCTTCTTTTTTTTTCTTTCTGTTTATCTCCAATTTAGTTTTAATTGGGATAATTGTGAGTAAATGTCACGGCATGGAGAGGACTAATCTGTCTTGTCTGTCTGAAGGATTCCTCTGGTGTCTCTGGGGAGACTGCGGGGCTTAGTGGCACTTCATTCCTCTCTCTTTTAAGCATATCAGAGCATATTTCCCTCCAGTTCTTGTCCACATTTCTCAGTGACTGTTTGGAGATAATGTCCTTTCCATGAATAGAGGGCAGAACAGCAGAGTAAATTCCAAACCAGAGCAAGTCGGACCAATGAAGAGCGGTTTAAAGCTATTTAAAAGACTGCATATTATTCCAAATGCTGCTCACTCGTGGGAGACGGCCTGTGCTATATTATTAACCCCTTGGCGTCGGCTTCTTAGATTTGATCCCTCACATCTACCTTGTTCACCTGTGATGAGGGGGCTCTGGAGCTGAGCTTCTCAGAAAGGATGAGTGAGGAAAAAGGTGAGGGAACATTAACAAAGAAACACATAGGAAACACCACGGGGACGTAACACCACTTCATTTCAACGAGTGAATTAGGCAGCCAGCCATTCTCTAACAGGTCTATAGGCTCGCCCTCTGCCCAGCTGCTATTTCCTGCTTCGGATATAATTATCTGTGCCCCAAGAGTCTGCCAGTATTATGGTCTGGAATGTGTGACATTAACATCAGGAGTAAAAGATGAGTTCAGTGTTCTGCTGTAAAGGCTGTAATGGTTTGGATTGAAGGTGTTAGGTGTTAGGTGTTAGGTGTAGTATTTAAAGGGAGTTCAACATTATGGCAAATTGGCCCATTGCCATAATCCCTTTAGTTTTAGGAGTAGGTTCGTTAGCTTTAATTGTCGGTGCAAGCTATTTTAGAACGTCAGAGCAGAGCCGCAAGCTGCTCGGAACTACGCATATTGGTTTCCCTCATCAAACTCATCAAATACACAATCCAACAACTCCAAAACGCTCTGGTGGACAAGTTGTGACCTGCACATTCACCACGCTATGAGATAATAACAGAATGTTACGAGACAGAGTTGTTTTCGAGGTAAATTCATGCAAAACCGGTTATGCGCATTCCCGTCGGGGGCAGTTTTCAGCAAGCAGTCTCTGCATTTGCCTCTAAAACAACTCTGTCTCATAATGTTCCATTATTATCTCGTAGCGTGGTGAATGTGCAGGTCACAACTTGTCCACCAGAGCGTTTTGGAGTTTGATTAGTTTGATGAGGGAAACCAAGAAATCCCATTTGTCTCCATAGCGTAGCTCTGAGCAGCTCGCGGCTCTGCTCTGCCGTTCTAAAAATAGCTTGCACCGACTAGTTTACTCCTAAAACTATAGGGATTATGGCAATGGGCCAATTTGCCAAAATGTTGAACTATCCCTTTAAATATCATTAAATCATTACTATCATTGTTATACATTCACATGCATGTTCCTCCTCCGATTACACACAAACAGCTCCTCAGCGCGGCTCCTCCTCTCCTCTCTGCCTCGGCGGCGTCCCCGGCTCGCTCTAATTGAATTTCAGAAAGGCTAAACCATCTGGCCACTGACAGCAGAGCAAGGGGAGAGTCTGCATGCGGCAACCCCACGGTCAAGGTCACGTTCGGTACCATCATCATTATCATCATTTACAACCAGACCACACTAACTCAACAGACCCCCAACTGGCCTCTGCACACACCAGTTCACTCTGACGCTTCCCGTGGTGTGGATAAAGCCTGTTTTACAGTCAGCGTGGGATTCGGTTGTGGCTGTGCTGTCGGAGCTGCAAAGGTGAACCACACAGGAAAGGGTTTATTTACAGTAGCGTGGATGTGGTGTGTAATCTTGCCAGAAGAACCTGACACGCTAATAACAGTTTAGAGATTCTGTAACACTGTAAGGATTCAACTTAAATTTGGTGTCGGTGATCCTCTGACCTTTATCCTGACATTCATCACTATCAGCAGGCAGAAATCATGCTTGAAGAAAGGTAATAAAGAGTTATAATGTCCAGTTTGCTTTGAAATTTACTGGGCACAATCTATCCCTAAATGCACCACTTTCAATTTTGCATCTGAGTTATCTCATAAATTATTTGGCAAAGTGACCTGAAATTTCTGGCACAAGCGATGCATCCAAGGGGACAAAGTCCTGAAAGTAAAAGAGGATTCGACATCTTAGAGTCTCTGCTTCCCGTCCTTTGTCTGCAGGTATGTGCGGTACTTCAACGGCCTTCTGTCTGGACACATCAAAATCAACAACAAGCCTCTGTTCCTGCATCACGTTATCATGCACGGCATACCCAACTTTGAGTCTAAAGGAGGTGAGCGTTGTCCTCTGCCGAACTCTGCAGAAAGAGGTTTTGCTGGTTTGCCGGAAAATGTTTCAAGCGATGTTGTTTGTTTCCCCCTCGCAGGCTGCCGCCCTTTCCTGAAGATCTACCAGGCAATGCAACCAGTCTATACATCAGGAATATAGTATGAAAACTCTTATTCCAGTTCAATATGGCAAAGATAACCATGTGAAAGGGAGATTGCATTTTAACAGATTGTCTTTTTTACCACAGCAATGTGCAAGGAGACAGCAACACCAGTATTTGCATCACTATCGAACCGGGCCTGCTTCTGAAGGGAGACATCTTGGTAAGACTTAAAAAAAACAGCTTTATTTCACCTCATTTATAGATATATTGATCTTTCACAACCTTTCTCTATCTCTCACAGCTGAAGTGTTACCACAAGAGGTACAGAAACCCGACCAGAGATGTGATTTTCAGGGTGCAGTTCCACACCTGCGCCATCCACGACCTCGGGGTGGTTTTTGGAAAGAACGAGTTGGACGAGTCCTTCAAAGGTAACGGCTCTCCGGGTGGGTGTGTTTTTACAGTATTCTGTTTATGTCTGCGTTTGTGTGTTTGACAATGCTTCGTTATCATTCTGTAAACTGAAGGAAAAAAATACAGTAATTGTGTATGTGAGCTAAGCGTTAGGGAACGTGACAAGTTTATTAACAGTCGTGACAAATGGAGATAACTGTGTGAGACAACAGGCAGAGATATTTAACAGCACCGGTCCGCCGTACGCACTCACACTGCTGTCGGCCAAGTGTGCATTTTTAACTCCTTCAAGTAACACTAGGATTGTTTCATTGTTATTGTTTCAGCTGTTGCCCAAATTTGTCTGAAAGATATGGTCTGGTATTTGTTTATTTCTTGCTTCAACATTCTTGAGCTGTGCTGCATGGGAACACCGGTCCTCACTTTCCTAGTAAACAGGGTCCTCTGGTGGCGGAGGAGGCTCAGTATTTATTTATTTATTTTATTCAGTATCAGTCAAAGAAAATGAAGGAAACAATGGCAGAAAATGCACAACAGCAGCAAATTGTAATAAAGATGTTATGGGATGTATAGGATTTAGAGCTCTCAGCTTTTTAACTTTCAAAGTGAACACAAATATTGTCTTATACTCATAGATTGTCTATGATTTTTTGATACTGTTGTATATTTCACTATAATGCTCATTTTACATTTAAATAAAATCATATTTGTGCATGTATTGTGATTATAGTGTGTGTGTGTGTCCATCCTGTAATTATCTACATTGTCTCTGTCTATACAGATGAGAGGTTTCCAGAGTATGGGAAAGTGGAGTTCGTCTTCTCATATGGACCAGAAAAAATCCGGGGTAATTTCCCCATTGAAAATGATAAAATGTCTTTATGAATAATAGAAAATAAGATTTTAAAATTTTAGCAAAGATACTTTATCAGGTTTAATGTGTTAGTGAAAAGGAATTTGCAGGCATAAATTGCCTTGCTCTGTGTGAGCACCCATCATGCCTTGTGTTCCTCAGGTCTGGGGCACCTGGAGAACGGGCCGAGCGTCTCCGTGGACTACAACACCGGGGACCCTCTGATCCGCTGGGATTCATATGATAACTTCACCCATCGCTGTGAGGAGAACCCAGATGGAGAGCACGGTATGTCCATACACACACACACACAGATTGATGCACTGCACAGTTACCAATCGAGACTTTCAGACTGAGGTTTCTGCTCAGTGGCTTTCATGGTGAGGACACAGTAAGACGTCGTAGTGCTGATTGAACTACACTTGCCAATTTCAAATAAACAAAAACACACTCACTCTCCTCAGTTCAGATGCCAAACAGTCAAATTCCTCCGTCACCAGGGATCAACATTTTTGGCTTTCAGCTCCTCACCCACTTTTACTGCTTTCTCTGAGCTCCCCATGCAGCCCCCTCCTCCTCCTCCTCCTCCCCCAACCTGTCAATTAGGCCTTTAAATAGCTGCTGCAGAAATAGGGGGGCGTCAGTCGCCCTGCTACTGGCGCTGCCCCCTCCCTCTCTGGGGACGGGGGGGGGGTGTAACCTGAAACACCCACCGACCATCGAGTCTCACAACTGCCCAAACCCACCTCATTCCACTGGTTGGCTTTAACCTCTGTGCCAGAAGTTTGTCCATTTGAAATTAAATTTGAAGAAGTGAGATTTCTTCCAATTACACACTCAGAGGCAGAAATGCTTCGTTTTCACCATCGATGACATCACAAACTGAACAAACTGGTAAAGCTCAATGAGATTTGCAGCCCATGGCAACAGCAGCCTGTTTGTAATATATCTTTCTCATCATCACAGTGTACACATCATTTTTTATGTAGTCTTTTTTTAATTTGACAGTCATGGCACACTGCAGCACATTCTGACTTTCTTAATGCTCTGCCATTATTATTATTATTATTATTATCATTATACTTCTATTACCTCCGTGCATGTAGTTTGTCCCAAGTACATGAATGAGTAATGGAAAGTGTCTCGGTGGGATCAGCGAACAGCAGACTGTAACACATCATTACAAGATCATTTCTGGCGTAAACCGAACATCGCGCATTGATAACATCATAAAATATCCTGTCTTGGCGTTTTTAAGACAGAGTGCGGCCACTGAAGCCAACCGACAGTCTTGAAGAGTCCCTTGGATCCTCTCGGCGATGATGAGATCCATCATTACCGCTGTTAATCTGTGAAGTTTGCACAAACAGGAGGATGCACTTGCCCTCGGTTGAGTCAGGACTTGGCAGCCATTGTGGTACTGCGTTCACTTTTATATATGGGATTTTTTTTTTTTCCTTTTTTCTTTTTTATGGCTTTGCAAAGACCCATTTCATTTTTATGAACATCACCAGAGAGCCGTTGCGGTAATTGCTGTGTTGCAAGAAGGTCAGTGAGAATCGCCAGGATTGCAAGTTTGATCCTAATTGAATGGGCAGCGGTGTTCTGAGCACTCAGCAGAAAAACCTCTCGGCCAGTTTATTCATTCCTCTAATTGCAGCCTTCGCTCTTCCACTTGGACGTGACGATCTGACTGTGCACAAGCAGCTGATGCGTGAACGCGGCGTCTGTTCACACACACGGGGGGATGAAGCAGGTCTTTTCTTGTTTTGGAGGATGCAACAATGAGATGATGGGCATTTCAGGAGACATTTTTGGAGAGGTTCAGTTTGTAGCATTTAAATTATGACAAATAAGTGCTTGCGTTTCTATTTTGGTGTCATAAAAAGTCACTGGGGGGGAAAAGGGATTATTAATAGGTGGTGAGGGAATGTTAATCAGGTGTAAAATACATATTTGAGGTGGTAAATCCAGGTGACCTCATGCACTGATAGGCTCCATGACAGAACGGCCTATTTTTACAACAGTGGGCACTGATCACTCATCAGGTATCATTAAAGGAATCCAGACTTGTTTATTCGCCCGGGTGTTAAACGAATGTTTCATCCTCACTCGTTGACGTCTGAATGCGTCCGGGGCTCGTCTGACTCTTTCTGACGCCATTTTTAACACAGCGCCAGCGACCTTGGAAATCCAGTTGAGAGGACTCAACGAGAGACGGGCGTCTTAAATGGGTCCGTGGGATTAGGCAGCTTTAGAGTTGTGTGTGTGTGTGTGTTTCATACTGACAGCCTCGCTGGGGGGGCGAACGTGAGGAGAGGAGTCTTCAGCTTTCTTTAACAGAAGGAATTTGCGATGTGTGTTACACCTAAGCACTTATGTGAAGTGTGTATGGTGTGTGTTTTAATAGTTCGTTATACAATTAATTAAAGGGATAGTTCAACATTTTGGCAAATCGGCCCATTGCCATAATCCCTATAGTTTTAGGAGGATTGCAGTTTTTCGGCAAGCAGTTTCTGCATTTGCCTCGAAAACAACTCTGTCTCGTAACGTTCTGTTATTATCTCATAGCGTGGTGAATGTGCAGGTCACAACTTGTCCACCAGAGCATTTTGGAGTTGTTGGATTGTGTATTTGATGAGTTTGATGAGAGAAACCAAGAAATCCCATGAGCCTCCGTAGCGTAGCCCTGAGCAGCTCATGGCTCTGCTCCGCCGTTCTAAAAGGCTTGCACCAACAATTAAAGGTAACGAACCTACTCCTAAAACTATAGAGATTATGGCAATGGGCCAATTTGCCAAAATGTTGAACTATCCCTTTAAGTTATAGACAGTATTTTTGCGCTATATGGGGATGCATACCTGTCTATGTCAATGTCTGTACATTTTTGTACATTCCTATTGGTCTCTTTACACGTTGTGCATGTGTGTGTGTCTGTGTGAGGTGCACCTTGTGTTTGTCGGCTTGCCTTTGCTCCACTAATAGCCCCGGGGTTCGGTGGCAGCTGTTGACCCGGGGGTCAGACCAGTCAAAAGGCCACAGTTTGGACCAGTGAGTAGGCATACAGCTACAGTACAGCAACTCGGCTTTACAAACATGACACATTTACCGTTACAGTGTCAGGAAATTATTGAATTCCAGTTGTTAGTGTGATCACAAGGTCTGAATTTGCAGGATATCAGACAGTGCTGTTGCTCCAGTGCAGAAACTACATTACAGTGGGAAATAGTGTGCAAGGATGATAGATAATATCCCTTCCATAACGGTTTATAGAAAGATGAGATGCAAGGAAATAATGTGTAATCTGAACAGTGGCTCTTAAGACTTTAAATGAGCATTTAAACCTAGATAATGTATATATAATACACTTTTATTATTAAACCGTTAAGTAGGTAAGATTTAAAGTTACTGACTTGACTGTTCTGACAGTGGATGCAGTTTGTGTTGTGGGAATAAAAATGATCCCTTGAGTTCTGAAAAATGAGAATAACCACTGAACATAATGTCTTGCCACAGGAGAATAAGTGTATGTGTGTGTGTGTGTGTGTGTGTGTGTGTGGTGTACAGTAGGGCAGCGGGCCCAGCGACAGCGGAGGCCGTCTTCCTTGTTTACCGCACTCCTCCCATATTTGGCTGGGGCCGAGCCCTGAAACATGTCTGGAATAGCTGGATAGAGACAGACAGAGAGACAGAGACGGTGAGACAGGCACAGAGAGGCTCAGAGGAACAGGCTTCTGCAAAGATTTAACCAAACTCTAAGCGAGGGAGGGGCTTTTTTTTGTTTTTGTTTTTTTTTGGTTGGTTTGTTTTTCTGAATAAAGACGAACGGAGAAAAAAGGAGAGAGTAAGAAATGAAGAGAGGAGCGCAGATGAACAGCTCTGACTGGTGAGTAGCTCTGTGAGGCCTTGGGGATTGTAGTAATCAAAGATTAGAAACTTCTGTTGACTTCAAATGACTCAAAAAAAAACAGTGAATCCAAATTTGATCAAATTTGTGAATGTGCAAAAATATAAACTGTGTTTTTTGCAACCAAACTGTTGCGCATGTTCCCTCTGAAGCACCAGCTCCTGGCGGTTTCAGCCAGATGAACATGACAAGAACACAACCTCTGGTCTGCAGACATGAAGCGTCTGTTTGTCTGTTTGTTTGCGTTTCCATGCCGACATGGTTGCATCCTGTGTGTTTGGCACCTACAGAGTATGGTATAAAAAAAATGAGTCATGGAGCGAGCAATTTGTGTGTGGAACATTTTATGAGCAGGCTGCAATTTGGGTTCACCAAAACTATGAGGGACTTTGGTTGGTAGCTTCATGTGATTTCCAGAGAGCTTGGACGGGGGGATGCAGTGCGTGTGGAGGATTTTGTTTTACAATCTGTCGTTTCGTTGCTTTTGCCAGTGGTTCAGGCACAAATGACCAATGTTCAGTGGAGCGTGGAGTCGAAAATGAAGGACTCTTTATGGTTTTTGTTCATTTGTTGCTGTGTATTTAAACGGTGCAAGTGCAAAGTGGGTGATACAAAGTGCAAAGTAAAGACGGGATTTGTTTTAATCAAAATTTTATTTGCAACCAGCCCTCTTTGCAGAAAAGACATAAACACAAATACAACTTTTATCATATATGGCATCAGACTTTATAAAGTGTAGTGTTTTAAGTAGAGCAGTATGCATGGATGTAACCAAAAGAAAGTGTAACCTTCAGCAATGGATTTCAGGTATTTCCAAAGCCGCCTGTGTGTGTCTTGCACGAGCAGATAATGCCTCTAGTTAGGCCTCTTGCTGACAGCACGGTGAGCTGTAGCAGCAGGTTCAAATCCCAGCCCTGGAAACCCAGCTGAGCCAGCCCTCATCTCTTAATGCCTCTTTTCTCCTACTGTCTGTCTAGATGTCTCCATACGGCTTTCTCACTGTCCCACTCTGATTTTGCCTTTTTCTATTTGCATATCATTACCTTAACTCAGCTCAGCTTTACTTTTAATTTCTAAAAGTCAAGTCTGCTTTTGTCAAATCACTTTAGAAGAAAATATAGAGTTATTCTGAGGTTTTGTGATAAAAAAAAAACAGTTTTGCTTGATAAATGTATTCATAAAAAACCCATATTTAGTATTACAGTAGTAACACAAACCCTAATGCTTTAATTTGTTGCAGTGCAGCAGAAATAAACTTTTCTCTCTGAAAGTTAAACATGCCATTCCAAAGCCAAAGCCCTCAAAGAGCCAGAGATGACAGACCAACATCTAGGTTGACAGCAGGCGCTTTTACGACGGCTACTGATCCTCGTAAGTGAAAGACAGATGGACGGACAGATGCACAGAAAACCAACCCACCGACCCGCCGAGGCAGACATGCAGAACCGACGTCTCGACTGAGGCAACGTCTCGACACACTGGCGGTTTTAATTTTGCTCTCGTTCATATGCGAGGATGCGAAGCCGACCTCTCTGGTTTTGAAACCGATGTCAAAGTAATATTTCGGGGCTGAATATTTCCTCGGCGGTAATAATTTGAGTTTGTTGTTTCTGGTGTGGCCCAACCAAAGAAATCTCCTTCCAAACTCAGCCCCAATAAAAATCCCAATCTGCAACTTGAGCTGACGTTTCCTCTCCCACAAAGAGAAGACATGACGGAGGAGCTGGGCTCAGATACACAGATGGACATACAGTAGAGACAGTCAGACAGGTAGCTTTTTGTGACAGCAGACAGGCGGCTGGATGACATCACCCTGAGAGTAATCTTGGAGACAGACACTGATACAGTCACGTTACCTTAAACTGTGACAGCTGGACACTGAGTGATAGATGGGCCGAGAGGCAGACATGGCAAATATAAAACTGCGACAGTTTTCCTTGTGCCAGTCACTGATACACCAACCATGACACCTTTTTCACCGATGGACTGTCACATCATCCCTTATGACTCTGTCTCTGTTTCTCTCTCAGTCGATGCAGCAAGAAAATTACAGCCGGAACTTGTTTTCTTACAGTATACAACATGTAAAATAGTTCTTTTTTTATGTTTACTAGAAACTAATTTCCTTTTAGTTAAAAAAAAAATCCAAAAAGTAAATGAATATATGACAAAAACTATGTTTTAAAAGAATTTAAGATCAAACGTCTACCTAAACACACACACACAGAGGTCTTTAAGACAAGCCAGTTGTCAGTCAAACTCTGTCACCCACCGTTGGCATGCAGACTGGCCGTCGTCACGGTGATATGAAAGCTGTGAAAGTGAATGTCACATCCTGCTGTGAGATACCCGATGGCTCAATGACATCACCGTGTGTGTGTGTGTGTGTGTGTGTGTGTGTGTGGATGTTTGTGCATGTACATAGCTGCCCCTGCATATGTAAGGGAGTCACAGTTGATACACTAAACTATCAGAAAACTAATCCAATAATCTGACTAAGTTAATTAAAACAGTTTCCACAGTAGTTTGGAAGATTAAATCAAATTTTTTAATGAGTTTTGGAAAACAAGTGGCTCAGCCTGATTGTTCCACTTTCCCCAACCTCCCAGTTTTACTGCTCCCACACATGCACACCCAGTTTCCTTCTGACCTATACACCACCAAAGCTCTTACTGTCAATGCATGTGAGTTCATATTATGCATAGGTATATATAAACCTACATGAAATCATACACCATATCTAATAAAACTATTACTACAGACGTCCTTCCTGACAGACACACCTCAGGGCCCTTTAATCAACCGTGTAACCGTTAGGTGCGTTTCTATATTTATAAGCGGCAGCATTTTGTAAAATTGGGTTTGGCCCTTTTTATGAGGTCATCATGTCCCATATAAGAGTGTCAAGCCCATCTTTAACTTTCCTCCACCCCTGGAAACTTCAGGAGTGGGCGATAAGAGAATCTGAAGGAAAATATCCGCCTGAAAACACATTTAAAAGATATTTGTGTCTGTGATTTATTGTACTATATAACGCACATGATTTTCATTGCATCTCAAGTGCCAGGATGAGTTACAATATATATTAAGCTAAGAAAAAAAAAGCTTAGAATATTTTAATGGTGAGAAATATTAATAGGGAAATGAGGTGGTCCTAGAACAGAGCCCAGAGGAACTCCAGCCCTTTGACTAATATTTTAAAAACAGTATTCATGTTTTATCCACATGGGGGTGATTATTTTTGACCTCTCAACATGAAGAGTCATTTCTGAGCTATTAGTACAACATTCAGAAATAGTGTCCAGTACTAAAGTGATATATAGCAGCCATGTTCTCATCCCTGCTGACAAATTGGCCTCCTCAATCACTGTTTATTCATCTCAAACATACTAACTACAGGATGTATAATAATCCACATCTCAGCCGGTCCATGTGATACAGCAGTGGCAGTGGTTGTGTAGCACATTGTCTATTTATAATAAACCATTGGCCACAGGTGTTTAAATGGCTTTTTAATGGTCTCCAAGGCCGCGATGTGAGACACTCAAGCAAACACTTAAAAGAATACAGCCAAGAAGCAGGTGCTGTGTGTTTGTGTGTGTGTGTATGAGCAATAACTTTGGTACTTTCACAAGAGACGCAAACACCTGTCACATGACAGAATACAGAGACTAGACAGGTGTGGGTTTGTGAGTGAGTGTATGTGTGTGGCTGTAAAAGAGGCCGACATTAGTGCTAAATTCATCAGAGGGACAGTTTATTTAGATGCATAAATATATTTTCTATAGTTTGGATGTTGAAAGATGTTTTTTCTTTGCACAAATTCTTCCCGAAGCTCATTTGTATTTTATTGAATACATAAATGAGCAGCAGTAAACGTGGGTTTTGTCCTTTGAAGCAGGGAGAATGGCGTGTTTCACTGGTTTACCGCAGTAGGACACAAGTTGTTAGCTATTTGTGGTAGCCGAGCCTCGGTGACTCAACTGATCTAATTTGAGGTCTGCTGCAGCTACAGTATTTATTGACACCAGAAGAAAGCTATTTGTTCCGTTTAGACGTCGAGCTGCTTGTTGGGGCCATATGGTCACTGTTCACATCCCAAGCTCCTGGAATTGATGCTCGTGTGCAGGAGCAGACAAGCAGAGATACTTTCTGAGTGTCATCATAGCTGGATGATCAATGTTTAAATGCAAAACGAATGAATCTTATCTTTTACTTATCTTTTTATATGGAATAACTGGTAATTCAACTTTCCACTTCAGCTATGAGATGCATTGGGTTACAGTTGAGTGAATGAGTTGGCTCCTAGAGTAACACACCAGTCTGATCTTTCTTTTTTCTAAAAGCCATAACTTGTTGGGCTGACTTCCTCCTTCCCGGCAGTAATTACACCATTATACCATTATACCATAACAGCCTTATAATATTACACTGTTGCTAAGACCGGTATGATGATGATTGTTGCTGAAGGAGGTTCTTTTGACATCCAGGACTTGAGAGCACAAAACTGAAGTTTAAAACCTGCTGTAGGTCTGTTTGAGATATTTATAGTAAATGTGATGAAAAGAGCAGACAAGACCAGACAAGACGAGGTGTTATGGAGAAGTGTCTGGCTCAAGGGCACATCAGCAGCTCCGATCGTAGCAGACAAGTTCCTCATGTCAAGGTCAGCCGGGTTTCAACACCGGTGGCCTCTGTTGCCTTCGTCCATGCACGGACTACTGTATATGTATATGTAGCTGCGACGATGTGTGTTTGTTTCCCAGCTTACGCACATACCGGGGTGTGTGGCAAATGTAGAGGTTGTGACCTCGCGACACTAGTTCAGTGAGTTCCTCTCGTGCCCGGCGTTGTTTGTCACTTCCGTACAGACCAGCTCTTCTTCAACTCCCTGAGAGAAAATAGCAGAAGGTGTGCTTCACTGTGGAAAGAGTCATACTCCAGCTGTGAGTCAGTCGCCCCTGTGACTTCTGCATCTCAGCTAGTAAACATCACACAGAGCCATTTTCGGATAATTAGCCAATCTTAAATAGAGTGATTGTTTGAGTTTTGGTAAATTTACAATCACTTTATTCAAGATATACCAACTGACTTTGATTTAGAAGAGCATCTAAATTTGGTTTTTGTGGGTCTGTGGTGATGGAAACTTTTAAGGCAGCATCCACAGAAACAAGCACCAAATTGAGAAACTAAAAATCAAAAATAAATCAGCCCCAAAAGTTATTGCTCCTTGCTCCTTCCATGTGTGCAGCTTGCCTATACTTTTCTTTCCTCAATGAGCTGCGACATGTCAAACGGCACTGTCTGCTCTCCCCATTTAACCTCAGGATGGAGTTTAACCAGCAGCTGGAAAAAGTGTCACCCTGGCAATGTCGAGGCGGTTTTGCCACACAGCAGTGAAAAATCATCTTTGTAAACTAGATAGAACAAGGGAATTCCCTGTTCTGTTAAAGGTCAGCGAGGGAACTCAGTGGGTGGAAACTGTTGACCACTGTTCCCTGAAAAGTTTTGACATTAAAGCTTTAAAAACTAATGAAATCAAGTTATTATGGATTCATGTTGTGCAGTGCAAGATGTCTCTGCAAACTATATTGAACTTGGCTTTGTAAGACCTTCAGGTACTCAGGGTGAGGGTGACCCTGAGTGAGGGGATCCCCTCTAATGATGTCACCAGACAGGGGTGCTGCAGTGGCGGGCAGACAGATGGCGTGGGAGCTGGAGTTTATTTGAAATGACATCTCTTCCCCAGGCAGCAGGGTGGGGGTTGGGGGTGGAGGTGGTGGCAGCGGTGGGAGTCCCTCCCCCGCTGCCGGGAACAGTCCAGAGAATCGTCCCAGAGTGCCAGCTCACCCCTTTCGGCAGCTTCAGTGGTACGGCCCCGCCTCGCTCCACTAGAGCACATGTTGGATGATAGGAGGACATGAATCAGAGAGGGAAGAAAGAGTGAGAGAAGAAGCCCAGAGGCAGAAAGTTCAGTCTCACTGAAGGACTCCGATGTATGGACTGAAATGCGGCTTTTTGATTTAACTGGTTAAAGAAGAGGAAATATTTCATCTTCTCTGGATTTTTTTTTCATTTTTAAGAAGACAAACTAAAAGAAAAAAAGGGGTAGACCGACAGGTAAGGAGGATGCTTTCACTCAGCTGTGAGAATATAAAGTGCGACATATGTATATAAAAAAGTTTATTATTATATAGGATGGTTTTTAAACATAACTAATTTTATATTCAAGTATAAACAACAAAATATTCTGAAAAACTGAAAATCTGGTGCTTACTGCTTTCATCAGAGTTTGAACCGTTCTCTTTAAATAGCCCTACCATTATACTCCTATTATGTTAATTTTGTATGTCATCATTTAACACAACCACAGGACCAAACTGTGTTTACAGCTTCCTCGCCTGCCCGCTCGCTCTTGTTCCTACTGTGGCCAGTGAGTTGTTGTTGACATGGGTTTTGAAATAGCTGCGGTCCGAGTGATCCACCATCTGTCCCCGGGGGTCGCTCAATTTGGAACACCCCCACGTATGCTGCCATGTATATGTTTGAATGTGTGTCGCTGTGCAAAAAAAGTATCGGTGTATTACTTTCTTCCTGTAAGCGTACGTGTGACCACAAGAATGAGCTGGTGCACGTGTGATTGTTGTGTTTCACTGGAAGCCAGTATAGTGTTTGAAAAGTTGCCCAGGCCTCTAATTGTAGCACATTATTTCTCAACTGTGTGAATTACACAACTGCACACACCCATGATTATGTGCTCACAAGCCACAAATGAGTTGTTGTGTATTTTCTTTCTCTCGTGTCTTAAGAATAGCTCATTATATGACATAAAATGTTGATCCTAAATCAAATGTGATGACATGAGGTGGGCTATGAGAGTCCCAAGAATTGTCAAATGAGTTTCCTACACACTTCTGATGATGATTTATTATAAACAGAAGAGTTTTAACTGAGGAAAAAATAGCTTTTGTGTAAAGGTTTTGTAACTTCTCTCTTTCGCAGACATGGCTGCACGACAGTCAGTCGGTGTTTTTGTGGAAGTCTAAAGACTGTTTTCGAAGTTTTCACAGCTAAAGTTACATTCAGTTCCTTCATCTGAAGTGTAGCCAGGCCAAAGGAATTTGGTTCAGTTGATCGGTTCCTGACCTGCCCAATTTGCTACAAGCTACGCGCAACAGAGAACAGATAACACAAATTCCGCCGCACTTATTGTCATATTCAGATTCTTGTGAAAAAATATTTTTAGATTCATGAGATTGTGGGACATGTTTGCAGTGAGTGACTCAGGCTTCATAGACAGACTCATGATTCAGCAGCCAGAAATCAATTTATTTGACTTCTCCAAGTCTCCCAGTCCAGATCTGAGCCTGGCACTGCTGCTCCTCTCTTTGGCTCACTCAGACCAGCTGTTTCCGTGTGTTGGGCAGGACCCGCCCCCGGTTCACGTCAGACCATGTGGGCCTGCACTGACGCAACGTGACAGGGGCTTTGGCCCTGCAAATTGGCTATTAATAGAGCCCGAGGGGCTGTGTTGCTGGTGGCCACGCTACGCGCTCAACCTCAGGTCAGATTGAATGGGTGCAGAGGGGGGTCACTGTGCTTGCGGTGGGAGTGATCTTGTCCCATTCACAAATGACTTGATGATTGGAGCCAGTGGCATGGAATGAAACCAGATGATTTAAATCCCCTAAAGCAGCTTTTGTACTTTGAACCCATCCACAGAAAGAAAAAAGGCAAATATGTGTCTCACTTTGTTCTGTCTTTTGATTCTGCACATGGATGTAGTTGAATAATTTCCATATACATCTCTTTATGTCTCTTCCAGATGTGGTTCATACCCAAGGTCCACTTGATGGAAGCCTTTATGCCCGGGTCCGCAAGAAAGACTCCCTGGAGGGAGTTGTCACCATCAACGGCCTCCCAGTCCATGAAAACCCCTTGACCAGCGCCAAGAACCCTCTGCAGCACGCCACCCACCCCCTCCAAACCGCCGACCAGACACTTCCCGTGACAGGCCACGCCTCCCTCCCCGCCGTCGACCACACCCTCTCGGTGAGCAGCGACTCGGGGAACTCCACCGCGTCCATCAAGACCGATCGCACCGACGAGCACAGCCAGTCGGTGCTGAACGCCGCCAACCACAACAACCCGGCTGCGACCCACCCGCCGCTCAGCCCCCAGGAGAAGAGAGAGCTCGATCAGCTCCTGAGCGGCCTCGAGGCGCCGACCCATCAGCGGCAAGCCTACCTGTCCACCTCCACCAGTCCGGGTGGGGGAGTACGGCACCTGGTCCCGGCGCAGGTGCATGTGAACGGCGGCCACACCAGACTCGTCGCCGCCCCTTCGGCAGAGGAACGGGAGACGGATATCCTTGACGACGAACTGCCCCACAGCCAAGAGGGCAACAGCGTGGACAGCTTAGGGACAATTTCTTCCCTAGACGGCCAGGCCACACCGGGCGACCTCTACTACCCATCGCAGACGCCCGTCAGCGGACAGAACGACGGGCCGTACCTGGAGAAGTTGACCGAGATGCCGGTGCATGGAGTACGAACTCCCACGGCGATGCAAGAGAGATCCGCGGACTCGGCATCGCCACAGGGATACAGCAACTACCAGAACGGAGGGGGGATGTACCGCTCGCAGTCATTCGGGAATCCACCGCCCAGCAGCCCCGAGACCAACCCTAAGCTGATGCCCAGGGCCCCCGAGAGGAGCACCAGCAGCCGGGAGGCGGTTCAAAGAGGTCTCAACACTTGGCACCAGTACAGCCTCCCGGATGACCCATTCGGCCCGCCCCTGCAGTCGACCCACAGTTTGCCCCACTTCCCCACCCCGGCCTCGCAGCGGGACATCGAGCAGTCCATCGAGGCCCTCAACATGCTCATGCTGGACCTGGACCCGATCAACTCCCACATGTCCAAGTCCCACAGCGCACCCCCCGGGGAGAACAACCTGAATTCGTCACAAGCGCCCTTCTCCCAGACCCTGGCCCGGCCCTCGTACCAAGCGGACTCTGCCATCCACGGCTACAACAACTCCGGGCCGGCCCCCAACGCCTACCATCAGCCCGCCGCGCGACCCGCCGGGAGGGTGCCCAACCAGAGCCCAGTCATGGAGTCGTACGCTCCCCAAAGGCCCAACGCCAACTACCAACACCAGAACACCACCCCGACACACACCCCCGAGCCCTACCTCCACTCGCGCCAACAGCCCCACCACTACCCCGCCGACCCGTCCTCCAATTTGAACCAGCAGGCCGCCGTGAAGCCTGTGAACTCGTACCCGGTTTCCCACTCCCCCGACCTGCAGGGTTCGTCCCCTTACCCAGGCTACAGCGCCTCCTCTTCCCCGCTGCCCGCTCTCACCCCCCAGCCCAAGGACACCTCCTCTACCTCCTTGGCCCGGGAACAAGACGCAGAGGAGGAGACGCTAAACTTGGAAGGCCTGGTGGCTCACCGCATCGCTGGTAAGACGTTCCCCCCTACATCCGAGCTTGAATATTACATGATATAACATTATAAACAATAACTCTTAAAGGAGAGAATTAAAGAAAACGTTTTGAAACCCTTTCAAAATAATCTGACATTAGAGGCATCATATGTGAATCTAAAATACTGACAAGGCTTACTGGAACAAACACAGGCTTAATTTAGAGCTTTACTTAATAATATTACAACTTCAGCAAGAATCATCTTTAGTCTTCCTCACCAAACTGCACGTGAGCAGCAGCTTTCGGCAGTTCCTGTTACAGAGTCATCATGGGGTGCCGTACCGCAGGAGTGACCTGTGCTCATAAAATTAGCTCTGCAGCATGAAATACAGCAGAGCTGCCGAGAGGGGAGATAGGATGAGAGTAAGAATAGCCGAGCGTTCAGAGGCTTCTGCTTCCAGGCATTGTCTGCATTCATGTTTACCTCCATGTGAAACCATGTGGAAGCTCTCCAGCGCCTCCCTGTGGAGCAAAGTTGTATATTCTTCATCTTTAGGTTTGTTAGAGAGCCTGATCATGCAGATGTTTCCTCTGTGTAAGAATTTTGTTTCACATAATTTAACTATGAAAAAGATATTATCTCATTTGATAGATTTCATTTCATATTTTTATTTAATTTTCATTAGATTCATTTCTGTTTTGATTTATCTTTTCCTTTTCTGCACAATCCATCTTTTCCACTCTATGGACAACCCTCCCCACTATTTCCTTCCTGTTCTGCACCTTTCTCCTCTCACCCTCCTCCTCCTCCACCTCCTGCCTCCCATCCACCTCCCTCCCCTGGGCACAGAGTACAACGCTCGCATCCGGGGCATCAATGCAAGCATTACACCTCAATCTGACCGCCATCGCTCCTATTCCTTCTCTGGTTTGTCCACTTTCCCTCGCTTTTTAATTTCCTGCATTTGTTGAATCATTCTCTGATTCCTGGCATTTTTTCAAAAACGTTTGAATGATTATTTGCTTCATCACTTCCTATTTGTGCTCTACTTTCCCTCTCCACTGCTGTTTTACTCCCTCTTCATCACTTCTTTACACTTTGAGCCTCTTCTGTGGGGAATTTGTGTGATGCAATGACTTGAGTGAGTTGTCACTTCCGCACAGTGAATATTTTGGGGTGTTGCAGGAGTTCGTTCCAGAGGGATGACACCTGAAGTGACGCAAGAGACGGGCCGGCGTCGGACCACCAGTGAGGGACAGTATCAGAGCGGCCTTGACAACCCACCGGCGGCTCCTTCACCAGATTTTGCCAACAACCTGGCCCTCAACCCTGGAGGAAGACCCAGAGAGGTGCGGTATCTGGTCGAGTCTTATGCTCGGGCCCTGTGTTTTGCTGATTTATTAGAATCAACACGTTTTCTTTTTTTCTCCATCCTCCCAGGGCCCCATGCATAGCTACCGGGAGGCGTTCGAGGACAACAAGGCAGACGCGTTTGGCAACAGTCCCACGTTCGGAGGCGGTGGTGAGAATTCTCCACTGACTCCCAGCTTCCCCGTGTCGCCACAGACTCCTTACTTCAACATGTGTAGGTGGACTCTGCCTGCAGACAGGGGGCGCTCTCTAAATCCTCTGAGCACTGACTCTTTCCTCTCTTTTCTCTGTCTTTACTTGTTAAAAAAGGCTTACTCCAGGCAAGAAAATCAAGACAGCAGGTTTTATTTCTTTATCAGAGTTTATTATTCACTTTTAATTTATGAGAATTTTTAGTTATCTTTATTCTAATGACAGTTTGTCACATTGCAAATAGGAATAGAAATAATTGGATTATACATATACACCTGTTCACACCTAAATTAGCATAAAAGTCCTAAAGATTAATAACTGTCAGTGACTGTGGCAGCAAACTACTTCACAAAAACTATTGAACTATGACAAATGATCTTAGTAGAATACATTTTTGCAAGGTGAACTCTCAGTAGCAGATGAAATGGAGTCTCTCCTCACAGTCACGAGCCTCCCATGCATGATTTACACCTGCAGCTGCCACACTCCCTCCAGCAATATTCAGTCCATCATCACAGTTTTTTGCAGAGTCCAGAGTTCCTTCATCACAGGCGTTAGGCGTCCGTCCCCTCACCTGTAAGGCAGCACATGCCCGTTTAATGTGAGGGCACGCAGGCTTCTCCTCTTGAGCCCAGGCTTCATAACGCAGAGGCTGCTTGTCCACCCACAGCCATTCTCCGGAGAAGAAGCGCAGACCGATCCAGACGCGCTCGGTGCTGACATTTTTGTTCAGCTCTCTCTGGATCAGCAGCATCTCTGCCTCCGAGCCCACGCTGGCCAGGTCGCTGTGATGCGTCCTGCAGTAATCCAAAGCTCCCTCCCACGTCTTCCTCTCTCTCACCACAAACACGCTGTAGCAAAAGGCAGGGTCTTCAAAGTCTGCGGTTGAGTCGTGCACCATGTAGTTGTGAATCACGCCGTAGTCTTCATTCCGTCGGTTGTTGGGCTGCGTCGGGGCCCAGAAAAACATGGACACCTCTCCACCACCAGCCCACATCCATTTCTCAGGGTCTGTGGAGTGTCTTTTCATCCCGATCCAGATGAACTTCTGGCTGTCACCGACAAGCCTCTGAAGCAGGGTGATGTCATATGTGTTGCTGACAGGAGCCAGGTCTGTATAAAACATCTGACAGTGGTTTCGAGCTTCATGCCAGTTCTTTTTCTCCTCGATGTAAACGTACTTGCCGAAGGCTGCGGAGAAGCTCAGCAGGAGCAGGGCGCACGTGAAGCTCTGATCCATCACTGTCTTCAGAGTCCTGCAGGACACTGAGTATGCAAACAGATTGTGGAACAGTACATCCTGTAGGTTTGTGAGGATTTGCATAGGGTGGGCCTTCTTGTCCACTGCCCCTCAACCTATTAAAGGTCCCCCTTTAGGTTTCAGTTGAATATTACAATCTTCCTTCCTTGAGTTTATTTTTTTGTTTTGTTTTTTTAAATAGATGCAGTGGATTTGATTAGATCAATTCAAATTACCATTAACCGCGAGTGCCCTAATTAACTCCTAAGTCCAAGTGAGTGATGTCTGGGAGAAACCTCATCACTGTGGTTCAATCTTTGTGCCTTTAATCTGCATCTCGGTCAAATCAGTTTTATTTTTCAGTCCAAAACCACCAATTAAATCAAATCAAATCAAATCACTGAGACAAAAGACTGAAAGGAAACAGAAAAATAGGAGGATTCTCTGTTCCAGGACAGAACAAAAACTAAACAAATTGTGAATTTGCCTCAGGCCAAACAAAAGTCTTGCATGACATGGCAGCAAAGAACAGCGCAGATCAGGTGTGTGCAAATCATGTTTTTGAATGGGAGGAGGAAATAGTTTGTCCAAGTGTCATGTTTTTCTTTGGGAAACAAATTTAGAAAAAAAAAAATGCAAATGAGAAAGACAATCAGGAATTCACAGTTTTGCTTTCTCTCCTTTTCTCGTTTTCATCCTCTTTTTCTCCTGTTTTATTCATTGCTTCAGCCTGAGAGACATACTGTATGCTCTTTTTTTCCATGATTATTTGAAAGAAAGGAAGGAGAGGACACACACACACATATACATATTCAAATCAAATGTATGCAGTAGTTCCACCGACCCCCCTCCTGCAGTCAGTCCTGAACTCACAGCTGTTGCGGTAACGATCTGCTATGTTTACCATCCTCACCCTCTCCACACCGCCTTCACTGGAACCTCACTGTTAGAATAAAGTGTTTAGATCCATGCTGCATTTTCAGTTTTGGAAATGACTCTTCAGTTTTCATGCGTCTCCTTCACTGCACTTTACTGTTGTGCTCATCCATCTGTGAGAACAACTAGAAGTCATCACTTGGAATAAAAATACAAAAGTCCACCTCCAACATCGTAAAACCCACCATCTCATACATTTCCATGTGTCCTCTCATCTCTCTCTTCATCCTCATGTTATGTAATTATGCGGCACATGTTGTGTTTTATATTTCACACGTTTCGTTTTGCTTGTGTCTGCCTGTAGCGCGCTCCCCAGCAGGTTTGGCCAAGACTCCTCTGTCGACGCTGGGACTGAAGCCACATCAGCACGGCGGCTCAGGTCAGTTCACACACATCAGATGTGGTTTTCCTTTTCTCACCTTTGTTAGAAGTTGAAACATCGGATTTCAGGAGTAAATGGGCTGTTTGTTTTCTGCTGAGTGTGAGAACAAGCAGTTTTTTTCTCGTGTTGGAGATCCCAGAGCTTCTAAAGACATTGTGATTTGAACATAATGATCTAAATTAGATCGTTTTAACGACCTCAGAGGAAAAGCAGTCAGCTGCTGCCAGTGCAGTGCAGCAACACTGCATTATGTCATACTGGAGCTGTGGAGCTGAGTGAGCAGAAAGTGGCTCTAACTGTGAGTCTCTGCTGCCCCCTGCTGCTCTCATCTGCTCTTACTCCTACACGCAGTGCTTTAAGCTGACACACACACTCGCTTTCCCTTCTCCACTCAAGTTTATCTTCCCTGTCTTCTCCTCTTCCACACATTTCCTCTCCTCCCTCCTCTTCTTCCCTCGCTTTCTGTCTCTTCTCGATGTTAGACTCTGATTCTAATGATGGAGAACAAGGTAAGGGCTTTTCTGTGGAATTCCGCCATAAGCCCCTCTGCACCCAAAGCCAGCACAGTCTCCTGACCGCCACACACATTTTTGTTTTTTTTTATGTCTATTTGTGTGTTTCACTGCAACCAAGTGTTTTCCTTTTCAGTTCTGCATCAGATTTCCACAGAATGTTTGTTTTATTAAGACTGACCCTTGGATCATTTTCTATTTCTGTTTCTACGTCTCTGACGCCTGATAACTGCATCCCATTAAAAACCTTTCAGGTTGTATGAAGTTGAGACTGATTTTATTTGTGTTTCGATGCTTTCTGACCCTCAGATAATCGGGGTTTCGTGGACTCCAGAGCACAAGCGTTCAATGCTCCTCTCTCCTCCTGCAGTCCAGTTCACAGCACTGATGGGTGAGAGCGTTTGTCCCTTTTTTCAGTTTCCATTAGTTTTTATTTTTATTTAGTTTTCCAGTTTGCTTTTTTTATTTCAGTGTAGTTTTAGTTAGTTCAACAAGCTTTTCTTTAGTTTTAGTTTTTCAGGTTTTAGGAGAAAGCCTCCGTGAGACCTCCTAAGATGAACTTCCAAATTTGTGGGATATTTCCCTTTTAGTTACATCCCATACATGTTTCCATCAGTCCTCATCACATTACATTCACTCTAATCTACCTGGGGGTTGTACTCGAAGTCGTTCCATATTGAGCTTCCTGCAACTTTAGCATCTCTAAGAAAACTTAGAAAACTAAGCTGATGTTATCTGCCATTCAGTTTAGTTTTAGTTTTGCAGTGTTCACTGTAGTTTTTATTCAGTTCTCATTTTTGGAAAAACAGAGATTTTTATTTTTGTTTCAGTTTATTAAATTTTTTTTTTTTTTTATTCACTGCCAGTTTTTTTATAACCCTGCTGCAAATCACATTTGTTTTATTTGGTAGGATCCCCATTACTGTAGCTGCACTCTAGTCTTCCTGGGGTCCACATTTAAAACCAGTAATTAACATACATACATTTACAATCACAACACGAAAAAGAGAAGACAAGTAACTTATATTAAATCTGTTCAATCGGATTGTCATCTACATCAAAGAACGTATTTAAGATACACCAATGCACAGTGGTTATAAAATAAAAGGTTTATAGGACGGATGAATAAACACAGCCAGGGAACAGATGTAAAATGATACTGTCTGCTTTTCTTTCTCCGTAGAAGGAGGATGGGATCTTCAGACGGCCCCTGTCACAGCCCCGTCCTCTCCCACCCTCTCAGACCCGCGTCCCCCGAGGGCTCCCAGGTCAACATCATGGGCGTCCACACCGTCCCCGGCAGCCCCAACACCCTGCACCGCACGGTGGCCACCAACACGCCCCCGAGCCCCGCCCTGCAGAGACGCCTGGGCCAGGCCAGCAGCCCCTCGCTGGGCCGACACGCTCCTCCGTCCGCCGTCCCCTCCAGTCCCCTGATCGGCCGAAGCGCTAAAATCGCGTCGGCCGGCGTGCCCCCCAGCCCCCTGATGGGCCGGCGCGTGGCGGCCAGCGGCCACAGCACGCCCGACGAGCTGGGCGCCGCCTCCCGCCAGGGGAGCGCCCAGCCGCCCTCCACGCCCGCCTTCCCCGTCTCCCCGCAGCTGCCGGAGAAGAGACACATGTCCAGCGGGGACGCGGAGAGGATGGACAACAACAACCTGACACCGACTCCAGCCGGCGGAGGCAGCACGCCAAACCTGACTGGCACTCACATGCTCCCGGACATCTCCAAGTCCATATATGGTGAGGAAGACACGGAGAGGAGGACGCGGCTTTTTTTTCCAGCCTGCAGAAGGTTTGTGTCCTCTCCTGTAACCACTGTCTCCTCTCATCCAAACAGATGGTTATCCAGACATTAAGATGAATGTCAAGTTTGTCCAGGACACCTCCAAGTACTGGTACAAACCAGACATCTCCAGAGAGCAAGGTGAGGTGTCTTCTTTTCATCTTCCTTCTCCCTTTTGTCTATTCTCTTTTGTTTCTTCTTCTCCTCATCTACATCTGTGCTCTCTCCCTCTCTCCACCTCTCAGCCATCAACCTGTTAAAGGACAGGGAGCCTGGGGCCTTCATCATCAGGGACAGCCATTCCTTCCGCGGGGCCTATGGTCTGGCCATGAAGGTGGCCTGTCCTCCACCGACTGTCCAGCAGAACAAAAAAGGTTAAAAGAAAAACTCTTTTGGCTTTATTACAACAAAATATCAGAATTTGCCCCAACTGGACAAATTTAACATTGATCCAAATGGTTTTTTTTCCAGTCGGTGACTTGACTAACGAGCTGGTGAGGCACTTCCTGATTGAGACGAGCCCTAAAGGCGTCCGTCTGAAGGGTTGCCCCAACGAGCCCTACTTTGGTGAGTGTCGCACGCATGAGCGTTTCACCTGCCGCCAAAGCGACGCAGTCTAACGGAGAGATCACTTTGTGTGCGCAGGTTGTCTCTCTGCCCTGGTGTACCAACACTCTATGACTCCTCTGGCTCTGCCCTGTAAGCTGATGATCCCCGCCAAAGGTCAGTGCAGCCCTGCTCCTCACAACCACTCACATATTCCCTTTAAACATCCATCTGTGGTCTAGTTTATTATTTTGCACGAACATATCATTTAAAATTGTATGAACAATTATTATGATTGGGATGTGCAAAGGGGAGAAAAAGGGCTTACAGTATATGAAAAACCTCACCCATGAAGAATAATAATCAAAAACCAAATTTGTTACAAGTAAAGACAAGAAAATACAGAACAATTAAATGATAACAAAAAGTAAGTAGAAAAAAGTAACAATCAACTTTCTAAACCCACAGACCCAAATGAAGAGGCGCTGGAACTGGCCACGCCCACTGATCCAGTCGTTGAACTCCTCAAGCAGGGAGCAGGTGAGCATGGAAAGCTTTCTCACATTATCGGCCGTCCACCAGCCGGCAGGCGGCATCGCTGAACCCTTAGATGCACAAGTGGGTCAAAAATGACCCGCTGAGGTCGTTTTTGTGCAGTATCTTCATAATGAAAAGTTGTTATCGTTTCATATTCCAGGTATTCCTCAAAAAAACATGGTATTGATATTATACCATTTAAATATTTATCTTACCTTTTATACATTTTAAGAAATTTTAGTTTTTATATTACTACACCATTCTTCCAGAAGTGGGTCAAAAATGACCTGCATTCATTTCCTATGGAATATCACAGAAACCTTTGATTCTTATCAACTGTGACTGTCAAGAATATAGTTAGCTTGCCATTTAAAAAAGTTTTTTAAAAATATTCAGTATTTCAAACATTAAATATTTCTTGTGTGGACCAAAATATAATGCAAGATATAATACAGATGATTCTTTTTAACCAAAATGACAAATGCAGCATAAAAACATATTGATTAATTTTTGACCCATTCATGGAAGAGTGTAGGGTCCAGTCACTCATGCATCTAAGGGTTAATATTCTTTCTATAGGAAAAAATAAACAATAGATAGAAGATTACATTTACACATTTAACAAGAGAATTATAATTCAAAACACAATGATATCAAATCTCTCATAAACCAGTTCCCTTGCTCACACACTGTCGCCCTTACCTTACAGTCCAGAAGGTCCCTGAGGAAGCCCATGGTAAATAACAACTGCTCTGCCCTCTCATGCACTCTGACCGAATGAGAATGTGGTGACGCCTGATCTCACAGAAACCTGCAACCAACTTAGAGTTTGTCTGAAAGGAAAAAGCCCATACACAAGTGTAACATACATATGTGCATATATTTAATTTACATATATGGGTAACACTTTATAATAAATACACACTATTGAGCATTAGTTAAGCATTAGATACTGAATTCATCATTTATAACACATGAATACTCAGAATTCAGTATTTATTAATGCTTAACTAATGCTTAAAGTGTGTACTTTTTATAAAGTGTTACCCATGTATGAAATACATGTACACATGGGTATGCGAGCAACATATAAAAATTCATCATATTCTTAGGATTTCATTCTTATATCTGGAGAGAATGAGTTCATGTGACAACAATAATCTCCTTACAGGTGAGATATATGGCCACATCATTCCTAATATAGGGCCATATATGGGATATGTTACATTTCTGTATGGGATGACTTGTTATTTGTAGGAGAGCATGTGTATATTGCAGTGGGAGGATCTTAGTGTATTGGCTCCCAGCTGTTCAGAGCATGAGAACCACTGTAACCTCACTGCAGCCTCCATCGTCTCACTCACGCCTGCATGCGCGCGTCTCCCTCCCCCCGCATCTGTTTTTTTCCGTTAAACAGCGACTCTGTGTCACTTGTAGCCTGCAACGTCCTCTACATCAACTCGGTCGACATGGAGTCCCTCACGGGGCCTCAGGCCGTCGCCAAGGCCATCAGCCAGACGCTGGCGACCAACCCGCTGCCGGCCGCCACCACCGTCCACTTCAAGGCGTCCACGCAGGGCATCACGCTCACCGACAGTCAGAGGAAGTGAGTCGACTATAGTGATACTCAGAACCTGTCTCTGTCAGTTATTTTATTGGATTTTAATTGATTTTAATATGATTTCTCCTGCTGCAGACTTTTCTTCAGGCGACATTATCCCATCAACACAATAACCTACTGTGACATCGACCCCCAGGACAGAAAGTAAGAACCTTCAAGGCCCTTTTTTTAACAGGAATATATATTTTTTTGTTATTTATTGATCATATTTATTGTGTTTTCTTTCCATAGATGGGGCAAAGAAGGAGGTGGCTCAGTGAAGTAAGTTCAAATGCTCCTGTGTTGACATGTTTTACCACTGTGGTGCAAAAAAACAAAAGAATAATACAGATTTGAATTGTCTTTCTTTTTTTTCTTTTTTTTAAATGGGAACAGGCATATACAATGTATAAACCGACAATACACTGACCAATAAACAAACAGACAGAAGACAAAAGACCGAGCAGACTCAACAACACAACAAAGACATGACCAAAACAGGACAGAAAAATTAAAAAAATAAAAATAAAAACATGCACAAGAAAATAAAACTAAACTAAAAAACAAAACTACAACAAAAAAAAGGATGTGAAACTACTCAAATTAAATTAACAGTAACTACTTAGTATACCTTCACTCAAAAGTACGTTTTCCCCATTTTTTGTTATGCATTTCTATCTTGTCTTGATTGGATGCGATAATTTTTTCCAAAAGAAATTGGCGTCGCACTTTATTTCTAAAAAAAACCAAAACAAAACAAAATATTTAATGGTGTAAATTCGAAGTGAATATTTTTGGGTCTTAGTCACTTTTGAATGTCTAACCAAAATCTGACTACATGTGTACAATAAAAGAATAAATGTATCTGATCCTCCACAATTGTCTTTATTTGATTCCAGGCTTTTTGGATTCGTGGCAAGGAAACAAGGAAGCACAACAGACAATGTGAGCCACCTGTTCGCTGAGCTGGACATAGACCAGCCCGCCTCCGCCATCGTCAACTTCGTCTCCAAGATGATGAAGCGGTGAAACCCCACCCCAACCCCCCCCCCTCTCTCGGCGTTTGAAGGGCAGTGGCCGTTTCAGAAAACCTGAGTCTGCGTCTTTTTGGCCAGGACACGGATGACGTCCTTATTTTCCGTTTCCTGTCGGTTTGTTTCTGTTTCCCTCCTCTCTTGTTTTTTCTCTCTGCCTTGCCTGGTTTGTCTTGACTTTGGTCTTTTTCGGGAAGAGTCTCTTTGAAGGATTTGGTGTGTGGATCCAAAGTGGCGCTAGAGGATGTGCGGTGTGGAGCTGTGAACGTGACAAAACACGGAGGCCATTGAAGGGAGAACATTTCTCCCTGTGCTAAAAGAAAAAAGCTAGCTAAAGACTAAAAAGGAACAATGCTAAGTTTAGTCGGGGAACACGTAAGGACTCGTATGTTTCAGGGGTTTTTTGTTGTCGTTTTGATTGATTTGATTTACCAAAGGTAGTTGCAATACAAGTGCAAGAATGATGTAGCTATTAAGCCATTATTATTTCCTCTTTTCAAAAGATGAAGTGTTAAACAAAACAAAGCAGAAAAAAAAGAAAAGAAACATGGTTTCTTCTTGAACTTGTCTTCAGGAAAAAAGTTGGCCTTGATGGCTTTTAGCAAAACATTGTCTGAAGACCTTATGCATGTTAGCTTGATCTTTAAGCTTGGTTCTTCTACCTTCCACAAAAGTCATTGTGAAATCCTTAGAGTGGTCTTTTCCAGGTCTGTTGTGTGTTGGAAAGGGCTCTGCAGTGAAACAATGACTGATCTAAACTGCGCATAGCAGACCAGACTCAAAGAAAAAAAAAAAACGGGAAAAAAAAACAAAAACTTCCACACTAAGGTCACCGCACTTTGTGTCAGTGCAGCCACACTTGCATCACCTCGGCCTCCGGTCCAAGCCCCATCGCTCTCTCTTTCTCTTTCTCTTTCTCTTTCTCTCTCTTCAAACCTGCTTATTGGATTACTCTCGAAATCAGCAACCTCCTGATAGCATGGCAGACGGAGAGAGGAGGACTGTTTTAGTCCACAAGATGGCGCCCCTCATTCAGGCTTGGACCCTGCCCACACTCTCCCTCCCTCCCTCCCTCCCACCCCCCTCCTCCAACACCACCCCCCACCCTCCCTCAGCGTCACATAGACTTGCCCCCTCACCAAACTGCTTGCAGTAGTGGATCTGTTGATAGACGCTGCCACTGAAACACACTGGAAATCACCAGGGACCGGCCCAATGACCTGGACCTATGCACTGTTCTTTATGCATGTTGTTGTCCCACAATATACCCTCCCTCATAGCTACATTCAACATCACTGAAAACATTCTATGCTGTGTGCTAAAAACGACTTAAAAACCTTTAGACAAGTAACACTGAGGTTGTATGACTTGTCAAAGACTGCATGAAATAGACAACATTTTTGTACTCTCCTCAGAGTCCTGAAAAGAAGTAGACAACCCATTGTTGAAGTAGTCATGATGGTGAGATGTTCTATTTTTACTTTTGTTTTTTGATTCTCTGTTTTTTTGTTTCTTTCTTTCTTTAATTTTGGTCCATTTGAGCCAGGATTATTACCTTTCACTGTCCGGAACAATCCGGTCCTTGTTCTTCTTTTTTTTTCCACAATGTCGTCAAAATTTACATTTAGATACGATTTAGGGCAAAAGGAAAAGAAAAAAGGAAAACAAAAAAAAGGAAAAAACAAAACAAAACAAAAGAACACATGGAGTTTCCACACTGTGTTTAAATGCCTGCTTGTTGAACACACGCTCAACCATTCACAATAAGCTAAGGAAAATTGATATTGATATAATGTACATAGATATAATACTTTGAAAGGTGACATAGCGAAAAAGTATTTATTTTTGTTGCTTTGGTCCCTCATGATTACTCATATATACATATATTGTACAGTCTAGATAAAGAAGATTACCTAATGGGTTGAGAAAAAAATATATACTTATTTTGGCTAATGATTTCAAAGTCTGACGATTTTGAAATGTGTTTGAATATATGGTGTACATTACTTTGTACATGTATATTTGTTTGTTTTCGGCTCATCGTGTTTTTTTTTTTTCATTTTTGCGTTCTCTCAGAACGAGGTAGGGCATGAATGAGGTAGAAGCCAAGAGTCTGAATTGCATGGACAGAAGCATCAGAGTGTTTCTCCGCAGCCGAGACACACTCATAGGAGTCAATGCGTTGTAGCTGGTAGATATTAAGGTAAAGACATGCCCATTTTAGAAAAAAAAAGGGAAGCACGACAATACAAAAAAAGAAAAAAAAACGAAAAAACAAAGTTGAGAAGCCAACCTCAAATGCAATATGAAAACAGCTGTATGCACCCATGACAGTTACGGTTATGATTTTTGCCAAAGATTCAAACACTTTTACATCTATCCTGACGGGATACATGTTGCTTTTTTTTTATGTTCAGCTGCTACTTGAGTTCCCATTCTTGTGTTTCACACTTAAACACTGCAACACCTCGCTCAGCTTTTTAGCAGCAAGTGTAAGAAAGCTGAACCAGCCAGGACACGCAGGGATGGGTGTTATAAGCTCATGTATGTAACACACAAGGGGCCCTTGCATTTATATAGGGAGACATTCAGCTGCACATGACTAAAGCGTTACATTTCTTTTTTTTTTTTTTACTTGTTTTTACTGGCGTCTCAATGCTAGAAAAATGTGTCCACCTCCGTCGCCTGTTCAAGAGAGAACAGGTCTGCTGTGCCCCAATTCGAAGTGTGTAAACAAAGCACTTATATTCACTATACCAAAAGAGGAGTGACATAAATTCCATATGGGTGCCAGCGCTGGAGGTAAATAAAGTTCGACGTGTCTCACACCGTGATGCTAAAGCTCAACAGCTGCAGCTTTGTCAGACTGCCAAAGGTGTCTTCTCCGGCCCTCTCGAAAGTCAACGATTTATTTATTCTTATTTATTCTTTACATTTTTTTTTCTCTTCCTGACATTGTTTTAAAAAAAGAAAAAGAGAAAAAATCTTGTTTCATTGTCGCATTATCACCACATTATCGCAGTTTTAACGTTCAGTGTTAAAGAACGGGGGAATGTATGGTGGCGCTTCATTGAAAGCTAAGAGGTACAGTGCACTTAATTGAATCGACTTGGAACAAGCTGAATTTCATTTTTAGTCATTTGGAGAGAAAAAAACTAAAAAATAGATGTTGCCTAAATGAGAAATTTTGAAAAAAAAATCTAAACTTGCATTGTACCTGTTGGCTTTGAGTCAAGAGTTACCCTGTTTCAGTGAAAAAGAAGAGGTTTCTGTGACCCCTATGTACAGATGGGCTTATATGAATGTGCTACTATGGATGTACACAAGGGTCTCAGATTTTGTTTGCGCTTATCATTTACATTATATTGTCATGGCTTACCTGTTCCTAAGGAGAAAAAAAAACATTAAAGCAATACAAATCAGTTACATTAAAGCTATGTGGGTGTTCATTTGGTTTTTGTGACTCCATAAATGACTTTAGAAGAATCTGGATTCATAATTTTACTGCCCAAAGCTTTTTCTTTTTTATCATTTCTTTGGTTCACAGTGTTCAGACATCCAACATCACCTTCAGTCTCTCATCACTCAGCTTCTCTGTCAGCTGTGCGGCTCTGATTGCCTCGTTGGCTTCGATGTGCAGCACCTTGGGGAAGTTTATTTAACTCGGCATCAAGGAGGGGGATGAGCACCGAGATAAAAGCGAGGTGCTGCTGGACACAGTTAAATTGAGAATGAATAAAAATCTCTGAAAATCAAAACAACCTCCTCCTCATATGAAACAGATTTGCATAAGAGTTGAAGGCGCATGTGACCGTTGGTTCACCCGCTGCCCTCCTCACCTTTACTTCCCCGACACGTCATTTTACTGTCAAACTACTGCCTGTTTTTAGTCGCTGCCTCCGCCGGCGTGATCCTCTTGTGACAGAGAAGCTGATTTACCTCTTTTAATTCTCTTGATTATCTGCATTTCACCACATATCGGTCATTACGCTGAGCCGCAGCAGGGTGAGCAGGTCAGAGAGGCCGCCATGGCGCTTTGACATGTCACAGGAGGGGAAAAGCACTGCAATGAAAGATGGCTGACTTGGGTTTCACAGCCGCAGTGTCAGGTCTCCCCTACATAAATGGTGCAGCTGAGATGCAAAGTGATGAGGAACTCCAGAGAGTGACACCTCTGTTTGCTCCATGTATTTCATGATCTTTAAGTCTGTTTCCATTTGTTGCCTTTTTTTGTTTTTACAGAATCAGTGCACAAACTTCTCTACCTCAGACAAGTGTGAAAAAAACAAACTTTTGGCACATATTTCTCCTTGTCACAGTTTAAGGCACAAATAAAAATGGAGACACACTTAATCCCATGGCTTGCTGGGACGCTCATGCGGCGCAGAGCCGACGCTAATGTGGTGAAAGTTATAAAAACATTGGTTTTGTGCAATTAAGCCACGACATCAATCATCAGTAATTGAACAGAGCTTCAAAAGGCAAAAACACGCAACAGTTTGAGCCTAGGGTCTGATCTTTTTTTTTTTTTTGGCTTTTTGCCTCCAATAAATCAACTTGTTTATCAGACGAGGTGCAAGATCTCAAGGTCAAAGTGTGAAACTCACATGTGTTTCCCTTGATTAAAACACATATCAGTATATTTGTTTCTACTTCGCCATCTAAAACCTGCTCGTTTGGAAGTATAGGTTTGCAATATGAGCTACAACCACAACCAGAAAATAAAATACTGCAGAGCTACTCTGTCGTACACTACACGGGCAAATAAATTGATAACAGGTGTGTGCGGTTGAGTGGCTGGGGGAGTTCCAGTCCTGCAGAGTCAACAAGGCAGTTCTCCAAGCAGTAGCCCGGCGTGTTTGTTTGCTCTGTGTTTGTTTCTAAGTTTCAGACCCAACGCCCCACCTTCGCTCCGGCACGAACGACAAGTCAAGAGGCAGTAAAAAGGAACATAATCAAAACTTGTGTGAGGTTCTCACGGCTGCAGACAGTGTTCAAACGCACAAAAATGCATGACACACTTCCCCTCTGACAAATTACGCACGCTGTCGCTCTCCCTGCTTCGGCGGCAGCCACATTATGAGCTGTGAGGGAGGCACGCGCGCTCCCACCAAGTGCATCATGGGTCACGCGGCTGAGTTACATGTGTGTGTGTTCGCCCTCAGATTGGGCAGATGTAAAGGTAACAGGCTGTGGACACATTACACGTTCTCGGTCTTGTCTGTAATCTCTGTGATGTGATTTTGATTTGATTTGGCACCTTTTATTTGAGGAAGGAAATCCCTTCGACGCCGAAGTTTTTGCTCGACAAGAGATCCTCTGTGCGAGGAATACGTTTTGCGTTTCAATAACACGAGACACAGAGAAAACAAAGCGAAACTTAAAAACACAGAATCTGTCAAGGCAATAAAAACACAGCCACAGTTCAAACATCAGATCAGCGGCATGGCGGTTAGCATCCACCCTGATACTGGCTGGTTTGGGGTTTGATCCGCGGCCAAGCCATTGAATTAAAAATCAGTACCATATGCCTCTTCGCTTTTGAAATGTGCTTTGATGGAGGGTGAGCTGCTGTGATGGAACGTCCAGTCTGACAGTCTTGTGTGTCGAGTCCAACGCCAGAGAACAAGAAGAAGCAGGAGTTCGTCTTGTAACCTGCGACCCACCGAGGTTCAAATCCACCTGACGGAGCGGTTTTTACCCAACTCTCTTTGTCAAGTAAAACAAGGTTTTCTCCAGCTTGTCTTCAGGTCAGATCTTAGCAATAAAACTTTGAATTTCAAGGAATTAAACTGCGGATTTACAGAACCACAATGAGATCTGCCAAAAGTGGATGCTTTGGGAGCTGGTCTTAAATACATAGATGACATTTAATACACAATTACAGAGGAGATTCTTCTTTAAATTGACTGTATTTACTAAATGAGAATGTCACACACAGATGCCAATAAGCAATTTGCAGACCCTAACCCTTCACCTAACCCTAAACCTTAAATATTATATTGAACAATGTTTTTTATGTGTCAGCAAACTCTGGGGTTGAGCTCATCTCGGTCTCCTTGTCCCTTCAGTCCTCTGGGAATGATCGGGAAGGCACCGCTCTGACGTGGCTGGTCCTGGTGGTTCCCAGAGGGGGAACCATCCAGGTGCAGTGGGAAGATGAGACCAGAACTTCACGGCCCTGCTCAGCTGAACCACAGATACCTTTCGGTGCTAACATAGTGGTTCATGCTGGTCAGGGGGTAAGTATGCAGCCCCCTGTGTCCCGACTCTAGAGCAGCACTAGGGGAGTGGTGGTTCAGAGTGTCAGAACCTTAAACGTTACCCAGTCCATTTTGCACCACATACGTTTAAATCTGAATCTCCCACTTTCTAAATTCCATTTGGGCGTCCTTCAAATTGTCACTTTCCACCAAAAAGTCACGTCCCTCAGTCTGTTTAGAGGCTGGGCCGACGGCCGTGGACCCATAGGACTTGTACTTCATCATTACTTCCATCCTACTCTTGAGAGTGTATTGTGATAAGTGGTCAAAACACTCATAATCATAATAATCAATGATGATAAAACTCAAACAATACAATAACAAAATAACTTACAAATTACATTTTACAGTTTAACAATTTAGTATCCTTTGGGTTTGGTCTGCCATTGCAAAAGAACAACAATGGAGAGTTCCATTACCCATCCCCCTCCCCCTCTTCTGATCTTTCTTCCTTCTTCTTTTCGCTTCTAAATATGACTCATGAGAAAAAGTGGGAGATGGTATGGGGACTAACCTGCACTGGCCAGACTCTGAGTAGATCTCTACTTCACCTAACCCCCACTAGTCTCTTAACTTTTAACATTTCTGAGAGATATCTGACAAAAAGTGAAAACCTGTGCCTGTGCATGTTATGTGCAAACACAACTATTCCATCCCCAAAACCTAACCCTAAACACAATGGTGCTTGAGCCAGAATGGGGTCAAATAGGTGGTGCTACAGCTGGATGAAAATACATAAATAAATAAATATCTCTACTGTTCTGTCATTTAAAGGCAAAAAGCCCCAAAAAATAATTGAAAAAAAAAAGAAGAAAAAATGTCCTGCAGGACGCAGCCAGAACATGAACATGAACCTCTCGGTGTTTAACTGAGTGTGCAGTGGAAATGTGCACAGTGTGTGAGAGGCATCTCACCCAGGTATGACCTTCCCACACAGAGACTCCGTCATTTTGGAAAAACCTGACCCCTACACATGCAGATGCCACTGGACTGTAAATATTCAAACAGGGGAAAATTCCCACTCTGCTCTTATCAAGTGGAAAAATCAACCTGCTTGTTTTGGTTTGCACTCCACCTCCTACTTGTTCTACTTGATTCTTTTTTTTCTTTTCTTTTCTTTTCTCCCCAAAGAAAACTTGGTCTTTTTATTTTCTTAGACACAAAACAGATTAAATGAGAGTGATAGGTTTAATCTTCTGTAGCCACGGAGCAGCAGGTGCTTATTACAAGTGACGTGTAATTGCCTTTTTGCCACCTCCAAACATCCATGACACGATGATGCTGTCAGCACGCAGGCTGGCGACGAAGAAGAGGAAATTATTAGGAAATTATTAAAAGCTCATCAGCGGTGTTGGTGAGCTGTTCCTGCCAGTGATAATCTTCCCAGGAGAAGTCTTGATTTAGCCCATTTGCTGCAGAAAAACGCTCCGACCTCCTGTCACATCCGCTGTTTGACCGATTCACAGCTCCTGAGGGTTTCCTTAACATAACAGCGCCGAGTTCAGGCTAATTAGGGGTGGAAACGGTACACTGGGCTTCTCCTCACATCCACATGTTGTTGGTCAGGAAGAAGGCCGGGGCGAGCGCTGGGCTCTGAAGCGGGCCAGCTGTTCTCGCGCCAAAGCTGCATGAACAGGCCCCTGTGAAGACTCCTCGCCGTGTCCCCGCAACAGCTCACTGACTCCCTTTTTAGCGTCACGCTCGTGTGAAATCTCTCCGGATCAACGACTGTGCATCAGAGGGCTCATCAGCGCTCGTATCTACCCACACCAGTCGAGTGAAGAAGATTCAAATCCAGGTCCCAGAGGGTCTGACTGGAGACTATGAGACATCTCGGTCAAGCGTGGATTCAGATTTGGAAGGGACGAAGCAGGTTCCTTCTCGCCAGGATCAGGATGATCAAGTCATTCTCATCTGACTCCACGTTAACGTTTCAAACTATTTCATTTAACATCAGAAACTTCACATACAACTAATGATGTGACGTGTTTTTAGCAAAGGCTCTTAAGCTAGGCTAAGACATTACAAAGAGAAGGTGCACCACTTCGGAGCTTGCCAGCTTGTGGCAACCGTACACTCACCCACCTGTTCTTCAAAGCAGCAGGGACTTAAAGGAATAGTTCAACATTTTGGCAAATTGGCCCATTGCCATAATCCCTATAGTTTTAGGAGTAGGTTTGTTTCCTTTAATTGTTGGTGCAAGCTATTTTCAGATCGGCGGAGCTGCTCAGAGCTACACTACGGAGGTTCATGGGATTTTGCATGAATTTACCAAGAAAACAACTCCGTCACAACTTGTCCACGAGAGCGTTTTGGAGTTGTTGGATTGTGTATTTGATGAGTTTGATGAGGGAAACCAAGAAATCCCATTAGCCTCTGTAGCATAACTCTGAGCAGCTCGCGGCTCTGCTCCGCCATTCTAAAAATAGCTTGCACTGACAATTAAAGGTAACAAACCTACTCCTAAAACTATATGGCAATGGGCCAATTTGCCAAAATGTTGAACTATCCCTTTAATAATGCAGAATTTTAATTCTATATACTGAAATGTGGAAACATGTTTGGGGTGCCTCTGAATCGACTGAGCCAGTGTCCAGTGGCCATTCAAAGAAGTGCAGGTTGCTGCTCATGTTTTTAGGCTGTTTAACGGCCGTGTAAAGTCTGCATGATTTGCTGTGATTTGAGTGAAACCCCTTGTGATCATGAAATGAAACCCACAATCTTGCAGGGGACCGTAAAACAAAGCAATAAAGCAGCGTGCAGGTTAGGTTAAACAAGTCAAAGAATTCAAACCCGCCGCCCCAGAGACGAGGTCAAAGGGAGTTAGGGGGGTCACCTGCTTCAAACACAGCACAGAGCATTATAGTTGCGAGAAAACACAAACTGTCATAAATGTGAATACTCCCAAACTTGAGTCATGGCGGGGCGTAAGTGTTTCTTTTTACGACGTGGCCCTCGAGGAGCCTCTGGGCTTTGGGAAGGGCCTGTCCTCGGGCCAGCTCAGAGGAGCCAGGATCTCCCAAAGAATCCACAACAGTGCGGCGTCGTACCAGCGTTACTTGTTTCATATGCCTTCATTAAAAAAAAAAGTGGTATTATACATATGACATGTATATACAAGGCGCCTTCTAGTCTTCACATCGTCTTCTGAGATCTTATTTCGAAAAAATCTTTCCCAAGCTCAGAAGGAACAGAAACCTTTTAACTTGAAGATTCATCTGGCCGGGATCGGCCCTCTGAGGCGAACACATGCTCCCAGAGCAGCAGCGATTTCTCCTCAGTGGTTGCCCAGTATCAAGATGTGGAGTGTACCAGACAGACACACACAAGCGGTTTTAAAAATTTTGGATCAATACACCCCAGTCAGGGTCTTTCCAAAGTTAATAATTTCTTTGCTTTGAGGGGGTTTTGCCTTTTTTCTCCTTTTTTTTTTTTTTAAAGGCAGTGATAATTACCAGCATGAATGAACATGACCACCACCATTTATTTCCTGTGTTTTAGGCTGCACCGATTCCATTGCACAACCATTATTTAGTCTATGAATTCTGCCAACGGCAATAAAAATCGAGACAATCTCCTCCATGGTGGAACTTATACCCCTCGACGCACTCATTCAGAGATGAAGCTGCCAGATAGCTGCAGAAAGTGTCCATCTTAACACGCCTTTTTTTTCTTCTAAATTACCACTTTAGTCTTTAAACATCACATTTCTTTTTCTCGGGCTCGCACGACTGTTCTGCTCTTTTTCCATCTCGAATCAAATCTATCTGAGGAGTCGCACACACACCCTGCACACTGTATATGCTGTAAATTCCTTGATCTGTAAACTGCGAACGTCCACCGGCTTGTAAATCTGTCAGACTCCAACATAGCAAGAATTCTTTGAGGGCAGCAGGAGTTCTGCATTAAGGGGATATCTTATACACTGTGTAGCATCAGCACGGTATCACGATGGAGTCTTAACATTTTTATTTCTTGCTTTTTCTTTTCCTTTTAACAGACAATACCATTTATACATAAGGGGTGTTGTTGGGAAGGACGATTCCTGCCGTGTATTGAGTCATTATGACATCGCTGCACATGTGAAAGGTGGAGCCTGCGATTGCTGTGAACTGTGAGGCCCATTGTAGCTTTGTGTAATAGAGAAACGTTGCCCAGCGTTTGGTTACTTTACAAGTGAAACATGGCTGTAACGCAGAGCTCCAACGTGCTGACACCAGCGTAGGCTATGATACTGGCCATTGCCGTGATCGGTTTACTCTTTCTTATACATGCGCCTTTCCAACGCTCTTGTCTCACCTGCGCCTTAAGCTACAAAAAACCTGTAACTGATGCCAATGACATTAAGGACGCACGAGGTAACGATATATCGCCACACGTAGCTCTGTGATCACGTTACTACATCATCGCTTGCTGTTTTGACTCGAGATTTATAGCCAACACAACAATTTGTCTCTCGAAATGTCAGAGTAGGTGAAACACGGTGGATTCGGTTCCTAAGAGACGCGCTGAACAATATTGCATTGTTGTCTCGACTTGCGTGACGTGTAAAGAGGTGATCGGGCATGAAGAACCAGAGACAGACTCACAGGCTCAGGAATGTCAGCAGCTGTGAAGTGTGAAGTGTGAGGAGGGACTGGTAAACAGACAGAACCAGTTGTCCTCTAGCAGGACATGTTTTTATTTCTGGGCCCGATGCTTATTTTCATTTCTGAGGCCAAGAAAAAATCAACTCATTTATACAAATATAAGAAGCACAATATGGATCGTGTAACTTGTTGGAACAGTGTTCGTTGTTGATACAGATCTGGTTTGCAAGGCATATTTAGCTGTGTAGTGTAATCCTGCAGCGTCAGATGAAGATACCGTATTTCTTGATGCAAACTTAATTTACTTGGGAGGGGAGCAGTCGTATCTCTTCCAAAAACAAAGCATTAGAGAGAGATTTTGCAAGCCAGCAATCTCAGCACCTGGCAAAGTGATCGATGAAGAGCTGGCATTGGTCATCCGTCCTGTCACTCCCCCTAAAGATACATGATACAAACTCCCACTGTAGCCTGGAAACACACACACGCACACACGAGTTCAACCACTTTAAATTCCCGGTCTGCCAGGAAAACTCTGGGTAGAGGAAGTCAAAAAGCATAATTCACCCCTCTCTCAGCAGCGACTGTCAGAAGTACCCTTGAGCAAAATACTCAGTCCACCGCTGCGCCAGCGGAGCGGCTCAGCACTCAACAGTCGAAGAATGCGGTTTTTACAGAGCGGCTCCCAGGTGTGATGCCATGAAACTTTATGAGCAGGTTAACGCAGTGAGGAGAGCGTGCCTAGCTCAGCAGAAACTCCGCTGGATGAATGGTGGTGAAAAGAAGAAACATGTGAGTCACCGGGCAGAAGAAGGAGAAGAAGATCCCAGAGCGTCTGGTCGAACACCGCCGCCGGACCCGGGGCTGAACTCGCTGAACCGAGCACGTCTGCCTGGAGGGAGCTTTAAGTGTGGTGCTGGCAAAACCCACCTTTTCTCACCTTACCTGACAAGGAAAGCCGAGAACCTCTCAGTGGCACCTGGAGATCAAGGTTGACGGTGATGTCCGTGAACTCAGGGGGGTCACTAGTTCAACACAAGCAACAGCCAATGTGTCAATCAGCGGCCGTTTGAACTCTGTCTTTGTCAGCCCGAGGCGATGTTATGGTCTGAATTGAGTTTGGATAAAGGCGTCAACATAACTGGCTAAAAGGGTTCAGCCAGTATCATCTTTCTGAGGTGCACCTCGTGAGGAAATCAAGCAAGTGTGAAGCAAAGAGTGAAGTTCAGGAGGTTCAGTTGCTGTTTGACTTCACGGTGGAGGATGTGCAGCTTAAATCGGCGGTTCCCCAAACCCTTTCCAATCCAATTTGAATGTCCTCTTCGCCAAAATGTAATTTTTCCCTCTTCAATCCACTTATTTGAAAGATTTTCAAAGGCCCAAGATTTTTAAAAAACCCATCCAGGAATTTACAAAATAAGAAAGATGAGAATGTTGATGGCTACAAAACCAAAATAGTTGGCTGAAAGGTGCTAAAAATGCTAGCTCAAAGTCTTGCGATAACTCTCTCTGGGGTCGTCAATGGTCGTTTATATCTTAAAAATATCGATTACTGCATTCATCTGCCTTCACCGTGATTAAAGACACTTGTAGCTTTTACACAGGAGAGATTCTGAGCTTGTTTTTGTCCATTTTTTTGTCAATGTTGGTTTAGCTGTGAAGGCCGTGCCCCCGAGCTCGGTTTTGGGAGTTGTTTACGACCACATCTGCTACATGACTTAACGCATGCAGGTTGTTTGGAGTGTAAACAAAGGGAGTTCCGGTGTAAATGCATGAATCAGATATGGAGTCACATGAAAAACAAGTTGGTCAGACAGAAGATCAACAAAATTATTGGACTAATTCGCATTATTTGCAGCAGCGTCGTTGTCACCACCACATCAGAAGAAGTTGGAGGAATGTTTGAAAGTCTCTTAACGTCCAACCAACGTTGTGTGCGGCAGAAAATCACAGGCCTCGGTGCGGCGGCTCCCCGACGATGTGAGCATGCGGCGGCTGTTTTGTCTTCCCCTGAGCCTCTTGTGGACAGAAACCGATGATGGAGTGTTTGATGACAGTGCTGCAGTCCACACACACACACACACACACACACACACACACATCTTGGGAGGCCTGTCTTTTAGAGAGGATGGAAACAAAGTAAATTCAAGTCTGGGCTGGATTCTTAATCAAATTATGTTGGATTTAATCACCGTTTTGGAACTCAGGGTCCTTGGTATTAACATATTGTCTGGATCTGCGTGCATTACCTACGTAAATATATCCAATCGCAGACATGAGTCCACCTGGTGTTCATATCATGTCCGCTAAGGCCAGATCTCAACATGCAAATTGGTTTGGACTTGTCATCAAACGCGACATTTGAAGCTGAGGAGAGGCCGAACTTGATGTCCTTTCAACTCTCTGAGATCTGGCCCAGGTTTTTTTTTTTAAGTTGCTGTTATTTCCAAAGAAGAAATTCCTTGACAAAGATGCTGAAATATTAATACCTCAAAGAATCTGACAGCGATCCATCTGGACACGAGGAAATGTTCAGTTACTCTGCTGGAGTTTATTCTCATTACTTCTTGACTTGCGCGCTTCAGATTTACGCCTGTTTTGTTTTCTTGCTTTTTATGAATTTATGAAATGGACTTGCACCAGTTGAACACCATCTCCACTTTCACGTTCTACTATTACTCAGTCCTTTCCAGGAAAATTCCTGAAAATTAATATTTTCTCTTGTTTTTTTGGTTTCGTTTTTGTTTTTTAAGAAATTGCGAGAAAGCTGCGGCACAAGTGTTACCAAACATGTGCTTAATGAATTACATCAGTTCAGTTGTACTTCATGTCTTCACCGAGCCTCTGAGTTTTGAACTGTCACCAAATCCAACAAGTTGAGCGATGTTTGTTGAGCAAAGCAGCAAAAGCCACTAAAGTCTGAGAGTGTGCTGTCACTCACACAGCCCACTGGGCATCATCCCCCCACCCTCCGTCTCTCTCTCTTACACACACACACACACACACACACACACACACTGATCTCCCTGCACATCTTTTCCATCAAAACAACCTGGTCTGGCCTCATCCATCATCCTGACATTCGGGTGTTCTCCCTCTGCCTGCACAGGATGTCTTCTCCTCACAGTTTGCAGATAGCGTCAAAGGAATAATGGCTATTTACTGTGTGTAAATAGAGGGGCGTCGTCGAGGGCCCCCCAGCTTCACGCATTCATACCGTAAAATGACAGTTTTCAAGAGCTCCAGTGACTTAATCATTTTCCAGCTAAACAAAGGTGACTTCTTTTGATTGATGTGCCTGCAGCCCAAGGACCACCTGAAAAGCTTTATCATCGCATCTCAACGGCTCTTGACCTTGGAAAGGCTTCTCTCTTTTTCTTTTTTTTTCATACAACAAAATGTAACATCTTGAGTGTAATGAATGCAATTTTCCAACTTCCCCCCGTGCTGTTCTGCAGGGCTGATATGGTGTTATGCATGTTTAAAAACTCACAACCCTCCCACACAACCACCTGCCATCACGCTGCATGTAGGAAAGTATTTATCATGCAATCGCATTCCTTTGATCCCGGAGAAGTTTCGCTCATTGCACAACTTGTCTCGCTCGCAGCAGATATTGTGGAAGTTACAATTAGGGGAAAAAAAACTCAATGAAATCCCTTCTGCATACTGCTGTCCTCTCACTTTTGAAGTCAAGGCGTGAGGATGAAGTGGGAATTATGATGCTGCAGCGTGCATGATAACAAACCTCCCCTCCTCCCTGTCTCTGATCTGCTGTAAGAGGATCTGTGGGCCTGGATTTGGCATGGCAGCCGTACAAGGCACCAAGCTTCCAAGCACACCGTATCTGTTTGCTTTGGATACTGGTGTTGTTGCGAACCTCCTGCAAGAGGATAATATTTCTTTGTAATTAATAGCAGCCCGCTCTGCCTTTTGGCCGGTGGAAGGAAGCTGGTTTGCAAACACAGACGGACGGAAACTTTGCTTCCTTGCCGGCCGTGGTTGAGTTGGATCAGCTGGATGGAAGTGGCAGTGGAGAGCGGAGCATCCCTTGACCGCAAAAACTCAGGATCAGGTCCCTGCGGTGGAGAAGATTTGCTCTTGTGTAACAGACTGAACCTCAGCCATCTCGTTTACCTGTGGAAAGAGAAAAACTATGAAATTTCCCAAACTCTTCCCGTCACTAGATTGACTTTTAGACTTCTCGTAGCTACTCGTGGCCTTTTAGACTGGATTTGCAGAATGAAAGTCTCAATATGAAACCTGAAAACCTATATAGTCGGATAAATAAATGTGAAAATGGCCTAAAAGGTGTGAGATGAAGTCACCATTTGCATTCGTGTCTGCAGCCTTATCTAATGTCAGCGGGTTCATTAATTTGCCTTGAGCCCTTGACGAATTGGCAAGAAGAGTACAAGCAGTACATGCATCATAATCCCTGAGAAATGCCACTGTCTAAAACCATAATCCTGGAGAGCTTTAAGACTCTCGCTTTGCAAATACACCACAACAAAAAGCTCCCTTAAGATATTAGTTTAGCTCTGAACGCAGACGTCTCACGCACTGTGGTGGAGGAGGATCCGGCTGGAGATGTGAAGCCACTCTGCACCAGTGCAAGCTCTATAACAACCAAGACGAGCAAGTTAGACGTTTTAAACCTCGGAGAAAGTTACACAATGGCCAAAATATCAACATGCACGTGACAGACATCCGGCTCTGGCCAAAAAAACAAGAGCGTCTCTGTGTGCGCACTTGTGAGGAAAGAGGTGCATCCCTCTGACAGATTTCCATCAACCCCCCGAGTGTGATTGTAAGAGCGCTCGCGTCTGCCAAGAAGAGTGACTCAGGGCCGCACTTCTGACATGTCATTAAATCAAGACTGTAGTGGGTATTAAGACGTGTCAGTGACAGCTTAGTGAAAGGTTTGTTTTGCTGTGTTTTTCTTTGCTGGGGAGTGCAGCCTGCAGACAGATGGAGGCAGAGACGGAGGCGAGGTCACAAATTAGGCCTCAAGAGCTGCAGGTGTGGAAGAATTACTCTAAACATGAAAAATGAAATTGGATTAATGGTTTTGCAGATGGAAGCGGTTTTTACAGGCTTTTATGTTGTAAACTCAGGCACCATACACAGCAAAAACTCAAAATCTTTCCAAGAATATTGGTCTTATTTCTTGTCAAAATGTCTCATTTCTATTCAAACTAATCTCTTTCCACTTAAAACAAGACTCGTCACCTAAAAATTAACTTGTTTTTAGATCATTTTCACTTGTTTCAAACAAATTTTCACTTGAAATAAGTAGAAAAATCTGCCAGTGAAAGCAGGTTTTTTGTGCTTATAATAAGAAAGAAAACCTTGCTCCACTGTCAGATTTTTCTACTTATTTCAAGTGAAAATATGTTTGAAAAAAGTAAAAAAATGTCTTAAAAACAAGCTACTTTTTAATGTGATGAGTCTTATTTTAGGTATAATGAGATTTGTTTTGACTAGAAATGACATTTTGACTAGAAATAAGACAAATATACTTGGTAAGACATTTGAGTTTTTGCAGTGTATACCAAAGTAGGCCACAGTAATGATTCCCGATTCCCATAGAGTTTATTCTTTAACGTCGCCTTTGTTTTGTCTGCATTACTCATCATTTTCTATCTGCAGCGCCATGCAACACTCCATCCATCCATCCATCCACCCTGAATCTTGAATCTACAACATGTTGCCAGGTGAAAGTGTCTCTATCTCTTCAAATCAGTAAAAAAAAAAAAAAAAAGAACCACACGTCTCTTGAATATGCGTCCTCACTCGCTCGCTCATCTCTTGCTGAGTTTCTGTCTGCGTTAACACAACACCTTCTGACTCATTCCAGCCCTGACAAAGCCCTCATGTTACGGTGTTGCATGTCCTGCAAAGAGACACGTCTCTGGCAGCGGCTCACAGATCAGCGAACATGAGAACGAGAGCTCCAATCCAGCTGATTTTTGGAAGCGGTGGCGCTGCATGAATCCGATACTTGACAGATTTCAAGGAGGGGTGGAGTGGAAGGTGGGGGTTGGTAGTGCAAAACCAGAGTGAGACCAGACAGGAAGGTCTTTTTTGTTTTGTTTTTGTTTGCAGGAGACAGTGTATGCACATTTCCATGATTCTCATCAGTGTACAAACCCGGAATGCGGAACTGACAAGCTCAGCACCTCTGATAGGAATCTGCAACGCTCACGGAAAACCGTTTTTTTTTTCTCTTTCTCTCCCTCTTGTCTCCTTATCATGCTGGTCTCCTTGGCTTCTCACATTGCCATGATATACAAGATCCCCAAGGACACTGACGAAAGCAGGATTTCTTGAATTATTGCGATGACTTACCTGACGCAAGCCGTGCCAGCCTCGTAAAACAAACCCCCGGATTGTACTCTTCACCGCAGATTCACCACACACTGACACCTTATTATGCGCGAGGCATAATTGTCGAAGATCGTTTTCCTCTGAGGGTGTAAAACCACAGTGTTGCAGTGTTTATACAAGCCCACACACACAAGGGGGTTGATTTCACATCAGAGTTCAGAACGTGGAGGGGGAAAAAAACAGTCATTGTTAAAAATGTCTTAAAATTAGTGAAAAATCTATCAAATCTGACTGTAACTTTTTAGGAATATGTCTCTTAGAACCCAAAGAAATCAGAAAGGTTGATCTTTCACACTTTCTTCAGGGTTAACCTCACCTTTGCATCTACCCCACAGCGTGCTTTTCATTTCCAAGCACATTCTTCTCTTTGATTCAAGTTGAAGGATAGTCCCCCCCTCCATAATACCATACCATTGTGAAACAAGACTAAATTAGGGGTGTTGCTTTATGAGCGTTCAGACCTGACATATTTACTGCTTGATTGAAGGGTTGCAGTGAGAGTGTGCGAGCTTTTACTTTGTCAGCAGATTTCGGCGAATGATTCGGCCATTTCGGGGGGGGGGAAGAATTAATCGAGACAGGAACCAACCTGATTAACCTGATTATAGATCTGCTTTATGGTTTTGGATGGAGGGCACAAAGTGTTGCTTTGTGAAGACAGCCTGGAGGCTTATTGTTTTACCTTTTACTGATTTCTGATACTGAGACTTATTTTAAAACAAAAACAAATACTGAGTTGAATCAATTTTAATCAAATAACCATTTGGGGAACATTTATTTCAATTGTTTAATGCCTAATGCCATTGTTTTCACCTCTTTAAGTGTTAATTGTATGCTATTCATGGCAAGTTGGTGCATCCCAGACACACCTACTTAATCACTATCAAAGAAGACACGTGAGGCTGCTTTATTGACACAAGATGTGAAGTGACAGGTCACAGCTTTATTTTTCAGCCATTATTAATGATGGAAAAATGAAAATAAAGAGTCCAGAATTGGTTGTAGGCACGATCAGAGGCCGAGCCCATGGGAGAGCGAAGGTTGAACATGAGCCAGATCCCTGCCGAGCCTTTTGTTATGCTTGTTGTAACCCAGTCACCTATATTCTGTGTCACCCTGTTTGTGTGTCTATGAATACTTTATTTCTGTAAGCAAGATATCCTAAAAATGAATGCAAGAAATGCGTCTCTGGCACGTGATGTGTAGCCACGCTGACACGAATGATGTACGAGAAATGCGAGCGAGGCCAGATGAAGTTAGTTTAGCATCGCCAAGTCACAGTGACCCCGAAAACCACAGCAGGACTTATTCTGGGAAAGATCCTTTTACAAAAACTTAACCATCACTCATAGCGTTGCGCATCGACGCCAGTGGGAAAGCAACAAAGCAGAGGACAGCGTGACCGCAGCCTCAGACAGTTCAGGCCCACAACAAGGGCTGAAGCCTCAGAGCAGTAAATCAAAGCGATTCCTCGGAGAGCCTCCTCTTGCCAAATTTGTCCGTAGTTTCTTGGGAGATCTTCCTCATAACACACTGCAGACGAGTAGCAACCGCAAATTCTGAGAAAGCATTTTCATGTAAGTGATGGTGGTAAAAGGCGATGCCAAATTCCTGTTTTCCAAGAAATGTTTTGTAAGATTCTAACTTTGCGCTCTGCAGGTGCTACTGCGGCGTCGTACTGCGCCGCAGCTCGACTCTGAATCTGGTTATTAAAGAGCCAGTGTACACGCTTGTACTTTTAGCAAAAACATGTTAGATTTAAGACTGTGTTTTTGTATGTGGGATGTTGGAAAACCAGGAATTTGAAAGGAGAGTTAAAGGTCGGTGTAAATCCCCCCTCGCCACGTGTCAGCGTGCTTGTTATGGATCAAATTGGAGCTGTCTCCCCTCTGAGCGAACGACCACCTGACACAATTTGTCTTCACTAAAAGCCGTTTGCGTACAGCTCACTTTACAAAAGACTAACGATTTGCCAACGGGGGTTTCAATGTCCAGGTTTCATGAATTCGTAGAAAAGGAGCAGAGAATCGGAAAGGCCCGGGCGCGCCAAAGCTTTTCCAACATCTGGATCCAATGAGCCGCCTTTGTCCAATCCACAGTTGCCAGGGCCACACAGATGTGCTGACAGGGTTTCAGCCAATCTGCCATCTCACGTACTGCTTCCTATAATCCTCCTCCTTCACCAAACCCTGCAGCCTGCCGAGCTCCTCTGCCTGTTTTTTCCCCCTCCTCTTACCTTGCGCTATAGTTTTTTTGCGTCCTGCTGATTTTGCGGTCTAGATTTTCCCAAACACGCGCTGCCTGATGTGTAATTTGGTGTCGGCGACTCCAGCTGCTGTGCTCATGGGAATAAAAGTGCACGGTCATCTCAACACGTTTTGTGAGTCAGAGTCGACCGCAGCCACACGGTTTACCGTAAAAAAGGCAAATTTTTTGGCTGAAGAAGTATTGATTGACGTTTTGTTTTCAGCCTCTCCTGTGGCCTGTAAACAGCACATTACAATGTTTTTCTTCTCTGTTTGTTCTGATTCAGATACCATCACTGATGTGGTGCTCACGTCCCACTCATGAAACGGAAATCTGTTAGCGTGGCCACAACAACCCCAGACGTCTGATTTCCCGGGATTTTCCCTTGGTGACACATGAGTTTCTGTAGATGGCGCTGTGCATGTTTACCGCCCTGCTCTCCGTTTATTTATTCCAAGCAAACACTGCTGCAGACGCCAGAAACATGAAATACACCACTTCCTGTGCAACAGCGGATAATTCTCCATAAAATCTTGGCAGGAGAGTTAAAAAATGGACGATTATTCTTATGAAAATGTCACTTTGTTGCTCTTAAAGGGACATTAACATGCTAATAATGCAAAAAAATCTGATTCATGGGGGTTTTCTTGTTGTGGGAAAGTCACCATCTGTGAGCTCCACCTGTTTTTCTCTCACAAACACACTCTCTTTAATTCTTTCAGAAAATCGAGTGCTTACTGTATTCTGGGAATCGACTCTCTATCTCTGTGTGAGACTGTGTGTGGGGGAGGGTGATGCATGCTGCCTCAGCACATTTCCAGCGGTTTGCTCGGCTTTGTCACTTACAGTAAGCTCTGACTGTATCATATGGCGCACACCAGTCACATAAACCAGTCATCTGCTGATCTGCACTGGGCCCAATCCAGTCAAGAGTCAGAACTAGCGGCAGCTAGTTGGAAAAAATTCGGCTACGTTGCATTTCGCGTTGGGTTTCAGCCCATTTTTCCTGCAAGTAGCCGTGTTTCTTTCAGGCCGTTGACATCATCCATCCCCTAAGAGATTAGCGTATTGTGGTTTAATCTGAGCTTTACATGTCCAGGATACCGCCACCTCCAGGAGGCATCCTGATCACGTGCTGAACCCCATCAACTGGCTCACACCAACATCAAACACTCTCATTGCTGCACCTGTCGGTTTCAGGCTCATTTGTTCTCCCTCATTCACAGTCTTTTAATTTAGAGCCACGATGCGGCCTGACACCACATATATGCAGATTTGTTGTTACAGGAGCAACAGTGGAAGCCTGAAGCTCCAGGCTGTTGAAGATCTTCATCAGTCATGGGTTTTTTAAAGCACCAAATAGCAAACACATGGCGAAGAAGGACAATAGAAATCAGCTGACAAGCTAAGCTCCAGTACTTTGAAACACGAGAATGGGAGGCAGTGATACAGCACAGGAGGTTATCATACAAGATGATAAATCTTCAGATTAAGCTGACTGAAAAAGAGATGCATCCAACGCGAGGTGCAGCACAGGCTTTCAAGGTATCACTTTCACAAGGATTACTTCATTGTGTGTCAGGCTTTTCCTCCCCCTGACTCTGTCCTGTAATGCAGCACGTTGGCCCGGGGTCCCGGGGCTGGAGGGAAACACGACACTGAATCGGCTCGGAGCCACTTTTTTTTTTTTTTTGCTGAGGTTGCTTCTTTTTCGCCTCTTTTGATAAAGCTCTCAGTTGAGACGTTGCTCTGATCGGCTCCATTATCTCCTCCAGAAACAAGTGCAGCAGCAGCTTCGCACAAAGTAGGTCATGGATATGAAAGGCAGCGAGCTGCAGCAGAGGAGCAGCGGTGGAGAGAGAGGAGGGAATCACAGATGAACTTGAAGGAAAATACCTCTCAAGATAGTCAGTTTATTGATTACAACATGTTTCACAATGTTTAAATTGAGGATTGACCTGCACTTTGGGCTGCAGCTTAAAAAGAAGAGAGACAAAGGTTAAGAGATCAGGAGAGAGAGGGAGGAGATGAGTGTTGATAAGGTCTGTGTGTCTATACTGTTCCTCTTTAGCCCGAGGGCCCTGCTGAGGCCCCCAAGACCCAGGTTGTAGTGGGTGGTATTCTGTCACGAGCCTCTTGACACAAACAGGTAGGCTATGAAATGCATACATCTCTTTTTCTACCACACACAAACACTTTTTTTTTTCCCTTTTTTTCAATTTTCCTATACTGCTGCTATATAGGAGTTGGAGACGAACCAGCGCTGCAGGGTCGGGAGTGTCCAAGTATGAGCAGCATGACATCATTTGGCTGGTGGATGGATGTTTTAATTCACACTACCTTTCTGTTCCTGGCTGAGAGTCAAGCAGCCGTCTCCTCCGTCCGTGGCACGTTTTCTCCGCTGTACAGTAATGGACCAAAATTATAATCAAACAAAATACATGAAAAGGCTCCAGTAAGTCATGGTGCATTCAGGTGCTCCTAGCAACTCCGTGAGTCAAAACATCGCCAGATTTATCACCTGACGAATAAATAAGTGTTGAATGATAGAGAACTTTTTTCTTTTTTTAATGTTTAAAGGGACTATGAGGAGTTTCAGAAAGCCTGTGTTTTTACACTACATTTCCCATGAGCCTCCGCACGCACGGTGAAATTCTTGGATCGGTGCAAGACGGACAAAAGCAAAAGCATTTGCCAAGAATGTTTTCATTAATCAAGAACGAAAGTCGGAGGTTAGAAGACGATCAGATACCATAAATGATGCCAACTAGCAATCTGACGGCGTTATTCCCATGAGCCATCGGGCAGCATCCGGGAAACCAGGAAACCAGGAAATGCTGCGAGTCCACCATAATACTATCAAATTAACTATAAAGACAAAACTATTATATTTAGCGAAAATTGACCCATTAACAAGTGTGGGTAACGTACAGTAGATTCATCCACATTAATATGAGACTCTTTTATAACCAAAAGCAAACACCTCAAGGTCTCTTTAATATGTACATTTAAATAAAATATATGCTGCGTTTAAAGACAGAAAGACATTTCAGTCTTAGCCTATTACTGGAAGCAGCAGTGTCAATTTAGCAGCTGTTCTGGAGCTTTTTAATTATTTTCCATTATGAAATTAATAGCAGCTGGACACATCATGGATGCAAACGGGGAATGTGATCGAAAAGCTCCAGAGCAGCTAACTAAATGGAGCGTGCACTGGGACTGTTTTTTCAAGTGGACCTTCATGCCTGGTCGCCAGGCTTGTTGGGGTGATACTGTATATTCAGCAGTGATCATTAAAAGTCTAAATGGGACATTAACCCAAACTGAATTGTGGACTTCTTTTTTTTTGGTGAAGTATTTCACATGAACCAAGACAAATGAGGTAAACGTGTTAAAATCAGCTCGATGTGCAAGAGTCACACAGGTGTTTCCAGTTAAACTGGCTAATTAGCCCTCCCCTCAGGTTTACTGAGGATAAACGAGATGCACCTGGACGTGTTGGGCCAATAAGAACGCGGAAGGTGTAATTAGACCCATTACAACAGGTGAGGAAGTGGAGAAAACGCAGTCTTTAGCAGGAAGGAAGCTTTTTTCACTGGGTCAGCTGAACGTTATTCATTAGTTTCGCACCCGGTTTACAGTTGGTTTAGGACTTTTCTAGCATCACAGTAAAGTTACATAACACTGGATTAAGAATGGTGGATGGGATAATGTGCTTGCAGCCAAAGTCGGATGTACCAAACCGTGCAGCCAAAGGCCCAGTGTATTCCCACCATCACTCGTCACTCCCCTCCGTTAGTGTGTCACTAATACAGACACCGGTGGAAACCTCTGCACATGGCTCGATTCCATAGGAAATCCCACACTTTGCATCTCAATCCAGAGAAGCTCCCATCCGCCATCTGTGCATCATATGGCCCATATAGACCAACTGACTCAGGCCCAAACCATACAGGAAGCTCAGCGTTAACAGACCTAACGCCGGCGTTTATGAACCCTAGCAGCACTTGGACCACAGTTCCTTTGTGTCTCACATCTGGATAAAGCAAAACAAGTGTAGATATATTAGCATTGCAAATATGCCTCTGGGTCATAAATCATCAATTTATGAATCATAAATGTGCAGGAGAGTCTCAGAATGATTTTTTCCCCCCTTTGTTGGAACCTGTGAAAGACAGATGTGTCGTGCAGGTTTCAATCTGAATGGTTCCCTTTCTTCCACTCCAGGCAGGTATAGGCCAGGGGAATGAAAGGGTTGAGTGGGCGACACGGAGCTGACCTTTCTTCCGCCACGTGTGACGTCGCGCGACACCTGATACGGCGCAAAGGTCAACGGCAAAGGCAAACGGGGGTCAGATGATCTCGCCGGCAAAGTTTCACAAAGTGGGGAAGGGAGAAAAAGGAAGTGAAACTCAATAGAGCGAAGGAACAAAACGCTTTGATCAGCGTGGGTTTTTAAAGGTCAGTTTCAGCACTGACTGACTTTCCAGGCGTCTGAAGTTGGAGTTGCGCACTTTTTGGACACTTAAACTTCATTTAAACAGCAAAATCAACATGACGAATGGCAGGAAGGGAGCAAATAATCAAATAAAACTAAATAATCAAGGAATTATACACAGAAGCAACAACCTACTCCAACGTGACCAGGGTCAAAAGCATTAAATTAGCTTCTCTCGGCCTCCACTGGGACTCTGTTTACTAAAAACAAAAACATGCTGATCATCTACAGTCCTCAAAACAAAACATTAAGTGAGTTATGAGCGTTTTGTCCTCAGCTCCTCTGGCCATTAATCTCACTGGACACTGACCTCGCCGAGCTGTAAACTCAGGTCATTCTGAGTGCAGTTTGCCCTGATCTAGACCTTTTTTTTTTTTTTTTTTTTTTTTTTGGTTCTGACAGCGAGTCACTGTGTCTTTGGAGAGCACATTTGTTATGGTTAAGACAGCATCGCACAAATATTTAAAGCTACAGTACTTTGGCAAAACAAGAGAAATCCACAGATATCTGAGGGGAATTATGAAGCTTTCTTGTCTCACATGCATGAACCCACCCTGGACTTTGGAAGAGTCGACGCACATTTGGTGAAACTTGACTGTATAATGACACCAAGTAATTTCTGACAAAGAACAGATAACACACATTAGGGTTTTGAGGTATGGCGAGGTCCATCCCATCTGGAAGCTCCACAGAGGAACAATGAAAGCCATGTTTGTGGTCACCATAGTATCTCAGTGCTCTAATTGCATCTGTACAAGTATTTAGATTTTGGTTGGAGATTAAGAGCTGAGCTGTCGACTTTCTCCAGAGAACACATTATCTCTGGAGTCAAGGAATCAAACTGGGAATTGGAGCATTGTGTGCAGAAATATGGGGAGTCAGCAGATCTGCCTGTGTCTTGCGACAGATATGACGATAAAAGATCATTAATGCTGAGTTAAGCCACACAAAGAACTCATCAAGTGTGTGGACCAGGACTGTAAAAACGTCAATCTGAGCACGAGCAGGAAGTAAATGGACTCTTTATTTTGTTTTTATGGTCTCTGTGACCAGGGGAACAGGCAGAAATCACCACAAATTTATTTAGAAGCTGTTTTGAAAGAGAGAAAATCACATTTAGGGGCCAGTAATAAACTGGTCGTAATCTCACCACTGAAATTTGGTCCATAAAAGTAACTTTTGAAAAACTTAACAATAAATCTTAACACTCTTGCTGACCCTAATATTTTTTCTTCATATAACCACATTTTCCACATGATGATCAGCATGTGACATTCAGTTGGGTCTAATTTTCTTTTTCTGCCAAATTTTTCTTGTATCAATGGCACCAACTTACTTTTCTCTTTCTTTAAAAATCACTTGCAACATGATATGGATTCACTGGCTCTCAAAAATTTCAAATTAAGTTTTTAGATCATCCAGCTTAAAGCCTGATCTTTGGAATGAGTGATGTGCTTTGTCTTGAGCACAAACAAGCAGAGTATAGAAGCGTTTATAAGGCTGGGAGCACTCAATGGCCACTCTGCAACGAGAGAGAAAAGGTCTTATTCAGTCGCCTTCAGGAGCATCGTCTCGTATCTGGCAGATCTGGAGACATGCCAGCACCCGCCCTGTGAAATCAGCATCTCAGCGCACGGAGTTGACAAGTGCGCCTCCCCCTCCAAACGTTGTTTGACATACCCATCGTTATAGGCTTCGCCTCTGGCAGTTTCTTTTTTAAAAGGCAAGCTCAAAGCCACAGATTATACATTCTGCTCACAAACCGTGCGGGTAAAATAACCTACACACAGAGAGAGAGAGACAGAGAGAGCAACACGGGGAATCTCTTTCTCATTTGGAGACGAGCGGCTTGCGCGTAAACGGCACCGGGCATCACTGAAGGGACAGATACGTGGTGTCTGGATATTTTATTGCCTTTTTTTTAATAAATTGGTGACCGCAAGGTTGAAGCACAGCGCAGAGTGGGGGGTGAGCAGTGTGTGACTCTCTTCGTGGATTGCGAGCATCGGATGCGGTGACATTTGGGACCTTAGTGCGCAAGGCACCTGTGGATGCAGCGGACACCCTACTGATGTTCGGACTCAAACCTATTGCCAAGAAAGGATTCGTCACCAGATTTAGTTGATAATCGCTGCGGTTTCGCTCAGACACCCCTGCATTTTGCTTTTTTTTTTCTTTTTTTTTAGACGAGAAGCGCACCATGCTGCTGAGTGTTTCCTTCCTGGTGCTTCCCCTGCTGAGCATTACCGGCTGCGGCTCGTCGTACGTGCCGTGCGAGCCGTGCGATCAGAAGGCCCTGTCCATGTGTCCGCCGGTGCCGGTGGGCTGTCAGCTGGTGAAGGAGCCCGGCTGCGGCTGCTGCCTGACGTGCGCGCTCGAAGAGGGCCAGCCGTGCGGCGTGTACACCGGGCCGTGCACGCGCGGACTCCGCTGCCTGCCCAAGAACGGCGAGGAGAAGCCGCTGCACGCGCTCCTGCACGGACGGGGGGTTTGCAGGAACGAGAAGTTGTATAAACTGCTGCACCCGTCAAAAGGTAGGCCTGGTGCACGGAGATGACTGATTCAGAACACTGACTGCGATGACTTAAACAGGTCATTGCATTTATATGGACATTAATTAACTGAATTAATCGAGTCATCAATTGGCTGCATTGAAATCTGCAGTGCTCAACCAGAAATGCCAGTATCATGTCACCTCTGATTGCACAAATCATGTTTCAGCTGAGGCTTTAAATGGCTCTGATGCAAAGAAATAACAAACAGCTGGGCAGATATTACTCCTCCCTTGTCAATGCAGGAATTTTAATGAAGCCCACAACTGACTCAGCCAGTGATGCAGTTGGAAAAAAAGAGATCTCTAGACTATAATCACTAATCCAAAAATCAATCTCACACCCAGCCATGATGCTTGACTCTGTCAGGAAGCCTGCAGCCCTGCACCAGGCAGGAATGTAGTTTATGTTTAGAGAAGCTGAGGGATGAAGCACAAAGAGAGAGGGTGGATGCCCTTCCTCTTGTCTTTAGGAGCCAGTGAGGCTGATATGGGTCAACTCCCCAGCCCTCCTTAAGACGAGTCGACACCTGTCATTACCCAGGCACACGACTTAAAGGGCCCCCATGCGTCTTGACCCTGTGAACTCTGTCAACAATTGGTGCCGAGTGCCGATCAACCTGTCATCTTGGGGTTTTTTGAAAAAGGCCCTTGTGTGGCTGCGAGCTGTAAATCAGTGGGTTACGTGTGAGCCGGCCCGTCGCCCCCGGGGGCCCTCACCAGCCAGCTGACATAAAACAAGAGGGAAGATTACAGGTGGTGCTCTGTGAGGCTCCTCGTTTGGCTCCTTTTGAATGGCAGTTCAGGGACAGTCACTGTGTCTGCTTTGGGAAGCACTGAGGGGAGCTTTGTGACAAATCTTGGCTTGTGGCCCTCGCACTCACTCCCTCCAAGGTGTGAAATCATATTTAACCATCTTCCCTCCGTCTTCAGTTTCTTGTCTTTTCTTCCTTTTTTCTCTCTTTCAGTCTCTCTTTTGTCAGCTGCACTGCACACCTCTACTCTCCCTCATCTACCACCTGTACAGTTTTCCCACACCTAACCCACCTTTTTGTCCCCGTCTCTTTATTCTCTCCCACCACACTGCTTCTTCTCCTCTTTCCCTGCCTGGCTACTGTCCCTCCTCATCTTTTCCACCCTATTCTTCTTCTCCGGGTTTCACCCTTTCCAGTCTCTCTTGTGCTTTATTTTCCTACAGATTGGAGTTTTAGTGTTGAAGCAAAGCTACTCTGGAAACATAAATAATCTTACTGGCTGAGTTAAACCTCAGTGGGCTGAGCCAAAGAGCCGCAGTTTTTCTGGCTAAGTAACATTAGCATTAAGTCCAGAAACAAACGGCAGAAGATAAGAGAGGGAAGCATTGAGACGTTGCCAGATAAATGTATCAATGTCACATTCAATTTAGCTCTATCAAAGATAAGCATGTTCGCCGGCTATCGGTCCCACATTAACAGTCCATTTTTTAGTTGTTCTTGTCATCGGCTTTCGTTTTAGTCACTTTGCAGTCAAAAAGATTTTTTTGGCTTCACTCGTTTAACCAGAGGAAGATCATTTCAACCTCGAGAGCAGATCCTCATCAGAGGAATCACTGTAGAACTATTCATCTCTCCTTCCCCCCTTTCCTCCCTTTCCCACACTATCATCTGCTCCCTCCCACCACACTTTGTTAGTCCCACCCTGGTCCCTTCATCAGGCTCTCCCCCGCTCTCTTACCTCCCCCTTTCCCTCCCTCCCTCCCTCCCTCCCTCCCTCTCTCTCTGTGTCTCAGCACTGCAGGCAGGCTTGTGCAGTGATTCAGCAGAATACAGGCTGAGCGTGGGTTACTGAGCCCCCCTCCCCTCCCCTCCCCTCCCCTCCCCTCCCCCTCCCCACCCTCCTGCCTGTCTGCCCGTCAGCTAGCTCCTCCATTAACACCGCATCTCCTGCTGGGCGCTCGCTTGGCACATAAATTAAACAAAACCCATATGCACGCTGATAAACACATGTAAGGATGACAGTTGAGAGGATTTATTAAACCTTACACCCGCGATGTGCAGCAGCAGTTGCTGTTTAGACATGGAGTGTAGGATTTTTTGCACAGCTACTTTACTGTAATGCACCACGATGGAGGAGTGTGCATTTTGAGCATTTTGTGCACAGAAGTCAGAGCTCAGGAAATAATAGCATAAGCTGTCATCAAAGTCGAGGTAAAGGCTAAAAAAGTGGAGTATTTTCATCATGCTCACAAGTGCATGTGACGAAGGAAGGGAGGGAGGAAGGAGAGAAGTGTTCCTGCAGAGCCCCAGCTCTCCGTATCACTGCCTCTCAACATGAGGAAAAGAGAGAGGAGGAAAAAAAAAGAAAAAAGAAAGACGTGATCACTCAGCACAGGTCAGATTAGACAAGCTGGAGGATTACCAAGTGAAGACTTGATTGGACTTAAGAGTGGCTGCTGATCTGCCTCAGTTTTCTCTGGAGGAAAGGGGGGAAAAAAACAGTGTCAGCAGGAAACTGGAGGGAATCTCTCCTGGTTTTTCCAAGAACCTGTCATTATGGGCACCGATGACATCATCGCCATCACCATCATCATCATCACTGGTGGGAGAGGGGGGGCTCGGGAGGTTTTAAGCATCATTTGCAACAAGGCGGTGACCTTGTTTCACCGCCCAGTTAGCTTAGTAGCTTAGTGATCACGTCAGTGCAGAAACGGAGGGGTTTATGTGCAGAGTTTGCAATCTGCCAAAATGCAGCGGAAACAAGTGCGTGACACAGCAGTGGAAATGGGCCAAATGTGGCTTAGGACTCGTACAAGGATAATGCATGTTTAAAGCTATAAATGAAGTCAAATATCAGTTTAAAGCTTTTGGGGAAAGAAAGATCCGGCCTCAACACAGCCGTTGTGGTCGAATGAATAGAGGGGTGGGATGGAGGGAGAGGGGCGAGGGCTGTGGTTTGTAGCCTATACGACTGTGTGCGACTCCCCAGAGTTTCGCAAAAAGAGCTGTATTTTTGCACAGATGAAAGGTGCATGTACATGAGGGCTTCTGTGGGGGGTTGGGACCCAAACTGGGCTGCGGCTGTTTGTGGTGGGTTGCCACATGACAAGTGTAATAGCATGTTTTCATGGGCATGGGTGCCAGGGTGAGACTAAATGTCTCATTTAGGTCACTGGCTATAAAAGTTTTAAAACCCCTGGTCTACATATACCCCAAACTGGCAACCCGACTTGCCATAAATGTAGGCTATGTTGTCCAGTATGTCAACACATCCAGTCTGAAACTGGCCGGTAGCCACGAACTGTACTAAATAAGCATTTAGCTGGTGCAGTGAAATCATCACGTTGTGTTGTGACGTTTCCAAATTGGACGCTCCTGTCCTGTGCCCTCCTGAGTTTAACTTTGCTTTTTAATTTTAGCCGCTCAAATATTTCCAGGTGGGAGCCATCATAGTGTTTTTGATTTTGACCCATCTTCAAACTGTCTTCTTGAAAGCAAGGAGAAAAAAATGCTTTGAAGCCTTGTTCCCACAGGACTAATATTACCTGTGGACATTCAGTTGTTGGTAATAATTGGTATCATTGGTTATTTTAATCCTGCCATGTCTGTAATTTGTAAAGTTCCGGTGTAAATTACCGACCATAGCTTGTCTGATAACAGTAATCCTGCGTGAATCAAGCTTCAGATAACTGCAGCTGCACATTCTTCTCCTTGCTTTTGTAATTGTGTTTTCATTCTGTAAATCCCATGCCTGTAATAATTTAAGAAAGGGTCAATTGTGAACAGATGAGTTTGAGACCAATTTGAAATGTGAATTTAATATGAGCAATAACAAGAATTATTTTGGAAGGAGTTTTGAATGACTGTTTCGGGTTTTGTCTTTTTTTAATTATGGGATTTTTAAAGAAATGAAAGCACATGTTTGGCAGAGACTGTTCAGTTCTGGTGCACTCAGAGTCAGAGTGGAGTTTGTGATGACTAGTAGCACTAAGGGGGGCATGTTTTGATTTATTTTTATCTGCACAAGCATGCATGTGATGCATACAGTACACATTCCTGCCAGATGCAGAAGGCTGCATGTAAACTACACAAGACTTACATACCAGGAGGAGAATATAAAAAAATGCACTAACCCCTGTCATTATGGGTATCAAACCTCATGTCTTTGTCCTCTCCATAAGATGAATCCAACGATGACACCCTGCTGCCCGTCCCCGAGTCCATGCTGCCCCAAACCAAGGTGCCCTTATATGGAAGAGACCACATCAGCAGTCGGAAGGTCCAGGCCATGAAGCAGGCCAAGGACCGCAAGAAGCAGCTGGCCAGGGTGGGACATGCCAGCAACTTGGACTTCTCACCGCTAAGCCTGGATAAAATGGACCCCGAGTTCGTAAGTGAAGTAGAGATTACAAAGATGCATTCCAGAGAGAAAAACTGACTCAGCTCAGAGAGACGTTTTTTTGCTCCTTTGACTGAGATTTGGAGCAATTTTCTCCAGCGTGGATATTGACAAATGCAGCTCAATTGTAAATCAGAGAAAGCTCAGATACTGAATCCCAGTGCTTCAGGCTTTATTTGTTTTGCACACAAGAAGGAAACCAGTTCTGACACATCAGCCAAGATGCCCCACAGGGCAACTTTCACACGTGACAAGGTGGTGTGAACACGTGTGAAATGACAAATCACTAAAGTTCTCATTAGTGGAGTTGATTTCTAGGGATTTTTTCTTTTTCTTTTCTTTTTTTTTTTTTTACAAACTTTCAAGGGCATTTAAAGTCATAATTTTAACATGATCACCAAAGTTCACACCTGTTGTCTGTGTGTGTAGGGGCCCTGCAGGAGAAGATTGGATAATCTCATCCAGAGCATGAAAGACACCTCTCGGGTCTTGGCTCTCTCACTGTACATCCCCAACTGTGACAAGAAGGGCTTCTTCAAACGCAAACAGGTGTGGAAACCATCATTGTGCTGCTTCATCATCTGTTTTTTTTTGTTCTGTCAGACCAATATGAAACCTTTTAATCCAACTTTAGCGTCTAATCCTTTTCTCATCACCCGCTCCTTGCAGTGTAAGCCGTCTCGCGGTCGAAAAAGGGGGATCTGCTGGTGCGTCGACCGGTTCGGCGTGAAAATCCCCGGCATCAACTACGCCGGAGGAGACCTGCAATGCAAGGATCTGGACAGCAGCAGCAACAGCAACAGCAACGAATGAGGTTGTCGAGTCACCCAAAGCTCCGTTCCTCTGAGAACCTGCCAATCAAGCTAGCTCACGTAATGACTGCCAGTCAGGAGAATATGGCACAAATGCTTATATATGGTCAGGTGTGATGGACTGCATTATTGTTTTGTTTTGTTTTTTTTTTCCAAAGGGGAGCCAAACTGAAAAGCTTTGCTTAGATGAAAAGTCTGCACATGTGGGTCTTACTCTGGCTCCCCACCGACTGTGTACTATGTCTGAGTTTAGCTAACGCCTCCTCTCTTTATATCCATAGATAATAGAGCATTATATATATTTGTATGATACTGATAACATTTTGTGTACCGAGTCTGAGTAGCAACTTATATACTCCTAAATTTATGAGACAAAGTCAGATTTCATCTAAATTAGCAACGTTTTACTAATTGTGATTTGTGTGAACAATACAGCCCTCCACCTACTGTCACTGAACACTAGTCTACGTGCAGGAGACCAAGCAGCAAGGGCTCTGCAGGAGGCAGATCAGCTGATGGCCTTCTCTTGGCTCATTTGGCATGATGGCTTTGATTGTTTTTGCAACGTAGATCAAAGTCCTCCTGTCAGCAGATTAAATCTCATATGATTTAAACAGTGTAAAAATGCCATAGTTGTAGGCTACATTACATTGTTTCTTAGCAGGGGAGCAGTAACCGTCCTTGAGCCAAGAAACCAAGAAGAAATCCATGCTCAGATTTCAGCATTCAATTGTGGGAGATCACATCATGAATTAATAACAGTATGCTTATGAGTTATGGAAATGATTTCAGTCAGCTTCTGCTCTGAGGCTTTGTCCTCTCAGTGCACTTAGCCGTAACTGTAGCTCATTATTTTTTTTGCCACTGTCAGATGAGCCTCGTTTGCTTCTGCTTGTCAAACCCGGCGCTCGCTCGTGAAGCAGGTTTTTGTTTTAAAACCAGCAAACCTGTCTCATTGCCAAATTAACGGATTTAAATATAAATAAAAAACATCAGTTTTCAACATAGGTGCTTGCTAAATTCTCCTGCTCTAAGGCCCAAAGTGCTTTCATGAACAGAAAAGAAAACAAAGCCTCGCTCATACACAAATACTGTACTGTAATCGGTTCCATATCTGACTTTTGAAAAGCCGTTTTCATAGTCCTGACAACTGTGTCCACTGTTTGTTAATGTAATTCATGTGTATGCATGTGTGTGCATGCTCCTGGATTTGTGTATGTGTGTGTGAGAGATAGAGTGTGGGTGTGTGTGTGTGTGTGCTGTATGTGCCATGCCACTAATAGTTCTCAACTTCCAAATCTCTTGTTTAAATTCTCATAAGCCCGGTCTACCCAAGCTACTGGCCAGCAATCGCTGTGCTTTTCCCTCCAGAGCTCGTACCCAAATCATATGCAAAGGCCCCACATTGTTTATTTTTCCATGTGTAGGGTCCTCACTGCCACCACACAGGCAAATCCGTCGGCCGATGGTGACCTGCTCCCAGGGCCCATCGGGTCCATTATCCAGCGAAGAGCAAGGTCGCTGAGTTTGTATGTAAATTCAAGTGCCTTCTGCCCCACACCGCTTTGAATTTTGATTTGCATGTGGATCCATTGGGTTGTTGAATGCGGGATACTCCGGCACAAAAGAGGAAAACAACTTCAGGTGTGGATGTGGTTTGGAGGAATTGTAGTTTTTATGGTTTTTCAGTTGGTGGCTGACATAGATCATCATGATCTTCCGCTCATGCGCTGCTGAACATGTGACGACGGACAGAGGACAAAATATCTTTGTTCTACAATTCAGAATTTGATCTGTTTTGTTGTTTTTCTTGTTGTAATAATCTTAATGTTCAGCTAATGACTTATAATTGTAGACATTCCTAATGTCAAGTCACTCCTTTGTGATGTTAGGAGAGCTTTGACGGGGGCTCATCGGCCTATTCTTCCCAATACAACACCTCTATTGTGCTGTTGATTCTAGCGCACATTGAAACACAAGCAGTGACACTTTGAACATTTCAGAATCTCAATTAAAAAAAAAAAAAGATTAATGTGAACATTATGGTGAAATATTTATCAGGCGTGTAATTTGTGTACTCATTGTTTTTTTTAAATGACAAATCACTATTTAAATAAAGTTCCTGTACTCACAAAGATGCATATCTGCACTTGTGTCTCTCTGTATAGACTGATGAGTCAGCTGGTGAGTTTTCATGTGATAAGTCATCTCTGTGACCTTGACGCTGTCACTCAGGTGACCCCCCGTGCAGGCGGCGCTGTCAACCCTCCCGTTACATCACCGACAGGGATGTTTCCACCCATAGCGCTCGCTGTCTCGCTGGAGTTATAGGAGAAGACACAGAAAGCAGCAAAGCAGCACAGAGGGGAGCTTCAAAGCCTGGTGATAATTATCTGTCAGTTCATCACTACTATCACATTACACCCAGTCATTTGACCCACTGGAGCAGTTTTGAGTCAAATCCAACAAGACAATGTGGGTTAAAACACAACGTTTATCACAATGGTTCCAATTTTTAAAACAAAAAGCATTTAAAGCATCACTTTAGACATAGTATGTGAGGTAAAACTGGCCTTGACCTTTGACCTTAAGCCATCAAAATCTTATCTGTAAGTGCAAAAATAAAAACAAAGGCGCAAGTTGAATTTATTAACATTTTAATAGCGTTTTCTGCTTATGACTAGGCAGTCTAAAGTCATGTCCCCCCTAGTGCTGAACATTTAATGCACGCTACTGCCAACACGCACTACGTTTCATCTTAAACGGTGTATTAAAAGCCAGGTGTACTCGAAGCCTACAGTATAGCATGAGGCGGAACAGTAGTCTGCAAGCTAGGACACGAACACACACCTAAAAACATCAAATATGTTGAAGGCTTTTTTCATATTTCAACACATACAGTACAAAACACTGATAACAGAGCAAATCTGAGCACAGTCACAATTAGTAAAGCAAAGACACTGACGCTCCAGCTGACGCCTACTGAATATCTATGAGGAAGAGGACTCTTTATCTTTACTGCCCCCACCCCCTCCTCCTCTAAAAGTAATCTGCACTCACATCCTACGCAGCAAGCTGGACTCTATCTTTTCATCGTTTTTGGTGGTTAAGATTTCAAATGTCACTGTCATCAAATGAACTAGAGAAACATACACACAGAAAGATAATATATAGCTTACTCAGATGTTTGGTTTTTTTTTGTTCCCAAGTACTTTACAGTTTTTTAGTTTCTTGTTTTGTTTTGTTTTTTCGTCTCATGCCGTTCTATATCTGGGCCATGTCAGGGTGCTCAGGCTCCAGCTCTCTGAGGTACTGGCTGCAGTTGGGGTCGCCCCTCACGGTGGGGGCTGATGGGATGGGTCGGCCAGTGTGAGGGTTGACACACCAGCACTCGCCCCTCTGACCATGGAGAGACATCTTGCACTGAAAAAGAATGATTTTATTGGAGGTTATCATGATTTTACAGAGTTGTGACAAGCCTTAGTGCTGTTTGTGCAACAAAATGACTATGCTGCTGTGAAAACATAACAATTTCAATTGATTCCTGTGAAGCTTTATTCATCTTTTAGCCTCTAAACAATTACATTCAGGTGGCTACACTGCAAAAACAGAGAATATTTGTCTTCTTTCTTGTCAAAATGTCTCATTTCTAGTCAAAACTAACCTCTTTCCACTTAAAATAAGACTCGTCACCTAGAAATGTACTTGTTTTTCGATCATCTTCACTTCTGCCAGTGATAGCAAGTTGTTTTTGCTTGTAATAAGGAAGAAAAACTTGCTCCACAGATTTTTCTACTTATTTCAAGTGAAAATATGCTTGAAAGAAGTAAAAAGTGTCTAAAAATAATCTACCTTTTAATAAGATGAGTCTTATTTTAAGTATAATGAGATTTGTTTTGACTAGAAATGACATTTTGACTAGAAATAAGACAAATATTCTTGGTAAGATATTTGAGTTTTTGCAGTGTACACCCTCTCCTAACCACCCTCCTTCCCAGAATGCCTGGAGTCACCTGTTTGAGGTTATACTGCCCCCTCTTGTCACAGTTGGGGATGTGCAGGGCATACAGGTCTTCCAGGGGCCCTCGGTTATCTCTGAAGGGCATCTTGGATATCCGCTCCAGGACCTGGTCGAGCTCCTGCTGACACTGAGTCTTGAAAGCAGCAGAAACAACAACAACAGTCATGTTTACGGGCCCCGTATGGTCACATCTGGGCGTGTCAGAGCCACAAGGTCTCGTTGACACATGTGGGCGACGGCAAAAAGTGTTTTTTAACATACAGAAAAAAAGAAAAGAAAAGAAATCACATCTCTTATATAACTTTCATCTGTTTTTACATTTTAAATAATGAAAATCTAATTTATAAAATATCCAAAAGCTTGGTAAAAGCCATTTACACAGCAGAGAACTATTCCAAGATACATCAACACTAAGATGTGCTTGCATGGCAATCGGCACATTCTTTTGGACACAACACATAAAATCTAATAAAATGCACATAAACACACACACACAAACACACACAGTAAACCTAGAAAGCTGAAGGGCTTTCTGGTAATGAGCATATGAATCACGATTCTTGCCAGTAATGAATAATAACTCTTGCCAGTGACCTCAGGTTTACCCCACAATTCAGTGAAGCCAAATGTCTTGTTGGGACACATGAGAAATAAAGTTTCTGGAAGAGCAATAACCTTTAAATGATTTTTATGGCGGGTGGAAAATACCACGATGCTGGTTAGAAATGCCCGGGGTTCACCCACGAGTCCCGGCTCTGGGATGCAGAGCAGTTCAGGTGTATTTAAGGTCAGTGAAAATCTGCCTGTTGATTAAAGGGCAGCGTTTGGTGTGAGAGCTGAATGGAAGGAAAACATAGTGGGGGGAAAAAAGACTTTTCTTTGTGTCATGACAGTTTTAATCCCCTCAGAAATTACGATTTGGTATTTCCCTGTGAGCCTTGAAATGAAATCAAAGTGCACTACTCAAATTTATTGACAGTTTTAGGCGTTAAAAAGCACTTTGACTCATCTTCAAATGCAGCAATAAAACACTTGTCAGGGAAACATCCAAACATTAAGACGTGCTGCACCAGAGGGAGGCGCTGCTTTGTTGACTGAGCGTGACTACAGAAGATTTACACCTGCACTCCTGAGTTAGTGGGACCGACTGCCATCATGATGTCACACATTGCACAAAGGGAAAGCTTTAACACCATGTTGCCTGGATAAAATGATTTATTCATTCATTTACCGACCAAAAAAACAAGTCATTGCAGTTCCTCAGACTTCTGCTGAGAGGCCTCACCTGTTTAGGCCGAGTAGGTTTGACCTCCTCCACCTTGTTGGTCTTCATCTTGGTCTTCATCTCCTGTCTATGCTGGCGTACGGCGCTCTCTTTGGGGCCCAGCCACGGGGTCTCTTTACTGGGCTTCCTGACCACTGGGATGTCGCTGACTCCCTGCTCAGCCAGCGGCTCCACAGCTTCACCTGCAGAAAGAAAAAAAGCCATAAAATCAAACTGCCAGCGGGCTCTGACAATTTCTCCTCTATGAAAAAAATGAATTATCACATTGTGAACAAAGTCAAAAGGAATGAACAACAGGGTAGAAATTAAATGTTCCAAGGACATTTTGATGGACACGTTTGCCGCTGAAAGCACTTAACCTGCGACTCCTCTGGACCGTCTCCCCCGTGCACTCAGCCACCCCGCTGCCCTCCTGCCATCATTTTGGTAATGGATTGGGGCTTTTTAGAGGCTGGGGAGTGGGGGCGAGATAAGCTCTGAATTGCACAGATCATTTTTCAGAGTGACAAAAGAGTGTGGGCTGCCCTGCTAAAAAGGTTTGGGGGGAAATGGATAGACGGACTCTGTGCAGCTGCAGAGGTGACGGTGACCCTGCAGCCTGAGCCCCTTGAGGGGAATAAAAGGACATGTTCTGCTTCTTTCTGGAAGAGTAGACAGACTACAGCCTGCTCTTTTTATGCTCAGTTGTATTCGTCATGAAATTGGCAGCAGAATGAGCTTGTTTTATTGAACATTTACAGTTTATTCTTGTAGGAAACATCAAGTCTTAGGGGGGAGACAGATGACAAAACTCTACAGTATGTTATCCCCCACGATGTTAAATGATTGGATAAGTGATTGATTATTAGCTGATCTAGTGCACCTGGGCCTTCCAGGGAACAAAAGCTGACTGCATCTTTCTTTTCAGTTTGGCCTCCAGAGCACAAACCTCTCAGCTGTGCGTTGCTTTCCCTGCCAACATTTACACCCCCAGTTGTTCACGTTTAGCATTTCTTTTGCATTTGTGACAATTTTCCACATTGTCACAACTGAGATTTTAACTAATAGCGATAATACGGTGCGGTCTGTGTGTCCAAAACTACTGTTAAAATGCTCTGAAATGCACCAGAATCCTTTTCCTTTCTCATACAGCGGAGGAACCACATGCAGCTCCATTAACAAGCTTGTGGGCTGAGAAATGTTGGCCACCGCTGAACTTCAGTCACAGTCAGGTTTCCATGGCTGCTTTTTTTCCCCCCCGAGTTATGTGATTCAGCTTCACAGTCAGATGTTGAAAGTGGCGATAAACGAACACAACGGAGGTTATCATCAGAGATGTAAGGTTTTACACTTGTATTTGGAAGACTGTATGATTAGTCTGAATCATATTTGTCCTAATAGGGTCTGGGTAGCATCTGTGTATCATTATCTCTAATCCCCGATCATGTGGTGCATCACATCCAAAAGCTGCTATCCCTGCACAACAATCAAAAAGAAAGAAAGTTGTCTTCTGATTTACAGCCATTAGAAAAAGACATACGACTTCCAACTGCTCCACAAAACCACAAAAAGTAAACTATCACTGAAACATCCCTCCAGCCACTTTTCATTGACTTTGACCATCTTGTCTCTCCTTGAAGTCTTATTAAACATAAATCTAAAAAAAGACAAGAATGCTCTCTTCAAACAGATGGAGCGAGCAATGTGAGAGGCCATCAGGTCCAAGCCAACTTGTTGTTTCTGACAACAGAGCATACTTCGCAGTTGGGTTGGGGTTTAGGGTTGATGGGGAGGGAGTGTCACTCCCAACCAGCTGACTTTAAGCGAAATAAGTCAAATTCCTCAGAAAGCAACATGATCACATCTCAGCTCCGTTTAGCCACTCAAACGGTGACTATATGCGCGAAGGAGACTGTTTATTTTCTCTTTTTCTTTCGCAGGACGGCCTTTATTTCACGTATGCAAGACTACACTTGACACCTGAAGGAAAGAAGGGAAATAAGCACAGACAGTGGAGAAGGTCAAATAGTCGGCCAGAACGTGGAAGAGTTCACAGTTATGCAAGGGCCAAGCTGTAACGTGCAGACTTGTGGAAAGGCATTTGTAGGACAGAGAATGAAAGCGAGTGTGTGTTACTGTTGGTGGTGGTGGTGGTGGACTGGAGAGGCATTCTCTGCAAGAGGTAAATTTGACGTCCGGTTGTAGAATATGATTACAAAAGGCCTAAGAGAGAACGGGAGAAAGGAAATTCCAAACGAAGCAATAACAAGGTGCTGGCGCCTTCTGCCATCAGATAGATGTGGTGTTGTTGGACTTCAGCTCCCCCTATGACGCTCCACCATGTTCTCTCGGGCTTGTCTTTGAAGACCGGGTTTCTTCGCAAAAAGGGGCAAAAGTCAACTGAAATCAGGTGTGTCCTCACATGTGTGTGTGTGTGTGTGTGTGCGCGCAAGTTGTGCAGATAAACACACAACACGCTCAGGAATATTGGCAGCTGGGGTGACTTTTGTTTTGCTGTCTTACATAATCCCCACAGTATCCAAGCGCAATACCATCACTCCCTCTCTTCTGAGGAAACCTGAGCCGCTCGCTCAAATACACCGTGTGGGCGCACACACACACACACACACACACACACACACACACACACACAGACACACACACAGACAGGAATGGACGGTTTATAAGCAAGAAAACAGCAATCTCCCACTTGAATGTACTCACACACATACACACACACAAACACAGAGGGTCAGGACCCCACTTTTAGGGGGCACTAGGCCTCTGCAGTACAAGCCGTCCCACAGCGGTGGGCTGGGGATCAGCAGTATCAACAGAGCAGCAGGCCTACTGTCCAGTCTACTGCTTGAATTAATCCTCACACAATGGCCCGGGAGGCTTCCTTTCTATATCTGATCCATGTTGAATTCCCAGATGGCACGTAAGCCAGAAGTGTCATGTCTGATTGTCCAGATTCTGGTCAACTGAGCAAATGGCAGACTTGGCCGTGGTGGTGGAGAAACGGACGGGGTTATAAAAGGAAAGATCCAAGCGCATGCACCAGCGTTCTGCCGCGCCATTGTGTTTCCATGGACACACATGGACTGTTTTTTTCGTGGGTGTGTGTGTTGTGAAGTGAAGGGATGGAGAGGGGTTAGCTTTTAAAAGTTCATGGATTTGGGCTACTTTGATTATTGTTTATATCCTCATATAGCCTCTGACTTTCCTTTTCTTACTTCAATTACTTCATTTAACAATGTCATGTGCTGTAAGCCCATTTTGTATGTAGGTTGTTTCTATTTTTTGTCTTAAAAAAAGTTTAAAAAGTGAAAATAAAAGTTCAAACATTTAGGTAACTGTTTAAACACTGTGTTAATATTTATTTATAAGATATTTCAATTCTACAGCTGCATCACCGAGCTTCTCCTGTGCTTCAGGAGCCTGAGTGATGATGAGGTGAAGTTGGAATGGTTCTTCAGAAAAGAAGTCTTTACTATCTTCTTTCATAAAAAGTGCCTGGACACTAAGAAAAAGTGAATTCCATGTGGTTTTTGTTTTGTTTTGTTTTGTTTTGTCCCTTACAGGCTGGGCGCCTTAATTGGTGCATGACACTTAAATAAATATCAATTCAATTCATTCAGCAGGTGGACCTCTGCCCTGACACGATCCTGAAAAGAGACCTCGATAAACTTGAGAATTTATTCCCTCCTGGATGATATCGAGCTGTCCGGGCCCAAAGCCCCAAATCATGATGTTTTCAAGTTGGTATGCGGAGCCCTTTTTACAGCATGCATACTGCTGCTGCGTGTTCTTCCCAAACAATTCAACCTTATCTCATCAGTCTATAAAACAATTCCCTGTGGTGCTGTGGAGAGTCAGGCAAGGCTGAAAGCTGCTTTTTTAGAGAGCAGTGGCTTGCGGTTGTCCGTGGCAGGACATCGTGCACACTGCACCAAGATCTGAGCACGGTTTGACTGGTGTGTGTTGAAATAGATTGCTCATAATCGTAACTTTTGATGAAGATCTGACATTTTAAGGACATAATTTGAGGTAAATCCAAAGGGATCAATTACTTTTGCTTCCCACTACATCTAATCTAACCTCAGACCACCGATCAACATACCTCAAAACTGCACACACAGAGATGAGAGAGGCTCTTAAGTAGCGAAAGAGCCGAAATTGAGCCATCCCTTTAAACGTAGGAATGTAGAAATGGGTAGAAAATGAAAAGAGTAATGCATATCTCTCCAGTAAACCTCTTAACACGCCTCTGAAGTGTGAAATAGGTCATGTGCCACTTAAGGCGTTCATGAAAGGCACTGCGAAGAGTAGCCGCAGTCCATCATCCATTACAAGGCCTGGTGGGACTGTTTTCCTAGAAATACAAACTCAGCAGAGTGCAGATGTGTTTACCTTCCAGGCTTTCTGGCCCGCAACAGTCATCTACAAGCAGGTTTTGGACAGGCTCGGGCACGTACGTACACAGCGCGGCATCCAAAAGACCAGGCAGCTATAGCTCCACTACAATCTGTGGGGGCCGATTTGTACAGGGACGTGAACGAGCGTCCTGCGGTGTCACCGGCGAGTTAAGACATCCATCATTCAGGTTAATGACTGAGGCGTCATCCTCTGGTTCCACTCAACGCCCAAAACAGTGGGTGAGAAGGTTTAGATGGTTGTTTGTCTGCAGCTCCCTCTGTTATCAGGGCGAGAACAAAGCAAATCATTGATTACATAAATGTGCATTTCATATACATTTGACATAAGCTATTAGATGCGCAATATATCTTTTCTTTCACTATCTTCAAAAGTTAGATAATCACAATATAGATAGGACACGATGTACACGATGTCTTCCCATTCCTTTGTCCCGCTCCCCTGCAGCACCCCGTGTCCCCTTCCCCTCCAGTGTCAGTAGCATTTCAGACAGTGTTTGTATTGTCTTAAATCACCCTTGACCAAAAAGGAGGGTGGGAAGTTATTCTGGATCTCAATAGGCACGAGGAGATTCTTGGCACGGGTACACGTGAAGTTGACGCCCGGGGGGGAGATGGCACAAATGCCCCTGTTTTTGGAGAAGCCTGGGGATTATCTCGGAGCTATTTCAGTCCTGTGGGCTCCGTCTGGACGCCCCCGCAGGTACACATGGAATGCCCCTTGTTAGCTAACAATGTTATTTCAGCGACCAGATGGCACAGGAGGTTTTTTCCCCATTTTTCTTTCCACCTCATTTTTTCCTCTCCATAACGACTTTTATAACAGTGCTGAGTAGAACAAAGGGTTTGTATCAGGTTTTCCCTTTCTCATTGTCTGAATAGTTTTGGGTGGAATTAACACGGAAAGAAATGGCGGTTTAAGGAATTAACAATCAATTATCGTGATCTCGTAATGAAGACTGGCTGCTGTTGCTTTCTGTATCCATTTTTTTTTTACACATTCAGGTGACACTCAAGCAGCCAAATATGCGCTCTGTGTGGGCTTCGTTGAGCAACTTGCTCCCCTTCAGGGTCATATATGGTACGATCCCAGTCAAAACATCTAAACGCCCATCCAATCTGATTAGAGGAACCTTTATTTGGGTCCAGGTTTCTGTGGGAACTGAATATCAAGTGATACTGTGCATAAACAGAGGGGGTGGTGGGAAACTTGTGCGTGTTAGTTTTGAATGGGGAGAGATTTCAAATAAGGGCATTTCAGCTGAAAAATTAATAAAACATTGAATCTTTTTGTTATCAGTAAAAGTCTGAAATTGATATCACTTGGAATTAACCACTGTAATCAGTTCTTGGGTTTACATGCGACCTGGGAGCCTCTCATTTCATCCATCCATCCCTTTTTTTTTTTTTTTTTTTAAACTAATTGGTCTCAAATTGCCAACAGCCACCCCTGGTTCATCATCATCATCACATCTCATCTTACTAAATCCATCCCAGGATACTCTATACTCCGTGAATACTTGTAAATTTCCGATAGAGATACCGAAACCAAAACTAAAGAGGGCTCAGTGGGACAGATGTACCAACATGTTGGCTTCAGGTAGTCTGATGTTGTGACACATCTTTGGTGGCTTAAATGCTCTCTTTATTTTGAGATAAGGTCATGATTTGAGATAGCTCTGGCACCAAACTAAAGCTTTACTTGAAGTGGTAGGGCCGCACATGCCAAAATAATTCCTCCGGGTTATATTAATGAAAGCAGACTTGCCTGCAGTGTAACACATGCAGACAATCACTCATGCAGCACACACAAACAAACAGATCAGGGATGCTAAGGGCACAAGGGGAGGAAATAAGAGCGCACAGGATTTGGTTTCTTTCTGCTTAACTGAGTGCAATGCATGTTTTCAATTCAGATGATCAGCTGAAATCAGCGGATCCACATGTCTTCGTGGCCCCATGCATGATGATGTGATGGAGTTTCGGCCCGGCACCACAGAAACAACACGGGCGGTTCGCTGAATTCACATCACAGCGGCATCTCCTCTAACTCTGTCTCTGTCGATTCTTATATAGTTGATATTTACAACCAGAGATATGACCCTCACCATGCAACCAGAGCTGGTCTGAGCCTCATGCATGTGAGGATTTCATGCTTTAATTTTGTACTTTTACACTGTAGGTTGAACAAAACATTATTTGACTGAATCCAGGTTATGTTTTTTATTTTTTAATCAATGGAAAAAAGCAATTAGTTGCAGCCTTTCTTATCATCCACTATTCAGAAAAACCTCACACTTTTACACTTTCTGTCAAACACCTTACTCACTCATTTCCAGTTTATTGCAAATTAATTTCCAGTGTGGCCTGGGCCTAAAAACCTGCTGCTGATCTGAACGTGACATTTTGAAACACTCGTGCTCCCTGTGGAGGTCATTTTTTATGAAGCAATAGCTGCTGATTAATTTGTGAATTACTAATAAGTTAGAAATTCCCTGTGGTCCTGACCAGAGCAGAAAAGCCATGTGCCATCATTAATTAGAACAAACAAGAGGCTAAATGAATTCATTGCTCCACTTTATTTCCTCCCTGTGTTTTATAGGTGTTGGCGTATTTCTATCTAAACAAGAAAGGGACTGAAGCACTTTCATCTCTCTTTCCTCCACTGATTGATTAGTTTCCACCAAAACAATCGTCTCCTCCTCTCTTTAATATCTGTGAATGCTCACTCTAAGGTCAAATGATGGCTCTGACTCTTGACCTCTTTGCTGTTCAGCTGTTCGGCTGTTCCAGGACACATCAGACCAGGATCGGGGATCAGACCGTTGTTGTCAGTGCAGCTGTGGATAATCCACATCAGATCAATTCCTGCTCCTTTGTGTGAATGTCACATCTGATGAGATATAGTGACATTTCCTTGGTGTTCCTTGTTAAGAGGTTTACAGGTTAAATTGAGGGAGTGGAATAAAAATAAGCCTGAAAAACAGGATGTTGAAGGCTGTAAACATCCAAATAAAGCAGCTGCAGCATTTCATCCTTTGATTCTTTGCCCAGGGTGTCAAATCAGCTTAAGAGTCACCGCTCCCCCTGCTCAGCTAAATACAACCACCTCATTATTGTATTATAATCAGCCCCTTTCTCTAATTTACAGATTAATTCCTGGAACAAAGGAGATGCAGTGATAGTGCCCAGAACATTAAAGTTTGCTCTCAATCTTCCAAAAGAGCCTGTGAGCTGATTTCTATCAGGGATTTCATTACTTCCTCTTTTTTGCTGTGTATCTGAGAAGAATTTATTACAGGAAATCAAGTCAGTTGAGTCTCAAACTGGGCCAAATGAAAGCATGAGACTGACAGTAACCATCTGTAACAAGAACAGTAAATTTATCAAGCCTTGTTACAGAAACCGAGGGGTGTATAGAACAGGATTTAACGGGCGGCCTGACAAGTTATTGTGCAGCTGAAAATCTTTGGGAGTGAATCTGCAGTTTTGACGAAAGAGGGAGAAAATTTCGAGGCACATTCAGCCTCACTTCTGATGAGAAAAATCCTCTTTCATTGTGCGACCTTGAGAGGGCTGCACACTTCACTCAGACCGCTCACCATAACACTCTTTACCTCTGTCTTTGTCAGAAATCACTCTTCCATCTGCAGCAGCAAAGGCTTTTATCCAAAACAACTCCGCATTCAGCCTTTGGAGCCAATTTCTGAGCTTTTACTGTTTTCTTTTTCTTTTTTTTTCCTTCCTCTTTTGAACACATCTCACCACATCTCAGAGCTTTCAACTTGCAAGCTGTAGCACAGCCTAACCCAAATGAGGAAAAAAAAAATCTGATATCTTACAAATTGCCTCCATGCAAGCAAGCCTTTACATGATGAGTTCATGTATTTTGTTCCCGTGTTTTGCTCTTATGTAACTCCGCACTCCATGCCTGTTTTATTACTTGTCTATTATTGCTTGAGAAGGGACCACAGAAATAAACTTTACCGCATAGGTAACATAAATGTGGCATTAAGTCATTATGTTGGATGATTATGAAATCATAAATGTGTCATGAAGCAGTTCTGGCCTTTTGTCAGCACGCCGGAGAGTCCTGCAGAGAACAGGGTTACTCTGAATGCCATCTCCGGTAGTTTCTCTACGTTCCAGGAGTGCAGTGCCAAAATAAACACGTGTCAGTCTGGAGGTAAACTCTGACAAAGCATGGATTTGGAAATGAGTAGAAATCACACCCTGGCTGGCTCCACTGGACCCTCATTGACTGTGTGCGTTTGCAGCCTTTAAAATCAGCCAATTAATGAGGCTGTTTACTTTTCTTCTTCACTGTGACCTGTCTTTGTTTAAACACAAACCACATGAGCCTCGCTGGCTCCTGGCCACACGCAGCTTTCATTGTGACCCTTCTTGCACATACATCCAACTCATTTTCCAGCTAGACAATCCAGTTAATGCAGTCACTGTCAACAGCAGTTTACAGTTACATCTGGTCAAAGCTTGAAGTCCACTTTTCCAATCAATGCAGCATTCCTCTTGCTGTTTCTCTCCGTTCCTTTCTCTCCACTCCCCTGTGGAAATGTCAACATCAATACTATGATGTTTTCTGTGTCCATCCCACTGAGTACAACTTCTGGGAATTTTTGCAGGCCACTACCTCTCTTCTCTGTTACACGGTTTTTAAGGGCAGGTTTTTTGATATTGGGAAAGACTGCATGGCCAGCTGTTTGGAGCATAACTGCGGCTAACTTGTTCCTTTCTGATTCTCTCACCTCATGCACACCAGGATGATTCACAACACTTAAAACAGGTCTATGCAGCAACAGGGATTAAAAGGAGTGTAAGAATACCTCATGCAACGCGCATTAAATAGGTCATTACTCTACTTGAAGTTGAGGAATTGCACATCTCACAAAGTGCTGGCAGTGCAAACTTGTAGATTATTTCAAGTTTGCAGGCAAAGGGCTCCAAATGGGCTTATAAATGAACGCTGTGAGGCTGCAGACATCAAAGTAAATCTAAATGTAGGCTATGTAACATCATAAAAAAATATCAGGAAGGAATATCATCCACCAGAACTTCACTGTTGAGTAACAGTCCCTATTTTCCACAGATTTGGGCTCAGCCTTCATGACAATGCAATATTTCTACACTATTCCTCAGGCTGCAGTCTAGACAGTGTCATTAAAAATTGATAGAAGAAAAGCAGGTTTCCAGTAAACTGACTGACCGCTGGTTTGCTCCCGGTGCTCCTGGCTGAAAGTGGTCGTCTCGGTGTCCACTTTGCGCCGGCACTGCCCCTGGCCCTGCACCAGTTGCTCCAGGGGAAGCTCCGAATCGGGCGTCGGGTAGCATCGGAGACCGGTGGAACATCTCGGGGTGTACACGCCGCACATCTCGCCCTCTTGCCGGGCGCACACGGGGCAGCACCCGCAGCCCGGTTCGCGCACTATCTCCGCGCAAGTCTCGGTGAGCTTTGGGCACAGCGCCTGGCGCTCCGCGGTGCAGCCCGGGCAGCGGAACACCATCTCGGCCAGGGAGGCACCGGCGAAAGACGCGGAGAGGATCAGCAAGCAGCAGCCCACGTACGACAGCATCGTTATAGGCATGAGGTTTTTGGTCATTATCATGGGGCGATGGAAGGCAATCCCAAGTGAAAAAAAAAGGGGAAGAAATGTGCATGCGAACAGGTGAAGCCGGGGGCTGGGAGGTCTGCTGGGTCCTACAAATTCCCAGGTTTGCTCTCGGGGCCACATAAGGGTGTGAATTTGGGGGGGAAAGAAGACAGAGGATTTAGTTCGAATTTCATCTTTTAGCTCTCAAAATGTTGACAGAGCACCCCCAGGAAAGATTAAACTGTTCCCATCTCCTTATTTTTTAGGTTGAGGTTTTATATCACCCAGGATGTAAAAAATGGGTTTTAAAACTTTGACTTTATGCATTTGAAGTTGTGAGAATACTTACCTACAACTGATTACCAGCCCCTATAGTGATTTTGGATGATATGGCAATGACTTTACATTTTCTCGACTGCCTCAATGAGAACAGACTGCAGATTTAAATACATTTAAACAAAAAAGAAAAGGAAAGGGGGAAAAATGAATTTCTCATAATATAACAAGCATAGTTTTATATTTCACAAGAATTCTCACTTTTGATTAAATCCATCACCCCAATAAGTCAATATTGATAATAAACACATAATACCCTCTATACAACAGTGGTTGATAGAAAAATGTGAAATTACATTAACAGGCATGCACCTGAAAATATTCATGCTATTTTCTCTGTGCCTGTTACTGAACTGATGAGCCCCACCTGGATGTCTTAAAATAAAATAAAATAAAATAACATCTTTGTCATCATCATCAAGAAAATAACATGTAGTACTGTATCATCTTTGCCATTTTCCTACTCCCCAGTTGACCCCTGACCACTTCATAAAATTGTTTTCCCAAATGTAAAACAGCATCCATTGAAAAAAAAAAGAGAGAGAGAAGATGTGAAATTCAGTAACAGCACAGTGAATCATAACTCCCTGCCTGCAAGACTCTGTATTACTATACATACTGTGGCCTGTTTGTTTCAATCAGCACAGCCTGCCCCAACTCCCAGAATGCATAAATAAACAAACAAACAAACAAAAGGACTATGTGCAGAGCATTCCTTACATGGAAAGACCTCCCCACTGTGGCTGACATGTCCATTGACACTCAATTAAAAGTCACCAGCTGCTACCAACTTATATGCCTGTGCACAGTAATGCTACTGTGCACGTATACAGCAATGTTTCCTATCGATCGGCGAGGCCAAGCCTTGAGGTGTCGTGCTTGCCCACCAAACAAGCTCCTATTAACCCCGTCCAGTGTGGTAGACTAATCGGTGTTTATCCAAGGGCCCAGAAATAGAAATGGCATGTGTAACCTTACTCCGCAGATATAAATGCAGATTATTTTGTTTTGTGGGTGCCCCCTGATTTAATACTATTTGGCCCCATTCACGATCGGCATCCTAGCTCACCCTACGAGCGGAGGGAGGGAGAAAGGGGACATTTGAAGCTGTCTTGTATCTCAGGGGTGTGAGTCAGGAGGATGCCCAGAGGGCTGTTTGCACATAGAACCTCATATGTCATTTTATGAAACCGTGGATGGAAAAGCAGCAGGAGAGAAGGCCTGGCATTTTATAAATATGAGCCTGGGGGTGAGGATTTGTGTCTGGGATGGCCACTAGCTAATAGGCCTAACAGGCCGCAGTATCTGCCCATGTGTGCAAAGTAATCCCCACCAAGGTCAGTTACTTAAATTCCTCCCCATGGAATTGTTAAGCAAACACAAACTCTGGATAAACTCTACATTGATAGAAGAAGGTATGGGATCACTGATGGGCTGAGGACACATACAGTCCATGTGCCTCAGTGAGTATACAGAGAGAGTTTTGTATGCAAGTGGTCATCTCCTTAATTACAGTACAGTATGTCCCCAAAATTCTGCACGTCCTTTCAACCGTATCATAACACTTTATTTTATTCCGTATTTAGCATTTAGGCCATAAACACATATAAATACAAAACATATAAATAAGACACTAAAATGTCATTTTTATGTGCATATGAATGTTTATTCATACAATTACTGTATAGACCTTCACTCCTCTTTTAGAGCATCCATCACTTTCAGATTTAATTAAACAACACACATGAACAAAATCTTAATAAAATATCTATTTACTGTTAATGTATAGGAAGGTTGGTCTGAAACATGCCCTTGACTTCATTTAGCAAAGTGGAATATGTCGTGTAATTTATAAAGGCAAATCCTGCCAATCCTGCCAACAATAAACAAATGACTAAAGACAAAAAAAACAACTAAATATCGACATGGAAACTCTTTTCTAGATTACACTTTCCGAGAAAGGCAGAGTCAAAAATAACTTCTCGGAGCGAGCCAAATATATTAGTCCTAATCGATGCAGCAGTGATATAAACCACTAACTAGGCAATTAGTGTTTGTAACGCTACACTTCATCCAACTAATTTTGAGCTGCTAAGCCTCACAGCAGGCCGTCTGGAAGACTGCTGCAACAATGGCAGTAGCCTGAAAGTCAGAAAGAGTGATGTGTCCTTAAAGAATATCGTATCTTGTGTTGTAAGACCTAAGTCATAATTTCACATCTGGCTCTGAGGCCATAATGCATATCCCCAACACAAACAAAGTGTAATATTACTGTACTGTTGGCTCTGTGCTGTAGCTACTTATCAACTAAACCGGGTCCCTGAAGACATGCTCATGTTCATTTTTCAGACTTTGATAATGAATGTGTGCACTGTTTAGTGTTTGGTTTTGATTATACTTGATTAAGGCTCTCTTTGCTTTGACTACTGATTGGATAAGTAGAGCTAATGGGTAGGAGGGTTGGAAAAGTCATTTATCACCTGATTACTGGGCCCGTATAAAATGGGGTTATGCAAGTGACACTTACAGCAACTAAACAGCTTGATTATATGTTTATTCCATAACTAAAATGTTAGAAATTTGGACATATTTGAGGAATTTGAGTATTTCATGACCCTGCAGCAAAAGGGTAACTTTAAAAGTTTTTTATTTGAATGTAATACTGATTGAGAAGGATGTCCCGAGACTAAGAGAGCTGTCAAAACTACTTTTCGTGCATGTACAGTTAACCAACTGTGCATGCAGATTCCCTTTAGCTGGTGCGATGTGCAACATCTCTCTGAATGGAAATGTTTACCAAATTACACTACATAAATCCTTACATGGAAATGTTTGCATCACAATTCCCAAATGGAAACATGCTTAGCATGTGTGTTCTTTTTTATAATGTGTGCATGTGCATGTGCATGTGTGTCTGTGTGTGTGTCTATGTGTGTGTATGTGTGTCTGTGTGTGACTGTGTTTGTTTGCTGCCTAGCAACCAGTGATGCATGTGCAAATTAGGAACGTTCTTGCTTTATTTGCTCATGCAAATCTTTGTGAAGTATCTGTTATGGAGAAACAGTGTTATGTATTCCCCAGTGAAACAAAATAAAGACCTACTGAAAGGTCTCCTGGTGTGTTGAGTAGATGTGTGGGTTTACAGTTTTAAAGCCCAGAAGTTGAAGCTCTCTCCCTGGTTATATGCTGATGTCATCATTACACCATACACTGACACTGTAAACCTACTGTTCTTCTGGTAACAATGTTGAGATCATCACCGTCTTGTATGGCCTTCTTTTAAAATCCTCTTATACCATAGCTAATCTGTTTGTCACAACATCAAGTTAACAGAAGGTCAACTGTTTTTGATTTTTTAAAACAATCTGGCTATGTTGCATGATAGTTTTCATAACAAGCAACCCAAATCAAAATCAGGCTTGATGTGATTTGATTCAGTCAGAAATCAGAGCCTTTTCTGCATCTAAAATAAGCACAAATAACACTCATTCTCCCTGGCCAACTAGCCACCAAGCTCTGTTTTTTATTGGTGCCATGACTCGGATATGGTTTGACCAGTGTCTGCCAACAGGCAGATGTGGTGTGAGTCTCAGGTTGGTAAATTTGACAGCTGGCATTTATTAAAACCTCAGCCACCACGAACTCTGTGCCGCTTGGGTCTTAAAAACTGGGAAGCACAAAAGGTCTAGTATTGACCTTTAAAGGGTCCATACATGAAAGATTTGTAATACTGTGTCTGGTTTTATGGATGAAACTTGGATCTTACATTTGCTTTTGCCTCAAACTTACATATGTAAACAGACTAATGCCCTGTGCAGCTGTTTGCATTTCTAAGATATGAATAGGCTTAACTGGATGGATTAAGTGTCTTTTTTGCTTGTAGTAATTCGACATTTTTATTTGCACTCATGTTATGATGTATGCATGCGTTGTGAGGTCCAGACTTCTTGCTGAAGATCTCCACCCAGTGGCCATCTGCAGTCACTTCAATCTGCAGTGAAGAAGGAGGACATGAATATACACATTTATAGTGATTGTAGGGTTAAAGTAAAGTTATTTTTAAATAGAAATATTAAATACGTTATAATCACGCATATACTAACCTTTTAATTATAGTGAATCTTGATTGGAGTAGATAGTGTGTGAAGTGAAGGCAAGACGCTGCGCCTTATTTTGCGGAATATCCCGTTTGGTCTCTTCGAGCCACCGTAGAAGCTTTTGGCACGTCGTCATGTGACACTCAGAAAAAAAAATGTCAACATCACTGTGCAGTGTGATATTATGCCGAGAAATTATAACTTAAATGTTGTTTTTCCTTCACGTAGACAACTAAAATGCTTTAGCGTATAACTTTTCGGCGTGAGAACTTGATGTTAGCCATCCGTTTATCGGCTGTCACTGCAGAGGTAGGTAGTTTTAGCTTACAGTAGCTACCAGGAAATAGATTTGCTGATTTAATGCTACATTAGCCAAAGGCTCGTTTGCTGCAGCAGGTCAAATGCAGAGTTTTGGATGTTTAATAAGACTCACTGGAGCAACTTGAGGCTAGAAGCTGCTATACAACAAGGGAACATGTGTTTAATTACCTCTGTTATTATGGAGTCGTGCTAACATTACGCCTTTTTTCTGAAACGTTACAGGATGGCTGTATCTCACTCTGCCCAGTCCTCCCTTGTGCACAGCTTGGCCACTCTCCTCCGAAATGACGGTAATGATTTACTGCACTGTGTCGCATGTGTGTAGTTATATAGCGTGAAGTGTGTCGTGTGCAAGTCACCAGGCGTGATTCAAGCTAAAACAATAGCAGCTATGTGCTATGGGGCTGCAAGACACAGTGGACAATGTCAGCACAAGTGTCTCTTTGTTACTGTGAAAATCTAATGTTGCTGTGTGAATACTGCACAGAGATATTTGATCAAATAAAGATTCATCCAATAAAGTGTTGACATACGCTTCATTCAGTTTTATACAACAAGTGACACTGGCTGTAGTATCTCTTATAAGTGAGAATTGCCTGTGAGATTCCTCGGGCTTAAAGGTCCAGTGTGTAAAATAAGGGGAAAACAGTGACATCTAGCATTCCTATTCTATTATTTATCTATTAAATAATCCTATTGTTTATTTATGAACGTGAAACGCTTGAAACAGGCTCTCTGGTTGGCTGGATTTTCCATTCTGTACAAACATGGCGGGGCAAGATGGGTGACACTCTCAGCGAGACTTAAGAATTATAAGGCTATGAAAACCAAACAGATTTTATATTATAGCGATTATACACTTATATATTCATTGGTAGTTTATTCAGATTTTTCCAATAAACCTTGACAAATATTACACATTGGATCTTTAACTGAATTGTCTCTTTTCTTCCCTCCAGGTGACTTGGTTCTGGATGGCAGCAGCACACTGACCTTGCCGGCCGCCAGCTTGCAGCACCTCACCAAGCTGTTTGAGCAGCACCTGCTGTCCAGGAGCCAGCAGCATGGCTTCCTGGCGCTGCCCTCCCACCCCGCCGACACCGTTTCCCTGCTGCAGCTGCAGTTCCTGTTCGACATCCTACAGAAGACCGTCTCACTCAAGGTATTTCTCAACTTTTTGCATCACGAAAGGAGTGATTTTAATGAGACTGAGCCCCCGAAATAGAGTCAGATGTTCTCCAGGAGTCTGTTGCCCCCATGTTATAGTTTGTAATTATGACATGTTGTCTGTCTTTAAAGCTCATCAACCCACCAGAGCTGAAACTTCAATCTGTGGTGAAAATCTTCCCGTTCAAGTCGCTGAAGAGTTTGGAGGTATGAGTCCTGAGCGCTTTCATTTCTTCATTTTCCTCTCTTTCAATTCCCATCACGAAACCTGTCCCACTTCTGTCTGACCTGACCTGACATTACCTGCTTTTTTCCTCCTTAACAGCTAAAGCGAATCCCACCGCACTGTCTGGAGGGACTGAGGGGAGTTTATTCCCAGTTGGAGGTTTTCATCTGCTCAAAGAGCCTCAGCTCCCTGGAGGTACTGCAGTATACTGTCACTGAGCGTATATACGTAACATCTGGCATTAAAAACCCAAAGATAGGTAATGTGTGTGTCTGGTTTGTTTCCTAGGAGCTGCTTTCTCTGTGTGGAGGCGACCTGAGCTCTGCACTGCCTTGGCTGGAACTACACACGCTGAACTTCAGCTACAACTCCATTGTCTGCCTTGACCAGTCACTGGTGAGACAAACACACAGAGAGATGCATTTTTATTGAACATATTTGGCCATTTTATCATATGAATTCATCTGTTTCCTCCATAGAGTTTACTGAACGTCCTGAAATCTCTGGATCTAAGCCATAACAAGATTCAGGAGTGTGCTGAATTTCTAAAGGTGAGACAAATGTTAAAATAATTTTAAATATATGTTCACTTTGTGCTTTTGGTCTTTTTTTAATTTCCCCTTTGCTTCCTCTCAGCCCTTGAGTGAACTGGAACACTTGAACCTGGGCTACAACTGCCTGCAGAGGGCGCCAACGCTGGGCCTGAGTGCCCGGGCCAAACTCCTCACACTCATCCTCAGGAACAATGAACTCGAGACAATAAACGGTACACTGAACTGATATAGACCATCAGATTTTCTTGTAGTTTTCTTTAGATGCAGACAAACAGCCCCACACAGCCAGAGCTGACAGCCGGCCAATCGGTTCACACAGACCACAGAGGAGGAGTGAGCCAGTGAAACTTGAAAACCACTGGAAAAACAGGAAGCTGATCGCGGTGCAGATACACAAACTTACGACTTGATCTGTTATGAGTTAGCAGACTTTCTCAGACGGTGACCCCTGCCTCCCTGTGTTTTGAAAGTCCTTCTGTTTGTCTTGGAAACTTGTTTATCACCACAGAGTCGAGCATTAAGCAACATTATACCTGCCTGTTTATTTAGAAAAGCATTAGAAACAAATCAGACATTTGAGCTGCAGGTTGCATTTTATTCTTTGTACATACATGCGTGTGCACATGTTGTTTATATGTTCTTGATATCATGTTCCTGATGAAACAGGTGTGGAGCAGTTGTCCTCACTCCAGCACTTAGACCTGGCCTACAACCTCCTGCTGGAGCACTCCCAGCTGGCTCCTCTCTCCTTACTGCACTGCCTCAAAACAGTAAGGACACACATGCACTCGGAGGCTCCTGTATGGGATTTAGCGGATACGAGCATTCGCTTCACATACCGTGCATAAGACCGGAGCGCTTGTAAAATCTAATATCTCTTTGTAGCTTAATCTGGAGGGCAACCCGCTGTTCTTCCAGAAGACTCACCGCACCTGCACCGTTCGACATCTCTCCCCAAAGGCGGCCAACGCCAGAGTGAGTAATAACATCGCCTGACATGCCGTTTTTTAAACTTGAAAGCTGAAGCATTAAAGAAAAATCAAAAATAACAATAAAGGAGTTCAAGCTGGACATTTGTCTTGGCAGTAGCAGCAATGGAACAATAAGAGTTACAGTACAAAACAGCAGCTGAAAACTGGAGCGCATCGCAAATGTCCTGCTGTAAAACACATAAAATTGAAATGGAAGCTGGTAAATTTCCAAATCTTAAAATATATAGTTACATTTACAGCAGCTGGATCATATGCTCTGAATCTGAATCATGATTTATCTGCAGCCTCTCTGCACAAACAGCTGCTTATGCCTCCCACTGGTTTGTGGTCGTTAGTCATATTCAGTTGAAAACCATCAACGAGCCAAAGAGGGTTTACTTGACCGAGAAAAATGACACTTGATGTTTTGTTTTTCCGTAACTGATGTTCCTATTTTTGTTTCTCTGCAGCTCAAACTTGATGGTTGCCCTCTTTCCTCATCTGAGCTATCAGTAAGTTTCTCAATATAATCAATAAATGATCAACCCAGTAAATCGTATATTAGATAATAATGTTAACAATGCATCTCTCAAATTTTTACCACTCTATTGTCCAGGTTCTTCCTAAACCAGGCCAGCTGATCGTCCACGCCCAGACCTCGCCTCCAGTTGCCATGGCACCAGAACGAAGTAACCAAGAAGTGTCCAGTGGTGCCGGGGAGCTCAGTGACAGCATGTCCGTCGGAGATGTGGGGGTCTCACACGTTCGCAAGAAGAAAACCAGGGTAACGGAGCTGCTCCTAACTGTATTAGTTGATGAAATGTAAATGTAAATACCGACAAACTCAGTCATGACATCATTTTCTATTTCCGAACCATTTTGTGTTTCAGAGTAAAGTCAAAGTGCGGAGGGCCAGCATATCCGAGCCCAGTGACACAGACTACGAGACCAGACGGCTTTCCTCCTCACAGAGTGGGTTTTTAAAGCATGTCATGTGCTGCTTTATGTTGTTAAAGGGATAGTTCAACATTTTGGCAAACTGGCCCATTTCCATAATCCCTATAGTTTTAGGAGTAGGTTCGTTACCTTTAATTGTCAGTCCAAGCTGTTTTTAGAACAGCGGAGCAGAGCCGCGAGCTGCTCAGAGCTACGCTACGGAGGTTCATGGGATTTCTTGGTTTCCCTCATCAAACTCATTAAATACACAATCCAAGTTGTGTCCTGCACATTCACCACGCTTTGAGATAATAACGGAACGTTACGAGACGGAGTTGTTTTCAAGGTAAATTAATGCAAAACTGCTCATTCTCGGCAAGCAAGCAGTCTCTGCATTTGCCTCGAAAACAACTGTCTATTTGATGAGTTTGATGAGGGAAACCAAGAAATCCCATTAGCCTCCGTAGCGTAGCTCTGAGCAGCTTGCAGCTCTGCTCCGCCGTTCTAAAAATCGCTTGCACTGACAATTAAAGGTAACGAACCTACTGCTATGACTACAGGGATTATGGTGATGGGCCAAAATGTTGAACTATCCCTTTAACCAAGATAAAATTAAAAGTTGTTTCTTGAATGCAACTGTTTATATGTTATTCCTCCTCCAGGCATTGTCCTCCCCCACCAGCAGGAGATTGAGCGCATGTCCAGCTTCAGAGAGCAGCTGGGGGAGGACTGGCTGAGGTACCAGCACCATTTAGATGATGCTCCCACCTCCGTCAGCACCATCCAGCCGACCCCTCCCCGCCAGGCCCTCCCCAACGGCCTCACCACCACCACCCCATGCCCATCCGCCAGCCCTGGGCAGCACCCGTCTCCTCCATCCCTGGAAGTCCAGGAGGTCCTCCCCCCTCCTCTCCTCTCATCCGAGCCCAGGCTGGACACGTCGGATGTGGACGGAGACCTGGAGCAAGAGTCCACCCTGCAGTGGCCTGGTCAGAGCACCCGCAACACAGAGTCCACCTTGGAGGACAGCATGGTGGACGGTCAGCTGGCGAGTCGGGGAGTTGTGAGCTCTCCTGGGCCGAGTCCAGAGTCCCAAAGATCGGTCAGAGCAGAGAGCGGAGACACAAAAGAGGAAGAAGAGGTGGAGGACCTGGGAGGTAGGGTATCATTTGTTGCCTGAATAAGCACCAATAAAATGACTGTTAGCATTCCTATGGGAATTAATTATCACACTCCTTTTTCTTGCTAGTGGATCTGTGTCACCCTCTACTTGTGGGTGTCCTATCTGACAAAGAGGAGGAGGAGGATGGCGGCCAGCAGGGGAAACAGAAGAGCAGGGAGGTGTTTCTGTGTGTAAAACAAGGCCTGGTGCTGGAGGTGGACATGCAGCGCGGTCAGGAGAGATGCCGCCTGGAGCTGGACAGCCTGGCTCGGGTGGAGACCACAGAGGCTGCGTGGACCCGTGAGGTATTCAACCAGATGTTCTAATGTTAAAAAACTAAATTTTTAGAGTTTGAAGAAGATCACAGTCGAGGTTTCTCTCTCCTCTTTGTCTTTGTCTCAGGGCACAGAGGAGATGCTTCCAGCCGTGGAGCTTCAGTTCGACTACATCAGCAGGGATAAGAAGAAGAGACGCTACGTGGTGCTGGACGACGACCCACAGCAAGCTCTCCAGGTTGATAAAACACACACACAGACACACACAGACACACACAGACAGACACTGAGTCCCGTGGGCAGGGAAAATACTTGATTACCATCAGGAGATCACAAAGCTCACGCACTTGTTAAAGAGAGACTTCAACGAGCCTGGTCTCGCTCACAGGCTGCCCCCACCCCGACCCCCGTTACCTTAGTGTTCAAGTGTGATGTCAACATCTCGCAGTACACGATGTACCATGTTTACGCCTGCACCTTCCTCATGGTTTTGGTCTCTTTGTTATTATGCAACGTTCCTCTCCGTGCCAGAGTAGATACAAAGCCAACACCAATTCCGGTATGTGAGATTTTTTTTCCTGATTTTGTTGTAAGAAGCCGGGGAATTATGAATCATGGTTTTTAAACAGGCAGACACAGAACTGAGGTGACAAGGATCACAGCCCAGCAAACACCCATTCTTCCATGAACATGAAAATGCATTCCCGTGAAGTTTTGAACATGCCAAATGAAACTCAGCAGAGGAAACAGAAACCCCTGCATGGCTCATGAGCTGTTTCATTGGACTTTTGTTCACAGAAAAACTTGTTTTCCGTCTGGAACTTGGTTTTTGCTCACACTATAAATACACTGTGTAAAAGCAAAAAAATGTTCCTCTCCTCTGACCAGGCTCTGACCGATGTGCTGTGTCATGTGGCCGAGGAAAACCAGCGGCGTGACTCAGAGCTCCGTCCGAGCTGCGTCCACCTGCAGTGCCTGCGCTGCAGGTCAGAGTTTGTGCTTCAAGGAGGGGTCGGCGAAGAGGAGGCGGGAGGGAGGAGGAGGAGGAGGAGGAGGAGGAGGGGGGCGCCCATGTTACCAGAGGGGGAGGAAGAGCAGGAAGGGGAGCAGCTGTCGGAGGCCGAGTGTGATGGAGACGGCAAAGGTGAGAGAGAAGAGACATTTATGCAAAATGAGACTCGGAGAATCAAATGTTGTATCAGACATTTAATATTAAAAAAAAAAAAACTCTCCAGATGTTAAAGGGATAGTTCAACATTTTGGCAAATTGGCCCATTGCCATAATCCCCTATAGTTTTAGGAGTAGGTTTGTTACTTTTAATTGTCGGTGCAAGCTTATTTTAGAACGGCGGAGCAGAGCCATGAGCTGCTCAGAGCTAAGCTACAGATGCTCATGGGATTTTTTGGTTTCCCTCATCAAACTCATCAAATACACAATACAGCAACTCCAAAACGCTCTGGTGGACAAGTTGTGACCTGCACATTCACAACGCTATGAGATAATAACAGAACGTTACCAGACAGAGTTGTTTTCGGGTTAAATTAATGCAAAACCGCTGGTGCATGTTCCCTTCACAGGCAGTTTTTCAGCAAGCAGTCTCTGCATTTGCCTCGAAAACAACTCGTCTCTAACATTCTGTTATTGTCTCATGGCGTGGTGAATGTGCAGGTCACAACTTGTCCACCAGAGCGTTTTGGAGTTGTTGGATTGTGTATTTGATGAGTTTGATGAGGGAAACCAAGAAATCCCTTGAGCCTCCGTAGCGTAGCTCTGAGCAGCTCACAGCTCGGCTCCGCCGTTCTAAAAATAGCTTGCACCGACAATTAAAGGGAACAAACCTACTGCTAAAACTATTGGGATTATGGCAATGGGCCAATTTGCCAAAATGTTGAACTATCCCTTTAAGGAGCATCATAGAAACAGAATAACATCTGTCGACCATGAGCTGGTCAGCGGGAAAACATAACTACTGTGATGTTTGGCTCAAGTTTATATCTGAATCTGTCATCGTCCAATGTCAAAAAATAAAGAAATAAAGAAATCCCACACACATACACATGCCACAGGCTTGAGTCTGAATCATCCTTCAAACTGAGTCACGCACAGTCTCAGATGAGTCACGCCCAAGCCTCGCTCACTCTAGACCATCCTGAAAAATGAGGCAGTGGATGTAAACCGCTTTCCTTCAAAAACAATCAGTTTCCATCCCTCGTCTTATCATTGACAGCTGGTGTTGCGTGTTTGAAAAAAAAAAAAGGACGATAAGAGAAAAGACAGAACACAGTCACATGGAGAGCTCATGCAAACGATGTTTATCAACTGACGTCAAAGCGCTGCTCGGCTATCAGCCTCCCATTGGTGGTCTGCGTTTTTTCCCAAAACAAAATGCTGGTCTCAGATGGACGCGAGCGAAGCGTCCCGGGACTTATCTCCTCTCTTTTCTTGCCAAGCGACCCATTCTGCTGAGTTCCCACCTCTATAATCAGCAGGAGACAGATAATACCCTTCGCTCCAGCAGCCACCTCCCAGCAATTGCACCAAACCTGACATTAGGACCTGCCCCAGCACGCACAGGCAGCACGCAGACTTTGTTCGACAGATGTTTTGGGGATTTCTTGGATCCGCGCTCCCTTTGTTCGTGCGCTTAGTTTGGTGCTCTGCTGAAATTTCATGCAACAAATACCTTTTTTCATTCGCACGTGTCTGAACTTAGACATTGTTTTTCTGTGGGTTACAGAAATACATGCCCTACAGACAGAAAAGAAAAAAAGCCCTGCTTCATGTGAAACTTGTTATGAGTGAAAGCAGGCGTGTTTTCTGTCCATTTTCCTGCATCATTTGGTTGTCACAATCAATCAGCTGTCCTCGTGCTCTTGAACAGATGTGATATTCGGTAGAAAATATACTTTTGAAATACAAGTCTCACTCACAGTGGGTTTGTTTTTACATATAGTGAGAAGTTATTGACATTTATTAGAACTGTCAACCAATAATCCTCTGGCTTAAAATCAATGACAATGCAAATTCTGCACCACCGCCATTGTGTAGCTCTTTGGAAATCATGTTTCTGTCGTTTTTTCTTTCTTTTTTCAGGGATCAGTAATATTTGTCCAGAATGTGGCAGTGATCATGTGGTCCAGCTCGTTGTCCAGCCAACTCCCTACAGCAGTACGCCCATCCAGCGTCCATCCAGACCCGACAGCGAGGACGATCACCTCGACATAACCCAGAGCACTCACAGTGCCACCAAGGTCACTGGCTTTTCTCATTCTTTTTGCCTCTAAAATAGTTTTGACACAGTCCAAACTTTCCATGTTTTCTTTCTTTCTTTCTTTTTCTTTTTTATAGAACATTTAATCACACATTACAAGACAGTTTGACATGAACAGAACCATATGGGACAAGGGCCAATTACAAGACAAACAAAGACAGAACAAAACAAAGCGGGGTGGAATTGTGCAGAGGGTTATTGAGCAGGCATATTGAATTTGTTGGAAAAATATTTCATTTCATTTTATTTTTCGATTTATTCCATTCGTGGTTTACATACTTCACATGATTGCACATATACATGATGTACACATAATCACCATAAACGAAAAGGAGCAGGATGAAGAAAAACTTCCTTTCTAAAGTTATAATTGCATTGGCTTAGTGTCAACATCAATATTATACTGTACACTATTTCACAAAGTTAAAGATGATGAACAATGAACACGGCTCGTCTATCTATCTTTTCTTTTTTTTCCCCCTTCTTTTTCTCTTTTTCTTTTTTGTAGGCACTTAAACTTAAACTGAGATACACTTGTACAATTTTTCAGTTCCTTGCTTTGTGAATACCATAGTTTTACACCTGCAACAGAAATATACATTTGTTTTAATCTTAGCCCTTGCAAATGTATGTTTAAAATCAAGCTTTAATCTGTTATCATCTTCTTCCATAAAGAAAGAAAGAAAAGGGATGAACAGTGTGAAGTAGTGTTTGTTATTCCTGTGTTTTCTCTGAATCACCTCAGGACGACTACACAGATGCCAGTATCAGCAGCAGCCCCATCCTGGAGACAGCCGTCACCACGGGAGACCCCACCTTCATCACCGCCCAGGGGAGCTCCTTCTTCATCGGGGACGGCCCTGGTGAAACCTCCGGCCTGTCCTACAGCACCGAGTGCCAGAGTAAGGAGGAACTGGCCGGGAGCTACCACTACACCATCACCGGTGAAACACCACCTGATGTACAAGCCCCGCCTGCAGGAAGATCAACCCCCAACGGTGGGTCAACAGTTTATTTATTTGGCTGTCCCAAACCAGGACCTCCTTATTATTGAGGAGACAATAGGAGGTTCTGTGCTCCCCCTTCGGTTTTAACTCAGTGGCATTAGAGCATGACGACGCAATCAGGGCTTAAAATCAACATGAAAAGCCATGAACAATTAATGCTATTCCAACAATTTTCAACCATAACATATAAATAGGTCTGATAAAAAAAACACCAGAGAAACACAGCTGCTGTAGTGCAGAAAGTGATGAAGTCGGTTTTGATGTTTTGTTTGCTCATCACCCACACAAAATGGACCCAGGCCTGACTTTTGGACCGCATCGGCTGGAAACCACAGCTTCAGAATAAAACAGCAGGAACGGGAAAAAGAGTAAAACAGCTCCTCAGAGCCGAAGACAATTATTTTCAAGATCGAGCATCAGTCAAACGCTGAGGGATTTTAATTTATAGTGATACAAAAGAAACATTTTAGAAGCTGGAGGCCTCATCTGACAACACAAACAGTTAAGATATCATTTTGATGTTGGCAGGACTGTCTGCTGGAGGTTTGCCCAAACGGCAGTAAAATATAAATGGTATTTTATTACCTGATTCCCATTCTGCAGCTCACATAGTGATTGTAAAACCCATCAGATGTGGTATAAACTGTTTACGTCGGCCTCGCTGCCTCTCCTGAAGATAAATCTAAGTCTTAATTGAAGCTGAGCAGAGATGGGGATTATTTGGATCTTGTGGATGTTGTGTGGCAGAGAATTCCTGTGTATCTCTGCAACAGCGTCCGATTTCCGCCACATCTGTCTGCCATTTTTAGATGAACCACATGGTAACAGCGCAACAAGACAGATTGGAGTCATTACTGGAAGTGATGGGAGAGGAATGAAAGCCGAAGAGAGGGAGGGCTGAGTCGTAATAATAGCTTTCTGTATCTTTTCTCTCTCTTTTTTTTGTTGTAATACCGTAGTTGTATTGCCAATACCACATAATCTGCCCTGAAACCACAGTCTCACACTGGAGACAACTTATACTCATCCTGAAGCGCTGACTGACACTGAATATAGTGTGTTTCTGGGTGACACAGAGCTGCTATTGTTGTGGAGCTGGAGTTTCTGATTCTCCTCTCTCTGAAGAACTTCTTTGTCTCCAAGCACAGGTCAACCTGTGTTTATAAATGTGTGTGCGTACGTGCACCTTTCACCTTTTTTTTTCTTCACGAACGAGCGTTGTCTGAGGGTTCAAAGGCTTTTTTTAATCTCATCTGTTTGTGCTCTCTTCAAATGAAAGACGGTGGGTTTGTTTTGGCCTTCGCAGGTCCAGGCCCTGTCACTTTTGATTAGCCCAAACCATTCATCACTGTTCAAATGACCTCCATTGCTGTTCATTGGTGGATTTATTGCTCTTAAATGCCTTTCTTTGTGAGAGCTGCTGGCTAATGCTAAGGTCTGCTGCAGTAAAATCTGGGTAACGTTTCATAGAAGCCAAGAAATATTTAAGTCTTCATCCTTCTGCCAGGAAACTATGGCTTCAGTATCAATGCAAGGTATCATTTGAGGGGATTAATAAAGGGGCCAAACAAAGATTCATTCATTTTTTTAGTTTTCCAGCCTCCAGCTATGAAGATTTGTGTCTTGTTTTTTGTTTTTTTCGCTTGTTGCTTGCGTCGAACCAGCAATTTGAATGCTTATTACTGTGTCTGCAGATGATGTGGACCTGCTGTCTGAGGACTACGAGGCGGTGGACCATCGGCTGCAGCTTTTCCTGGACGTGGAGGTCTTTGAGGAGGAAGAGGAGCTTCACTCTTTCCTCAAGGTGCGTAAGAGAAGGTCACAAACCAGTAAGATGGTGTAGATCTCCTAAAATGTCAAACTATTCCTTAATAAAAGATTTTTATGAAGAGGTTCAGATTCAAAACTCATCACATTTTGGTTAATTGTGGCTCAACTCTGATTGGTCCATGCATACATATGATATCACACTTTTTCCAGCTGTGTACTGCAAGAACAACAAAAAAGAAAAGGCAAAAACAGAACTGCAGAAATCTCTCGCGTCAAATAACCGCAACTGTTCTGACTTTGGCAGAAAATAATTAATTCATGTTGAACCCCCGTCACTCATAATAAAAAAAAGCTGCCTTATGAAATAGATTCTCAGGCTTTCATAATGTTTACTGGCGCTAATATTAAAGCAGGAAGCAGCATTAAGTTCCAGACTCGAGCTCGTCGTCGCTGCTGCCCGTGACTGATCCCTCAAATTTAGCTGTACAGCGTTTTTTTATGTCGCAGTTATTGTTTCTTTTGTGATTGCGGTTTTTAAAAGTCCCTGCTGGCCAAAAGATTCCAGCTTAATGGGTGGTGACAACTTTAAGACCGACAACACTTGAGCTGCGGTTTCATCTCAGTCAGCCAAGATGAACGCAGCAGTCAGCAGTAAATCTCCCGGGAGCCCCGTTCAGCCTCGCTCCTCTTCCACTTTCTTCTGTAGCTTCCCTCCACTCGTTGTGTGTGTGTGTGTGTGTGTGTCCCCACCCCTGCTGTCAATCAACATTCCCAGATACTTCTTTTAATATGCACTGCATCCTGGGAGCTCCTTCGAATCAGCAGGTTATTGCTTCTTTCCTGTCAGACACCTGGACGGAGAGCAGAGAGCCGATCGGGACGGAGCAGCTGGAAACAGGAGGTCCAGCTCCATTCGTTTTGGTTGTGTTTATTTATCCAGTGACAGGGGGCTGCTCTCTGTTTCCCACGTGTTTTCACTTCTGTTGTTTAAGAGGAAATGAAGAAAGATGTCCATCCACAGGTTCTGAGCTGAAACCCCCTACAGAGCTTGTGAATGTCAGACAACCTGGGAATACGGTTGTTTAGAGTAAAAAGCTTGGCTTTTATTGCTTTACGCCGCACATTATCGCACTCTAATAGCTATTATTAAGAGGCTGTACTGTACATCATGTCGTGTCTGTTTTTTTTTCTCTCTCTGTGCTCTTAGATGTCAGCTGTCAAATACGGGGAGCCAGGCGAGGTTCCCTCTCTGTTGGTGGTGTCAAACCAGCAAATCTATTTCCTGGAAGCGACGTCAGAGATGCAGTAAGTGGAGCGACGTCACAGGAAGATAACAACCTTTGCTTTTATTTGCCACAATTCATTTCTCAATTACTTATGCTTCATTGATGCAACGTTATGTATCTTCTGCAGTGTTGCATATGTTTTCCATGTATTCTGTCCATGTGCTATTAAAGATAATTTAAATTAAGATATGCTAACAGACTAACAGAAAAAAAAATGCTTAAGTTTAAGTGGGATTTGTAAAGGTAACCTGTGTGCATGGTGAAGCTCAAGTCAGAGACACACTGACAACACACATTCCTTGTTATCAGAGGTTTAATCAAATCCTGCTGGTGTGGACAGCGATTCAAAAGAGGGCGCCACACTGCAGTTAACAATTATGACTTTTGATGTCGGTGTGTGTGTGCAGCCCCACACCCTCTCTGTTTAGGATGTGGATAATATTGCATAACCTGTCCAGGTTTCTGGGTCACATCTTGAGAACACATTGACCTCAAAGTGTCTGTTGACTGTGGAGTCTTTTCTGCTCCCGCTGCCTTTTTAGCCCCTTTTTCTTTTTCTTCATGTTATTATTATTGTTCGTCTCCTCCGTCACACAGATGAAGAGATTTTCTCCTCCCATCAAAACAAACTATATTTCCCCCACAGGTCCGGAGCCCACGCTGTGCTGGCTCTTACAGAATTACTGCAGAGTCACAAGTTACTACAATGAAACCTCGAGAACATAAAAACTCGACTCTGCAAGAAACCAAACTATTATATTGGATTTGACCTTTTATCTTAATCCCTGAAAAATTGGGTCTTACATAAGTGATTACCATGGTTGCACTGAATAAACAGTGGTTTTAACAAACACATTTTAAAGTGTTGTTCTGGCAGTCACACCTCGGAGTGTCAGAGATCAAGTAAACCGTTTAATCCATCTCACTGTGACAGTATATTTTCTGCAGCTTTCTAATGCCTCATGTCTTTTTTCCTCCCAGCAGAGGCCAGCTCTCCGATTGGCTGCAGAAGAGGGACAGCCACCCAATCATGGAGCTCAGCTACCTGGAGGTGGGGCTGGGATCCCAGAGCATCCACATGGAATTTGGAGACGGGGGCGTGGCCTATACCCTCCTCGTGAGGGACAGTTTACGTTGCAAGCGCTTCTTTGGCTTGTTGACAGGTAAAAAAAAACACACACACACACAGCTAAATGCAGGAAAATTGGGGAAAAATGGTTTCTGTTTAGTGTATGGAAAATCACATAAAAGGAAGTTTTTTGTGACTTCCATCAGGGGGGAGAAACTCACTGACCTTATTCTCTGTGCACATACTGGTTACACTGGTTTCACTTTCCTCAAGGCACAAAGAGGGAAGATGCCACCAAATAGACCGTTGGCTAATTTAGATTAAAAACAAGAAAAAAGAGAGTCGCAGAGCTCTGTTGGATCCCCGAGGCAGGTACTGGAACAACGTGTTCCACTCATAGGCATTGTGCCACAGACTGCGAAACCCAAGCTACTCCCCTCTCCGACTAATACTACACCACATGTGACGCAGATCTCTTGCCCCGTCCCTCTCTGTATTGGGTTCACGCAGACTGAGCACATCCTGCCCAGACCAACTTGTCTGAAAGAGAGCACCAGAGGCTGAGAGGAAAAACCTTTTTATTAGAGTGGGGGGTGGGGGGGGGGGGGGGGGGGCTCCTGCTTGGCTTTGGAATGTCTGGAAAAATATGGAAAATTAATTTGGCAATTGTCGAGCCCCGCAAAACAGGAACTTGGCGCACATGGAAAAGTATTGATGCTCGGTTTTTTTAAATTCATACTTAGAGAATGTGACGTATGAAAGTATTTTCCCATCATTCCTGTGTCTTTTTTTTTTTGCCATACCAATGTCACAGCTCAAGTTACTGATTAGTGCTGATTTAGTGACCAGAAGAGGAGCACTGCACATTTTTCCACAACTCTCTGCCTCCAGCTGTTGTTTCTGTCCAGCTTTCACTCACACACAGCCACAGAGGTTACACGCTGAAGTCGCTGCTAACGTTCGCAGCGTTGCATATATGAATTTAACGCAGTTATTTAAGAGAACATTGCTGCAGCAGTAAATACGAACGCCAGGCTCACAGCTGCCACACATTACAGAGGAGGATAGACAGGATTTAACCTAGGTAAAGGAGGAAAATGAATAGCTTAAATGAAAATGCTACGTCGCAAAGCAAATGAATGAAGCTCAGGCATCAAGAAACATTTTAAGATGCATTTCTCACTTTTTCTATCACATACTCTGCTTCCCGTTGTTTTCATCGGTCTCCCTCGATCAGTAGGCCTGCAGTGCACCCCAACCTCCTCCCTCCTCCTCCCCCACCCTTGTGTGTCCTCCGAGAGCTTTTTCTTTCTGTCCAGATTCATAAACAGCTCATTTACTGTGTTGAATTCTTCGCGGCTGGAAATGATTCCAGATTTCTTTCAGCAGGACCACAGAGTTTGTCCAAAAAACGGAGCAGACAAAGTGGAAAACATGATAATAGTTTATCGGAACCTTTCAGGTGCATCCTCAAAACGAAAATGCATGAGAATCTGTGTTAAACGCGCCAAATACCTACACACAGAGTGCATCATGGTTAAATTCCCTTTGATCCGTGAAGATAAAGACATCCTCTGTTTTTTTTTCCTAATACCAAATTAACCCCAAAACAGCTGTTGTAATATTTTATGGAAAAGCTTAACCATAACAAACCCCGTCCGTCGTCCAACCTGGCTCCCATCGTATGGACAAAGATGAAAACCACAACTGGAATGACGAAGGACTCGCTGGCCGGGAGACAGAGAGAGGATGTGGTTATAAGTGGGACAGTTTTCTGGAGCCCAAAACCTCTTTCTCTAACCAAGTCTGACACAGCTTTATTGAAACATGAGCGATAACACGAGACCTCTGGAGCCTGCAGCCAAAAAGTCGGGAATTGGTCTCAATCATCATCTGCTCTTGTCGCTCGGTTTCTTGTTTTCTTCCTTCTCTCAGAGGGAATTTGTCGCTTTATCATAAGAGATGAGGTAAAGTAAGATTTGAAATGGTGAAATGCACCTTTAGCTGCAGCTTTTGGGAAACTGAACTGGCAATTGAAAATATGATTTTCTACCAAGCTGTTTGATATCATGTGAAAACCATCAGGAGTTCTGGTTGGTGTTGGTGTCGGTCATGGAGGCGGCCAACAGGAAGTAGCAATATTGACACAAAGCAGAGTCGGTCCACCGCGCTCGGCCCCGCCGGCCTTCACTCGCTGGTGATTGAAATCTTGGATGGCACCTCGCTAAATCTGTCCATGTTAACAGGTCATTTAATCTCACAGCTAGTCTGACGCCCACTGCTTCCCCTCAAACATGTGAAAATGTTCTGCCAGCAGTGTGGGAGACTTTGACTCCGGCCCAACGCTGATTTCGTGACAGCGATCGAGCCATCAGCCATTTTTCTTTTTTTTTCTTCCCTCTTTTTTTTTTTTTTTTTAGTCCAAAATATTTTCAGGCAAAGCGAAACTCATCGCTGGCTTTTTACTGAAGATTTTACTTAATTTAAAAAAATATATAAAAGATTACAAGATTAAAAACAGAAATGAAACTGATCAAAACTGACATTTTTTTTTCGGTTGTTGTGCAGAGTATTTAAAAACATCAGAGACGTTACGCAGAACGGGACAAGAATGTGAAGTTCTTTGTCCAACAGCAACATGTTTTGATGAATTCCAGGATCCACAACAGTTTAACAATTCAACAGTTAAAGATTTAACAACCAAATATGATTTATTTTTTCTTCGTAGACGGAAAATGGCTCCGGAGCAGAGATGGTTTATTAGTGAGAACTTTGCATTTGGCTGCTGGTGGATGGTACGCGGCCTGTGTGGACCGCTCCCCCTGTCCAAATTGGCGAAAACAAAAAAAGTTTAATTGACAAATAATTTAAACCACTGACTGAATCAGTCAATCAGAAACTGAACGCTCGGTCAGGTTCCCAGCCCTGTTTACTTTAGTCCCTGTTCAAAATCAGAACCTCTCTAATTCAAACAGCGTTTTAATGAGGCTGTGTCGTATTAAGATAAAATTGAAGATCATTGTATTAAAAAGACAAAATGTTCAAGTGGACAAACCTTTGATCAGATAGTTGTTGTTTAAGCCGTATTATTCTTTGCAGACCACAGATCCTTCATGACAAAAACAACTCAACACTGAAAAACACGTCTATATTTAATCTGTGGGAATCAACCAGTCAAGACGCAGCGGATTCTTCTCCTTCTGCACGACTAAAGACGTTCTTCTGGGAATACGGGAGTGTCATTTATTCTGACCTTGTGGAAAACTGATATCAATGAGCCTCCCTCTTCCATTTCTCACGCCTTCCTCATAAGGAGAGCATTGATGAGGCCGAGTCCATCCGCTGTCAGCCCAGCAGGGTCGTCTTTCTCCGCCGTCCCTTTAAATCCCCCTTTGAAGTGCCGTCCATTCACACTCGACTGTGAAGCCACACTGCAGATATCCTCTCTGCCCTGTATTGTTGTCACACCCAATGACACGCTACGATTCGCGAAATGCGAGCGTGACCCCGGCGCATTGTGTTCCCTAACATTTTCTCACCCAGCGATTCTATGGAGATGAAATGTTACACTTGCAACCGGAGACCTTCTGGCTTTCTTATCGCAGTTTAGTGGAAGGAGAAGAAGTTTCAGATCCCGTTTTGCTTTTGTGTGCTGACGTCCTTCCATCGAGGTGTGGGCGTGACATTTTTAGGCTACTGTGTCCTTTTTTTATGAGCGGTGGCGGCGGCGGGTGTTGGCTTTCAGACGGGGCGTGGTCACGTGGTTCACCTGATTGCTCGAAACGTGTGTCAACACTGTGGTGGCCATGCCGAGGCAAAGAGAAGGAGAGAGAGGGGTTTCTGAGGTTTCTGCCCGAGTGAGCATGATAACAGATTAATTGTAAAACGTGCCCATGATTCTGTTATTGTATAAGTCTCCTTCATGACAGCGGAAATAATCGTGGTCCTGTGGTGAATGAGTTCATACAGTGGTGTGATGAGTTTTCTTACAACTGAATGTTGCCAAAACAAAGCCCACACCACCATCATAAAGGAGCAGGTGGTAGAGTCTGTGGAGAGGTACATGTACCTGCTGACTGTCTGTATTTCAATGACAGTACTGACAGGTAGTGTTGTGGTATTGGAGACCGGTCATTCAAAAATCTTGGTCTTGTCTCGGAAACAACATTTTTACTTGGTTTTGGTCAAGCTGGACTCATCAAGATCACAGTTGCTATGAAATCTCTGTCATTCGTTCACTAATTAAATAACTTTAAAGGGACAACGAGGAGTTTCTATTTGGTTATGAAAAAGTCTCACGTTAATGTGGATGAATCTCCGCTACCCACACTTGGTAATGGGCCCATTTTCGATAAATATATCGTTTTGTTTCTATCGTTATTTTGTTATTTCGGTTTCGTGGCGAGTCATGAGAATAACGCAGCCGAATCGCCGTTTATGGTCGGAACTACGACGGTATGTGATCGTCTTTGAACCTCTGACTTTAATTATTGATGAATGAAAACATGAGTCCGTCTTGCGCCGGTCAAAGAATTTTACGGTGCGCGCGGAGGCTCATAAATGTAGTGTGAAAACGCTTCGCTTTTCCAAAACTCCTCGTTGTCCCTTTAAGATAATTAAAATTGTCCTATAAAGGAGTTTCCTTGTGTAACCATCTGAAAACTTGGTTGCATCAGTGTCAAAAGTGAGAGACTTCAGCAAGTTCTGTGCTTCTGTTCAATCCAAACTTTGTTTCCATTAAATAAGGTTTAGATTTTATATAATATTATCTTTTCTTTTTCGCTGAGGACTAATGTAAATATCAAGCAACATGATAATTATGAGTAGTGGTAGTCTATACAGTAATGGTCTTGAAAATGGTCTCGCATTGGTTTGGTCCCAGACTTGGACTTGGTCTTGCCCCCCTCAAAGTCTTGGACTTGACCACAACACTACTGACAGGCTATGTAAGAAGGGTCAGCAATACTTGGACAGGTTCCCCATGAGCCTATTTTATAAATCCTGCATCCAGTCTGTTCTGACCGTCTCATTGATGTGCTGGGATGGGAACCTCAACATTTAGTAAAAAAAAAAAATCCACTTATAAAATAGTAAAGTTGGGGAGCAACATACTGGGAGCACAGCAGAGCACACTCATTGTGTTCATTGCATTCACTGTTAAAGTATTTATCATCCTTGTTGTTGATTGGAGTGTGTGTTATACACTGCCCGTCTGAAAAAAAAGAGTCACCACTTGGATTTAACTAAGCTAATATGTAGGTAAGAGCCTCCCATTGGATAATTACTGCATGGATGATTATGTTTCAGCTGGCAACAACTTATTTAACCCTAAATGATGCAGCCTCATTTCTTAAACAACCATGTCAGAAGATGCATCTTGTGTTCATGGAAAAGATGTTAATCTGTTTCAGAAGGGTCAAATTATTGGAATCAAGCAAATAAAACATCTAAGGAGATTTCTGAGATTAAAATTGGGTTAAGAACTGTCCAACGCATTATTACAAACTGGAAGGACAGTGGTGAACCATCATCTTCAAGGAAGAAATGTGGTCCAATGTGACCATAGAGTCCAGACCTTAACCTTAGTGAGAATCTTTGAAGAATTAGTACAACTGAAATAAATGTTTTGACATTGCAGAAGCTTATTGAAACGATGCCACAGCGAATGCATTCCATAATCAAAGCTAAAGGCGGTCCAACGAAATATTAGAGTGTGTGACTTTTCTTTTTTGGGATGGGCAGTGTATTTGTGTCTGTCTCTTCTTGTCTTCTTGGACACAAATAAAGTTGAAGTTGATGATGATCAAAGCTCCACACATCTGTTCCAGCTGTTTGGACGCAGCTGAACTGAAGTGCTCTGCATTTGAGTGGCAGGAAACATCAATTTAATAATGAAATTAGCAGTGATAAATGAGTCTGCATAACCAACTAATTGCTCTGGTATGTCTTTGCTTTCTTTATTGTCTTCTCAAACCTGTTTTCTTGCCATTATCTCCTCAGGAATCGTGCGTGAGAAGGCCCACAAGTCGGACAGCAAGCTGCGGTCCATCTCCACCACCAGGCTGAACCCTCAGCACCACCTCTGGTACGCTGCGCTCTACAGCAGAGAGAGGGGAAAAACATTTATGGACGCGGCGCGAGAAAATGGCAGACGTTTTGGGGCGGATGCTTAAAGATGTGGTGCTTAAAGAGTGTTGTGTGCATTTATATGTGGTCGGGAGGTGTAAGTTAAAGGGAGGCTATGGCTGCTGGAGCTCCAACACTTCACATTTCTGACACATCTTTAGTCCATTATAATCAGCTTTTTTTAGACTTCATTTTGTAAAACGGCCCCGCTAAATTAGCTGGTAAACCACATCTTAATTTGTAACACATGTCGCGCTCCTGAAGCATGCGTATCATGTGGTGTGTTTCGTTATCACCTTGTGTAGCTTTTTATTTTACACCTTTGTTTGTATGTTTTTAAACAGAAGGCGGCGGCGGTGGCTTTCTTTAGGCGGTCGCGGGAAAAACAATGCGGTTATCTTAATGAAAGTATAATTTCGGAGAGAGAGAGAGAGAAAAAAAAGGATAAAATTTCTCCCAGGCAAGTGTTAAAAAAAACACGCTGTGAATAATCAAACATTTCAGTTACACAAACAGCAGTCTGGACGACCTGGCAAACACACGCCATCCAACTAGTAGAAGTCAAATAAATAACAACTTTTTTTTTAAAAAAAACGCATTTTCTGTGACATATTCCAAGACCACCCTTTATCGTGAAGAATAGATAATAGCGATTTGTTCTCTGACCCCACAGCTCAGCAACAAAAACAAATCAAAGTGACTCCTTGGTGTGTTGCGAGGCTGCGAACCACAGTCTCAATACTCTGTCCAGTGTTTGTGCAATCCAGCTCCTGTCAGCTATTATTATGTCAATTATCCCCTTTGCTTCACAGTTGCTGTGAAATTCACCCCGAGATGTTGAAGTGATTCCACCTGCCAGCCGCAAACCACCGTCTGTGTGTGTCTGTGTGTCTGTGTCTGTGTGTGCAGCCGCTTTACAGTACAAACGATGGGATTCTCTCTTGTGCATGTTTACATATTTACATCCAGTGTCATGTCTTTGTCCGTTGTTCCCTAGGCCTCTGGTGTGTGAAGACATCCAGGCAGATGTGGAGGACGGCCAGCTGCAGTTTTTCTACATCCTGGCTTTCGTCCTGCAAGGTGACATCGCCGATCGGGGCAGAGACGGATCTGCTTTCACCTCGCATTCCTCCGTCTCAACCTAGTTTTCTACATATTCACGTGTTTTTCGAGAAAGATTACACCTCAAGACACAACATGTCATGACTGATGACCTGTGGAGATGCAAAGATTAGTCTTGTTAGCGCTAATTATCTTACATGTCAACACCGCCTCTGTCTTTGCCTCTTGTATTTGCGCTGGTGTGGCCTGCGTGGGTGCTGATTCTGCTGAAGTTATGCACAGGAGAAAAAAAAAAAAAAAAAAGTCAAATAAGCCAGATCATAACCCGGCTTCCAGGAATAGATACAAAATGGAAGAAATAAGAAAGAAAAAGATTTGATTTCCTTTGAGATAAAAGCAGATTACAGGCAGGACGAGGAAAATATGGAAGAGAGGATGTGATTTGTGGGCAGCGGCTGACGTCAGGCGCCTGACGACGGGCCAGCTAAACAACCGTTGCCATAAAATGAGACACAAATCTTTGTGTTTTGATTGTGTTGGCATGCACGCGGTCTGTACATGTGTAGCGGTGCTGCAGGATGCCTCCCCCGTCTGTGTGTGTGTGTTTGAACAGACGCGTTTTAAAGCCAAGGTAGCTGCAGGCTACACACAGCTGTGTGCACGTCGGAGGAATTTCAAGTGCCGTAATTTTCAGCAAGCCCAGATCTGCCCCTTTCCCTCCGCTCGCTCCTCTGAAGCTGCACTTTTCTTGATGTGAAATCCTATACTCAGAGTTATCTTTGATTGTAGCAGAGAGGCACTTTGTCAAGCAGTGACCCACGACCATCTCTGCTACTACGAACTAGATCACAGGATAAGAGCCTGGCCTGACAAAGCTGTGTTTAGTCTGCTTGGATGCTCATGTTGTAACAGTTTAAAAAGCTCTTATGTATACCTACACTATAAGGAAGTGGAAGTATAAGAAACACAGGAAGTGACGACATATTTGACCATTTTAAATCTTCTCTCTCTCTCTCACAGATGACATCTGGACGCCGCTGACGGTCCTGGCGACCCGGGAAACCCTGTACCTGCTCAGAGAGGACCACCAGTGGAGGAAAAGCTCCGGCGTCCCGGCGGAGGATGAAAACAAGGAGCCGAGCAGCGGCGGCGTGGAGGTGTTGGAGACGCTGCCCATCAGCTGCGTGAGCTCCATCCACCTGTGGCCTTCGGATCAGTGCAGATTAGATATTAAGCTGTACGACGAGGTCAGTGTTGTGTTTTGACCCACTTTTATCCCACTTTTAATGGGATAGTTCAACATTTTGGCAAATTGGCCCATTGCCATAATCCCTATAGTTTTAGCAGTAGGTTCATTACCTTTAATTGTCGGTGCAAGTTATTTTTAGAACGGCGGAGCAGAGCCGCAAGTTGCTCAGAGCTACGCTACGGAGGCTAATGGGATTTCTTGGTTTCCCTCATCAAACTCATCAAATACACAATCCAACAACTCCACAACGCTCTGGTGGACAAGTTGTGACCTGCACATTCACCACGCTATGAGATAATAAAGGAACATTACGAGACAGAGTTGTTTTTGAGGCAAATGCAGAGACTGCTTGCCGAAAAACTGCCCCCAACAGCAGGGATCAGCGGTTTTGCATGAATTTACCTAGAAAACAACTCCAAGAAATCCCATTAGCCTCCGTAGTGTAGCTCTGAGCAGCTCGTGGCTCTGCTCCTCAAATCGAAAAATAGCTTGCACCGACAATTAAAGGTAACAAACCTACTCTAAAACTATAGGGATTATAAAAGTAAAGTAAAAATAAATGTTGAACTATTCCTTTAAGTATTTTATTGAATTCTCTGCAATCAGCATTGAAGTTAATGAGATTTAGAAATATAGGATGGCCAAATAAATAGAAAATGATAATAATGAAGACATCGTGTTGGCCCCTACCCTCTCTCTCTTGGGGAAGAGTAAAAGCCAAATGTGCAGCATCCGAACCCAGACAACAGGAGCAGAGACAGACAGTTTAAATGTAAAGCCACACCGAAAATCAATCTCCTCTTCTGCAGAACGTCCATCTCCGTGTTTGTGTTTGGAGACGGCACCAGACAGATCCGTCATGAGCAGCGAGATAATGATAAAGCAACAGAACCAACACGAGTTTGTTGACTTGGAAAAGCATCAGACGTCGTCCGACTATTTAAAATGTGATTCTCCACAACGGTTAACCAAGATGCAGCAGAAATGAGTATTTCCATATGAAATCTGGTATCTGGGCTGCGCTCGGCCGGGCTGTTTTCGTTTAAATACAGGCCAGGATGTTTGTATCATCCCATCGCTGCTTTTCCCTGATGCCTTTTTGTCTCAGCTGTGAGCTCCTGAATGAAACCCAAACTGTAAAAACATGTATTTATCAAGCCAGGTTCTCTTATTGATTCGTCCCACATGTGAGCAACTCCTCTAATTGTCCGACTCTTCACCGGGATCTAGTGCAAGCACGGCCGCTTCATTTATTTACTTGTCGCTACGAGGAAGAATTTCACTGTAATCGAACACAATCAAGTTGTGTTTGATGTCGGAGCATAATTCAGGGTGAGATCACTGTGTTGTTAACTGCAGCATGTGTGCGGGGGGAAATCAGGCCGCGCCGTGTTGTGACCAAAGTGCATCTCGTGTTGTGTTTGATGATCCTAACAACTGTGATATCAGTTCGGATACATGCAAACACTCACACACAAGCTGCAGTGTCATCAGGTCGTATTTCCTCGTGATGAACTGCTTTAATTAGACTTTCTTTTTTTCTCTTCCTCTCTTGCAGACGGTGAAACAGGAGAAGACGTGGTGTGTGCGCTCAGAGAGCACTGAGCTGCTCCAGGGTCTGCTGGCCTGGGTCAGAGCACAGTGGGAGGCCATGTTCGGAGTTAAACTGCACACAAGCCTGCAAGACGAGGCAGCGTGATGGGGGAGGGCATGAAAAAAAAGACAAAAGATACAGACTCTGTGCCCGTGTGTGTGTGTGTGTGTGTGTGTGTGTGTCTAGCAAGCATGAGCGAGTGCGTCTTTATTTTCTCTTTTTACACAATCTGCACTCAGTCTGGTCCCATTACGCCCGGCGCTTTCATCGTCTTTTAAGCCAAGAACTTGGAAGTGATTGCACTCATTCATGTGGCGCACAAGCCTGTAAAAGCACCGGTTGCATCATTTTTCCTCCAGATACCATCCCGCCGAACTTTTCCACAAGTGAAAACGGAGCGTGCCTTGAAATGCACCTTAATGCATCTCGTATTTGTTCTCCGTTCACTGTAGCGTCGAGCAGATTTGGGGATTTTGGGAGCATTAAGTTGGGAACAAAAGTTTTGTCTGAGGATTTTTTTTTTTTTTTTTTTTTGGGGGGGGGGGGATAATCCACAGAGCCGAGCCTTAACTTCTGTCCACCCCTCCTCGTGGCTTTCCTCGCCATCCTAGGGCGCAGCGAGTCTTGCCATCACGCGCTCAACACGAGGTCGGGGTTTGCTTTGTAAGGCCGGGGCTCAAGTCTGTCACGGAGGGTCACTTCACACCCTCTCCCCCCAGTTAGGGTCTTGTGATGCTTCTCTGCACCGTGTTATGTGGAAAGATGAAAAGTAGCAGTTCTTCTTGTGTCTGTTTAGTTTACAGTGTATATATATATTTATATATAGTGTAAAACAGTAAGTGCTGCTCCTGTGCATTGAGCATGTATCCACTGTGATGTGAACTTGTACATATGAAACTATGTACAAATGCAGGAAAAAGTCAAATAATCCCAGCACTGTTTCAGTTTAGTTAAATCAGTAAAATTTAATTTATTTCTTCTTTTTTTCCAGTGAGAAAAGTGTCTTTTATTTTTGTATCAATATGAGGAACAACAGCTGATGTATGATGTGTATAATTCAGTATAAAAGTCGTGTATTCATCTGTGTTTTGTGAATTCTTTTTGTTGTTTTTTGTTTCCAGGCGTAGAAGAGAGAAACAGCTGCGGCGCTGCAAAGTCCCCAGATGTTTGTTTCGCCTAGTGACATCACAAACGGTCGCCCGTGTCAACACAAAGTTCGTGTGGTCCTGTGTTGAGGACGACCGCACAAAAAAGTTTAGCTTCGGCCAAGAAGAAAAACTACTAAAAGCTGAAAAGCTGCGACGACTCTGACCCTCCGCACCTGCTCGCGTTTGAGCTCCAGTGACCTGAAGATGTCGAAAACATCACTTGAATTCCTCGCGTTTGACTTCAATGACATGTAGATTAGAACAATTCGTCAATATTGGCTTTTCTGGCCAGCGTTGAATCAGCGCCGGGGCTCCGAGGACAGGTGGTTTCTGTTCTGTCGGGGACGGCTAAACTAAACGTTCAAAGAAAATGGCTTCAAATACAAACCCGATGAGACTCGTGAACTGTGTAATCGTAACTGTTCCCATAGTTTACTAACTGTTTTATTTCTTTTAAAAAACCTGCCGTCTCCACAAGGCAGCTCGGCTTTATTGGGTCAGCTTAATCATGACCTTATTTCTGGCCCCGGTTTAAAGCGGCGGCGGTGAAGGAATGCGAAAAAGCCGCTGTAGAAGTCAAACCTGTGGCCTTCTCAACACTCTGTTCTCTTTGGCCTCTCAACACCAAACTGCCAGTCACTCACAACCCCCCTCCCCTCCTCTCAAAGTGAAGTGCGATTTGAGTCTGTGCTCAGCTGTGTGAAAGGTATGTTAACCAATTTCACAGAGTAAATATTTCCTCAGCCACCGGTGCATGTACATGTGCAGTGCACATGCCGGTTGGGAGACGTGGATCTCCTTCAGCTGCGCCCACATGGGCCGACCAACTCCTGATCCTCCCGGCGCACAAATGACTGGCGACTACTCACCCGCATCCTGGTCGTAAAAGTTCCTCACATAAATCTGATTCACGCGATAAACAAAGGCACGTTTTTTTATGCCCCGTTTCTCACTTTCCGTTTTCTTTTAGCTACAAAAACAAGAGGGTCAAAGGTCAGACGCAGGTGCAGAACATCTGTCTCAGAGCTGATAGAGATGACTGATAACTGGCTTCCTCTCTGAGAGGTTTCAACCTTTTAAAACCTCCACACAAAAGAAGAGGGGAGCTCATTCACAGCTCACAAATCCACGAGAATTAAAGGCTATGTGTGGAAATACTTGACAAAGCTTTCATAATAACAACTTGTGTGTAACAGCTGCAGCTCCCCGGGTTTGGATTTTCAGATCCATGTCAACGGTGAATATATTAAGTGTTTGAACTGGATTTAAAAAGTATAGAGATCATCGCCATGATAGAGAGTGTGGATTGCTTGTCTGAAAACAGATGCACAAAACATTTTTTCACAACTTGAGAAGTTTATGATGTGATATCTGAGACCGCTTTCCGCACTTTCACATGCCCATGTCTGATTTTTATATCCATGTGTTATTTATTCTTTGTTTTCTGTTGGTTTTTTATGGAAATGTTAATTGTTTTGTCGTTCGTCCTCCATCCTGCCAGGATTTAACGTCTTGCGTTTCCATCCCCAATCCTTTTTTTTGTGTGTTTTTGCCTGCAATATGGTAAAATTAATGAGCCCAGAAACTCAGCCTTAAAAAACTTATGAGTCATACTGATTGCACGCTATGAATTTATGCTTTTGGTTTGCGTTATGTGAGGAAATGAGCAATGGTAGGATGTAACCACAACATGTGTACGATCAGTTTAGTGTGAAGTGGTGATGAAACATGCAGGTGGGCAAAAATCAAAAGTGCTGCATACCGCTGAGTATTCAAGCCTTTGGGATTTGCACTGCAGGGGGTTAGGAAGGAATTTTGAGCCCCACGAGGCACTCGCCCCACCCCCATTCTGATTTTGGCTATTGCATAACCTTTGTGACCCCCAGATCAGACACCTTTCACTTCTCATCAGCAGAACAATTCAGTGGTTTTTAGTTTGTTGGCCGGATACCAAAATGTCATGTAAATATTATAACATAAAAAGCACTTATTCATTATTTTTCTGTTTAATATGCAGTGGTGAAAAGGTGGAGATGAATAAGTTCATGCCTCACTTGGACCACATGTGAGAAGTGGAGGAAAGCAGGGTGGATAGTTAGTATGAGAGGAAGCTGGGATGCAGCCATGGCGATTTGGCTGGGCGCAGACATCTGGCCTGATTTGACTTCCCACCGTCTCCTCCAAACATTTCAGGTCCTCTGGTAAATCAGGAGCATTACAGCTGCACTGTGCATGACAGCAAGAAATTTGTTGTTTTGCTGAACGCTCAAGTCAAACTAAATTCTTGGATGGTGGGCCTCTTCTTCTAAAGGCTGCAGTCACGCAGTGCTCCGTCAGGCCGGTGGGCTGCCAAACTGTAGGCCAGGGGATAAGGGTCCTCAGCAAAAAGAGGAAAGACTATAGTTGTAATGTTGTTGCACTCATTTAACTTTTTGGCATAAAAAAGCATGTCTAATGGCAGTGACAATCATGTTGTCTTGTGCTCAATGTATAATTTTTTTGGAGCCAGATATTTATATTTCTAATCCATCCCTTACTCTGTGGAATGGTGAAACATAAAAGTGCTGCAGAACCTTCTAAATGTGTATTTGATGCAGTTTCACAGCTGTAGCACCTCTGTGTGTTCAACAGTGAACTTTTCATTTTATGCTAAATAGGATGTGCGGCCCCCAAGCTATGATTGGCTGCACCTGCTGGGGCGTGACTCTGTGTTCGTTAGCTGCGTTCTGATTGGAGCAGCACCGACCTGACGTAATTTAGAACCGAGTGAAAAACCTGGCGAAGCAACGGCCGCGGTAGCTAATTAGCCTCATGAGCTAGCCGTGAGCTAATTGGTTGAACCTTGTGGAGTAATATGGAGGCGCTACTACCGATAAAATAAAAATAAAAAGTAAACTAAAATGGAGCGACGTGTGGCGCAGTGGGTAGAGCAGGCGCCCCATGTAGGCCTACAGAGGCTACAGTCTTACGTGTAATCAGCTCCAGTTCAAATCCCGTCATTCCCATGCATAAACTGACCCACCAATCAACTGGCAGCAATTATGACCGAAATGCTATTGGAATTTATACTAGCTCGACTGGTAATATGCAAATTAGCTGCGCGGTTGCCTTAACGTGATTGGCCTGGCACTTAGTCCGACCCACCAATCAACTGGAAGCAATTTGGGGCCGAAGTTGGGCAGTTGGTATTTATACCAACTGTAATATGCAAATTAGCTGCGCGGTTGCCTTAACGTGATTGGCGCGGCACCTAGTCCGACCCACCAATCAACTGGAAGCAATTTAGGGCCGACTTTGGGCAGTTGGTATTTATACCTTAGCTACCGACTGGTAATATGCAAATTAGGTGTGTGGCCCCCAAACTATGATTGGCTACAATCGCTGGGGGTGTTACTACCCATTAATTGAATGCTGATTGGTGCAGCACCTGGCCCGACCTGTCAATCAACCGACCGCCGTTTGTGCAGTTGTTTGTGGACCGGACTGGCCTAGAAACGACTCAAAGTGAGCCCACACACTCGTTATGGTTGTTTTCTTCCGACTATTATAGTAATCATTATTACAGAGGAGTCAGGTTTTATATTCATTCTTGTTTTAGGAAGCCAGTAACTCGTTTTTGCCCCATTTCTACCCCAGTTCACTTCGTTTATTGTGTATCAGTTTCCTCCAGTTCCTTACCAATAAATAGCTTGACTCAACCAACTAGGCCTACATGTTTTTTTTTTTGTTTTTTTTTATGTTGTCCTCATTTTTCCGAAACAACATCTTAGTTATTTCTCTCTTGGTCCAGTTTTAAGCTGTATTTTGTGGATATATTGCGCAGCCCATTAAGATCAGAGGGTGAACTGCGTTTCAGAAACATGTCTCAGTATAATAGCAACCAATTTCAACAACAACACAAACCACAGGCTCCAAGATGACCATTATACTGAATCCACACCTCTCATAAACTGGACAATAAACTTAAAATGAAGTGACAGCTGTATAAAAATGTCTATTTGTGTTTTATTTTGATTTTATTCCTGTTTTATTAAAAATATATATAATTATGATGAAATATAGGCTATAGCTACACATCCACACAGGATAGGAAGCCAGATCAGTTTTTGATTATAGACTATTGTGATCCTAGATTATGAAATTCCTATAAAGTGTCCACGGAGACCTGGAGGTTTAACTGTGACACTCAAACTGCATCATCATATTATCAGACGAATAATAGGATCCCCACAGTCCTTTGTCGTGAGGGCCGAACGGTAGTCAGCGTCGTGGATCTCAGGTTTCAGGCGAGAGCTAGGGCCTCCTCTGAATGGGGCCGAGCGGTGGAGGAGGTGCGGGAGGAGGAGGAGGAGGAGGAGAAGGGGGGAGGAGGGAGGAGGGGAGCCGCCAGGAGCCTGCGGGAATCAGCAGAGCTTTCTTTTGTCCTCTTGTTCGGCACCCCGACACATGGGGTCAACACGGGCCGGATGGGTTCAGACTGACGGCTGGCTGCCTCGGACGCGGACGCACGCAGACGCGAGACGAGAGGAGCGCGCGCTTAATTAGGAAAACCTGGTCGAGCAATTAAGCACGAGGAGCGAACACGGCACGCGCGCGGATCGGAGCGCAGAAGGTGGGTGTTTGGCACCGAGAAAAGTTCGTTACGTTACGACAGATTTACTCCCTTTTCTTTTACAGCTTCATTAGTTTAGCAGAGAAAGTTTTTTTTTTTACGAGCTGCAGGGTTTAGGTCTAAATTTACCAAGTGGGTTCCGCGTTACGAGACTTGGATCTAGCTGCAAACCGGAGAGCGGTGAGTCGACTGGTGAGGAGAGGAGAGGAAACTTAACCAGAGAGTTGGTAAAAGTTGTTGTTAGTGCGATTTTAAAGTGTTAAAAGAGAATCTGGTTGGATTGAAGTGTCCAAAACGAGTGTTTAATGTGAAAAAGTTTCCAATCAGAGTCTGTAAAAGCTCCTACACGGATTTCCTCTGTTTTTTTTTAATGAGTAATTCTCTTACCAACAATCATTTTGGCTATTTGGTCTGTGACTCTTTGAAATGATGGCTTCATCCTCTGATTCACCGGATTTTCGTTTTCACCCACTAAAGCTTTATATTGGCACGAGTTTGTTTTCCTCCAGAAATGCCACAATTTCCAAAACAGTTGAGTCTGACTCAGCAGAGCGTGTTCACAAGCCTGCAGCAGCTCTGCACACAAACCTCCTCTCAACTGCTTTTTTCAAACTCAGAAAGGAAATGTGTGATGTGGATGAAGTGTTTGCATGTTTTATTTTTCCCTGCAGATTCAGGAGTGGAGTTTCTTTTTTTCTTTTTCTTTCTTTCCTTTTTCCCCTCATGGTGACAGCATCTACAAAATGTCAATCACTCCTCTTCTTTACTGTCTTCTCCTCTGGCTGCTCAGGCTTCATGGGGATTTCATGTGCCCTCTGTCTGCTCCCTGAACCCTAAAATCCAGCTCTCTGCTTTTGGTTAGGCAGGAATGTTAACTCGCCTTCGCTTTGTCCAGATCCTTTGCCCAAAAAACTCTCCATCCCCCTCCTCCTTCTCCTCCTCCTCCTCCTCCTCCTTCTTCTCCTTCTTCTCCTTCTCCTCCTGCAGACGAGTGGCTCCTGAAGCAGAAAAGCCATTAAATCAGTTGAGCCTGGTTTAGCTGCTTCTGTTTAAAAGCTGTCGGGGATGGTGGCACTGCGCTGCAAGGAAAATGTTTGCGTTTGCTGGAGCCAGGAATCCAGTTTGTCCAAGTCAAACACAACCAGTGGGAGATGAGCTACCTATCTATTTGTGTCTTTATTTAGAGAGCAGCATTTACAGTGTGTTAACAAGGCCTGTTATAAAGGGTTTCATCAGGGTAAATTTAGTCTGCTGCTGTGGTTGGAGGGGGAAAAACTCCTGAGAAGAGCCTTTACTCTTCCTCCACTCTTGGAAACTTTTAAATGGAGGATCTAAACTCCTCTTTGGAGCCGTAACACCTGCTCTACGAAGTTTATATCACAATAAACAGGCTAAAAAACCCTTAAAGTAGAGTTTGACCCACTGGTGGCGCACGGCCAGCGTCTAAAATTACAGTTACTTTCTCTCGCAAGAGTCACAGACTGAAATAATTTAGCAGACAGGAATAGCTCGGTCCATTCAGTGACATTTTTATGTGTCAGGCATCGTGTATCGACTTGTGTAGTGGATTCAGCCTTTTTTGAGAACACTGCTTTAACATTTAAAGCATAAATCTATAGGGTAATTGTATACAATGTATGGATGGAAAGAGTTTGCAGGCTGCAGTGGCTCTGTTTGTGCAGGCCAAACTCTGCATCTGTGCATCAGCTGACCTCAGAGCAGCGATAAGTTTGTTTAAAGTGGCACAGGCAGGCGTGAAGCTTTTTTTTTGTTTGTTTTTTGGAGGTGACATTCAATCACAAATCACAGGCTGTTCTCTCTCCTCTCTTCTGGCAGCTCAGCACGGCTGGAATTGCCTTCTGTATTATTCTGATATTAGATGACCATTAGTGGTCGGGGGCTTGCGGATTCATGACCATAATGCCTCATTTTCTCCCAAGATGCTTTTGGTCGCTGTTTTGCATTTCAGGGTTCGTGTCCTCAGAGCAGTTTGAGGGCTGGAATATCAGATCTCAGCGTTTCAGCGGAGGAAACCGAACACGTTGGTAAAAAAAAAAAAAAAAGGGGTCAGATCGGTGATGTTTAAAGGGAGCATCCACCTCATTGGATGATAGATAAGACTCTGTAGCTGTGAGAAACCAGATGAATGGAGGTTGGGTGGGTGGGCGGGGGTTGTAATTGTATGGTAGGGGTAAAACAGATGTCACCTTGCAGCTGTATGCTGGTCTCAGGGTCACAGAGTTGTCTGTTTTGTCGAACACTTCACCCATTCCCACGACCGAACCTACATTTTAGCACACACAGGATGCTTTTTATACAGATGACGGTACGAATACTCTGTAATAGATGAGTCTTTCCTCTTTTAAAAGTGTGATTTAGCTCCACATTTAGTGCATAAAACCCTTTAAATACTCTGGATCTGAGTGTTTCAAGGTCCATAATTTTGACTGTCTGGATCTAACCAAGACGAGCCAACTTCTAACATGTGTTTACAGCTTTGGTGTGGCTAGTGAGTCCCTGGACGTCGACATGAAGGCGTGTGTCTCTCGGTGGAATATTTTTTCTGGTCAGGCCGGGGCAAGTCCGACTCAACATTTCTCAGCGTCTGAAGGTGCCAGTTTTAGGAGGAATTGATGAGTAACCTGGGCGAGCGGGCGCCTCGCTATCGCGCCCGACGTGTCTATAGATGCCGGTGATGGCCAAAGACTTGTCTTGTGGCAGTGAGTCTGAAATTAGGAATGTGGAGACGGTCTTCCAATATGGCATTAATATCAGAGGCTGTTTTCTTGTGTCCTGTCTGGGATGTTAAACCAAAACCAAACTATTTGATGCAGTAATAGCTGGGAGGGATTTTCTGAAGTCTTTGAGTTTTGTTCCTAAAACAAGCTTTTCTCTAAAACACTGAGATCCAACTCCGTCCTGTTCTTCATGTCTTCAGGTTAAAGGGATAGTTCAACATCAAATTGGCAAATGGGCAAATTGGCCCATTGTCATAATCCCTATAGTTATTGTCGGTGCAAGCTATTTTCAGAACGGCCGAGCAGAGCCGCGAGCTGCTCAGAGCTACGCTACGGAGGCTAATGGGATTTCTTGGTTTCCTTCATCAAACTCATCAAATACACAATCCAACAACTCCAAAATGTGCATCAGCTGTTTTGCATGAATTCACCCTGAAAACAACTCTGTCTCGTAACATTCTGTTATTATCTCATAGCGTGGTGAATGTGCAGGTCACAACTTGTCCACCAGAGTGTTTTGGAGTTGTTGGATTGTGTATTTGATAATTTTGATGAGGGAAACCAAGAAATCCCATTAGCCTCCGTAGCGTAGCTCTGAGCAGCTCACGGCTCTGCTCCACCGTTCTAAAAATAGCTTGCACCGACAGTTAAAGGTAACAAGCCTACTCCTAAAACTATAGGGATTATGGCAATGGGCCAATTTGCCAAAATGTTGAACTATCCCTTTAAGGTGTGAGCTTGTGTTTTTTTTTCTTTTCTTTTTGTTTTTTTTAAAGGATTTAAAGGGATAACTTCTGGCAGTTTGACAGGAAATAAATTCCTTGCCTCATTCACTGCTTTAGTATCATAATACCTGGAGTGCAAAGCCACAGCAGGCCTCCTCATGGCTAGCAGCGACTTGCCAGCCGACACTTGTTTGATGTTTGATTAAGCAGCTCGAGCTTTGGCACAGCAGCGAGCTGCAGGAATGTGGGTTTACCAAACTGCTACCAAGACGAGTGCGTTCTGACCAGCGGGGACTGATTCAGTGTTTTTTTGTGAAGTTGACGCATGGATACCTGCATGTCTGAGAGGCCTGTGTCTGATTAAAACCAAGCATGGGGCATGTGTTTACTGCTCCAACCCTCCAGTTGAGGTTTCGCCCGGATACTTGCATGCTGTATTTACACATGCACGTTCGTTTTAATCACTCACTGTGGAAGTGTAAACCAGGTAGTGTGGTTCATTTTCACACTTTGTTGGTCCATTGAGGAGAATTTGAAGTCAAGCCAGCAACAAATGTGTTTTCATTAATAATGTCTCCACAGATTTTTAGTTTAAGTTTCCAAATGGCTTGTTTTGTCCAACCAAAATGATAAAACCTGAACATTTTCAGATTAATTATGTTCATTTTGTCTTCTCAAATATATTAGTTATATATTTCTTGTGTTCAGACAATTGAAATCAAGAGTGATGTTACCTGCTTGACAGTTTCGACTGTGACTCCAGTCTTCCTGAACATTTTCAGTTCAGAATCATAAATGATGAAGAAAAACAGCCAATATTCACATGTCAGATACTAGAAATGGTCTTTTCTCTCCCCCATCCAGAGCTGATTTAGCTCCACAGTCACCTTGGCACCATGAGTTGGAGCTTCCTTACTCGTCTCCTGGATGAGATCTCCAACCACTCCACCTTCGTGGGGAAGATCTGGCTGACGGTGCTCATCATCTTCCGCATCGTGCTGACGGCCGTCGGCGGGGAAACCATCTACTACGATGAGCAGAGCAAATTTGTCTGCAACACGCAACAGCCCGGGTGCGAGAACGTGTGCTACGACGCGTTTGCGCCGCTCTCACACGTCCGATTCTGGATCTTCCAGGTGAGCTGCTTTTCACTCTCGATCAGAAACTCCAAAGTGTCCCCCGATTTATTGACTTTGCTAAATTTCAACGACCTGTGCATATGTTTTGTCTATAGGTTATCATGATCACTACTCCAACCATCATGTACCTGGGCTTCGCCATGCACAAGATCGCCCGCATGGACGACAGCGAGTACCGGACCATCGGGAACAGGAAGAAGAAGATGCCCATCGTCAGCCGCGGGGCGGTCCGGGACTACGAGGAGGCCGAGGACAACGGAGAGGAAGACCCCATGATTGCGGAAGAGATCGAACCAGACAAGCCTGACAAAGCAGATAAAAGTAGGGCAGCGGAATGTCACTGGAACATGTTGATGATCCGTGGAACAGGTTTCTAATCGGAGCTTTTCTTTTCCAGCCTCAGAGAAAAAGCATGACGGTCGTCGCCGGATCCTGCGCGACGGCCTGATGAAAGTCTACGTGTGCCAGCTGCTGTGGCGCTCGTCCTTCGAGGTGGCCTTCCTGTTCGGCCAGTACGTCCTCTACGGCTTCGAGGTGATCCCCTCCTACGTGTGCACGCGCTCGCCCTGCCCGCACACGGTGGACTGCTTCGTGTCGCGCCCCACGGAGAAGACCATCTTCCTGCTGGTGATGTACGTGGTGTCGTTCCTCTGCCTGCTCCTCACCGCCCTGGAGATCATCCACCTGGGCATCGGCGGCATCCGCGACACCTTCCGCAGGCGGGCGGCGCTCAACTCGCGAGGCCCCCTGGCCCCGCCGTCGGCGCGCTCCATACCGACCGCTCCGCCGGGATACCACGCCACCATGAAGAAGGAGAAACTAAAAAGAGATCTGAGGGATTCCCCGATGGCCGACTCTGGGAGGGAGAGCTTCGGGGACGAGGCGCCCTCGTCCAGGGAGCTGGAGCGGCTGAGGAGGCACCTGAAGCTGGCCCAGCAGCACCTGGACCTGGCCTACCAGGCGGACGAGGGAAGCCCGTCACGGAGCAGCAGCCCCGAGGTCAACACAGCCGCTCAGACGGCCGCCGAGCAAAACCGCCTCAACTTTGCTCAGGAAAAGCAGGGAGAGGCGAGTGAGAAAGGTCAGAGGCAAATTCAAACGTTTAAACTTCCAAACCCCTCCAGCACCGTGGCAATTAGCCCATCACGCTGTTGGCTGATCAACATTTGCTGACTTAGAGAATACTTTTCTCATTCATCTTGTTTTCTCTCTTCTCCTAGGAATACATGCCTGAACGTGCTTCCTGCCACAAACGTCTGTCCTTCCATTCCTACTGGCCTTAAACACATTGGGGAAGCACATATGGGAATGCAGTCAGACCACTGAGGGAGACCAAAGCGTGAATGTGTGTGTTTGTTTGTGTGTGCCTGCGTGTGTGTGTGTGTGTGTGTAAGTGTTTGTATGCATGCGTGGATGAGAGAAATGAGCCTTTCAGTATTAGGGGTCAGTCGAAAAAGAAAGAAAAAAACGCTGACCAAGCTGTGTTGTGACAAATGGTTCATCTCCACGACTCTAAACTTGAAAGCCTGCCACATATCGAGTTTCTGCTTGCCGACCTACGTCCAAAACCTCGACTGTGCCTTCAGCTAAATCCTTGTCTACACCCTGTTCTTTCACCCACTCAGTGTTTTTGTGGCCGTACAATAATCCTCATCCATTTCAGACATTGCAAGGATTGCCCTTAAGCTTAAAACTCCTGGCTGAGTGAATTTTTTTTTGCTTTGTTTTGTTCTTTTTTTTTTAATAGAATGTCTCCAATTATTAATGTCTCAGTTTGTTGAGGCTTGTTGGCCTCCGAGAGAAGCTCAAACAACACAGCCTTTGGTTATGTCATTTCTGGAGCGTGTGCAGCAGGCTTAACCTGTGCAAGATGACTCATGTTTAATTTAAACAGATTGGTTGTTAGGGGGATTATTGTTTATTAGAAAGGGCCCACACCATTTCTGGAAAATGACGGATATCCGAATCCTGCATATTTACTTACAAATCATCCAAAAACGTTTTACCTGGAAAATGCTTGAATTCTTTATCGACAAGAAAATGTTCCAAGGTCCAAATGTTCCCATTCAATTTATTTTACCAGCTCCTTTCTTTCTTTCTTTTTATTACGACTTGACCAAAGCTTTAGATGACTATCTTTTTGTCAGAAGGAAGTATGGGCATCATGAATATGAATGCCACCTGTTTCACATGACTGCTGAGAAGTAGGCAAACCTTTCTTCCCTAAATTATGTAATATAAAAAATGATTTACTAAAGTATGTTATTGCATAAAGTTGAGGATGTAATTTCACTTTTTGGGGATTTTTTTTTGTTTTTGTTTAGTTTTTTTTTTTGCTAACCAGCTGGAAACATCTGTCTTCTAGGCTACTGTCAACAATGAAACTCCATCCTTGTCTTTTGAAATTTACATTCTTCTTTGGTGAGACATATTTTCCATCCTTGACATGGGCCACTACTCCTCCTCTGTGCTAAAACATGGATGCTTTCGTGCATCATGGAAAAGAGAAAACACACACAGTGAGGAAATGATGACAGTTGGCTGCTGACGTACAGCCCGGTGCCATGTAAACACATAACCTTTCAGTTCATCGTGCGACTTTTGATCAATAGCTTTCTGTGTTCATGCAGAGTTCATACTTACTCATAGCCTGTCGGTTGGTTTTATGATCTATTGCTGGAAAAAAAGAAAAAAAAAAAGAAACTAGAGATTTGCCAAAGGAGCTGTTCGATGCTGTATTCTTGTAATCATCTCACTTCCAGTTTTGCCACTTATTGCAAGGTACGACATTCCAAACAGTTTATACTTCTCTTGTTTTTTCTATTGCAAGTTTTGTAGTTTTTGTAACTGTAGAGATTATTTGTCTTCAGAGTAAATAAATAAATATATTTGAACAAGATGTTTTGTCTTTTGGACTCGACTCTTTTCAGCAACAGAATTCCAACTTGTAGAAAGATTTGTCTGTTGAAACCCTGTGGTTTCAGCAGATAAATTGGTGAACATATCAGAATTTACGAATTGATTCCTCATCAACCAGGGACCTGTGGCATAAGAAAGTGTAAAATATTCTCAGCATTTATGGCATTTACAAAGAAAAACAAGAGTTTCATGTTTTAATCTGTGATTTAATCTACAATACACCAAATCAGTTCACACCAAAAGTACTGATGTTTAAAAGTGGGCCTGCACTGCCCCCTAAAGGTCAAAATCAAACAATGGACAAATGATACAGTCATGGCCTTAATTTCTACTTGCAGATTGTTACTAAAGTAACATGACATGCAAAAAGCTGGAACAAAAATGTTGATTCTTTAGCATTTTAACTGCAAAAACGTATTGAACAGTATTATTGTATACATCCAATCAGACCAAAGTGCTTTACAATTATGTGCAAAACAAGAACAACAATGACAATAGAATAATAGAACAGTTTAAAACAGTGGGTAAAATAATGGCGTATTAGTAGGCTACTATGCTGAATCAAATACTAAGGAAAAGAGATGGGTTTTTAGGCGTGTTTTGAAGAGGGAAATTATTCCACAGTTTTGGGCCAGCAACTGAAAATGCTCTGTCACCTCTGGTTTTTAATTTTGTATGTGGGATGGAAAGCAGAGATTTATCTGAGGATCTAAGGGGACGAGAAGTGGAGTAGGGAGTGAGGAGTTAGCTAGTGGAGTGAGGCCAATGCAGGGGAAATATGTCACTTCTCCTGGTACCAGTAATAATTCTAGCTGCTGCATTCTGGACCAGCTGGAGATGTGACAGGGATGCTTGACTAATTCCAGTGTAAAGAGAGTTGCAATAGTCTAAATGGGAGGAAATTAACTTTTCTAGGTCTGTGATGGACAGGAGTGATTTGAGTTTGGCAATAGATCTTAGATGGAAGAAACTTGTACTGTTTACAGTGCAATTCAGATACAAGCACACTCTTCAGGTATGATGTTTGGCAGGGTCTCATACTTGAATGAGTATCCACCATCAGATGTGGTAGTGATCCTCAGGGATCTCATGCTCCCCGGGACCGGAGCGCAGCACTGAGTCATCCCCAGCGTCGTAGTGGTCCGATCCAAGGCCGAGCAGTTGCCATGGCAATAGAAGAAAGTCAGCATCTTAGGGTGGACGATCCAGTTTTCCCAGCCCAGCTCCTCGAAGCTGATCTGGATGGCTTCCCGGCGGCAGTCGCTGTGCTGCGGCCTCTCCTGGGAGGGCCGCTGCAGCAGGTCGATAGCAGAGGGAGACCAGGGGATGGGGACCGGGGCGTGGCGGGGTGAGCGGACCGGACCGCGAGGCTGAGCGTGGAGGTGAAGAAAGGGCGTCTTGTCTGGTTCAGTGGCGTGGCACCCACAGGTCAGACAGCGGACCTGGAGTAGAAAAGCACCTCGGGCCACAGAGACCAGCAGGCTGTGGTCCAGGTGGTAGGTGGTCCATCCGTCTGAGCTCACGCCGGATGGAGCCTCTGCTGCCTGGAGAAGCTGCTGCTCCGAGGTGACGATGAACAGCCGAGCAGAAGAGTTGGCTGCAGCTTCCTCGCCAGCATAGAACCAGAAATGTGCAGACGTGACCCGGGTCTCCTGGTTGTTCATGGAGGGCTGGAAGTAATAGGTGAAGTGGCTTTCAGGGGTTGACTTGGATCTGGCACAAGAAGAGTCTGCCAAAGTAAGATTAGATCAGATTAGAGCTGCACTTACTTGTAAATAATGTGCATGTTCTACATTTGCATTAAACCATCAGAAAAACAAAGCTTCTCACCAGAGCTGGGGAAGAGAATAATTTGAGATATTTCCTGGTTTGGATTCGTTTGGTGGCTGACCCAAGACGTCCTGCTGGTCCTGCTGGTCCTGGGAACCCTCCGATGCATGTGCCTGGCTTCGGGCTGTGCCGTGTCCACACCAGGGCTCCGCAGCGTGGCCGCAGGTGGCCCCTCCAGCGCCAGGCCCTCCAGGACCCGCTCCCTGAACCAGGACAACAGTGCCTCCCTGGGCAGCTCCTGTCCCGTACAGGCGTGAAGCAAACACAGGCTGAGAAGAGCACAAAACTCCATGACTGCAGTGCAGACGAGCAGAGTTTCTTTGAGGATGCTTTTCCAATCTGCTCCAAAAAACAGTGTCTCTCTCTGCTATGGCTTTCCTTATTCTCACATGTATTTGGTTGGCGCTGCAGCTATCTGGGTCTGTGTGAAGTCTGCAAACAAAAGCATTTTGTTGCCAACACACAAAAGATAGCTAGGAATGGCCTTGACGGTTGGGATATTGCATTATCTCTTTTAGTAGCTGTTTCACACAGCTTCAAGGGAATGTGTCTGCATGTTTTATTCCCTTCTTTTGTTTTTCTGTTGTCTATCTTGTAGCTTTTTGCACAAAAGCCCAGATATCAGCCACTGGGACATACTGTGCATGTGTTTTTTGATGCAAAGCACAGGAAATGGAAAAGAATATATTGTCTTAGATGTAAAAGTCTGACATGTGTGGGACAATTAAGATACATTCTGCAATTTTCAGATGCTCCTTCACAAAACGGATGTTATAATATGTCATGTACGAATATCATTGGCTCCTTATGAAAATTTTGAATGATCTGAAGCTGAAAGCATAGGCTACCACAACCATACACACACCTGTTTTCCCACTACACAAAACGACTTTGTCTTCTGTAAGGGAGACCTTTGTGTGGCTTCTTTATCTGACTGGCCTTGAATCCTTCAAGTGTGTCTCTGTAAAAAAAGAAAAAGAAAAAGAAAAAAAAATCCTGATGTGTGTGTTTCTCTACAAGGACATTTTTATCAGAGGCCTATTTTTAAGAGACCAAAAGACCAGTTGTTAATGCAAGTTTTGTATTTTTGATTTCATTTTTAAATGAAATGCTTCACAAAATGCAGCTTCACTTGAAAAACACTTTTTAAGTAAATAATGATAATCACAGATCCTCATACATGTGAGGGGGAAAAATGTAAAATATAGCAAGAGGAAAAACAAAAGGCCAAGCTGATGTAGAATTTCAGAATAAAAGCCCTCTGAACTTTCATATTTCGCTGTATTATGTACAGTAGGATTAATATTTCTTTAAAAAAAACACCCGTTATTACCAGTGATGGGAAGTCTCTGTAGCTCATCAGCTGGAACTCTTCCAGCAGCTACAGCAGTGTGACCTCAACCATGGTTGGTGAGAGCAGAAATGTTGTTGTTGTTGTAGTGAAAATGGGCGGGCTCGTGAAGACGCGAATTTACACAAAGTCAAAACGAGCGATAAATCGCATTTCTCGCGTATCTCGCGTTTGGTCGCGCGTATAAACTCGAGCGAAAAAAAAGCGTTCCTCGTGTTTGGTGGGAAGCCCCTCGTGGGTCTTCCCACCAAACACGATGAAAAGGACGAAGACGCGAAGGTCCCGTCGCCATAAAAGAATCGGGTGTATTGCGTCGCAAAAAAAAAAAGTCGCGTCTACCGCGTCTCGCGCCTAATCGCGTCTCGCGCCTAATCGCGTCTTTGCGTCACGGCCTTTTACACCGCGGACGTAACGAATAAACGGTGACGGTGTGAACGAACAACATAGAACAGGACCAGACGTGGCGTTGTTTCCTCTTTTCACCTACAGCTCCACTCTCCCTTACTTACACTAACTACTGTTATTGTTGAGGCCAGATAATTGTGGGATTTGTAGTTTTTGACCAATCGTGTGCTCTTTCTTTTTGTGATTTTTCCGGTTCACACATGTTTGTTTTTTTGGGGGGGTATTAGATGTGTAAATGATCAATAATCAGTTTTATTGACAGTAATAGAAGCTTGCATCGGCCCTGTCTGGCTTTTTCAGTGTTCTTATAGGCCTACTGTATCTTAGAAATCAGTAGCAGCCGGTCCACATCCTCCTCCTCCTCTTCTTCACCTCCAGGTGTCGCTGTCAAAGCTGCAGCAGCTTCCGCTTCACTTCCTGTCTCAGGTGTGTGACGTCAACAGACAACCTGAAGATCACCTAAAAAAATAAAAAAATAAATAAAAAGGACAAGCGGATCCGATGGAGTCTTCAGGACCTGGACGGAGCTGCAGGGAAAAGAGGAGAGGTGAGGACCAGACCAGACTTTGTGCTCTAACAGTGGAGATGTAGCCTATGTTAGTGTGTTCATGCAGACAGGTTGGATTGGTCAATGCTTTGTGCTTTTGTCGTCGTCTTAGTGGCCACAGAAGTGGATCATGTGTTTACAGTTTATTTCACTTTGTAGTAAAAAAAAGTAAAAACTATATGTAAAATTCTTTATTTTGAACATAACAATATTTGCATCAATACTTTTTCTCCAGCTAATAGTCTTTAATATGTTTTAATCTGCATAGTGTCAATGTGAGAGTTAGAATAAGAAAGTGTTTGTCAACTTTTATTCATATTTTCAGTGTAAACAGCAGGTTTTCTGTCATTTAAAACTAACCTGGTGTAATTCTATACTTTGACCAGCAGATGGCGCCAAATCAGCATCTGGAGCCAGGAGTGAGCCACCTGGGTAATTTAGGGGCAGCGCCCGGCATTTTTAAATTGCACTCAGTAGCTTTTTGTGTTTTGATGGAGCGTAGACTAACTAATTTTAATGTTTTATTTTTTGTTTCTTTTGTAGCACTATGTCTCATAATTATTTTGACACCCTCCTTGAAACCGACCGTTGCCGCCGCTGAGTGCTCTGGGGCGGGGGCGGCCGGGGTCACAGCGCCCGCTGCACGGTGAAAACAGCAGAGATAACGGGCTTTCAGGTCCGAGTCTCCAAACCAGAAACGTCTGTAACAGCACCGGAAAAAGTCGCCAGGTTTGTCGCCAGTCGCTTTTGTCAAAAAAAAAAAAAAAAGTGCTAAGAGGGTTTGGAAAGTCGCCAGATTTAGCGAGAGAGTCGCAACAACTGTCCCCAGAGCAGCATTCAAGGAGACCGATTACTCAAACAAAACCAAGATCACACAGTTTATAAAAACATTATGTTTTGATTGTAGTTTAAAACAGTTTTTACATATCAGAGGACTACCATATTCACACACAGGGTACCTCAGAGTGTCTATTATCATAATCTGAAGAAAAAAAAACAAAAAAAAAACGGTTTTGATGAGTTAACTCGTCAATGTTCGCAAAAGAGTTAAGAATTCAAATTAGGAAAATAGATCATCACAAGTGCACTTTATTTGTTTTTCCTGGTCTACCTCCATCCATGGAGGGAGGTTATCAACCATCACCTCTCTGGTTGAGATGTTTTGTTTTTTCCTTGTCTTTGAAGGCAGGAGGATCATCACTGCCAGTCTACGCTCTCCACCTGACCAGTGGCTCCAGATGTGCAGCTGTAGGTGGGGACATTGTTTAGGGCGTGATCTCTGGGTGTTCTTTATGGAGCTGTTGGCTGCAGAGAAACCACTGATTGGCCTGGTTGAACCTCACCAGGCCCTGATCAGGTAGGCTACTCGACAGTAATGAATTCAGTGTTAGATTTCATGTCATAAATTTCCTATCTGGCATATAAAATAACAAGTTTAGAGCTGATTTTCATATGTCTGTGTATATGTCTAAGATTACTGATGTGACAGTTACAAAAAGAATAGACAAACTCAAAAATTAGTTGCACTGCTTTAATTAAATGTATTATTCCAAATCACTCTATTTTTCATGTACGATCTGTGAAAGCCACAGAATGGGATGAAACCCGTGATGAAGAGTGACAGCTCCTCTCTGGGACGTTGAGGCAGATTCTCCTATAAAGGACAAGAACACATCCTTATAGGCTCAGCGGCATGACGTGTGCACAGCTCCCTGTACCTTCAAGTAGCCTACACTTACCGATCACATGCAAACATAATCCACAGAAAGGTACAAAGGATTATCATCACAGTTCACCGGTTCTCCAAACTGCTCAGTGGTGGCTGTGAGGGTGCACTCTGTCTGACCCCGGCACCTGGGAGCACAAAACAGGAAGATTGTTATCACTTATGGGTAAATAAAACAGAAGGAAAAATAATCCCATTTGTGAGAACATAATCAAGAAAAACAAGAATTCAGAGCGAGTAAAAAAATTTTTTTGTCTTTTGGACCAATACCCACAGTTCTCTCACTGCAGGTTGAGCCTTATCACTGGTGCAGAAGATGTATTTCGAAGGGGTGTCGGTGCAGGTGTTTCTTTCATTACGTCCAAAGTTGGCAGACACAACACGAATTGTTCCTTTTTCTGTGTGACATGTATACACAATAAATGAACCAAGTCCAAAAGAAAAATTGTATCATTTAAGATGAGTATGAATGGAAACATATCTGATCTTTTTTAAATATATAAAAAGGATTAGAAATATGTATAGACACAATCTTACCACAATGAATAGTTTTACTTTCTCCTTCACATACAACAGCAGTTTCCGTGTCTGTCAAAACATTCAGAGATAAAAGTGAGATTTTAATATGTAATGTTAAAGTGATTTCACCATATTTCCACAGGTACATGCAGAGTTCAGCAAGACCTCTAACTGTGCTCTGAGATACTGACCAGGCATCTGGATGCACCGGTAGCTGACTTGATAGAAGGTATCTGGTGAGTATTCGCACTGAAACATTTTTGGATTGGGCCTGGGCAGTTTGCAGTACTGCTTAGTGTTACAGCTGCAGAAATATTAGAATGTTCAAGATTATAATACACACAAGAGATTACTGTAGGTTGTTGCCTATTTTAACGTTTTCATGCTCTGTGACAGTGCACCATTCTTCTGAGCAGAGCAAAGCTTTGCAAAACAAATTACAGTCCAAAAAGATATTCTTATAATAAACTGAATAGTCTTCCACTTCAGCTGCATTATGCTTGTGTCCTTAGTTCCCACTCTGACTACAAACTGAACAACTATAATATAATAAAATAAAACAAAATATAAATCTTACAGTTTCTTAGCCCATGCGAGGATCATTGGATGAACGCAGTTGTCATCTGAGACCTGGGCAGGCTGGTCTCTGGTTTCACAGTCGGCATCGCTTTGCACACCTTGACTCATTTCCTCCACCCAAATCCCGTGTTTTTCAGCTGCACACACACAAACAAGGGAGCATACAACAAATCAGTCTCAACAGGTGGCAAAAGGAGAGGGGAGATGTGTTTTCATATGAGGTTAAAATGGTGAAAATGCTTGTACTACATACGGCATAGCAGTTCTCCGTGTACACCAGGACATGCCACATCGTAGAAGAGTTTTTGAGCTGAACAAAATCAATGTTATTATAAAACAAATCAAATTGAACCCACAACAAGATACAGTGACTAAAGGAAGGAAATGAGACAATGATGAAAGAGACGATGATAATTTACCCTCAGATGTACAACACCAAGCTGTAGCCAGAACTGGAGGAACAGTGAAAAGTGTCATTAAAAATACAATAGATTTTGAAAAAGAACATTTAACATAAGTTTTAAACTGAAAAGGCTGCATATAATAATAATATAATACTCACAGGCAACAATTTTCACTGTAGTAGAGAGCATCTTGTCAGGAGACTGAAGACTCAGATGTACTAAACAACAGACAGCATGCTTTTTATACAATTTCTGTCTTTTTTTTTTTTCTTCAAATGCACACACCCCCAAGTGTGAAGTTGTTGGTACCCAGACATATAGCCAGGATAGACGTAACCAAACCTAAACGTTGGCATGAAATTAATATTTGAAATCCAAATATTGTCCGTTGCTTGAGGAGTTTCAGTGTTTGCTCAGTGAATTATACAGATGAATTAAGACACGTTCAGTTTTCCAGTTTTTATTCTTTATTTTCATAATCTGTTAAAACAAGTGTGTGATAACGTCTCTTTTATCACATTTAAAATGTAATTTTGATTTCTATATATAGTAGTGAGTGGCTGGTGATGCACAGTTGGATGTGGTTCACTGATGTGTTTTTTATTACAGTTTTTCTCGATTGTTTACACACATTTTCTGAAAGTATGCCCCATACTCTCAGAACTTTACACACAAATCCAAAAAAACACACACAATGGGCAAAACCCCTAACTTCTCCTGCAAAATGAAACTTTACATTCAAAACAATGAATTTGAATCCTTCCATCAATATGCAATTTTGGAGATCAATGCATTTTATTTTCTCATCATCATTATGATCACTGCTATATCGGTGTGTGTGTTACAGTATGTGTGGCCTCTTTCTGTTTGGTTCCAGTCCATCACTGCCTGTTGCCCTTTTTTGCTAAAGCTCTGATTGCTAATTGTAAAACTGTGTGACAGGTGTTTACCCATGTGATGGGTCAGTGTGCATAGTAGGGAAACTAACTTAAGAATTTTGAATAACAGTGTGTTATTTGTGAAAACAAGAGATTTTCTTCATGAAAATTGTGCCAAATGCAGAGAATTGTGTGTAGTGTTTTGAAAAAAAGTGTGTTATAGAACTGCAAATTGAGTGTAAAGCAGGAATTGTGCTTGTAGTTTAGCAGACTTGGTTCAGGGGGTTGGTGCATGAGTTAGATGTTGAGGCCATTGTGCCTCAAGAACCAGATATTTTGTGTAAACAATCGAGAAAAACTGTAAGCTTTATTGCACATGGGGATGAGATACACTATATTGTGTATTCACTTTGAGTGAATGTACTTTTTTCCCCTTGAATATCCCCATGTTATTTCTGATAATTATTTACCTATATTCTGTAGTAGATTTTAAGAATCTTTTCATATTGTAGTACTATTACTACAGGTGGCTCTGAGAACTAATTGTTCCACTGAACCACCTTCAGCCCATTATCTCTCTGTGCCGTTTTTCCAACCATAAGATCAACATCTCCTCATCTCCTGCAGGTATGTACTGTACCTGTGTTAGTTTCCAAGTTCTTTTACACTGAACGGTTGGTCCCGTGAGTTCTGACACCTCTGTGTGTTTGAGTAAGAGGTACATCTAGAGATAATTTGATATTGATGAGCTGTTTGAGTTTATGAGCTCAACCCTTAGGCTAAAACTAAACCATCTGCAGAGTTGCATAAAAGTGGAAACATTTAGTATTGTAGGCTACACAAGTTTTTTTTTCTTGTGGAAAAAAAAAGGTCAAAACACCTTGACACAAACACAATAATCGGACAAGGAACACACAAGACTAAATACAACAGAACTAATCAAAGCAACAAGCAACAGGTGAGGAGACAGGAGGGCAAAGAGCTGATAGGTGGAGACACACAAGGAGCAGGGCAGGGCTGACGAGGTGAAACACAGGACAGGTGTGCAAGGAGAGTGTGGAGGGAAATAACAGGAAGTAACACAAGAACAAAATGCACAAGAACTGAACTACAGAATAAAACAGGAACTGAAGAAAACAAGAGTCCAAAACAACAGAAAACCGAGCCACTGAATGGCGGCAGGCTCAGGGCCGTGACAGTTTCCCCCTGTAACCTTGGCTGTGAAAGAGGAAACATTCTCATATTCACCAAGGTTATTTAAAATGGTCTGAGTAATACACAGAATAAATGATTTGATTGATTTTACCGGGGACTGAGTCCAGGTGTTTCGTTCCTGTGTGGAGTTTAACATGAGAACTTTCTATCCAATTAATAATTTCCAACATGATAAAAGGATATGATAATATTCATGTTTATAGTGCCTGATGAACAGTATCAGTCTTATTGTTCCCATTAAGAATACAATATCAATATTAATACATAACTCTTTGTGGATGCTCTAAGCCATAATGTTTAAACGTGGAGGCCAGAGCCTTCAGAGAAACCTATAAACCCATCACCACAGGGTACTAGGCCAGCTGATGATTGACATCTCCTGCAGGTATGAGACATGACAGAATTAAAAGGAAAGAAACCAGGAAGAAAGTAATTTTAAAACTACTCTCATACCATCATGATTTTCTTCCCTATCCCTAATAATCATAGCCTCATTGTAGCCTGATAGTGCTGTGAATGAGAGTTGCTGATACCTGCCATTTTTTCCCCCTGTCGCCATCTGCCAACCTCCTCAGGGTATTGACTGATGGCAATGGAAAAGTTGCTCCGTCCTGGCAAAGTCTAGTATCGATTGACATTTTTAAGGGACCCCGCAGTTGCCTATCCAGCATTTCAAACCCGCCTCGCTCGAGATGGAGAAAATTACTGGTAGTCATGACTTTTGCAGTTAGTGGGTTCTGACTCAGTACTTTACCGGTGCGTTGGGTTGTTTCTGTTATTTTGTCCACTAAAAGTCACTGAGTGCACAGGACTCTGTGTTCAGTGAGTTCCTGCATGTGAAATGTATTTAGATAGAAGACAATCTTTGTTTAATGTTAATACACCTCAGGGTTAAGCAATCAGATTATTGTGAGAGAACAGTTAACACTCAAGTCTAATGTAACATAGTCTAACTCTTAATCCTGGATGTCCCTAGTAAATGGACTACAAGTGAGGAAATAAAATATCCTCATCCTCATGCAATTTACCATTGCATTCCCAATTATTTGAATGCCAGTAACACAATCTCATGAAGAAGTAATACAAACACCTTACAGGGACATTCAAAAAATCTACAAAAACAAAGAGACAGATCATTTGCATGTATAACCAGCAAAAAAAAAAGATTACATGATAAACTTACAAGAAAAAGTCTATTAGGTGCAGATTCTTACACAACCAATGGCATTCAGCTGCAATAACAATAAAATATTGAGGAAAATATTAGGCTATATTCAAGCTCTTGTAGAAACTTGACAATAGCTATGTTTACATGGACACAAATGGTGGTTCAGAGGTGTCGTGCCCTCATTAGCCAACAGAGGGAGACAGGAGCAGATTCCACCAAGGCACCGCAGGGAAAGAAAGATTTTGTGGACATCATACTGCAGTCAAAGGTAAGACAGAAGTCGAATGACAGAGGGATAAAGGCGGATGCAGTGGACATTCCTGTGTGTGTGTGTGTCGCTGCAGGATGAGGATGGACAAGGCCTAACAGATGAGGAGATACAGGCAGAAGCCGACACCTTCATGTTTGCTGGTAAAAAGCAAGGCAATGTAACCTTGTTCAAAATACTGAAAAAACTAAAACTCACAACTTCATTTGATGTCTTTAAAATTTTAAATAAGGATTACATCCTCTTGCCTTTTTCACAGGTCACGACACAACAGCCAGTGCTCTTTCCTGGACACTGTATAATCTAGCAGGCCACGCCAACCATCAGCAAAAATGCAGATAGGAAGTGATGGATCTAATGCAAGGACGAGACAGACAGGAGATAGAGTGGTGAGACAACACACATGCATACAGAATGTAAACTTCATTTCCCGTTTAACAGACTGACGTAATTAAGTCCTTTGGCCTTTTCTATATGTACTTAACCACATCCTCTGAAGGGAGGATCGGGCCCACACTGCAAAAACTCAAAATCTTTCCAAGAGTATTTGTCTCATTTCTAGTCAAAACGAATCTCTTTCTACTTAAAACAAGACTCATCACCTAAAACTTTACTTGTTTTTAGATCATTTTCACTTGTTTCAAACAAATTTTCACTTGAAATAAGTAGAAAAATCTGCCAGTGAAAGCAAGTTTTTTGTGCTTGTAATAAGAAAGAAAAACTTGCTCCACTATCAGATTTTTCTACTTATTTCAAGTAAAAAATATGCTTGAAAGAAGTAAAAAGTGTCTAAAAACAAGCTACTTTTTAATGTGATGAGTCTTATTTTAGGTATAATGAGATTTGTTTTGACTAAAAATGACATTTTGACTAGAAATAAGACAAATATTCTTGGTAAGATTTTGAGTTTTTGCAGTGCAACTCACCTTCACCACCATGTGAGAAAGCCTCAGACTGCACTCTCCTGTGCTGGCTGTCACAAGGAAGTACACCCAGGACATGGCGCTGCCAGGCGATCGGACAGTACCAGAGGGTGAGAGTATGAGAAGGAGAAACTCTTGTCTTGGCTGTGTTAAAAAAAAAACTGGGGATTGAGAGAATGTCTTTTGGGTGGATTCCCAGTTTGTTGACCTCAAAAGGGAAGTGAAATTCCTAGTTTGTTAGTCAGTTTTCAGAGTCATGTAGCTATTGACCTCAAAATACTTCTCTGTTCCTGCTCAGGTGTTGACAGTAGACTGGAAACACATCTGAATCATTTCACACTAACTCAACAAACCCGATAAACCCGCAGCATCATGCCTACACCAGAAACGTCACAGTACAGGCTGACCATTAGTTAGCATTAGCATTAGCAATAGCACGATGCCATTTTCTTCACAATCTGGCCCCTGAGCTCCGCCTCTCACGTGACATCAACATACTCAATATGCTGACGTATAGCCAACGTAACCAGATGTAAATATTTATATATTTTGGACCCGTCAAAAATTATAAAACAGTTATTTATATAACTATAAAAAAATACTTTTATTCTGCACCCCTCTAGACGTTCTGTGGGTTTTTTTTTTTTTTTTTAATTTAGCGTTTTGATGAAAAAGTTGTATATATAACCTTTAACCTGTGGAGTTTTTAGCTTTTAAATAACATGACTTGACACGTTTCTGTAGCTTCAACTGAAACATCAGTCACACAGGGGAGAACTAATGGTTTGACAGCTGAGGAAAAAACAAGCAAATTAGGATTCATAAAGAAATAAGAAGGGAAAAAAAGAACATGTGTGAAATTCTGTTGTGTCTATTGTGTTTGTTCAGACCAGTTACATGACGTTGTGTTGTTATATCACTGCCCTACAATTGTATGAATCACTAAGTCCTGTCTTTATTCTTAGACTTTCTTTTTATAGCAGCTCCAACTGTCACACGCACGCTGTCTCTGCCTGTCTCACATAAATACACACACACACACTTTGGTTGATAACGTTATCTAGAGGGCTTTGAGTGTGGGAGCTTTGGTGTGTGTGTGTGTGTAGGTCATACATGGCAGCCCAAGAAATGTGACCTATCTGTGGTGGTGCAGCTGTCGTTTTGCAACCTGAGGGACTTGGGGGTGAAGCAGCGAGGCAGGGGAGACTGGAGAGAGAGGGGAGACCAACAACATGAGCTGCTTTAAATGCTTAGGAGACTAAAAAGTTTAAAAGTGTGTGTTTTTGTGAATAGCACTCCAAGGTAGTTAATGAAAACACACTAGAGCAGGAGGCCTGAGTGGTTTGACATTTAGGTAAATCCCTGTCTCCCTGTCTCTCCGCTCCTCAGCAGGGTTAAAGCTGTTGAAAGGGACCATGGCGGTGGCTGCTAATGCTACATGATCTCTGCTGGACTTACACCTACAGTCCGCGCTCACCAAAGGACACAGAGAGACACGGGCTTTAGCAAATGATTTGAGATGAAATATTCTGCTCCATGGATCTTGTTACCTTAACTTGGACTTTGCGGGGATGTCCAAAGGGATTCCTTTCGGCTTTAATGGCAAAAGTGAGGTAAGGTGCATTTCGTTCCATTATCGGGTAAAGTCTATTTCGGGGCAACTCTTTGGATCAGCAAATTAGTGGAATGTCCTGAATTAGCACAGGAAGCAAAACCAAAATACTGATGTACGTACACGCCTTCATTCGGCCTACTATTCCTTGACTTGTATTTATTTATTCTATTTTTGAATGGTTATTTGATTAACTTTCTAAAAATGGTGTGAAATTAAATATTGAAATGGCAGGACATCCTGTAAATCAAACAAATGCAACCCAGGGTCCCGATCTGGCAACCCCCCTCAGTAAACAAACACACAAAAACAGTCAGACTTTTTATAAAGTTGAGCCAGCAATAACCACCAGGTTACTATAAAGGAAACGCTCCCAGTGTTAAATAGGGCGGGGGGACAGGAGGGGGGGTGTCAGAGTCCTTCCTACCAACCTCCTTCTGAAGACTTTTATGACATTATATACTTCATAACATCTCTGGCTGTCATTTGAGTGTAAAACTACTACTATAATGGGTGGAAGCAAATACATTTTGGGGAACTTGAAAGAAAAAAAAAGAGGCATCGATGTCTTCCTCAGTTTGTAACTAAAGATTTGTCGGGAAAAATGTGCCACAGAGGCCAAAGCTGTGTGGTACTGTACCTGTACCGTCACTTGAGTGGTGTTTCTCAGAGTTAACAACGCTCCTCATGAGCAGCAGAGCACATTATGCAACTGTTTTACAGGCTGAGTAGCACTTCAGTCGACTTTGACATGCAAAGTAGATGGAGTACCTCTGACTGCATGCCTTCTTTTTACACCGCTGCTGTCATTTTTTATGGAGAGGAAGACATCATTCACATAACTGCAACAGGGGCTGCTTGTCATAAAAATGTAAAAATGGACTTGTGAACCCCTTTCCACAAAGGAACAATGTTTTGTCAACCAATTAGACTATGGTGTTAAAAGTGTCTATAGATAACTGTGATGCCAATCTGATTGATGTACTCTAATTGTTCCAGTCCCCAGTGCAACAGTCCAGGGCTAACAGCCTCCACACTCCCTGTGAGCCCAGAGATATCTGAACTGATGGAGCCTTTCAGAAGAGGCCTTCAATGACTTGACACCCCGATCAATTACCAGATAAAAAAAAAAAAGAAGTCCATAAAGAAGTGTGAAAGAAATCAAGATGGCAGGCGTCCCTGGATCCAGTCCCAGGCTCGACATCCCATCCAAGAGGCCCAAAGTCACCAAGGGCCGCGTTGTTCCAGATGTTCCAGGGGCCCAGGCGCAGGAACCCACGCCGCCGGTGTTCACCCGTAAACTCCGCAAGGCAGCGGTGGGGACAGGCTGCGATATCCGACTCAGGGTGTCGCTGGCAGGATTTCCTAAACCTTGGCTGGCCTGGTACCACAACGAGGAGCTCCTTCCTCCGTCGGAAGCCCAGGACTCGGCGGGACTGTGGATACGGGACTGCCACACAAGCGACGCCGGCTTGTACACCTGCGTGGCGACCAATGAGCTGGGAGAGGCGAGCTGCAGCGCCGTGTTGGCCATCATGGACCTTGGCGAAGGTAACACCCAACTTACTAAAACTTTCTTTAACAGGAAGTCCTACAGTAAGTCGGAGCATTGGATTTTCAAACTTTTGTCGTATAAACAGGTTGTGATTTGGTCCTCTTCAAACACACCAGTGGCTCACTTACCGTAAAAACACATTTCCTCTTTGCATTTCTCATTACTTTCCTTCCTAATTAATATTTAATCTCATTATCTCAAAAGTCCACCAACATCAAAGACTAGTGTGTTTTGATGATCAGACAGTAACCCTGTCCTCCACGTCCACAGAGCAGCACTGGGAGATACTTAAAATTAGCCTGTGGATTTAAATAGAGACTCAGATTTGCGGCAGATGAGGAGTGGCACCTGTCGTTACTTTCTATCTGCTGCACAGCTGAACCTTTTGGCTGTTGTTTGTTGTTGTCACCTCACCTGGTGATTATGTTCTTTCTCTGAGGATGTGTTGGCATAATTCCCATGAGAGGAGTTGTGTTTAAAGGGATAGTTCAACATTTTGGCAAATTGGCCCATTGCCATAATCCGTATAATCATAGCAGTAGGTTCGTTACCTATAATTGTCGGTGCAAGCTATTTCTAGAACGGCAGAGCAGAGCCGCGAGCTGCTCAGAGCTACGCTACAAAGGCTAATGGGTTTTCAAGGTAAATTCATGTAAAACCGCTGATGCGCGTTCCTGTTGGGGGCAGTTTTTCGGCAAGCAGTCTCTGCATTTGCCTCAAAAACAACTCTGTCTCGTGACGTTACATTATTATCTCATAGCGTGGTGAATGTGCAGGTCACAACTTGTCCACCAGAGCGTTTTGGAGTTGTTGGATTGTGTATTTGATGAGTTTGATGAAGGAAACCAAGAAATCCCATTAGCCTCCGTAGCGTAGCTCTGAGCAGCTCGCGGCTCTGCTCCGCCGTTCTAAAAATAGCTTGCACGGACAATTAAAGGTTAAGAACCTATTCCTAAAACGATAGGGATTATGGCAATGGGCCAATTTGCCAAATTGTTGAACTATTCCTTTAAGACAGAGCTACTGTATATTGAGTGTGAAACTCTGACAGTCTGACTACAAGCTTTGTCTCATGAATATTGTGATTTTGATTTGAATCAATATTATGCAGATCTCTAAGTTACCATGTTGTGCCTTGAGTCTGTTTGCGTTGGTGTTGCACCGGAAGAAACTTTGAACTTTGCAACAGTAAACTTTTCGAGGCTTGAACTGAAGAAACAGGGGAACAATGAGGCCACAGTGAAACTGCACGGATTATATTTGTTTGAAAAAATCAGTCCTTTTCTGTTTTTGTGTCTCTGTAACGCCGTAGCGGGACAGCGTCGCTCAGGGTGGTCGTTCCTGTCGGCATAAATCCACACAGCAAAGTACGTGAGACATAAATTATCTTTACGAGCAGTCCCACCTCCCACCTCCTCTTTATCATTTCATACTCTTAGCATATCACTTCCTCTCTGCGGAATGCAAATGAGATACCGTTAGGGACAGAGTCAGTCCACCAGTTCCCGCAGCTGAAGTAGCAGTGTGAAAGTGCATGTCTTAACATGTAAGGATGTGCTTTCAGTGTCTTGTGTGCTGATGGATTTGACTGGCTTGTCTATCATTTCCCAGTTTATCTTGTCACCTCTGTCTGGAGGAGATAAGGATTTGTCAGTGTGGCGTCTCAGCTCTCCTCCGCGCCTCAGTGACCGACTGCAGCAGCGTTTACCAGACCCCTGTGTGTCTCACAAAGCCTTTTTTCCATATGTCATACAAAAAAAATCAATCAACTTTGACTTTTTACATTTAGAAAATCATTTAGAAAACTGAACTCTTGTATTGAGACAGGTTCTTTTGATTTGGCAGAAACTGAGCTCATTGTGTGAAACTGGACATGGGCCGGTATAAATAAATACTCCCGAGCAGTTTGCATCATCCACTCGAGTCCTTGGCGTAGAATGGCTCGCGGTGAGATCATTGTGCCGCCGTCCATGTCCGTGGCCTGTGAAGAAAGTTGACAGTTGAGCTCACATGTCAGCGGCTCTAACACTATGAGCTGGCGCGTATGGTCCAGCTGACATATCACTCAGCACCTCTCTGTCCTCTCAGATCAGTCCAGCACTGGGCTGCTACCTTTTGACCTCTGTTCCCCATTACGTATTTCTACTCTTTGTTTCCTTCTTTTCATCTGTCTCTTCTCATTTCAGCCTGATTGAGGTGATGATTTTCCTTGTCACAAATGTAATTGAATCGGTTTTTATCCAATTTCTTTGTCATAACCCATCTCTGTTTCTTTCTTGCTTTTGATCAGTGACCAGAACTGTCAATTGGGATTTCATTTAGAAATGAGACTTGGACTTCACTGCCATAGAACATGACTTATTATTGTGAGACTTGAACCTCAAAAGACTTGGCAATCGTCTGAATTCTGACCTGGAACAAGAAAACAAACACTGCCTCAGGACAGATCTTAAATATTTAACTCTCCGCCCAGCGCATTGACAGAATTTATATTATGTTAAGACTTATTTGAAAGGAAATATTGAAATGATGTGACTTCCTCTTGCTTCAACAGACTTGGACTTACTTAGTTTCATGACAAGCTTTGGCTGATTCATGTTACTATTTGTATAAATAGCAGATAAAAGCTGCACGGCATCAAAAGAGTTTTTTTTTTTTTTTTGTCCTTGATTTTACCTGTTTTCTTGGGCCAGGCTGCTGAACTTATCTCTCTGACCTCTGCCTCTCTCCTCCATCTCCCCTGCTTTCTCTCCCCCCCCGGTGGTTATTTATGGCCCCGGTATGTGTCGTGCCGTCCACAGGGCTCGTGCTCTAGTGGATGCCGCCGGCCCCCTTCTCCGATTGCACCAGCAGACATCACAGATAATTATAGCATCACCACGGTCAAGACGCGGCGCTGTCACACTCAATCACGGTCAGCGTGATGAAAGAGAGACGAGGAGGGTGTACTAAGACGAGAGGGGGGGAGGAGGGGGCTGCGACTGTGTATATTTGTGGTGGTGTGTGTTAGTGTGTATCGGTGCACATGTGTGCGGTTAATTATAATGACTGTTCTGGCTGCTTTGGAGCATCTCTCAGTGAGTCAGACAGTCGGGTCTGTCACTTTATGATATCACAACCAGGAACCAGGAGTGTCACAAGTCCAGACAACTTTATTGATATCGCTGCCTGACATACAGCTTTTGATTAACATACTGTCAGACATCCAAAAAGGCTGAGCTGGTTTGATTGAAGCTGTGGGAAAGCAGCGCGTCGGTCACCTGTGGTATTTTAAGCTACGTTTACAGTCGTCAGGAGATCGCTGTCGTATCGTGACGCAGGAGCACAAACCTCCCCAGGCGTGACTGGCAGTTACTCACAAGATAACATTTAAAAAAGGTCTTTGTCGCACCTTTTAACCCTCGGCTCCCCGAGGCTCCGGACACCCTGAGGGCTTGCAAGATAAATCGGTGGGGTTGCAGAGTGAACACATACTTCTGCTGCAGCTTTTCAGCTTTCAAAAACCTATAATACTATTAACTTATGCATCCTGCAAGTAGGGAATATTTAAGGAGTGAAATAGAAAATAACACTATGATGCTTACAGTTTACATCACACCAGAGCAGTATATGATTAAAGCTGTACAATAACAAGCTATTTTGATAAATAGACAGCTTGTATGACTATATTACAGTTATGATATCTGAAACTCGACTCTAGCTTGTATCCTGATCCGATGTGTTTAGAAGAACTTACAAGATGATCAGTCAGGTGATAAATCATAGGTCAGTTAGTTACAGATCTGAAATCAGTCGTTCCTGGTGGAGGCAGCTGTTTAGATGCGGTCATTTGTCAGAGATGTGGTATTCAGCAGCATCAACCCCCCCCCAATATGAATGCCAGAGGGTCTGTTACATCACCTGAGGGACATCTATAAAGTAGAGTGACAGGCTGACAGAGACGTCCATGCTACTGTACAGCTCCAGTAACACTTTGACTTTTACATTACATACTTTTACATAGAATTTCACGCAAGTAAAGCATCAGATACATGAATGAAATTAAGTCTCGTAGTCTGAACATTATTTTTTAACCCATGCACAGCTACAGTGTTATTTGTCTCGCCAGCTCTGACGTGTATCAGCTCGTAGCTGTTTGAAATAGACCTACAGTAGGCTATATGTGTGATTGTCTCATTGTCCCTTAGTAGTGTGTGCAGATGTAACTTATCAATATGACTAGGGATGTCACGATTATAGATTTTCTTTGTACGATTATTGTCAAAGAAATAATCACGGTATTACGATTATTATGCGTTGATTAATTTCTACTATTAATATATAACCAATAGGGGTGGGAGAAAAAATCGATTCACATAAATATCGCGATATCTTTTTTTGACGATTTTTAAATAGATTTTTTTTTTTGAAAAATCGATTTTTATTTATTTTTTTTATTTATTTTTTTTTTAATTTTTAAAAAAAATATTGTGCAATGTGCATTTGTTACAGAGAGTACAGGTTTTGAAAAGGGTTTAAGTTCACTTTATAATGGAGTATGTTAATTTATAGGCTCCTACAGTATTTGTGTGCAGACAAATGTTAAAGCAGAAGTAAGTGATATATTTGTGTTAATATAAGTCTTAAATAGTTATATCTTCCGACAGCAATCACTTACATAGAGTGTTTGGTCTGAAACACGGGTCTCTCAGTCACTCTGCTCTGCTCTGAGTCGAGGAGAAAACATTTATCGTATCCTACAGTTTTTATCCAATGAGGAGAGAGAACGGCATGCAGGGCTGTGTGTGCAGCCAAGGGACGCCGTGAATGTGGTGACGTAGGGACGAGGACTGTTATGGTGCGTTCAAGGAAACTCGTATTTTTCCGACCTGTGAAGTCGTACCAGTTCGATCTGGTACATAGACTGTACAAAAAGACGTACTGGTACGAGTTCACCGGTCGGAAGTTACGAGTGGCCGTTATAGTGACTTTCACCGGTAAAACAGGTCGGAAAAACACGAGTGGGTTGCCTGGAACGCTACAAAGTCGTAAGTTGTGACTTGAAGCTGTAATTTATGATTTCAAAAGCCTGCCTGGAACGCAGCATTAGCGAAAACGACCGGATCACTCACTTCTGCTTTAAAAATGCAGACTAAAATCGAGAGAATCTGCAATATCGTAGAATCGCAATTTAAATCAAATCTGTAGTAACCTGAGTGGTTGCTCTCTTAGCAATAATACACGCAGACGCCGGTTACCGTGTTTGCTTTGTTTACTCACACTCCGAGCAGCATACATACATCGGCCAGTAGGCGGAACATTACATGTGCAACACAACAGGTGTGCCTACTTTTTCTTCGACTCATACGGTAACTTTACCTACTCGGCATAAATCCTCGGCTTGACTTGCGTTTTTAATCCTCGTCGCCAGTGTAGTAACCTGAGTGGTTGCTCTCTTAGCAATAATACACGCAGACGCCGGTTACCGTGTTTGCTTTGTTTACTCACACTCCGAGCAGCATACATACATCGGCCAGTAGGCGGAACATTACATGTGCAACACAACAGGTGTGCCTACTTTTTCTTCGACTCATACGGTAACTTTACCTACTCGGCATAAATCCTCGGCTTGACTTGCGTTTTTAATCCTCGTCGCCAGTGTAGTAACCTGAGTGGTTGCTCTCTTAGCAATAATACACGCAGACGCCGGTTACCGTGTTTGCTTTGTTTACTCACACTCCGAGCAGCATACATACATCGGCCAGTAGGCGGAACATTACATGTGCAACACAACAGGTGTGCCTACTTTTACAGGGCGGGGTTACACGAGCCCGCTGACAAAGGTTCCGGGGCGCAGCCCTCTAATGCAGCAGTGATATGCATTCACTCTGCAACAGAATCGCCATCCAAAAAATCATAGAAGAATCGAATCGGCAGAAAAGCATATCGTCCCAGCCCTAATAACCAATTATTAATCCTCCAGGGGAAGTGTTTTAAATATTCAAATCATTAATTGTCATCTATACCAAATGTTTAAGTTTATTTTAATTGTTTGTTTTTTTAATCACAAATGACACGCTAACATTTAAATCCCTACCAATACGTTACGTTAGGTATATGGATTTCTTATATTTACCTATCTGCTTCCGTGTTTCCAACATACTCTTTTTTTTTTGTATTTATTTAATCTTTACAATTGTTTAATACCGTGATTAATTGTGAAAACAAGTAATGGTGACATCCCTATACATGACAACATGTTGGTGTTGTACTGGACTTTCGAAAGCTCCCTTTGGACCGAGCAGAGGACGACAGAGGTCGTTCAGTTTCTCTGTCGCGCTGTGTTTAATCTCCTGCCTATAACTGGGGGAGTGTAAGGGGGAGCAGGCGCTCTGAAAGGGGGGTGCAACGGGAAAGTACAGTACGACTGCAGGGGTTGTACTATGCAGGACTCGAAATAGACCGCTGAAGTTGGCAAAGTAAGGGAGGACTGGGGGAAGACAGGGAGAGGGCAAGAAGGAGAGACATGGCCTGAGGAAGATAAAGTTTAAAGTCTTAAGACGGCACAGCGTTGCTCGACCAGTGTGTGATTAATGTGGCAGAGGAAAGCTTTTTAAAGATATCAGAAAATATGAAACTGGGAGAAATTGGCCAGTTGGAGCCATTTTAAGGAGGTTCCCTTGTTTTTCGATGGAAAAGACTTGAGCAGGACTCAGGGACCTTCTCCAGGGCACAGGTAGCCATCCAGTTGTTCAGCATACGAAGGAAAGACAGCGAGCCATGTTGCGGAGGGAGCTGCTCGATGCACGCAAAGCTCTGAGGAGCACTCGGGAAGGTGTGAGTGGGCCGAAAAGCAAGAAGCAGAGAGGTGAGTGGGAGCTGGTATCGAGACAAAATATATCCTGTGATAACACAAAACGGTTTTGTTGGGGATCCTTTTTAATACTGTAGGGAATCACGAAATGCAAAGTCAACCAAGTGGAACAGCTGTAATGGAAATGAAAACAAGGTTATACACTGGAGGCCGCTCCTGCTGCTGCTTAATTAGATTTAGCCTGTCTCTCTCTTGTATGCCCTCAGATTATGCTTTTTACTGTAGGCTTTACTTTTAAGGTACAACAGTCCTGTCTGCAGTGAAAATTTGAACTCAATAGCCCATAATGGATAACATTTTAAACTACTAAAAGAAAAGGATAAAGGTAACCATGTCTGCCCCATACGGAAGAGGATTAGGGCCATTTTTGTGGGGGAAAAAATCTTTAAAATTCTGAATGCTGAGTTTAAAGTCAGAATTCTGAGATTAAAGGTCCAATGTGTAAAATGAGGGGAAACGGTGACATCTAGCATTCCGATTCTATTGTTTATCTATTAAATAATTATATTGTTTATGAACGTGAAACTCTTGAAACCTGCTCTCTGGTTGGCTGGATTTTCCATTCAGTACAAACATGGCGGCGCAAGATGGCGACACTCTCTAAGCAAGACCCTTGCTATATGTATATATAAAAGAAGAATTCTAAGGCTATGAAAACCAAACAGATTTTATTTTATAGCAGTTTTACACTAATACAAATATATTCATTGGTAGTATATTCAGATTTTGCCAATAAACCTTGACAAATATTACACACTGTCCCTTTAAAGTCAGAATTCAGAAGCTGTGTTTTTCCAAAGGTATTGTCAAATCTTGTCCAACCAGTCATCATGTAATGATGAAAGTATTTACAGATATTCTCTTAGCAGCCCAAATGATTACCAGAGTTGGAAAAAAAAAAGGGTCATCCCATCCTCAAAGTCCGAAAAAGCTCTTCTAATTATAAACATAAGATATGCAAACTCTCTGAAACTTTTAATGATAAGACCAGAAATGAAAGAACTGGAGTTGGAAAAAAAAGAAAGAAGGTTTTGATCCTCTTATTAGTCGTATTATTTTCACGGGTAAATGTGCTGCAGTTGAACTTCTGCTCAGCCGGTGTCTGTTTCAGACAACACACAGCATGGCATCCCTGCTCTCACCATCTTCTCATCGACCCAGTCCTGGTCTGGTCTGGTCTGGTCTGGCCTGCCACCAGCTCACGTTGGCACACCGGAGCCGCAGATAATCTATAGCTGCTTGATGATTTCACATTCTCGAAATATTATCTCCGAGTGGATTAAGGATACAGTACAATTAATTAGCCTCTCCGTTCTCACGAGGCAGCTGAAGCAATATGTGGCGGGCTGAAGCCAAAACGCTGTTTCTGTGCTGTTTGGTCTGGCAGAGGACGTGTTTGTGTTCCATCCCCGCTGGTACACAGTCATTCACAGGAACCCACAGGGATTTGGTCCGGATTAGGTGGTAGGATCAGGTTGCAGCGTGACTGTCAACATTGGCCACCGTCGTTTGGGATTTCCAGAACTCGCCGTATGAACTGAATCGACTCGAGCACCTCTCACATTCGCTTCTGAAGGGAATTCGGTGGCATTATATCAAGAAGTATCGGCTTTAGTTGTGGTTGTTTTCTTCTCCGTTGTGCAGCTGCAAACTGTGGTTGTGAACTTAGTTTATTCTTTAGCCAAACACTAGAAATCAGACGAATTACTCTTTGTCTTTATGCAACTTGACATTGATATATTTTTGTTTCTTTTTAAAAAAGAAAAATCATTCAGAGATGGCATGAACTCATTATTTCTCTGAGGTTATTTTTGCTCGTGGAGTTTCGGACCACTGGAGCATGCATGTGCTGCTTTCCCAAATGTTGTCCTTACCCGTATTTCCTTCAGGAAATGCATTCTCTTATAGTTCCTCTTAAAACTTTTCTCTTTGCCAACAATGTGCATGAACAATGGCGAAAAGTGCACCATCATTAGATTAACAGGTGGCCATAGGTTATCTCCAGGAAATCACACAGTCCAGGCAGAGCTTCTATATTAAAAAAACAAAGTTACATCTGGTTTGATGTGACCAGATTTGATGCAGAAGCAGCGTGATCTGATCACAGCAGCAGAAGCAGTTTTTTTCCTTTGTGGGGAGATGATGGCAGACTTGCTGCTGATAAAGCTGTATGCCTTGGAGGCATTCATCAACGCTGCTCGGCAGAAAGCAGCCTCTGTCACAAAATCAATGGGTTTCCGTGAAGTCTGCTTACTCTCTCGACGTTGTTTTTAAGATAATTAAACTATAGCGTGGTCCAATTTGCATCTGTCCAAAGTCTTTCTAATGTTCATTAGGTGTCTATGATTCCTCCATCTGTGCTGAGATTGAAAGATGCCTGGTTTTGTAGCTGTGGATGAGGAAACACTAATACTGAAGTCTGAAGCAGCACCGAGGACCGTGTGGCCTCCTGATTCTGAACCATCACGCGATCCAAACTCAGAGTAAGATAAATGACATGCACCAGCAGAATCTAATTATCTTTTCTTAATGGCTGATATTGTTTGATATCCCAGGCAGATGCTCGGTTGAAGTCGAGTCGCCGTGGCTTTTAGCAGGCGAAAAAAAAAAAACCCTCATGAGAGATCTTTCCATGCAGCATGAAATGGAAGCTGTGCCACCGTATCTGGCCTCTCAGCGGATGATGGTCATGGAATCTTGTGTTATGATGGGCTTATTGATCCGGCGGGGAGGAGAGGAGAGGAGAGGAAGGGGAGTGGGAGGGGGGGGGCGTTTGAACTGTTACTTGGGGGTGTATCCCGTATCACGCATAAAGCATCGGTATTGATTGCTGCACTCTGTGCCGGACCGAATGCCTCTCACCGGTGACGGATGGAGGAGGAGTGCGAGGCGGGCTGAGGGTGAAGAGAGGGAGGTTTGTTAAAATAACAAGTGCAAATCGAGATCCGCCGCTTCTGGGTTCATCTCCAGTCAGGAGAGGGTGAGCGTTAGTGATTGTCAGATGAATGACAACAAAAAAAAAGAAAAAAGCGTATGATCCAGAATCAAAATCAAAATCCACATTCACCAAACAAGTTCCACGGCAGGCGTAAATCTTCCATATTGATTCTATAGGCCATAAACAGTCACATGCCTCACTTAACGATGCTAAAGGGCACCTCCGTACACCGTGCTGATATGTAGATGAGGATTCTGGGTTATTAGTTGGAGAGTGAGATCTGGGTCTGCCTCTTAATTATTTTTAGATCTGTTTGATGGAGGAGGTGTGTGTGTGTCTGTGTGTCGGTGTGTGTGGAGGGGGCACAGATGTGTCTGAAAGAACAATTATGGTGTGTCAGAGTGCGAATTAGAGCCAGACAGAGGCGTTTGAAGCAGCAGCAGCGACGGGGTGGGAAGCTGTTTGCCCAACAAATCAGACATTTGGAGCAGAGTGCTCGGTTTTATTCCCTTTGTCTGATTTACACAGGCCTGTCTATGGAGGTAGATGGCATCAATACTGGTTCAGTGAGATGAGGATGAGACAGGATGGGATGGAGGAGTGAAGGAGATATCTAAGCAACACTTTGCTGTTTCCTTTCATGCTGTTTGTGGTATCAACTTTTCAAAGTGAAAATATGCTAATGTTGTGTTTTTGGCTTTTTTTCCCCCATCGCTCTCACTCCTGTTGTCTTTCTGGGTCAAATTGACCCTATCTGTTCCCTTCCTCCATCCTCCCCTCCTTCCTTCCTTCCCTTCGTCCTTACTTCTTCTTCCTTCCTCTTTAGATCCAATTGACCTGATCTGTTCCCTCTCTCCATTTTTCTTCCCTTCCTTTTTCCCCTTCCTTCTTTCCCTTCTTCTTCCTTCCTTGAACGAATCTGTTCCCTCCCTCCATCTTTCTTTCCACAATCCTTTTTCCCTCCCTTGCTTCCTTCCTTCTTCCTTCCTTTTTGACCCAATTGACCCAATTTGTTCATTCCCTCCTTCCTTCTAGTCTATCTTATCTTCCTTTTCCCCTTCATTCTTACCTCCCATCTTTCCCTTTGTCCTTCCTTCCTTTCCTCCTTCCTTCCTTGACCCAGGAGGACAACAGTTAAACAACCACAACATGAGGAGCCAGTCAGTTATTTAACATTCGCTTGTTCCAATTTCCTGTTCTTCTCTGCGGTGTATTATCATAAATGTCATCTTTTTTATTATTATTATTATTATTGCTTAGAGGGGGGTGGGGAAGCAATTTGAAGACGTTGTTGCTTTGGGAAATTGCAACAAACCTCTTTGCTGTATATTTAGGTCATTTGACAGACAAACCGACGGAGCTTGATTTGCACCGAGCTGAAATCCACAGGGGAGAGATGTGTATGTTTGCCGTTCCCGTCCAAACAGCCGGTGGCAGGTGGAGGCATGACCCTATCACTGGTTAAAGCTCACAGACATGGAATCTAGATAAATAATTGATTGGTTCTGGGTTGTGCTGGAGGCTGCGTCCTGATGCAGAGAGGAAAACAAAGAGAGGAGAATAGACTGAGAAGCTGAGAAGGGTTTCTGTTCATATTCAGGGGACCTGTATTCATATTATTTATTTAAAAAAAACAGATATATTTCACCTCTTCTTCTTTTATGTCCAGCCATTTCATCCCCTCTGTCTCTCTTGCTTCGCCTCCTCCCCCGTGACTCTTTCCCCCCTCCATGCTGCTTGTGTCTTGCTCTCGCCTCCGCGCTCTTGTCTCTTCTCTTTGTCTCCCCCCTCTCTGATTCCTTTCATTGCCTCCCTCTCTTTCTCTCTTTCTCTCTCTCTTCTTTCGTTCCTGCTGCTCAGGGGGGGAAAAAAAAGAAAAAGTCAACACACTCTGCTGAAGCCAGTTGTTTTCTTCCTAATTTTCTTTCCACCTCCTCTTATTCTCCACTCTCATCACTGCAATCAAGACCAACACACCCCCTTTTCTGCTCAGACTTCCAACCCCCACCTCCTCTCGTTCCGAGTGTGCGCTCTCGTCGAGGCAGAACCGGCAAAGCAGGAGGAGGAGGAGGTGGGGAGGAGGAGGAGGAGGGGGGGAGTCGGACAAACCAGCTGAGAATTGCCCCTCTAACGGCAGCCTCTACGTCAGAGAGGGACGCTGTTCACATCAGCGGATACACACTCCGACACAAAGACACCTGGCTTCGGTTTATGTGCATCCTCCTCTCTCTTTCTTTCTTTCACTCTCTCATTTTCCCCTCCGTCTCTCTCTCTATCTCTCTATCTATCTGCCAGACCGGAGAATAAACACACCCACGCAACAAAAGGCAGCTGAATCCTGTTTTGAATCTTTTTTCTTTTTTTTTTTTGCATATTTTTTCATTAATGCCACACCCTGGGCTTTTTTGGGTTGTAGGGATTTTTCGGTGAGCCCATGCCACAGGTAATCGTTCACGTTTCACATTGACCCACTTCTTTAAGATGAAGAAAATCTGGTCCAAGAAGAGATTTCAGGTGAGTTTGCTCCTTAATGGAGGATAAAGTGCATTTAATGATGATGTTGTTTTGCTGTATCTGGCTTGTTCTTCATAGAATAGTATCTTTTTACATATTGAGATGTCATACCACACCCTTTACTTGATTACGAGATGCAAATCTGTTACTTTGTAATCGATAAATTAACATTTTAGGAAGTGTATTATCAATAACGACAGCATTTACTGTAATTCTCTTGGGTAAATGCTAATGGAGCGAATGCATGTGATGTGAGGATAACCTAACAAAGAAATTCAACTCTTACCAGATAGGAAAAAAAATGTTTTGATGCCCAGTCTGAAAAACTGAAAATCTTTTTTTAAAAAGCAAAACTGAAGCGGCACAGTGATCCACTTTCATATGACATCAAACGGTCCAAATTCCTGCTCCGCTTCCCTCTGTGTCTCTGGGTCCGTGTGGTGAAATATGCATCCTGCCTTGGCATCTGTGACAGCTTTGTTGTTTAATAAGTAATTCATATAAACAGGTCCCCCCCTCCCTGTAAAATTCAGAGCATATTGAAAAGTGTGTCAGTAGGCTACACTCCGTGGAGAAACCAGAATCAGGGCAGACGGTCACAGTGGCTCAGAAGTAAGCAAAGCTGGTTTCTGATGGCCGCTTTGCCTCCTCTGAATTCTGCATCAATATCAAACCCTGGAGATGTGTCCTTTTGCTTCCAGCAGCAGATTTGTTGGAATAATACTGCCAGGATTTGGATTATACCCATAGAATCATTTTTATTTGAAGTATTTGCCAAATTCAGCCCCCTTTTCTAAAAGGATGATGTTCATAGCTGGGCTCTGCTGATACGATTGCCTCGAGGCCGTAACAATGGAGATCACGACAACGATGGAAGCTTCTAGCCGAGTCTGTCAAAGAACAGTTACCACCAGGCAACAGTTAATCAAATTGCCTGACACGAAAAAGGCATTAACCAATGGGGAGTGCGCAGCGAACGTAGGGGGAAATGAGTGTGAAATGAGTCATTTCAGTTTGCACTTTCTGCTCCTTTTCCATTCGCTGCAAAGCAGTGAGTCATTCTGAGGAGCTCTCCTTGGTGCTGATTGACAGGCTGTCCAAGAAGCAGCTTCGCCATCTGCTTCCTCAGCACCGACACTCACTTTAAACCACGCGTGGAGAGTTTGTCAGATTTTGTATTTTCATTTAAGATATTTATGTTATCACAGATCGAAGTTGTCATCACCGGAGTGGCAGTGCAGTCTTATCACGATTATGCTGATAAAAGTCTATTCACATTTTTTCCAGTGAGTTTTTGTCAGTATTAACATGTGCTGACTTATTTTTAAGATTGATTAAATGTAAAAGTGGATGAGAGATGATCCAGAGTGCAAACTATGAGATAATTTCAAAGAAAAAGAAAAAGAAAAGCATGCCCTCCACCAGTAGAAACAGTATTTACATGCCACTCGTGTGATTTTTTTTTTTCTTTTATTATGAATCTAAACTTGGAACACAAAAGCCCATTTACTAACTTTCATGGAGCTTTATCAGTCTCCCAGCAAATTGAGAAACTTGACCTTTTGAGATGGCTTTATTTTCTCACACAGGCTGTTCCCACGGTCATGAACGCACCACCACATGTCGTTATGATAGTGCAGCCAATAAAGTCTATATAAGTTGTATTGTATCAGGCTGCGAGTCCTGCATTGTACTGCTTAGAGTTAAGGATGTGACAACAGCAGGACTTCTGGGTAAAAACGACCTTTTTTTACTGTTTTGTGTGAAGCTGAATCTTTTGGCTGAGTTCACTGTTGAATAATGCATTGTACTTTTGTATCTTGTTTCAGAGAACTGGGCATTCCACACGGACATTTGGCAGATTTACCCATGGTGTGTTGTCAGTATGAGCTTTACACCAATTCTCTTGTACTCTATTGTCTATTCTTTTTTCTTTCTCTGTTGAAAACCCAAAGTAAAGTAGCTTTATGCCTCTTTTTTTTGTCCTCAGGCCTTTTCCTTTGTGTTTTTATCCAGCATGTGCTTCACTTTGATTTATTCCTCTAATAACTCTCTTATATATGGAAGTTGCTGTTGTAGAACATCTATATTACTTCAGCGAATTCATGTTTTTACTGCCTGACTGCTTGCAACGACAGTGGGTTTTATTATTGTACATCCACCCCCACAAAGCAATATTTTAGTAATAACGCTCTTGCCTCTCTGCATAAAATCTCTGAGTGAATAATGTCTGGCCTGGGTGTTTTATGGTGGAATATTTGTCAATATTTAAACAGACTGTGATCCAAGCCAAAACAGAGGCTAGCTGTACTGCACTCCACTCCACAAACCATATTTACACTCAAATCCAGGCTGAACAGTGAGAAATAAAGTATATCTCCTCATAATTACCTGGCTGAATTGATTCCCCGAGCTATTTAACTTCATTTGACACAAATGGGTGGATCTACATTACCCACAACCATGAAAACAACACACACACATACGGTGATTGTTCATGTTACACTGGCTTTCTTACTTTCTGGAATGATCTAATCAGGATGTGACTTGATGTGAGACGCGAGGAGGTGCAACCTGCTTTTTGTGGTTGTTGTCGCTCCTCCTCCTCCTCCTCCTCCTCCTCCTACTCCTCCTCCTCCTCCTCTTCCAACGAGCTCTCTAACCAGTAAACATATCTGTCAGCCACCCAGCAGTTTGGCTGGTGATTTTTTAGACTCTAATGGGTACGAAGAGGATTGGTCGTGTGGGTGAGAGAGATGGTGGTTTCCATAGTAACGGTGCTCTCCCGTCTGCCCTCTCTTGCTGCCACTATGGAAGCGAAGTTTTCCGCTCCTGCCGAAAGCAAAGCTATGGTAAACCTGCCTGTCTTTATTCATCCCCTGCCTGTGTTTTTGTTTTTCAGTAGTTTTTTTCTCTTCCTCTCTCTTCCCATCCATCTCTCGCTGACTTCATCTGTCCATCCTGCTGATGTAATGTGATTTCAGCCACAGAGATGTGGTTTCAGGCAGTTTATTATGACCCTGTCTGTGGCTTCTTCCTTTTATTGTTTCTTTCCCCTCTTCTTCATATATAAAGTCAGTTTTTATGATATTTGATGTTTGTTTTAGTGTTTTTCTTCCTCTCCATAGTCGAATGAATATTGCACTTCTCTTTCTTTGTGCATACACATAAGATTTTTGTGGTTTCGTTTTCTTTTCTATCTTCTAAATGGTTGCCATATCTATTCATGTTGAAGTACTTCCACTGATCAATGTGCATCCCATAGTTCATTTTGCTTCTTTTGCTACAGTATGAGTGCATCATTTTACTGTAAGGCTCAGCCTCAGTGCAGGCCGTGAGCATCTCTCTGTGGACTGAGCACTTTGACACTTTGACAGTCTTAGACTTCGGCCTTTTTACTATAGGGGACCTTTAAATTTGCTGTGGTGAAGAGGTGATGTGTTTCAGATGCGATAATGGATAATAAATAAGTGAAATTAGATGTTATTACATTTTTTTCCCTTTAATCGATTAAGGTAAAAAAGAAAAAAGAAAAGAAACAAATGGGGCTCAGTATTTTCACTTCACCCTGCTGTTTTATTACCAAAGTCAAATGGATTCAGACCTGAGGGAAGAGCGTTTATACATACCGCTCTCCTCCATGTATCAGCTGTGTATTTTTATAAGCCACAGCTGGCTTCATGTCACGCTCGAGCTTCAACCCATTTATTTCACTCTGGGGGCTCTCTGCGGCTCTTTTCAAGGACCCATCAAAGTGTGCGCTGCTAAGCAAATCTGAAGTGTCATTTTCACCCGGACTCTGTTGTTGCTTTCAGCCTCCTCTTCCCCCCCCTTCTACCTCAGTTTCCTTTAATTCACACCTTCCACCTTCACCCATATGTGCGTCTCACTGCTCTTTATTCCAGACTCTGAGACCACGGAGGATGAGACCACTGAACCTCAGATGGAAACCAAAGGAGGGCCCGGGAGGCACCAAGACAAGACAGGAGGGAGAGGACCTTCAGGTAATCCATCTAAAATCTTTATTCTAATTAATTTATATTATTAGAAGTGAAACGGGATCCTTCCAGGGGATGATACAGTAAATTAAAAAAAGGGGTCTGTGAGTTCAGTCTGCACATGTTCAGCAGCTCTGAATCCTTATTTATGTGCTGATCGTCAATATGATTTAGTGCAGCAACAACATCACTGCCAAAAACACACTTCTACAAAATTATGATTCAGCGTGGATTGATAGATTTAATGGACGGTCGTTATCGTCTTGGCCCGAGACGTGCGTTGGATGAAATCCGATATGGCAGAATGCATTAATCGCTCATGGTGTGATGCAACATTGTGACACACTGCCCTAGTTTCCAGCAGGGAACCTGTCTCAGGTCTGGATCTCACTGTGTGTGTCTCCCCACAGGGAACCAACAGCCCAGAAAACTGAAGCTGAAATGAGGCTGAGGCTCATATCAGTGTTTTTTTTTTTTTTTTTTTTTAGTATTTCGTGATTTGCCAGTTTAATTTATCTGGGATGCAAATGTAGAGCAATATTTTCTTTTCTTTTTTTTCTCCCATCTTCTCCAGTTTGAGGCTTAACTCCACTTTTTTTTGGTTTTACGTCTTTCGATCTCTGGGATTCAGACACAAAACAAACAAAATTCCTCTCAGAGAGCGACTAATAATTATTGTATAGATTAACTTGTTTTTAATCAATCTGTTAATAATGAAGGCTGTTAAATTCCAATTAAAACAATGAGTACATTTGATTACTTGCCCAACAAAACACCGTAAAACAAAATATATGACTCAATCATCACAAACAGCTTAAATGAATCAGTTATGAAACAAAGTCAATTAATTTCCCTTTGGTGCTGTTATCCTGCCAGGACAGTCCCACCAACAATGTGTTTAATCTCCCTGAGTCTCTTTCTTTGTTAAATATATTTAAAGAATGGAGGCAAATAATCGTCGATTGACTCACTCTTGTTCTCTTAAAATTCAAATGCAGAAAGGATTTGATCAGCAGCAGCAGGCATTAGCCAATTAGGATCTAATTAGGCTTTTCCTGTTAGTGTTGCATAGATGAAACGGATTCCCAAAAGAACATTTACTCATTTGCTAAAGTGGCGTCGGTGCATTGGCGTCACAGGACCTGCATGGCCTCAGCACCCGCTCCCAACCAGGCAACAGGATGTCTGAATATAGATCAGAAATATTGACACCCTTCTCCTCTAGCTAGCACAAAGACGTTTTATATTCTTCCCTCGCCCGTACACGGTGTTTGCACTTTCTAAGCTTTCGTGTTGGCGGGCTGACTACACCCTCATCACGTCCCTCTAGACATAAGCAACTAAAAAAAAAAGAAAAAAAAAAGAGGCAGAAAGAGAATATCAGATGAGGGAGGGATGAGGTGATACATCATTTGTTCAAACAGATTCTGTTTTCCCTGCCGTTGCATACAGAAGCTGGAGAGGCTTGTTGGAGACAAACAAGATGCGATTTCTTCCCACATGATGTATTACTCATTTTAGTGTCACTCCAGATGGACCTTGTTCAGATCTGGAGGACACGTATGAGACATGGCTGTCTGTGAGAATTACACTATCCATTAGCTTCACACCACTCGCACTAAAAGCCTGATCTGCCTCTTCTGCCGTGGAGTAAAATGAAAGGTGGTGTCCAACCTCGCAGGGAAACAAAGCTCAGTATTTCAAGGCCTTGAAGTGGTGCGCCATGTTTTCCCTCTTTTGTTCCTTCTCATGAAGAACCCATGTAGTTGGTTTTTACGACGGCGTTTGCTGAGTCAGTCTCACTTGTGATTGTCGTTTTACATCCTCGGCTCCGTCGCTGCGTGCTGTTTCAAGGTTTCCGTGGTGAATGAAAGATGCTGACTGTTCTTTTCCTTTTTCGCTGCCAAAGCATTCCTGTCTCCGTCGCTCATCACTAAAACGTCAATCACTACCTGATTTGTGATGGGGGGGAGGAGGATCAGTTTAAGTGGTGCACGTTCCGCAACGTAGCCCATGCATTTGTTTCATTTCCTGTTTGCAGCCGATCAATAGACTCTTTATCCATCTTTCCCCTTTTGATCTTTAATGAGTTTCCTGCACTCGTCTCTACCTCTTTTTCTGCCAACTCAGGATTCTTGCTCTTTGTATTGCTTCAACTCTCACTTAATTAATTCATCTTTTTATTTAAAAGTGTTTCTTTTTTTGTTATTATATTACACATTTTTCTTCTTTAAAGGGATACTTCACCCAAAATCGATAATTCACCAATTTTCTACTCACCGTCATGCCGAGGAAGGAGTCATCAAAATGCTTTTGGAGTTCCATGGGGGGTCCGGCTGGCTACGGATTTTCATATAATGGCGACGGATTGTGCTCACTTTTGAATCGTCCGAAACACACACTATGAAACATCCAATGGTTTACAGTACAATGACGAACCAACATCTCGCAGCAAATCTCTTGCATGCGCACAAACATCAACAGCCACTGGGAGCTACTGCTACAACAAGGATAAAAACAGAGAACAAATTATTTTTTTCCAAACAACTTTTTCATGTGGCGGCTTCAGGACACTTGGGTCAGTACAGATGAGCAGTATGGAGGTATCTGGATGTTTCATAGTGTGTGTTTTGGACGATTCAAAAGTGAACTCCATCCACCGCCATTATATGGAAATCCGTTGCCAGCCGGACCCCCCGGAACAAAAGCGTTTTGATGACTCTGAAAGTTCTCCAAACCCTTCCTTGGCATGACGGTGAGTAGAACATTGGTGAATTGTTGATTTTGGGTGAAGTATCCCTTTAAAGCACTTTGTGTTGTTAGTGTTGTGATAACTAGACTGTGGTCCGTCATCTCTCTGCAGGTGAGGGAGGACGGCTGATGGACTATAACCCCGATGCTTCAGACCGCAGGGCCACCCTCCCTGGCGCCTATGACCCAGTTGTGGAGCGAGAGCTCCGCGCTTTGGGCTCCCGCCCCCCGGGGCCCCATTTGGACCCCACAAATCCAGCCAGGCAAGCTCTGGGCGGGGGTCCCGCCGAGGGGGCCCCCCCTGTCCGGCACCTGGGTGTGGAACCGCTGATCCGGGCGTCTCACGCTAACCTGGCCCGGCCTGTTCAGGGGTCAGAGGAAAGTGTTTCTGTGGGCAGCGACTACTACGGGAGCATGTTCAGCCTCTACAGAGGGAGAACATTTTCTATGCCGTTATAGCACATGGCTTTTTAATTTGAGGATTCCACAATACAACAAAGACTGGCCACAAACCCCAAATTGCAAAGAAAACTGACACATAATACAAGACATTATATCCTCCATAGACCCAACATACAGTAATTGTAATATATATGTTGTAAGTTATAGAAGTTTTTCATTTATTTATTCTTATTTCATTTGTTCAAGCCTTTTTCAACCAGTGTTGTTATTGCCCATTTTTATTTAGATATCACACTTTCCTTTGACTCAGTGTTTCTGTTGGTGTGAGTGTGGTTTGGTTTCAACCTAACAAGTCTCACAAAATATCATTGCTGATATTTATTCTAGGCATTAGAGAGGACAACCTGCAGACATATTATTCAGCACTTCTTGAAAAAAGTGATTACTCTTTTTACCCACTGCATGTTTTCCAGAGCAGCCCCTCACGTTTGGATTAACACCACATCTTTATAGGTTTGCTGTGGCATGCATGGGTCGCTGGCTTTGGTCCAAGCTAATATTAGCATGAATATTCTCAGAAATTAACGATCATGGTTCTTTTTTTGGCATGATGTTTTTTGAATTTGAAGTTAAAGCAGGGGGGGGGGGGCACCTTTTATACAAGTCCATGTCTCTTGTGAGTCTGCAGTTCTGATTTCCAGTTTAGTATCTTTGAGGTTTTTCCACTTCATCACAGTTGAAATAAGTTTGTTGAAAGTTGTAGAGAAATCTCATATGTGGGAACATTATTTCTGTTATTTCTTATTCCTTTCTCTGCCATTGCATTTTGCATTGTTTTTTGTGTTGTTCTCTGTAAATGAGACACAAAAGAGCACAGATGACACACAAGGGACTCACTGATAAATATGAAAACATAACAAGACAACAATGACACAAAGGGACGTTCATCAGCTTTTTTATGACTCCTCCGAAATCTATGGCAACTGCACCAGAGCTCTAACTTCACACCTCCATTTCCCCTGAATCCTCACCCCTCCAGGACTCAAACTGCTGATGAATCACAGGGGCTCTCCTCCCGCGTCCCCCTGTCTTCTCCCCAGCCACCTCCCACCACACACAAAAACAGCATCAGTGTCCCAAATCATGACCTGGATAAAGCCAAACCCTCAGATCCCTGCTCTTCTAAAGCAGACCAGTCAGCCGGTGTTAACAGCGTTACAATGACGCCCAAGCTGGCTCGCACTGCGCCCAAGATCTTCGACAGGGTCCGCGCTTTCGAGGAGCGAAGGTCAAGCGTGGATCTGCCAGGAGGAGCCGGCAGGGCGGCTTCCTTCGACTCGGATGACAACGGCGGCGGAAAGAAGACAGGAGGCCCCGGGAAAGAGGAGGGCCGGGCGTCGCAGGGCGCAGCATCCCAGAAACGAGCGGCGTTCAAGCAGCGGGCCTCGTCTTTAGAGGACAAGACCAGCTACTCCCAGAGGGTCCAGAACTACCAGAGCAAGTTTGCGGAGGAGCTCCAGAGGATCAAGAAACTGGTGGGGAAACCCAGCTTGAAGAAGGCGTATTCCACCGAGCAGCTGTCACAGAAAGAGAGGCTGACCACCACCGCCAAACTAGAGCCCATCCCTCCGCAAGTGGTGAAAAAGTTGGAGGCGAGGGAGCGAGCGCTGGAGGAGAGGAAAGTTGTAGGGAGGGAGGGGGACGGCAGAGTGCAGCTCTCACCCGGGGCCCGAGGCGCCGCAGACCTGGGGAATCAAAGTAACAACCCTGGAAAGGAGAAGATGACACAGCCGGATTCGCAGGGGAAGGCTGCGGACAGCTCATCACAGGGAAGCACAGGGAAAATCTCTGTTACCATGGAGACGGCACCAGTTCACCAGTTACCAGGGCAACCATTGCCAACAGCCACAAGGACAAGCCTCGCAAGGTTTGAGGATGATCTTTACTCATGAATTTGTGTCTTTTTTAGAGAATTACTTTTGCTTATTGTCCTTTTAAGTTCAGTAGTTTCCTCACACAATTGAAAAACTTTATTAAAAATCATTAACGTGACATGTTGTCAGTATTACATAACAGCTTTTTTGTCTTTGCACACAGGGAAAAAACACAAAGCTCTTCAGCAGATGACAAAGACACACTTGTTGCCTCGTCCCACAAATCCACGTCCTCCTCCTCCTACCGGAGAGACAACAGGATGGACAACAAAACAGACCACAGATCAGCCAGCCCAAGTGGGAAGAGAGCGTCCCCAATCACAGCGAAGGAACCGTGGTCCAATTATCCACCCAAGCCCCCCCGGCTCACCCCGTCGCCCACTCCCTCCATCAGCCCTCTGCTGAAGAGGAGGAAGGCGGAGGCGGGACGGACGTCTCCGGCCCTGAAGGTCAACATCCCAACCATCCTGCTGGAGGACGAACCCATGGAGACAGAATGCGACGCGGACAGGGGCGACGAGGGGAGCAGGACGAGGAGGAAAGAGGGGAGAGCGCGCAGGAGCAAAAGAGGTCGATCCGCTCAGCCCCGGTCTCCGGAGGAAGGTAGGACATGTTTTCACCATGTTTGTTGATGAGCGTCTGGGTGAAAGTCTTAAATTAAACACGCAGCAGCCAGGGATGATGAATAATGAAGGCAGAGCTGAGGTGCGTAAAGACGTAGCTGCTGGCTCTGAGAAGGAGGGAAAGTAAAACTGCACCAGAGTTGATGAGAAGATGAAAAGATGTATCTGTTTCATTGTCCACAGTGGAAAATTAATCACATGCAGTGTCGCTGCAGGGTCTAGACTTAATGAATGAACTCATTTCATGCGAGGAACCCAAAAAAAAAGGAAAGAAAGGAAGCAGCCAGACTGATTTTGGAGCCTGACCTATTTAGAAAAGCAGGTGACAGAGCAGAGAGTGAACAAACGGTGACCTGTGGTCTCCAGGGGGCTCCTCCGATGACTCCTACCTGTCTGCCGACGACGAGCCAGCTGAGGGCCCGGCGTTTGAGAGGCCGATCGAGGACACGGCGGCACGCAGCGGCTCAGAGGTCACACTGAAATGTATCATCACTGGGAGCCCACCCCCTACAGGTACAACTCACATCACCCCGTCGTAGTTTGTCTATGTTTTGTGGTTGCTTTTTGAATGCGGCGGGAATAGTACGATACAAAATCTGAATCTGAGGAACATCTTTGTTCCAGTTTTTCTCGATTGTTTACACATTTTCTGAAAACGTGCCTCATACTCTCAGAACTCTACACACAAACCAAAACACACACATACACACAATGGGCAAAACCACACAATTCTCTCCTGCAGAATGAAACTTTACTTCTGTTATTTCTTCTCAAAATGGTATTTTGTTTTCAAATGACACACACAAACCAGCATAATAGACATTTATGTAATGTAAAACACTATGATGAATGGAAAACACTTCTTCTCCATTCATCATATTGACTTAGGCCTTTTTTTTTGGTCAGTGTTAGACTTACTACAGACATTACATGCATAAGTGTGTTGTAAAATATTTTTTGTATTTTGTATTTTTTATATTATATAATATTGTTTTTATACTCAGAACACACAAATACACTGTAAAAGAAATATATTTTACTGTATTTTACCCTCAAAAACAAAATACACAGTGTACATCCCACCCAACACAAAGTTGCACATACAGTGGTCTACATACAAAACAGAAGAATTTACTCTATACAGTTACAGTTACAGTTAAAGGGTTAGTGCATGAGTTACATGTCGTGGTCATTGTGTCTCAAGTACCAGGATAGAAAAACTGTAAGATGTGTGGTAGAAAACAACATTTTTTTATGTGGGCACATCAAATTCTGTTTTATAATCTGTGTAAAAATTAAAAAAAAAAAATGTAATAAGAAGAAAAACAAAAAGCTCTATTCATTCCACATCTCTGAAAAAGGTGGATTGTGCTATATTTGTTGTTTTCTGTGGGAGGGTTTTACTGGCCGTTTGTCATCTCTGCTGCCTGTTTCCTCAGTGACATGGAGGAAGAATAATGTGGAGCTGCGGAGCGACGCCTTCCACGCGGTGAAGGCCGAGGGTGAGAGGCACAGTCTGTTGATAAAGCAGATGAGGCCGAGCAGCGCCGGCTCGTACTGCGTCGCGGCCGTCAACGCGGCGGGCCGAGCGTCCTGCAGCGCCAAAATCCACCACATCCAGTCAGGTGAGATGCCGGGGAAGCGAAAAGCGTCCCATAATTTGCTGTAAAAGCATCGCACGACGTACTGTAACGCAGATTTAAATGAAGACAAAGGCTGAGGCTGAGGCACATGAACATGTTGACTCACACACACGAACCTCCGCTTTAATCCACTGCCAGCCCTCCTCCGCCTGACATTCTGTCTTAATGACTACAAAGGCCTGCTGGAGCTCAGCATCCCGACCGCGGCTCCTCGCAGCGATAGTTTCCATAGCAACCCATTAATTCTTAAAAGCATCCAGCTCCCCTTCGGTGCGAATTCAAAAAAATACAACAACAAAAAAAAAAAAAAAACGCAGAGCTGCCCCCGTCACACAGAGGTCTCATGAGTCTCAAAGGCAGCTGTGGCATTCAGAATCAGGGAGGAACAGAATAAATATTCCCCCTGGAGACGGTTCAGGTTAGAAATGCGCCCCGCGGTTGATGAGTTGTTTATATTGTGTGCAAAAGTTTGTAACTCTTCCCTGAGTGTTGATTCAACTTGCTCTTCCCCCGGTTTTTGTCAACAAAATGTGTGCGTACGCTCCGGTGCCGTCTCAACCAGCAGCAGCAGCAGCAGCAGCACGGGGGCCTGCGTTGCCATATTAGGCCTGTGGAGTCTAAGGAGTATTTTTAGCCGCCCCTCTTGTTCTCTCTGGTAATTGCAGTCTGCTTTATGCCCCTGTGAGAGATTACTGCTGCAAGTTCTTTTTATCTCGCTACATTTCATGCCTTGAGTCGGAGTTGTCAAAGTGTGGTGGGAGATTATGAGTCATTTTCGCTGGTTTAATCGGACAAATAGCGGAAGAGAGTGGTTTACAGACTAGAAAACATGTCCGATTATATCAAGGAGGAGATTGATAGTGTTTTATTTTTTTTTAAATATCAAAAAAGCTTCACAATTCCCAGATTTTTATTTATCTCACACTCCCATTGCCTTCATCCACCCGATATTGAACTTTCCAGCAGCTCCTGTGGGAGCTTCAGGATGGACATGACAGTGACGGAAGGCAGAGAGGAGAGTAGAGGACAGGGCTGAGAGGAGAGGGAAGGTTAGCGGGCTCAGACTGTGCAGCGGTTGTGTAAGAGTTGGCAGGTTTACGTAAATACTCCCGGGAGTTATCCCCCCGGTGCACAGACGCTGCTCAGAGATGTGACTCTCGGTAGGTTATTCTGTTATTTTGTCCTTTTTTAGTCGAACACACCGGATGATGCTTAATATAATCACTCGATGGAAGTTAAGTTGTGTCTTTTGGTTAGAAGTGATTGTTTTGTCGCCATAGCTCAGTTGTTGGATGTGTACAGTTTTTTTAGCATCTATTTATTCCAGCAGATGACCTTGTTTCCCTTCCTTTCAGCCTGTTGAGTTAGTTTAATAAGTAATTTGTACACACTTCCATTCACTCTGCTGTTTTTGTTCTCTCAAAGCAGGACACGTCTTAATTCGGTTCCACTGATGGGTTTTTATTCATTTCCACTGTGTTATCTGCTCATGCCAGAAGTCAAGTCTGAAAGAGAAGCAGGGTGGTGGTGTTTTTTTTTTTTATATTTCTCCACCCAGCTGTGAATTCATTCTGACTTGTGTAGAAACTGCCAGGAGTCCAGAGACACTGTGACTGTGACTGGAATAAGCGAATGATTGGGCCAGGGATTAAGGGATTAATTCATTATCTGTTCGGTTACGGTCACTTCTATGCGTATGTGTGTGTTGAAGTGGGTGCACGTGGTTGCCAGCAAGTTGTCCATCTTGGCAGAAAATCGTTGTCATCTCAAGAGCGAGCGAAGACTGTAAACATCAGAGCTCTGACAGACTGTTCCCATCCAAAGGTTTAAGCGAGTCCACCCCCGGCGCCGGCACTAAACCATATTTCAGAGAGATTTTGCACTTAATTACTGGAGTTACGGAGTGTGCAAATCAGAGTTGACATTTTCATGAACCCGAGGAAAAGTCAATTAGACGTAGCAGCAGAGGGGTTGAAAGTCTGTGGCTTCACCTGTTCCCCCCAGAGCCCACGCGCACGCATTATGGAAAAGCAGCGGATTCCCTGGAGGTCAGCAGTCCGGGCCAGTCAGATGAGGAGTACCTGAGCCCTCAGGAGGAGGCCATGGAGGTCGGGGACCTGCCAGCTCCGAGCAAAAGTGTCCACTTTAAAGAGCTTCCATCGTTTCAGGTAGAAATATGGGTTCACTTTTTAGATCTGAGCTTCACACTGCAAAAACTCAAATGTCTTACCAAGTATATTTGTCTTATTTTTAGTCAAAATGTCATTTCTAGTCAAAACAAATCTCATTATACCTAAAATAAGACTCATCACATTAAAAAGTAGCTTATTTTTAAGACATTTTTTACTTTTTTCAAACATATTTTCACTTGAAATAAGTAGAAAAATCTGACAGTGGAGCAAGTTTTTCTTTCTTATTACAAGCACAAAAACTTGCTTTCACTGGCAGATTTTTCTACTTATTTCAAGTGAAAATTTGTTTAAAACAAGTGAAAATGATCTAAAAACAAGTTAATTTTTAGGTGACGAGTCTTGTTTTAAGTGGAAAGAGATTAGTTTGAATAGAACTGAGACATTTTGACAAGAAATAAGACAAATATTCTTGGAAAGATTTTGAGTTTTTGCTGTGCACTTTCTATTCTAATATCGACCCCAAACAGCAGGTTACAGGCCTGATCAAGATTTTTTTTTGTATTTTTCTGCACTCTAAACTAAAGAGACACTGTATTGTGTCTTTTAAAGGTGGCACCATGTGACCAATGGATAATTGAGGGTCAAGATGTCGTCATCTCGGCGAAGATCAGAGGGCAGCCCAAACCCATGGTTTACTGGTGAGTCTCCTTCCCTGAAAGCTTTATTGCAAACAGACATCTTAAGTAGACACCTGAAGCCATTACCTCAGCCAAGGTCACCCACACACACACACACACACATACACATACACATACACACTCTGTTAAACACCTGAGTATAAACGACTGTGACAGCCACTTTGTATTGACCCAGGTTGAAGGACAGAGTCACCATAAAGACGGCGGGGCGCTTCGCCACGCAGGAGACGGATGACGGCACCAGCGAATTGAGAATCAGCTCGGCTCAGAGGTCGGACGCCGGGCCGTACGTCTGCAAGATCATCAACGAGTATGGCAGCGAGCAGGCCGAGTGCAGAGTGGAGGTCACGTGTGAGTAACCAAAGACCAAAAACGCGTGTCGTTTCATCCCGCTGGAATAAAACACCCTGTAATGTTTTCCCCCCCCTCTTGTGTTTTGATCCGCAGCTGCAGCACAAACGCTGAAAATCATAAAGGACGTAAAAGACGTGGCGGTGCGGGCCGGAGAGTCGGCCATGTTCGAGTGTCTCGTCGCGGGGCCGCCAAACGTGGACGTGGACTGGCTGTCCAACGGGAAGCTGATCCAGCCGGCACTGCTCAACTGTAAGATGCACTTTGATGGAAAGAGGTGGGTTCATTACTGATTAAAGCTCCTTTGCTGATGTCCCTGTGTTCTTAATTGTAGATATTGTTTTATTATGTAAGAGCCTGAAAAATGGATACAGGAAAGTGGGTTATTGTCCCAGATAAATCTGGATGCTTTTTTTTAAGGCGACTGTGTTCTTTCAGGTGCCGGCTGCTGCTAAATTCAGTTCATGAGGATGATAGTGGGACATACACTTGCAAGCTAAGCACTGCCAAAGGTAAAACCACAAACACTGTTGCCTCTGTGTTTTTTTTTTTTGAGAAACAATGGAGTTCATATCTGTCCCTCCCAGCTCTGCCATGTAGGTTGTGGTTGTTTATATGATGATGATGGAAAAAAACAGAGTATAGGCTGCATCATTTCAAATTTCACACCTTGCATCAGATTTTTATTCCAAATTTGATTAGATTTGATATATTTGACGTCACCCTTTAAAGGGATAGTTCTACATTTTGGCAAATTGGCCCATTGCCACAATCCCTATAGTCTTAGGAGTAGGTTTGTTACCTTTAATTGTCGGTGCAAGCTATTTTAAGGTAAATTCATGCAAAACCACTGATGCATGTTCTTGTCGGGGGCGGTTTTTCAGCAAGCAGTCTCTGCATTTGCCTCAAAAACAACTCTGCCTCGTAACGTTCCGTTATTATCTCATAACGTGGTGAATGTGCAGGTCACAACTTGTCCACAAGAGTGTTTTGGAGTTGTTGGATTGTGTATTTGATGAGTTTAATGAGGGAAACCAAGAAATCCCATTAGCCTCCGTAGCGTAGCTCTGAGCAGCTCGCGGCTCTGCTCCGCCGTTCTAAAAAACAGCTTGCACCTACAATTAAAGATAACGTACCTACTCCTAAGACTATAGGGAAAATGTTGAACTATCCCTTTAAAATGTGCATAATTGCTTTCGCAGAGGAGTTGACCTCAAGCGCAAACCTGAGGGTCACTCCATCCAAGGAGCCTCTGTTCACCCGTAAACTGGACATCCTGGAGGTCATCGAAGGTCGCACCGCCAGGTTTGACTGCAAGGTGAGCGGGTCACCTGCTCCCCGAGTCACGTGGATGCATTTTGGTAAGAATCTCAACCGCACGGCACGGCGCTTTAGCGATGACCCGAAGGAGATGCCACGTCCGTTGTGTCACGTTGTCGTTTCTTTCAGAGACGCGAGTGGAGGAGAGCGATAACGTCCGCATCCTTCAAGAGGGGGGTCGCCACTCGCTCGTCATCGCCCACGTCAGCAGCAGCACCGAGGGCTTCTACACGGCCGTCGCTCAGAACGTACACGGGAAGTCTGAATGTACCGCTGAGCTCTACATGCAGGAGCCCAGAGCTGCCATCTCATCTCACATGTAAGTCAAGTCATTCAGATGGAAAACATCTCTACGAGCCAGCGTGATGCTTTAAACCAGGGGTTCTCAACTAGTCTCACTCTGGGACCCACATTTTCCCATGGTCATTAAGTCACGACCCACTTTTATAGAATTCAAACCAAGATTTTTTTTTTAAAGCCTTTAAAATCTCATTTTGCTCTTTATTGAGCAAAGTGCATTTCAGGGCACATGAATGAAACTGAGGACCATGACAACTGCATGTACGGAAGTGAATTAAAAAATATCAAACTGCACAAAATGGAGACAAACAAAACGATATATTTGACATCCTATGTATCTCTGCATTCAGAGCATGTTCACAAAAGTGAATAAATATCAAATTGCACAAAATAAAGACCCACAAAACAAAACAAGATTCACTGCATTCAGGCCACATTAATAAGAAACTGATATCTTTGCATTCAGAGCAAATGGAGCAAATAATAAGAAACTGAGGAGGACCATTACAACTGCATGTGTTCACGTGTCTCGTGTGCCTTTCAAAATAAGTTATTTTTTAAAATAAAAGACATGTAAATATTATTTACTTTTTTGACCAGCTGTCCGCGACCCATCCAGAACGGGTCCGCGACCCACTTTTGGGTCCCAACCCACCAGTTGAGAACCACTGCTTTAAAGGCTTTGAGAAATAAAACTAGGCTGTCAGTATAAAAGTCAGAGCACCTGTTTGTGTTTTCAAGGGCGAGGAAAAAATGCTTTAAGGAAGGAAATCCCATTAAAGAGTGAAATGCGTGAGCAATGTTAAATAGACTCGTCAATCACCGCTCCTTCTTTCCTCCAGGGCCAAGCTGGAGAAGATGCCGTCCATCCCAGAGGAGCCTGAACAGCTGGAGAGCGAGGTGGAGAAGCGGACCATGCCGGACTTCGTCAAACCTCTGGCTGACGTGGAGGTCGTCGAAGGGAAAGAGACGGCGCTGAAGTGCAAGGTGGCGGGCCTGCCCTACCCGACCATCGCGTGGCACCACAACGGCAAACTCATCGAAAGCAGCGAGGAACGCAAAATGACCCAGTGTAAGCAAAGAGCCCGCTAACGAGAAACGCTGTCAGTTTGTATTTTGTGCTTGCGATAGTGAATAAGAAACGTGCGCGTGTGTTCTTCAGACAGGGATGTCCACAGTCTGGTCATTCGCAGCACTTGTCACGCTCACGGAGGCGTCTACAAGGCCGTCATCTCCAACAAAGTGGGCAAAGCAGCCTGCTATGCACATCTATATGTCACAGGTGGGGAGTTATTGTACATACCGGTGCTTGAATTGCACACACACTATATGTTTATTAATCTATCTATTAATTTTCAAACAGACATAGTCCCTGACCCGCCTGATGGTCCTCCAGTGATAGAAGCTATCACAGGGAAAACCATCAGCCTGAGCTGGAAGAGACCAAAGAGGCTCGACAGTTCATTTGGTAAGTTCACTGAGCTTCTCTGATCGCAGTGTGACACTCAGCCTGGATATCGCACATTTAACTAAGCGACAGAACTCCGTGTGTGTCCGCAGAAACCGGCTCCTTGGTCTACGTGGTGCAGCAGCAGCCGCTGGGTTCTATCCAGTGGTCTGTCGTGGCCTCTAACCTGAGGGAGACCAGCTACACCGTCACATCCCTGTCCAAGGGCGCACGCTACGCTTTCAGAGTCCTGACGTCCACCGGCAAGACGCTGAGCAAGCCGTCCCCCTCCACTGACCTGGTGCAGCTGCTGGACAGAGGTATGGAGCCTGCAGGAGGCTTCCATTTTGGCAAATTGGCCCATTACCATAATCCCTATAGTTTTAGGAGTAGGTTTGTTACCTTTAATTGTCGGTGCAAGCTATTTTTAGAACGGCAGAGCAGAGCCGCGAGCTGCTCAGAGCTACGCTACGGAAGCCAAAAAAAAATCCCATTAGCCTCAGCTCGCAGCTCTGCTCCGCCGTTCTAAAAATAGCTTGCACCGACAATTAAGGGTAACAAACCTACTGCTAAAACTATAGGGATTATGGCAATGGGCCAATTTGCCAAAATGTTGAACTATCCCTTTAAGTAGATAATGAATGTCTTCTTCTGGTTTGTCCTCCGTAGGACCCTATTTGAGGAAGGCACCAATCATTCTGGACAAACCTGACATCATGTATGTCGTTGAGAACCAACCTGCGAGCATCACCATCACGCTAAACCACGTGCACGCAGTTATCACCTGGAAGAGGTAAGTTCTTCTGTCCCTGGAGAATAATAACAGTCTGATTAAAGACAACGCCAGTGCAGAGTGTTTCTTTTTTTTATATATTTTGCAAAATAACAAGGGATAAAACCCTCGGGACTGAGTTGTGCAGATATGATGAATTTTAAATCTTTGTTTAAATACCGGAACGTCTGATTTTTTTGACAGTAAGTGCTCATTTCAAACAAAGAAACCCCTGCAGTAGAAGTCTCTCAGGGGCCCCGGCTCAGCTGGAGCTCAGTTCTCAGCAGGAACTGTTTTATAAATTTGGATAGACCATGCAAACTTGCTTCAACCTTTAAAAAAAAAAAAAAAGGGGGGGGGGGGGGGGGGGTTGTAGATGCAGAGGAGTAGAACTGAGGAGCTGCGGTTCACATTGCTTTGATTGAATTTAGCATTTGATGTTGGGGCACATTCTCAGTGGAGTTCTGTGGTTTTTTAGAGGAAAGCTTTGTTCATTTTTTAGTATCCTCGAGTCAAAAAATGGGCTATTAATTCTCAGTAAAAATACATTTACATTCCGTTTATTAATATCTGTGATTATGTCCATATCAATGCTTATTTGTAGGCTTCATTTGACAGCATCTTAAGGCAAAATAGGACAAAAATGCTCTTTGGAAAAATGGGTTCAGGTTTTTCTTTGAAGTCTGTAACTGTGATATACCGTCTCTGTGTTCCTCAGGAGGGGGGTCGCGCTGATCCACAAACCGGGGACGTGTGAGATGAGCATGCCAGACGACGATCAACACACACTGAAGCTCCAGCGAATCAGAGGCACGGACATCGGCCAGCTGGTGGTCACGGCCAGCAACCAGTTTGGCAGTGACCTCTGCACGCTCCAGCTGGCTCTGGCAGGTCAGTTCATTTAGCATTGAATTTATTTCAGATTTCATTTACAACTTACTACTCATTCCTGGCAACAATAAACAACAGTGATTTGTAATTCAAGTTGCGCTGGAGCTATTTTTTGAAGTGCATTAATTTTAAATAACCTCTCTAAAATGATTTTAATGTTTTGTTTTTTTCCTGTCCTTGTTTCTGCAGTGCCTCCCAAGTTTGAAACCATCATGGAGGACGTGGACGTGCACATCTCGGAGACATGTCGCCTGGCTGTCGTGGTTGAAGGGAAACCAGACCCGGATATTCTGTGGTATAAGGTACGGTATTAAAAACGGTGTTAAAAAAAAAGAGGGAACATTATCTTTCCCTTACAGAAAAAACACATGAATTTGATCTATAATTTAAATTTCATGAATGTAACTGCCAGTATTTAACAACATTTGAATTAGCAGCACTATTAGTGTCTAAAACCCGCTTTAATAATAGATGCTGATCTCTTTGCAGGATGATGTGCTTCTCTCTGAGAGCAGTCACTTCACATTCGTGTACGACGACCCGGAATATTCGCTCGTCGTCCTCAACGCTCGCCCCGAACACTCGGGCGTGTACACCTGCACCGCGAAGAACCTGGCCGGCTCCAACTCGTGCAAGGCCGAGCTCACGGTTCACACAGGTCTGTGGTCCAATAACATCGACTTTTAGCTTTTGGCCTTCGCTGTACAGTAGAGGGGATTATAACTCTGTGAGAATAAGAACAGAGATCATTCAGTGGGAAATAAAAAGCCTGATTCAAAATTGGTTTCCACCATTTCCTGATTTAGCTGAGATTACATCCAGTTGCTGACGCGGTGCACGCCTCTAAAAGCTAGCTGTGGCTGTTGCTGTTGGTGAAAATTGCACCTCTAAATCTGCACCATATGGGCAGGACAACATGAGTGAACAAAATGAAACCATCTGTCATGATGCTGGCACACACATACACACACACACACATGGAATTAAAAGTGCCTGTCTGTGCTTTCTGCAGAGCGAAAGGAAGCTCCAGAGCCAATGGAGGACGAGGGAACCATCCTGAGGAAGATGAGGCGTTTGACGGATTACTATGATATCCACAAGGAGATAGGGAGGTGAGTGCGTATACGTGTAGCAACACACTCATGTCGTCTCACATCCCTTCACATTAGTGGCTGTTGGGTGGGGATCACACCTGCTTAACAACACCAGACAGTAGCGACAGATGAGTCACCAGCCTGAGTGGAGTGAATACATTAGCCGACGGATGATTTGTTCTACCGTGACTTGGTGGAGACAGACGTTCACTGTGAATTGTGGATCAGCAGCACAGACAGACAGGGAAATGTGTTTTCCATCAGAAAATGGATGACAGCTATTAAACAGAACAGTGGACTCTGAAAGAGAGATTCAGATTCAGATTCAGATCCTCGCCTCCCTTGCAGTGAAAGAAATACAATGACCTTTGCTTCCCCTTAGTCGCACTTGTTCTTTTGCAATAGTGCTGCCACATGCAAAGAAGAATTCACTCTGAAATTGGAACAAAAGGTCAAAACAGTCAGGAATCCATTGCTTTAAACACCTACAGGAGCATTTTGTTCACTGCCTATGCACCTGCAGTCTTTCTTCAACCAGCCACTGTAGAGAGAAGGTAATTGGGGACACAGAGAGGGGAATGACATGCAGTTAAGTGGTATGATCTGATCATGAAGACAGAGACATGCTGCTAATGCCTTTGCTCATTTTTTCTACACTGCTAAACGGAATAAAAAACCATGTTGCCATCGCTGTGTGACTGTGCAGGGGCGCCTTCTCTTATGTGAAGAGGGTGAAGGAGAAGAAGGGCAAGGCCGAGTTCGCCGCCAAGTTCACCTCGGCGAGGGGGAAGAGGAAAGCCCTGGCCCTCAGAGAGATGGAGCTGCTGTCCGAGCTGGACAACGAGAGGCTTCTCTACTTCCATGACGCCTTTGAGAAGAAGGACGTGGTGGTGCTCATCACAGAGCTGTATCCTTTTCAGTGCAGTGATAAGAGCCGCTGTTGTACTTTAAAGGGATAGTTCAGCATTTTTGAAAATTGGCCCATTGCCATAATCATAGTTTTAGGAGTAGGTTCGTTACCTTTAATTGTCGGTGCAAGCTATTTTTAGAACGGCAGAGCAGAGCCGTGAGCTGCTCAGAGCTAAGCTAAGGAGGCTAATGGGATTTCTTGGTTTCCCTCATCAAACTCATCAAATACACAATCCAACAACTCTAAAATGCTCTGGTGGACAAGTTATGACCTGCGCATTCACCACGCTATGAGATGATAATGGAACTTTATGAGATGGAGTCGTTTCTGAGGTAAATTCATGCATGAGAGCGTTTTGGAGTTGTTGGATTATGTATTTGATGAGTTTGATGAGGGAAACTAAGAAATCCCATGAGCCTCCATAGCGTAGCTCTGAGCAGCTTGCGGCTCTGCTCCGCCGTTCTAAAAATAGCTTGCGCCGACAATTAAAGGTAACGAACCTGCTCCTAAAACTATAGGGATTATGGCTATGAGCCAGTTTGGGGCCCTTTAATGTGCTGAATCATCCTTTGATGTGGAATTGAAAGCAAACAACACACATTTTTAGGGAGGGCAAATATGTCTGTATCTTTATATCAAACAGACACTGCCTCTCCTGCAGCACTGTTTCAAATTGAATCGGCTTCATTGTTTAAAAGTGCACTTAAATGTATCTCAAGGACACTACAGCTCCTCTGCATTAATCCTAATGTCTTCTCCAGTCCCCTGGAGGCATGAATGAAGCGCAGCACAGCTCTTTCTCTCCGACTCATCGCCGATGAGTGGAATTAGCCAGAGATGGGATGTGTGGGAGTTTTGCTCATTTATAATTCATTTCTCATGCACCTACTGTTTGAACTGTGCAGGCAAGTCGCTGCCTTTTTCTTCTTCTTTTTTTCCTCAACTCTTGTGTGAAGATGTCACGAGGAGTTTCTGGAAAGAATGGCCAAAAAAACAACCGCCATGGAGCTGGAGGTTTGCTTCTGCTTCTGCTTCCTCTCACTGCACTGCGCCATCATTATGTAACATGACTTTTAACTTCATCCCCTGATGTTTCTCCACAGATCCGCTGTAGCATTCAGCAGGTTCTGGAGGGCCTTCGTTACCTTCACCAAAAAAACATCGCTCACCTCGATATAAAGGTATCCGCTGCTGCTGCGTCCAGTTTATTTGATCGAGCTTGATTACTCTTTCTTCCATTGCTTAACATTCCTATAGGTAACTACCGGTAATACTCTTGTTTCTGGGTCAACCCTCTTCTAGCCAGAAAATATCCTCATGGCGAGGCCTGGGAGCGACCAGATCCGCATTTGTGACTTTGGAAACGCAGTGAGACTGGAGACTTCGGAGGGCTACTACTGCAAATACGGCACGCCAGAATATGTTGCACCAGAGATTGTTAATCAAACTCCCGTCTCCACGGCAACAGACATATGGTGAGCCACCTGTTCTCTAGCGTTTAGATGTGACTACTCGCTGCAGGCACTGCCTTGTTATCTGCAGCTGAATAAAATCCCACTGAATCTGAAATTCACTTGTTTTTTTTTTTTGTTTTTTTTATCTGTGCCCTGCTCACAGGCCTGTTGGTGTCATCACTTACCTCTGGTATGTCACATAGACTGTTTATTGCACTATTTTCTCACATTGTGTGTATTTTTTTATATTCTAGTATCAGAAATCTTAATGTTATTTATTTGTTTGTTTTAGTCTGACTGGCGTGTCTCCTTTTGCTGGTGAGAACGACAGAGCCACCGCTTTAAACATCAGGAACTATAACGTGGCGTTTGAAGAGAGCATGTTTGCCGACCTCTGCAAAGAAGCAAAAGGATTTGTCATCAAACTTTTGGTGGTGGACAGACTGTAAGCAACATCATGATGACTCTCCCATTGGTTTATCAGTCATAATTTACCGTGCATTCCTTCTTCATTTGCATATTTCTCCCTCTCCTAGGAGGCCCAGTGCCGTCGAGTGCCTGCGTCATCCTTGGTTCAAGGTGAGCTGTCAGTTACTTAGCCTCAGTCTTTTTTTATTGTGTCATGGGGTTTGTATTTATACAGGGTTCCTACGCAAGTATGGGAAGTATGGAAAAGTCTGGACTTTGATTTTATACATTTCCAGATCTGGAAAAGAATGGAAAATGGAAACTATTGTATTAATCTTAATACTTATCTGGGTTTGGTTTTATCTGGGATTATTCCTGCAAATTATTTGGTGACATAATGGCATACAAATTCAGAATAATAAAAACAAACAATTAATTGCATAATTTATCTACATAATACACATCTTTTTACACCAATGTCAAAAAATATTAGAATTAGAAGAAGTCTGGAAATTAGAAAAAGTATGGAATTTTGAAATTTCCAATGTGTAGGAACCCTGTTTATGTCTCCGCTGAGATGGTGACGCTCGTCTCTTTTTGTTTCACAGTCACCGATGAACAAGAGCATCAGCACAGCCATGCTAAAGCAAGTGTTGTCTCGAAGGCGATGGCAGGTAAGGCCAAATGAATAGACATGAGTGAATATTAATTTTTCAACTCATATGAAGCAAGTTTGCTAGTCAGATAACCCATATTCATCATTTCACAATGACAGAAAACTCTTCAGTATGAGGCGGGTACAGGGAAATGGTATAAAGAATTAAACAGATAATAGCGTCCTCTCTTGTCTTTTTCTTTCTTTCCAGCGTTCCCTTATCAGCTACAAAGCCAAGATGATTATGCGGTCCATCCCAGAGCTCCTCAATGACTCATCCAGCCATGTTTCCATCGCTGTGGCCCGGCATTTAAAAGAAGGCTCCCCGCAGCTTTCCTCCTCCTCTGACTCAGATGCAGATGTGGATGAGCTTCCCTTCATTCCCATGCCGCTGTCTATGGTCTTTTCTGGTTCCAGGGTCTCGCTAAACGAGATCCCAGGGGACGAAGACGGACCTGGATGGCCCGTCGTTCTTGCTGACGGGACGAGGAAAAATACGGAGGTAGCAGGTACAGGAGAAGGAGAAGGGGATGGTAAAAGGTCGGAAAATGAAGAGGAGACTCCAAGTGGAGAGAAAGCGGAGAAGACCAAACGCGTTCCCCTCAAAAAAGGATCCAGCGTGGAGGCGGACGAATCGGAAACGAAAGCAAGGAGGGCGACCATGAGGAGAGGGAGCTCTGCTGATTCAGCACTGCTGCTCCACATTGACCCAGAGGAGGGGAAAGGCGGTGAGGCTTCAGAGACAAGTAGCAAGAGCCTGAAAAAAGCTGTTTCTATGGAACTACCCAACCGCAGCCCGAGCCCCGGGGCGGCCAAGTTAAGCCAGGAGGACTACGCTTTAAAGCTGGAGCTGATGAGACAGCGGCTGCTCAGAGGGGGAAGCATGGACAAAAAGATGAGCGGCCTCAGAGGGCCACTGTTTGAAACACTGGGCATGGAAGACGAGAGGCAAACGGGATCTCTGGACCGGAATTTGAGACGATCCAGAGCGGGGCCGCCGACGATGACCAGGGCAGCGTCCTCCGACAGCCCCGGAGAGGACACGCCGAAGACCAAAGTATTTCGAAAGAGCGCCTCCTTCACTCAGGGCGACTCTGAGCCCATGCCGCTGCACCGCAGGTTCGGAGCGCCTTTAGAGATCCCGTCCGTCGGCAACGAGAGCACGGAAGGGAAAAAGCTGCAGGAGGCGACCTCGATGTCAGCACTGACGGAACAAACAACAATGGAGTCGACATCTACCTCCCCGACAAAGAGGACTTCCTTTGTACTCCCAACACCAGGCGTGGACCAACAGCAGAAACAGAACAATGTGAAAGTACACGAGGACAAAGAGAAAAGGACCAAAACCCAGGCAGATACAGTAGAATCTGAGTCACGATCCCCATCTGTAATTACTCCCATAATTGTGATAGAGGAGGATGATGAAGAGGAGGAGAGGAAAGAGCATCAGCAGCTGCATATTAATGAAAAAGATGTGAAGAGAGAGGCAGCACAGACATCCAGAGTCATTCAAGCTGCTTCTGGACCAGTTAAATCATCTGACAAGGCCCAAAACAAAGGCACGGATTCCCCGACGCTGCCCCAACATCCAGCCGTGTTCGCCAAAGTGGCGACCGCCGACCGATCTCCCGCTTCTGTTTCCACATCATCGAATCCCGACCTTCCCGCCGCGCCCCGCCAGCCTGTGCTCAGAACAGATATCAAAGACATCGACTCAGAGGAGGTCTTTGAAGCCAGGTTTAAGAAACGGGAGTCGTCTTTGACCCGCGGACTGCGAAAACTGACCAGAAATAAATCGGAAGAGAAATCCCCGGTGCTGAGCCGGAAAGCGGGCGAAGGGAGCGAAGAGGTTTACAGGCCGGGTGCGAGGGGGGCTCCGCTGGAAGTGGTGTCCAAAGGGCTGCAGGAGAAATCCAAATCTGTTCAGGATTTAAGAGGAGAAGATAAGGAAACGGGGTTCGGAATAATCGGGAGGCTGTCGCTGCGGAACAAGAGGTCGACATCTGTTGATAAGAAGGGTGAGAAAGGAAAGGAGGAAAAGCAGCAGGAACCGGCCGCAAGCAAGAGGGTTTCATGGGCCATCGGTCGCAGCAAGTCCCTGGACACGGCGACGCCGAAGCAGCCGGAGGAGAGAGAACAAAGAAAAGCAGATGAGTCGTCCGTTTCTGCCATGAGGCGCAAGTTTGAGTCCAAAGTGGCGGGAATCTCCGCCAAGATCAGGACCCAGTCGGAGGAGAGAAAAGAGAAAGATGTCGGGGGAAGTCAGAAAGAGCTGGTGCAGACGGAATTAAAGAAAGTTGCCGACTCCCCGGTCCTGGCCATGCGGCACAAGTTCGAGAACAAAGTGGCGGAAATATCCACAAAAATCCGCAGTCAGTCCGAGGAAAGAAAAGAAGACGCCGAGGGAAAGAGGACGCCCCTGTTCACCCGCCATCGTCACTCCCAGTCCGAGGGGCGTGGCCTCAAAGGAATGGGCATCCCGGAGAATCAGCTGGCGAAACAGACGGGCGCCGCCGCGTCGAAGGAGTCGATCGAATCCGCGTCGAGCGTCCATTCGGAGAAGGCCTCGGAGGGCGACAGGCGGTCGCGGTGGGACAGGTGGGGTCTGAGCAGGGGCAAGAAGGACAAGACGCCCTCCCAGCCTGACCTGCCGTCGTCCGTCCCCAAAGAGGAGGAGGAGGAGGGGCTGTCGAAGAGCCAGCAGTTCATCCGCTCCGCCTCGGATTTCGCTCCGGTGTTCCACATCAAACTCAGAGACCACATCCTGTCGGAGGGGGAGAATGTCACTCTCAGCTGCCTCCCGGCCGGAAGTCCACATCCAGAGATATCATGGATGAAAGGTGTCATACTTAGAAAATAAAACAACACAGCTGCTTCTGTATGCAACCACAAAAACACCTAATAGCCTAGATAGATAGATAGATAGATAGATAGATAGATAGATAGATAGATAGATAGATAGATAGATAGATAGATAGATAGATAGATAGATAGATAGATAGATAGATAGATAGATAGATAGATAGATAGATAGATAGATAGATAGATAGATAGATAGATAGACTTTATTGATCCCAAGCTGTGAAATTACAGTGCAGCAGCAGCATTACACAGACACAGTGACGATAACAACATATAGTATAAGAATATAAAGAATAAGAATATAAAGAACAAACTAACTATACATAATAAAATAGTAAAATATAAAGAACAAACTATACATAATAAAATAGAAATAGCTAATAAAATAAAATGTGATGTAAAAAAGTATATACAACAACAAATTGGCAGCGTTGACTTTAGTGCAAAGTAGAAAATGTGCAATGTGTGTAACTGTGTGTGGAAAAATAAAGTGCGTAGTGACTGTAAGTTATGACCAGAGTGTTTGTGTTTGTGTTATGTGTGTGTTTCAGATCGGAAACCACTGGAGCTGGACAACAGACTCAGCCTGGCGTCCCACCCTGACGGCCGGCAGCTCCTCATGATCATGAAGTCCAGTCGGAGGGACGCCGGGATTTATGAATGTGTGGCCACCAACCCCATCGCTACCATCACCACCTCCTGTACACTCTCTGTAGCCTGTAAGTCGCTGCTTTAGCCTGTAGTTAGTTCAGCAGTTAATTAGTTATTCTATAAAATGATAACGGGAGACAGGAAATTGTATTCATTATTGTTAAAGATGTCTTCCCTTACTAGAGGTACAACGGCTCCTTTGTCTTTCATGGGCATACAGTAATTATCCTCATAATGTGATGTATTTAACGTAATTGAATTTTAATTGGAGAGAGAATGGTATGAATATTAATACAACTGAAATGAATATTAATGGCAGTAGATTCATTTTACAGTAGATTAACTTAATGGATTTTCTCTCTCTCTGTGTCTTTTTTTTTTTTTTGCTTTTCTCATATTCATCACGCAATGGGAACAAATGATGCTTCCTGCAAATTGTTAGATGTTGCGCTTCTTGAATTGGCTGTGTCAGGTCATATTCAACACTCCGGTCATGCTTTAGCGTGTAATGAGAACAACGGAGCTGAGACAATGTCGATGTCGCTGCTCACAGTGCAAGACAAATTGTGAGACTTTTTGCAGCTTCAGTGGGAAAATACATTTCTTAGATGTCAGGTGCGGTGGATTGCATTTGAGCTTCATTGTCTCACAGCTTTGGACGTGGAGTATTGCCACTGATGCTATTTGTCATCCCTTGATAATGTGTAAGCACTGTGAACAATATTTCAGACAGAAGCTGTGGCTCAATCGTCCGCGCCGCTGCACAGACTTAATAGGAAATACAATGTGAAATCAAGGAACAACACCCGTTACGTCACATTTGGTTTGGTTTAACAAAACATTTTTAAACACAGTCAGGCGCCTTTTTAGTCTGAGTTTGTGAGAAGGAACATCTGGTTGTTTTATTTCCATCATTTTCATGAAGACTAGAATTTTTATAGTCGCCAATATCTGGCAGAAAACGATGAGGCAGTCCAATGGATGACAGAAAATCAAACATCAGCTCAATATTAAAAACCAAGTAAAAAGAAATGCATTTTTTCTTTTTCATCTTTTTCACTCTCCTCCTTTTCCAACATCTTTTATAAAGGTGTCCCAAAACGACCAGGGACCCCTGAAGTTGCCCAGACCTATAACAACACAGCCCTGGTGCTCTGGAAGCCAGCAGACACCCAGTCCCCATGCACCTACTCACTGGAAAGAAAAACGGAAGGTGAGTGATTGACAGCTCAGTTTTTATCTTTTCGCAGCATTAATCTTTTTCAAATGAGTTGTTAAAGGTTTTATTTTAATCTGGTCTGAAGGTCATCTGGGTGGTTTTAAAACCACATCCCTTGGTGTCGTAGTCAGTGGGATGTGGTACAGCCACAGGAGGAAAAAAAAAGAAATTAAACTAAAGGATTCAACCTCCAAGGAGGAAGCAGTGTTTGAGAAGCTGAGACAATATTGACTTTGTACCGTGTGTGGAGATGAGAACGCTCAGGAAAATACGTTTCCAAATCCACAGGCGCTGCTTAGAGAGAGAGAAAATGAGTGGATCAGGAGGGAGCAGCGACTGTACCGGTGCTGCTGTCGGAACTTTTTGTCATTATGCACGATGAATCATCATTATCTCATAATGTGGTGGATGGAAATATAAAGCCACACAAAACACAACACTCAACCTGGGAGCAGCAGACTCGGGGTTCATGAATATTTATTGAACTTTTCAGTCTGACAGATTTATTCTGGCATGTATTGCCTTGTTGCCGCTTTCACAATCTGATCTCTTCCAGGCAACACCGATGTAGGTGCTCCGAGAATCACGCGTTTATTACCTGATTTACATTTTAATTCAGCTCTGTTTCATGGCACCTGCATAAGAAATAAGATGCTGTGACAAATTATTCTCCAGCAGGCAAACCGAGCATTAACTTCTCTGTATGTACAGAACATTTTGACATTTTTTTTTCCATCTGTATTTCCAGATGATCAGTCTTTATAAGACAGACAGCACTGCCATCTAGTGGTATAAAGATGAATTACAAGTCGAGAAACCAAATTACACACGTTTATTTAAAAGCCTCCAAACACTATTTCCTTTTTATTCCACAGAGCATATGCATAATATTATTTCTATGAGTATAAATGTCATATTTGTACCTAAATATAAAAGAAATGTCCGCACAACATCATGTAAAGATTGTTTTTTCTTTCCCCTCTGTTCTGCAGGAGAGTCCAACTGGCAGACTGTTGTGACTGGAGTCGTGGACTGCTACTACAATGTCACAAACCTGCCACCAGGCGGCACCTTTAGGTTCCGTGTCTCCTGTGTGAATAAGGCCGGACAGGGACCACACAGCAACAGCTCCCCTGCCGTCCGTCTGGACTCTACAGGTAATTACAACACTGTGGGAGTAGATTTAAATGAGCATCTTTTTAAAATTGATTGTTATTTTTCTTCCTTAACAGAAAAAGTCGAAAGAAGTGGTAGAAAATCCACATTAAAGTTATTATTTTACTTCATTCTGTCTCTTTCGTCGGTAGCTTCCTCCTAAATTCACCAAAAGTTAACATGCTACTGTGTCATACTGTGCTGTGCCTGTTGTCTGACCCATGTCATGTAAAGCTCTCTCTCTCCTGAACAATTATGTAAGTCAAACAATTGTCATTTCCTCTGTATCAGCAACCAATCGTAAAAGTACGATTTACATTAACAATCATGGCATTTTACAGTACAAGTCTTTAAAGGCTGTTTTCTCAAATTGAGTTTTTCCTCAGACTCTGCGGCACTTACACACACCAAACCTTCTAGTTTTATTCCTGTCTATATTCTGAAGGTTTTTACAGAGGGGATTGTTGATATATCATTTAAAGCCTGATTTATACAACATTTTATTCCTAAAAACATGGCGAAATTTGATTTTTTTTTAAACAGTATTTTCTCATTTACCGAGTGATAAAAAGAGATATCCAAAATCCCCACTGTAAAAACTTCCGACTCTAATATGTCAACAAAATAAAACAAGAATTTTGAAAGGGGCTTTATCCATTATTATTACACGGCTCTATTGAATGCTGCTCTCTGATTGGTCCAGCGCTGCGTTCTGCGGTCTGTTATTTCTGTATAACGGACCGTCGTCATGTATAACAGACCGTTGCTAGGGACGCCGCTCTGATCAGCGCAGCACAGAAAAGAGAAACTATGCAGGATATTTACATTGTGTTTCATTTTTACCGTCATTAAACAGCGTCGGACTAATAGTGATGTTAGAGATAAATGATTTGTAACCTGTTACAAGGAGAGTGGAGGCTCCTTCCACATCGTGACTGGAAACCAAACCTGCTGATCAGAGCCTCTGACCCTGTGTCACAGCTCTCCTCCTTACAGTCTATGCTCTCCTCTCGTCTCGGTGCAGCTGGCACCGCGGCTCCGCGACACAAACGCCCCCGTAAACAGTAAAGTTAATCTCTTGTTTATGGCAGATACGACTACACACAATACACACATTTTAACACGTGTATGGTAATCCATCGATCCACTGATTGATTATCAAAGGCTTCAAATGCACGAACGGGAGGAGGCTCGGCAAAACAGCGGAAGTGACCGGTCTTGCAGATTCGCTAAATGCAATTTTAAATCGATGAAAGTCGTATTTTGGTCAACATTATGTTTCAAATTAATTATTTCACTCGTAAACCGTGTAATAAGCTCGTAAACCCCTTCATGTTGAATGAAACCCCTCCGCTTCGCGTCGGGGTTCCATACAACCTGTCGGGGTTTATTTCTCCATAACAACCTCCGAACTATACATTATCCCTTACTTATTTACATATTGAAACTTTGACAAAACTTGTACCGGTAATACAACAAATATTTGTCTTTAATTGTCTTAAATTGTTTTTACCCTATTCACCTTAATTTATCACAGTCTCAGCTGAAGGTGCATCCCCCACTGTTGCCGTGGTGAAGACCATCCCCAGCCCCCCTGAACCAGCGGTCACCTCTTCTTCAGTCACTGTGTCTCCGTTCAGACCGGCTCAGAGCAGCTCTCTCAGGACCTCCGCCTCTCCCAAGGATTCGGCCGCCGCCCCCGCCGCACACCGGCTTCCCATTACATCCCTGACTAGGGTGGTCACACCCAGCCGCCCCTCCTCTCTGCCTTCCTGCCCCACCGCAAACCCTTCATCCCCACCTGCGGGGGCAACGCCCGAGGAGGCGCAAAGACCCACCTACAACCTTCCCTCTTCATCCGCGGTCAAAGCGCCTCCTCCCTTCGTCCTCCCCAAACCCCAGAGTCCGGTAAACGTGGTCTCCCCTATGACCCAGACCCCGGCCATATCGCCCCCACCTCCTCTTGTAACCCCGCCTTCCATCCCCACAAAACCAGCAGTGGCGTCCGTGCCCATGTACGTCCCCACCACCACCGTCACCGCCCGCGTGGCCCCCACTCCTGTCTCCTTCACCCCTCAGGTGCTCCAGGCGTCCAGCCTGAGCCCCATCGGGGAAGGGGCCGGTACCCCCAACAGAGGCACGCCATCGGGACACACTACGCCCTCTACTGTTCTACGACAGGGGGTGCCACAGAAGCCCTACACCTTCCTGGATGAGAAAGCCAGGTGAGATGAGCTTTGACAGCATTTATCATCAGAAAATATGCGGTCGAGCTCTGGTTCATGTTATATACAGCTCTGGAAAAAATTAAGAGACCACTTTCACAAGTGTTTCTTAAAAGCATCTCTACATGTATGACAGTCTTTTCTTTTCTTTTTTAAATACCAACACAAACACAAACTCATTCTACTTAATGAGACACTGATGAGGTCATCACCTGAACCACATCTGGTTTTATAGGAAGATTATAAAAACCACTGCTGGGATTAAACATTGACATTATCCCACAAAAACTGATTTATAAACTCTTCCTGAGTTAAAATATTACTGCTGTGTTGTTTAGGAATAAATATAAACTTGTTTTCTTTGCATTATTATTATTATTCAAGGTCTGAAAAGACTTGATATTTTTGTTATTTAGACTAGTTTAGTCATTAGCCAATAAAAGCTCTAAATGACAATTTTCTTTTTTCAATTTTTCGGAGAAATGTTGTTGGTAGTTGATAGAATAAAACAAAACTAAAACTAAAAATTTTATTTTACTCAAACACATACCTATATAAATAGTAAAACTAGAGACACTGATCATTTTGGGAGAGATCTCTTAAATTTTTCCAGAGCTGTGTATATATATATATATTTTATGTTTTTCTCAGGGGTCGTTTTGGCGTGATCAGGGAGTGCAGAGAAAACGCCACAGGCAAAATCTACATGGCCAAGATCATTCCCTACAGCCAGGAGAACAAGCAGGACATCCTGAAGGAGTACGAGATCCTGAAATCCCTCCACAGCGAAAAAGTCATGGGTCTGCACGAAGCCTACGTCACCCCACGGTACCTGGTGCTGGTGGCGGAGTACTGCACCGGCAAAGAGCTGCTGTACAGCCTGGTAGACAGGTAGGACGGCCAGATCAGTCGCCTCACGCTGGCAAAAAACACACTCTGGATTCAATGTTACGTATATTTTCCTCCACCTTTAGGTTCCGTTACTCTGAGGACGACGTGGTGGGTTACCTGGTCCAGATCCTTCAGGGGGTCGAGTACCTCCACAACCGCCGTGTCCTCCACCTCGACCTGAAGCCGGACAACATCATGGTGACCAACCTCAACGCCATCAAGATAGTGGACTTTGGGAGCGCCCAGAGCTTCAACCCCCTCAACCTCAGGCAAGGGGACTCAGGGGCAGGAACACTGGACTACATGGGTGAGGACCAGCTCTTGATGTTTAGTAGTGGTGGGAGAAAAAATCGATTCACATATATATCGCGATATCTTTTTAGACGATTTTTAAATCGATTTTTTTTTTTTTGAAAAAAAAAAGATTTTGGAATTTTTTTTTTTTTTTTTTTAACATTTTTTGAAATATTGTGCAATGTGCATTTGTTAGCCTTTTTTACATACAGAGAGACCAGGTTTTGAAAAGGGGTTTAAGTTCACTTTATAATGGAGTATGTTAATTTATAGGCTCCTACAGTATTTGTGTGCAGATAAATGTTAAAAATGCAGACTAAAAATCGAGAGAATCTGCAATATCGTAGACTCGCAATTTAAATCGAATCGCCATCCAAAAAATCGAGAAGAATTGAATCGGGAGAAAAGCGTATCGTCCCAGCCCTAATGTTTAGTTGCTGTTTCTTTTCATCCATCTGAGTTTGATTCATACTTTTCCGACTTTCTTTTATTCTCTTTGTGCACAAGCTCCTGAGATGGTGAAAGGTGACGTGCTGGGTCCTCCTGCAGATATTTGGACTGTTGGAGTTGTCGTCTATGTCATGTACGTGGACCATTGAAACAATCTGTTTTTAAAATATGTTCAATTTAAAAAAAGAAAATCATATTTATGAGTTAAAGCAGAAGTAAGCGATATTTTTGTGTTAATATAAGTCTTAAATAGTTCTATCTTCCGACAGCAATCACTTACATAGAGTGTTTGGACCGAAACACGGGTCTGTCAGTCCCTCTGCTCTGCTCTGAGCCGAGGAGAAAACTTTTCTCGTATCCTACAAGTTTTATCCAATGAGGAGAGAGAACGGCATGAAGGGCTGTGTGTGCAGCCAAGGGTTGCGCCTGAATGTGGTGACGTAGGGACGAGGGCGGGGACTACTAACTCCATCGGCTGACAAGACGTTATGGTGACGTTATAGGCAACTCGTGTTTTTCCGACCTGTGAAGTCGTACCAGTTCGATCTGGAACGAGTTCACGGGTCGGAAGTTACGAGTGGCCGTTATAGTGACTTTCACAGGTAAAACAGGTCGGAAAAACACGAGTGGGTTGCCTGGAACGCTACAAAGTCGTAAGTCGTGACTTGAAGCTGTAATTTACGGTTTCAAAAGCCTGCCTGGAACGCAGCATTAGCCAAAATGACCGGATCGCTTACTTCTGCTTTAACTTTTCAAGAAGTTATATATCAATATTTTGTAAAAGTAGGTGACACATTTCAAGAATCAAGTGGATTTTTAATGTGGTTTTATCTGTGTTTACAACCAGGCTTAGTGGTCATCTGCCTTTTGAAGATAAAGACCCTCTAAAAGTCGAATCTAAAATCCTGATGGCAAAGTTTGACCCAGCAAAACTGTACCCAAATGTGTCCCAAAGTGCCTCTGCCTTCCTCAAGAAGATGTTGAGCAGTTACCCATGGTGAGTGCCAACAAAAGCTGATCTTCACGCTCCATTAAAGAAAGCAGAAACAATACAGCGCTGTGTATTTGCATGTGTGTTTTCAGGGCCCGTCCAACGACACGAGACTGCTTCACACACGCCTGGATGCAGGATTCCTACCTGATGAAGCTGAGGAGACAGACTCTCACCTTCACCTCCACCCGACTCAAAGAGTTCCTGGTGGAACAACAAAGCTGTCGCACAGAGGGTGCGACAAAGCACAAAGTGCTGCTGCGCACCTACCAGAGCTCACCCCAGTCCCCGGCATCTGGGACCCCACCTCATGTCCCCAGCCCAAAGTGAAATGACGGTGGAAAAACGCTGCACCAGACGTGACTTTGCAGAGTCTGATCTGCCCACAGTGAAGCAAAATAACAACTCAACTCCACTGTGAATTTACCGCTGCGTGAAAAATGTCAGCCTGCCGAGTGAGGCACAGGTAAACACACAGAGGACAGGCAGACAGCTGGATATGACTAAAGTATCCAAAAGAAAAGACAGTCCGCGTGTTATTTTGGGAGGATTGAATATTCAACACTAATGGGATTCAGAGATGAAAAAATACAAAGAGGAACAGGAAAGAGAAGCGGACTGCCTGACGTCTGAATTGTTGAGATTCAGAACTGCTCGTGAAGTTTTAATCCACTAAAAGGACACGGGATGTTCTTTGTTTTTTTTTTTGTTTTTGTTTTTTTTGATTGATTGCACAATTTTCTCAGTCATTTTGTGAATTCTGAAATTGCACATTAATATTTGGTTTAGATGAACACTGGTCTCCATTCTGCACGATCAGCCACTGCGCAACCTTGTTTATGTCACTGAATTTAGTAGTAGACAACTCATGTGAATGTACCATGATTTAAGCTGCTAATTTTTTTTTTTTTTTTTTTTCTTGCATTTACTTACACATTTTAAAACTCAAAACCAAAAATATTCTTTTTTTTTTCGTTGAAATTGTTTACTTTTTCATGTTAATTTATTTGCATGTGTGTGTGCGCGCAAGCATTTTTTGATTCACTTCTCGAATTGGCGGCGAGGCGAAACTAACAAACATAAAGAGTGTCTTTGTGATTGGTGTTAGGATTCACACAGTAAAAAACGAGCTGTTTTAGGGTGAGCTAGGAATTTGTGGTACAACTTCTTGTCCTGTGGTTAATACTGATCTCTAACTGTAACACGACTATGAAAAGCAGTCTGTAATGTAGAATCTCTTTTAGTTTGAAAAGTCATGCACACTGGTTAATTACTGTGGTCTCAGTATTGCCCATTGGTTGGTCTGGTTGCTTCAATCATGATCACCCAGTCAGTGCCTGAATCGGAGTAACATCCAAAACGTGTATCTTGTTAATGTCTCCATTGGTTCGAATTCACAATTGAATTATTTGAACAAAGCAAGAATTTGACTACGATATTTGGACTTTACTAGAGCAGACAGATGCGTATAGATTCTTACATACATGCACACATTTATACATGCATACATACAGTACATGCAGTCCTTGTAATAATAGAACGTCTTGTGTATTGCTCTATCACAGTGTTCTTTTTTTTGTATGAATTTGGACGGTTGAAGATTTGTAAATGTACCAATTTGCGGTGTTTATATGTGGAAAAATTGAAAATGTTTTTATGAGATAGTATGTAATAAACTATTGATACAACTGGGAAATTTATTTGTTTCTTCTTCAGAGTAGGATGCCGTCTTGAACCTCAGATTACCATGGGAATTATTGAGTTTGTCCATATGTTTGCTATTAAAAGAAGCACATTTTGCATAATTGTCTGCTTGGCAATTGAATCCAGCTGTGAATTTTAAAACTCAAGGGTTGTTGATGGTGTCTGATGACCAGTTAGGGAACCTCTTTACACTCAAACATACTTTAAAATGCCATCATTTGTTCAACAACAATTTTTATTTATTCCATTTGGGTGTGTCTGCTCCATGAAGCTGCACACTGACTTCAAAGTGTTGGCATTAGTTATGTTTTACCCCATGTTTTACTGAAGGAGGTGGTCACAGCTGGACAAAGACAAATTAAAAACATGTGTGATGTCTTGCATAATAAAAGGTAAGTTACAAGTGAAACACAACATGTAGCTTTTTACATAATGCATATGAGGTGGATCCTAATTCCAGTTAAAATGTGTCATGCTTTTGTTGTGTGAAAAATGTAGCCTACTAAATTAGTCATGTAAATGTAATCAAAATACTTACTTAGCTAACACAATATTGCAACAGAAAGGAATGCAATACCAGAATGATGCAGAAAAACACATAACAATATATTTCTGATTTAAAACATGATTTATTTTAATTTATTTTTTTATAATTGTTGGTTTGGTTTATTCCAGCGAAGTGAGGGAGAAGTAAAGCGGTGTGTCCAGCTGACAGAGGCTGCACTTGTGAGACGGTCCCTGGCGGCAGGCAGTTTCAAGGGGACCCACATTGGGCGTTTCTTTGCAGCTACTCCTACGGAGGGTTTTGCTCTTGAGCAAGTTTTTTACTGAACAGCGGTCATTACATAACGGCCACAGTGCATTAATACAAGTAAACCTGCGGGTCAAAGAGTAAAGACAAATCATTTCCACCTCCTGTTGAGCAGCAGTTGGCGAACATTAGTGAGTTTAACTTGCTCTGTGTAACTTATAGCCTGTGGACAAATGTCGTATCGTTTATTTGATGTTTAATTATATAAATCCACGGTAAAGTTTTGATGTACAAATCGTTCGCAGTGTAAATTGAGACATATGTCGCCAGGTAGTGTTTTTTTTTTCTCCAAAGTAAAGTGCGGTGTAGTTAGCCTCCTAGCTTAGCTAACTTTTGACTAACTTTATTTCAGGCTGCCTTGAGGGACCGTCGTCAAATTAGTAGACGTGAGCAGAGGGAGCGGTGCACACGGCCTGTTGCCTTACTGCGCCACTTTAAGTGAAATGGGACGCCTTGAAACCTCCATGTTTGTATCTTGAAATTGCGAGCGGAGTTGAGCACCATATTGAATCAAAGTTGCCAACTCCTTGTCAAATGCTTTGAAACTTTTTCAGACTTTCAGCTTCCAAAGGCGAGGTGGCGGTGGTAGTGGGGGACCGAGCCGGACAAACACACACACCCGGAGTGTAAATGGACGCGCTGTAGGCGAAACTTGTTGCCGTGTTTTCCCCACCGGAGCGCTCCAGTTTTGTTTTCGTTCTTGGTGAAGTTGTTTTAATGCAGCACCGAGTCAGCGAACTAGTATCTCCAACTTTGAAGTGTGAGGTCAGCACTCTGGACCAGACCTGGATGTGATGGACCATCCGTCCTCAGTAATCACCCAAGTCAGCCGGGATGAAGAGGGAAGCAAAGCCGCAGGAGAGAGGGGTAAGTCGGGGGCTTTTATTGTCGTCCCGCTTTCTGCTTCTGCACGTATGTCAGGAGGAGAGAGACAGAGAGGGGAAGAAGGGGGGAAAGAAAAAGTTTTGCAGCTCCGCGGTCACAACTGAGTCAAAGTTCACGATCCTCAACTCGGGAACCGCACAGTAATCTGCTTACAGTACCGACACATTACAGCAGCAGGCATATAAACACCACTGTTAGGGAAGTGGACTGAAAACATGTTGAAGCACTAAAGCTGTCAGTTCTCTGTTTCTGCATAGATTATGGCTGCGGCCCTTCAGTCTCTGATGATGAAAGTAAAGGAAATGACGTACCAGTGCTTGATTAAAACAGCTGTAATAGTTTAATAACAGTAAAATAATCTTGCTTTAAATCCAATATAAATTTGTCATGTGATGACTTTGGGAAAACAAATGCACAATTTGCAGTAGAGCTGTTTTTTTTCCTGCAAACATTAGCCTATATTTAAAAAACATGCATCATGAATCAAATATATTTCACTACAAAGACATTTCCATACTGAGAATGTAAAATCTAACTTTTAATCTCCTCATATCTCCAGCTCTGTGTTCTTACAATGCCTCTCTGTTTCCCGCTTAACCAAACAACCGGCCTGTGAAATTCTGATTTCCGCAATGTAACACTAACTTTATCAGCCCTGTGTGTGTACTAGCAGTGGATCCCTGGCAGCAGCGCCGCCGCTGTACACAAACCAATGACAAACCACCCGAGTGTAAACGCAGGTTACTGAGTAAGCCGGAGAGCTGTCAGTCATCATCCCTGACCCTGAGAAAAGAAACTGCTGCCAGCCATCTTCCTGAAAAGGCCGTAATCTGACTTCTCTCAGGTTTAGTGTCACTCCTGTCACTTTTGATGAAAGGACACTGATACTTGAACTGTGGCTGAAGTTTAAGCCTCAGGCAAACTGTACACACACACATGGTGCACGGATGATCTGCAGCTGATATGTCAAGCAGCAGCCTTCTTGTAAATGTGTAGTAGTAGGATATTACATAACCTCGTCCCCGCATTTTGAGAACATGTTTATGCACTGTAACACACGGCCACGGTCTAAAACCACTTGTTTACGCCTGTCCTGACTAAAGAGACTGTAGATATATTGTCTTCTTTTAGTTTTCTTCCAGTTTTCCACTTTAATGCACTCTTACTTTCTTCATTTGCTTAGTTTCCCACTCTACTTTTAGAATCACTTCACTCATGTCTTAATTTACCACACAGTTTTACTGAGATGCTGATTCTTGCTGTACTGCTTGGCCAGTCCATCTCCTATAGGATTTATGACGCTGGTTTGTGATTTGTCCTGTGGTTTCTGTGCATATTTTTTGTCAATTGTTGTGTTTTTGAAGGTGCCACATAAATAAAATTACTCTAGACATGAAAAACATAGTTTGTTAGCTTCATTAAATGAAACCAGAGCTTTTAGTTTTGGTTTCATTGCCATGTCAGGTTTCATTTTACTTTTGTCGCAGCCACTCAATTCAAACATGTGCCCTATGTTTGAACAGTAAGAACCTTAAAATATACTTTCTTATGGATTAAATGGCTGTAAAAGGACGGAAGAAAACTTTCTGATGAGCAATAATTCTCTTACTGTATTTGTGCACCTATAGGATGGACCTAAAAATGGGGTCAAAGGTGGAGGAACCCTCTTTCTACAGCTCTTTATTTACTCTGATCCACCTGAACTCTGTGTGCAGAACAGTTGCCTATAGATTAGGGTCAGAGTGTATGTGTTTTTTACATCTCTGTATTATTTTACATTTCTTTTTTTGGTGTCATTTTCTATTTCTACTAACAGCATGTCTATAATCTATATATATGTGATCTATAGTAATTGCTTCTGTAACCAGATCCCTCAGCATGTCGGTGCAGTTTCGTATACGGCTTTGTCAGTCAAGCCGGCGGCTGTCGACTCGTCGTCCTCTGAAGTATCAGATGTGGCGTGCGCGCTCATGATCTGTCAAGTTGCATAAAACCGTGGCTCGCCCGCACATTTTAATGTAGTGTTTGCTTTTTAACTGGAGCAGGTCAGGTTCACCCCCGACGTCACAAACCGATTTGAAAAGCTTCATTAGTCTGTGTTTTATTTGAAGGTTTTATTGTCACATGAAAGTGTCAGAGCTTTTTTTTAAAGGCTGTTTATTTCAAATTAAACCCTTTTAAAGACGGTGAAACCTTGTCTCTGATTAAGGCGAATTTAAAATTATTGGCACCAGCATCAGGACACCAGGGTGTCGTCGTAAAACGGTGACTTTCGAGACATTTGGAGTAAATCTGCCTGGCTGGGATCTTTGTAGAGGCTCCTTTTTTGTTATGGGTTGGCGTCCTTATGTTTTGAATGATAGCAGCTGCAGGAATCTGCCAAATCTAGAGCCTGACTAACGCTCAGGAGTTTGGGAGACATAAATTACCTGGAAGAGGAGTGGAAGCGTCGGTTACAGGAAACCATCAACACCATCAGACTTAAAAATGGATCTAGGCTGATAAAATACCTGATAAGGCAGAGCGAGCATGCTCATCCATATGATAAGACGCTCTGAAATGTTAATTTTCTGTAAAGTTATGAGGCAGGAGATGACATGTTGAGAGTAGGCGTTCGCATCTGATGTTTCTGATGCCGTTTGTCTTCATTAGAATTTGACAAATTGCACTTTGTCTCTTCATCTCTGACTTCTGTCGGTGATATGACAGCCGGCGGTGTGGTTGCATCTGGCCTCTAGGCCGGGCAACACACCGGTGGTATTTCTCACTCGCGGTGGGTGCTTGCCTGTCTATTTGTGTTTTAGCTTCGGTGTTAACGTTGGCACAGTCGGAGTGAATAGCGGCCGTTGAATATGTTTTCACCCCGAGCCAGCGAGGAGATCTGAAGACTTTCCAGAGACAGCGACACACATGAAACGATTGTTTCGTCCGAGTTTGAAGCCACGTGTGTTGATGGGTTTTTTTTTTTAGCTCGATGTTAAAAACAACACCTGCAGTATTGAATGGTACTTTATAAAAGTGATCTCTATTAGTTTTCAACAGTACTTCTTTGTAGAATTTGTTCTTTTTTTAAATGTCAGTATGTTTCTTTGGAGATGAGGATGGTAAGGATCTATTTGAGCATAATGTGATAGAAATGCGGATTAATCATCATGAATCCAGTTATTACATAAAATGTCATGTGGTTCTGATGGAAAATTGACAAATAAATGAATAACCAGTGAATAATTGATTAATCAGCTCTTTACATCCTCATTTCATTGATAGTATAAACAGTTATAAAACACACGGACAAACCCTCCTCATAGCTTTGAGTGGGTAAAATGTGGATGTCTGTTTTTCTCTGTGGCACTCTCAACTGTGTGTGTCATCTGCATTAGAAACCTATTTTAAGAAGAGTGACATAATAGTCTGAACATTGTTTTAGCTGCAGCAGGGGAACGAGACACGTGGAAAGTACCCGCTGGACGCTGGCAGTGTAAACACCACACACACGTTTTGAAGAGACAATCCAAACAGTTTGTTATGAAGACATCCAGACCTGTCAGGTTTAAGGATCAGTCAGACGGTGGATATTCTTTTACAGCCCTGAGCCCAGAGTATGTTCCTCCCTCCTCATCCTCATAAAGCCCCCTTTTTTTTAATATAATTGAATGCACGCTCTGTGTTGCACGGACACTGAAAGGCGTGAATATTGGTCAACGTGAGTAGACACTGAGAGATTGGAGAGGGACAAGTAAGGGGAGTCAGGAAATTATTAAAGGGATAGTTCAACATTTTGGCAAATTGGCCCATTGCCATAATCCCTATAGTTTTAGGAGTAGGTTCATTACCTTTAAGTGTCGGTGCAAGCTGTTTTTAGAACGGAGGAGCAGAGCCATGAGCTTCTCAGAGCTACGCTACGGAGGCTAATGGGATTTCACCACACTATGAGATAGAGATGAGATTGTTTTCAAGGTAAATTCATGCAAAACCGCTGATGTGCGTTCCCGTTGGGGGCAGTTTTTCATCAAGCAGTTTCTGGTGTGGTGAATGTGCAGGTCACAACTTGTCCACCAGAGCGTTTTAGAGTTGTTGGATTGTGTATTTGATGAGTTTGATGAGGGAAATCCCATTAGCCTCCGTAGCGTAGCTCTGAGCAGCTCGCGGCTCTGCTCCGCCGTTCTAAAAATAGCCTGCACCGACAATTAAAGGTAACGAACCTACACCTAAAACTATAGGGATTATGGCAATGGGCCAATTTGCCAAAATGTTGAACTACCAAAAAACCCAAAGGACATGCGTCACAGGACACTTAGTAAGATCCCATCAACTTTGGGTTTTTTTTAATTTCACATCTGTATTTGTGGTAGGGGTGTGTGTGTGATCCAGCACAGGTTGGGATTATTTATCGGAAATTAGGATTTGTAATCATTCACTTATCTGTCACAGTGACCCAAAAGAAGACAAGTCTCAAATACAGTAAAAATGTCAACCTGTCTCGACATGAATCCAGCTCAGCACACACAAGTAGCAGCTTAACAGTATCACAGTCTTAACTCCCGCTACGCTGCAGCACGATGGCAAGTAGCTTCCTCCGCTGATACCCGTCTGTTTCCTCTTCCTGTTTTGGCCTGAGCGCGGCAGAGGCCAGCGGAGGGTCAGACGGGGTTTGAATCCACAAATGGGAGTAGGAGGGAACAGGCAGAAGGGGGGGGGGGGGATGAAAGAGGCGTGAGAGATGGACAACAGAGGTTTGTGTGTTGGTAAAGCAGTCACGTCCGGACGGACAGAGGCCGAATAAAGAGGCCAAAACAAAGTCCAGTGAGGGACAGAAAAGTGCGGAGGAGGAGTGTTGATGAGAGGTTTTGTGGGACGTGGAGAGGAGCCGACTGCTGATTTGATTTTGACAAAGCAGAAAAAGAGCAGCAAGCAGGTTTATCTTTGATTTATCTTGAACAGAGCTGCATTTATTATTCCCTTCAGAGGTCAGCCATTAATCCTGCTGACCTTTCAGGATGACATCATCAGGGCAAAGCTATGAATGAATGACAAAAATAAAACTATGATGTGATCATTGACTATTAATAGTCTTGCAATTGACAAATCGTTGCAGCTGGATTACAGCAGCGTCGTGTATTTTTGTTTTTTTTCCCCCCGATCATGCATGTTTAGCCCACACAGTGAGGTATGAAGTTTACGTTGCCAAACCTGTACAGGTGCACTGCACACACCTCCTCTGTCACACCGCAGTGACTGACACACACAAAAACCTTCATTCACAGTTTGCCAAGTATGCTGCTGTTTTGAAAACAACTTTTAAAAAAAAATGTAACAATGGCGGTTTGAGAAGAAAGTATTTCAAACTCCACTTGAGCTGCTTGATGTGAAAAAGTCATAGCAAACCGACCTGTGCACTGATGTATAAATCCACAGCAAGCAAATACTGGACATTTTGACAACTAGACACAACTCTTTTATATTGTTTTAAAAAAAAGGACACAAACAACAAAAAAGTAAAGCAAAGTAAAATATAAAAGCCTCAAATCCATCAGTAAGAGGATAAAAGGACCAAAGCATACTGGATTACACTTTCTGTATTACACTTTCTATACTTTCCTGACCACACAGGAAAGTGTGTGTATTTATGAATGAATACGTGACTGTTTATGAATGGTCATATGACATCTGCCCACGTCTGAGTGGCGCAGTACATTCCATAATAAACTGATGATGTGCTCAAGTTGCTTTTTTTTTTCTTTTTTCTTTTTTATGGGGCCCGCTCGGCCTGCACTGAGCGGAGCCGGAGCGTCGTGTTAAAGTGCTGAATATTCATTGGTGGCGCTTCAGGCTGTTTGCTGCTGACATCAGAGGTGATTGTGCAAGAGCTCCTGGCAGGCACGTGTGTCTCCAGGATGGTCTGCGCACATGCACAAAGTATGAGGAAAGCTGCTGGTTGTTCTTTCGCCTGTGTTTAGACACTCATTGACAAGCTGAAGTCCTCAGTTATGCAGCACTAAAACATATTGTTATAGGGGCTTTTTACTGTTTGTTTTCTGTTTTTAAAGTTGAAGTTTATAGCTGAGTGTGGCAAACTTTTATAGTTTAGTTTTTCCTTTATTAAAGTTTAATTCTGCAGGGTGTAACTGACGCTGAAAAAACAACAAACCTTGCATTTTATTAAAATAATTTGGTTAATTAGATTATTCTAATGATGTGAGTGAGAGAATTAACCTTGTCCATCTTGTGTGCAGGTTCCTCTCCCTCCCTGTCCTCCAAGAAGCCCCGGAGCAGAGGCCTGTTCTCCAGCCTGCTGTGCTGCCTGTGTCGGGACCAGCCCGAGCCCCCGCCCGTCAACAACAACGCCCCTCTGCTGGTCGAGGAGAACGGGACGGTCTCCAAGGTGCGTGTTGGCAGTGGAAATGTTAAATGTGTGCTATTTCTTTTGAAAATGTCAACGTGCGTGTTGGGGTTAATATCATTTTGTGGTGTTTTTAGATCCAGGTGAAGCCGCTGCTCCCTCCAGCGAAGTCAAAAGACTCTGGAAAGATCTGCGTGGTTATAGATCTGGACGAGACGTTAGTCCACAGCTCTTTTAAGGTAAGACGGGTTAAGGCAACAATATTAATTTGCGTTAATTACGCGCAGCTGTGTCCACATCCAGGATCGTAAAGTGTGTTCTTTTAATTTCTCCTCCGCTGACGTAGGGACTTAAAAACATGATTTTGGCTCTTTTCAAAACAAAAAAAGGCTTTACAGTGCATATTTTCTCCATGTGATCACCATCCATCATGAGATAGTTATGTTCAATCATAAGAAACTCTCTGGTAGGTCTATATTTTACTCTGCCTTGTTGTTGTTGGCCCTGGCGGTGACATTTCAGTCATTGCTAAATCTAAACAAGCAGGTTCTTAATCCCAAATAAACACAGCCTCACCTCTGTGCACACACACACACACTGGAAATACACTTTCTCTGTCTGCATATGTCCTGCACTGATCGCACAATGACTGCTTTTTAAATAGTCAAAGAGAAACTTGTGTCTAGAAATGAAAATATCCAGATCTTGTTTGTCAAAATCATCTTTTTTATTTTATTTTTTTTGTATTTTATTTCACAAAATACAAATCCATAATTGTGAACAAATAAATATGATGAAACATGCAAAATTCAAAATCATCTTTGTGTGTGCTTCTGACAGCCTGTGAACAACGCAGATTTCATCATTCCTGTGGAAATAGATGGAACAGTACACCAGGTAATATCACCGTCATGCTCCCTTGTGATAAACGCTGTCATGTGTCGGCGTTTAAGGGATTCGAAGATACGGCTCCTTGGAGATGGATGACATACAGTACAGTGGGTCTGGGCCTGATTCAAGTAATCCAGGATAGGTTTGTTCAGACAAGCACAGCCTATTCCGGATGACTTGGTTCAGGAACACTGCCCTCAGCCGCCGACGCCGCAGAAAGGAAAACAAAAAACACGGAGGAACTTCAAGAAAACAAGTTTTGTGTTTTTTACTTTTAGAGCCAAATGTTTGTGTGTCTTTATGTCACATGCCTGAGATTGTAATGCATGTCATTTTGTCTAAACCATCAGATTTTTCAGTCAACCATGTCCATAATGTTACAGTGAATACCGAAAGATAACATCGCGGCTCCTTGGGCTGTTAAGATTCGTAGAAACTTGTTTTATTTTAAACTGCACGCTGCATTAAAGACCGGTTTGAAGAATGCCCTGTTTTCCAGGTGTATGTCCTGAAGCGGCCCCACGTGGATGAGTTTCTGAAGAGGATGGGGGAGCTGTTTGAGTGCGTCCTGTTCACCGCCAGTTTAGCCAAGGTAGGGCACTTCCTGCAAGCACATTATGCACAGTTGCATATTTTGAATTGCTGAAAATTTACACATTTTCCCCCGCAGTACGCAGACCCAGTCTCTGATCTGCTGGACAAGTGGGGCGCTTTCCGCTGCCGCCTCTTCCGGGAATCCTGCGTCTTCCACCGAGGGAATTACGTCAAGGACCTGAGTCGTCTGGGGCGCGACCTCAACAAGGTCATCATCGTGGACAACTCCCCGGCCTCCTACATCTTCCACCCTGACAACGCAGTGAGTGTCACTTGTTAACGGCACGCACAACACCTGAGTCATGATGGTGACAGTTATACAATATCTCTGGGTGGGACAACAAGTTCATCACCTGCTGGATAAAAAGTTAACATGACCTTTTACCTCATGTAAAGTTACATTTAAAGTGTGTGTCAGTGTTGGATCATTCTGATGCATCAATGTTTCTTAGATAAAGACTTGTTATGTTGTTTTTATTTCTTACTCACTTGTTATTGTGTGTGTGAGAAACACAGTGTGTTGCAATATGTAGTTGTGAAAGGGTCAGAGTGAGTCTCAACAGATGATGATGAAAGTGAACTTATAACAATAATAAAGCAGCGTTTCCACTTTCATTTCAGTGATAACAGCAAAACTGTTCATCACAATCTGCATGAATTGAAACTGATGGTTTCTGTTTCCGTCCAGGTGCCTGTGGCCTCGTGGTTCGACGACATGTCCGACACCGAGCTCCTGGACCTCATCCCGTTCTTCGAGAGGCTGAGTAAAGTGGACAACGTCTACTCCGTCCTCAAGCACCAGGGGGACGCGAGCTAACAGCGTTCGACGTCTTTCATCTCAGCTTCCGAACAAGACGGCGTCCAGAACAGAAATAAAAAACCCACCAGCGAGGCTCCATCACCAGCTCCAGCGATCACTGGCCACCAGACAGAGCACAGACTTGCTTCACAGCTGACAGAGCCTCCAAACCTTCCCAGTATCAAACCATGATCATGTTTTGGGAGCGTTTCAGTGACTTTGATGGCGTCATCACTGCCACCTTCTGGTCAAACAGAAAACTGCCTGAAAAAATTACCTTGCAATTCTCCCCCCCCCCCCATGATCCAGCTCATGTGAGTGAACGAACGAACGAAAGGATGAATGAATGTTTGAGGACATTTCTGCTGTGTCCCCGAACTTGTAGTAGAGTTAATAGAGCAGAGGTCTGCAGCCATGAATCCAATGGACACAGACTGGGTACCGGACGTAGGCTTCTCTCGTGGACTCGGCAGTCTGATCCTGCGATCTGAAGCAGGTTTGCTAAGCAGGAAATCAAGTAGAAAGAAAATCACGGAAAGGTTTACGTGTGAATAAACTTGATCGGTCTCGTCAGCGAAAGAGCAGATAGTCTCTACGTACTGTAGATGTCTTTTTAAAATATTTTTGGAATAGCATTATCTTCATCACATGCCTTAATCTTGTCAGCTATCACACTATTTGTCTGCAGTCAAAAGCATGTGATCCTCGGGTGTGATTTTTAGAGGTTTTAGAACAAAGTGATCAGGTATTTTTGAATAATTGTGACAGTGTTACGGATGAATCTGATGAGAAAAAAAAAATCACAAAGACCCACCTTGGATTGTAATGTCAAACATGATCAGAGTTGTTAAATATATTGACAAAATGATTGGACAGCACTTTAATCTTTAGCACATCCTCCCTTTCACTGCAGTTTAGATATTGGTTTTTGGTTTAGCACAATTTTACTACTAAACCAAGTAAAAAAAAAAAAAAAACTGAATGATAATTAGAGATTATTATTTGGGATTTAGGATATTTGGGATATATGTACTAGTATTAAATAAAACAGGTGGGAAAAAAACAGTAATGTGTAAATAAAAATGTTCATTTGCAGCAGAAAGCAGCACAAAATTTTGTTGCATTGGATTACTATTGCATTACTCAGTTATTCTAAAACTAAATGTTTCATGACTGCAGTATTCTTCTTTCTATCTTCCGAAATCCTGACACTAATATGAATGCACATGACGGTGAAAGAGCAGCTTGTGCTTGTGAAATGCAGTTGTGGATTTCCAAAGGCGGTGTGAAGGTTTGACGGACAGCCAGATTACATCGTCTCCCGCCTGTGTGTTGATTGCCGTCATGACCAGTTGATGCCGGAGACGAGAGGACCAGGATCGACTTCTAAAACCATCACAACAGAGGCTCCGTTGGTGCATGATTGGTCTTGTTACTTGTTCTAAAGCCACACTCAAAACTTGAATTCCTCACAGCATTTACAGACTGTATTTGAATGGGTAAAGAAAGTTGCAGTAAAGTTAGTTTGGCTTGTCAGTTTTGGTCTCATAAGCTTCAAAGTACTTTTTTTCTTTTCAATTAAGCGGTACACATACGCTGGAAACGATTTCAGGACTTGTGTGTCGAGGGGGGCACACCTGCGAAGAAAAAGTGGTTTAATTCAGTCCAGATTTAAAGGAAAAATCCACCCTGAAACACTTCTGGGTCTTCTGTTTTTTGGTTAGTGGTCATATTCTGTTGAATAGACATGACGTAATGTTAATGGACTACTATGATGATGTGTTGTAGTGTGATGTGAGGGTGGAGTTTTCCTTTAAAAAATCTCTCAATTGTAACAGATGTGGAGTTCTACATGGAGTCTGTGCTGCTTTTCTTTTCTTTTCTTTCTTTTTTTTCTTTTTTTTTTTAAAGCTCTTTGTGGCAATGTTAGTTGGTCAGTTTCTTGAGCTGGTCAGTTTTAAGGAGCAGCCTAGTCTCTAGCGAGAGTCTCTTGTCTCTTGTTAATGTCCTTCATATGCGTTGACAATACCATGTGTTGACACTGATGAATGAAAACGGTGGATTTGACTTGATGGCAGCCTTGATGCTCGATGTGACTTTACCCAGATGGAACAAGGATGACAATTAAGTACACCATGTTGAGAGCTATTGCATTATTTTTCTATGTTTAACAAATTCTTGTCAATCAAGTTAGCCTGTTTCTTTTCTAAATAATTATTACTTATTTTAATTTTTCTCTTTGCCCACGAGTGGTCCTCTGATACAATATTTGCAGGTGGTTTTCCCAAGGGGAAAACACTGTTGTTGCTGTTTTCTTGCAAGACCTGGTTGGTTACCTCATATATTAATAGGTATATGGATCAGAAACACCAGCAACTGACTAAAAAACATAGTATATTACTGTTGTAGGCACATAACAGGGTAATTTGTGTGTTTCATGTAAGCCATCATCACATGTCTCAACTAGATTTAATGCTGATTCTGTTGTTTTGTTTGGAATTCATTGGCAAAGAGGAGTATTTATAATACAGAACAAGTGTTGTGTCACCACGGGGCCCATTCGCTGATACTGTACTTCTTACACATTCAGTAGATATGTATATTTTGTTTTGCACAGTAATAAAAGCAAACAAATTTCATTAATATATGGAATATTCATGTTACTGTATTCATGATTCAATAGATGTAACCTAATTTTTGACCTTTGTTGTTTTATCATACCAAATTATATATGGTCTGTATGTAATAATAATGCCATTTTTTTTTCCATAAATGCTAAATGAAAGATGGTCCATGGACTGTTTTGTTGAGCGTTTCCTGTTTTTGCAAAACACCCATAATTGGTGTAGCAATCAAACAATTAGCTAGCTAGCGCCTAGCACACATAACAACATGCGCATTTATTTTAAGTCGTGTTTGTCGCCGGGCGAATGTAAGTTTTGGTTTCCACCATCAGCTTGGACAAAGAACTGTCTCTGGACAAGAGTTTTGTAACGTTTTGTGTTTTATGGAAATGGAAATAGTTATTTAACTGTGACGGCCGCAAACCGCGGCTAGCTTATTGCTAGCTAGTAGCTAACACCAAGGCCAGGGCTTCAGACTGCCTCTAACGGGACATTTTGCCCCTAAAATATGTGACAGTGCAAGTACATTTTTCATTTACTTGCGCATGTGCAACCAGTAGAGTAAATTTGCTGTTTTTAGTTTGTTTTTAACACTGGTGATAGTGTCGTGGACCGGGCAACTCAAAGTATCTGTCATTTGTCATTACATGAGGAGTAGCGCTGCACGTCCTGCACTGGACTGGTTTGGGGTCAATAGGTCACATGACCTGGAAGCTTTTGCGAAAATAATGCTATTTTTCCCATAAAAGTATTGGTATAAGATAGAGGGAGCAGTAAAATGCCATACAAGGTGTGTCTGATTCATCTAGAGTAGATAAACTAAATAGTATTTTGCCTATACTGTAATCATCTTTAATTCCAGAACTTCAGAAATAACACTGGTTGGATGTTATGTCAATGAATCTCGCTCGGCAGACCCTCCTCCAGAGAAGAAAGCAAAGGCCAGCTCTGGTGTCAGTATAATTATTATGCAAAAGTTCCAATTTATTCAGCATTACAGATGAATATTGTAAAGTTTTACCTCCTTGATCGGGGTTTTCCTGTGCATGTTAGTGCTTCCATTTTTAAAAAGTGTTAGCCTAATCTATGACAGTGACAGCTTTATATTTGAATGTAGTGGGTTTCCATCAGAATACAAGAATGTAAGGCAAATAAATACAATCTACACTGTAAAAAAAAAAGGAACAACTGGACCGAATACATCCCTTGTGTTTAAAATGCTTAGTCCAGCTTCACTAAATAGCCTCAATTTGAAAAAAGAAAAAAAAAACAGAAAAGAAAAGAAAGGTGCAGGCCATCAGATCACAATATATGGAGTTTTAAGGGGCAGGAGTAAATCCAACATCTGCTGTCAATTTTCTTCACTTTCTCTCTTTCTTTTCAGTCACTTGCTTTTCTCTCTCTTCTTCCTCTACTCTGCCGTAACGCTGAGCGAGGCGCTGCTCTTGGCTTTGCCCATGGTAAACTTGACCGTGCCACTCATGTCCTCACTGGTGTCCCTCAGGGTGAGTTTGTGAACCGTCCCGTGGTTCTCCAGGCGGACCGATGGGCCCGACTGAAGGGTCTCTCCATTCAAAGTCCAAACAGGAGGCTTGCCGATGTCGACGGACACCTCGCACTGGAAGCATGCTGACTCTGACTCCATCACCTCCACGTCCTCAAGCTCCTTGACCATCATGAGAGCCTGGGCTGCAACACAGAGAATATAAGTATGAGAACACAGTAGTCTTTCATACACATATAAAACTCAATCCCCACTAACTATGTTACCTTCGACCAACAGTTTGGCTTTGGATGTGTGCTCCCCAACCTCGATGGAGTAGGTGCCCTCGTCTTCCACACAAGTCTGCTGGATCACCAGTTTGTGGGAACAGCCATCGACCGAAATGTCCAGTCGGTCAGAGGAAACCAGCTCCTCCCTGCCCTTGTACCAGGTGGCGCTGCAGCGAGGCGACGAAACGGTGCACTCCAGGATCACCCGATGTTTCTCCAGGGCCGTCCGGTCTCGCAGGGGTTTAACGATGGACACTGGAAGCTCTGGAGTGAAGGGTAAAATATTTTTAAGTTGGTGATGAACATTTTGTAAGATGTTAATATGTCAATATATATATTTTAGAAGGGAAAAAAAAACCAAAACGTACCTTCTACCTCAAGATAAGCAGTAGATTCAACGTCTCTCGCTACAAAGCGGATTTCTCCAGCATCTTCAGCTTTGACGCCACACATGAGCAGGAAGTGTTTGGTCACTGAAGGAAAACAACAACATGTTTATTCAGGGCACATAGAAGCTGTTTATGTGGTGGCTCAGCACTTTACAAAACCACTTAACACTCTTGGTCCAATTTGTCTCGCTTCCTCTTAGGCCCTACAATTCCTTTTCTGTCCACCAGATGTCCTGCTACACACTAGTATCACTAGTTTGACTCATAGACAGTATATATAAGAGGTTAGACTGCAGCTTTCTACTAACTTCATTCAAATGTTTGTATTTAAATTAAGATATTTTTTAATGTTGCCTTGCTCGAGAGAAATTTAGACTCTACCATTTATAATTTCACCATCTGCCATCACTGGTTGTTGTGCTACAGTCCTGGCATCACACACGCACTCAAATGCTCTGTGTGCAAATGTATTGTGGGTAGTTGTTGTTGTCTTATCAGAATCATTCAGTCTCATCAATAATTAACCCATTCCTTTCCTGACCTTCAGTGCGGATCTTGATGGTGCTCGTGGGCCGGATCTTGTGGCCGTCCTTGTACCACTCTGCTGTCACATCCTCCAGGGAAACCTCACACATGAAGACAGCGTTCTGATCCTCCTGGATGTAAAGATCCTCCAGTTGCTGCACTATCTCCAACTTATGCTCTGTGAGGTGAGTAAAGAGATTTAGAAAGATATTAATAGTGTTTTTTTTTTTTTTGGAGAAATGTTGATGCATGGTGCTTCTCTTAAAAAAACACAAGATGGAGCCATTGTACAGCTCAACTTCAGCTGCTGCAGAATTCAGTAGCTTTGACATATAAATGTAACTTTTTATATACCGTATTGCCAATGTCAGGTGTGTTATAGCAGTATCTGTGCAAACAATTACCGTAAACCTCCAGGGAACAAGAAGTGTTAACTTCCCCTGCGTCACATGTGTAGGCGCCAGAGTCAGCCGGGGAGCACTGCAGGATCTGACAGAACCGCTTACGACCCATGGAGTAGATCCGACAATTCTTCCCCGGCTTCATCTCTGACCCATTCTGATTCACAGAAAAAAAAAGGTATTATTCATGAAATAAAAACATATAATATATTTTTGTTCAGTGAGCAACAACATATACAAACAGAATGAGGATTTATATAATCTTGTCTTACCTTAAACCATTTGACTTCAACATTTTGCCTGGAGAACTCACACTCCAGAGTGGCAGGAAGTTCCTCCTCCACACGCACATCAGCCAGCGCTTTCATTATAGACACTGGTGTCTCTGTCAATTCAGTTTAACTCAGTCAGTCAGTGAATCAACAGATCAAAATTAATCAGTAGTTTCTCTGACTTTTCATTCATCACTTTTATCACTCTATCTCTCTTATATAGACATATACATTCATTAGTTTTGGAGTACAAACTCTGAGTCTGTACATCAGGTTCTACAGATGGTTGTTACCTTTGATCGTGAGCCTGGCAGTGGTGCGCACTCCCTCAGCGGAGAAGACGATGGTGCCCGTGTCCTCCATGGTGAGGTTGGACAGGGTGAGGCTGTGGACTCGCCCGTTGGTGCTCACCCGCCACTGGTTGTTCGGTTTCACCCGGATGCCGTCCTTCTGCCACGATCCCTCCACATCCGTGTGGGAAAGCTCCACCTCGAAGGAGGCCGTCTCTCGCTCAAAGGTTTCCTGGTCAGTGAGGCCTTTACGGAAGGTGATTTTACGGGCTGGATCGGGAGACACGAGGGAGAGCGGCTTAGCGAGATGAAAGATATACTTCTTAGAAATGGTATCTGGATTAAATGATGCCAAGCAGATATTCAGATACTCAGCTGCTTTCACGCAGAGCTATCACTTCATTGTAGACTCAAATAACACTATGTTTCAAGGACAGTAGGTGGTTCAAATATAGACCCAGCTCAGTTTATCACGTTACAAAAACAGCACCTACAGTGGCTCCATGATCCATTGTCACAGTGTCATTCTGTGCACTGTTATGTAACAGCGTGGCTGTGTTTCAAAAATCTTTTCACACGTACAGGTCTAGCTCTGCTCTTCTCAGTATCTTCTTTCATGTGACATACTGTGCAAATCAGCTACAATATGTCCTGTTGTTCAGCTGCACAGAACTCATCTGGGTCAGACGAGATGCCAGTCACTACGTGGCACACTGCACTGGCTTTTGAATAATTCCTGCTAATTAAAAGTCGAGTACTAACATTAGAAATGAATTTGTAATTGTAGACTGCACAGTCATTTCAGTCCCACTTACGTTCCACATTCAGCTTGACCTGCGTTCTGTCGTGCAGGGTCTCGCAGCGGTACGTCCCCCGGTCGGACAGCGTGAGGTTTTGGATGGTCAGACTACGTTTGCGGCCGTTCTGGCCCAGCGTGTGCCGGGGGCCGGGCTGAATGACCACACCCTGCCTCATCCACTGGACCTCTCCCGTCTCCAGGCTGATCTCAGTCTCCATGGTAGCCTCGCCTAACTCTTCTGCCATGACAGCTTCCATTTTGGTAGTAAACATGACCTGAGCCTCTGAATATAATAAAGAGAGACAGAGATAAAGTTGACAATTCATTTTAGTCATTTTAGTTTAGTATGACGCCATTTCCTCTCATTTTACTAAATGTCCTACCCTGGACTTTGAGGCTGGCTTTGCTCAGTTTTCCCTCCGCCTCCGCTGTAATCCTCGAAGAGTCCAAAATCTGACACTTCTTGATCACCAAGGTTTGGCATAGGCCGTTCTGGGTTGCCTGGAAACGATCCCCCAGAGCGATGGGCTCGTTGTCCATGAGCCAGACCAACTGGAGATCCTCAGGGGAAACCACGCACTTGAAAGTCGCATCTTCTCCTTCAAGCACGGTGGTGTTGTGCAGCTCGGTGAGGAACTCCACCACTCTGGGCACTGAAAAGACAAATGTAAGTGAACGAAGCCGCCTTACGCCTCACGTGAGAAAAGACTGAGCCCAGACATACTTACTCTCCACTCTCAGCGATGCCACGGTGCGGTCGTCTCTGGACTCACAGGCGTACTCCCCAGCATCCTCTCTGGTTAAGCGGTGGATGGTCAAGCTTCGCTCCACTCCATCCGCACGGATGGAGAACCTCCTGCTCGGTACCACCTCTGCGCCGTTCTTCAGCCACTGCACGTCTGCTTTTGGTTTGCACACTTCACAGCGAAGGGTCACCATCCCGTCAGCATGGGCCACAGTGTCCCGCAGCGGCAGCACAAACTTGATCCTCATTTCTGTGATGGGGGGAAAAAAAAGTTGACATGTCTTCAGGCCACACTGATGTGTTTTATAGCATTATAGGCGAAAAGAAATTGACATTCTGACCTTTAACCAGCAGGCTGAAGTGGATCTGGTCTGTGTTGACATCGCAGGTGTACTCGCCGGCATCAGACCGCCTCAAAGGGTCGATGGTGAGGGTGCGCTTATGGCCCTCCACGAGAGCCCGGAAGCGTTCGCCTTCGACCGGCGTCCAGTCTTTCATCCAGCGCACCTGAGCACTTTCCTTGGACACGTAACTCATCAAGGTCACGCTCTCCGCCTCATAACCCGTCACAACAATGTCGTCCTCCTTGTTCACAAATGTAACTGCAGGTTCTTTGGTATAAAAGAAAAGAGAAGCAAATGTTAGCTATGCTTTCTTTTTTCTTGACTCTTCGGACCTACACTCTGGGTCGGTACCTTGAATCCGTACAACGCTGATCATCTTGTCATCCACAGCATCGCAGACGTATTTCCCAGAATCTGAGGGCTGGATATTAGAGATGATGATTTTCCTCAGAGTCCCGTAGCTTTCGATGTAGGTACGGGAGTCACTGGCGAGCAGCTTCTCATTGCAGTACCACTGGACAGGGGCGTTGGCGCGGGACACCTCACAGGCCAGGATCAGGTCATCACCCACCACCATCTCCTGGTAGTCAGGGTCCAGGGAGTTTCCTACGATGGTCACTGGGGGCTCTGAGGTCAAAAGAGCAGCAAAGTGTGTGAGAATTTATGCTGAACAAAATTCCTTTTAAAGGGATAATTCAACATTTTGGCAACTTTTACCTTCCACTGTAACCTGAAAGTTGATAGTGTCATCTCCGACATCCAGGAAGTACTCTCCTGAGTCTTCGAGTTCAGCATTGAGGATGACCAGAGAGCGGAAAGCGCCCTCTTCCTCTTCACAAAACCTTTCATTGTCCTGAATACGACTGTTGTCCTTGTACCACTTGGCAACCGCGTTGGCTCTGGAGAGTTCACACTCCAACACAATGTCATCAGAAAGCTTGGATTTAAGGTTTGTCTTCACCTCTGACTTCCTTAAGATCTTCACTGGAGGCTCTGAGAATGCAGAATGACACGTCGATGCTCAATATGATATTACTGTGGGCTTCAAACTTTCTTTATGAGCTGAAAAATAATCACCAAAGCTAATCTGTGCCTCTTACCTGAAACTTTGACCTGGAAATCTATTTTATCATCAACAGCATCGCAGGTGTATTTCCCAGAATCCTTTGGCGTAGGAACGTGGATGGTCAGACGCCGGATGAGCCCCTCCTCTGTGATGGCGACGTTGCTGCTCTCCTCAATTTCTCTGCCATCCAGGCACCACTTGACCTCTGCGCTTGGCCGAGACACAGTAATCTCCATGACAACTGGTTCGCCGGCAAAACTCTCCAGTTTGTCAGGCGTGTTTTTGGGACGAGTAAGCATCACCGGTGGCTCTGAAAGAAAAAGGATTAAAGTCATAAAGAAGAGTTATTGATTCATATAATAATACAGAATATAATAATTACCATTGTTTCCTCAGTCTTACCTGTAACAGTCACCAGGAATGCCACAGAGTCATCTTCAGTGTCACATATATACTCAGCTGTGTCATCCACACTAGTCACAGGTATAACTAAGCGGCGGTGAGCCCCATCCACCTCAAGCATCAGGTTGGATCCCTCATCTACTTCAAGGCTGTCCCTGAACCAGCGGACAGGAGCATCTGGCTTGGAGACCTCACAGCTGAGCACCAGCCTCTCGGGGGCCAGATGGGTCAGTTCCACGTCTGATTCACTGGGAGAAACAATTCGTACTGGTGGCTCTGGAGTAGGAAGAAAAAAAACATAGCTTTATTTAAAATAAAAACCTTTCTAATAGGAATATAGCAAAACCAGAAGTGTGCACAAACCTGTGACATCAAGCTGGAAGAAGACAGAGTCTCCATCTGTTTTGCAGACGTACTCTCCCTCATCCTCCACAGATCCGCACAAGATGGTCAGCCTCCTGTAAGGACCCTCAGATATCAGCTGGATGTTGTCGCTCTCCTCCACCTCCTGTCCGTCCTTGAACCACTGCACCTTCCCACTGGAGCGGGACAGTTCACACTGCAGGTTGATTTCCTCTGAGATGTAGCTTTTTATCACTACATCATCCTTAGGGTCCACAATCATCACTGGAGGCTCTGTGTTTGTAGATGATTGAAGTAGATAGAGGTAAATAGAATTAATGTTTGTATTAATGACACCTTTATTTTTATTACTGCTCAGACCAGCAGGGGTCTTTACTGTCTCTGTACCTTTGACATTGACGGTGAAATCCATACTGTTGTTTCCTGCCTGGCAGGTGTAACATCCAGCGTCTGAGGTTTCTGCTGAGCGGATTATCAACCTCCTCACAGTTCCCTCTGCCTGCAGAGTGATGTTGTCACTGGGATGGATCTCACAGCCGTCCTTATACCTAGGACACAGGTAAGAATACACGGTGTCCAACTACAGACTGAGCTACAGCTTCAAAAGAACCAAAACACAAAAGATTGAACTCCTTACCAAATGACTTCAGCATCCTCACTGGAGACGTTGCAGAGCAGAACCACAGGATCCAACTCCATGCTGCTCTTATGGAGCTCCTCCTCTGGGACCGCACTGAACTCCACAGGAGGACCTGAACAAACAGGATGTGATGGATGTGAACAACTGGAACACAAGCTACGAGAGGATGAACTTGGAACTCAAATCTTTTACCTGCAACATCCACGTTGAATTGTATGACATCCCCTGAAGTTTCACATGTATAAACGCCAGAGTGAGCTGCATCAGCCGAGTGGATCACAATCCTCCTCATGTTTCCATCTGATTGGATGTTGAGGCCGTCGGCCACCTGGAGCTCCTCGCCATCTTTGAACCAGGATACTTTTGCAATCGGGTGGGAGACTTCACAGTAGAGAACAATAGCATCACCCGTCTCCACCTTCTTATTGCTGTCTGATTCCGGCAGAGGGGTGAATTTCACCACAGCAGCTGCAAAGAAATTAACATAAAAATACATTAAACAAAAGATTCTTCTATCACATACTACAAGGAGAAAGATTAGGAGATCTTAAGACCTACGGTTGACTTTGAGCACAGCTGAATCACGGACTCCGTTGGCTATAAATGTGATCTCCGCTGTGTCCTCTGCCATTTGAATGTCACGGATAACTAATGAGTGCTGTGTTTGGGACTGTTGTATCAAGTATCGTCTGCCATTCTGCAGTTGGGCACTGTTCAAAAACCAGGTTCCAACCATTGATGCAGACAGTTCGATGGAGAACTGAGCATCTTCTCCCTCCACAACCTCACAGCCTTGGAGGCGGCTGCGAATCTTGGGCCCAGGAACTAAGAAAAAATGCAAAAAAACACATTCATTTGACAAGTACTGTGTGTTTTGTCATTTTTGTGGCCTGTGGTGATGTTGACGTTTTAGTTTGCACTGTCATCTCCTCACCCAGATGGACAATTTTGGGAAACTCCACATGACCACTCCGTCCGTACTTGTTGATGCAACACACTCGGAAGCGGTAGTCGCCTTCGCATGGCACGCTGTCACTGGTGACCTCGGCTGAGGTGCCGGTCTCTGTGGTGAAACACTTCTGCCACTCCTGGGAGCCCACTTCTTTTCTCTCCAGCACAAAGATGGAGCGGGTGGACGCCGGGCTGTTGGGGGCAGGAACCCAGCTGAGAAGGGCGCTGTTGGGCCGATCTACGTCCATCTTGACACCCACAGGGCAGATGGGGGGAGAGTGTCTGGCAGCTAAAGGGCAGAGTGGAGAATGGGATGGAGAATGTAGGCGTGAGACTTCATAGTTAGATAGTTCAACATTTTGGCAAATTGGCCCATTGCCAAAATCCCTATAGTTTTAGGAGTAGGTTGTTACCTTTAATTGTCGGTGCAAGCTATTCTTAGAACGGCAGAGCAGAGCCGCGAGCTGCGAGACGGAGTTGTTTCGAGGTAAATTCAAAACCGATGATGCACGTTCCCATTGGGGGCAGTTTTTCATAGCGTGGTGAATGTGCAGGTCACAACTTGTCCACCAGAGCGTTTTGGAGTTGTTGGATTGTGTATTTGATGAGTTTGATGAGGGAAACCAAGAAATCCCGTTAGCCTCCGTAGCATAGCTCTGAGCAGCTCACGGCTCTGCTCCGCCGTTCTAAAAATAGCTCGGCCCGACAATTAAAGGTAACGAACCTACTCCTAAAACTATATGGATTATGGCAATGGGCCAATTTGCCAGAATGTTGAACTATCCCTTTAAATCTGTACTACCAATTTTCAAGCTCAGAAATTACCTTTGACCTTGAGGCGTGACGAGGTCTTGGATCTCCCTGCGACAAAGGTCACGACCCCTGAATCTTGATAGGCCACGTTGACAAACACCAGAATGTGAGTTTTGCCAAAAGACTTGAGGATGGTCTGGTGTGTCTCGAGTAGCTTCAGGCCATCTTTGAACCAGTGGACCTCCATGTCGTCGTCCTCCACCTCCACGCAGAACGCTGCATTCTCACCTTCCAGGACCTCCAGCTTCCGAGGGAGTTTACGAATAATAGTACCTGCGAAAAGAGTCATTTATTTGAATTTGTGTTTTATATCGTAGTAGATTTGATGTCTAACTTAATGTTCCACTTTAATTACCTTTAACCGACAGCTCTGCAATGCTCTTTGCCCCATCAGGCATCTCACAGAGATACACTCCGTCGTCATCCGTCCCGACATCATGGATGGTGAGTCTCCGTCTGGTTCCCTTCTGCTCCATCCCATACTTGTTGCTCGGCATCAGCCTCTGGTCCTCAAGGTACCAGGCGGCTGGGACGGACTCATCGGGGACCTCGCACTCCAGGACAGCGACGTCCCTCTCCCTCACCTCCACGTCTTTTAACGGACGCCTGAACCGCACAGCTGAGCCTGAGGAACAAAGGGAACAGGTATGTGGTGCAGAGGAGAAAAATGACTGAATGAGTTAAAGTTACAGTTATTTTTTTAAAGCAAATAATAATACAGTTTAAATCTGGCATAAATTAACATAATATTTGAAATATGTCAGCTGCTGTAATGCCACTCCATATTATCTGTATATTACAGACTCATATGTTGACCCCAAGACTAAGCTGACTTATTATAGAGGCAGCTGTCCAGGAAAATGCTTATGAAAAGTTATGTGACCTGAGAATTATCTTCCCATTATGAAGGGATTAGGACAAAATGATTAGCTACTCTAAGAGGTGATGCCATACATTTCAACAGTGCACATAAAGCAATTAGCCTCAACAAGTGCAGCTTCTGATCTAATGTTTTATCCATGTGGATAGAGATGTGCATCAAAAACACAATGATTGTTTCACTATGATACTGTTTCTTTAAAAGTTTAATATTTAGCAGTGAAAGAAAATAGTTTGCAAGCCAGTAAGCGAAGTTATCACCTACCTTTGACGGACAGGTGAACAGCACTGAGGGTGTTTCCAAGAGCGTTTGATGCAGCACAAACGTAGAGCCCAGTATCCTGCTCTTTACAGTACAGAACCTTTAGCGTGTAGTAACCCTCCCTGTCCTCAAATATCAGATGTCGCCTCCCGGGATCGAGGGGAGCCCCGTTCTTCTTCCAGATGATTTCGGGTTTAGGCTTCCCTGTCACGAGGCAGCGGAACTTGGCGTGTTTCCCCTCCGCCACGGCAAACTTCTTGACTGCAGACGCGTTGACAGGCTGCTCCTCCACGAGCCTCGACAGGCCGAGTCGCCCGCCTCTGTGCTTCGGTGACCACTGGCTGTTGGTGTGACCGCCGGGGGACATTTTACTCTCCTCTCTCTCTGGTACGCGCTCCACCAGAAGGACAGCGCCGGCCAAAGCGCCACCGTTGCAGTTGACGGCCTTACAGGTGTAGACACCTTTGTCCGGTATGCGCGTCCTGTAGATCTTCAGCTGGAACCAGCCGCCGTCTTGGTTGCTCACGCTGAAGTGTGAACTTTCAAAGATTTCATTCAGCTTCTTACCATCTTTCTCCCATGTCACCTCTGGTAAAGGGGTGCCCCAGATTTTGCAGGAGAAGGCAGCATCTTCTCCCCTGTCCACGCGCAGAGAGAGCGGCTTGATGAGGAACCGTGGTTTATCATCAGATGTTAAATCAAGCTCTTCTCTTTTCTCTGGCATGTTTCCGTTCCATTTGTGCTCTCCGTTTATCTCTGCTCCGTTTTCTCTCCTGTGTTCACCATTTTGCACTTTGTTGTAGCCATTCAAGTGTCCTTCAAGTTCCCCGTTTTCTTTCGTACCATTGACCACTAATTGCCTCTGCCCCTCCTCCTGTGGTTGGGCCTCTCCTTCCACTTTGAGGGAAGCTGCTGCATATGTTTCACCTACGCTATTTCTAGCCTTGCATATGTACTGGCCAGCATCCTCTGGGGTCACTCCTGCGATGGTCAGCAGGTAGGCTTTTCCCTCCTCTGAGAGCTGGTAGCGTCCCTCAGACGATATCTGGACATTTTTACGCTCCCAGATCACATCGGGACGAGGGTCCCCGCCGATTTGGCACCTCAGCGTGGCATCTGTGCCACTCGGTGCCACCACAGGGCGTGGGTAGCCCAGGACACGAGGAGCACCCCCGAAAATATCCATGATGATGTCGCCCTCTCTCTGGTTTGAGTGAAGAAGTTTCTTTTGTCGTGAGATTATCTGGAAATGATCCTCTTATCTTTGATGATGGAGCTGTCAGACAGAGATATACAGTAGTTTCAGAAATCAACTTCAGTAGAAAGACAGAGTGAAGTGACATTAGTTTTCCTGCTTTGGCTGTTTCAACATTGTACGGTTTCTATTTACAGCTGACCCAAGCCGGACGATTGCAAATTAAATGTGAGATACTTTTTAAAGCAGGATCTTGTGGCATAAATATCTGGAACCAAGAAAGAACTGGACTCGAAACGGACTTAGATGATTGAAATCAAAAGAAACTGTACAGAAATGTACTCCGACTTTGTTGGTTAAAGCTGAACCGGGGTGTTTACCAGATGAGATGATCAGAGGTTTAGTTAAGGTTCTGAACAAACGTAAACCACTCGGTTCTCTCACAGCTGGTGCTGTAACTCATTGAAGAGTGTATTTATAAAGTAGTCTGTCCAAAAAAAGACACCGGAGACCATGTGTCACATAGCACGCAAACTGTGCACTGACACACCTGCAGCCACGAACTAAGACCAAACTGACCCATAATCCCCTGCATGTGTGTCAGCTGTATCCTCCCTCATGCATTTTCTTTGTCTCTGGATTGTTGCGTTGTTGTCATGTTTGTCTTCGTCTTTGAGGTTTAGCAGCAGCCTCAGCTGTTGTTAACTAGATCTCATATTCTCCTAGTTTTTGGTTTGATCTTGTATCAGCCAGTGGAAAATGTGACTCTCTCGTGTGTCTCATTTGCTTCCCTCATGGTGTCATCATCTTTCTTTTGGCGTTGACAATCACAACTGTCTCTGCTGTGTGACGCACCACATCTCATGTACATCCTCTAAACAGCATGGATCTTATATATTAGACACAGATTAACACCCTGTCTGGAAAGTAGCTATATGTATAGCGTGTTGGATATTTGTTAACTCTTATAATCAATAAATACATGAAGCAGTTTTATCTTTAAGGCACATAAATGGGAATCATTCCTCTCAGAAGAAACAATATCTACAAAAGAACAGAACAGAATAAACTTACCACTCTCTTTAAATCATTCTGCCACTGTTGTGATGTTTCATTAAAAAAGATGTCCTCAAAACATGAACATAAACTCTTTGACTCATAGAAATGGCCTATATTGTTGCGATGCAGCTCTCTGAGACGTTTGTTCCCTGTCTCTCTGGTTCAGTTTGTTGCTTGTAGATTCTGCCTCACGATTGGCCCACCTCCTGGTCACTGAGAGTCAAAGCAGGTTAGAAAAAGTAGAGCTTCCATTCACAGTTAGTGGCCCAATTACAGGTGTCATGTCTTGGTAGCGTGGCGTGCGGCCGTTTGGCGTTAGGTTGCAGATGGCGGAGAGGAAAATGACCACAGACACAGAGTCAAGTGGTCGGTTTATGCGTCAGCTCTGACACTGTCATTGTCCAACAGTGAGAGAGTGAGAGGGAGAGGGAGAGTTGGAATTGGGGGGGTGGGTGGGAAGCATTAAATGCTTTCACAGCTGCTGCCACTGCAAGCCACCACCTAAAAATACCAGCAGCTTCGATGACGGTGGGCCAGATAAAGTTAGGCTCCCCATTCACAGACCGTGGCTCACTAAAGATAGAGGGGAGGCAGGGGTCTGCGATGGATCACACAGCTCAGTAGATATCCTGAGTTAAACCTCGGAGGAGAAAGGACAGCCCTACCTGCTGGAGCTCCTGAAGTCATGAGTCACGTTGGCCTGTAGATGAGGTCACATTAGTGTCGCATCATGTCAGCTACTCATATTTAATCCAATAAGCTACTTCGGCTTTCTGTAGATCCACAAACAATGTCATTGCAAGGACTGATCTTGAAGAAGACGTCTAACACAGGATAGCAAATAGATTTTTTTTTTCATTTAAGGACTTTAGGAAAGTCCATTTAGCTGTGTGTGTGGCATTAGTAGTGTGTTCACCATACAATGGTGTATCAGTGTCTGTTTCAGTCTAAGCAGACACTCAGTGATGTATGGGACATTGATAAGGAAAAGATTACCCAAGTGCTGGAAGCATTTAGACTCAGCATGGTCTGTGAAATCTTCATTGTCAGAGTCTTAAAAAAAAATTTTTCTTTGTGATATCAATCAATCAATCAATCAATCAGTTGATCAATTTTATTGAACATGTCAAGAATTAAAACAAAATAACAACAATAATACAAATAGAGCATATTATTAATAATCATCTCAAAAGAAGATACCTGTCTAGTTAAATAGGAGTAAGAAGAAGTTGAGAGCTTTTCTAGTCCTACCCCCTTGTACTATTCATATAATACTAATAGAAAATAAAAGTTCAATTTACGGCCATCTATTCATGTTATCTCAGTCGATACAAACAAACAAATGAACTTATTTGGTCAGAACAAGAACAACGTAGTCAAAATAAACACACCAGACACTTCATACAGTCCACAAAAACAAGAACACTAGTCCATCTCCTAAGCACTCAGTATTTTGTTTCTGAATAACCTTTTTTAATTTAGCTAAGGTGCCACATGTTTTCAGCTCATCACTGAAGTTGTTCCACAGACTAACTCCTTTTGTTGTGACACACTGACGTTTTGTGTCTGTCCTTGCTGGTGGGTTTTTTAATCTCAAGTTGTGCTTACTTTCTCTCAGTTGAAACAACCCTCGGATACTGCTGGGTAATTGTTGATTTATTACTCTATACATGATTTGAATATTTTTTGAAGTCAACCAGATCATGAAATGTTAGAGTTTTTAATTTGATGAATTTAAAAAATGTGTTACATAGACAACTGGAGACGCACTGTTCATTTATATTTATTTATCATCTCTACAAGCTGCCACTTCAGCAGAACTTACCGGTATCTTTCTTGCATTGACACATACCAATCTTTTTTAACCATTCCCTCCCACATTGACAGATCTGAATCCGGCGCTGACACTTGTTGCCCGCATTCTCCGACAGTGGCTCTCTAAGTTATCTCTTCAAGTGGAGTGTTTTGGAGAGCCAAAGCCACTGACTCATGCTGCAGAACTGTCGTCATAGATATTTTAACCTTCAGTGCGGGCCACATAGTTCTGACCCCTTTGTGACGGTTGCTGCACTCAGCATACCATCTAAAACCTAGATGGCCTCTAAAACTTCCTGATAGTCTAATGAGGAGAAATGATCATTGGGTTGTGATGTTTTTCGAGTTAAAAGCAACAGATGATGTCTGCACAGAAGGATGTTGTCAGTAAACAATTTGCCAGAGTCATTTGTAGGACTCACACCACAGTAGTGGCTCCATTTAAGGCCGCCGGTACCTCTGACATTCTCCTCCACGCAGTAATCCCTGCAGCTGTTAGGTACGATGACTGCACCAGGAATCACTGCTGCTCTTTGTCCTGAGATTGGGTTTCAATATCAAAAGCTGAAGAGGATTGTCAGAGAGCACAGGGTCCTTAATTGCCCGTCAGTCAATGTAGGTTTCAAACGAAGGAAGGTCTTATATGTTAAGTCGAGCTCTCTTGGCTCCTCGTGACCAAACCACTTTGTTTTGGAGGTTTGGTAGATAAACTGGAAAGGCCAAAGGCAGTCACATATTAACATCCTGAATGGATCAATGATCAATAACTGCCTCTGGATCCATGATTATTGGGTCTTACACGCTTGCTGATTGACAAGCAGCTTTGAAATGTTTCACATGTTTGTGTAAAGCTGAGGCAGATTAACCTCATGCAGCTTTAAAGACGTCCCGGTGCTGACTGACTCAGGGCAGGGCGGCCTATTGTCTCTCAGGTCAAGGCCGTGATTTTTAAATAAGCTGGATCAGGGTCAAGTTTGTGAAAACTGACATTCCCCTGTGGGTTCACATGGACAGTGTTTATTTCAGCTGTAGTTCGGAGAAAAATGGGATATGTTTGGAAGTGTGAACAGCCGAGACAGTGGTGGTGCACAGGAAGAGTCAGTCACTGAAGCACACATAGATCTTCAGTGCAGGGCTTAAGTGTCCTACACATTACTGTTCAATAGATGGCGCTACAGGTACATAGATCTCTTTTAACATTAACAACAACTAGAACACAGAATAAGAAATAATTGGACCAAAAAGATTTACTCCTAAAGCCAATTACTCTGACCTCTGACCTCCCTGAGGAGAATTTGGATTAGTAAATGTGTGTATCATGTTCAAGTTTTCATATTATATATCATCCAGATGTGGATTGATTAAACTATAGATGATCTGTATAATTGAAAAGTATAACTTTCATTGTCGTCGTTAGAGACGAAGTATCACTGAATTTAATTTAATTGATGTCTCATTGTCGACCTGAAATCATCAATCGCATTTGTCATTGTGATCTAATTAAGAGGGAAATGCTGCCATCTTTATTGGAAATCTTTTAAAGCGTCGTGGTCCCAGGATGAAACATTTTGACCCAAGAGACTAGAAGAAGCGTGTCGGAGCGCACGTACACACTGGAGGCCAGAGGGCCGTCCCTTCGCCTTCGTCATCTTAAATCTAGATCCCTGCACCGGGAGACAGGAGTGACTTGTGCAGAGAGGAAAAAGTAAGATCAAACATATTTGTCAGGTGACCTTTGACATCGTAGTTCCTCCCCTTTCTCCCTGCAACCTGCAAGCATGCTGGGAGCAACAACAAGGGATTCTGAGAAAGACAGGAGGAGGGCTTTTTTTTTTTTTTTTTTTTTAAATATAAACAACATCTGTGTGTATGTGTGTGATAGAGGAGTACATGTGTTCAATCACTGGTTGTTGGTTTTTAAAATCGTATTATTAGACTTTTATTTTTTTTTCTCCTGAGAATAATCTGAGCTCTGATTCAACTTTTGTCCCAGATTTAGTTGCAGCACAAGTTAAAGCAGCTTTTTTAACATGATGCTTGGAAATTTTCTGTCCTTGTTTGGCCTGTGTGTGGGAAACAGACATTTTCCAGCTGTAGAGAGACAGGGATCCATGGAATATATTAGTTACCCTTGGCAGACTAACAGAGAGCTAAATAAAATCAAAGAATCCAAAACATAAAGAGTGAATCCAAGAGAGTAACATCCAGATATTTAACTCCAAACTTTATTCCAAAAGTCTTCATTTAAGGCCGACCTTTTCCTCCCAGTCAGAGCAGCCATTATTTTCTCCCCTTGGATGCTTTGACAGGACGTGTACCTGTCATGGGGATCAAACATGTGACATTCAGGTCACAGGACAGTTCTATCTCCAGCTAGCTTATCATATTCTGATCTCAGAGTGCAACAAGTTCAGCTTGTTTGCAAAAAATCCTCCGTCTCTTCTCATCTTGAATCCTTGTGCATGTATAAAAAGACTTTTATTTCAATTACAGATTTATTCTCTCGCTCACATTTAATCAAAAGTTGCTCATGATCACTGAGCTCACCAGATCCCCGAGCTGCACCAGCATTTACTCATGTTTGTGTTGTGTGTAAACTTAGACCTGCATTTTGAGTCCTGGATTTGGCCTTTAGAGTCAGCTCCATATTGTATGCCGTTTTAATAATGAGAATCAGATGCTGTATTGGAATAAAAGTTGCATTACTTTACCTGATCAGAAACAGATGTGGAACGAGGTGGAAAAAAAAAAAAAAAAAAAAAGGCTGTGATGAGAAAACAGACACTGGGATGACAGAGGGCAGAGCGGCGCCTTGGCAGACTCTGTGGATCAGCCAGTTTTGGAGTGTGCGTAACATCCTGGAGGTTTTGTTTGTTGTTCCATCTTGTGTGTTGTGGATAATCAATGGTAATGACGTGCAGTTACAAGAGACTGACGCTAATTGTTTAGCCTGGCTGTGTTTGTTGGTAGATTCTCTGCAAAATATAGTTAAAAATTAAACACTTGACATCTTAAAGACCTAAGTGCATTGGTGCTACCTTGTCGTTTATCAGTGCATTTATACATTACGTACTTGAACTGTATTTAGCCTGGACGTAGAGGATTACATCACTAATCTAAATTTGATTAAAACTAATCTATACATCCTGCTGCATCCAGATGTATTTAATCTTTCCTTTCTCATCGCTATAAATATTCACGGTGCGACTGATGATGACAATATATTGGCAGTTGATGCTCGTTCTGTGAATAATGTAAAGTGTTAGTGGAAGTTGGCCGGCTCCAACGCAGCGGCCTGACCCTGAGAGCGCTTTGCCACAAGCAGAATCACACAAAGGGGCCGTAGCGGCAGATGTAGATGTAAATTACATAGGATTGCACTGCACACACATACACTCAGATTGATGTTCCGACAGATGTGAGCAGTAGATGCCGTCACATCGCCGTGGCCGTGTCGCTACTGGCAACCATCTGCCGCACACTCTGACCCTTTCCACACTGCAAAAACTCTACATCTTTCCAAGAATATTTGTCTTATTTCTTGTCAAAATGTCTCATTTCTAGTCAAAACTAATCTCTTTCCACTTAAAATAAGACTCATCACCTAAAAATTAACTTGTTTTTAGATCATTTCCACTTGTTTCAAACAAATTTTCACTTGAAATAAGTAGCAAAATCTGCCAGTGAAAGCAAGTTTTTTGTGCTTGTAATAAGAAAGAAAAACTTGCTCCACTGTCAGATTTTTCTACTTATTTCAAGTGAAAATCTGCTTGAAAGAAGTAAAACGTGTCTAAAAACAAGCTACTTTTAATGTGATGAGTCTTATTTTAAGTAGAATGAGATTTATTTTGACTAGAAATAAGACAAATATTCTTGGTAAGATTTAGAATTTTTGCAGTGCATGAGCCGATCCGTCTCCTTTGACGTCCTCTGTCCTCTCTTTGTCTCCAATCACCAGCGAACACTTTATTTTGAAGACTCCAAAAACGAACTTAAAGGACACTTGTGTATGTGTGTGTGTGTGTGTGTGTGTGTGTGTGTGTGCGCCCCTGGGCCGCATGTGCTCGTGTGCACATGTCAATCTTGTGCTCGCAAACACACATGCTCACACACAGCTGCTCATTGTGAAGCCCATGCAGTTAATTGGCCTTAATTAACTGTTGTCTCTAATTAGTGGCAGGTTATCTAAAGACTGTGTGTGTGTGTATGTGTGAAAAAGACCAACTCGTTCACTGCCATGTGTAGAATAAAACATATCTTTTTTTTTTCTGGGACGTCTCCATCTATCTAACTTTAGAAATGCTTTGTAGTCTGAAACAGTGCTGGTGTTTGCTCACTAAATGGGATTGGTGGGATTATCTATTCATTTTTGATATTCACCGTGGTGGACAAACGTTGTGTAATTATACGACATTCTGTCAGTTAATCACATGAGGTGACAAAGTTTCAGTGCAGACATAACTTGTCTTTGGATGGGCAAAGGTATGTAGATGAGGGTTATTTCAGGCACACATCCTGACACTAGAGATGTTGTTACTGTGGCAACCAATGTTTGTGAATGTGTGTGTGTGTGTGCAGTGCACCTCCTCCTCTGAAAGAGCACAGTGGAACTCCTTCACACTTTATTGCAGATGAACGTGTTGCAGTTGTTCTGCCTTCCTCAGTAATTACAGAGAGGTCGTGTCCGCTCTGTAATAATTTTGTTGTCTTGCTTCTGCCCTTTTTGTTTTCCACTCAAGTCGTCGTGTGGCCTCCCATATGGTTATTAATTGTTGGAGCTGAACAGTAATCATGGAAAAAAAAGCACCTTTTATTCCTCAGCTAATTTATAGATTGATAAACCCAGAGAGTAAAAGAATAAAGACTTGTTTAACGTCAGTGCTGCTGCATTATTCATCAACGGGCAGTCAAAACATTTACTGAAGCTGCCCTTGCTTTATTGTTTATAGTTTTTAATTAAAATGTGAATTATTGATAAGATGTAGGCTATACACTGCACATCAATATCAATCCCACTTTGTATTGTTATAACTAGATGTATTGAATAATTTAGGGCCTCCAGTGTGGTTCTTGTTTATAGTTTTGCTCCAACCACAGCTGAGGTGGTTCTTGTGAGTAATATTCAGACTCTGTTGCTCTATTAACAAAATCCACAAGTGGTTTACAGAAAGAATGGGAATTAAAAAACAATTAGAAGCCAACACATTATCTGACAGCAAAGGCTTTCAAATAACTGACAGAGCTCCCTCCATTGATCTAATAGACACCTCTTAAGTCTCTAAAACCTGCCAAGAAACAATTGATTAGCTGGTGAGAGGAGTTTTATCCATCATAAACCTCCTGCTTCTATACTTGCAGAGTCAGGAAAACAGTCGGTTTAAAAGATGAATTACGTCTGTGGGTGTAATATCAGAGCCAACAATTTACCTTCTGGTCCATTCAGTTCCACACAGCAACCGTTTAGCTGGAACGTAGTGTGTTGGAGAAAAGAGGCAGAGAGATTTCTACAGAGCAGGACACTGATGTGCTAATGTCTAAATGTTTTTTTTTAATTCCCAGATACAACACACAGAGCTGCAGCTGAACGCTACCAGTGATTGCGAGCAAGTCGTTTTTGTAGTTTGTGGAGCAGAATCTCATTAAAGTAGAGACACATTTTTATACTTTATCTCACACATTCGTCACATTTTCTGCTCCGCTCGGATCCGTTTCATTTCACATCGTCTCTCTCTCTCTCTCTGCGTTCACTTTGTTTCCTCTCCCACTGTTTCATTAAAGATTGAGTTGGCCCACTTCTCCGCTCCGACGAGGGGAGATAATGATGGCGTGAAACCGTCACACACACACACACACACACACACACATAGACAAATATATCTATTGTGTGTCGATAGAACACACGGCAATGCCATCAACGTATACACACACTGATGCAGTCAAACAGAAAGTGCCGACTCAGCAGAAAGAAACAGCGGAGAGAGAGAGAGAAAGTCCAAAGAGGAACAGCAGACAGACAGACAATAATAATCATTTTCTTCTTTCTTTTCCCCACTCCTGAAAACTGATTGCCATGGTTACCTGAGCACCAGTCACCTGCGGACATAAACTCAGTCTAAAATTAGGAACTTAACAACATGATCATTTCTTCTCTGAATGATAAATCCACAGTTTTGGAAATCACACGCAGAAAAGTTTGTTGCAGCGACACACACACACAGAGGCGCTCTTATATAACAACATGCGTGAGAACTTCTTGTCCTTTGAACTCAATCCCATTGCAACACTACAAAACACAGCTGTTGGTGATGCGTCTTACGCTTGTCGCTCTCAGGTCAAACTGTCGTTGATCCACTAATGTTTATAGCTTTGTTTTGATTTATTGTAGTGGTAGAAGTCGAACTGAAGTGGGCATGAGTTGTAGCGGGTCATCATTATTTCTCTTTGAGTGACAGGTTAGGTAGCTGTGGTTTTATTTGAATTGTGTGACATGAAACATGAAGTTTCAGTTTTTCTTGGATTTAAAGGGATGAATGGAGAACAGCAGAGAGAGGTGTGGCTGCAAGGAGTGATGAATGAAGGCATGGAGGAGAGTGAATGAAGTGCTTCTCCTGATTGAACTTCTCTAAGCTCCATTAAATATCTTAAGCCCACATTACAGGCAGAAGTAGATTAAATAATGACAAGCGCAAAATCCCGCTTTGACAATAAAGATAAAGCGTATGGGATTACATGTGTGTTGTAGTTTCTGCTCATTCATGTGTGCTCCTCATATCCGCCACATGACTTTAAAGCAGCAGAGAGGGTTAATGGGTTTCAGCAAGCAAGAAAAACAACGACTGATGTCATACTTCACCTCGTTTAGGAGAACATGACATCACAGTGTTATTGGATGCAAGAAATAATTCTGGGAAATGTAGAAAGTTAAAGGTCCAGTGTGTAAAATGAGGAGAAAACAGTGACATCTAGCATTCTGATTCTATTATTTATCTATTAAATAACGGATTTTATTTTATAGCGATTATACACTTATACAAATATATTCATTGGTAGTATATTCAGAGACAAGTTTTACACACTGAAGAATTCTGGGAAATGTAGAAAGTTAAAGGTCCAGTGTGTAAAATGAGGGGAAAACAGTGACATCTAGCATTCTGATTCTATTATTTATCTATTAAATAACGGATTTTATTTTATAGCATAATAGAGAGTTTACACACTGGTCCTTTAAGGCTTTGGATTAGGGCAGATTCTAGGTTAATAAGCCAATATTTCTTTGAGGTCATGAAGATAAACACATACAGTAGCTGCTGTTGTGTTTTATTCCAACGGTGTGTTTATCATGCATGTATGAGTGAGTTGATGCTTCAGACATCACCACTCTATTTCTGTGCCAGGTTTACGAGTGTACCGTTGTCATCTTTTTGGCTGCCGGTTTCATGAAGCTCCCTGCGCACGCAGGAAACAACAACAACAGCTATTAATTACACGATGATTGGATCATTATGTAACATGTTGCACGTGTGTGTGCTATATTAAACTGAGGCAGCTTGGTGATTCATTGCACTCATGGATAACTAAATGGCAGAAAGTCAGAGCAGGGTATGAAGTGTTATATAATGTGAATCCAGTACACATGTGTGTGTAAACCAGGCTAAAGGAGAAAAAAAAATCCCTTTCTGATAACATACATGTATGAGTGTGCGTATGAGTCTGTGTATTAGAGTGCGTGTTGGTGAGTGCATCCAACTCTGACTGACAGATTGCTTGCAGTGAAATGTCAGCTGCCCACACCGTGCAAAATGCTGCGCTGCTGCTATGTATGTCCGCATCTCTGAATGTGCCTGTGTTTGTGTGTGTGTTGAAGTGTGTGTTTCATTCACAGGAGTGTGTTGAAGAGTGACAGGCAGACAAACAGATGGGGGGAGCTGGAGATCAGCAGGGAGGTGAAGAATCAATACATAATGTTCTAAGACGTTCATTTTTAATCATATTTGACTGATACTTTGACACAGCATAAACGATGCCAGGCTGATTTACTTATGGTCATCAGTAATTTATAGAAGGAAGCAGTGACAGCTGATGTGATACGTGTGTGTGTGAATATATACAAACACACTGACACTCACAGTTGCATTCATTTGCTAAAAGCCTCTACAAAGGCCTCTTCTAAATGTCGAGGGCGGATAAGCGATAAGCGCTGCTCCGACTGTTGATGAAGTAGCAGGAAACTTATTCAGCAGATATAGATAATAATAATAGCTAATAATAATAACTCATTGTATTTGTAAGCGCTTTTACAAATGCTCAAAGACACTTTCCACTTTAAAAATCATAAAATAGAGCAAGTCAGAGTGTAATTTAATTAAAAACAGCAATAAAACTGCATAAAACACACGAAAATTAGATATTAAAAGCTAGTTTAAAAAGGTGAGTTTTGAGCATGGATAAGTGTAAAGAGATAGAGAGCAGCAGCAGCGGGTGATTGACACTTTGCTCTGTTGTTGCCTCTCATCCTACGTACATGAACTTGTTCACACCGTCTGGCTTCTCTCCTTCGACTGCAGCATTCAGCATTCGTCTGGCACGCTGCTTTATGCCCGTGTTTGTGCGCGCGCGTATGGTTATCTCGGTAGATGAGGGTGTGGATTGTTGCCATGGCAACTAAGTAATGGGGTTAAGATGACGACGAGCGTGCGTTTGCGTTCGTGTCTGTTTGTTTTGTTTTGTTTTTGGCGCGCTCTTTGGCCGTGTCTCTTTCGGGGTGTGTTACAGTATCATCCAGTATCATCGTGAAAAGCAGAGAACCAGAGGGAGGGTGAAAAGTAGAGACCAGGACTCTCTGTGCCTTTAGTGAGACTGGTATTGATTTTTTTTTTTTTTTTTTTTTAACGATCCAACCCTGCTGACCATGTATTTGCCCATCTGTGTGTTTTTAGTGAAAGTGTCCATCAGGGCTGCCCTTTCTCATCCCGCCCCACCACAGTAAATCCATCTCTGAGCTTATCGGTAAGAGGCTAAGATCAGTCCCTCAGGTCCCAGTGAGAAATCCATGCTCCTCTCTCTGTGTGTGTGTGTTTGTGTCAATGCATCACGTGGATTTCTGCTTTTTTTTTTTTTCCTTATGTCCTCATTCAAATCCACGCTCATGTTGTTTCATCTGTGTGGCCGGTGAGATGATCCAGCGGGGCTTTAAGAGCAGGCTGAATCTAAATTCAGGCTCAGAGAAATATTTTAGTTTGCATCCAACGTCATATTGGCCCCCGGAGGCCTCCAGCGCAAATCCATTTCCATGTCCGTGTGTGTGTGCGTGCGTGCATGTGTGTGCTCGAAGAATCCATCTGCTCTTCCCTTGTTAAGATTAGCCCCTGAGGGCCCCTTAAGCACAAATCCTCTCCTTGCTCTCCTTCTTTTTTTTTTTTACCAGATACCAGGGAAAGGAGAAACAGCTGCCTCGGTGTGTGAGCGTGGCCCACCTCTTTGTTTACATTTACATTCATTAGATTAAAATGACATCTTTGATATTAAGTGTGCTAGTATTTTACAGTAAGATAATGGTCTGGTTGCAGAGTCACCTGGTGCCAGTTGAGGCAGGAAATCTGTGGAGTAAATGTGCAGCCGGCCGGGAGTCGGACCAGGGCTCTGCTGCTCAGGGATCATTATATCCATATGCTATGTGCCCTAACCACTCAGCCATCGCCATGTCCCATGAGCAAGAATTTAAATTGGTAAATCTTCCATTGCCATCCCTGCACTCTGCATGTGTGCTGCTGTGTGAGGCTGGATGCTTTAACAGGCGCCACAGCGGTGAATAAGGAGGATGGGTAAATGGTCGATGTTTATGTGGCCTCGCGCTGCATTCATAATGAGCAGAACATGATCTATGACGCCCGGGAGTCAGACTGACCCAGAGACAGTTGTAGTCTCAGTTGCTCTGTCGAAGTTTGATTTCACAAGTTGATTGTGAGAACAAGAAACTTCAGACTTTCAGAGGTCGGAGCAGCAAAGTGCGACACGCCAAGCTCTGCTTTGCCGTTTGCAGACACAATGTGAATCTCTCCCGGGTCTGATTTGATTCGGGTCATTCAGAGTTCAGAGATGCAACAAGCACAGAGCAATATATGATCACTACTTCTTCTTTCTTTATCTCACACGCCGACATGCTGCCACTGCGGACAGTCACTCAGTCGTTCATGAGACCTTGTTGCTAGGCAACACTGGCCCTATGTCAAAATGCCCCTGCACCAGAGATCAGGCTTTGGAAAAACAGTGTATGTGTTGGTCTCATAATACTGTGTAAAACCTGTGTGGACTAGTTTGATAGCTGATCATCAGAAGAGTGTGTGTTTGTGTGTATATATATTATATTACATTACATTATATTATATTATATTATATTATATTATATTATATTATATTATATTATATTATATTATATTATATTATATTATATTATATTATATTATATTATATTATATCAGTTACAGGGATCAGTTATTAATATTATTTTGACAAAAAAACATTTTTAGTTCAGTGCAGCACAAGATTCTAAGTGACATCACAAGGTAAGATCATGACATCACAACATTCCAGTACTGCTTGACCAATATATTTACAATTTCACTTGTGGAAAGTTGAGACAGATCTTTTTTTTACGAACAAACACATGGGATTCAGTGCAGAGGACTAAAACAAGAAAGAAGCAGATGGAGAGCAGGATGGACCAAAAGGCCACGAAATCCGCCCTGCACTCGTTGAAACCAAAGGGCAGGAAACTCAGTGGTGCTGAGATTCTGGAGAATATGGAGTGGCATCCGTACCCAACCGCCTACTACATTCAAGAGCAGTGCAGGACCTACAACAACACCAGCGACGAAGTCCAGGAGATGTTCTGGGAGCCATACGCTGCCGGGAACCTGGTCAGATCCTGGTGGATCAGGCTCCACAAGGCCAAACGATGGCTCCTCTCCCAGAACCTGCAACCAACAGCTCCCTCAAAGAACACCACAGGACACGTCCCAAACGGCCTTCCTAGCTGCAGCCACAACCCTGGAGCTGCTGATCAGAAGGATAAGATGGATATGGACTGGCAGTGATGAGAGGGAGAAACAAAACTTAAGATCTATGAATTAAAGATGTATGAATTTGAAGCAAAATGGAGACAGGACACTTACAGTCTATTGTATATGTGTATTATCTGTTACTTCTATAACTTTTTACAACTTTTTAACCAACAGCTGTTTGCGTGAGGTGTCTCTTTCTCCCTTTTGCCCTCTGTGCTCTTCCTCCCTGCGTCAATCTCACTCATTCTTCTAATTGCAGGCGTAATCCTCAACCAGATTAGAGGAATGTGCAGAGTTGCTGTTTGCGCGTGTGTGTGCGAATCTGAATGAACGATGCCTAGATCTGGGAGAGATTACTCGATCCATGTCATCCTCACACGGGTTGAAACTGAAAGAATCCAAATCCAATTTGCTTTCTCTCCATGTTTATTCAAAGCGGTAATGTGATCCAGCGGCTTGTGGAGTAACTGAACAAAACCACAGGGCGTTTTCCTCCTCGACAGAGAAGCTGTGACGCTCTAGTTTGATAGAATTTGATTTTATCATATCTCTTGGCTGATTTGGATGTCGCTGAGGCCTCATCCAGCCGTGTGGAGTACACTGAGTTCTGATACAGTTTTATTGGATTGTTTGTACATCTCATGACATTGGAGCAAGTACAGTACAGCACATGAGCTTCAGGGCCAGGTCGGTGACAGTGACAGCTGCTCCTTTTCTTCTCGGGGAGCTTTTTACAAGGCCTCCAGGATGATATCATCATCTCATGAGCAACCGTGAGACAAAAATGCCACAACCTCTGTGTCCTGCAGCGACGTCTTAATGGCATTATCAAGACAGTCATGGCAGCGTTTGCTCTAAATTCAGGAAATGTCTTGCACGCACTCTCCAGTCCACTCTAATTTCTTGAGGCAACATGAGGGATGATTTCATCCAGAGTTAAAGGGCAAGAGCTTTTCAGATCTGCCCAGTCACCCCTTCATCTGGCTCGTCATTTAACATCATGCTTTACAGTGAGACACGATCAGATCATGAGTAACAAGTGAGCAACAGTTTGTCTGCAGAAAAAATGAGCATACTTCTAATTAAATACAGATTTCAAATGCATTTTTAAAACTTGAATCAATCGATCTGCTTCATCTGCATTAGATTGTATCATCTGTGTGTGTGCGTGCGTGCGTGTGTGTCCATTATCTCAAGAGTGGGTCTGCCACAGTGGTGTTTTGCGACGGGTTGTTCTGATGAAGAGGCCCTCAGTGAAAATTAACTGAGACCACTCTAGTGCTATCTATCTGGTGTTTACCCTGGTCATTGTGATTGCACCCTTCTCCCTCACAACCACTTTAGAAACGTGTGTGTGCACAGTGTCTCATCATACCAGACTGGTCCCAGATGTGCAGCTTCACACACACACACACACACACTTGGAAATCACTGGAGCTATAAAGGAGATTAATAGTAGCTAGATAAAATGCTGTGTGTGATAATTCTGCCCTGCAAAGGCAAAGCGCAGTATCTGCATTTTTTCTTTTTTTTTTGACCAATCAAAACTGTGGCATATTCTCTTCAATCTGGTAGAATTTGATATTCGTACTGCTAAAATTTCCAGTGTTATTTGGCTTTTTATTTTGCTGTCCATCCAAAAAAGCACAGTGAAACCAAGGCAAAGTGCAGCATCTGCAAAGAGTACTCTACTCCCTACATTCTATAAGTTACTCTATAATTCCATTGGAGTAAAACCAAGGCAAAGTGCCGTATCTGCACCAAAACCAAGGCAAAGTGCAGTATATGCACCAAAACCAAGGCAAAGTGCCATATCTGCACCAAAACCAAGGCAAAGTGCAGTATATGCACCAAAACCAAGGCGAAGTGCCATATCTGCACCAAAACCAAGGCAAAAGTGCAGTAAAACGGTCAAAATTGGTCAGAAAGACAAACTACAAAATACATTTACTTCAGTCCACCTTTATCTAATCAATTATAGACTTGGTAGTTATTCATAATTCATAATTTGATGCTTAAACCTGACAATGAAAAACACAAAAAGCTTTTTTTTTCTCAGTTTGGCATTTTTATAGATACTGCACTTTGCCTTTGTAGGGCAGAATTAGTCTCCATGCTGAATGAATGCATGATGGGAATTGAAGTGTTTATAGTAAAGCACCTGCCAGCCACAGTCCAGTCAGGTCAGTGGAGGTTTAGTCCATTGGGAGGTGGTGTTGCTTTGGAGGGGACAGGCCCTCTCTCTCTCTCTCTCTCTCTCTCTGCAGCTCCAACAGTGACAGAGGAGACTGTGTGTTCACTTAACCGTCACTCAGCCTTTCAGGGCTGTTGAGTGTAAATATTGGTGTTGTTGTGTGTGTGTTTGTGTGGGTGGGAGTGTGAGGAAAACCTAAAGTTGAGTTAGTTCTCATCAGATTTGATAGATAATCACAACAACTCCCTCTCTCTCTGTTCCTCTCTCTGTCTTTTATTATTCTCATATCTCACAATGAGATACACACACATGCTGTTTCTCTGTTCCCATGCTTGTGCTGTCCACTGCTACCACAGATCTTGTTGTGTGTGTGTGTGTATGTGTGTGTGTGTCTTTGTATGTGTGCACTAGTAGTTTTCCATGAGGGAAGGCTGTGAGGGCCCCAGGGGAAAGTCTTCACACTCGGAGGGGGGGAGGAGTCAGCAGAGAAATTCTGCGTGGTGTCCGGCATGCGTAGGTGTCTGTCACCATGATTATGATAATGAGGAGGAAGGGGGGAAGTTGGGGGAGGGTACAGGTGTGTGTGTGTGTGTGTGTGTGTGTGTGTGTGTGAATGAACTCATATTGAGCAACAGCTGTAAAGCGGAAAACTCCAAAGTACAACCAGGGTGTAAGTGTGCGTGGTATTGCGCAATAGTCGCTCAACACAGAAAAAGAGAAGAAGCTCTGTCACACTGGTCGATCAGGAGTTGAAGAGAAAGTTTTGAAGTGAAAAGAGAGAGACAGAAGGACGGCAGGAGAGATTACAGGACACAGGAAGGAGAGAGCGAGGGAGGTGCAGACAGACAGAAAGACAAAGAAATCGTTTGTTTTGAGATGCCGGTGTCCTTTCCAAGGACAAGCAGACATGCCACTACTGTCATGTGAGGAGACTCCTCCCCCCTCCCCCCTCCTCTTTGTGAAACTCCTCCCTCTCCAACTTCCACTTGTCTCTGGTCTGACAGTCTCCTCTGCTCCCAACATGTCACCCTCTGCTTATCCAGAGGTGAACGGCAAGGTGAAAGGTTTTCAAACCACATATAAAAATCTGTTTTTATTAAGATTAAACAAACTTCCTTCTCCTGCTCCCATACACTTCTTCTCTTTGTCCTGCAGACTCTTGCAGAGGTCGCAGACTTTCAAAGAACAATGTGGCGCCATTTTCAAGACAAGACAACTTGACAAATGTCGGTCAACTGTCAGCGCGCCCTCTTATCTTTCCCTTGATCTGCCTTTGTCCTCGCCCCTCAGCTAGTTAACACCACTTCAGTGACCTTTGACCCAGTTAATGAGCACAAGTCCTGCTGCTGCTGCTTTTAGGGAAGTGAGGAAAAAAAAAATGCTTTGGTTTGCACAGGCATTTACCAGCAGGGCGTTTCTTCTTCTCAAATCCTCCCTCCATCCATGCAGTGCACCACAGCTCTGACTCAAAGCAGCACTGCACGGCCATTGAGGGAGGGCTGGCAGGGATGAAGTGACGCATTGATAAATCATGTCATATATTTCTTCACATTGCCTGTACATCCCCTTTTTTCCACAAAATGTACTCCTTCCAGTCAAAACATGTTGATTTCATATTTTGTTCATCTCCAATTAGTTGAAATCTTCTCTTTCTTTCCCATTTGTGGCCATTTTCAGCCCTTCAGCCAAAATACCATTTTCATAACGCAGCTGGCATAAACATAACCGTGTTGTTTTTGTTTTGGTAGGTGCAACCAGAAAGTGAATGAGCAGCAGCACGTTTATAATTATGGGAAGTCATAATGACAAGTTACGGTATAAAGTAGTCAGTGCGCCGCTACGGCTGAAAGCCTGAGCCGTGTGTTGATTTTTTGATAGCAGGAGAAAGACAATGAAGCAACACCTTTGCTTTATCAGAAAAGCTGAGTTCATGACCCCTCAGGACTTTGCAATATTTGATGGTCATTTCAACACGTATTCTAACACGGACATCTCAATTGACTCAATTGACTCCCTCCCAAACAGACGGAGGAGTGTGTTATTTATTTAAGCATGAGGAACATAACAGCCACACCACCTTTAAAGAGATAGTGACAGGGATAGTTCAACATAGTCTCATAACTCAACAACATTCTGTTATTATCTCATAGTGTGGTGAATGTGCAGGTCATAACTTGTCCACCAGAGTGTTTTGGAGTTGTTGGATTGTGTATTTGATGAGTTTGATGAGGGAAACCAAGAAATCCCATTAGCCTCTGTAGCGTAGCTCTGAGCAGCTTGCGGCTCTGCTCCGCCGTTCTAAAAATAGCTTGCACCGACAATTAAAGGTAACGTACCTACTGCTATGACTATAGGGATTATGGCAATGGGCCAATTTGCCAAAATGTTTAACTATCCCTTTAAGATGTATTTTATTCCATTCTTACACTACATTATATTATTTTGATTGGAATATATGGAAAGCATCCAAAATCTAACTTTATTCAACACAATATGAAAAAACATACATTGCCAGCTGGTTGCTATGGCTACTTCCCTTACCTGTAGATTAGCAGAGAATTAGAGCAACAGGTGCTAATGTGACTGATTTACTGATTTTTGTATCATTACAGTCAAACATTTGATAACCAGTAGGCTAGAAGAAGAAGAAGGTCACACACACACTCACTCGCATACACCCACACACACACAGTATTCACTTCTGGTGGTCATTCTGGTGTGTGTCTGTCAGCAGACTAATTCGCGTCCACGCTCGGGTTTACACAGCAGAGTCTGCGTGCATGAGTGAGACAGAGACAGTGGCTCTTTGTTGCTGTTGCCAGGGTTTTGGATCAGCCAGGCTGGACGGGCCTACAGTGACTCTTTCTTTCTTTGTTTCTTTATCCTCTCATTCACGCTTTCACCAGTTTTCTGTGTCGCCGTGCTGCTCCACTGCAGAAATTTGCCGAATATGAAACTATGAAGTTACATATCTTACTCTGAAAACCTTCTTGCTGTTTATATTTGTATAATGAATACATTTTTAGGGTTACTGTACTGTGTTATATCCAGGGTTTCGGCTACTGGTATTTCTTTCAGGGCAGTCTCTCTGTGAGGGTGTATGTATCAAACCTCTGCTGTGGCTAAGAAAGAAACAGATATGCTGCAGTTATAATTAGTACTGTCAGACAAACCTGTTTGTTTCCACAACAGGCTGAGCTCCTATATCAGGATGAAGATCAGCACAGGAATTAAAAAAGTATAAATGTGGTGAAGCTGTGACGTACAGGTATGGGCTTGTGTTGTGAATGCTGCACATGCAAGAATCCATCTGTCTGTGAGATTTTTTAGCATTTGACCAAACAGAAGACAATGGAGGTTGCTTCCTGCAGCCACCAGTATGTGATCATCAATCGAGTGCAGTCTGATTGCAATAAGTACATGTGATTGACAGCAACACTGACAATCAGAATAATTAAAATGTCAAAACAACATCTCTCACCTTGTCTTTCTCTTGTTCTCATTGCTCTAATTGTAGCTGTAATCCAAGGCCAGATTAGAGGGATGTGCTGTCCCTGTCACTGTCAGTGTTTGTGTGTGTGGTCTGAGCGAACGCTGCACAGATCTCTGGGAGATTACTTGATCCTTGTCATTATCACACGGGCTGAAACTGAAGCCGCACAAGCCAAATCCACTTTCTGCTGTTATTATGTTATATACTTTCTCATGTCTGTTTATTTGTCAGCTATTAGAGCACAAAAACAAAAAATTGGGCATTTGCCAGACAGATCCGGTTGGTCTGCTATGAATTTGAATTTTTAAAGTCTTGATGCGTGTGGCTTTATGAAACCTGCACGCTCTAGTTTTAGTCCTTAAACAAGGAATGTGAACCAGCAGCTTGTGGAGCAGCTCAACCCAACAGCAGTTCCACTTTGACAGAGATGCTGTGACGTTCGTATTTGTAGGTTTCAGGCAAATGTGTTGCCCTATAAATAGCAGCACTTTCTGTTTCTCTTGTGTGTGTGTGTGTGTCTCCTTTGCCTTTTTACTGCAGAGTTGGACCTGGTTTTCATACACCTTAATTACCAGCCACTTCTTAGTGTGTGTGAGTGTTTGGCAGGTGTTTATGTGCATGTCACAACCTGAAATACGCCACAGGTTTGAGGTTGAATCCAAAATGAAGGCAGAGATCAAAGATAGCCTCAGTTTTAATACCCATGCAATTAGGTTTTAATGTCTACTGAGAGCTCATTTAGTAATGGGTGTGCACGGTTTTGCTGCTGGTGCCGGTTTCATTTGTTAACATGTTTATTCAGTGGCAGTTGCTCCTTAATGATATTGCAGCGCTGCACTCTGTCTGTGTTCTCGTTGCCTTTTCAATTGTCATGTTTTGCAGGAGTAAAGCTGTTCCACAGAGACATGAGACGCTGCCAGATTCAATCTCAAACTTTAAAGGGACAGAACATTTTGTGGCCGTGTGGTTGAGATGTGTAATATACACTAGATGACCAGATCCCCGTGAGTCTCTCTGTCTCGCCTTCGCTGAGTTTTCAGTCGGGTCGTCCTGTGGGTTCAACAAATTTGTGTCACATGGCTTTTGCTAATCTGCATAATTACATGTAACCAGTGTAGCTGTGGAAATTGTCATTAGTCTCTGATAATATCAGTTAAAGTGACCATGTGGGGGTGAGCAGGTCATGGGACCCCGTCACTTCCCCCCTGACTGATGGTTGTAATTTTATCATGTAATAAAACCCTAATTCCTGTTATTTTGCAGTGGATGCTGGTCTCTAATACCTGGTCATGAGCAGTAACTAGGGAGTTGTTAGTGATTTAAATGTTTTCATTTGAGCACTTCTTTTTGTTTTTCTTTCTGACGTAGATGGCAGTATTTGACCTACGTAATATCACATCCAGTTCCTTTATCTGACCTCAGCTTGTAGTAGATAGAAGAAGAAAGGCAGCTCAAGATGTGGGAGCAAACTTGTCTTTATCAGTGGCAGCCTTGCACTGTTTTCTCTGTCTGTCTTCACTTTTATCTGTGTTTTTCGCTCTGGGAGGAAGACGTTGGACCTTGACACGATTATCCCCTGTAGTACAGACAGAGCGATGCTGCGTTCCTCCTCCTTCAGTATCTGAGTTTACAGAGAATTGCCTGTACATCTTTATTCTTTTCTGCTTAAAAAGCCATCTACATCCAAAGCAAACCAAAAACATTAAGATACAAGTCTAAATTTGAACTATTCATGTCAAGTTGGGCTGGATCTAGTCAGTAGTAAAAAATCCAGCTCTTGTCCTTTTTTTCCACGCTGGAGACAAACACCTGTGTTGGGAATTTCAAGACAGTGTGTGAAGTTTTCACCTCTCAGCTCTTATTGAGAGAGAATGTCCAGGCCCAGTCAGTGACCATAATGTTCATGGATAAGCATCAACCTCAAAGGAGCAATCCACCATTTCCTGGTAGAGAAACTCAAAGCTGATTTGAATTTAACACTTATTGGCCTATTTCCCATGACCCCTTTTTCTTCACATGATGTGCTGTGGTGTATGAACCCCAGCAGGAGGACAGCAAAGTAGAATAGAAAACAACAACAACAACAAGGTGTATAAGATGTTTCTTTAGCAACTGGTGTCAGAGGTTGGGTAGTTGAGATCTTGTGATGGCAGCTGCTGGAGACAATAGTTCTTTGTCTGTACAGAGGAGGAGGAATGACTTAACAAGGCAAATGTTCTCCCCACGTGAACTCAAGATTTCACCGTCCTCTGCCACGCCGAAGTGGACATGGAAAGCAGCTCGGCCGGCTAAAGGCACACTGGTGTTTGGTGTTAAATCAGCAGCACATGCAGCGTATGGATGTATGGCAGATCCATCAACATGGAAAGTATATATGATATATTCCCACAGACTCACCGCTGACAGGATCTTTTCAGACTTAAGTCCGAGTGGCCACACAAACATTTGGTACCACTCATTTTTAAAAGGCCGGTGTCAGCTTTGTCATTGCAATTGGACTTGTTAAAGCAGAAGTAAGCGATATTTTTGTGTTAATATAAGTCTTAAATAGTTCTATCTTCCGACAGCAATCACTTACATAGAGTGTTTGGACCGAAACACGGGTCTGTCAGTCACTCTGCTCTGCTCTGAGCCGAGGAGAAAACTTTTCTCATATCCTACAAGTTTTATCCAATGAGGAGAGAGAACGGCATGCAGGGCTGTGTGTGCAGCCAAGGGATGCGCGTGAATGTGGTGACGTAGGGACGAGGACCAATAGATCCATGACGAGGGCGGGGGCTGCTAACTCCGTCGGTTGACAAGACGTTATGGTGCGTTCAAGGCAGCCCGTAACTCGTGTTTTTCCGACCTGTGAAGTCGTACCAGTTCGATCTGGTACGAGTTCACGGGTCGGAAGTTACAAGTGGCCGTTATAGTGACTTTCACAGGTAAAACAGGTCGGAAAAACACGAGTGGGTTGCCTGGAACGCTACAAAGTCGTAAGTCGTGACTTGAAGCTGTAATTTACGGTTTCAAAAGCCTGCCTGGAACGCAGCATTAGCCAAAACGACCGGATCGCTTACTTCTGCTTTAACACTTAAATCCCCAGACTTAGGCTCTGTTTAAGGACCGTGTGTTACTCTGATGTGTTCATACTTGACTGTGATACTTGACGTTCAGTGAAGCTCTTCAGCAACACAATGACTCAAATCTTTCATATAAATGTTTGTTTTAATCACACTTGAATGGCACAAAGCATGCAGGTTCAGTAAATACACACTGCCAGACAGCACATAGATGTAATCTCAGCTTGTGGTTTTTGAATAAATAGAAATTGCGTTATTAGTGTATTTACCTTCTTTCGCTTCCCTATCTGTCTCCCTCCTCCTCCGTCAATCAATGCTGGACTTCCGTCAAGTAGGGGCGGTTACAAAACACAGGCACTTTGGGTTTGATTATTAAACATTTTTTTTAAATGCCCATGCGTCACACTCGGTCCAAAGTTCATGACAGTGGGAGTACTACGAGGGCCACCTGCAGTGGAGCGAAACATTGACACTGCACCTTTATATAGATGTATTTGCTCTGGTCAAAGGAAATTTAGAAGTAGATTCAACAGGGCAGGAAGGGTTGGTTTAACTAAATTACAATATTCACACTATCTCTTAGCTCTAATGGGGTTTTATCATGCACAGATTTTATCTTTCTCAAGTGCTGAGGTTCTTTAATGGATTTATTTCAAAACCTCAATACACAAAACTCAAACTTTGTATCTCTATACCCTTTTGTAATTTACATAAGCACTTGTATGGCTGTTAAATCACTTGCTACTAATGTGTTTCCCCTGATAACATTACTTTTACTCCTTGTACTCACTACTACAGTGTCACTCCAAAGGCCATGTTTTATTTCTGCAGGTCATACACTGTTTATGTGCGACAGAGCATTGTTTGGTGTTAAACAAAAACCTATACTACATCGATCCCAGAGCCGAAACCCCCATCAGCCATGTGAAAGACTCGGAGGGGGCCACTCAAAGCTCAACCACAGTTTGCTGTTTTGGGTTTATTGATGCAAGAGTGAGACAACCGCTGCGTGGGAGGTCGATTTCCCAAAGACTCAAACATGCTCAAGTAGAAATCCTGCAAATTATAGTGTAAATACAACTTTTCAAAGCGTGTTTGAACAGAAGACGTGTTTGTATGATAGCGTAAAGCCACAGAGACATATAGCAAGATATGCACAAATACAGATCTGAGATGGTGTGTGTGGGCAAAGCACATGTTGTTAGTTAGCAACCCAACGAGTTTCATCAGATTATCGTGAGTAACTGCACCGCAAACCAATTTTCTTTGGGTTCTGTTACATTGTGGTGCAGCTATAACTATTATCTCGGCGCATATAAAGCAGTCTGGGTAAGAAGAAAAATAGGTTTTATGTTCTTTTGGCTCCAGCTCGGCCTGAGGCATTTTCTCAACCGTTCTCAGCTTCTTTGTGTCACACATCGCCGTCTTCTTTCTGCCGGACTCATTTCATTTCCCTGAATAGAATTGGAACAAAGTGAAATCAATACTCTACGACAGATCCTCTAGTCCCGTGTCCTGCCAATGTAGCGACAAAATGAGCTGCATTCACTGTACAACAACTAAGAATATCCTCTTCTGCCTCTTGCGTGCCTTTTTTTTTCTCTCCTCCTGTTTTACAACCTCCCTGCCTCTTTTTCTCTCCTCATCTTTTACATCAACGCCCGCCTTCCTCCCTGCATGCTCTAGTGACTATAAACAGTCGGAAGTTTACTCCAAACACATCCAACAACCCCCAGCAAGGACGAGCAGCCCCCCCCTCCCTCCTCCTCCTGCAAGTGTTAATGGCCAGCTTTCATATGGGTCACGAGTGTCCTTTGGTGCAGCGAAGGTGGCCGCCATAGACGGGAGATGACATTGTGAGCGGACCGGACGGGGTCAGAGCGTGGAGCCTCTGCCGTGTACATCCCAGTCACAAACAGACATTGTCAGTTTTTTCCATACCAACCTGAGGGATTTGCATTGTGTTGCTCAAGGACACGGTTTATTTCCAGGGCATTGTCCTGCTCAGTCATTCATGTAAACCCTCTCACTTAACCTTTGTGGCTTTGGTTGAGATTCCTGCCAGCCCACAGGAACAACTGAGGTGGGGCCTCCCCCTCCACCCCCCAATTGAAACTGCAAAACCTTTTGTTGTCCTGTTCCTGTTAGTCTATCAGCCGCACCAATTAAACATGTATTTGTACCCGCTCGTGTGTGGGTTTAGCAGCAGCTGAACTTTGCCCAAGTTTTGGTCCTGAAGCCTAAATCTCACCTAGCGCTCGGAGCACTCAGCACAAATTGGGTTCCAAATGGGATTTTTGTGTTTTTCTCAGGATGATTAACGTATATTAATCCTTCGGCCACTGTAGGAGAGCAGCAGGCAGCAGGCCAAGCACCTCTTTAAGCTCACTCCCTGTTGCAGCAGTATGAATCTATCCTAAACACAATGGTTTAGCATTGTGAAACATTCCTGTGCTGCTCTTTTGACTTTTTATTCTCAGGTGAAAGGACTTCGAAATCAGGCAGTGTTTTTTTTTTTTTTGCTTTTTCTACAGGGCACATTGACCTCAGACGGAGAGGGCGAGGCTAAAGGCTCGCTGGATTCCTCTCTTTGCATTCCACGTGTTATCTTTGCTTTGAGCAACACTTTCGCCCAACCTCTTTTTCCTGAATTATGTTGTTATGGGGGAAAAGAGACAGTTTTAATCAGCTTCCCACCTTTTTCTCTTTCACACTTTGTCATTCAAATCGATCGTTGGTCTTCAGGCAATAAGTCACCTGCGGAACTGGACTTTCACCTTTCTAGCTCTGGCGTTATCTCTGCCTGTCTCTCATTCACTCCTCCACTATGTCGGCTTTTTTTTTTTCAAACTTTTTCATTCATTCCTGTTTGTACTGTAAATGAAGCACACACATGGACAGAGGGAAAATGCACAGATATGGGGGTTCACTGGGCTTTCTGCCTACTTTCTGTAAGGGAAGGTTGGAGAAGGGATTACTGGAAAGAAAGAAGAATGGCTTGACTAAGGGAGTGAATGAGTAAAGAGTGAAAGAAGACGGGAAGCGGCGAGAACAAAACCGGGAAGTTGAGCAAGATTCACCCCTCCCCTCTCTCCTATGATCCACCACCATTACCCCCCTCCCCCCCCCCGGGTGGACCCCTCGCTCCAAGACCACAACTCACCTGTCCAGTTTCACCCCACCCCCACTCCCCACCCCCCCACCCCCCACCTCCCAGGCTCCTCCTCTGGAGGCAGGTGAGCCAGTCGAGGGTATATAGGTATGGTAATGTGAAGTGCCCTATCTTCTCTGCTCTGGGGAGTGCGGAAGACACAGGACGCAAGAGGGCTGAGAGAGAGAGAGAGAGTGTGTGTGAGAGTGAGAGAGTGAGAGAGAGAGAGAGAGAGAGAGAGGCGGAGTAGGAAAGTTACAATTTAAAAAGACAATTGGATTGACTGCGCTCAGACTTGTGTTGCAACCATGGGGCTGGGAGTAAGTACTGAGACTTGTCACATGTTTCTGCCTGGTAGTAAATTCTCTAGATTTAGGTTAAGATTAGGCCGGTTATGTTTTTCCTGTTTTGCACCGAGTTTGAGTTTAGTCACAAGTTTTGTGTAAACCTGACAGTTGTGCGTAACTTGAAACACTTTGTGCCTTAGTTTGGAGTATCTAGTGCACAGATGAAGGACTTTTTTTTTTAGAGCTTTAGATTGTAGATCTTTAGGAGTTATTCAAACTCACAGTGAACTCATAGTGTTTCCGGCACAAGGAAGAGCAGGAAACTAAAGAGCACATTTCTACAGTAACATGTGCTCGGTCTTAGTCAGGACCTCATTCTCATTATGTCACCTTCTCTTATTTAGAGAGGGAAGGATGACTACAAACTGGCATCAACGTCCGATGGCGGGGACAAGAAAAGCAAGAAAGAGAAAGGGAAGAAGGATATGGACGAGCTGAAGAAAGAGGTCGACTTGGTGAGTACACGAAAAAGTGAAACCTGTGTGAAACCTGAAGTGTGATATTCAACACTAGAGAAAAGTTTGAAGTAAAAAGGAGCAGCCGTTTAATAATCCTTCAGCTTCGCCTCCCATACGCTTTGCTGGCCTCATTCTTAATGACAGTCCTAATCAGGTTATGTTAATACTTTTGGACACTGTAACTCACAGCCATTGGTCACAGCAATTACACAGTGGTGGCTGGGACAAGCCCCCGCTTTTACCTCAGCACTAGTCACATGAGGTGTAGCTGTTGGCTCTGTGTTTCATACAGATTGCTACTTCCACCACTGTATGTCCTGTCACATGTTATTAAGGACTTCACACAGCTATACTTAACTTCTAAATCATGCTCATCTGGACTGAGCTTCAGCGCTGAGATGTTCTGTTGTCACTACACAGTTAAGCCTCTCAAAACATATGAACTAGTTATTCTTTTCTGTCGCGCGTAAACACCTATTACATCCGTCTGTTCTACTTTCAGGCTCAGTTCTTGGTCGGTTTAGTCGGCGGGGAATTTTATTTTGTAGCCACAGTCTGCAGCGAGCTCCTGTGGAGGCGTAGAGTTGTAAAAGTTGCATACATAGAGGTTCAGTTGGGTTCGAAACGTCACATGTAGATTAGTAGTTGGCTAATTTCCACTGGTGTCAGCTTTTTCTCAGACTGAATCTGTCGCCGACTGAGGTCATTTCCCAAGGTCAGCGGGGCACTTGCTCTGCGTTCATCCCCAACTGGAGGGAAAAGGACTGATGAATAACTCCTCACCACAAACTGTGCACTTATTAAATTAAATCAAATGTGCACTGGTTGCAGTTTATAGGCAGAAAGTTAAAGTTATTGAGGTTTCACCTGTAGCTTTGGATCTATCGAGTGGGAGAAGTTTGCTATAATGACTCTCAATTCTGCATTTGTCCCTAAACTGCCTTTAAAACATCTTATTAAAGACAGACTGCTCTAACCCTTTGTAGTACCATGTCCTTGACAAGGTCAGCTCAAGATGAGGCAGATTCAGGTCTCATGTTTATCTGAAAGCACTAATAAGACACCGGTAAAGATGCCACGTTTATAAATATAAATATCCAAGTAATGGTTGAATAAAATCAACATAATAGTTCAAATTGTCATTGTTTTTGCTGTAGATGTTTGACTTTGACAAGGTCATTCAGCACAGATGGATGCTGCTAGTTTCTTGCAAATGTTCCTAAAACAACTTGAAAAAAAACTAAATTTACATGAGCATATGAATCTTATGCCTTGTTGCCATTTTTTTTTTTTTCTTACAAAATATTTAATTTCTGCCCAATGTCACCGAGGAGGTCACAGCCTGCTGCAGCTTATTGGGTCATAAAATTCCCATCTCGGTGACATATTAATGATTATTGCCCTCTATAGGTCTTAACTAGATCTCAAAGTCCTGCCGACGCTGAAGGACATATCAATGCCATAGCAACCATATCACCTGTCTGCTTCTGTAACCTCCCCCAGCTTAGCATATCATTGTCTGCAATTAACAGCAGTAATCTCTAATGTGCCCCCCCCCCTCTGGAGCACAAGAAGGGCAACTTCATGTATTGATAATTGACTTATTTCTGATTTGAGCGCTGGTTAAAGAATAATAATCTACTGAGCAGCAGTAAAACAGTAGCAAGAGGTTCCAAGGAGCCCATGAAGCCGACATGTTAATGATTATAGCACCGGCTTTCTTCTATCATACAATTAACTGTGGCGTCAAAGTCCAGTTGAAGGCAATATTTCCATAGCAACAAGAAGCAGCTGCCGATTTGCCAAAACGTGACCAACAGCTGAAGAAGCTAAAAATAGGGTCGAGGTTTAATTTGATCAACTGTTGTCCAGAACCTGTTTCTCAAATGTGTTTAGGTGTGTGTGGCCGTCCAAGAATCAAAGCCAAAGTGAAGAAATTTCCTTTCTCGGCTTCAAAAGAACTGCTGACTAACTGTTAAAATAAGCAACAGTAGTTTGGAGCATGTGATAACACATTATGCATGGCACATTTGCCATGGAGCACTTTGACTGCTTATTATCATGTAAAATTTGTGGCAGGGCCGAGGGAGCCATGCAGTCACACCATTTTCTGCACTGACTGTGAAGAGTGCAGATGAATGTGAGAGAACTCACTTCAAACCATTAATGGCTCAGGACTTCACATTTCCAAATGAATATTATGCAAATGTATAATTTCACACAGCATTTATATATAAATAGATCTATATACTACAGGCAGTGGGTGATTGGGACATGAATCTTTAACAAGGTCAGAGTGAAGTTGTTCTTACATAATCGTAATGAGACACTAATGCCTCACTGGTTGTTCATCAGTCATTCTAAAATGAGCTCAGACCAAATGGAAACTTTAGGGAGTCATTTTACCACATATGAGATAGTAGTTTTAATAATAATCATGTTATTTGTTATAAAGGCCAATGTAAAATCATATAATAGAAGCATAACGTCCATACTGTAAAGGAAACTAGAGTATTATTCCTGTTTCAGCCATATGTCACATTGTTTAGATGAAACAGAAACCAGTGTGGGCATCTCTTTCACTCAATGGCTGTTACTGTAAAACCATCACAATACTTTTGTTGTTCCACGGCCGACAAACTGGAAGGTGGGAGTCAGATATAATTGCGGAACAATCCAAATTATATTGAAAGAAACTCTATTCATTCACTCACTGTAGGCGTTATTCAAAATACACAGTGTAGGCACATGGATTTGTCAGCTCCTCTCACTTTTTATTTGCATTTTCACCCAATTTTCTTCAGCACACACAAGTAATAAAATTGATTTTGTTGATGCGAGTGAAAGAGATCACGGACTTCACCAAAACACAGGAGCAATACACACAGGAGCAAACAGCAGTCTATCAGTTGGGTGACATTGATTCGGCTGGATGGACTGTTTGCTCACAGCAAACTGACCGTGGATGAGTCCATACGTAACTGAGCTCACGTCGTGTTTGGCTGCGAGTTTTCAATCATCAGTAGACTCTGGTTTTACTCATATATCTTAAATTGTCTGTTGTTGGAGCAGCATGCAACAATGCTCCTTTACCTTGTCATCTTTATGTCCCTAGTGTCCCTCTGGAGGACAGGACAGGACATATTTTAATCCACTTTTAAAACGACGGGGATCTTGGTTTGTTTTATGCAATGATTCAATCTCTCTCTCTCTCTCTCCATAGGATGATCACAAGTTAACTTTGGATGAACTTAACAGGAAATATGGAACTGACCTAAGCAGGGTAAGCACTGTGTGTGTGTGTTTGTTTGTTTTTTTATGGATGTGTGAGCCTGTCAGAGTGATAGTAAATCACTGGAGTTGCTACACAAGCTGCAAAGTGAGGTCACTGCACAGAGGAACACTTTTCTTGTATTTATGTTAGAATAATTAGTAAACTAACTTTTAAAAAGCCAGTTTACCAAATTACAAAAAACATATTCTCTCCCCAAAGTCATATCCAGAGAAGTGACATTTAAATAATTTAAATGTCATTTAAAAAGTTGTTTTGGTACAGAAATCCATCAGTTTATCTCGAGATGGCAAAAGCATGTCAAACTGTACAGATCCAAAATGTTCTCCTCTTGTTTTCCACCATGGTCTTCATTGAGCTAAGGTCTCACACACAGAATCCCATTACACAACACAATGCAAGTCCACAGTGGCCATTCCACTTGCCTCACCGATGCTGATTATCTGCTGAAACCTGATCTGTCTGAGTTTCCCCCAAAACAAAGACTTCATTCACACAGGAAACACTGCTCTTATTCGCTCCTTCAACAAGGAAAAGAAATGTTCCTATTCGCTCTTGGTGTCCATCCAAAGAGACTTTACTAGTGCTAATTCTTAATTTATTCTTTTTTTTCTTTGCTGTGTAAGAAAATGTAACTGCTGGGCTCATAAGACAGATACCACCTGATAGTTCTTTCATCACTGTTTATTATTTTCAAGCCCATACGCTTTATTTGTGCTGTGTAATTGCACAGGATAATGGAAATGGCAAGCTGTAATTGTAAGGTTATTTAGTGCAGTCTGCCTAAGGGTGTGTATCTTTAGGTTTCCTGCCAACCGACCTCAAATTCTTCGGTTGTAGTGGTGTACCTATTCTCCAACAGCTGAGCAGGAAACATGTTGAGTAACCTTGTCCTTCATCCTGTTTTCCTCAAGCGTGTAAAGGTATCTTTAGAGGAACCTAGGAAAAACCGGTCTGACAGGTTTTTTTTTATTGTGGTTTTGCTTCCAGGCACTTCACACATGATGCAAGATAATCAATCTCTCTCCTTTCTTTCAATCTTCATGCATAGTTAAACATTTCCCTTTTCTCTTTGTGTCTCTTTACAGGGTCTTTCTTCCTCCAGAGTAAAAGAGATCTTGGCCCGCGACGGCCCCAACGCCCTCACTCCTCCTCCCACCACACCTGAATGGGTCAAGTTCTGCAAGCAGGTAGACGCCAAATCCTGTCTGAAATTCCCACATTTACATTTGTTGCCATGCAAATCTCCTCTGATTTGTTTGAGCCAGTCAAACCAGCAGAGAGCAGCCACAAAACCTTGAATGTTATTTCAACTTGTTCCCAGCTGTTCGGTGGTTTCTCCATGCTGCTGTGGATCGGTGCCCTCCTCTGCTTCCTTGCTTACGGTATCCAGGCTGCCTCAGAAGATGAACCTATGAATGATAACGTGAGCAGCTCTTTGTTAGTGTATGATATGAACATTTTAGATAATAACTCTGCACACATACTAACTAACAATCATGTCTCCCTGCTTTTAGTTGTACCTTGGTGTTGTGCTCTCCGGCGTCGTCATCATCACTGGTTGCTTCTCCTACTACCAAGAGGCCAAGAGCTCCAGGATCATGGACTCCTTCAAGAACCTGGTCCCACAGGTGAGGTTTTCATTGCAAGGGTCATTTACTTTTTCATTAGTTTTAGTCTTTAGTCACTCATTCAGTAGGTCACATCACGTTTAAGACAAATAGTCAAATATGCACCCTTCAACTGGGACAGAAAGTGTAATGTCTCATGTTAAAAGATGTCCCCTAACAAACATATTTCACATTTGTTCTTGTAGCAAGCCCTGGTCGTCCGTGACGGTGAGAAGAAGAGCATCAACGCTGAGGAGGTGGTGGCTGGTGATCTGGTGGAGGTGAAAGGTGGCGACCGGATACCGGCAGATCTAAGAATCATCTCTGCTCACGGCTGCAAGGTCTGTACAAAATCAAATGGTTTGTTTATTAGTCGTGATGAAAGTTGCTCAACGTCTAGATGATCCTCTGTCCTCCAGATATCATTGGTATTTCACTCTTGTTTTATTTTTCTGCCTTCAGGTGGATAACTCCTCTCTGACTGGTGAATCCGAGCCCCAGACTCGTACTCCAGACTTCTCCAACGACAACCCACTTGAAACCAGGAACATCGTCTTCTTCTCCACCAACTGTGTTGAAGGTAAACAACTAGTGGTTGGCTCAGAAATCACAGGGTCAAAATTAATTAATGTGCAATATACTGTAAGTCGAATGACGTTAATCATGACTTCTTATCTCTTGTCCGTCCAGGTACTGCCAGAGGAATCGTTATTAACACCGGAGATCGCACCGTCATGGGTCGTATCGCCACCCTGGCTTCCAGTCTGGAGGGAGGCAAAACTCCCATCGCCAAGGAGATCGAGCACTTCATCCACATCATCACCGGCGTGGCCGTCTTCCTGGGCGTTTCCTTCTTCGTCCTCTCACTGATCCTTGGGTATGGATGGCTGGAGGCCGTCATCTTCCTCATCGGTATCATTGTAGCCAACGTGCCAGAAGGTCTCCTGGCAACCGTCACTGTGAGTCCTGGTGCTTTGTGTGTTTTTAAATGTCCCAATTGTGAGTCAAAAAGACGACACAGCTCTTAAAAACCCAAACGCTCCGTCCTCTAGGTGTGTCTGACTCTGACCGCCAAGCGTATGGCCAAGAAGAACTGCCTGGTGAAGAACCTGGAAGCCGTGGAGACCCTGGGCTCCACCTCCACCATCTGCTCGGACAAGACCGGCACCCTGACCCAGAACAGGATGACCGTGGCCCACATGTGGTTCGACAACCAGATCCACGAGGCCGACACCACCGAGAACCAGAGCGGCGCCAGCTTCGACAGGAGCTCGGCCACCTGGGCCGCCCTGGCCAGAGTGGCCGGACTCTGCAACCGCGCCGTCTTCCTGGCTGATCAGGCCAACGTTCCCATCCTGAAGGTGAAGAGTTCATTGCATGGATTAAGCCTTTAATGCGCTGCAGCTACCAAACACTTAATGTTTTGCCACAAAAGAGTTTTAACGGTTAATTTGGCTTTTGGCGTCCAACCTATTTTCCTTAGTCCTGGTTGAAAAACAAGTACTGAGTTAATTGTTTCCTAGTGGAATATTTTTCTTCCTTATAACATTATGTTGAAGTGGAAACTGGGGCCAGATGGAATGTGAAAGGCAATGACTGTGTGGGAGGTGTCTTGGCAAGGAACTTTTTGAATTCAGCAAAATGCAAATGCAGCCAAACTGCACTACCAATCTTTATAAAAAGCTCTCAGCATAATTAAAGGCTTTTTCAGAAATATGTAGCCGGTGCTATAGCAAGAGGTCGCCAGACGGACCCATTGATTTATTTCTAAATGGGTCCTGGCAAGTAAGTTTCTTTCTCAAGCTCTAGGCGGGGGGGAGTTGGGGGGGGGTTGTTATTGCAAGATAGATTCCCAAGTATTTCTTTAGAAATGTCTTGTTGATTGAAAGGTGATCTGTACCTGTATCTGAAATTTAAATCAATACTGAAGCTCATATTCTTCGTGGAGATTAACCCATAAAAACCATAAAGGCTGTAATTATAAAAGTCTTAACGTAGGTCAAGGAAAACATTAATTTTTCTTTTTTTTTTTAATTCTCTCCATAACTCTTTTCTGTCAATCCACAGAGAGATGTGGCCGGTGATGCTTCAGAAGCTGCTTTGCTGAAGTGTATTGAGCTGTGCTGTGGATCTGTTGGTGGCATGAGAGACAAATACCACAAGAGTGCTGAGATCCCCTTCAACTCCACCAACAAATACCAGGTAAACAATGGGGAAATGTTCTCTTGCTCCCTCTAGTGGTTGACATCATTGACTTGTTTCAGCTAATCATATCATGCCAAATCCACACCTGAACAAAAACCAGCAGTCAAATCCAACCGTCCTCTCGTCCCACAGCTTTCCATCCACAAGAACGCAACTCCGGGAGAGACCAAGCACCTCCTGGTGATGAAAGGTGCTCCAGAGAGGATCCTGGACCGCTGCTCCACCATCATGATCCAGGGCAAAGAGCAGCCTCTGGACGACGAGATGAAAGACGCTTTCCAGAACGCCTATGTTGAACTGGGAGGACTGGGAGAGAGAGTGCTGGGTACAACATAGCTCCATACTCAGGCTGTATATTCCTTTTATCTTTAATCAGTAGAGAAAAAGCTGATGAGTATTTCCTTCTTGTCTTATTCAGGTTTCTGTCACTTCAACCTGCCTGACGATCAGTTCCCTGATGGCTTTTCTTTTGACACTGAGGAGGTGAACTTCCCCACTGAGAACCTGTGCTTCATCGGCCTCATGTCCATGATCGACCCCCCTCGTGCTGCCGTGCCCGATGCTGTCGGCAAATGCAGGAGCGCCGGAATCAAGGTATGAAGCTGTCGTCATTTCAGGTCCATTCCTGTATCTATCATTTGCAAGTTTCTGCAATTATTTGTAAAAACTCAAACAAAAAGACCCACAGATTAAGTGTTTTGATTCACCTGCTCCCCCACAGGTTATCATGGTGACAGGTGACCATCCAATCACAGCCAAGGCTATTGCTAAGGGCGTGGGTATCATCTCTGAAGGCAACGAGACTGTTGAGGACATCGCTGCCCGTTTGAACGTTCCAGTTTCCGAGGTCAACCCCAGGTTAGTTCAATCGACTACTTTTGAAGCATCTTTGGAGTTGCACAAAATCTTCCAAATTGGGTTTTCTTCGTGGCACAGCTGGCTATTTTTTTTGTTAGTACAAAGAATTAAATCAGCATTGGCCCTGCAGCCAAAAAGGCTTTAACCATTAATTCACTGCAGACATATAAATCTAGATGTGGCTCTTTGCTGGCCATTTCACTGATCCGATATCAGCAAGTTTGAGTCTGCTGGTTCAGGCTGTAAAAATGCCACCCACAAATACCACATCCTGAAAGTACTGTCACCCTAGGCAGATTCCTCATGCAGGAAATTCCTGTTGAAGTGTCATCATTATCACATCACACTGTCCTTTACCATGGCACTGATGATGAGATATTGAAATGTAAGATTTATTATCTGCAGTGGGGGTTTTATGTTTCTTTAGCTCCTCAAAGAAGCAAAACATTCTCAATCTAAACATTTACTGACAATGCATTCATTTTTCTTTAATGGGTACCAAGGCCAATGCTGGTTGGTATTTCCTGTTTACCCACTCCCCATGATTTCCTTTTTGTGCTGCCCTGGTTACACCACATCTTCAGTTTTCCTCTCAGAAACAGGATGCAGGAATTCAACTGTTGTCCTAACGCTGCTGTGACTCCCTCCCCAGAGATGCCAAGGCCTGCGTCGTCCACGGCGGCGAGCTGAAGGAAATGACCGCGGAGCTCCTCGACGACGTGCTGAAGTACCACACCGAGATCGTCTTCGCCAGAACCTCCCCTCAGCAGAAACTGATTATTGTGGAGGGTTGTCAGAGACAGGTGCGTGCCACGCTTCTCACAGGCACAGATTGGAAGTAAAATAAACAATAGACCTTTGTTTTAACTTGTCTGTTTTCCTCTGGCATCAGGGCGCCATTGTGGCTGTGACAGGTGACGGTGTGAACGACTCTCCTGCTCTGAAGAAGGCCGACATCGGCGTTGCCATGGGTATCGCCGGGTCTGACGTGTCTAAGCAGGCTGCTGACATGATCCTGCTGGACGACAACTTCGCCTCCATCGTTACCGGTGTGGAAGAAGGTGAGATACTGAGGGAAATGACACTGGCTCTTATTTAGCTGCAGGATTTAAAATCATTCAAACGCTAATAAATTTGTTCCATTTCCTCATCAGGTCGTCTGATCTTTGACAACTTGAAGAAGTCCATCGCCTACACTCTGACCAGTAACATCCCTGAGATCTCACCCTTCCTCCTCTTCATCATCGCCAACATCCCCCTGCCCCTGGGAACCGTCACCATCCTCTGTATCGACCTGGGAACTGACATGGTGAGCTTTCTGACGGATCAAAGTCATTAGGGATCAAATCTGTTTAAAAAAAGTGATCAAATGTTCTTACTTCTAAATCCCTTGTTGTCTCCCAGGTCCCTGCCATCTCCCTGGCTTATGAAGCAGCTGAGAGCGACATCATGAAGCGGCAGCCCAGAAACCCCAAAACAGATAAACTGGTGAACGAGAGGCTCATCAGCATAGCCTACGGACAGATCGGTAAGTAACAACTCATGATAAATAAGTGACTTCACTATTCAATATTTGGTGAGAAGCTTTCTAAAGTGGCACTCGCTCTGCTCCTCTGTCAGGTATGATGCAGGCCACAGCTGGCTTCTTCACATACTTTGTGATCCTGGCTGAAAATGGCTTCCTCCCCATGGACCTGCTGGGGATCAGAGTCCACTGGGACGACAAATACGTAAACGACCTGGAGGACAGCTACGGGCAGCAGTGGGTCAGTAGTAACACGCATGTTTTTTTTAGTGCTTTTCTGCAAAAAAAATTAACAAACGACTGAATGAAGGAGCTCATTTGTTTTTCATTTTTCCATCTCCCAGACATACGAGCGCAGAAAGATCGTGGAGTTCACCTGCCACACGGCTTTCTTCGCCAGCATCGTGGTCGTGCAGTGGGCCGATCTGATCATCTGCAAGACCAGGAGGAACTCCATCCTGCAACAGGGAATGAAGTATGTGCACAGAAAGCCCGTCTCTAAATTTACACACAGACAATTAGATACCAAAACATCTGAGGGGGATATTTTTTTCTACCATAATTATGATCATTTTGTGGATGCAGATATTTCTGAGGGGGAATATTTGCAGCCTTACAGCATTAATCACAGTGAAGATGAATATAAAAGTCACAGATATTAATTAAGCTCTTCTTCACTTCCACAGGAACCGCATCCTCATCTTCGGTCTATTTGAGGAGACAGCTCTGGCTGCTTTCCTGTCATACTGCCCCGGCATGGACGTTGCCCTCAGAATGTATCCCCTCAAGTGAGTAAACACAAGAACTACTGTACAGAAAATGCATCTTTTTTTGCCTTCTGTTCTTTGAGATTCCTCACCAATCAGTCGCTGCTGTCAGAGCTTTATCATCACGTTGAAAAAGTTGGGTTTTATTTAACAGCCCACCTCAGAAGCAGAGGAGTAACAGATCTAATGAGACTCTTTGAGAAACAGAGAAAGCAGGAAGATCACGTTCAGCTCATTATCTCACAGCTTTCACACGCACCTCATTTCTCCTTGTTCACCTCTTCCCCCTCCCTCTCTCCTCTCCACACCATCCTCTCATGTGGTCCGAGGCTTCAGTTCCCTCTGCCCCTCTGTCTCCCCTCCCTCGCCCACACACTCACCTGTTTCTTAGGTTTGACCAACCTCAGCATCTCTCTCCTTCCGTCCGAGCGTCTGCCTCCACCCACACTTCCTCCTGCTGTCCCTATTTCTGTCTCTACTCTCTGTGTTTGTGTTGTTTTTGTTTTTCTGTCCTGAAAACATTTGTATTATTACAGAAAATCCAACATAGACAGAATGTAACAACATTTACAGGCTAATTTAATTCAAACAGTTTCCTCTTCCTTTTTCAGATTGTAGCACATTAAAGGTTTTCAAAATGCCTGTATGCATCATGATATTTAGAAAGATAATGTCAGTGCTGTCTGCTAATTGACCTTTTAGGTTTGGAGGCACATTTTGTTGTTTTTTTTGTATCCTGTAGAGAAGAGACTGCCTCAGCTCAACCAATAAGCACGAGTTGTGCATTGTCAGGTTTTGAAGTGTTGTATTGTTGTCAATAAAGAGGACACTCAGAGAGAAGTAGAGGAGAAAAACACACACTCTGCATCGTTTTCTGACAACAAGCTTCTGAACTAATTCTAGTAGTTTGGTCTCAGAAGTCTAATGCTCATCCCTGAAGCTTTTCCTGTGCTCTTGGTGCAACTCCAGCCAAACTATAATGGCATTAACCAGGCCCCCTAGTGCTTTTATATGGTTAGTCACATGTCTCTCTGTCCATCCACACTCTAGGCCATGTTGGTGGTTCTGTGCCTTCCCCTACTCCCTCCTCATCTTCCTGTATGATGAAGCCAGAAGATATATCCTCAGACGCAACCCAGGCGGTAAGACCTTTACTGACTGTTTTTTTTACTTTTGTCCCAAAGCTGAAAACAAGGAGGGATCTAAGCTCATTAAAATTTACAGTTTTTGCAGGACAGTGATAGACACTAGATGCTTTACTTTAATGGTGAAAATTAAAATTATCTTATCTAGTATAGAAAATTATATTATTATGATACTATTTAAAGAAAACAGCACTTAACGAGCCAAATTATTACAAATAGAAAGAATACATCCAGCATAGGATGAAACACAGGTGTATATGTGTTAAGCATGAGCACTGTACATCCTCCTGTGTCTGTTTCTGCGTGTGTGCATTGGTATGTCTCCACACACACCAGTGAACTATGCCAGATAATAGGGGCTCATGGGAGTTGAACCCTCAACTCTGCCCATTGTTAATGCCTCGTTCCTCCCACGGAGCTGAGCAGAACCTGCATGCAGCGCCGGCTCTGATACAACTGTGTTCACGTATGTCTGTGTGTGTGCGTGGCTGCGTGTGTGTGTGTGTCTGCTTCATCTGAGCCCCATAGCACAGATCAGTGAACATCTCATTGCTCATCCGTGGTGAATAACGTGTTACAATCAGACACAAAAAAACAAGTTAAAGTGACAGTTTCAAACAACTTATGGAGGAAATGGAAAAACAGGATGGATTACAAAAAAAACATGTTTACTGCTTTGGGTATTTTATTGGTTAAAACAATTTAAGAAAGTGATGTTTTTCCACTGTGTGCATGCATGGCCCAAAGCTAAGAGTATTTTTTAATCCTGGGCTGAACAAGAAGGAACCAGCCCAGTTTTTTTTTTAACCGGCCATGAGACACAAATATCCTCTGTGTTGGTGCCTGAAAATAAAACGTGGCTTTGGGCGCAGTGAGGACAGGCAGACGCTGCTAAATCACCTAATTCAAGCATCAACACATTGGAGCCACACTGACTTCTAATACAGTTTCATTAGATTATGTTTACATCTAATGATATAGAGCAACTGTGTGACAGAAATGCCAAAAACCTGCAGGACAAAGATCTTAATGTTGTTATTCGGAGACTAATTCGCCCTAAATTCAGGAAGTTATTTGCTCACACTCTCCACTCTGGTCTCATTTCTTACATTTCCTGTCCTACAACATGAGGGATGGTTTCATCCTGCAAAGTTAAAGGCCTCTTTTTATTTGGACCCAAAATATTAGGCAAAAACTCTGTCCCTAATTGTGTCTCCTTTGGTTTCTAGGTTGGGTTGAACAGGAGACATACTACTGAGTCAACACGACACATTCACGGAGGGAGCAGTCAGTGTTTCATTGTTATTTGCTGCCATGTTACATATCAGTCTGACCCAATCAGACTCCAAAAACACACACAACATGGATAAATTAAGAAGCTCTTGATGTATATGTCATTCACAATAAAACATTTCTCTACCATTGTACACTGAGGCTGCTTGGACGTTTGTTTCTTTCTGCACACACTCTTCTTGTTGAATCCTCTGACACATGAGGGGTGAGGACACAATTTCACTAGATGTTTTTTTCAAGGTTCAGTAGATATGAGGCAGTGAGTCAGGTCCAGTGACCCATGCAGTTGGATTATCTACCTCAACAGTTCCTAAACCTCAGACACAAAGAGTACAGTAGGACACACAAGTTTGACATAAAACAGTTGTGATAAACCATCACATGCAAAAATAACCACCAAACCACTAAAACAATCACTTTTAGTATGTAAAAATTTTAATTTGAGTATTAGATTTCCATTATTAGCATCAATAAAATAAATAACTGATCATCTGAATGAAAATCTATTAACTAAGTTCCCTTTTTTACCTTATTTTGCAAGAAAATTGCCTTTACCCACCAGCCAATCACAGACAAGCATGTCAGATCAATGTGTGTGTGTTTGGATGTGTGTTTGTGTGTGTTCATTATCTCAAGGGCCAGTCTACCACATTGGTGTTTGCGATGGATTGCTCTGCTGACCGCCGATGCAAAGAGGTCCTGAGTGAAAATTAACCAAGACACTCCAGAGCTATCTGGTTGGTGTTTACCCTGCTCATTATGAATGCCCCCTTCTCTCCCTTTACCCCTCTTAAGTTTGTGTGTGTGTGTGTGAAGAGCTGTCCTATTGTCACACCGACCTGGCTGCAGATGGCCAGCTTCACACACACTCAGGAAACACCGGTCAGGCAGAATAGTAGCAGGAAGTGTGGGCTTTCATTTGTGCTGCCAAACGGAGGCTGAACGAACCAACCAATCAGGTCTCTCGCCTTCCAACTTCAGAGCAGAGGGAGCTAGTGCAAGACAGACAACAAGTCTGCGAACATAAAGGATGGAGGAATGTAGACTAAATGAGGATGGGAGGCGGGGGAGGGAAGAGAGCAGCGTTGATGGATAGGGAGAAAAGCGATGTGATAAATAAGGAGGAAGAGTCAGATCAAGAAGACAGCAAATATTGGTGTTGCGTAGAGCGTGTTTCCAAGATGTAATTATCATCTTTGTTATGGGCTGGATGCTTAAACTCGGTAATAATTCTCTGACGAGCTGTCACGTCGATAAAGCAATTGAGATGAGACGACTCAAGAGGGAAGAGAAAGAGAGAAAGAGCAGACAGAGACTAACATTATCATGCCTTCATCCTTCGTTCACAAGCAGGCCCCCTGAACGTGCCTGTTGCTATGGCAACTCATTTGAGATCCCACTCTCTCTCTCCCTCTCTCTCTCTCTCTTCAACATCTAAATAAAATCTAGGCTATTTATAGACCAACGCTGGCGACACGCGAGCTCCGCCGATCGCACATACAGTACATTGGATGTGGATGCGCGCACCAAAACAACAGTACAGTAGGCTACAGCAGCTGAGCGTGTATATATGCTCCTTTACACGTGCACACGTATGCACACGTACTCCCCCACAACTCCAGGGCTTGCTGCTGTGTGTCCATCTGTGAATGGAGTCCACCTGCGGTTTTGTTTGTTTACTCCTCATTCCTGCTGTATGTTATTTAAGAAGTAGGTTACATAAACCTGGGTGGGTATACTGTACTGTAAGAAAGGAAAGCAAGGGAGCATGGGTGTGCACTGTGCAGTGATGAACTCCTGGCTGAAATCTTCCTGTTGCAGTTTGATCTATCTGAGCTTTATCCTGTCACTCGGTGCTGAGTGCTCTCCAGGCCAGCTGATAAGGTCTATTAGAATAAGCAGGGAGCCAGACAGCGAGCAATGCAAGTCCACCTATCAGGATACAACAGCACTCCAATGGCAGGCTCATGCTGCACGGGTCTACTTCATGGTTGAAGAGGTCACTTTCAAAGCGTAATCTGTTACAGCCCGCTGATAGAGCTGGTCGAAGCTGCAGTGCATGCAGGGAGTTTGGTACATATGTGGATGAGAAACTTGGAGTTTTCTTATACGACCGGCCGGGTGGTCCAACTCGATGGATGGTGACGCATTAAAGGCTGAAACCCATCGCATTCTGTCTGCACATAGAATAAGAAGTGGATGAATGTCTCTGATTTCAGGCTTAGATCCAGGGATGAAAGACTAAATCTCTCATTTTGTATTGAGGGATGAAAGGGTTTAAGATCTCCTGGAACAGATGCAAATCGCCATACGTGTGTTGTTGCCAGGGTGGGGAGAAGCTAAACTTATTGCATGGCTACAATCAATGGGGGGGCGGGGGGGGTCTCTCCATAAGAGGCCCAGGGGTCAGGAAGCATCCTGGCAGCAGCAGGGATTCAGAGTTGCACAGTGGTGACCGAAATATGCTATAGGAAACAAGTAGGGGATCTGCTAGCCAGGGGGAGAGGGGGAATGCTTTAATGGGGCCCCAGAGATACAGGGGGCCCATGCATGTGTTGTGGAAGCTCAAGCAGCACTTGAGGCATTTTGGTGTCGTAAAAAACTGAATTTATATTCCAGTTTTGTTTTTTGACAGTGTCAATCATAGTAAATGCGCTGCTGCTATTTACCACAAGCACTGTAGGCTATCTTATGCCGATGGCAGTGTTGCATGTTAACCTGCTTTTTGCAGCTCTGCATTTAGAAACACAGAGTTCAGGAGTTGGCTGTCCGCTATCAGCACGCAACAACCTTGTCAAAGCAGCAGGGGGAAGGAGGTGTCGGCGAACCCAGCTGTTAAGGCGGGTGAGATGTAGATGAATCAGAAGTGTGTGTGTGTGTGCGTGTGTGTGTGTGTTTGTGTGTGTTGCAGAGTAGGGTGGGGTGGGCTGATTTTGCAGAGGAGCAGTGAGGCTGAAATTGGTAGTTGCACAGACATTTTCTTTCCTGATGAACTTTATCAGAAGATTGGAACAACTCTCAACTGCAGCAGCTGGTTTAGCCTCTTAGCTTAGCACAGAGACTGGACACTGTGGGCTGGCTTTCCTTGTGACTTGTTTGTGCTAAGCTAAGCTAACAAGGTTCCCCTACATGTTGTTCTACCACATTCCTTTATTGTTAGGGGATTAGGAGATGTAATGCATTAAGGCAAGGTGGTTTGTTTGCATGTGATGGGAAAAGAAAAAATAAATTCCCACACTGCTGCATCTGTTTTTCCTGCAATATTATGTAATACAAATGACAATAATAATATTTATAATAATGATAATTATTATTTAATAGCTCTAACCCTTTTTTTATACTTTAGTACTGATATTTGTATTTGAATCATATTTGTGCTTGCTATTTGGCATCCACGGTGTGTGTGTGTCTGTGTGTGTCTGTGTGTAAAAAAAGAAGAGGAGAGAAAAAAAAGAAAAGAAAGAAAAACGCCCAGTAATGGAGAACGCCCCGCCTCCATCCGTGGGGTTACCATGGCAAACGGCGTCGACGTCACAATGGAAGGAACGCCGTCTATAAGTATTGGAGGGTCCGCGCGGCGGCTTGCGAGCTCCGATGTGTGTTCTGGAGGAGTGACACGTGCTGAAGAAAAAAATAAAATAAAAAAACATTAAAAAAAAAATAATTATATAACCACGGGCACATCCAGGAGTTTTCTTTTATTTTAATATTTTTTTTTGTACTGTACATCATTTTTAACGAGGACTTTTGTTTCTCAATTTTTACTTGAAGTGGGAAGAATTAAGTCTCAGCCACCATGGGAAGAGGAGTGAGTATACATTCTGCTTTTTCTCTCTGTTTTTACTCTGCTGTGGTCGCTCATGTGAGAAGAAGTGGGTTTAAAACTTCACCATTCAAACAAGTGGTTCGCTAAATCGACGTAGTTGGGGGAACAGAGCGAGAACTAGGCTACATGTGTTAAAGTGAGCTCTCTAAATTAACTTTGATGACTTCCGTGTTTTCGGTGGCGATAGCGAAGAGTAGACCCCCTTTTTCAGTAAAGTCAGGCTGTAGGAAGAGGAGGAGGAGGAGGAGGAGGAGAGGAGTCACTCCCCTAGAAAGAAGTTTCCACAGCTTCACACAAAGATGCCTGTGAATCGGGCTCGGTGTCCCGTTACATAACGGGATGTTCTGAAACATCGGCCTGTCAAAGTTTTCACTGTAGCCGCTTCACATGCGACGTTGTAGCAAACTCTGACTTCACAGAGGAGGAGGAGGAGAAGGAGGGGGGAGTATCGAAAAACTAGCTCAAACACAAAATATCCACTCGATATGAATGTGATACAAATGTGTGAAGCAGCTCGTGCTTTTTTTTTGTTTCTATCTGGTAGTTTTGTAGCCTACATTCGTCTTGTTTTTTTTTTTTTTTCCAGTTTTATTGAGAGTTTTCACCACAGCAGCTCGCCTGGGGGGGAGGGATATGTGTGAAAAAAGTCCGGCCCATTTCTTCGTCTTCCTCCGCGGGGAGATTTTGGAGCTCTGTGACCGATTGTCTCCAACTTATCTGAAGTCACATCTCCTGTCATGGAGGGAGGGGGTGGTGTGGTTGGTGCTGCACTGTTGCTGCAAATGGCACCAATGTGGATGTGGAGCAGCCTGCAGGAGATGTTGATATCACCATTTGTAGCTGCTTTTTTATTTTTTATTTTTGTCATGATAGGTTATTGATCTGTGTTTATTCCACATATTAATAGTCTGAAAGTTGTGATTGGATGATAGGAGCTGAGGAGGAGGATATGTGTCATGTCCAAAGAAGAATCCTCAATTATCTCCACTCTGTGCATTATCATCAGCCGTGCGTTTAGATTGGACCTGCAGGGTGTGAAATGAAACCGTCTTGTGTGGAATAGCAGCCGCCAACCACACCCTGCCATGCTGCGCAGCACAAACACTCATTACAGATTCAGCCCTGCGAGGGATGGAGAGAGGTGTAGGCTACGGAGCGAGTGAAAGGGGAGAGGAAGATGGACCAAGACCGAGAGGATCTGGCGGGAGATGTGAAGCAGAATGTGCTCATTCACTTTCACTTCCTTCCTCCTTTTTCTCTGAAAAATCTTTGCTCTTTCTATTCTCTTTCTCTCTAGCTTCTTGGCTGCTGCTGCTTTTCTTTTTTCCCCCCTTCCCATATGTGATGAAAGCCATGCCCTGCCCCCCATCCAACCTCCCTCCACCCCCACCCCCCCTCCTCCTCCTCCTTTACTGCCCCCCTCCTCTCCTGACAAATAGCTCGACTTGGAAGAGATAACCAGCCGATCCCTCCTGGTTATGAGGATGGAGAGAAAAGGAGAAGTTGTAGATGGAGAGAGAAAAACAGGACAGGCAGGTGCGAGGAAGACCTTCTTGTTTTGAACGCACCACCACCACCACCACCTCCTCCTTCTCCTTCTCCTTCATCTCTAGACGAGTGCTCCTCTTTCATGTTTCTCAGTGTCGCCTCATCAGATGCGCAGCACATTGCAACACAAAAAAAAAGCAAGTGAGCTGAGAGGAGCAAGAGGAGGGGCTGATTGCTTGAAAGAGGGAAGTGTGAGGTGAGGAGGGGGGGGGGGGGGGGGTTGTTACATTAAGGGGAGCCAAGAGGCACCAGTTGCCGCATTGCCACCGTTGAGCAACTTGGCCTACAGGGGAGGCTGGGGTGCGGCTGATAAGGGCCAAATTAAAAAAAAAACACTTATAATGAATGATCCATTGCAACTCCTTTCACTCACTTTAGTTTACAGACTCATTTCCTTTATTATTTATGTATTAAAATGAATATTTGGGCACAGACACATAGATAAGGAAGGTGAGGGCTGGCAGGCGTCGCTCCTCTCCTCTCCTCTCCGCTCCTCTCCTCTCCTCTCCTCTCCTCTCCTCTCCTCTCCATGGACTGATTATCTGGGCAGAGACACGGAGCAGGAATCAGGAGACAGCTGTCAGACTCACAGGAGAGCGATGGACGGGGAGAATCCAACGGAATATTTCATAATCTCACACCTGACTCCAGCTCCTCTCCGTCACTGCATAGAAATAAAACACTGAAGCCCGAATTATTTCAGATTTAGATTCAGTGACACCTTGAACTGGACACAGTGGTGCATTCCTTATAGACATAAATAAATTTGAATTTTAAGATCATGAAAACAGCGAGAGTGAAAGTTGTGAAAGTGGGATGTTCCCTTTAACAGAACTCGCACCAAAAAAGCTTTAAGTTTATGAGCGAGGACCAGTCATTCTCACCCCCCCTCCCCTCCCCTCCTCCTGTAAACTGAACTAACATGTCAGCCCTCGGCCATGTTTAATCTCTGGCGCTGGGGCACCCCGACTACACCTTCACATCCATTCTTTACAGTCCGTTTCCCTCTTGTTCTCTCTGTTTGTACCTGTTTTCCTTCTCTCTGTCCCTCTCTCCCTCCCTCTCTCTCTCTTTCTCTGAGGATTTAACATTCTTTCCGCTTGGCAGTCATCGTGTATTAGCCGGGGCTTTTGTCACACACCACCCCTTCTCTGTGACAGAGCGCAGCGTACTCCCTCTCTCCTTCTTCCTCTCTCTTTTTCACACACTCACTCCATCTCTGACTCCCTCTTTTTCCGCTTGTAATTCCCCCTGCATCTTATTTCATCTGTCTTTTTTTTTTTTTTTTTGCAGTCTCCTTTCCTCCTTCACTGCTTTCCTTTTCTAGCTCCCTCCCTCCCTTTCTCTTTCTCTTTCTCTCTCCTCCTCCAGTTCTCTCACATGCCAGCTCGCTCTGTCTTTGCCTGTTTGGCTAAGCAGCTTGAGCCGTGCGATTTGTTTTCTGTGGCAGCTCTTTGAACTTTCACTGCGAGCCTGTTGCGCAGCAAAAGTGGAACATTCACATCAGAAATAACAAACTACAGAGCGGCGCGCACAACGGCTCCCTCTGCCTCCGTCCGTGCAGTTGTTTCCTAGATGGAGAAGTATGTTTCTTCCAGGCATGTCTTCAGAGCTGCAGCCAGTTTTATCACGCGATTTACAATAAAAGGCCCGGGAGTTTGAATATTTGAAGCAAATAAGCAGTCACCCACTCACGCTTTTTCCTCTCATGAGGAAATGATGCAACTTGTAGCTATGGTGTCCTGGCTAATGAATGTCATGGAGGTGTGGCTAAAGTCTGTAAGAAAGTACAAAAAAAAACAGCCATTGAATTAGTTCATTCATTCTTATTCAGGCTGCCTGTTGAGCTCAACCATTCATCATGGAGTCCTTACACACCATGAAGTCTTTTCCCGTCCTGCAAGATGACTCACACTCACACTTTAATCCAATCACTTTGATTGATAAGGAATTGAAGCCCAAGCTAGGAAATGTAAAGCTTTTTAAAGGATTAGTGACAGTTTCTATCTCTATAACTATAATTTCTATATGCAAATAGTTAGAGATGTGTTGATAGTTTGTCAGTGAAGAGTCAAACAGCCTGAGGGAAGGTATTTCTTTGTATTAGAGATGGTGTCAGTAGGGTCAGACCATAACACTGTTAACAGATGTTGGTGGCAGTTTGTGAATTTGTCATTTCAGTTGTGTGTGTGTGTGTGTGTGTGTGTGTCACCCTGGTAGAAGAGGGCTGCCTGCAAACTTTCCAACAAGGAAAAGCATTCATTCATTCATTCATTCACTTTTCTTCTGTTTGGGAAAGAAGAAAAAAAAAAGCTTGAACGTTGCACAGGACGTGAAGGGAGTGTTAAACACGACCCCCCATGTAAATTAACACACTGTTGAAAAAAAAGGGGGTAAATAAAAGAGAGAGTTGGAGGAAATGAAAGAATAAAGGAGGGAGAGGAGGAGGAGGGGGAGGAGAGAGGGGACATGGGAAGAAGGAGGGAGAGCGCGAGGAGGGGGGGGAGGGGCCACGACATGTGACTGTCCATTCACATATCTCAAGAGGTGTGGTAATAGTCGTCGGTAGCAACCGGGCAAAGTCCCAGCAGTGTGTGTGTGTGTGTGTGTGTGTGTGTGTGTGTCGGCACAGTTGAATGAGCAGCTTGTGTATCTGGCACCAGACTCGGGCTCTGGGAACGACGGTTCATAGGAATTTAAACTTTGGCCTCTAAAAAAAGTTTGTTCTGTTAAAATATGCGGCTGTTGGAAAACTTGTTTTTTGGGGGGTGGGTTTCATCACTTGTTCATTCAACCATCTCTCTCCTTACCTCTGTTCCTTTCTTTTCTGACACTGTTTTCACTCTGACCTCAGGCCAGCTCCACCTCCACAGCTCAGTCTAGATCAGAAAACCACACTCTGACTGGTGTGAGCGAACATGACGTCACCCGATGAGGGATTTCAGGCTGTAATCTGCACCGAGAACGTGATCAGATTTAGCTGGAGCCTGCAGCACGACTTAGGAAAGCTTTTTTTAAATTTTTTTTTACTACAAACAAACATCAGATAAAAAGACTCGACGCGGCTTTGTTTAAGTTTGGTAGTTCTTGTCGTAACCATATAAAGAGCACGGGGGCGTCCTGTCAGCGTCGGCCCACATGCCGGTGCTCTTAGCAGTCACATGAAAAGATCCGAGGCTTTTGTTTTTGTTTTTGATGCAGATTTTATGGAAGAAGTACAAAGAGCCATTGTTCTGTCCAGTATGCTCCCGTGTGTGTGTCAGAGAGTGCATTGGAGAGCATCAACACCAGTTTCTGTTGGTTTCCTGGTGTAACTTGTCATTTCTTCGCCCATGGAGCATCCATTCCTCTCCTCTCATCTCTGCTCCCTTTGTTCCTCCTGACACTTTGTTTTGTCAGGTGCCCCCTCTCCCTCCTCCCCCGTCCTCCCACCCTGTCCTCCCCATAGCTGGTTGGACACGGTGTCCACTCCATGACCTTGGCTGCTTCTCCTCAAGGTTGCGTACGACGGCGGCGTTGGTGACATTTACAGAATCTCTGCTGTGACATGTAAGGCCACAGCTTTAACAGAGCGCAGCGTATAAAAGCTTCAGTGCAGATAATTAGTTGAAGTAATGGGGCTCTGAGCTGTGCCAAGTCCACATTAAAAAAATATGTTGACTATGATGTTGTGTATTAAGAGCATAAATCAGGAGCTGTCATTATGGAGGAGCCCAGAAATACTAAGAGGAAGGTCTGGATTATACTGAAGTGTGCCAGAAAAAAACTTCCAGTCGGAGTCAGACTGAAACTTACTCCAAAGTAGTCAGATTTAAATATATTGACTGTGAAATCAGCTTAAACAATGCAGATAATGAACTCCCTGCAGGCTGCTAAAACAGTTAAACTCTTAAATTCCTTCAGTGTACTGAAGGTGTGAAGAAAATGCATGTGCGTAATGTGAGTAAACATGGAAACACAGTTAAAATTCAATCAGTGTGATTGGAATGGAATGGAAAGTTAAAAGTCTTGTATCTCTACAGATGATGGTTCAGCTCCATCGGTGTTGAGCTGAGGACCGAGGATTAAGATGTAGAAGAGCTCACTCAGTAGCTGTGTTCACATGCAGTGTTTTCCTCAATCTGATTGAAAACAATCTGATTAAATTAATCTTATTCGATCTATATCGCTAAATGAAGCGATCCACATTCAATCTCCATGCGCAGAATGAATAATCCACTGTATCAACCGAATCCACTCTATGCAGCCGTTTATATGCATCAAGTTGATTATCAATCGGCGTAAACTACCTCTTTCAATCCTAATCAGATCCAGGTTAATCGGATCCGTTAAGGTGTTTACATGAGACATTTTTAATCTGATTATAAATAGGATTTTTGGACCAATGTAAACACAGCTAGGGAAGCACTGTTGTAAAAGTTCAACAGGAAGTGGTTTGGTTCCCTCATCATTTTTAATCTGATTGACCTATTAATCTGATTATAAATAGGATTTTTGGACCCATGTCAACACAGCTACAGTAGTGAAACACTGTCATAAAAGTTCAACAGGAAGTGGTTTTGGTCTGGCAGCACTCATTTCAGTAAGAAGTTGGAATTTACAAAATCCCTGATGTCATTCTTGGTTTGTGTGTTCACAAGTTGGTTTTTGAGGTTTTGTTTTGTCAGAGTGTAATATTCAGTCAGACGGGAATCTCCCTCTCTCAGTCAGGTGCAGGTTTAACAGCTTAGCAAAAAAAAAAAATCTCATTAGCGCTGTTTGTGTTTATGCTTTAGATAAATGGATAATCCATAGTCGACTGTAGTTTCAGTGCTGATCAGTATCGATTCCAGCGCACCTGTGTGGCTTCAGATAAAAACCAAGATCCCAGTTGCCGCCGCCGATGCAAAGCTGCGATTGAGCAAACAGAGCTGCTGAGCGACAGAACCTCTGGCTGAGATCACAGCCGCAGCCTCGCTTAAACACAGCTCAGGCGGGTAACTCGGCTTTACAGGTTTTTTGTTTTTTTTTGTTTTTTATAAAGGAAATGTCAAGAGCAGACTGTGCAGAGGAGGCTGTAGCTGTCGCATGTAAACAACTTGTCAGTCTGATCCAGGAGCAGCAGCTTCCCAGAGCAGAAAATGGCAGCGTTGGTTAAAAATGTTTTAATATCAGCGACGATGCCTTTCTATTCCTTCCGTCTCTATTCACTCGCTTGAAGTGGTGCACTTGAAATATCAGCTGTTGTTGGGATCCGGCAGGTACACAGGTCTTATTGGTTGCTATGCAAACTCTTCAGGTGAGCAGAGAGCGAGTGCAGTATGTAATGTTCATTGTGAAGGAAAATGCACTTGTCAGCCTGCTGTGACACTTGTGGATGGAGCCAGTCATTCTTTTTTTCAATGAATGCTTAAATCTGAAAGTGGTAAAAGTGAAATGTATGACGGTTCTCTGCCTTGATCAGTGGTTTAATATCATTGAACACAATAAAAATGTCAAATAGTCACATTTCAGAAGCCGATTTGCATCATTTTTAATTATTTATATTCATTATTGAAGCAGTCACTTGTTGCATATTGATTTTCTTTCTAGTTTATGACCAAACCATCAGCACTGATAGGGGGAAAAAATCCTATTTGAGGCTCAAATAAACCACTGTCATGTCTGCATTCCAGCTCCAGGCTCTGGATTGGTGTGTGTTGTGTGTTTGCCTAAAGCCAGATGGCCCCTGGGGGCCCTCAGGGGTCCAGAGGCTAAGATCTGACCGCCGTGATCCAGAACCAGACTCGGTGTTTTCCCAGCTTAACCAACCAGGGGGGGGGAGCAACAATAACAACATGTGCTGGGATCACACACTCTGCTCCGGCGGCTCCCTGGGAAACGTTAAAAGGCGAATGCAGTAAAAAAAAAACAATATTAGTTAGCGTCTACCTCCACGCCCGGGACCGCGTCCAGGATGTCCATATTTGGCCACGTCGGGTCATTCCATGTCCAAAATATCGCCTCGGAAGAGTTTTCAAAATGGCTGCTCCACACTGTGGCGTTGGATGCAGACAAATGGCTCATTAGTAGTCACTTGGTGTTTCAGCAGCCCCCCCCCTCCCTCCTGCTAACACGCTAACACCTCTGATCCCTGTACAGTGCTGAATTATAGATGAGCCTTAACTGCTGATCAATGTTGGCCTCTAGTGTTGCGATCTCTTGTTACCTACCTGAAAAACACCTCGACTTGACTTTCTCCCCCCCCCCCACCCCCCCATGTGAGTGGTTCACACACCAAAGGAGCCTGCACATGTGTCACATGTTGCACCTGTTCACCGACACATGTACGTGATCATGAACCGGCTGTTGGTTGGGCAATATGGATAAAATGTCAGATGATGGTGCATGTCGTTTTTTACAGTGCAATAGAAGAAAAAGGCCTTATAATAGTGTAAATTTTCAGTTCTCAGTAGGGAAACCAAGACGATACTTATTCTCTTCTAAAATCTGAACCCCCCCCTCCTCTCCCAACACCCTCATCTGTCTCCGCTCCTCTTTGTTCCTCTCTATCTCACCTTCTTTCACTTCTCCCGTCACTCTTGTCTCTCGCCCCCTCTGGCTTGAAACGATGCAATCTTTGCTCGGGCCTTTCAGCTGCACTGACCGCTTCTAATGAGAGGGGATTTCTATGGGAGGGGGGGCGAGCACAGAGCACAGGGCACAGAGAGAGAGGACAGGCTGTTCCAAATTCCCAGGGAGTGACAAATTGAGGACATTTCTGTACCTTAAGTATGTGGGGTTTTTTCTTTAATCACAGGACTTGAATCATTTAGAGAATACAGTGAGGCAGATGTTATATGAGTGTGACAAAACAACTGACATGTGGAATGCAATCATTTTGTTCTTAAATAAAATCTTGGGAACACACTTGATCAAAAACCCCTCATTATGTATTTTGGTTCGTTTAGCAATGATATCATAACTTAATGAGATAAGCTATGATTGGATCACCTATTTCATGAAGTATGGGGCCCATTCCTATACTAGCTCACTTGCTGGATATGAAAGAATGACACTACCTACCTCTGAATAACTTTTTTATTTGGTTCAAATACAGAATATGTATATTATGTAGATTTCCTCGGGTCTTTTGCTTTTGTTTTGTGTTGTAGGTCTGGCTTGATTTGTATTTTATTTTCTTGTTTGTAAAGACTGGGCAGATACTGAAAGAGGACACGATGTATGCTGCTATTCTTATTTATCTTATCTAACTGTAATAATGTAACAGTTACATCTTTGTATGTGTCTGACCAAAACATCAATAAAAAAAGAGAGAATACAGTGAGATAAATTTGCACATAACTTCCCCTTTAATGAACATTTTTCTTGCCTACAGTGAGAGAAGTTGTGTCACAGTCGGTTAAGTGTGATTACCTCCACACTGAGGCACTTGCAGGGTGTAGCTGTGTTTATGAAAGCTGTTGGTGAATGAATAAAGCTCTGTGTGTCGGAGCCTGAGTCAACAACAACTTTTTTATTTTTATCACAAGTTATATTAGTTTCTAGTTTAATCGGTCTCATCCTGTGAAGAAGGTGCTTATCTTCCAACTGACCGAAAACCACACTCCTCCTCCTCCTCCTCCTCCTACTCCTCCTCCCTTAGGGTGTGTATCTGATGCAGACAGTCACAGTGTCACTCTTTAGCTTCACTGATCCCCTTTAAATCTTTTATTTAATTGTGGATTATTCACAATACTGTGCTGATCAATAAGAACCTGCAGTCGGTGATAATCCTGGTTTACAAAAGAGCATCCCGAGTGTCACTTAAATGTGGATTAACAAGGTTTAAAAGACGAGGCGGTGTAGATGTCACATGGTGAAACACAAAGCTGAGCTGAAACAGATGGAAATCGGTTCTTAAAAAAAGCAACTTTCACTATAGAAAGATTTGGGTTTGAGGAAACAACGTCTCCTGGTGAAGGTCTGTTTGCAGCGACAGATGGCAGCGGTAAAGACAAAGCCTGGATGGGAGACTTTACTCCCTCTCTGCTGGTTTCCACAAAGCTCTTACATCTCAACCTAACTCTCTGTGACACGTTAAGAGGTGACTCTTTTTTTTTCTCTCTTTGTGGCAGTTTGTCATCCACAATTTAGGCCACAGTTTTCTCAGTTTTACACTGAGCTGTATATACGGTATCTGGTTCTAAGAGCATTGACCCACATGGAGGCTTAAAAAGATGCAACAGGACAAAATGTCTTCTGGCGTTTTGACTTGTGCTTTGTTACTATGCAGGTGAAGTTTCATTATCAAGGTGAATTTAAAAATCCATTAATTTATAAATGGCAATCAGAATTTGCCTGTGGCGTCAGTTTAAAGGGATAGTTCAACATTTTGGCAAATTGGCATAATCCCTATAGTTTTAGCAGTAGGTTTGTTACCTTTAATTGTCAGTGCAAGCTATTTTTAGAACGGCGGAGCAGAGCCACAAGCTGCTCAGAGCTACGCTACGGAGGCTAATGGAATTTCTTGGTTTCCCTCATCAAACTCATCAAATACACACTCTCTGTAGCGTAGCTCTGAGTAGCTCTGAGCAGCTCGCGGCTCTGCTCCGCCGTTCTAAAAACAGCTTGCACTGACAATTAAAGGTAACAGACCTACTCCTAAAACTATAGGGATTATGGCAATGGGCCAATTTGCCAAAATGTTGAACTGTCCCTTTAAGTTAATTAGAGATTATTGACAGAATAGGAAAAGATGTTTCCATTTCACAGAACTATATTAATGTCGTTTCTTCAGACAATTTGAATCTTTGGTCGACGGCTTTTTTTTTTTGAGAGGCTGTGGAGCGCTGATCTAATAACTGTGGCCTTCCATTTTTTTTGCCTCTCTAATGTATTGACTGAATATCATCCATCAAAAGCGCTTTTGAATAATCCAAAAGAGCATCTGCACCCAAAGGCGCCATCAGACCAAACTGTGAACCCATGCCTCAGAATATCCGGTCTCTTATAGAATCCAAAAAATTCCCAGTCAGACTAACAACAATGGATACAACTCAGAACCAGCTCATTGATTGTAGCAAGACAAAGTTTGATTGTGAGTCTGGACATTGTGGGGTTAAAAGGGCCTATGGTGCGTTCACTGCCTATATTGTGTCCTATTGGTCTGGCTTTCATCTCCTCTGAAGGCAGCGTTGCTCATCTCTGAATGTCATCCATGAATCAGTTTGCACTGTAACAATGGCAGCTCAGTGTGAGCAGGAAGAAGAGCCTTTTTTTTTTTTGACTTTTGTGTTTATTTCTGTTGTGGGTTACAAAACAGCATTTCTCATTTTTGTATTTTTCCCTCTTTTCCCCTCATCGCCTTTCCAGGAAGGACGTGAGCAGTATGAACTGGCTGCGACCTCGGAGCAGGGCGGCAAGAAGAAGGCGAAGGGAAAGAAGAAAGAGAAAGATATGGATGAACTGAAGAAGGAAGTGGATATGGTGAGAGATTGTCCACTGTCTCCTTCTTCCAGCATGACCGTCCCATCCTCTCTATTTCTTCTACCTCTCTCTCTCACCTTTTCCCCTTTCATCCTTCCCTTCCTTTTCTTTCTCCTCGCCTCCTCCTCCTCCCCCGTCTTTTGTTGCCTCCTCATCCATTCATCCATTCATCTTCTCCTCTAAACTGTGAATCTTTCTTTGTTGTTGTTGTTGCACCTTTATCATGTGAGAGGTATCATTTCAGAATAAAAGGTCGACAGACAATGCCCTGCAAATGTCACATGCACACACACACACACACTAGATGCAAACACGCACACAGGATTGATGCCACTGTCTTTGCCCCTTCAGGATGATCACAAGCTGACCCTGGATGAGCTCAATCGCAAATATGGAACAGACCTCAGCAACGTGAGTGAGACTTTTTTTTAATGTTGCGTGTGTGTGTGTGTTTTGGATTTGCAGCTTTAAAGATGGGGTTTTAGCAGCCATCGCTCTCGTCTCCCATCTGTGTCATCTTAATGTAATTTTTGAAAATGGTTATCTCCGCTAAAGCGTCTTCATTTATCATGGAGATCAAACAAATATCAAATATCAGCAGCTTATTGGCTGGTTTACCTCCGACGTCTTCAGTCTGACAGTTGACATTCAGTCGGTGAGTGATGGACGAGGCTGAGATGTTTTTGAAGAGGGAAGAGATCCTCGCTCTCATCATGAAGAGCCACTGAGGGTGTGATCAGCCACTACAGGCTCAGCGCTCCCAGGGGTTAGGAAACAAAGAGCAAAGAGGGGGGTGGCTGGAGACAAAGGGAGGAGAGACATAGATGGATGGTTTTTTTTGTTTTGTTTTTTATGAAATCTCGAATGGAGTTAATCATCTCTCGTCCAACAAAAGAAAAAGAGAAACAGACGATCAGAAAAAAACAAACATCTTTCTCCTTTTCCAAAACACCATCCGTGCTGATGTTGGTGCTCCACATTCACTATGAATAATGTAAAAAAAAGAAACAGCGGGTGTCCACACAGCAGTGAATGCTGACCTCTCAGCTGTGGCGTTGACATTTTTGTTTCGACTCGGGATGTGTGGCAGAAAATTTCTCGCTTTCCCCTCAATTTTCTCATTTTCCCACAACGCCAAGATTTAGATAAGAAGCTCGACTGTCTGCTGCAGCCGGCGGGGGGAAACATTCCCTCCTGCTTCCAGTCTTCGTGCGAAGCTAAGCTAAGCTAAAGGCATGCAGGATACCCTACTGTCTCCAAGCCAACCTCACAACTACCCCCCCTACCCCCCCCCCCCCCCCCCCTGCTACATACACACTCCAATTTGCCCCTGTCTCCTCATGCAAATGTGCTCCTGGTCATGCAGGAAAGATCAAGGAGAATAGTTAATCAGTGCCTCTAAACTGGGGTCTCCAAGCTCTGCGTGTGCATGCATGCAGCACATGTGAATAATTTATCAGCTGCAGAAGCCCCTCTGCCCTGATTTCAGATGGTTCGCATCTTCTTCTTTTTTTTTTTTTTCCTCCTCTCTGTCCTCCTTCACCTGTTTTCTTCCAGGTGTCGTGCCCCTGTTTGTCTGTTGATGCTGCATTGCTAGGCAACTAGTAGCACCCACAGTTCCCCTCGGACTTAAATATGTGTCAGTGAGTTCACGTCTCCATGTGAGGTTGTGCTGGAAAACAATACAGATGTGCTTCAAAGGATTCAGAATGATCAGAGTTGATCTCACTTGTGTCATTTCAACATCTGGCTCTGTTGCCATTTCTAACTGAATCTTGTCATCTTCAGGGTTTGACCAGTGCAAAGGCTGCTGAGAACCTGGCCCGTGATGGGCCCAACGCCCTCACTCCTCCTCCCACCACCCCAGAGTGGGTCAAGTTCTGCAAGCAGGTAACATCCTCTTGGTTTTCAGCTTGCGCCCCTTTCTCAAGCTGCAGATGTAGGTGTTGACTTGAACATCTGTCTTCCTCCAGATGTTTGGTGGTTTCTCCATGCTGCTGTGGACCGGCGCCATCCTCTGTTTCCTGGCCTACGGTATCCAGGCTGCAATGGAGGATGAGCCCGCAAATGATAATGTAAGAGGGACTTGAAATGTTTATGTATCATGTGATTTGACCCACGCCAAAGATGATTTTCTGTGATGAACAAACAATAACGTTTATTTAATCTAATCTAATCTAATAATGTCACTCAAATGTAATAGTTTAATATCGAGCACCCGGAGCGGAAATCACAGCTTGCATGTTGTGTTTGTGTGTTCACAGTTGTACCTGGGTGTTGTGCTTTCTGCTGTCGTCATCATCACTGGTTGCTTCTCCTACTACCAAGAGGCCAAGAGCTCCAAGATCATGGACTCCTTCAAGAACCTGGTCCCACAGGTACCCCTCCCTATTTGAAGCTTTAGTATTGTCACCATGTACATGACAACAAAGCTGTCGGTCTCGTTCTCTATTCTTCATCCGTGTCCGTCTCCGTCACGTCTCGTCTTGTAGCAAGCCCTGGTCGTCCGCGACGGCGAGAAGAAGAGCATCAACGCCGAGGAAGTGGTGGTCGGTGATTTGGTGGAGGTGAAAGGTGGCGACAGGATCCCCGCCGACCTGCGAATCATCTCCGCCCACGGCTGCAAGGTGTGTGTTCACAAGAGGAGTTATTTTTCTTCCGCTTAGGACCCAATGTTTAAAGGGATAGTTCAACATTTTGGCAAATTGGCCCATTGCCACAATCCCTATAGTCTTAGGAGTAGGTTCATTACCTTTAATCAGGGATGCAAACAGCGCGCCGAAAAGCGAAACTCGCTTTTTTCATGACCAATAAGGTGACTTGTGTGAATCGTTCAGATCCGAAGAGTTTTTTTTTTTTTTTTTTTGTCTCAGCGTCTCAGCTGGGGGCAGTAAAATGTTTTTCTAACAGGCTGACAGTGACAATCACGTGAAACTGAGGTGAACTCATTCATGGTTGTCTCTGATTATACTGATAACAGCCTACCTACGACGCGCGCGCTCGTTACCCAAAGCGGCGCGCAGCCGCGTGCGTTCGGTGCGACAGCGACGCAGTTTTTTCCCCCCGTGCATGTCCGTGGAGCTGTGCGCCGCGGACATGCACGGTTCCCTACGTTGCTGTGTCAGGCAGGTGTTTCCCACGGAGCTCTGCCCCGTTTCAGAGGTGAAGGAAGAAGTGGAAAGACGTTGCCTCCGCGATGTAGAATGTGTTCAATTAAAGTGAAACTAACACATTATATAGTACATGTCCATTACACACTGAATGAAACATTCTTTATCTTTATTTATTCAGTTTATTTTAATAGTAATAATTATGACTAACATTCAGTGAAGACCTAAAATTCAGTATCTCCAAAATTGAAATATTGCAAAGGAACTTTTTTTTTTTTTTTTTTTAAGCATTTTTAATATAGAAATGTTGGCCTTCTGAAAACTATGTCCATCTATAATCAATCGATCAATACTTGGTTGGGGTTAAACTACTGGAAATTGACTTTTCCATGATATTGTAATGTAATAATTTGTTAATGGTGAGCACCCCCCCCACACACACACACACACACAAACATACGCCAGACAATTCCTCTCTTTTTTGGTCCTGACCCGTTTGCATCCCTGTTTAATTCTTGGTGCAAGCTATTTTTAGAACGGTGGAGCAGAGCCGCAAGCTGCTCGGAGGCTAATGGGATTTCTTGGTTTCCCTCATCAAACTCATCAAATACACAATCCAACAACTCCAAAACGCTCTGGTGGACAAGTTGTGACCTGCACATTCACCACGCTATGAGACAATAACAGAACGTTACCAGACAGAGTTGTTTTCGAGGTAAATTCATGCAAAACCGCTGATGCTCGTTCCTGTTGGGGGAAGTTTTTCAACAAGCAGTCACTGCATCTACCTCTAAAACAACTCTGTCTCGTAACGTTCTGTTATTATCTCATAGCGTGGTGAATGTGCAGGTCACAACTTGTCCACCAGAGCGTTTTGGAGTTGTTGGATTGTGTATTTGATGATTTCCCTTTAAGCAATTTACCATCTCATCATCAAAACATCAAAGGACCTTGCCTCTTTGAATTTCTATCTGCTGCTGTGCTTCAGTCAACACTTGAAAAACACTGTTTGTCAGTGGTGGTGTCAGCCTCTCGAAGTTTATGACATGTTCTTCTTTTTGAAATCAAAAAACCCTCGACTTTATGAAGCCTCAGTGGAAGACTTGAGCTTTGTCTGAATTCCAAACACTGTCGAGCCCTGTTTTTGTTCATATTTCAGATATCAGACAGTGCATTTAACACTAGAGTTTGAAGCTCTGAATTGCCCTCTTAGACTTCTCCTTTGAAGTCACTGTTTAAATAAACGGACCTGTACCTCGTTGTGTGATCAGCAGTCGTCTCACTATGGCGTCAAAAACGGGTCTGTGACCCATTTTGGGCGCTGAGCTAAAACCTGAGACCCGTCAGCAACACTTGACCCAATTATGCCACTTTTCCATCAATGTCTGCATCACTCTGTTTGTCTCATCACCTGCATGTCCCGAGCCGTTTGACCTGAATCTGCCTCCTGCTCCACAGTCGCTGTTGTGTTCACCAGTAGAGAAAAAAACAGGAATCAGAGCAGAAGAGAGATTGTTTTCCTCCCCCACCATCTTTCTGTTTTGTCCTGAGATAGATGCAGCTGCCTTGTTTTTCTTCTTTTTTTTCCACCACTCACAGCCTGTGTCTCATTTCCCAGGTGGATAACTCCTCTCTTACCGGTGAATCAGAGCCCCAGACTCGCACTCCCGACTTCTCCAATGAGAACCCACTGGAGACCAGGAACATCGCTTTCTTCTCCACCAACTGTGTCGAAGGTGTGATAACAGGCTCTCACAGAAAAACGCTACTTCCCCCCCCCTCCTCTGTAGTGAAAGACTGACTCTATATTACATCACGGTTTTCTCCGCAGGAACCGCTCGCGGTGTCGTGATCAGCACCGGAGATCGCACCGTCATGGGTCGTATCGCCACCCTGGCATCCGGGCTGGAAGTCGGACGCACTCCCATCTCCATTGAGATCGAGCACTTCATCCACATCATCACCGGCGTGGCCGTCTTCCTGGGCGTTTCCTTCTTCGTCCTCTCACTGATCCTCGGGTACAGCTGGCTGGAGGCCGTCATCTTCCTCATCGGTATCATTGTGGCCAACGTGCCAGAAGGTCTCCTGGCTACCGTCACCGTGAGTCCTGGTGCTTTGTGTGTTTTTAAATGTCCAACTATGAATCACAGGGTTCTTACGGATCCTTAAAAAGTCTTAAAAGGCATTGAATTCATTCATCTAAAAACAATTGGCATTAAAATATCTTAAATCAATTTTTCAAAGGTCTTAAAAATGTTAAGTTGAATTTTATGATTGTAATTAGTCTCAAATCTCAAAATAATTGGTAACATTCCGACATAGAGAAGTTAGTGGCGGCCGTCAACGCTAAATTTCTCACCGCCTCCAGCTCCCCAGTGTTTTTTTTTTTTTTCTGGACTTTTTATGCATTTATTTTGAAAGGACAGCTGGAAAGAGACACAATCCAATGTTCATGTAGCAGTCACTTTACCTTGTGGGTAAAATTGTCCCTAACCCTATGTAATTGATGTGGTGTTTTTTTTTTTTCTGCATTTGTGTTTATTGTGAAGTCGGTCTTAAATTTAATTTCAAGTGGCTTTAAAAAAGTATTAAAAAGTCTTAAATTTAACTTGGCTTAAGCTGTAGGAACCCTGAATCAAAAAGACGACACATCTCTTAAAAACCCAAACGCTCCGTCCTCTAGGTGTGTCTGACTCTGACCGCCAAGCGTATGGCCAAGAAGAACTGCCTGGTGAAGAACCTGGAAGCCGTGGAGACCCTGGGCTCCACCTCCACCATCTGCTCGGACAAGACCGGCACCCTGACCCAGAACAGGATGACCGTGGCCCACATGTGGTTCGACAACCAGATCCACGAGGCCGACACCACCGAGAACCAGAGCGGCGCCAGCTTCGACAGGAGCTCGGCCACCTGGGCCGCCCTGGCCAGAGTGGCCGGACTCTGCAACCGCGCCGTCTTCCTGGCCGAGCAGAGCGGCCTTCCCATCCTGAAGGTGTGTGTGTCTCTTCGTCTATTTACTTAGAATAAATACCTTCAACTATTAAACCTGCTTCCAGACAACACTTGAGTCATGTTATTTGGGGAATAATAACCTCTTAGAACTAAAAACAGACGTGTGACTTATCTTCCATCCTTTGTTCAACAACAACAAAGGTTTTTCTGTTGCTCTGGTTCTTTAATTTATTTGCTCATTATGTGGGAAGGATTTAGAAATCCTGTGCTGCCGAATGTCCCCAGTAAAACCAAACTGTTGTTCCTCTGTCGTTTCATTCCCTTTTTCTTAGAGGAAAACTTGATGTTATATGCATTTCTATACTTTGACATTTAGAATATGTAAATTAAAAAAGGAAAACATTTGTTTTTTTTATATATAATGATCTAATTACACTTTATTTCATGGCTTCTGCTGAGATGTTTGTTCCTTGAGCCAACAGGCTTGTTACTTGTTCCTAACTGTCCCTGGAGTGCACACATTAACATACACACGTTGTCATCACATAATTATTCTAAATTCTATTCTAAGTCTGTCCTTGGAGCCCAGTTTCTGGTTTACAACCTGTGTTAATAACATGTTTATGTGCTTGTTGGTGTGTTATCGACTGTAAATGTCTGACTGGAATCTCAAATTAAACTACCAGTTATTCTCTCTCATCGCTCGTCATCTCCCTCAGTCACTTAAACCCCAGTGAAATGAGGTAAACATGGTCAAAGCTGGTGATTATGATGGAAGAAAAGATGAGGAAAGAGAAGGAAGATCATCATTTTTCTTTCATGACCAGCGTCTCAAAAGGATCCCAATTACTTTATCTCGTGCTTTTGTATTGTAGAGTGACACTGTATGTGGACCAAATAAAGATTCATTGGGTGTTCTTTCCACTCAGACTGTATATGCATTTCACAATAGTAGCTGTGATTATAATGTCTGTGTTTTCCTCCACCAGAGGGATGTGGCCGGTGACGCCTCCGAGTCGGCTCTGTTGAAGTGTATTGAGCTTTGCTGCGGCTCCGTTCAGGAAATGAGAGATAAAAACCCCAAAATCTCTGAGATCCCGTTCAACTCCACCAACAAATACCAGGTATGACGTTTTTAAGACCAATCTTTTGTGATGTGCCATTACAGAATTCATATTTTAAACTTAATTCCTTTATTTTTTTCACTTCATGCATTAAAACAGATGCTTAAACTGATCTCTCGTCTCTCCCTCCCTCCTCTTTAGCTTTCCATTCACAAGATTGCTGCATCTGAAGGAGAATCCAAGCACCTCCTGGTGATGAAAGGTGCTCCAGAGAGGATCCTGGACCGCTGCTCCACCATCATGATCCAGGGCAAAGAGCAGCCTCTGGACGACGAGATGAAAGACGCTTTCCAGAACGCCTACCTGGAACTGGGAGGACTGGGAGAGAGAGTGCTGGGTAAGGATGGACGGACTTTTTTAGGGTCTTGGTGGTGGACTGATAAATGGCAAAAGCAAAGATCTTTGAACTCATTTCTGTCACGCTTTTTCCATCCAGGTTTCTGTCATTTCAACCTGCCTGACGATCAGTTCCCAGAAGGCTTTGCTTTCGACACTGAGGAGGTGAACTTCCCCACTGAGAACCTGTGCTTCATCGGCCTCATGTCCATGATCGACCCCCCTCGCGCTGCCGTGCCCGATGCTGTCGGCAAATGCAGGAGCGCTGGAATCAAGGTGTGATGCTCATAGATAGATGGATGGATAGATGGATGGATGGATGGATGGATGGATGGATGGATAACTTTATTTCATTTATAAATGTATGATGTCGTAGCAGCATCTTCCTCCTCTTCAAAGAAGTTCCCCCACTGAATTTGAACTCATCAGCAGCCGTGTCTCTTCTCCTAGGTTATCATGGTGACAGGTGATCATCCAATCACTGCTAAGGCCATCGCTAAGGGCGTGGGTATCATCTCTGAAGGCAACGAGACTGTCGAGGACATCGCCGCTCGTCTGAACATCCCGATCAACGAAGTCAACCCGAGGTAACGTTACGACTAAGGATGTCACAGTAATAGATTTTTTTAACACAACACTATTAATGTGTTAAAATCAAATAGTTAAAATATACATTATAAAATATTTTAAATATCTATTAAAATATGACCAATTATTAATCCGCCAGGGGAAGTGTTTGAAATATTCAAGACAAGTCATTAATTGTCATCGATACCAAATGTTTAAGTTAATTTTAATCTTTTTTTTTTTATTACAAATGACACTCTAGCATTTAAATTTCTACCAATTCAATGCTACGTTAGGTAAATGGACCAGTATCTGTGCATTTGCCTTAACTTTAGCGCCACATCTGCCGACTCGGTTCATAATCTTTTTTTGGAAAGTGACGGTATTTAGGAATCTTTGCGATCGATTAATTGTGGCGTTTAATGCCGCGATTAATTGTGAAAAGAAGTAATTGTGACATCCCTAGTTACGACGACATCGAGTACAGACACAGTGAACACACAGGCATCGTTTGGTTACAGTGAGCTAACAGCTCTGTGTTTTCCTCCAGAGATGCCAAGGCCTGTGTGGTCCACGGTGGAGACCTGAAGGACCTGAGCCCCGACGCGCTCGACGACATCCTCAAGTATCACACCGAGATTGTTTTCGCCAGAACCTCCCCGCAGCAGAAGCTGATCATCGTGGAGGGCTGCCAGAGACAGGTGGGAGCACAACAAACTCTTTTATTCAGTGTGTGTCGCAGAGACGGAGCGTTCGTTCGTACTCCAGTTTTACAGTTTGGCGAACCCGCCGTGTGTTTTTTTTTTTTTTTGTCAATGCATGAGTGAACATGTGATATCCCCTCCCCCTCACGCTTATTCATGATTACTGCTTTGGTCTGACGGCGAAGTCAGCGGAATAATCAAGCATAACATCTGTCAAGCTGCGAGCTCCCCCGCAGATATGAATATTCACATGCGCACCAGTAAGCAGAGCAAACTATTTTTAGTCTCATGTGGACTATTTTATCAGTTTCTTCATTTAGGAATGATTTTTTTTTTTTTTTTCAATTATGGACGTTTTGATTTCTCTAAACAAGCAGATTGTATTTCTGCAGGAACCGTTTGGATTCAGGAGTGTTTGTGTCAGAAAGCTGTAGAACCAATTAACATAATGTATTCAGTTGGTCCCACATGCTTCCTGGAGCAGGAGTGGGAGGTGGTGGGTTTATTGATGACTCGGTGTTGACACTTCATCTTGAGTTCAATAACTTCAGCTCCTCTGTAACTCAGCCACAGCTATTTCCAAGGCAACGTTAGCCACTGTTGACATTAAATTTCAAATGTCAATATTACTTTTCACTCCCATAGGCAGCTATATATACTTAATAAAAATCTTCCTGCAACATAATTCTCCACTCTAAGTCTTAAATATATATATATGTGACATAAATATTGACATTATGTGGGGAAATACTATTTTTTATCTCCTAAGGAAGTCACCGTAAGATCAGAAGTTTCCTTTTTACCTGTATATTATTCACTTTTATCACGTCTGTGCCGTCAAATGAAGCAGAATAGTACTGAAGCCTTTCAAAACTCCTGAGCTTGACTTTCACACAACAGGAAATTATTCTGTGTGATTCGGTTTAACTTCAGAAAATGGAGATGTCACTCAAAAACAAAGTATTCTGACTGTTCTCAAACGGAAGCGTCGTTTGTGATCACAGTTGTTTGACTTTCTGTGTCAAATGAAGTCAAAATATTTCTTCAGCTGAGGAATTTATTTCTCTTCTGTATTTCCACTCAATAAAAATCTCTCATTGTGTTATTTTAGAGCAACACAACCTCTCACAATAGAATCACTTCTGGCAGCCAAATGAAATCATCATTTAATCTTGATTATGCTGCATCTTCACATGGAACGAACAAGGGTGTGAATTTCTTTTTGAGTCTCATTTCCACGCTTTCCACTCCGCAGGGCGCCATTGTGGCTGTGACAGGTGACGGTGTGAACGACTCTCCTGCTCTGAAGAAGGCCGACATCGGCGTTGCCATGGGTATCGCCGGGTCTGACGTGTCTAAGCAGGCTGCTGACATGATCCTGCTGGACGACAACTTCGCCTCCATCGTCACCGGTGTGGAAGAAGGTGAGATACTGAGGGAAATGACACTGGCTCTTATTTAGCTGCATGATTTAAAATCATTCAAACACTAATATATATTAATTTGTGTCATTTCCTCATCAGGTCGTCTGATCTTTGACAACTTGAAGAAGTCCATCGCCTACACTCTGACCAGTAACATCCCAGAGATCACACCCTTCCTTCTCTTCATCATCGCCAACATCCCTCTGCCCCTGGGAACCGTCACCATCCTCTGTATCGACCTGGGAACTGACATGGTAACGATGTGTCCAATTTTTTTTCTTTTTTGTACAAATGATGGACCAATTATTTGTTTTTGAAAATAAACACATTTGTTTTTTCATTGTATTAATGATTCGTGCTGGCTCTGTCTCCCAGGTCCCTGCCATCTCCCTGGCTTATGAAGCAGCTGAGAGCGACATCATGAAGAGGCAGCCCAGAAACCCCAAAACAGATAAACTGGTGAACGAGAGGCTCATCAGCATAGCCTACGGACAGATCGGTAAACCTTGAATTCAAATCCAGTTTCAACCCAAGCACATCGGGGGTTTTCCACCCATGGTTTCCTTGGTAGAGTTTTCTGGAAAGGCAGCTCGGTATCTGGGAGGTCTGAGATAAGCAGGAGAGTGGCATGCACCAGAAATAGGCTTGTGCTGATAGAGAACAAGAGAGAGTGTGCGTGTGTTTGTGTGTTTGTGACGATAGGGCGCTGCCGCTGGCTTTTGATTTCTCCCTCTTGGGTAATGAAGCCAAGAATAGGAAAGGAAGCCCTCCTGAACTTCCCGAAGGACCTTATAAGAGCAAAATACAAGCAAATCATTAATTGGTACCAGATTTGGATTAGGAGTTGAAATGAAAATCTTTATTTAGACATCTCTATTGCAAAGATTGAACAATTCAGTCTCTTGCTTTCTCATTCATCTCATTTCCCCACAAAACGCTTGACCAATCTAAACAGATACATTGTCTCTACTCAAAAATACTGATTACAGTCCCTGGTTAAAACATTATAAAATGTCAGGTGTCTTAACTTGATCCTGTCACATGTCTCTCCTGCAGGTATGATCCAGGCTCTGGCAGGCTTCTTCACCTACTTTGTGATTCTGGCTGAAAATGGCTTCCTGCCTGCCACCCTGCTGGGCATCAGAGTCAACTGGGACAATAAATACATCAATGACCTGGAGGACAGCTACGGGCAGCAGTGGGTCAGTAACATTTACTGCACAGACCACAAAGGAAAGGTTAGACATTGTCCATCAGCACCTGCCATTAACTCTCTAATTGTGTGTGTTTTATTTGTCAGACTTATGAACAGAGGAAGATCGTGGAGTTCACCTGCCACACGGCTTTCTTTGTCAGCATCGTCGTCGTGCAGTGGTCCGATCTGATCATCTGCAAGACCAGGAGGAACTCTGTCTTCCAACAGGGAATGAAGTGAGTAGTTGTTGAGAAGTTGTGTATTTGATGAGTTTGATGAGGGAAACCAAGAAATCCCATTAGCCTCCGTAGCGTAGCTCTGAGCAGCTCGCGGCTCTGCTCCACCGTTCTAAAATTTGCTTGCACTGACAATTAACTCTTTCACTGCCAAAGACGAGTTATCTCGTCTTAGCGAATCCAAGCGTAGTCTGCCAAAGACGAGATAACTCGTCTTAGCGTTTTTTTAATGGCAACGCCATGTTGAATGTCTTGCCCTACTCCTCTGTGAAGATCAGACTTGTATCATCAAAATAAAGTGCAGAAAAACACATTTGGATTGAGAGATATAAAAAATATAGCGTGTTTCTCCCCCCTCACGGAGCGGAGCGGGTGTCTGCCTGCAGCAGCGCCGCTCCGTGACACTCTGGCCGCCGGTGAGAGCTTCGGGGGCGGCGGCGGGGCTCATGGCGGCTCGGCAGCTCGTCGAAGCTCCGTGCAGCTCCGTGATACAAAGCACAAACGTTAGTAACAACAACCCCGTTGATCGCTCGTCGTTAGTCGTCAAGGGCGTTTGGAAAGTCGCCAGATTTTGCGAGAAATCACTCGGATAGCAGCTTGAAAATCCCGCGATCTAGTGTGGATGAGGAGCGGAGCGGACGGCGCCGGCGAACGAGACGAGGAGGAGAGCTAAAGATGGTGGGAGTGTCTGTTGTGAGCGTAGACTGTCTGTGGCTGAGTTCAGGGGGCACGTGACGTCAGTCAGAGCTGTAGGCTGTGTGTGTGTAGATGTGTGTGTGAGACAGAGAGAGTGAGAGAGACCGCTGCCTGCTGACCAGAGGAAGCTGGATCTGATCTAATGCGCCGTGTTTTCGGCTACAAAAACCTGTCTACAGGGATGCAAACAGCGCGCCGAAAAGCGAAACTCGCTTTTTTCATGACCAATTAGGTGACTTGTGTGAATCGTTCAGATCCGAAGAGTTTTTGTTTTTGGGAGGGGGGGGGTCTCAGCTGGGGTCAGTAAAATGTTTTTCTAACAGGCTGACAGTGACAATCACGTGAAACTGAGGCGAACTCATTCATGGTTGTCTCTGGTTATACTGATAACTGCCGACCTCCAATGTTGACGCGCGACGTATCCGCGTGGTATCCGCGTGCATTCGGTCGTTTTTCCCCGTGCATGTCCGTTGCTGTGTCAGGCAGGTGTTTCCCACGGAGCTCTGCCCCGTTTCAGAGATGAAGGAGAGACGTCGCCTCCGCGATGTAGAATGTGTTCAATTAAAGTGAAACTAACACATTATATAGGCCTATATGTCCATTACACACTTTTAGGCCTTAAAATGTCTTAAATTTGTTGAATTATTGTGTTCAAGACTTAAATAAGACAGCTCTTAAATTTTCGTATGCCCACCATGGGCGAGCATTTCGCTCGCATTTGCCCCTAAAAAAAAAAAAACATGTGTTAACCAGGAAAATCACAAAAAAGAAAGAGCACAACCTGCGATTGGTCAAAAACTACAAATCCCACAATTCTCTGGCCTCAACAATAACAGTAGTTAGTGTAAGTAAGGGAGAGTGGAGCTGTCGGTGAAAAGAGGAAACAACGCCACGTCTGGTCCTGTTCTATGTTGTCCGTTCACACCGTCACCGTTTATTCGTTACGTCCGCGGTGTAAAAGGCCGTGACGCAAAGACGCGATTAGGCGCGAGACGCGGTAGACGCGACTTTTTTTTTTTGCGACGCTACACCCGATTCTTTTATGGCGACGGGACCCTCGCGTCTTCGTCTATTTCATCGTGTTTGGTGGGAAGACCCAAAGGGGCTTCCCACTCAAACACGAGGAACGCTTTTTTTTCGCGCGAGCTTTTACGCGCAACCAAACGCGAGATACGCGAGATACGCGAATTAGCGCTCGTTTTCACTCGTTTCAAAAAAAAATTTCACTACAACAATTTTTTTTTTTTTTTTTCTTTTTCAAAGGAGGTTAAATCGAAAGCAACTGGACTTAGTTATTTACTTATTATAACTAAGTCCAGTTGCTTTCGATTTAACCTCCTTTGAAAAAAAAAAGTATAGGAAGACGTTTCACCTCTCATCCAAGAGGCTTCATCAGTTCATGTAGCATCTGACCAGGCTGGGACTGGTCCAACTATCTGGTGTGGAGACTCAGTATAAGTCCAGTTGCTTTCGATTTAACCTCCTTTGAAATACTATGACCTGGACAAATGAGAATATGCACAGGCCTACAACAACATTTCTGCTCTCACCAACCATGGTTGAGGCGATAACGTGACGCACAGTATACTGTTATGAGACACATTATGCATCCCAACTGTCTTTTTTTTTAGAGGATTTTTTTTTTTTTACCAAGAATGCGCCCAAAAAAAATCATGATCCAGGGGCCAAAATTCGAAACAAATATATATATTTTTTTAATCATAATTCTCATTATTCTCCTGATGTCGGTTTAATGTAAACAGATTGCGCTGATATGCGTCATGTGACAGCGGGGCAGAGCTGCAGCTGCTGTGCTGTGATGGACCTGATCAGACTGGTGGTGGTCCACAGTCAATCAGTCCCAGAGCCTTCCTATTCACCTCCAATGTAGACGCGACGTGCGCGCTCGGTACCCAAAGCGGCGCGTATCCGCGTGCATTCGGTGCGACGGCGCCGCCGTTTTCCCCCCGTGCATGTCCGTTGCTGTGTCAGGCAGGTGTCTCCCACGGAGCTCTGCCCCGTTTCAGAGGTGAAGGAGAGACGTCGCCTCCGCGATGTAGAATGTGTTCAATTAAAGTGAAACTAACACATTATATAGGCCTATATGTCCATTACACACTGAATGGGATGTTAAATCCCATGTCTTTATTTATTCAGTTTATTTTAATAGTAATAATTATGACTAACATTCAGTGAAGACCTAAAAATCAGTATCTCCAAAATGGAAATATTGCAATGGTTTTTATTTTTTTAAAGCATTTTTAATATAGAAATGTTGGCCTTCTGAAAACTGTCCATCTATATGCACTCAATACTTGGTTGGGGTTGAACTACTGGAAATAGACTTTTCTGTGATATTGTTAATGGTGAGCCCCCACGACAATTCCTCTCTTTTTTGGTCCTGACCCGTTTGCATCCCTGTGTCTAACTGATCCGCGCACACGCGCACACACACACACAGACAGACACACACGCACGCACACACACACACACACACACACACACACACACGTCACGTACGCACATACACTAAAAAAAGGAAAGAAAAAGTTGTAACTCAAAGAAAAGAAAGAAAAGAGGCTGCAGTAGTGTGTGTCAGTAGCTAAATGTTTTGTTTTTTGTCATCAAAAGTCATTTGTCAGTGTTGATTTAGTTGTTGTTTACAAGAGAACAACTGTACAGATGTTGAGGCATCACTAAAGCAAAATATAAAGGAGCCAATTGTACTGGTCCACCTGAAAATGACAGCCGACACAAAAACCTCTTTTTCTCAAGATTTTGGTGCCAGAATGGCATTTTGGGCTAAAGTAACTTATATTCAACCACCAATTTCACAAGACTGGAACAAGATAGAAACAAACAGGTTTTTTTGCTGGAAAGTAGAGACCCTCATCTTTCCTTTGATGGGTTGAATGTGTATGTAGTAACAGTACATAATATATGGTGGGTCTACGGAAATCAGTCAAAAAGCTGGAAAATGACTGGCAAGCTGGAGGAAGCTGCTGTGAGAATGGCTGGCAGTCAAAGAGTTAAAGGTAACAAACCTACTCCTAAAACTATAGGGATTATGGCAATGGGCCAATTTGCCCAAATGTTGAACTATCCCTTTAACCTCTGTTTATTTCAGGCTATAAAAAAAGGATGAGCTATTTTTAAAAGGCTGTGGTTCGTATCAGGTCTCTGGTTCAGTGAAGTTTTTAATAATTTTATTTTTTCCTGTGTGTGTGTTTCAGGAACAAGATCCTGATCTTTGGTCTGTTTGAGGAGACCGCCCTGGCTGCCTTCCTCTCTTACTGCCCAGGCATGGACGTGGCCCTCAGGATGTATCCTCTCAAGTGAGTAAAAAAGCCAAAAAGCTCGACTCACAATCCTCCAGTAAAGAATTGTGCGTGGCTAGATTAATCTGCGTCCGTACTTACAGTATTCCACCAACCACATGTTGCCCGTCCAGGCTTGGGCCTCCGGATCAGTTTCTCATTTCTTTTTTTGTGTGTGTTTTCCAGGCCCAACTGGTGGTTCTGCGCCTTCCCCTACTCCCTGCTCATCTTTATCTATGATGAAATCCGTAAGCTGATCCTCAGACGCAGCCCAGGAGGTGAGCCTAGAATCCATGCTTTTATTATCTTTCCTCCTTCTCTCTCCCTCTGCACTCTTGTTGTTTTTCTGCACTTTGTGCCTCTCCCTCCCTCTCTGCTGCCCTCCTCTCATGTTTTTCCTCTCCACCTCCCTCTCTGCCTTGTGGGTATTTTTCAAGCTTGGTGTGGGCTGAGAATCTCAGATTTTATTCCGCTAATTTAAATAATAAAAAAAGCATAAATATTATACCGATCCAATCTAGCCAAGAGGTGGCCTCTAAATCTTGTGTGTTTGTTTTCCTTTCTTGTGTGTCCAGGTTGGGTGGAGCGGGAGACCTACTATTAAAGACCCGTCAGCCTGTCAGTCCAGTCAGCTCGCATCTTCTCCTCCACTCCCGTCTTTGCATGAATATTGTCTTGCTGCTCGGAATAAAATTTTAACCTCTGTGGAAAAAATTGGAACGTGTTTTTATATTAGGGAATGCTTGATACTACTATTAGACAAATACTGAGATGGAACATGCTGATGATGATGCTGATGATGATGTTGATAAATGATAATGCTAATAATGAAATGAACACTGAACATTGACATGACTATGCGTGCCTTGTTTCTGAAACAGGACCAATTTTATACATGTTTTTAACAGTTATAAACGTTCAATAAAAATGCGCTTGAGTCAGGTCCCACAAACGTTTCCTGTGCTCATTTGTCTTGTGTGTGTATGTGTGTCCAATAACTAAAGGTTTGATGTGTGTGTTTTCTTGCATCATATGAAGATGGACTGGTTCTTGAGAATAAAGTTACTCTGTCTTGAATTCAGATTATGCATTGGATTAGATGTTTTCTTCTCAGGGTGGAAAATTAGACACTAATTAGATTTGAATATAGGAAATCCATGTTTAATCCTAATTAAATAACCGTATACAAATTAAATAGGATTATGTGCCCTTATTTATATATTATTTCTCTATTTTCCTAAGGAATATATTGGAGACTCCACAGGGAAATCTGTTGACACTTAACTCTCCCGCATTAGACTTTTACTACTCTTCCTTAAATGTTTAATTGTCTTTTTCGTGATAACACCTTAATCTTGCAAGAGGGACTTGTTTCCCTGCAGCCTTATCTCTGATAATGGGACTAATTTCCCCAAAGTAATATGACAACATACTCCATAAATCCCTATTCTCTTAATACGCAGTCATTCATCTAATAATAGACCAAATAATGGTCAGTTTTTACCCTAAAAAAGCAGTCTTTGATATTTTTTTAATACTTCATCTGTGTCTAACCTGTAACATCTTACAGTTAAACAAGGCTGCCAGCTTGGCAAGGTCAAGCCAAGGTTTATTTTATCAACTCTTATCAGCCAGCTGCTTTCAGTTAAGTAGTGCCACTTGATATCATTCATGATGTAGCCTACATACAGCGTGTGCTTACTGTACCATTATGTAAACTGTTTTTGAGCATATAGACTGTTTTTTATTCCATATTCTATACTACAGGAAACAGAAACATGACAATAGTGAGGTGATTTAATGATTTTTAACTTGAACTTTGCAGCAGCAGCCCTGTCCTCCGATGTATAAGGCCATGCAGCACAGTGAGTGTTTGAGTTTACCAAGAGGAGCTGGGATGCCTAATCCAATATCCAATATGTTTACAGCTGGGAGTTTCTGCAGCTACTGTATGTGGTCTGTCCTCCCACTCAGCTTACTCAGAGTCATATAAAGAAGACCTGAGGAAACTGAAAGCAAACACTTTGCAGCTAAGCTTGCTCAACGTAGCAACACAAATAAAAAATGTGATAAATATAACTTATGCAAACGAAACATGAAAACCTATTTTACCCAGAATTCCTGAAGCAGTAAAAGCCTATTTAATGTACCGTAGGTTAAAACAAAATCTTGAGCAGCCGAGCTGAACCAATTAGGCGTTTTAAAAAGCAGGTGAAGCCGAAATTTGGAAAATGGAAAATAAATAAACTACTCTTTGTGCTCCAAAAATAATTAATAAAGAAACCTCAATCAAAACAGAATTATAAAATGCTAATATCGACACATTATTCTGGTTAATAAGATTAGTTTTTCACTGATACAGCCACACGTCTCACCCACCCGTGGAGGGAGAAAATGGTTCAGTCCGAAGTAGCACGTGTGGCACCGCGCAGGTGCGTTAATTAGGCCTGATGCTGCGAGCTTCTGGCTCAAGTTTTCGCCTAAAAAACAACAACTAAACTTTATGACAAGAAAGGTGGGTTTTAAAGTGTTGTAAAGTGTAAACTGTATCGTAGCTTCAGTCTGAGGACAGCCGAGAATAACAGGTGAGCTGACAGACATGTGTTTGACATGTCTTGACTCGTTAAGTGGTGGAGGAGTAAATTAAGCTAACGTTAGCTAGACAATGTCCGAAGAGAAATATTTGTTTATAAACAAAGTGAATGAGTCTTCCCCATGAAACAAAAACAAAAAACATTTAGATATTTGCAATATATTGAAGAGGTTTGTTTTTCACTTATTTTGGACTGATATAAAACACCACATTCAAATGGTAAATGAATGTATTTGATGCTATATTTTGGTTCCAATTAGCTCTGTGCTTTTTGTCTGTATTTTTTTTTTTTTTACACCTCAGTTGAATTAGTAAATAGCAACAAAGCTGTACATTTTATATTTTATCAAATTTCCAACTGTTTGTTATACCATTGGGGTTATAAAACAACAACCTAACAAACGTATTATAACACCTAGGCCTATGCATTAAGAGGTGAATGTGTGTGCAGCCTACAGCACATTTAACATCTTATGGAACACATTCACATGTACGTAACATTACTGCATCACCCTTTATGTTTCAGAACTAAACTGGTGTGAAGCAGCAGGTTCCTGCAGTGCAATGATGAGGGTTTAACTCCAGGTGAGCTGAGACAACAGGACAGTAGCTGCTTCAGTTTATTCTAGACACTTAATGAGGGGTAGAAATAGCCAAATATAAAGCATATTAAGTTAAAGCTGTGGAAAGTTGTATTTTGTGCCAAGGAAAATATTTTTAGTAGGGAGATGTGTATCCAATTAGAACATACTGTTGTAGATGGAAATCCAAAATGAGGATAAACAAGACTGTGTCTCTCCAATATAGTGACATTTTCACACTCTGAATCATAACTAGGAAAACAACCAAACGTCGACACCTGTCTCTCCCCACAGTGAAACAAACATCTTCATTATATAGCTCATGGGAGCTCATTAAAGGAAGACGTATCTCTGGATGTATTTGATACTGATTCATATGTGACACTCTTATAGTATTTCCCCACATGTATCAAAGCACAGCGACACAGCTGGCAATGGTGTCGTTTTCCTACAAGCAAGTTTGTATTTTTTTTGCCCTCAGACTCAGGAATTTTAAGACACCCAGCAAGGAGAAAGAAAGAACAGGAGAAACTTAAAGGGATAGTTCAACATTTTGACAACAAGTAATCCCTATAGTTTTAGGAGTAGGTTTGTTACCTTTAATTGTCGGTGCTATTTTTAGAACGGCGGAGCAGAGCCGCAAGCTGCTCAGAGCTACGCTACGGAGGCTAATGGGATTTCTTAGTTTCCCTCATCAAACTCATCATAGCTCTGAGCAGCTCACGGCTCTGCTCTGCCGTTCTAAAAATAGCTTGCGCTGACAATTAAAGGTCAGGAACCTACTCCTAAAACTATAGGGATTATGACCATGGGCCCATTTGCCAAAATGTTGAACTATCCCTTTAAGATGTAATTGAACACAATGTACATTATCAGTATTTTCTCTGTTTATTCTCCAAATTATTCATTAATTTGATGGTATTTTCACCATTTATGATGACAGGACAGTGGAGACAGAGAGGAAAGCCAGCGCAAGAGAGGGATAACGACATGCAACAAAGGGTCGGATAACCATGGCCTCTGCAGGGAGGACAAAGTCGACGTTGTACGTTCTTTGGTGAGTCACCACAGTGCCCCCTGTCACTGATGCAGAGGTCAAAAATTTTAGAGGCCCAGCAATGTGGAGAAATAATGTGAATGTCTGTGTTCAAGAAATGTTATTTATAGTGTCAATTATGGCCAGTCTGCTTAAAATGCATGAAACTCCTTCAGTATTACCAAGGGTTAAATGTAGAAACATGCATCACGCATCCTTTAACGCATACACACTCTTGGCCACATGAAGGGACAGGGACAGACTGTGAGGCTCCGCAGTGTGTTGTGTGTGTGTGTTTCTGTGTCACTGAACACTTCAGCTCTGTCAAGATATCGCACGTCTCCGACTGACCCCTGTGACAGCTCTGGTGCTCTGATCTCTAGTGTGTGTGTGTGTGTGTGTGTGTGTGTGTGTGAGTGTGAGTCCGGTGCTCTATAGAGCATGCGCTTGTGTGCTGACGGTGCAGTGTTAACTGTGTTCACAGCTCTCCTCTCTGTGACAGGCTTTGTTCAGAGGGGGTTAGTTTGTGGTGACAGATGTTGTTTAAGCATCTTATAGATGGAGGGAATGACAGACACTGAAAGACAGGGGTGCAGCCTGAGCCTTCAAGTATTTTGTCTCTTTCTCTGTTTTCTGGTTGTGCCTGTGTGAAAACCAATGAGTTGTCTGCCACCAAAATCTTCCTTGTATTGTGTGTGTGGGTTGCTCATTATAAACTTAGCATTTGCGATGCAGCGCCGTCTACCCAAGTGGTGTGTTGGCCCATTCCTGTGCACAGTGATTGCACTGTGTTTTCTTTGCATTCATTGGGAGAAAAGATAAAATAATTGCTGCTTTGATAAGTTTGGGCGAGGTACGGCGATTTTGGAGACCGGTTAGTATTTTCAGGGAAGCTGTGTCATATTGAATAGTTTAGTATCCAGTGTCAACAGTGTTTATCTCATACTTATTTTACAATAACCCTGTCAAACAAAAGCCATTTACATATTTTTTTCTTTCTTGTTATTAATGGCTTGTTGTAATTGCATCCTAGTGACAACATGTTATCAATTGCGCCTGCAAGAAGAAATCATGGAGTTGACTCTATTGATGCTTTTGTAGATATTGCCTCAGCTGCCATGGTATTTGTTTACATGTGCGTATTGGGTATTCAGAATGGTGATTAATAGCTGTCTGGCTCTACATTTGATCAGTAATTGGGTTAATAAAGGGCCTTTAATGAAATGACTATAGCTCTGTCTCTGTACTTGTCTGTCTTATGAGTCTGAGTTGTGGCTAGTCTTCCTCCTGTGGTGACTCGACCGTCTCATCCTGTCTGTCTAACATAATCATATAAAGAGGAAACTTATCCCAGCTGAGCTTGGAAAGTTTGTATCATTAAACAACTTTAATATCGTCACATCCATTTTCATCTGTGTGACTGATCAACAGATGGTGACAGTTTTAGGATGAGTTTAGTTTTGTGCTCATAAAACACAAACTGTCCCTGTCGTGCCTGAGACTTTGAAATGTAAACAGTTTGACTCTCAATGTCTTTGTTTGGCAGGGACATAGAGCACCTTGTGATTTGTTTTGGGTCTGGCCTGTCCTTGGCACAAGACTGCCTGCAGAGTTTTTAATATCTACACAGAACAAAATGTGACTTTTCCTTTGAGCAGAATGTAACAACAACCCTGGAGCAGGATGGCCTTGCTTCATGTGACAGTTTTTACTGAAGATTTAGTGATGAAAACCATGTTGTTTTTGTCTTTCCATACAGTCCTGAGTCATTTCTGTTCCCCAAATCTGTTTGTAGTTGAGAGAAATCTGTCTCCCTTTCATAATAAAGCCATGCTGCATAGTGAGGGTTAAGACCGGCACATCTGAACATTAAGCAGTATTATTTGTACAAACATTTGTCCTGAGCTCTTAGTCCCTGAACAGGACTGGTGTACGATAGGCAACGGTTGCCGTTGGCCACGAGGTTCGCAAGATGATTGTCAGAATAATCATATTTCCAGTGGGCCTGTTTATTCTCATGTCCATCCTGCCAGGAGGTAAGGGGAGTCCACTGCAGCCTGGATCTGCTCCATTGTACTGATGGCACAGCTCTGTAGGAAAGACTGACAGAGCCATAAACTACTGATCTGCTCTGTATACTTAGCTGAGATGACAAGTAGCTGCCCATCCCACTTAAAGCATCAATGAAGCAGATGACAGCAGCCACATAATAATCCATTTAAATGCCTTTTAGCATCAGTGTCCCACAGAATCCTCAAATCCACATACTGTTTTGTTTGTAAAGATGTGTGCCCCATATGTGGAACATGTTCAATGACTCCTGGCCGACTTGAGCTGCAGATAAATATCAAAAACATGTGACACGTTTATTTGGAAAATCAGTGTTTGCTCAGGCTCTGGGAAGTGAACCTGCTTCAGATACAGGGATGGTTGAGGACACAGTTTACAGGTTATATGAAGCACAAATGGACCTGACCCAAAAGAAATAGGACAATAAATAGACTTTTATGAGTTTATGGGTCTCATTGTCGTTCTAGCTACAGGCGGACCCTTGTAACGGCTGCTGTCTGCCATTTCTAAAAGGACCCAATGAGCCGGAAAATTTGTCCAAGAGCAAAGATGGAGCCACTTGTCCCTGTGTTACTCTTTGTATGACTCTGTGTGTGTGTGTTTGTGTTTTGGAGTGGATGGGTTTCTGTGTCGTTGTTCAGTTCTGATCTCCTGAGGGCCAAACCAAGTCGCAGAACTGTTTTCCCTCTTTCCATCCTCTTGCACTCCTTCCTCCCTTCATCCTCTGTGCTCTCAGTCTCTCTCTCTTTTAGTAAGAGGCAGGAGGCAGCCCTCAGGCAGAAGTTATTTCTCAGACAACTGCAGCTGCCTACTCTCAGCGCAACACACACTGGAACTTTACAGATGAATAAACCATGCCAATGCTGCAGAAATAATAACGGGAACAGTAGCAGCACAAAAAAATCTCTCTAATGACGAAACTGGCAGCTGAAGGAGTGTAACAGCTTCGACTTTAGCACTGAATCAGAGCACGTATCTGCTCGGACTGTTCACAGACCAGCACACACTGCTGGCATTTCTGCTAATGTCATCAAATAGCCTTTTCTAGGAAGTTCAAACTGTAACACTCAACATACAGTATGGCGTATCTGGTCTGACAGTCGTGACACTGTACAGTGTAAACTGAGACTACAGATGTAAACTGGCTGCAGAGTTGAAACTTGTAAGATAGAACAGACAAATGCAATGCATTTTTTTTTTTTAGCTCAGATTCCCCGTTATGGGCTTTGTGTGCGCTGTGAAAAGACTTACAAACCCTTGAAATTTAATTGGAGTTGTTTCAATGTGTGGCATCATAGCCAACTTTGTCTTTACAGCACAGTGAGCACTAATTAACTTGACTTTTCTGCAAGGACAGAAATAAAAATGGAATATATTACGTCTCTCTGAAGACTTGCAGGTGAACTCCAAATTCAAATATATTGTGTCTCCAACAGATCTGTCAGGATGTGACACATGATCGGCACCTTTTTTCTCTCTGTAGTGATAATACCAGCCTGTAGGAGATCTAAATCTCCATGATTACTCGCTGCTACTAATTCTGTCATTTCTGCTGTTTTTATTTATTAAACTTTACCAGATAAAGTTTGTTTAATTCCATTTTTTCAGTATAATTTCAACACATAATCCAAAACAAGCCATAGTAACCAATGCTTTGCCCACAGCAAAACACAGATTCTAAAAATAGGACAGGTGTGTGTGTTTGTGTGTCAATTATTACACATGTGCCAGGCAGATAGACCAAGCAGAGATGGAGGGAATGAGGGCGATAGAGAGAAATGTGGATGAAAGACAAAAAAGGAAAATGAATGTTGCGCAAACCCAGTGGGGGAACTTGAGGCCGGGTGGTTTGATTAGATTAAAGCTATCTTAGATCTACAGACTGTTAATTACCTGACCCACTATACTGTACATATGTGTGCGTTTCTGGTGTGTGTGTTTGTGCTGCTGCTGCAGGGCTGAGCAGAATTACTAAGTCCTGAGTGGGGGGAGCATCTGGTTTGAGAGGGATGAGTGATTATAGCAGCATGCAAATGATGAGCGTGTTATGTGTTATGTGCATGTATGTGTTTTCCTGGTTCAAGGATTAAGCAGCTTGTCACGTCACGTAGCTGTCCTTTAGGGCCTTCCTGCCTTATTGTTATTTTTAATAGGTTAATGACAGTACATAAAAGCTACATGAAAATGAATTTATTTTGGTATAACAATGAAAACTTTGATTATAGAGCAACTTTATGGAAACTTTAAAACAGTGCATGTGAAGGGGAAATGGAAAAGATAAAAATGAAATAGTTTTAGGTCTATATGCCTCTCTTTGATATTACGATTTTCAACTTTGAAGACTTTTTTGGTAAAACTTAAATCTTGTAGTGATACTTGGGTTGTACAAACCACAGTGAGTTAAAAACAGAAAGTCTCAGTTGGAGCCAGTGAAAAGACGGAGAGAAGAGACAGAGAGAGGGAAGGACTGCTGGAGAGAGAGTGTAGTGTTGAATAGGTTTTCAGGAAGTAGTTTGTTCTTCTCCACTCTGCCAACGTCATCGTCTCTGGCCAGCACATTTTCCACTGCCTTGGCCAAGAAACTCTCTCTCTTCCTCTCTCACATGTTCACACAAAATCACCCAAACGCATTCAACTAGGCACAGGAAGACAGGCTACAGTAACACATGTGGACAAACACAACAGAGGACATGCAGGCGTTTTAAAGTAGCACACTAGCAGGTCTCCGTGTGTGTGTGTGTGAGAGAGAGAGAGAGAGACTAAATCGAGCATTTAGCCACCAGTGATGCTGGTGGCACCACAACAATGTGGTCATTATTGGACTCAACACAAAGCCAGAAGGAGAAGAAGAGCAGGAAACACACAGAATTAGAACAAACAGAGTGGACCTGTTCACACACCTCCCAGTGGAACAAATTGGATTTACAGTACATAGAGCTATATAAAGATTCACCCACATTGTCACAGAATGTGTCTCCCGCATTTTTGGGTCATCCTATAGTCAACAGTTACTGAATTTGTCAGTGCATCAATTTCAAGATATCGGATCACCTGCAGCATCGCCATGCAACTCAGGTGAAATCCAGTCACATACTATGTTTGGAAGTCTCTTTAGGGAGTTAACTTCCTGTATTTTCACGAGTTAAGTGCACACCAGATAATGGACATATAGATGATTTACCTTTACTACCTGTAGTGAAGGATAGTTGTGATCTTCTCTATGTGGTGTATTTCTATGAAGGTGAGAGGGTTCAGTAGCTACAGGAAGCAGTTTGTCATCCTGGCTCCACTCTCCTGCACTTTCTCTCTCTCTCTCCCCCCCGTTCTCTGTGGTCTTTGTACTTCGGGGTTCCCCTCGGTAATTACTATGCCGAGCGGCCCCGGTAACAACAACAGGCCACTGTGGCTTCATGTCAAGGCAGGAAACTAACTTTTCCTTTCAGTGGCAGCCAGAGACAAAGGAAGCTCTGTTCAATCGATTGTCCGCTTCCCTGTGAGTATTTTTGTTAATGTTTACTCAGTCAAAAAAAAGTGCCACTCGATGGTCTCTTCCATATTGTGATGATGGAGAACATGTACCCACCAAAACCCACTGTGATATTTAGAGAGAAAACATTTGCCCCAGTAGGGAAAGGTGAGAGCTGTGTAGCTGTGATTATGCAACGTTGTTGTGTCTTTCCAGGAACTCCCCAAGTGTTCCATTGAAGGAACTAAACCCTGTTATCATCAACCTACGTGGGTGAAACAATCTCCACAGGGCATTTCTATATGTGGTTGAAGCTGAAGGTGCCAGTCAGTGATAACATATCACCCTCAAGAGCCATGCATTTCTATTTGTCATCACTACTTGATTTCTATACCGTATCCAAAAGAATCAACTAATATTAATCAGCTCAAAAAGATTTGATGAAAGGCTTACAAGAGTCACATCATTGATTTAGGTTCATTTTTAGCAACGCTACTCTACATCAGCCCGTTAAAAACACTGACATGAAGGCAAAGTGTTATCTCAGGTCACCAGAGATGAACATGTTTGTGTACCTTCCTCTTTGTTTTCAGTGTTGTGTTTGCTGTTGTTGTGCGACCTGCTGTATGGTTAAGGTTTTGGAAAACCCTCCTTGTTCCTGGTAGTAGCCTGTTAAACTCAGTTAGAGGCCACCGGGGAATGGGAAAATGAGATTTATCGGCCATTTGAGCCTGGGTGAGCCCAGATGAAATAAGATTTGAGTGTCATTTCTTGATATCAACCCTGGGGCCAAAGCAGATAACAGATCAAAGATCACAAATAACAGGAAACATAAATTCACAGAGGGAAACACACGGAGGGGCAGAGGGCTGGATGCTGTTTGATGTGAGTGGAGGGTGAAGAGCAGTAAGGTCGCTTGATGGAGATGTAGCTGTTACGATGTCTTGAAGCATTGTCTCTTGTCTCTTCATAATGCATCTTTGGATTGGTTTCTGTGACAAATTCTACTTTAAAAAAAAAGTCTTGGTTAGTTAATTGTTTTGTTTGTGAAATGCCACATCACAAAATAAGGCAAAGTGCCCGTCCGATTTTCTGACTAACAGCTCATAGGGCAGAGATATCCAGTTTGTTTTCACACCAGACAAAGAAAAGCTGCAAAAATTAACAATTTAGAAGTGTAACCTGTTAATTTTTGGCACTTTTGCGCAAAAACGACATGTTTTCTGTCATTGAATTAATTAATTGACATCATAAAGGAGAGTAAATCCTGTTTGGGTGGGATTTGTGCATGATAAATATCTGAAGCAGAGAAAATTGATCTTCAGATTAGCTGCTGATTAATCTCCTGTCGAATAGCTCAGATTCAGACTAATCGTACAAATTTAGGAACAAACAAACGAAAGCTAAAGGAAACTAATTTCTCTCAGGTAATTGATTCACTGCTGCTCGAGGTGTTTATGCTGTTTGTTTACCATTCACACATAAGTGCCCACACACTGACAAGTAGAAATAATAGATGTTTTCCCTGTTCGTGTGCTGTGCTGGTTCTGTCACATGATCTCATTCATCAGGTGCAGCATTGTGCACATTAAATATGTGTGTGTGCATGAAGATGGATTTGTGTTTTGGAATAGAAAGAATTATCACAGTGGATTTATAGGCCACGCAGCCTTTGGCGAAAACAAGCACCCAAGGACCACACACTCCCAAACACACACACACACAATTTTGTGTGTTTCGTGGTCATGGGGGGAGGGGAGATGTGATCACACCTTGAGGCTGACATAAAAAGAAGAGTAATTATTTTTGCTGTAATTATGAAATATTGCTGGACAGCCTGGGGAGAGGATGGTGGGGGGTGGAGAGGACAGAAACTGGAACAGGTTGGGAAGGGAATGAGGAAGCAAGGCTGGAAGAAGTGAGAGAAAAAGAGGAAGTGGGGATAAAAAGACAGGTAAAGCCTCACCTGGAGGCATAAAGATAGAAGTATTATCTTTGCTGCACTTCTGACATTAAGCTCCAGTACTTGGGGGAGGAGAGAGAGTATTAGTGACAAGACTGTTCAACCAAAACCAGAGGTGCCATTTCAAATATGTCCACATAGAAGCAATTAAAAATTCATCTCTCTTTTCAGTCTGTGTGTTTCGCTCCATGAAAGCTTCATTAAAATTTGAGAGCAGAAGAGATGGAAGAAAAGACAAGGCATTATTTTTGCCTTAATTATGAAATATAGGCTCATTAATTGTTTCATAGCTTCAGGAGAGACGGTTAAGGAGGTAGAAATCACCGGAGCACAGCGAAGATGGAATCAGAAGATGAGAGGAAAAATGTTTGAGACATTTGCAGAGGAAGAGAAGAAAGTGCAAAGAGGAGCAGGTGTGAATAATGTGTTTGGGGGCAGATTCACACCTCAAGGCTGACAGGAGCTATTATTTATGTTACAATGATGATATAGAGTGTCTCCAATCTTAAGGGTGCAGACAGGGTCATACTCTGTCTGTTGAGGAAGGGGTGTGACAGTGGTGAAATAACTCACTCCATCCACACTGATGGTGGAAGGAGGTGATTAATTGATGGACTGTTTGTGTACGGAAATGAATCTGAAATGACCAAGTGGCACTAAAACTCTCTGCAGTTTTAGCAGAAAGTCAGCGCTTCAGAAATGAGATGATAAAGAGTATTCATATTCCAACCAGTACAGCCAGCCAATTACACCCAAATGTACAGTCTTTCCCATAATGCTATGCATTAATAGTTACTATATATGGTGAGCATGGACTGAAAACATTTTATTCAGGGCTTTAATTAAGATTTCTTTCCTTTCATATTCAAATCCCCTCCAGATTTTCCCTGAAGTAGCTCTGGAGTTGGAGACTGTTTCCTCTGCACTCTTTGAAAATGATTTTTCATAGTCCTCTCTGCAATGTTGAAGCAAAATACTTCTTTGTGACTAAATAGCAACTCAATTAAGACCCAGACATGGCACTAACATGTGTCCTGACTCCTGCGTGATCCAGTCAAAAGTGGACAGGTGTGAACGCACTCGAGACACATTGAGGACGTGTTTTAGATGAGATTGACAGTGCTTTTTAGTGGCTGCATTGGTTGCATTAGATTGGAGATTGTGTTACATAAGCTGCACTTCCTACGTTCAGGCATCTCAATGTATTATTCTGGTTTGTAATGAGGTGCAGTATTTAGCAGCAAAACTGTATTTTGATGGGATGTTTCCTTTTAATAGAAGAATTCATTAAAATCGTTGGCTCTATAGTAATTGGTTTTGGTGCTTAGGGCGAAAGAGCTGCTGCTGCTGTGATTATATAGGCGATATAACATTATCTCTCATCTTTATCAGCGTGTTTGCGTGTGTGCATGCATGTTTCCATGACTTAAAGCCTGACTGAGATGATTTGTGCAGAAATCATGTCTGAGATGTCTCTTCTCTCCCCTGGAAAGAGTTGTCAGATTGTCAGAGGTGGCAAAAGCACGAGGGAGAGAGGGCGAGACTGAAGATTTTACATTTGCTTTCTGTTTAGCCTGTTTTGATAATTATCATATCCACCATCTGTCACAGAGCATATGATAAGTGGAAGGAGCGAAGCTGCCAAGAGATAGGGAGAAGAGAGCGCGCACAATGGGGAGAAAGGGAAGGGGGAAAGATAGAGGCGGAAAATAGAGTAATAGCATGTCACTGTGGTAGCGTGTGTGTGTCTTCCTGTGTTTGTTTATGTATGAGAGAGGCTGGCTTGCATGCATGTGTCACTGCATACATTTATGCATGGATGTGTGTGTTTGGTTGTGTGCGCGCAGCATGGTGGGTGGGTGTGGTGGGTACAGAGAGAGCTATTTATAGAAGCTGCCTTACCTAGCTGTTAGCGGTGTGTTTACGAGGAGGCGAGAGGTATCATGGGTGTCCCAGCGGACAGAGCCCTGCCTGACAACGTTATGTCACCGCTCGCCCCACCTCTCTCCCGTTGTCTTCCTCTAATCCTCCACAAGTCTCAGTATTGAAACGTGCCTCGAAATAGTCGCTCTGCAGACGGTGCCACAGCAACTCAACAGCATGTGCTCCCTGCCAAATTCAAAGTCATGCCACCGTTTGAAAAAAGACAGTTGCCGATGATCAGATAGACCAGATAGACCTGTTGTATTTTATTTTTGTTCAACAAGCTCCTTTTAAAACAAAAAATAGGACATGATTCACAGGATGAACAAAAGAGAAAGAGGGAGATGCAAGACAGAGAGAAGACATCATGCCATGAATCTATGCCAGATCAATTCTATTATATTAAACCAAGTCTATAGTGAGGCATCATCAGCAGTAATAAAACATTGAGACGGCCAAATATTTCTTTATCTACCTACACAACCATGTGGCAAAGTTATTCTGAAAATAAGAGGATCTTTTTTTTTTTTTTAAAGAGCAAAACCATCAAAATCCTGATCCTCCTGGTGGGAGTGAATGCAGACCAGGATCCAAAGAAAGTTATACAAAACGACCAGGTCTGACTTCCCTGATGCTGCCATCTGTTAATTCATTGGTGCTCCTATAAAAACAGAAGGCAAACTTGGCGGCGAACGGTCTCTGAAATTTAGGTCACAGTCTGCACCACAAGGGGCAGTGCTCATTGGTCACCTGCAGCAGCAAGTGTTCATATTCCAATCACCTTTAGCTATAAATTGAGCGGGAGGAGATCTGTTGAATGTGAAGGAGGAATGAAGGAGGAATTGTTACAGGCCAGAAATGATGAATAAATGAAAATGCAGCTTTTGATTTTTAGTCTTTGAGCACTCGATAGACTCACATTGGGCAAAAAAAGGCTCCATCACTTTGGTGTACAGCTGCTGTCAGTCCAAATATCTGCCTGGAGGAAACTTAAGAACCGAAGAGAAGTTTTAGAGCTGGAGCTTTTATATTCAACTGTAGAGGATGAAGTGAGGTCTCAAAATCAGAGGGACTCTTTTGTAACTTTTTAATCCCCCGTTTCTTTTTCTCTATTTAAGATGCAGCTGATTATCCTGCAAGTCATTGTTTCAAAGCAGTTAAATTAATATGAGATTAGGGTTTGCTATTACACCTCCTGTTGTTCTTTTTCTAATGAGTGTGTTTTCATTCATTATTTAGCTAAATAACTAACTTAGCGTACATTAGCCGAAGTGGGTTTTTTTTTTTTTCCTCCAAGTAATGTGTATCGTGGGTGTTAGTGATTGTATTCACTTATTTCAAAGGTTTGTTTACGCTGTTACTGACACTCATTGAGAGCGTGGGCTATTTTAAGCCACTGAAAAGCAGTTCCATGCGGCACTTTGAATAGATTGAATCCACAGTGATTGAAGCCCCTTTGAAGCTGCTTCAAACGGCCTCAAGAGTGGACACAATACTTACAAGGTACGATAAAGCCGGCGCTCTATCAGGGCAGGATGTGCGTCCTGACAGAAGCGCAGCTGGATGAGCTGATCTAATGGGCAAAATTCATTTATTCCAATTAGAATTACATGAACTCTAACGTAGCTTGAATCACAATTGCTGAGGCAGTAAAGAAGGGGAGAAACTTGTAGAAAAGGAGCGCTCCTGCCAGCACGCTCCTACATCTGCTTCATCAGCAGATGCAGTCGTTCTCACTCGTATTGATTAAATACTTCTGTATATGCAAATCGTATTGGCTCATGGTTTTTGCTTGATGAATAAGAGTGAGTGAATATAAAGTAGCCGGACTTGTGCTTCTCTTGTGCGAGCGTGTGGGTGGGTGTCAGTTTGCATTACAGGGGACGGGAACAGCCCTGGGCACAGCAGGATGGAAGCATGGTTACAGTGCGGTATTTATTTATGGACATGTGTATTTCAGTCAGGACTGAACATATTAAACATTACACATAATTATTAGAGACACCTCATAGCCACTGGTCCATAATTTCATTTCCTCCACATATTAAAGTTTTTGCTCCTGAGCTAAGTACCACGACTTGTGAACTTCACCACAGTGTTTTTGAGATATTTTATACTTTACCTGAGTTGTTTTGTTGCTGCTGTGAAAAACAAATTCCCAAATGATTCAGTATTCAGTGTATCAGACTGGCTGAGCATCTTCATCACATTCATACTGTATTTTTTTTCACCCATGCATTCGAACGTCCTGAAGCTGCTTCACGGAGCCAAGAGCTGTAGCCACACACACACATGCACACATACAGTACACTGGCAAAGGGGTCCTCTTCAAGCTGCAGATGCATCTTTATTCTTTTTCTCTCTCTCTCTGAACCAGATTCATGAATAATAAGTAACGGATGGAGAGATTGAGAGATAAAGCAAATGTGAGCAGGAGGGAGATGGGATGAAAGAGAGGGATCAGAGGGTTAGGAAGAGGAAAGGAAAAGTGCCATTAAGACCGTCAGTGACACTATGGTAAACTGGATCACTGGGGAAAGAGACGCTGGTACGATTTAGGTGAAGGGATGGAGGTGGAGGAAAAGGCAGCGAGGCGTGCAAACAAGAGCAAGACAAGCAATATGCACTGGGGGAAGAAGAGGAGAGAGTAGCAGAGTAAAAGAAATGAAAGGGGGATGGGGCGGACAGGAAGATGGAGAGGTATTAGGGAAGGTTGGGGAACAGGGGGAGGAGAGGAGGACGAATCAGAGAGAGATGAGCTCTGCTTTGAAGCAAGAAAACAAGCAGAAATAAGCAAAACTGTTTGTCTGATTCCTCGTCTGTTTTTCCCCCCTCAAATCTGATATAATGGCAGAACTGGTGACAGATTTTGGTTTCACAATTGCCCCGAAATTGAGAAAGAATAGCTGTTTAAAAATGAATATCCTGCTTCTCATTTTTCCGTCGATGCTCTTTGGCTGTGGTACATCGTCCCATCGCGCCTCTGTCACTTTTCTCCTCATTTGCTCCACTGTTACCTCATCTGCTGCAAAACAGAAGAGGAAGCAGAAACATTTAGTCACTCACTTTAATGGTCATCAGTGCATTACTGTGTTTTCCCTTCTCCATTATGGCCAGTGAAAGTCTGAATGAGAGGTCAAACATCACCATCATCATTTTCATTTTATAGACCTAACAGTTAGACGGGCAGTCGGAGAGCTTTAGTGCAAGGAAGAAGGAAACGAGTTAGAAAGTAGGAAAGAGAGGCTGTGATTGGATGGATGAAGGTAATGGCTGATGGTAAACGAATTGTTACAGATAAAGATATTTATGTTATGTAAGATTTTTCTAACTGAGATGATATGTTGAAAAAATGCAGGAGTTAATGTCAAATATAGTTGTCTTTAGAAACATTGTCTCATTGTTTCATTGATGTCTCTACACTGCGCTAACTAGTCTCACAGTGACGTCCATCAGCCAATTATTAAGCAAACATCATAAACTGCCTCTAATACCGATGTGACTGCACCGTGTTGTTTATTTTTACCACCATACAGCTCAATGCAGACTGCTTCCCTCCCCACTCGCCTCCACTGTGCTTCACACAAACAATATAAAAGAGGACACCAGAAACACACACATGCACAAAAAAACACACCTATATGCCACACACAGGTTTTTTGGAGAAGTATGAAAGCGCTTCACTCTGATTAAGTTAATTAATTCCCTCGTGGTGTGGTGCTGAGACAGACAGAAACTTGTAACAAACCCAGAAAACAGAGAACTACCCCCCCAAGCACACACTCTTTCTTATCCTGCTCTTTTCATCTTCCTTTGTCCCAACACAAAGATGTGAATGCAGCAACTCAAGTCAGTGAATATTTTAGTTTTAATTTCCTTTCTGGAAGGATTAAGTCCTAATATCCTGCATTTAAAAACCCTTCAGATAGATAGAAAGATGGATAAATGGAGAGACAGAGAGAGATAATTTCCAACTGTGAAGAAATTGAACTGTAGCAGCTTCTTTTGTTCTCCCTCTTCATCCTCCTAATTTTCCTCTTGTGTTGTTTTTACTATAATCTACCATGAATACACCCAACGCCCACGCAGCCATACAGAATCAATTCTTAATTTACAACTGCCGGGCCAACTACACGCTATTCTGATGAGCAGTAAAAATGGGAAACGTTGCATAATATTATTGCAGGGAGATGGAGCTGAGAAAAACGGAGAGACACAGATAGATCTGGAGGTTTTTGCTGGGTTGAAGTTGAACTGTTTTGGATTGTTATTAAGGCAATTTTAGACTATTAGCTTCGGCTGTTTTCCATCACATTTCTCCCAATATGTGATCTGATGAGCTTTTGAATGTGTTGATGATTTATCGACAATGTGATTGATGATCAGTGGAAGAGCAGTGCTGACAGTGTCTGGCTTTAACCTGATGGTATGAAAGATTAATGTCTTGTTGCAGCGGACCTCCTCCCACTCTGTGTATTGTGCTTGTAAATCTTATATATACGTCCATGTACGTCTGTGTTCGTCCAATGAAGAGAGGAGAAAGTGCTTTCCCTCCACCAGCAGGGGAGCTGAATCTGAATGCATGTGGGCTGCATTATAGATGCATGAGAAATCTAATGGAAAATGAAGGATGCAGCTGAGTCACATACACAACACACACAACACACATGCATGCATGGATGCATAAACTGGCGTATGTTTTACTCAAATGCATGCACACACAACGCATATCAGCACACAGATGACTACCTACAAGCATTGTGTGTGTGTGTGTGTTGTAGCTGTTATAGAATGATTACACGTGGGCTGCGGTTATAGTACATTCACAGTATTGGCCCAGAAAAGGCTTCCAGAGTGTGTGTGCAGGGCTATATGCATGGAGGCGTTTTATAGAGCAGATCAATATACCGTTGATTCTCTGACAGATAAATCACTCTGATTACCTGCCGCCGTAGCTCCAAATACTTATTGATTGTAACATGTGCACGCAACGCATACACAGCGTAATGCGCTATTCTCAGACAAAAGCACTTTCAGTAATATCCATGCAACGATGCAAACACTGCACAAAAAAGTCACAAACATACAAAATGCATGTGCACAAGTGTATGATATCTGATCACAGGCCTTTGCACTTACTGTAGTCTTGTTCTGCATGAGTTGAGATTGAGCTTTCTGGCCACAGATGTGTTATGGCTGATGAAGTGTTTCTGATTGCTTTGTGTGCAAAATGGACATGTTTCTTGAGCCATTTGGCAGATTGAGATACACATGCTAATGCCAGGTGCAGATATGTATGTCAGGACCTTAGTGTTGTACATGCTTGTTGTCACATAAAGGGGCACGTATGAATTCAGTTGTAGTATAATGTCATCTGTGGTGTGTGATTTTCTTCCTCTTGTGAGTCCGTCATGTAAATGCTATACTAATGTCACACTGTGTTTTAATAATGCAAAATGCCAACTTCATGTTGGGTAGCTTATATCACCTGAACATGGTCCTCAGGGGGTCGTCAATGCTTTTGCTGCTTTTCCCATAACAAAAACAACAGAAACAATAGTTTTAAAGCTTGGCTACAAACAAACAAACAGGACCACTTAGTGCAGATGGTCAAATTGCTGTTTTATTGGGAGCTGCACAGCAAAATTACTAAAGCAATGAGTGCTAAACACCAAGCTGATACCAGAATGAAAATAAAACCCACCTCACTGTTTATCAGTTGAAGTTCACCTAACTTTCTGCTGGGTCAGAGGAGCTGAGCAAGCAGAGGCATTAAGAGCTAGAGGACTACAGCTATTAATCGCAAGAGAGGCAATAAAACTACAACATCCATCAGGGCACAGGCTCCTAAACGGCAGCATTCAGCAGTTTGGATTGGTGAATTGATGGCATCTCTTTACATTTAAACCATTCACTGGTGCAGTATACAAAGAAAAGGATGAAATCATGTTCAGTTTTTGTTGTGGACACACTAATACACACATATTCAGAGACACACACCTGTCAAATCTATAGTCTGGGAGTTTTCCTGAAAAAGCTCTGCTCTTTGATTGTCTACTCAACTCTCCCATTCTTCATCTCTCACACCTCCTCCTCTTCATCTCTCTGCAGCAGCAGCAGCTCATCATTTTCTTGTGTTTACTATGCCACTGTCTTTACATTTGGCTCAAACCCACACTTGTTCACTCACTCTCTTGCAGACCCTGCCTCACTCTCTCTTTACTGCAGGGTATTATATTGTAGGGGTGTGTCTCGCTCTGCTTTTGTCTGCAGTGAAGAAAAAATCCCACAAGGCTTGCAGAGGCAGAGACAGACTGGGGAGCAGACTGGTGCAGCAACTATAGGGCGATGATCCATTAGGGAACTTTTTATGAGCATTTAAAAAAGGGATGCTGTCAGTTTCAAGCTCTGAACCGGGACATAATACGGCAGAAGGAAAAAAGTAGTTAAGTCTATATCCAATCAAAGTTGGACATATTTTGTTCCTAGGTTTAGTGCTAGGTGGTCTGCACTGTGTTGTCTCTGTGCTTCTCAGGGAAGTAGCTACATACTGTGGTTCCTTCTCAGACTAATCTCAGTAGAAACTGTGGATCTGATGTTTCCATTTACAGCATTTTGTTTAAAAATGTACAGCTCAGTGATATAATTTATGTGCTACACTGAAGAACCTGTGGAGTTAATAGTCTAATCTCCAGAATTTACACAGCATCATCTTCCCCACGATGTAAAGATAAAGATCAACTGGCTGCACATAATTGATATTTAAGTAATCATAAACTAAGTTACACTTATAAGGTTCCAGATCTCGTCATTTCAGTTTTTTTGCCTAATGGTATTACGTCATGTAATGTTGATGAAGTTTTGTGAAACAGGAGAGGCTGTCCATCATCAGCAGGAAAAGCCGCAGACATTTGACTGCTCTGTTGTTACAGTTTGTGTGGATGCATGCAGTGAAGCCCTTACGCACACAGCTTTCTAAATGTCTTGTCGGGGAAGTTGTTTTCTAAATGTAATCCATTTACTAATGGTTAATGGCCTGCTCTAAAATGGAAGAGTTTCCTTCCATAACACGTTACCAACCATTAGAGAAAGACACACGGACTGAACGATCACTGGCATGAAAGCAAAGGACATTCACACTCCATTAAAGTTGGAGGACTGTGTTTACAAAGTTGTTCTCTTTTTGAGTTTAGAATAATATTTACATGTGTATTTCTGTTCACAACACTCTCATTGCTGGAGGAAGTATTTCCTCATAATATTTGGCTTTAAAGAGCTCATAAATCCACACACATTAATTATTTACAGGTCACACTCTGCACTCCAAACTTGTAGTCTCTCTAACAGCCACTTTCCTATATGCACAGAAACTCAACCCCTCCTCTGCAAAGAGCCACTACAAGTGGTAAGATGGCTACTGTTGTCCGTCAGCTTCCCTTCTTACAGTACCTTTCACCTGCATGCTTTTCTTCCTTGACACACCACGGCCTCCTCTGTTACAGGGAGATTTGTAAGGCTTGGTGAAAGCAAAGATATTTAGAAGATAGTGCTGCTTCCCTGCAAGTGATGTCTCAGTCTTTCAGGCTGTTGTAGCTGCAGCAGATTGATGAAATCATAAATTAGAGCCCTGCCTCACCCTGCCTGGCTTTATAGCTGCAGTAAAACACAGCAGCTACTGTTGAGGAGCAGAGAAAATGCATGAATCTTCCCCAACATTAAGTTCCATGAAACAAAACCCCAGTTGGCTGAACTGGAGGTAAATCAGGCTTGTCTGTTGTTCTGTGCTAAAACAGAACAAAGGATGCAATGCCAATTAAATACTTGCAAATGCAGATTAAAATTCACTGGCATTCATGCTCTCTGAGACTGAAATGTTGTGGAAATGTTGTCTGGTCCGACCAACAACAAGACTGTATTCTGATTGTGAGGCTGTGACCAGGTTCATTATCTGAGAGAAATCAACATTTTAACCATAAATCTCCAGTGTAGTGAAGGAGGTTTCAGGTGTGACTAGGGCTGGGTATCAATCAAAATTTTTCGATACCGGTACCGATACCGATACCTTCACTTCGATACCGGTTCCTGAACGATACTTTTTTCGATACCAATTTTTATAACATCAGTTCTAAAAAAAATGAAAATTACATTACACATCACGGTACAAATCTTGAGTTGTATTTTTCTATGCCAACCAGCAGCTTTTCTAAGGCTCAACAGGTAGATCACCCTGGCATGTGTGTAGTCCCATTAAATATATTAATTAAAAAAAAAAAAAAAAAAAAGTGACTATGTGGTGGCCGCCGGCCGTGTTGTGACCCTCCAGGACACAGAGATGGTTGGTCCGCCCCTGTGAACAGCTACACTACTTGCGCTCCAGCATTTTGCAGGCAGAGGAAACGCTGCTCTGACGTCTGCTCCCTCATGTGCAGTTGCACGTCGCGGAGCCGCACATACACATACAGAGGTGACAGAAAGAGGCAGGAGGGACTGATAACATGAAATAGCCGAGAGCATAATCTGTATGTGTCCGTCGCGGGGCCGCACGGAGAGGCAGTCTCTCGGGAATTACGTCAAACGCAACAAAATACCGGAGTTTTCTGTGCAAAGCGCCAGTCAATTTAAGCACATGAAAAACAATCAAAACCGGACGTTTTCATATTAAAAATCCGGACGACCCGAACAGGACGTGAAGAGGAACAGGTCACCCGATGCATGCAGCAACTACGTAATGTTACAGCTGATCACCGGCAGCGTTATCAGATCTTGATCACGTGATTAACCTCCGGGTACCGAAACTTGGCACCGAAAGACGAGGCATGTTTTGATACTCGGTACTACCGAAGCGTTTCGGTCGGTGCCACAAAAGAACCGAAGTTCGGTACGCAGCCCTAGGTGTGACTTGCTTCTGAACCTGTAGGAGTCTGACTCTTCATCTTTATATGTTTCATTTCTCTCATTTATCTTCACTCCTACTCGTCACATCCCTCTCATTGTCCCCTTCTCTCTTCCTGGCCCCCTTTCATCTTTCTTGCTGCAGTGCTGTGTAGAGCCCCTGGTGTATCCTGCTCAGCGCTCAGCCTCTCAGGCTATATTGACCATTAAAGTTTAATTATTAATAGACAGCGGAGGTCTGATCCTGCTGCTCTTACCCCAAGGCTGCACACACACATACGCACACTTCGACTTGCAACAGCTCTAAAAGACAGTCAGAAAAGGTTAGTGTACAGACTAGATGCTTAAGCACACACAGTAGGATGTCAGACTCTACACATCTTAGTCTCTTTGAGCCTCATTGGAGGTTTTAACAGGGTTAACTCTTGACGGCAGGGTTTTCCATTTAGAATTATGAGTGGAGGAAAACTGTTTTACTCCAAGTGGCTATCAGAAATTACACTTTTATACTGTAAAATGACTGATGTGCTCACGCTTCATCTTTCCTTTCTACACCTGTCTGACTCAATGAAGCGTACATGCAAAATATGCTAATCCACTAACAATGCTACTCTCTAGCTACCAGTTGGGCCTACTCGAATATACTCGAAGATGACACATGTGGCACTTAATTTTGCAGTAATGCTCTGAACGTGGGTGGAAATCCTACTACAGTATATTATACTTATACACTCAGACTTGATAATGGCTTATAGCTTCGCTTGAGATGAAGTTTCAGAGCTGTCATGGATGCAGCGAGTGTTTTCTCTCTTTTAGGTGACTATGATGCCCCACTATGGTCCCCATATCCAGGCCTCCTGTTGTCATTCTGACCCTGTGTCACATGGTCTTGAACAACAATCTCTCTCTCTCCCTCTCCCTCACATGGTTGTGAACAATAGGACTTCTTTCTCAGATTCCTGCCGTCTAATCGCGTTATGCAAGCTCCCACAGACCACAGTCGGTTAGGCCACCCCCCAAACACACACATCTATCGTCTCTGGCTCTCTCTTCACTGTGTCTCTTTCTCACACTCTCTCTAAAACTGACTAGTGACTAGGGAAACGTGAGGGAAATACAAAGTGCTTGTGTGTGTTTATGTGTGAGCTCAGTGGTGCCAATGGGAGAAGAGACCTTTTGTTTTAGAAGCCAAGTTTCGGCTGATTTAAAGGAGCAGTGCAGGCAGTAGACGTCCATCTCGAATGGGGGATCATCTTGGATATACAGTAGTGGGTTGATGGGTCTGTAAACTGTAGATGTGGTGTATTATCTGCTTCTCATGCAGCTCTGTTCATAGGTGCAGGTGATGTTCGGACTCATACTATTAAATAGGCTAAACTAGTGTTATTTATGTTGGTGCTGTTGTTAAGATTTCATTATCAGTTTCTATATAGCCCCATTCACTGATTGTGCTTTATTTTTAAGAGACAGCTTTGATATCAAACTCTATTTCCACTATAGCTGCAAGATAAATCGAGTAATCTGACAATTATTTTCTTGATTACTCATTAAGTCTACAAAATGATCCAAAAAAACATATTCTCCAAGCCAACAGTGTTGTCTCTAACTGGCTTATCTAAAACCTGAAGATACCGCCCTCACTGGACCTTTTTTTCCCCTCACACTGAAACTCTTAAACCAGAGACTCTGATCCATTTTTGCTTGAATAATGAAACAGTAAAGCAATTAATTGATTAATTTTCTTGATTAATTGACTACCTGTCACAGTGCTAATTTCCACGTCTGTAGACTGGCAGTGAGCTCTCAGCTTAGCAGTCTAGCTTCATTCATTCATACCATCAATTAGTGTGAGCAGCATCTGAACTCGTCGCTGTGGAGGCCCCGGAGCACCGTCCGGATTTATGATCCATCCATTTTGGAGCCACTGTGCTAAAGTACAGGCGCACCCATGACATGTCATCAATCATCTGACATGCAGTTACTCACTGGCTCTCACCGGCCAATTATCACATCCACAGAAGGTGAACACGGTACATATTGCACACATGGTAGACATAGTGATGACCTAATACTGCCTCATACGCCAGAACCTTCATTTGCAAACATTGTCAATCAAAATCATTTTTCTTTTTTCTGTAGTTTTGAGCCACAGCTCCAATGAGTCTGTTTTAGTGCGACCAGTAGAGGTTCATTTCAAACATGATGGAGTCATTTGATCACAATCAAGCATGAATGATGTGTGTGTGGTGAATCTGGGTCATGCTAAGATGAACAACAACAAAGCCAAGAAGATGACACACTGTAAATAGGAGGCCAGCCAGTCCTGTTACATAAACATGTGAAATTGATGATTTCAGCACAAGAGCGTAGAAATCAACATAGCAAACCACACAGAAATGTTTTAAAATTTAATTTATTGATTGAGCTATGTCAATAATCATGTGAATGTTGTCATTTTGTAAGCAGATATGTCAAATACTTTCTGGTTTCAGCCTGTCAAATGTTACAGTCTGGTGGTTTAGCATGTCTGAAGCATCAAGAAAATAATAAGCAGATTGATCTGTAATAAAAATATAAATCAGTTGCAGCCCTGTACCAAACATACATGAAGATAGAAGTAGAATGTCGGTGCTGTGATATGCAGAGTAGATTTTTTAATTATTAAAGATGAATAATTGAGTTTTTCAGTAATAATTTACATCCAAGCCTTAATAATTCTGCCATATCTCAATGAAATGGTGCAGATACATTATGTATCTGTGTCTCTACATCTTCCTCTGTCCATCCCACACACACACACACACACACACACACATATAGGCGGAGAGGAATCGAAGCGTAATTCATTTTCCAGCATAGAAAATGGTACGTTTCTAATGACCCATTAATCCGGGTTTACATTTGCACACCCTGCAGGGGAGGAATCATTTTATCAGTCATCACAAAGCAAACTGTAATAAATCAGGAGGGGCGCAGCAGCGGTGGGAAATCTTTCTGAGCCGACGCGCAGAGGTTGGTGGTTTGATTCCATAGAAGAGCACGAAGCAGCTTTAATGTCGTGTGTGGTCAACGTCCTCTCCCCGTCTTCCTCCGTCGTAAACCGTTTCACCCAGTGTGTGCTCGTGTGGCCTCTGGAGGCCCAGTGCAGTCGATTACATAAGCCGTTCGCAGCTGAATCCCTCGTGCAGCTCTCAGTATCGTCGTTGGCCCCGATGGGACAGAAACCACTTACACTGGTGATGTTGACAGCATTAGACCAACCAGTGGAGCTACATTGCATCAGCCTGCCAATCTGTCTTTGTGAGGGGGGATTGAGCTTTTCCAATCTGTCACTCTCCCAACCCCGACCCCTGCTACGTATATGCTTCAGTGTCGTAGCTTCTCTCTCTGAATGTCACTTTGAACGTTAAAGCCAAATATGCTTTAATTCATTATTTTGCATGAATGAAAGACTGAAAAAAGAAAGGAATGAATAAATGAATGAAAAATGAAGCTAAATAGTGCGCAACCTGTGCTGTTTGAGCTGCCAGGCTTAATTGAACTGTTGTGGATTATTTTTTTCTTTCATTTTGCTGTCACTCAATAATCCTCATGAGTCAAAAGGCATTAATCAGATGCTCGATGGCTTTAGCAGACACTGCCTCTTGGATATTGTTACTGTGGCTTTCCACACGGCCGCTGAACATAGCTGTCGGGATTGCGTGACAAAGTGCAGAAATAGCTCTTGCATCCGCTAACAGCTGATTGTGAATAACGGGACTTAGCAGTTGTCTGGCATCTTCAGAGATGGACCACAGCGGATCACTGAGGGCCCCTGGCGGTCCGAAGGTTTAATCCTCTCTCTCTCTCTGTGACACCAGATGTAGCTCATGTAACAGCAGCTCAGTGATGTGATTAGAAAGAGCAAGAACTGTTATCTGTGTATGAAAATGATCAATTTACAAAAGATACAAACAGATCTGATTTTATCTTATCAATCGATTGAATGGTTGTTCATGCTTTAAAGTGATTATGGTCATCTCACTGTCGGATTATTTTAAATAAACAGTTCACCTGTGTCTTTCACAGATTTGAGATTAATGACATCTGAAGGCGACACAGTGATCATGTCATGAGATCACTTATAATAGTGATACAGTAATTGAGCTCCTCTCAAGTAAAATAATGCTTGATCTGTTGGGGACACCTGCTGGATACTTTTAGAAACTGCAGAGAGCAATGATGACATGGAAATTTAATGGGTATTAATAAACAGTCAATACATTTTCCCTCATATTTGTCCTTGGATTAGAAAAGAGAGGTCCGGCTTTATTCTGATTTTTCAGTTGTACAAAGACAAATTATAAAGAAAAGTTTGGCTTCTCCCTTATTACTCAGTGACGTAAAATGACTTGTTTCTACTGAAACAAAATTGGCTCTCATGGAGAATTATTCCTGTATTTCCTGAGTGCAAGAACATGTCATACAGCTGTTGAATTGTCCTGAACTCCTCTCAAAGGAGAATTCAATTGTTGTATTTCATGCAGTGCATCATTTTACCCCTAGAGGGTGCTGTTGTTTTGGAAACAGGATTCAAGCAGCAGGACATGTGAGGTCAGGGACATGTAGGACGGACGACTCTTCTCATCTTGAGATTGAATTGTTGAACAGATGTCTTTATGGCTAATTGCAGCAGAAATCTTGCTCTGTCTGTTCAGTACAGACATGTTTATATTTTATCATACTGTAAAATAGCAATATCACTTATTTTAACTTTGAATTCTTTAGGCTACATGATTTTCACATGAATTCTTTTAAAATCTCCTCCTTATTTACTCGTGTTATTTGTTCCTCTTTCCTCTGAAAAGTGATGCAGTTGTCCTTGTTTTTATCTGAATCATTTATTAGTGTTAGTTTTAGGCTACATGGTTGCTTTCTCCTTACTGGAAGCATTTCTATGTGTAGGTCAGTGGATAGATGTGAAGCCTCTTCATCATGTGCAGCCCATCCAGATGCTAACTCATGGAAATTGGCATCGCTGACTTCAGAAATGCTAAATATACTCTTTGTTGCTCTCTGTGTTGTACAGTCTGGTCAAAGCTTAAACTGATTGTTGGATTTGGGATTGAAAGAAAAGCAGGCTGAACCGCACAGGTGATGACCCCAGCTTCTTATCTCTCCTCCCTCCCTCCCTCCCTCCATCTATTCTGCTCCACCCTCCAGATATACGCTATTTCATTTTTCATCATTTTCACCCACCCTCCCCTCCCCTCCCCTCCTGGGCTGTCAGAGATGAAGATTTGGCTCTCGCTTATCCACTCGGCCCTGCGCAAACCGCCGTAATTCAATTTTTCCAATCTTTCTAATCTAAAGATTTCGTTTTCATTTTTCTAATACTATCAAGGCAAAAGGGAAGTGGTGGGGGAGAGGATGTAGTGGTGGGTACACAGCTTTGACCACCATTTGTGAATATTACAACCTTGTTTTATTCCTTGTCTTGATTAATAAGAGCCTTATTTGAACTTGTCCCTCCCTCTCTTCTCCTTCATGTCACTTTTGCTGTTCTCCGACATCATTTAATGTGTCTCACTGTTCGTCTTTTCTTTCTGTTTCATCTGTCCCTCCTTTCTATCCCCCTTGAGTCAAGTCCCAAGTCCTAAGTCATTACGATTATTTGGCTCTGGGAGGGGCAGCGGAGCGTATGGGGAAATCGTTAAATCCATGATGGATTACGATGTCCAGATTGTCATTCTGAATTAAAGAAAATGATAAGGAATATATGAAAAAGAAATCTAAAAACAATCATAAGTAGATTTAGTTCTTAAGGAGAAACTGTGTTATAATGACAAGAGTGGGGGCGGGGTGATGGTACTGCATTCAATCACTGAACGTCGGCTCGTGTCCCCTTAAAACCTTCGCCTGGTAGAACGCAGCCAGGCTTAACCGGGACCTGCATCCACTCAATTTAGGCTCCCATCAAGAAAGCACTCGGCAGCCATATTGTTTGTCATTTTGTGTTATTACTCTCCTCCTTCAACCGTCTGAGGAGCAGAGCGGCTTTATAATAGCCCATTCTACTACTGTATGTGTGTGGTTGTGTATTTTTTCCCCCAGTATAGTACACACTTTTTTTGTTGTTGCAGTTTTGCTGTTTCTTCTGTGTCTTTTATTTGAATGATTTGTTTCAGCCCAGTCTCCAACTCCAATTTCTTTCTCGTGTCATTGCAATATGAGTTTCCCTGCAGAAGTGTAGTTCATTTGAACTTAATTTCCAGAAAGTCTACAAAAGACGATGCAAGTCAATCCACATTTTCACTGACTTCACCCAGATTATTCAGAGTTGTGTGGAGCGGTGTGTTGACGGGTGTCACACCTTATTGATGAAACCTTTGCAAAAGACGAGACTGCAGCAGCGATAATCTCAAATGATGAAAACCACGTGGAAATGGGACATTTATGTTTGTTTCATCTCCCAATTTGTTGTTTTAATTGTTAGTTCACGTGTGTTTTGTAACCTTGTGAGATGGTTGGTTTCTGCTACACTCAACAGACAAATAAGTACTTTAAACAAAATGGAGAGTGGATCATTGGTGTCAAGTGTCAACTCTTTGCAATAAAACACCATACTAAGACTGCATGTGGAAGGCAACTGAACTGTTTGTCAAATGCTTTTGAAGTGGCAACGAGAAAAAAGTCTGCAAGGTTCACAACAGAGCTGCAAGTGTTTTTTTTCTGTTTGTCAAAGTTAAGGTTAAGATCTGCACAAGGTTACTCCAATGTGTGCACTTCTTGCATTTGCTTTACATCCTTGAACACATGAATATAGCTAACAAAAAAGTCTGGCTGACTGAGAAACAGCTCATATTTAATTAGAGACAGAGTCTAGTAAAACTAGAAAAACTTAAAGTCAAAAGTCATGAAAATCAAGCTTGTTTGACATTGTGGCAAATGAACACAGTCAGGCTGTGAAAGATTTAACACCCACTCTCACAATAATGAGTTTTAAGATTGATGCCAAATTAGTCAACAAGAGTTCAATCAGCATATCGAGTTGTCTGTTTTAAGAGAGCTGCTGGTTTTCATCTACAGATCTCTTTATTATAATTATTCATTGCTCATCTCTTATTCTGCTTTGGAAGAATTGGTGTTGTTCATAAAAAACAAATTGAGCATTTTTAAATTCCTGTGTTTTATGTCGTATCAGAGTGAACTTGTCCTGCGTTTATCTTTTGACTTTTGAAACAGCCTCTGTGTGTGTGTGTGTGTGTGTGTGTGTGTGTGCACAGCTTCTGGTCTGAAGATAGAGGAAGAGAGGATGAGGAGCAGTGGGATTAGTAGAGGAAGACTGAGTGGTCTTTTGGGAGATTATGCTCCCAGGTCACCAAATACTTAAACTCAGATTATATTTTTGATTTTTTTTTTTTTTTTTAATTCCTGGCATGTGTTGCTACTGTGAGTGCAGTGATAGATGAATCTTGCTCTCAACCTGACAGGAACTGTTATCTGTCTCCCAGTATGACCAGTTCATAGAGTTGTACCATGTATTTTAACATTATGAATTGTTATGTTTTATTTTTTTACGGAGGTCCACAACTTTTCAAGTCTGCCTTAAAACAACAATGTTCACTCTTGTTCATTCATTTTGATGGTGGGTATGATGACTGTCACTGTGTCAGTGGTTTAGGGTCAGATGAGGTCAGTCTGAGGGAGATAAAGATGATGCTCACTGCTGACACTGCTGCACTTCTATTTATCTATAGTAACCAATTCAAGTGTTTCTCACCAGTATGTTTTCTCCGTCAATCTGGTCTGATGAACAGAGAGAGACCAGAGCAGACCTGTTGTTCCAAGTTGAGTTTAGGGTTAAGTGTGTTTTGCTCATTTTAAATTACAGGGTCTGTAAACGTCTGATTGACTCATGTTGGATTAACTACTGTATCTATCTCGTGTGCAGATGCTTGAACCGTGTGATTTGTATGAAGAATAAGGAACAATCACTTTCAGGCATTTACAGAGACTTGTTCATCATCATTTGTCATTTCAGTTCAGATCTTTTCCATCATTCAATTTCTCTCTCCACTCCACTTGTCTGCCATGATAATCTGCAGTGAACCTTAAAGCCATAGCAAAATAATCCTCCAAATATTTCCAAAACATTTCATTATCATATGTTTGTCTCTATTATCCTCCGTTTTGTCTGAAACAATGCCCTTTGCCTGTCTCGTTTCTCGCCGTCCTGCCCCCCTCACTTTTCTGTTTTCTCTCCATGTGGACTGCCAAGAAAAGACAGGGGGCAGTAAAAGAGCATTGCATGCAGAACAGTGCCCCACTGTATTATACACTGTGATGCCTTCGCAATATAAAAGGCTTTGAATAGAAAAAACATGTAGCGTATTGTTGTGCATGAACAATGTACAATTGATTAATGTGTGCTGTAGACAAATGCACTGTAGACTCTTATTCAGTTGACTTAATTTGGGACAAAGTGAGAAAATGAACCTTAAAAAAAGTGAAAACATACATGTCACAATGAGGCCAAATATTTTTTTCTTCAAAAGTTGATTTTGAAAACTGGATAATTTAAGATTTGTTTAGAAATTAAGGGGAAAACAGAGGGTCCAATAACATCAGACGCATTACAAGTCCATTAGGTTCAAGTGAGGTCAGTAAAAGAAGTAATCAGGTGAATAATATGCACTGTAAGAGAAACTCTGTGTGTTATTTTTATCTTACTGGAGCTGAAACAGAAGCACAGAGCAACACAAATGAAGACTGACTTGGGGTTATACAAGATTCATCATTTTCCGTTGTTTTATGGACCAAGCAGCGGATCAATAAATCAAGCAAATACTGAAAATATCTGTGAGTTGCAGCCCCAGTTTTCACTTTGCTGTAATTACCTCTATTGCGCTCTACTCTCTCCATTGTTGAAGCCTTCAGTTTGTAGTTCAGTGTGTTAGAGACTGGGAATTCCTCTGTGTCTCATAACGTGCGCAGTAACTGTAAAAAGAATTGGTGCTGGAGGATGTTTGTGTATTATAAACACACATAAGATTCCTGGCGTGTCTCATGCTGATGTACCAGGGCACATGCCAACCTGAGAGCTTAACCTTGTTTTAACCCCAATAAAACTCTTTGCATGTCTCCTTCGGCCCCATTGTTTCACATCGGACCTGCTTAGCTGCCAATTGACAGCTGTCCACAAGTGTCTTTGTCTGTGTGTGTGCATGCATGCGTATGTGTGTGTGTGTGTGTGTTTTATTTTCCATGTTCTGTTCACCCAGTCAACTAGTTGACCTGCCAGTGAACCTTGACCACTGCATGTTCAAAGCAGCCGCATGAGCTTATTTGTAGTCGGTCTGTGTGCGGACAGACGAGCACAGGAGGGCTGAGATTCTTCCCCTCTGTTGCTTCTCTTTCATCCCACTTATCCAGCACTTGTTCATATTTACCTTCATTTATTTCTCCCTTCACTTCCCTCTGTACTTAAAAATCCACCGGGTTTCTTTTCTCTACCTGTTGCAGCTCTGCTTTCCCTCGCTTCCTGTCGACCAGTGAGCAGTTCCTCCCCGCCAGCGCCGACTGTCTCCTTCAGTTATTTATAGTATGTGTGTATTTCTGAAGAGGGCTCTTCCAGGAGCCATATCCATTTCTTGATAAATGAAATTCCTTGGCCCACTGCGGGGTCTTAACAATAGGGCAACACAGACAGAGAGCTGAAGCAACAAAGTGCATTTAAAGACACACACACTGGCGCACACACACACACACCTGCTACACACCTCAAGCGTTTGTCTCCGGTCACATACAGATTTTTATCCACAAATAGCGATTTTCTCTCCACCCAAGGTTGCTTCCAGACAAAACGACAACATGCAGAGATATAAAATAGAGAGGTGACATCAGTGCCAGTATAACAGCACTGACCTGAAATGGAAACTCTCAAACCAAGGACACTCACAGGAACCAAAGACCCCCCCAAATAAGACTGTGATCCCTTGTCCTTCTCTAAAAACGTAGTTTAGTATTTATTGCTATTAAGATCCTGAAACACAGCACAATGCATTTGATTGTCATTTCAGTTTTTCTCTCGTCTTTAGGAATATTAGTTGGAGTGAACTAGTAACCTTTAGAAACTTGCTGTTTTCTCAGATTTTATCGACTAACTGATGGTTTGCGTGTTGGTTGTGTCTCTCTGTGGTGTAGCACTGCTGGATTTTAATTTATTTGAGTTAAAACACTCAGATTTTAGAAAGGGGTGGCATTTTACTACTTCTTATTTTTGATCCCTTGTTTTATCGTCATCATCACATTAACCTGTGATCTTGTCTTTGTCCATGAGGTTTTGTTTCTGTCAGGAAAAGTAGCCCTGAACTGGATTCGGTGGCTCGCTCAAGGACACTTCAGACAGCTGGATATTCAGTTGTAGTCATTTTGTCCAAGGCCGGAGTTTGCTGTTCTTCTGATGGGATGAAATGGAGCAGTCATTAGAAATGGCTGTTGTCTGGATGGCTGTATCGCCCTTGTTCTGAAAAAAGAAAATTGATAGACAGATAGACAATTTATTGAAAAATATTTCAATTTTAAAATCTCTTACATCCTTTTTGAAATCTCTCTTTAAAATCAGTTTGATTGCATTGAATAGATAAAACATACACATGTGCATGGTATATTACCTTATGTAAAATGCATTACATTTCTTCACGAGGGAGAAATAGTCAGTGAAGGGGGAAGAGGAAGGAGGATGAGTGACAAAGAGAGGAGGAAACAGAAAACTGTGTGAGTGGGGGGATGTCAGGAGGGGTGGGCCATGTGGATTAAAATGGAGCAGCCCCAGGCTTCTTCCCATTTTTGTCTGGTTAAAGGACAAAGTGTGAGGGGGAAGTTAGTCCTTGTGTAGATATGTGTGTGTGTGTGCACAGATGAGGGTGTATTATCCATCCTTGTGTGTATCTGTGTGTGGGCTGATAGAACCCCTGGTATTCTTGAAAGGCTCTTATTGACAGACTTAATGCCCTTATTGGACATGACACACGTGGCTGACACACTCCCTCAAGTGTGCGTGTGTCCAAGCAAATGTTGAGAGTGTGCGCATCTATAAGTATGTTATCAATGTGTGTGTGTGTGTGAGCCCCTCGCTCTCTGCGCTGTGTGAGCCTGTATCGATTTCCACTCCAGAAGTCTCCTCTCTCTCTCCGCCGGTTGAGTTTTACCATGGCGGGGCGTCTCGTTCCTGCTGTCAGGATGTCTGATAATACGCAAAAGAATAAAAAACCTGATTTGACAGATGAAAAGTTTAAAAGCTTTGATTCTAGTGGCTAATGCAGCGGGGACCACACTTCATTCATGTCAAATAACCTTTAAGATTTTTAGTCTCATTACATCTTTGCTGCTTTGGTGTCATGTTTGACGGTATGACATTGTTTTAATGACTTAACCGAGCACTAAACCTATTGAACCAAGCTTACAGTATCTGCTGGCATTAATTGAAAAGCAGCGACTGCAAGAAAAAGATGATTTCATTGTGTCCTCGAAACATCATTTTTTAAATGAATTAATTCCTGTTAGTCTTTGATGCAAAGAGAATTAAGAAGCTTTGAATGAATCTGCCTCTGCTTTTTCTCACAGCTTCCTGGGGCTTTTGTTTTATTGAATGAAATAAAATCATCAGTGTTTTTGGTGACTACAGTATATTCCACCAAGTCAATAAGGTTCAGCCTCTGAGGACTATTAACATACCATGACCATCCACAATAAAAACCCAGTTACAAAATCCTCTGCATGAAAAAATTTGAAAAATTCAGTTTTTAGAACATTTTATTACCTGCTTTATTCAAATAAGTTGTGTGTAAGATCTGTAGAAATGTCTTAAGTTTGTACAATAATGCATTTTGCAAGGGAAAAAAAATCAATTAAAATCTCTATCAGAAGTATTCTCCCTCTCCCTCTGACTCCCATGTGTCAGACTCACTCTGTTTTTTTTTTTATTTCTCTTCTATTGCTCTGGCTTTCTCTCTGATCTTTTCATTGCCTCCTTTATTTCTATCTCCCCTTCTCACCCCTTTTTCTTCCCCTCTGTGTGATGAAAAAGTGCAGTCATGGCATTTCAGTCTCATATCAAATGCTCATATGCGTAAAGGGAGAGAGAGTAACAAAGATGCCAGCCAGTGTGTGTGTGTGTGTGTGTGCGCGCGCCAGGAGAACATTGCATTGAAGCACAAGTGAACATCTGGCCTATGTGCCAATGATTGGTTGGGGAAGTTCCTCAGGATATAACACTTGAAAATGTCTTGGCATGTTCACGACAACAGCAGTGCAGTTTGTTCAGCATGTGTATGTGTCTGTGTGTGTCTCTGTGTGTGTCTGTGTGTATGAGAATACTGGAAGGTGATTATGTTTGTGATATGTATGTGTGAGAGATGATTGTATCATGTTTGAGGAAACTATTATGTTTGAATAAGTTTAAGGTGATTGTATTCTTGAAATGATTATGTGCAAGTGGTGATTGTACAGCAGTTGTTTCTGTGTGTGTGTGTGTGTGAGTGTGTGTGTATTGGGAGCTTTTACTTCCCACCATTAGCTCCAAACCCTTTTTTTGAGCAGGCGGCTGATTCTTCCCTTGATTACTATTTAGACTTCCACTTGTTTACCGAGCGCCATCTCGCCTTTGTTTTATCTCTCCGTTTATACTTTCTGCTAGCTCGTTATTCCACTTTCTCTGGAATCATTTTATTTTCCGGTTGATAACGGTGCCACTTGGTTCAACAAGAGGTCAGAAGAAGTTTTTGTTCTGCTCTTATCTCTCTCCTCTTCCTGCCTTCCACAACCACCTCCTCCTTTCCTCCTTCCTTGTTTTACTCTCCTCTCTGTTTTAATTTTTCTTCCAGATTTTCTTTTCTTTACAGTTTCTTCTCCCCTGCGCCTTGATCACCTAACACAGCTCTACTGGACTTTGAACACATCGTTCTGTGTGCCGTGTTGGTGAGCGGTGAAGAACGTGGTGGCCCTGATCGGCGACGTCCGCCCGGCGCAGGCAGCGGCGGGTGGCGGCGGGTGGCAGGCCGTGGAAGATGCAGCAGGGTTGTTAAAAGTGTTGTTAAGAGAGCGGCTGGCAGCTGTTCCTGACAGGTTGGGGAGGGAGGGACAGATGGTGTTTGATTATCGAACAGCCCGCTGATGGAAGGAGAGATGGAGGGATGATGGGGGAAATGAGGGAGGGGGACACATGTCAGTAAGAAGGGGGGTGAAAAAGATGAAAGGATGAAGGGATGATTCTTAGATTTAAAGATGTAGATGTGCAGATTTTTTGATTGATTGATTGATAGCTGGAGGAATATGTGGATTAGATATGGAACCTCTTGACAAATGGAAAGACAGATAATGGATGGTTAAAGTGTTACATAACAAACAGAGGGATCAGTTCAATGCAAAGAGAGATGAAAGAATGGATAGATAACAGAATGGATGAAGTGGAGTGAAACAGAAGCATGACTTGATGGAGAGACAAAGATGTGCACAACGTGCTGGGAGGAGGAAGTGAAAACGCTGTCGGGGCAGCTGTTCCAAACAACAATTAGCTTCATTCACCTGGGTGCCATCTTAAAGAACCGATGCAAGTGAACATGCAGCGCTGACTGATTAAAGTCTGTTCAACAAGCTAACTGTGATTGCTGCGGCGACTGATGGTCCAATTCAATCAGTCATTTGTTTGAATGATGTCTTAAAGCTAATGTGTTATAATGAGCCGTAATTAAACCTGAATTCAGTTTCCCGACAGGTCAGTCCGAGGTCAGACGCTGGGGTGATACACGGGCTGTGTGAAAGAACAAATGAACACAGCATTGGAGGATGTGCAGATGTGCTGATGAGACAGTTAACACAGATAAAAAACACACATTCGACACTGCACGTCTCAAACTTTCCCAGTTATAATGCTTCATGCTCCTCAGACTTCTTCTCTGTTGCTGGAGATTCACTTGGAAGGATAAAGCAGATAAGTCAATCTTTCTGAATGCCTCCAATCGGACGTGTGCATGAGTAGAAAATGCAAACAAAGCTGACCACTATATTTTATAGTCGTTTGTTAGCAGCTGCAGCTGAAGCCAGGCTGTTTTCGTGATCGTTCTCATTTTTGAAATTGTGATTTTGTAACTAAGTCAATCAACTGATGCTCGTGCGTCATCACAGACCATTGCCTCCATCGACCGTTAAGGCTGGATGTGAGATACATTTTGTCCAGAGTTGAATGTAGCAGCGGTCAGCACAGAGAACATTAAGAGTCAACATTAATAAAATGATGTGGAGTGATTTTCTCCATAATAAACTCTCTCCCTCCTCCATGAAAACAGTGGCTATTAAGATGTGTCAGTGTCATGCCATCTCCACGGACACTCGCCGTGTTTGTGTCTGTGGAAGTGCGTTTGTGCGTATGACGGGGGCGACGGAGAATGAAACAATCAGCAGGCCAACACAAACACAGCTGTTTTATTGTTGCGCTGCTCAGATGTGCTTTCACAGGCAGACGGTGTGTGTGTGTGTGATCATATAGAGCAAAGAGTGACCCCACCTCCTGTTCAGCCCTCCTGTTCTAATGAAAAGCGTTGGCAGTGGAAGCTAATGCACAAGATACTGCTCATCTCTCCCCATCTGTATATCAGTGTCTCATTCTTAAAGCTGAAATCTGCAACACTTTTTCTTTTTTATGTGTCTTTATTACTGATTACCGAGAGGAGCTGTGTATCACCAAGCTATCATGGTTTTAAGAGTTTTTAGTTTTGCAAGTTAACTTTGCCCGACTCCTCCGAAAAAGGGGAGGAGCTTGTGCGCAGAGATGCTGGTTTGTGGCAAACATGCACTCCCCCACCTGTCACTCAAAGCAGCCACACCTGGAAATTAGCCGTAGAAACATCCTGTTTTGTTTATTTCTGCTGTGATGTCTGACTTTTTGACATGACACAGCCAACCTTCAGCGGCCATTCAAAGAAATGCAGGTTTTGTTTATTGTGTGTTGGCTTCATTTTTTCAGCCGTGGACATTATTGCTTCTAAGAGCATAGGCCTATATGAATCAGGGTGATTCAAAAGTCCAAAATTTCTAACTATTTCAACTGACACAAGTTTCCATTATGAAAACTAATCCACAATGTGTCGATACCTTGCAGGCAATAATCTTAGTAGCCTAGTCAAACTGTGTTTTTATTTCTGAACTGTGTTTTTTTTACTTCTTCATATCACAGAAGTTGTTTTACTGTTATGACCGTTGCGTTCTTTCATGCATATGCTGCCATATGTTATTCAAACTTGAGCACGGCACAACTTGTAGCCACGTTTGATACACACCCTGTTTTCCTCTCACATTTTCAGTCAGTGTGTGAGACAGGGACAGAGACAGAGAGGGTAAGAGGAGAAAAAAAGAGAGGCACATTGAGTGCTGGCACTTTATCTCATGCTGGTGATGCTGGTTGGCATTGTGTCATGCCAGTTAGTGTTTGGCGCCAGCACACACAGGGCATGGTGTGTGTTTGTGTGTGTTAGGGAGGTAAGTGGTGTGAGAGGAGGGTTGATGAAGTGAAAGCCATGAGAGTGGAAGCAAAGAGGAAACTGGAGAGGTAAAAAAAAAAGGGGAGGGGAGAGAGGAAAGAGTAATATCAGTGATGGAGGGCTGAGAGAGGATGAACAGGGATGGGATGGAGGAGTGAGAGGGATGGTAGGGCAACAAGGGCAGACGGGCCTTGTCCCCGTGTCTTTGTGCGTGTGCATGCGCGAGCGTGTCTGTACCTATGTCTTTTTGTGTGTGTGTATGTGTGTGTCTGTCCCTGTGTCTTTGTACTGGCTAATCTAGGCGTCAGCAGCTTTTTGAGGCTTTTGTGCTGACAATAATCACACAGCGCTCCTCTTTTCAATTCATCAGCAACAACAACAAGGGATCACATGTCCCCTATACAGAATCCAGAGAGAGGGAGAGAGGGAGGGGGAGAAAGAGAGAGAGGGAGAGAGGGAGAGGGAGGGCATGGACAGAGTTAAAGTGGCCATCATGTTGCCTAGTTACTGCTTGGGTTGATGGTGATTCGGTGTGTGTGGGCAGGCACATGCAAACGGTCAACGCCCTCTGCACCTCTGCCGAGTGCAAATAGAAGAGAGAAAAGTACAATCACACACTTAAAAACATCCTCCACCTCCTCATCCTGCTGCTGCGGCCGCTTTCTTTTTTTTTTCAAAGAATAATTTATTTCATGTTGCAGTGTGATGGATAAACAATGAGTAAACCACTGGTCAAATCTGTAGCAAGCATTAATAATAATCATCATCATCATCAGAATAACATTAATAGGAATAATTATTTCAATTATAAATAATAACAGTATCAGAGTGATCGGAGTAATTATTACATCTATACAAGCTACAAATATCAGCATTTTGTTGTATGTATTTTTTTTTCTGCTGTTAAAACCTTAAACACTTCACACATGACCTGGCTGGTGTAGCTGCCCCTCTTGGCTGCACAGAGCACAGAGACAAATATCTAACAGGGGGTTAAAACTGCAGATTTCTGAGTGTGGGAGATAGAAGGTTACATTTTAAGTTTTATAATTCTCAGTGCAAGTGTCAATCAGTCCTTAAGCTTAATTAGAAAAACTCAAAACAATACTTCATGTGCGTTATGAATGCATGAAGAACCAGGTGAAACTGGAATGAATAGTGAAATGAAACAAACACTTTTACACAACTGAAAAATTAAGAAATAAAACACAATGATATAAAAATGTGTACAGCATTAATCTATATCAGTGCTATATTTTCCAAATATTATAAATTAAAAAACAAAAAAACAAAAACAGTAGTGGTTGAGACTCAGATTAGCTTCTCATTTTGATAGTTGTGTATATTTTGGCCTTTACGTGACACTTTGTTTGAGTCATGTGCACAGTTTGTCCACCAGAGAGCGCTGACATGTATATTCTTCTCGCTCAGTACTCTTTTTTTTTTCTTCTTTTTTTTGGTCATACATCTCAAATACGAAACTTAAGAGCTCCTTATTGTGCAGGAAGTGTTTTACTGTAGAACACGCGCTGACAGACAGGTGTGTAGGAGATAAACAGAAGTAAAAATCAAGTACGTTTCAGTCAAGCAGCCTTCAAGTGAAGGTCTTAGGTAGCTATTGACTCCTGCAAATGTGAGAGCATCTGCCTCGTCACACTCTTGTAATTTAATAAAATCAGTGCAGTAAATGACAATAAAGATGGATAGTTTCATAATCTTTGCCTCAGATGGACTGATGTTGTATCAGTGATTTAATTTTTTTTTTTTTACAAAAGGGGAGAAATGTAAGATTTCCGTCATGGATGCTCTAGGTGCCTGAACACAACATGAGCCAAAAGGGGCAGCGAGGGAGGGGCAGGGAGAGCCACACAGTCAAGACAAACACCCAGTAAGTCTCAGTACAGTAAGAAGAGGAAAGAAGTAAAAAGAGGAGGGAAATGAAGGGAAATAAACAACAACTAAGTTTGTTTTTTGCCCAGTTTGTCTGGGATTGGGATTGCTACTGTGCTTTTCTGTTCAAGACGTGTGTGTGTGTGTGTGTGTGTGTGTATATGTGTATGTACTGTATATATGTCCGCAAGTCTGTGTATATGTGAGCCTGTGTGTGTATGTAAGTGAGTGAGAAGCTGAAAGCTCATACAAAGGAGAAAAATACAGAAACATCACTTTTTTTCCCCAAAATGTCCATGTAACTTAAAAACATCCACAATAAAAAGATTTTCATATATTATCATCTTTCTTTTTAGTTCGATCCCGATCCCAGATGTTGGGCTGCAGATTGATCCATGATCCTCCTCATCATCCCTGGGGGAGGATGAAGAGCGAACTTGGACGAGGTGGAGAGGAGAGAAGAGCAGGTCGCTTTTTTGGCAAGGAGGAGCTTTTGTGTAAGTGCAAGGAGGTTCAATTTCCCTGTTTTGCTTTTAATTTATAAAAGTCTCAACACAATTTGTTAATTTGAGTTTTGTCTGACTCGTGGGTTTCAGCCCTCTACCTCAGTGAGGAGGAGAAATATTTTTTTTTCTTTATAAAACATCTGGAGGGCAGGTTTGTCTTTTTAAAAGGTGGGCTGAGCGGAAACAGCTCTCTCCAGAAGCCTCCGAGCGGAACAACGTCAAGTCTCTGCTTCGCGTTATGAACGTCAAACTCCTTCAAAAATGCATTTCACTGAAGACTTTAACCTAGTCTGACTGTGCGTTAGCTTAAAGTCTTCTCACAGTCCTGGGAGGTTTGTCTTGCTTGGCGTGTCTCCTCCCTCGTCCTAGTCAGTCGTGGAGGAGCTCTTGTAGACAGTTGGGGGATTTGAAGACGTCGGGAACCTCGCTGTCGAGTTTACAGATCACCTTGTAGATGGCCTTCTTCCAGGAGGGGTCTGCGTCTTTGCCCGCCACGATGGCGTTGAAGAACTCGCGCAGCGTCACCTGGGCCACCTCCAGGAATCGTTCAGGTACCTGGAGGAGAAACAGGAAGTTATTTATCTGTTTGATTGGTTTTCACTGAAGAGCAACTTCCCTTTGACCATCTTCTCCTTTCTTGTCCCACATTTAAATTTACAACAGTTTATTCACTGTGACCATAAAAATAAACTGAACTCTGCTGCTTCAGTCAGGTCCAACACTGAACACCTGGCTCACATCAGGGTCAGGGGTCTTTACAGGCCAGACAAGTTCTCGCACGCTGAACTGTTAACTGTGAAAATATATTTTTTTAATTTTCCTTTTAATGTGGCACCTGTTGCTACATAGCTGGAATGACAGCATAATTTTACTGTATGAAGATTTCCACCTTAAGTGGAACTAATCCTCTGAACTGAGCCCCAGCTGTTTTTTCACAGAATGGTGTTAAAGGAAATGTTTATAGTTTTTAGATATTTGAATGTGCGTAAATGTGATTGAAACAGAAAGTGATGATGTGACTGATGTGCTCGCTGCTCAGAATTAGGTGAAGCATGTGTGTGCGTGTTTGTTTCAGGTGTCCACGCATTTCTATTCCCGTCCCAAGTTCTTCTTCAGTGGTGAACTTCCCCGAAACGTACTTCCCCTTTCTTAACAGCCCCCAGCTGTGTGTGTGTGTGGTGTCAGAGTTCCTTATGCACACACACACACACACATGATGACAGATGACACACTCAGTCCTTGACAATGGCAGGTGAACAGTTGTCTGTGATCTGTCACTGTGTGTGTGTGTGTGTGAGTGAGTGAGGGGGGCGACAGAGTTTAAATAAGAACGAAGGGATCCAATTGTCCTTTCCACATGCAGCATAAATATACTGTCATCACATCGCTGTGTGTGTGTTTGTGCGCTCATAGCAGTGTTTGACAGCAAAACAATGGTGCACACACATTTTTCATTCTTTTTTCTGCCCTTTCTCCCGGGGGCAATATCATACAAAGACACTAAACAACCTGACGGCCCCCCCCTCCCTCCACTAATCACACCCTTCTCCCTTTTTTCTTCTTTGTCTCTTTTTCTGCGTGCAGATGCAAATATAAACACACACACACACACACTGGGACGAGGCTGTGACTCTTCCAGATGAGTACATGCTCCTATACACTCTGACAAACTCACACACACGTGTAGAGGACAGCCGAGTGCCATCTGGGTGTAACCCCGTCACGCGTGGCAGGACATGCCAAGGTTAGCCGCCACCAGAACGGATGAATCACCCTCCACGCACACACACCCCGAGACGCAGACACACACACACACACACACACACACACACACTCTAAATGATTCCCTGGACTCTCATATACTCTGTCTAGCCTCACCTAGCCTCTCTCTCTTTTTAGCTGGCCCCTTGAGACCACAGTTATTTCAATGAAGCCCTCTGTCACTGTCTTGGTGGAGACACTACTGTACACACACGCACTCACTTTAAAGTTCAAACTTTCCATAGTCGTTTCAAAACAACAGGAAGATAGATTTATACATATTTGTACATATTCTACTGTATTTCATCTTTATTCTTCATTTCATATTTCCTATTTCAGTTTAGAGGATGCCAATCAGAAGTTGATGGTTTCATTAGATTAACTAAACTGATTTATTTAGAGCTGAAACCGTGAGCGAGCACCTTCAAGATGTTACTGATCATCCCTCCTTGCTCAGGACATTTGAGTCTGCACAAGTCGACTATGAAGAATTATATTAGATCAAAGTTGAATCAGGATCTCAGTGATGGATATTTATATTGAGCATTTTCCCCCTTTACCAAGGCTTAATCACTTAACCTCAGCAGGTGCCAAAACATTTGCCCAGTTTTAAAAGGCTAAAACTCATTGTTTTATCTCTGAAAGAAAATAAAGAAAGCCCCAAAGTCAAGCTGCTGTTTTTAATAGCGGCTGTGAAACTGCCCACTGGGACAAATAAAAGTTGAAACCTGAGCTTGATCTTGAAGATGAATGTGCCTTTGAGGCGACCTCTCCCTCTTGGATTACATCCCTTCATCCTTTAGTTGTTCAAATTTGCTCTCATCTTTTAAAAAAAAGGAAAAGAAAAGACAAATCCTCTTTTTTAAAGTCTCCCAGGGACAATTTTTCTTAATTTCTTTTCCTCCTTCAAGATATTTGACCTCTTTACTTGCCCAAATTTAAGCTTCCTTTTCACTTTCATCAACTTAACAGCAGATGCAGAGGTGTAGCTGTGAAATCCGAGTGCTGTGGATGAATATTGCATTTAATCAAACTCTTCATCTCCTAATCTTGCAAAGACAAGGTGCTTAGTGGGACAGGAAGAGATTGTGGGACCTTGACCTAGAACGGTCTCCTGGCCTGACAGTCTTTGTGTTGCACTGCTGTTTCTGCCATGCTCATTGTGGTGATTGGTGTGTTTTTAAAATGTTTCAGGAAGTGTGTCGTCATCGCGGCGGTGAGAGGAGTCAAAGAGGAGAGGAGAGGAGAGGAGAGGAGAGGACGCCGCTGATTTACAGTACAGAGGTATGGGAACACACGCAGAAAGAATGAGATGAACCAGGGAGGATATTGTGTGTCCGGTTTGGGTATCAGCTCGACTGGACAACACACAAACATACACAGACACACACTTGGGTCCAGATGCCCAGATTTGTCTGGCCATCGTAAATCAGTCCAATAAAGAGATCTAAATTAGGCCATCATCAATACAGATGGGCCTGTTTCCCTCGTGTGTGTGTGTTTGTGCGTGTGTGTGTGTGTGATTTACTCCTGGCTCAGATCTTGATATGATGTCTAGTTGCCAGGAGAGAGAGAGCGAGCGAGGAATGAGGAAAGTAGGAAAGAGAAAAAAAAGATAAAGAGGAAGAAAGACACTTCGTTCCCAGTAAACATAATTCGCATGATTGCTCTGGTTTGCTGGGCAAATATTGGATGAAGGGAGGCTCAATTACTCTCTCTTCACACACACACACACATGCACACACACACACATGCAGAAGGACAAGAGCCTGTAAATCCCTAAATCGCTGCCCAACAAAGAGGCCTACAGGGACGCCCTCCCTCCCTCTTTTATTCCCCGGCCCTTCCTCCTCCCTCTCTCCTCTCGTCCTCCTCCTTATTGCCTCCTCTGTTCTTCGTCTTGGAAACGCTTTCTTATTTATTTCTTATCTTAGGATAAATCACAAGCTCATGTAACCGTTTATCTATCATCGCACACACACACACACAAACCCGTGGTGTGTTTTGACATGTTTGATGTGAGAAGTGCTGATGGACACATCCGCTGCTTTCAAGAAAAGTCACCTGCATTAATGCTTCTTCAGCTGTTTTTCTTTTTTTTTCATGCTGTTACTGCTTGTCCTCAATCAGTCTCCACTGTTATGCTGTTGTCATTTGCATTTCTTGTAGATTTATCAATCGTTGCCTTTTTGCTCCTCTGCCTCAGTTGCAGTTTTTAAATTTTGCTCTGGATGGAAAGTTATTTTACTGCTTTCTTTTGATGTAACCTGTGTAGTTTTGTTCTTTTCCTGAGTATCAAATGTGTGAAGTAGCAGCAGCAGCAGCAGATGTATGTTTGCAGTAAACAGAAGACAGCATCTTAGCTTGAGCAGTGAAAAGCCAAACGTCCACCACCTGCAGAAACAGCAATAAGCACTTAGCAACAGTGACGTTGACTTTGCTAATTTTATAATATTTTTTCAACAGTGCAGGCCACGAGCACAAAAGGGCAGTGTTGTACTTCACATTATTTTTAGAATAAAGGAGAGAGCCCTTTATAAGTAGGTTACTTCTTTATGGATGCACTGTCCCCATTTGAACATGTCTGAAACAGAAAAAAAACCTAACAAACAGACTGAACGTCAACACAGACGACGTCACTGCCCAGTGAATATCCTCACCTTATCATCAGGTCTCTCTACCTGTCCAGGAAATAAGCCCCGCCCCCTTTTCTGTCTCTCTGTGTACCTATACCTCTGTGTCTGTGTTTGCGTGTCCTCAGTTGACTCTACCTGTTCACCTCCCCATACGTCTCTCCTTCACTTAGCGCCGTGCACAGAAAGGACAAACACACACACACACACGGCTCTTAAGAAATCACTGCACAAACACCATATGTTTGATTCTCAAGGTGAACAAACACACATAAACTCTCTCTCTCTGTATGTTCTTCCTCCTTTTTTGTATTTTCCTTGAAGTCTCTTCATCTTCCTCCCTCAATGACATTATTTACTCAAGTGTGTGTCCACGTGTTCAGCTTTGTTTCACCAGTTGTTAACACTTTGTGTTTATTTGCATCATTTCATCAATAGTAATTCTTTCAGCTCACTTGTCCCTGTCATACCATGAAAGACGTTGCTCTTTTCAATTTCAGATGACACACACACACTTACACTCTCCATTTTGTTGCCATTCATTTGCTCTGTGGCCTTGAAGTCCACTTTACTGTTGGTCAGTAGAGTATTTTTCTATCACTGAGACAATACTGGAACTCTTTCATCTGCTGCTCCTTCTGCAGTGTGTGTGTGTGTGTGTGTGTGTGTGTGTGTGTGTGTGTGCGTGCGAGACTGAGTGGACATATCATTTTTGTGCCAACACAAGAGCATCTGCTTCCTTTTTCCTCCTCTTCTCTTTCACTCACACTCTCTCTCGCTTTCCCTGCTATCAGGCCTGGCTTTAGTCACACACACCCTGGCAGGAAAATACAAACACACACACACACAACCAGAATGACATCTCCTTTCACTCTTTCTCTCCTCTCTCTTCTCCTTTCATCTTTTCTCCTTCAGCAAGTACTAATTGATAGAAATGCATACTGTTTGGAATTTACCAATTTTGTCTATATAGATTCAGTTGTGGCTTCACAGTCATACAAAGGTCCCTCAGCCTCCCTGAAACACATAGCATTCTTCTCTAATACCTACAGTAAAGCTCCTTTGGCTTAGCTTCATGGATTCTTAACAGTAGGGACATTAGAGAAACACTTAAGTTTTTTTGTGTTCCTTTCTCCCATTTCAATATCTATTAACCTGAGGGAGCGAACTGAGCTGCTCCAGCCTCTCAGATAAACACCACTTCATTGCATTTGAAGGACACTCCTTTATTTGTGTTCAAAACATTGTACAGTATTTGTGTTTGATACTCCGACAGTACACACCTTTCCCAATTAAAAGGTGTGTTCATCATCATCACACACCTGTGCATGTAACTGCTAAATCCTAAACCATAGCATAGCAAAAGAAAGACGTGTGCCTGGGCCTCTTTGTCCATGACTTAAGATGACACAGAGATGAGGAGGTGCTTCTCATTTCTGCAGCTGGTTAGAAAATTCAGCTCGCGCTCCATCTATACTCTGCACATAAATAGCACCGACTACAACTGGCTGGTGAGCTGCTCTTTGACACACTCACCCATATTTGCAGCAGGCTCATAGCTGCCATTCCTGTGCGAAGCAGGAAATGGAAAGTGTTGAACAAAACAAAACCTCATAGCTATTTGGAAAAAAAGAATCAGCTGTTTAAAGGTAACTTAACCTCCTCTCTTATCTTGTATCTTGACCTCGGGGCCACACGTTTCCTGTAGCTGCTGTTTCAAGTGTGCAGTTAAAGGTACAAGTGGAGACTGGAGGTTCCTCCAGGACATCGGCAATATGTTTCCTTTCTCTGCTGCTCTTTTGTCAATCAGTCACTGATCTCACTATCACCAGGACAATGGCAATGAAGTTTCTCTTTGTTCAGACTGCATGTGACTGAGAGGAAGGGTCTGCGTCCTGAGATTGCGTCTCTCTCTCTCTCTGTGTGTGTGTGTGTGTGTGTGTCTTGTCACTATCTCATGAGCATGTGCATCTCCTTTTTGTGTGCAGCTGTTGCGTCTTCGCGTCTCTGCATGCTGCCGTTTGTGTGTGTCTGTTCATACACGTGCTGTGCTTCCTTGGATCGGTGTGTGTGTCTGTTCTGTCCTTCCTTGTGTATGTGTGTGTGTGTGTGTATGCAGTGTGTGTGTGTCATCCATAGAGGACAATAGCCTGGGTCATCTGACTGAGAGGCTGCAGACCACTAGTATCACATGACAGAGGCTGAAGGCCACGTCTTTGTTACCAGGCCTATTGTTAAAGCTAAGGAGACAGCTGGGGCAGGGAAGGGAATCACTGCATGCACAACACACACACACACACACACACACACACACACACACTCTCTCTCATATTCACACACACATATAGAGGAAGACACACACAGACACACACACACGCACACACATACATTGTCCCCTCGTGACTCCAATCAGGCTCAGTGACAAAGATGATGCCTTCTTCTTCTGAACTGGAATACTAACACACACAGCCACACACACACACACACACCGCAGATAGCTATAATTACAGTGACAGAAACTGGCAGGTGGCATTGTCTGTAGCATACCGCTTTCTGTCAAGCAGCACTGACGGAAAGAGACAGTGAGGAGCACTTGAGTTACTTAGTGCTCATACTTGCTTAATGACAGCACCAGCGACAACGAGTCTGTGTTCACATGAATTATGAGCTGTTGTATGTTCATATACAGCTAATTAGCATTAGCAGTGAGATGGTGTTTTGTTTTTGACGTCCCATCGTAGTCTAAAATTAAGTTTCAGATGTGCTGCTGCCCTGTTTTTAAGATGTTTTTAAGCTGAACATTGATGTTTTTTTTATTTATTTTTTTATAATTCCTTAGAATAAAAATAGTGAAAAGTCTCGGTATCAATTAGTAGTGTGGTTCCAGTCATATCTGTAGTTGTAAATCTGTTTTCACATGAATCTCGGTGTGTAAGATGTAGTAATTGGCAGAAGCTCTTTGCTTAGAGACGGGAGGAAAAGAAGGAAAAGATAGGTGGAGTGTTTGAAATTCACTCCCTCTCTAAGAGCTGATCCACTTCTGTGTGTGTGTGTGTGTGTGTGTGTGTGTGTGTGTGTGTGTGCCTTCTGGGTAGGTTACCAATGTAAGACAAGAGAGTTTAAGATGGAGAATAATCTAAATGAAAGGCTAACTGATTGAGACAGATGAGGATGAATATTTGCACCGGTCCCAATACTGTACATCAATAAGCAAAGGAAGCAAATTCTGAGCAGCATTTATTTAAAGCTACAGAGTATTTTCTGCGTGTGGAGGATGTGATAGAAGCCCGAGCTTCGATTCCTGAGAGTTGAACTCTGTCCCTTTTTCAATGGACTCGTATGAAGAGGAAGCGGAAGAGATGAGTGAATAGATGAATAAGGAGAGAGAAAGGACCACAAAGAGTCTAAAACGGCGGAGAAAGACATGAGAACTTTAGCCTTTCATGAAGTGCACAGCTTATGAAACCAGATAGCGCTGAAATGTGAGTGTGTGACCACTCTGTGGCCTCCAAGTGTGTGTGTGTGTGTGTGTTTGTGTCGTTCAAAGTCAAAGGGCAGATTTGGATAGCAACCACACCCACCCTTCAAGGGAAGGTATCTCTGCTCTTTCAGATGAACACAAATGATTTTCTGTGCGTGTGTGTGTGTCTGTGTGTGTGTGCGCGCATGTAAGTGAATGTGTGTGTGTATGTGTGTGTGTGTGTGAGGCGCAGCTGTGCTGTCGTTTGGTGCTGACAGAGCCAGTGAGGATCCTTGAACTGGAAAGATGAGAACGTCCTCTAGAAGGCTTCATAAAACCGTCTCATTGTCCCTCCTCGCCCAACACACACACCCCAATAATACACACACACACTCACACACACACACTCACACACACAAAATATGACAACTTCATCCCTTTCAAGACACCAGGCCTCAATTCTTTGCTTCGCATTTACTTTGTGTGTGTGTGTACTTGGTGGAAGAGTGTGCATGTCTAAGTCACCAAAGTGTAGGTGTACTTCAAATAACATACCAAAACTTCAACGCGCACACATACACACACACATACACACACACAGGCAAGTTAAGAGTGCCTTGCCCAGTGCTGCTGGCAGACTTAACCAACAACTCATCAATCAGTTTTCAATATAAAAAAAGAAAGAGGAAGCGTTGCTCTTCCTCTTGGCAGAAGGTGGGAGCTGACACCTTTCCCTGAGTGTCCTGGCAAAGAAAATCTCTCTCTGTCTCTTTTTGTTTTCCCCCCTTTTTTTGAAGATGAGACTATTCCCTGTTTCCTTTCCCAGCCTCCTTCCTTTCTTTGCCTTCCTCATTAGTAAGTGGGCAGAGCTGCAATTAGGACAAAATAGTTTCAGAGAAGAGGGACGGTAGGGGAGGGGGAGGGAAGGAGGAAATGGGAGGCAGCAAGGATGGAGGGAAATAGAAAGAAAGAGAGAGAGAGAGAGACAGAGGTAAACAAGAAAGAAGAGTTGAAAGAATGTGGCTGGAGAGGAGGGGAGGAAGAGGTAATTAATGAAGCTGCTATAATTACTGAGGCCTGTTTACGCCAGCTTTGGAAGACAACACACTAACACACAAATTACGCTCACCTTTTCACGGCAGGAATCTACAGCTATTATTTAAACGCCTTGTATGTTGATAGATGACAAGATTTTTCAAATAACCTGTCAAAACCTATGAAAATGCAAATAATTTAACATTGCAATATCAAAATTTGAAGGTGTAATTTGTGTATTTGTATTGTAGAAAGAGATGATGAGACAGTGGCACTGAAGAGAGGATGGGGAAGTAGATAAGATATAGAGAAGAAGGGAGGGAAAGGAAGTGAAGAGAAAATGACAATAGACAGCAGTGGACGGAAAGGGAGGCGAGGACAAATGAAAGAGGGACAAAAGAGGAGGAGAAGGAGGCGAGGGGATGAAGAGAGCACGCCGTCAGAGGACAGATTCAGCAGAAAGGGGGGGAGGAAGGAGAGGGGACAAGGAAAGAGCAAAAGAGGAGGAGAAAGGCGGGGAGGGGTGTGCAATGGGGGACAAACCAAGGTGGAACTGTGATGATGCTAAATTTGGCAAAAGGAGAAGACTGTGTGTGTGCGTGCGTGCGTGTGCGTGTGTGTCGGGAGACTTTGCTGAATCGGCCGTGGTTCCAGTTTCACGCCTCTGAGTTTGACAGAGGTAGAGAGAGAGAAGGAGCAAGAGAGAGAGAGAAAGAGAGAGAGAGAGAGAGAGAGAGAGAGAGAGAGAGAGAGAGGGTCCCTAGCCAGTAATGTTCCCTCAGGGCAGACGGACGAAAGGATGGCGGAGGAGAGGGAGGGAGGTGAAGGGAGAGAAGGAGGCAGGATAGGGGACAAAGTAAGAGAAGGAAATGTACCTACCTTTGTGAACACACCATCACAGAGGATGCACACAAAGTCAGTATCAGCATCTTCTATTGATTGTTGTCTGATAATTATTATTTTTTATAAATGTTAACTTATTCATATGGGCTTTTTTTTGGAAAATCATGTGAACTCATACAATATCCAAACTATGAGGGCAGAAGAAAATACAGGCGACTTAATAATTTACCTATCTCAGTGTCTGGTTTCAAGTTTCCTCACTTTGATTTTCACGTTGAACCGAAATGAACTCAACTAAATATAATGAAAGCCAGAAGGGGGGAAGAAAGCCACTGAGAAACGTGTGATAAGCTTTCATGGATTGTTGGCACCAATTTGAAGAATAATTGCTACAGTACGAGGTTGAAAGGCAGAGACACTGTTCCCAAGTTCCTGACCCCGACATGAACCCTTCCCTACAGTATAATCCCTAAGAATAACCCCACTGAAGACCAGCCAAAGTAAACACACATAAATGATTTGCATGTGTGTGTGTTCCTGTACAGGTGCTTTATGCACAAGCACACACCTGTGAAAAGCTACCTGACTCTTGTTATGCAAAGCAGCAAAGCATTTGCTATTCATTCTTCCTAAGAGGATATTTATTTAGATACCTTGAAGTCAGTGTGTGTCTGTTGTGTCTGCAAATCTTGCTCTTTATACATTTAAGCTTCAACATTTGTCTCCCTAAGCAAAAAAAAAAAGTGTGTGTGTGTGTTCCAGCAGTGAGGTGTGTGCTAATGGACATCTAAATGCTGCTGATGTTTGGTTGGATAGTTTAAGGCCCCTCAGGTCCCCTTAGACCGATATTGGGAGAGAAAAAGTGAGGGGGAGAATGTGACTTCTGCAAATCGCTCTGACAAGGACACCCGCGCCTCGAGCGGCGTCCTCTTTCGCCTCATCGAACACACACACAAACACACACACTGCGACATCCACACCTCAGCAGAATCGTGAGGTGACTGTTGCGCTCCGAACAGCTGACTTGGTAGAGGGCGTTTGTGTGAGCGGGCTTGAGTTATGCTGAATCCAGTTTTAATTCAGTTTTTAGACTTGAAGTCTAGTCTAGTGCAACCTGTCATGCAACCTGCCTTTTTTATGTTTATAATAAAGTTTTGAGAGGGTTTAAGATACATTTATGGAGGCTAACAAGTCAACACAAACTCTTGGTACAGTAAGGCAAAAAGCCCCCCAAAAAACAAAAAAAACCCAACTCCAATCTGATCCTTATCTCCCAACATCTGGCCCAGCTTACCTCAAAGTCATTGGCCTTGTTGTAGTGCATGTTGAGCGCCCTGAAGAGCTCGGAGTCGCGGCCCACCGACAGCTCCTCGGCAGCGGTCACGCCCTCGTTGATGGACTGCCGGGCGAACTTCTCCATCTGGATGTAGTAAAACTCCCTGAAGTTGCTGAACCACTTGATCAGCTGGGAGGTGATGCAGCGATTGAACTGAAATGACACCGATAATTCATTAACATTAAGCATTTACATTTTCACTGTGTTTTAATTGTAGCACATGTCTGTTCTCACACATTTCCTACATTTCCCAGAATGCTGATGAATAGCCCAAACAAAACAGCTGTAATCTCTCGCCCTTTACTCCAATGGATTCTGGTCTGTCTTGTCTTAACACCATAAACGCCTGACAGTTACAACCAGTGAGATTGTGCAGATTAAGTAGAGAACGTTACTTCCTGTTTGATGGTTGCTATAGATCTATAGTGGTGCAGCCTGTTTGCTTTGCTCCTTATTTGCATGATGGTGTGTCATTAATTTGACTTGAACTGAGCCTCTGTGTGAGTGCTACCAACATGTACAAAATAAAATAACTAGTTTTTGTACAGAGTGTATTTTACACACGCAGTTTGAATTCTTCTCACAAGGTCGGTCCTTGAGAATTTTCTTTTTCATTGAAAGAAAACTTCACCAGCGCTGGGCTGAGGTCTTTCTGTGCTTCAAAACTGATCAAACTCGGATCCTTAAACACAGGAGTCGCTGAAAGGAAATTAGCAGACGAACCTTGAGTTCCCTCTGCTCTGATGAAAAACAACTGCCTCATGCTTTTTATATTCTTAAGTTCGTTTTCGGTGTCAGCAAGTGTGTGTTGGATATCCTTTCACAAAAACAGGAGAAAACTTTAATTTTACGAGTATTGTATAGGCTAGTATGATCTTTTGTGTGTATGTATGATAAAAGCTCTGGGGGACAATGAGCAATTAACTTTAACAGACACACACACACTCAACCAACAATATTCCCATGTATCCAGCTCATTAGCGACTGAAGCAAAGTCTAAACCTTGAGGGTTTTTGTTGAGAAAAAAAAATAAAATTGGCCCCTAGAAACCTTCCTAATCAAACAAGAATGACCCAAATATTTAATATACATTTTATTATTGTGCCATTGTGGGCTTTCAGACTGAGCAGAACATTAAACAACTCCCACCAATCACTGCTTCTTCCCTTTAGGCCTAAACACTGCACTGCAAAAATTCACAGGGAATTTAGGCTTGTTTCTTTTTCCCAAGAAAAGAAAAAACAAATATTTGAACACCATTTTTACTCATTTTTAAATATATTTCAACATCACACTCAAAAAGTTGTAGTTCCCCTTAACTTCTACTAATCACCTTGTAAATGCTCTATTAATTAAGGAAAATGAGGTCAGTAAATCATTTCTAGGCCTTCATAATGGTTGTATGTGATCTACTTGCTTTATTGCATTTTCATCTCTTGCTCATAAGTAACAAAACACGGGGGAAAAAAACACAGTGACAGCCCCAGTGAAAGTGTATGTGTGTGTGTGTGTTCGTTGAAGGGGAAAAACGGCTTTGACACGGAGATTAAGCTCGGTATTGTTACAAGACATTGTCTCACAGGAACAAGGGATGAGCAAGAGAGATAGGGGGAAAGAGAGAGAGAGGGAGACGGAGTGAGAGAGCGATGAATGGAGTGAGGTAGCATGGAAAAAGGAATGCAGCAAGAGAGGAGGGGGGGGGGCGAGCAGAGGATGACAGCGAGGAAAGAGATATTTTTTCAGGAGCGGTCAGAGAGGTGACATAATGGAGCATAACTATGGAGCCGGTGTGTTGCTGTGTGTGTGTGTGTGTGTGTCTGCAGCAGAAGGAAAGGGAGTCGGTTTTAAAAAGCCTAGTGACAGGAGGAGAAAGTGTACATGTGTGTGTCTGTGTGTATGTGTTATTGTTATGGGTGGGTGTTTTGACCCACAAATGGTTGCATGAGCGGAACGTGATAACTCAGCAATTAAAACACACACAAGACGCTGTCATCTGTCCATCCTTGAACACAAAAAGCCACCTGACACGCAAACACATGTACACAAACCTGTTAACCCATATAAAACTGATTTAAACTCTATCAATACTTATGCAATGGATAGAAGTCTAAATGTTATTTTTAATATTCAATTATCATAAAAAATATACAGGTTGTAGCTTCTCAAATGTCATTTTTATATATATTTTTTAATCTTAAAGTCAATTCATAGGGTGCATGTTGGTCAGCATAATGTAAATGTTGTCACCTGTCCATATCTGCAGGGTCTGCATATGGCTACATGCACATCTTAAACATCTGACTGAAGACAACACTTCAGTCTGATCTTTAAGGTCTTCCTGTGGACGTTGTGCATTTGTCAAAACCTCAGGTTGCAACAGGAAGGACAGGTGTCAGTGTTTCTCCACCTGATCCTTTGTTTTTTGGACAGGACGATTGATCTGTTTGGAGAATGACTTCATATGTAGACAGCTGACCACCTGCCCTTCCTGGTCCCATCCAGCTCGTCACCATCAGCACAAAACAAAACAAAAAACAAAAAAACGAGACAAAAGACAGACAGAGAATGGAGGGTGGGGTGTGAGGGAGGGTGGGGGGGTCAAAACGCTGAGCTCGAGGAATGCCATTTTCTGTTTACAACGAAAAGGGGGAAAGAGTGTGTCAGAGAAAGTGTCAGGGTGCCCCAGCTCCCCTCGCCTTCCCCCTTGACGGCGGGTGTCGTCAGCCCCCCCCAGGCCATGTTAGAAGGGCAAACACACACATCCTTTAAGAATGTGCCCACTTCAACCAGATTCGCCGTGGCTCGGCACATTTTATAGAGGACAGCGCGAATCTGCACGATCGACACAAAGCCACGAGTTCTAACGCTGAAGGTTTCCTGTGCATCCTGGAGGAAAAGCTGCTGTAGGAACTTTTTCAAATGATGTTTTCGGGCTTTTCTGCTTCACTCGACAGTATACGCTCCATGGAAGCTGCATAGAAATTCACATATTCATAGCTGTTTTTAATTTTTAACGCGTGTCAGTACTAAGGAGTAAATATAGGCACAACTGTATATAATCACAACAGTTCACCGTTTTATTGAGTCCACAGTTTGATCTCAGATGTTAAGCGAAAGTTTATTCTTATTAACCTTAAACCTACTGCTCACAATGTGGTAGCTGTCTGGGAATTAAGATGCATAACAATTAAGAAAGCTTTAACAACGTCCAATTATTATAAATCTTTTCTTCCTCATTTCATCAGTGCATGTTTTGCCTCTGCAGTCTCCTCAGCCTCTAGTGATTACAGTTTAAATGCATCTAGAGGAGTCACACATGGTAATTACTCAAGTTCAGTTATATCGGTATCAGCAGATGAACTGTTGCTGGTTCATATCATCACGTTGCCAAACTGGCTATGTAACTCAAACTGACAAGACGGGGCGAGACGTGGGTTGGATGCTAATTGATTTCCTGCGGAGACGGTGGCATGGAGATGTCATTTCAGACTCTCGAGGCGAAGAGTCTTAAGAGCTCTTCGATAAATGTGTCCCCGCTTTTCCTGTTTGGTGTCTGTGTGTGTGTGTGTGTGTGTTTGGGAGAGTGTAGCATGGAGAAACACTCCGCTGGCAGGAAACATATGAGTGAGAGTGTGTGTGAGTCGGGGGGAACTCCCTGGGCCAGCGAGCGTCTAATTAATCCTAACTCCTCCAGTCTTAACAAGGTCTTAATTACTCTCACTGACTCTCTCAAGACGAGACAGCAGCGACCTCAGCGTCTCATGCTAACATATATGATTGTCTGGTCAGAAGGCAAAGAGCTTTCACTGTGCAATTAGGCCTGTGTGTGTGTGTGTGTGTGTGTGTGTGTGTGTGTGCATGCTTGCTCATCTGTGCCTAAAACAGTTGTCAGCTCAACCCACTTCCCACACCGAGTGAGGGGGACATTGTGTGTAAGAGGCTCATCTTTAAGAACCAGTTTCCCATAGACAAAGTCCATTCAAGTCCAATTAGGGGAAGCCATTCAGGGCCCTAATTCCCTTACAGTGAATCTGCCTGATCCTCCTAACACATGCTACTTATTGTTCCCAGGGAAGGAGGAGGGAGGAGGTGGGGGGAGTAAGAGAGAGAGTGAGAGAGAGAAGAAGAAAAAGAGACACTGACCCGGATTTTAGAAATATGGTAATGATGAGGGTAATGAATGCAATGGGACAATGAGACAGGACACACACACACAGACAGACAGCAACAGGGTGCTCTCTCTCCTCAGTCCTACACACACACAGCCTTGAAAAGAACAGCCTTGTTCAACACAAATAGGATTATCCATGATTCATTTTTTATTAAGCAAAAATAATATCTGCAGAGTTCCTCCCACAGATGAATTTGATGGATTAACTGGGATTACGACTCAATTAAAACTAAATTTGACTGTAAATCATTATTTGCATATTAAGATATGAAGAACAAGAAACTGTCTTCAAAGATGATGCGGCTGGCGCATCATGTTCTTCTCATTGTCAACAAATCCACTGTAACAACCAGCCAGAGGCAGCACTGACAAGTATTATCTGTGTGGACAAAACCTGGTATCTTGTTTCTCTGTCACAGCCTCACACAGTTAGAGACTTGTTGCTGTAAATACTCACTACAACATCTAATGTGTATTCTTACACATCTGAAAAGATATTAAAAAGCAAATCTATTCTATTTGAGTGATGTCTGCAGAAACCAGTGTTAGTTGTCCTTTTAAAAATTCTAAACCATTTTGTAATATTTAGATCCTCAGGAGGAACCAGTGCTGTTTGGCCCAGGAGCCACAGATGCAGGAGTTGAGGTGGGCACTATCGAGGGACGGGCTAATGGATTTTTGGTTTTGGTGTTTTGATGGGTTTCATTTAAAAAAAATTTCATTAAATGAAATCCTGTTTGTTGGCGCTTTGGAATAATTGCCATTCAAAGTATTTACAGGCTTCTATCTCCTTATCTACGTATAGATCTGTGAAAGAAAAAGCTTTATCCTAAATCTATACATCTGTTTTGCTTTATCCGCAAGCTGCGAGCGACACTGTATATCTGTCGCTCCCTAAACCTCAGACAATAAATTCCAATAGAAACATGTTTTCATTCCTTTAAATCCCATACGGTCCTATGTGTGTGGTTCTGACTGCAGTTACAAGTCGGAGCAGTAATACCGTCCATCTGCTGAAGGGAAGTGGCAGGCCAGAGCACTGCAAACATCTCCTAATCTAAATCCATGTTTGCTGAGATGAAGAGATTAATTGAATATCGGTTTGGATATAAACCCACAGATTGGAGACTAGATTAATTGTAAAAGCTAATATCGCACTCAACAAGATAAACTCGTGAACTGAGTGTGTGTATTAACTCATTAGTCCTAATTTATTCATTTCCCAAATTAAACCCCAAAGCCACAGTTTATTTGGCCACATAAATGTTAAGCATATTACTCAAATAATAGAAAGTCTTACTTAGACAGAGGAAGTAAGCTGATTATGGAAAATGATCAATGTCAGCACAAAGCAGTTTTAAACGGTTTTATCTTTTCTTTGCCCGTAATTGAAGGTTGAGGAAACCTTTAGAAATACATTTTAGTGATTTACAGTACAACCATGTTCAATCTCACTAGAACTCACTTTGAGATTCAGAAGTTCATTTATGTTGTGATCATTCTTTGTTTTCTTCTTTTTGGTCAAGTTTGAGAAGAGGCGAAGCCTTCAAATATTAAACCACTTGAATAACTCATAACTCAGAAAATGAACTGCTCTCAAAACGTCTCAAATTTTAAAACTTGAAGTGTTTGCTTCTCTTGCTTTGCTTGAGTGAATGTATTCAATCAGATTTGAAGATGAGAAGATGCAGGAAAGAAGTTATTTAAAGGTTTGCATTTAATCTTTTTTAGTTTTGTTTTCAGCTTTAAATGTCACAAAAAACAGTGAGAAAGTTTAGTTTTTTTGGAGAGATAAAAGTTTTATCTCTGTCACTTTGGCAGATATTTGATGATTGGTCAGTGAAATCCATCATTTTGTCCTTTCATTGCTTCAATAACACTGAAGCGAGCTGTAGCCGGCTGCCACGATGCCCATTGTTATCACTTAATGGATCCCAGTTAATGACAAATCAGAGTTGCTCGTACAGGGAGCAGGTAGGCTTAGCAACCTTGTGTTTGCCTAGCAACCCGGTGTCCCAGCGACCCTTGTTGCCATGGCAGCCGATAAGGATGTGGCACTGCCATGAGGAAGTGGTCACCACAGATAGGAGCCAAAGGGCAGCTTGTGTGTGTGTGCTTGTGTGTGTGTGTGTGGATGCTCATTTGAATACAGTGTCCTGAATCCGTGGAGGAGCCGTATGCTCCTTTTGCAAAACACATAGCAGCCTGTAAACACAAAACAATCAGCGCCTTTGTTTTAAAGCTGTTGTTCTGTTGTCATCCCTCTCATTTGTTTGTCCTCCCCTCCCCTCGTTCCCTCTGTCATTTTCTCAAAACGCCACGCAACACGCACACACACACACATGCACATGCACTTTCCATAATCTCCTGTTTCCTTCTCACTCATTTCCCTGTCTTGCTGTACACTTCACGGTGACTTTCTTTTCCTTTTTTTTAATTTATTTATTTTCTCTCTACCTGTGCATCCTGTCGTCTGTCAGCAACGCTCTGTTTAACTTCTCATTTTATCCTCTGGAGTGAGAGTGAAAGTGTGTAGCCTGTGAGTGTTTTGGGTGAAAGGGAGCCAGAGGGAGAGTTTGAGTGTGTGTGTGTGTGTGTGTCGTGGTTTTGGAGGGAGGGTGTGTGTGTGTGTGTGTGTGTGTGTGTGTGTGTGTGTGTGCTTACAGTATGTGTGTGAGAGGGAAAGTGGGCGTTATCACCCCTCCCCTTTCTAACCCCAGGCCGATTAAGGCCAGAAACTCTAATTATGCCACAAAGACGTGACAGACTGGAGCACCCATCTGCGCTATAGGGTCTCTCTCTCTCTTTCTCTCTCTCTCTCTCACACACACACACACACACACACACACACACACACACACACACACACACACACACACACACACACACACACACACACACACACACACACACACACTCACACATACAAAATAACGGAATAACGCACAAAAACAACAAAACTGAACCGATGGAAATACACAGATGAGTTTGAGGCAGCTGACGGTGGAAGTTGGACTTTTAGGAGCATTGTCTCTCCAGCTGAAGACCTCATGTGTCACACAAAGACAAATACAAATAGTTCATCTGGCCCATCTGTCACTGAAAAACACACTGATGTGGTTTTTGAGATCTGATTCTAAAGATGCCAGGGTTTTATCTGGCCTTTCATAATGTTTTTGTCTATCCATGACCAATATGAGCAAACTTCTTCAGGCAGATCAATGCGCTCGGCATGATGAAATGATAAGGCAGAAGAAGTAAGAAACACGCTGGATAGAAATCAGAACAGACAAACATTTTGTTTTCATTCATTCGCTGATTTTCAGTTCATTGTATGAGTCAGTGTGAGTGTGTGTGTGTGTGTGTGTGCCTGCCTGCACAGAGTTTATCAAGGTTAAGCCATGTGTTTCATTGTTTTAAACCTTTTCCAAAAAAACACTTTATCTCCTACAATCTCAAGAGAAATAAGTACATTAAATTCAGGGTGAAATTAAAAAAGTCTTGTAAAGTCGGATGAAAAATAACACAAAAGAGAAGCTTGAATGGAAAGGAGATGGAGAAAAAAATAATAATTTAGAGAAAACAGTGATGAGAGGTTCATAAAAGAGAGGAAGCTGGAGAGAAGAAGAGAGGAGGAGGGTAATGTCTTACCTTGACGTCAGAGAAGAACATCTTGAGCATGTTAGAGGAAGGGTAGCGGGTGTAGAAAAACATGAGCTTGGCTTTCTTCAGGTGGTTGGGAGACAAACCCTCCTGAATCTGAATAACAAGACTGTTAAGGAACCAACAGGCCTTAGAACATATTCACTCTCAGTGCACATTATATTACCATCAAGTTCAGAAGTGAAAGGTTTAAGTGATATTTTGGAATAACGTGCTGCAAAGAAGGGTGTACACGTCTCCTCTACTACAACAGTTTAACGTTGAAGTTCTGCATTTAAACCTCACTATTGAGGAAGTGTGTCGAGACAGAAGTCAGAGAAATACTAATGGAACTAAATGTGAGAGGTTGGTTTGCACCGCGTCATGTAGAAAACCACAGTAGTCTCAGTGATGGACGAGCTACCTGAACACTCCTACTCCTCACAAAATCCATTATGGACACAGCATCTTCAACTAAACTCTGAGCATCAGATCACATGAGAGAAGTCTGAAAAACTTTGAGCAGCTTTAATTGTCCAGATGATGGAGAACTACAAGAAAAATGTCTCCTTTCTCCTTGATTATACCTTAATTATTTGGATAATGCTCCGTATACAATAGCCTGCACTGAGGTGAGGACAGCAGATCTCCATGACTTTTATGTATGTGATTAGAAGAAGATCGTTGCACTTTATAGAAATTGCAAAAAGCACAGTAAAAAGAATCAGCAGTGCTGTGAGCAGCCTCCAAAGCCCAGAGACGGATAGATGTGCCATTTTACACCTATAGTGAGAGAAAACACGAGCACCTGCTGGCTTTGGATCAAATCCCACATCCACGGCAGCATCTCGCCGACTCTGCAGCCCCGATGTCAATCCCATTGTCTCAACAAGGAAAAAAAATAATTGTGGAGGCCCTGGTTGCAGGGGCGCCGAATGTGTGTGTGCGACATTTGTGTGTGTGTGTGACAACAGCTGTGCCCCACCACGCTGCCATTTCCCCACCACATTAACAGCCCTATAATCTATCAGAGAAGATGAGGCAATCAATGGAACCCCCTGCAAGGTCAATTAGCACACAGACAAATACACACATAAATACACACTGGTACAGACACACACGCACGCATACAGAAACCCCAGGGGCCCTATATGGCTGGAAAGAGGGAGAGTCGCATCAGCAAACGGGAAAAGAGGGAGAGAGAGTGGATAAAGTCTAAAGAAAAGAGAGGTGGAGCAGCTTCAGGACAGGAAGCAGAGGGGAAAGTAGACATTTTAGTTTCAGTCTGATTTTATTGTGGTATTGACACCGACTCAAGGTGCTGATTGGTTTGTGACCTCTGATTCAACACAAATGGTGCATAAATAAAATATCAGTCACTTCTATATCAGATTATTCAAAAGAAGATAGATTCGTTCAATGTTTGTCAGTGAACTTTGTCATCAAAATCTGGCTTAATGAGTTTTAATGAACTTCCACTAGTTGTAGATGTTGTTTTTCACTGAGACATAAATGTTCCTTCAGCTGCTGCGACACCAAAATAAACCTGAATGTTGTATGTATGTGACATATCAGCACGGCACCAAAACACTGCTCACTTGGCCTCGGTAACTGAAGAGAGTCAAATTGTCATCCTTCATTCATTTGGCAGCAGATACGTCAGATAGACGGACAACAACACCATCGCCTAGTTAACATTCATACCAACCTGTCACTGCTGGTGTGCGCTTAGGTCAGGCAACACACACACACACACACACACGCTTCCACTAAAGCACAGACATGACTCAGAGTAATCAGTGTGAAGCAATACCATAATGAATAAAAAGCAAGTGTGTGTGTGTGTGTCAGTAGCTAATGTGAGTAAACAAAGCAACTGGTGTTGCTCTTTTTCTTCCTCTCCTCATCTTCTTCTTCATCTTCCCCCCTTCTTTCCTATTGCGGCCTGTATTCATCCTGATACACACCAGGTGTATCATCAGCTGTAACTTGACCTTGCTGCCAGGTGTGTGTGTGTGTGTCAGTGTGTGTGTGTGTATAGGGGGTGGCGGCAGTGGTTGTGTGTGTGGGGGTGTGTGTGTATTTCATAAATAAATGGGGGACATCTGCTCAGCTCTGTACAAAGGATTAAAGATACACAGACCTGAGAGAGAGCGTGCGTAGCTGCTTTTGTGTGGGTGCCTGTGCCTTTCAGGTGAAGTGTGATCGATGCAAAACACAGTGAAATAAAATGAAACACAAAGGAGTTCTAACAGAAATTATAAAAATTTTAAAATGTTTTTTTTGTTTTTAGTCCTCGTGTTTAAGAAGTGTTCCACATTAAACTTGATGTAGAACTTCAACATGGATCATAATGGCTGTGGCTGGTTTCCTCTTCTTCCACTAATTGAATAGTCTAAGCTCAAGTTTTTATGAAATAAGCACTAAACTGAGGAGTGTAGTGAAAACCTATATTGTGTCTCAGATAAAAAAGGAAGGTTGAGGGGTGGTCACTATCTTTGAAATACTAATGTCCAATTTCAAAGATATTTTTTTCCTCCAAATGAATAGGAAAGCATTTTGGAATGAAACAGCTCAGCAGGATCAAGAGATGTGTCAAATTTTTCCTTTTTTTTAATTAAAGCAACATCTAAATTGGCTTTGAAGACGACACTGTGATCAAATCCTCATCGCAGCTGTAAGGAGTTCCTATTAGTCAGGTTCAAAGTCTTATTTTTCTTTTCACTTTGTTCTTCAAACGTGCATGCGTTTGTGTTTGCGCGCCGCGTGTGTGTGTGTGTGTGTGTGTGTGTGTGTATGCAGTCAAAAGTGTGTGCATGCGTAGTGGCCGGGAGAAACCTTCTCCGTTTGAAAGGTTAGGAACAAAAAGATAAACAGCTACCTGCAAACACCTGTCCTCGTGCACACGCCATGAAAGGGAGTATGTGTTCCTATGTGTGTGTCTGTGTGTAGCAAACAACACCACACACAGCTGCCGAGCAACTGAGAGCGAAAGCCAGCGAATGGAAGGAAGACTAGTGATTGACAAGGAGACAGCTAGCTACAAACTGTCAGTGTGTGTATTTTAGATATTACACTTTTCCTAATGTGTGCCCACTCAAACACACACACATACGTACACACAAAAGCCAAAACGCACACTTAGAAAGCTTCCGTCAATGAGGCCAATCATTCACCTGTCTGTGTGCTGCGCTCTTTGAAATATGATTAGCTTTGAGCTCCTATGTACAAGGTCTGACCCACACACACATCCACACACATGCACAGACACGGTGAAATATGATTTGCTTTGAGCATTTATGTACAAAGTCTTTGTGATGAAAGAGAACCTAACAGCACAAGTGTCTCAGACAGTGGGAACAGTGTGTGTGTGTGTGTGTGTGTGTGTTGAAGAGAGAGCTCGCTAGCCTCTCTCAGCACCTTTAAACACCACAACCTGCTGCACAGACTTAAAAGAGCTGGAGAGAGCAGCGTGCGACCTGTTTAATCTTCCTCTCTTGCAAGACCCGGCGCGCCCCTTTTCATCTTCCCCACTCGGCGAGGAAACAAGAGGGTTAGAGCAGGAACCAATTAATGCAGATTAATTGATGTTAAAGACTTTCTGCTGCCGCTGCCTGCAAGACGTCTCAGTCTTTTTGACTGTGGTAAAAATGTGACTCTTGTGGAGCAGAGAAATAAAATCTCTGCTTTCCTATTGCATAAACAATATCTTAGATGTGTTCTTCCTGCTGATTATCATGTCCAATGTAGTATATAATATAAAATACCTACTGTACTGTAGTCTATATGGCAGTAAATGGCAAAATTGAATTAAAATTTAGGATGTAGTGTGCAGTATGTTGCTGGGAAATATTGGATATTAAGATATTAACCCTTATTAAAACTCATGTAAATGCAAGAACAAACACACACAGACACACAACACCTCACAGTTACAAGGATACGGTGCTGCCTGAGTAGGGCGATATGTCAGACATGTCTTGCAGGTCTCCGCACTCAGACTTGATGAGGGACAGGGACAGACCCTCTGGTCCGTGCTGGCTGGGCGAGCTCTGCCTGTGGTGGTGGTGGTGGTGGTGGTGAAGATGGCCCCCTCCCAGGGCTGTCATTTTGGTTCTGAGGCTGACGGTTTCCCGTGTCATGTCCATGGAATCGGGGGAGGCGCGGTGGTGGTGGTGGTCCTTGGGCCCCGGAGGGTAGCCGGCCCCTCCCCCATGCGACCCCAGGGGGCTCTGGAAGGGGTAGCCCATGAGGGGGAGAGGGAAGGGGTGGCGAAATGATGGAGGGCTAAACCCCAGAGAGGCCGTGAGGGGAGAGGGGTGGAGGGAGGGGTGGTGAGGGGGAGGGGGTGGAGGAAGAGAGGGGTTGATGTTCTCTCCTCCGCCGCCGCCGCCGTTCTTGCGCACCACCAGCGGCAGCGCCTCCGTTTGGTCGTTAGGCGTCGGCACGCCGCTCAGCCGGCCGCTCAGACCTCCAAACGAATCCAGCGGACTCGGGACGATGACGTCGCCGAAGCAGTGCAGCCTCTGGTTGGAGGAGTGGTAGCTCGGGGTGGGGCTGCCGTCACCGTTCAGAGTGAGCGCCAGGGCCCCGTTGCCAAAGCGAGAGTCCGGGGTGAGCGAGGGAAGGGGGCCGAAAGGCGGAGGACACGAGGAGGACGAGTTGGAGGAGGAGGAGGGTGCAGCCGGCGTGCTGCTGTGGCAGCCGTGATGGTGAGCGTGAGCGACGGCCTGTTTGGGTGAAGAGAAGCCTTTGACGACGGTGTCGACGACCTGCGACACGGCGCAGTTCAGCTCCTGCTTCAGTGTCTCCGCTAACTGCCGTCCTCCTCCTCCTCCTCCTCCTCCTCTCCCTGCTGCTCCACCTCTCCTCTTCATCACCCGTTCTCCTCTGCGCTCCTCCTCCTCCCTGCCGTCCACGTCTTCCTCCATGTCTCCGTCCAGCAGGGCCTGCTCCCGGAGGAGGGCCCGGGCCCGGTCCAGGAACAGACCCGGGTCCAGCTCAGACAGCTCGTCGTGGCTGTGCCGGCCCCTGTCCCGGTGTCTCTCCTCCAGGCCGTCAGAGCGGATGCTGTCCTCTGACAAGTTGCCATCCTCCTCTCTCTCTCCTCCTCGGTCCACCTCTCCGTTCTCGCCATTCTCCTCCTCCTCCTCTGTCTCAGAGTCGTAGATCTGGTAGAACTTCTCCTGGAGTTGGCGCAGTTGTTTCTGGACAGGAGAGGATAGAAAATGTCAGAGACATGATGTACAACGATATAACATACAAAGATAACATTAAAATGGTGCACTTTGCTTTTGTGCACATCACTTGCTACCCATTTCATGATATTTCTTCTGCTGTTGTGCAAAACAAACAATGATTCTCCTACATCAGCTCTTGCTGCAGATTGAAGGAATATGTACATGCTGTCTTATTCCCATTGTTCCACTTTGAAAGGTTGGACCCTGAAATCTAGGGACTAATCAAATATGTTGCTCAGCAGATAAAAACACCGGCTGTGTGAATGTATGAGAGAACAAACCAACCTGCATGTCCTCCAGTTGCAGTTTGAGCTGCCGCCTCTCCTCCTGCCTCTGCTCCTGCCTTGAACACACCAGCTGGGTGAAGCTGTGCTGCTGCTGTGGCAGCCGCTGCTTTCTCTTATTCTCCCTGTAAACCTCTCCCACGCTGACCACGCCGGCCCGCGAGCCAGGGGAGCTGAGGAGGGACGATGGACAGTCGTTTCGGATGTGGTTGTGGTTGCTGGTGTTGTGGCCGCCGCCGTCCCCTCTGTGATCGTTGCTGCTGCTGCTGTTGTTGCTGCTGGTCTCGTTCTCGCGGTTGCTCTCTGGGTTGTGGTCGCCGCCGTTGGGCCGGACCAGCGGCGAGTGACTCATGCCGCGGATGATGTTTTCGACGCGGGCACGCTTGGCACGAAGGTGCTCGTCCGACAGCCTGTCCAGGTCGAAGGAGGAGAGGCAGAGCGGCTGAGAGGGAGCGTGGGAGTTGAGGCCCGAAGGAGGCGGCGGTCGTCCAAAGGAGGAAGAGGAAGATGGAGGAGGATGAGGAGGCCCAGGAGACAGGCAGTCGGACGGGCTGTCCTGGTCACGGGACGAGTTGCTGCAGGCGTCCTCAGCCTGGATCTCTGAGCCGCCACTGGACAGAGCTCCACTCCCCTGAGATTTAATAAACAGTTAATGAATTAAGTCAATGATTTAATGAGTGGTGCAGACTATTTGTGCCTTGGGTTGATTTAAAGTGACTTAACGAATCATCTAATTGGTTTATTGAGTGAAAGTGTTTGAATGTACCTGGAAGCCTGAGTCACTCCCTCCATTCTTCCCTATGTTATTCTTCAGTAGCTGAGAGATGATGGTGGCACCGGGGAAAGGCATGATGGACTCTTCGTACGAGTTGGCCCTCTTCAGCAACTTCCTCAAAACGTTTGACTTCTCTCCATCCCCGCTGCTTCCCCCGTGGCCGTGGCTGACCAACGAGCAGTCTCCGTCCTGATCGGGGCCGTGCGATTGGTTCATGCTGTCGAACAGGGTCTCCCTGGCGCGGGTGAATATAGCGCTGCCCACAGTCCTTTTCACCCCGATGTCGACACGTCGGCGCTTCGTCTGTCTGGTTAGGAGGGTTGTGCTGTCATGATCAGGCATCCCGCAGGGCAGCTAAACGGACATGACCAAGGGTCCTCACAGGCGTGGGTGGGGGGCGTTACCTGGTCATCAATGAAAGCAAGTAAACACGGTTAGATTTCAGCCTTTCAATATCACTTCTTTGTCTTTTCGCAGAATTCTGTGATCAAGTGATCATTATCATTGGCAGCTTAACACTGACAAAGAGTTGATCAATTCCTAGGGAATTGAATAAAATATTCAGCATTGCTAGGTGTTGTAGCTCTAAAATGATAAAAAGCTTTATTATCAAAATCAGTGATGTGGTTTTGACCGTTTTGTGGCTTTAACAATCAAATCTCTTCAGTCCTTGTTTTAGCTTTTGTTCAAAAAGAAAAATCATCTCGAGCACCACAAACCAGCACACCTGACAGAAGCAAAAGGGGCAGCCACTTCTATCGATCACACACTGAGCAGAATACAAAAGAAATTACTCACAGCGCGTTTCTTGACCAAAAACTAAAGTGTGTGAAAGAAAAACAACACACTCTTTAAAATAGTTCAAGGAGATTTTCCCACAGAGGAGCTAACACCTGCCTGTAATAACCAAAATAATTTCCCATTTCTTCTCCCCCCTGAGGTGTAACCTTGATTTCTGCATCTTGTGAGGAGCTGTGAAGAATCGACAGGCTCTCTTATTGTCTGAGGGATTTCACTTCACTCCCTAGAAAAAAAAGGTTTTTCTATCCTCCCTTTTGTGTTAGTTTTCCTTTTTTGCTTCTTCACCTGATTTGAAAGCAGGAGGTACTTATCTTACATTTTTAAAAACAGTGAATTTTGGTGTTATTGCACTTCAAATAATTTATTTTAACAGGATAAGTTAAATTCTTATAGGGTTTTGTCAAGTTCTTTGTGCACTTCACGTGAAAGGCTTCTTTTTTCGACATTAGTGACCAGCTCTTCTCTAATCCACAGTAAATCTGATCTATTGATGCTGTGGAAACACGTAAAAAAAAAACTCTCCTAGGTGTGTCTGGCTTCATCCTTATTCAAAACTCTCACCTTGCTTGCTTTACACTGACTGAGACACTTGAAAAAATGTCCATAAAGTTTAGGCTATATTATAAACTATCAAAGTGACTGCCTTTATACCCAGCTTAATTTCAACATTTAATTAATTTCAGTAATAGCATACAAAGACGAGAAAAACTGTCTAAGAAGTGTCACAAAACAGAAAGGTTGGCTATTTTTGGACAGGTAAATGGTAACCTACTATTCTGTAGTATCTGCTTGCACTTGTACTGTACGTTCACACAGCGTTTTCCTTGTTACCTGTTTGCATCTGTTTTGCAAATGATTTCAGGGTCAGGTCTAGGGAAATATTTCACAAATTAAAGCTGCTTCCTACAACAGTTTGGTCGAGCATTCATGGGAGTGAAGCAGGTTTCAGACAGGAAAAAAAAAAAATCAGTCACACATTGAAAGACAAAAATTGTGAACGTGCTCACATGCACACATTCGGATTGAATCAAGGACACCAATGAGATGCTTTTGCAATAGCCAACAACAGGCGACAAAGCAGACACTGTTGTGTTCCTGCAGGGCCATTATCAAATGAAATGCAGGGAGAAGCGTTGGTTTGAATGTGACTCTGAGTTTCAGTGTTGGAGACGAGAGGTGCTCAGAAAAACACTCAGCCCCTCAGCACAGTGGCCAGCAGTGACCCAGATACACAAGACTCACACGCGCATACAGTCCACGCATGCATACACACATTGCTCACTGTTTGCATTATTGGTTTCTTGGCATTACTCTGTGCAGGGGTCTGGCACACACACACACACACACACACACAGAGGGGTGGTACAGAGAGTGAGAGACAAACAGTTTAGATTAGCGGGGTCCAAAGAGCTTGAAAACTTGGTTATTTTGAAATTTGTGTCGGAGGTCAAACTGAGGCTTTATCAGTGTAAAAAAAGAGCAAATGTTTCCTGTCTGCATGAGTAGAAAGAAAATATGTCTTTATCGTCTTTTCTATGAACACTGACAATATTGCAGTGTCACAGAAAACTGTTAATTATCCAACCACAGTACACAGCAAGTGGGAAACGTTAAGGTAGTTGCACATTTTGCATTAAAAGAGCTTCAGTGAAAGGTGAATTAAAAGGAGATGTGAGAGTGTGTGTGTGTTCGGTTTCTGTGACAAAACGGAAACTTAAGTTTTAAACTGAATTAGAGGAGCAGGAATAACTCACTGTGTTTGATTGTAATTTCCATATTTACATTTAAATGACTGCAGCCCTTTGGTGGCTCCTGGATAAATTAATTTGAGTCTTTATCTATCATGATTTCATCCTCTGGCTGAAATGACAAAAATTAAAACCTGGCTCAAAATGATTTTAGGAATTCAAACATTTCCTTATTTGCACACCTGTTACCTCCTCCTGTGCGTCTGAGAGGAGCCAAATAACGGAGTCAATCTTTGTTTAAAATGCCATATCAAAAAAAAAAGAGAGAAAAAAAAGTGGCACCTCGGTGTTGAGGGGATCCCCGTCTTTCCCTGTCGCTGTGGCCGCCTGTGTGCGCTCTAAGCGGGGAGCACCGCTGTCCAGCCACCGACACAACACACGAGCTGCTGCTTTTACGCACGGCGGTACAGACGGCAAAAGCAGAGAGACGACTGTCACTCTCCAAACAATCATTATAGTCCACCGTAATGACAGACAGCAGCTGCCCTGCTGCAACAGGAGAGGCTGCAAGCATCGAATAGTTCCACCTTAACTCTTTTATTAAAGGGTGAAAGTTTGAGTCGATGGGCTGAGGAGGCAGTTTGTTCTAGTTCTGGCGACACTAATGAGGATTCAGCCTGCAGATGATCAAATTTTAACTTCACTTAAATTATTTAAAGACATTTATTTAACCAAGCAGAAAGAGTTTATCTCTCATCCAGTCATTGTTCTTCATTTTGTTTTAATTTGAGGAAGAGAATATGAGCAGTAGGATTTTAAAACTCATCTCTCCTTGTTCATGATCCGACAAGACAACAACAACGACAGGACCGTGGGTCCATCGACTGGACCTCAGCAGTGTCCACAACCAAGACGGTCAACACAATAAAAAAAAATCAACAACAACAACAAAAAAATCAAAACTTGTATCTGTGATTTCAGTTCACGCAGCCACGTTCACGGTGCCGGTCAAAGTGAGAGTGACGCGCACAAAAGTCAACAAGAGCAGAAACAGTTTGGTGGAAATTTCATTTCAACCACCTGGATCCGTGGTGTGTGACGGGGATGGAGCGTCTCCACGAACCACCCGTGGAAGTAAAGTTACACCGAACACACAACGATGCGATCGGACAAATCACACACATAAAGCGCGCACACACGGCCCGTGTGAGCCCACTAGTGACAACAACGCCCGCGGTAAATAGTTAAGTGTGACAAGTTTGTTACTTACTTCTCTGTCGAGCGTTTCTCCAAGTCGCTCCGTCGAAGAAAGGGCGAACACAAGAGACAGATCCGCACTCGCCGTTGAGATCAATGCCGTAATTTACCACGGCAAAGTGGAGACGTATGCAGAGCGTGCGTGCGCGCGGGCGTGAATGTGTGTACGGGAGGGAGCGAGAGAGACAGAGAGAGACTCGGAGAGGTTGTGTGCGTGTGAGAGAGAGAGTGGGAGAGATAAAGAGAGAGAAAGAGAGAGAGGTTGCTCTTGTGCGCCGCTCTCCTCCCGGGATGGGAAGTGTGGAGTAATCGAGCGCGCCCGGTCCGTCCGGCACTCTCGACTCGTCGCGAATCCCGTTTTTCTCCCTGTGCGCGATGGCAAGACTCTCAACAAGAAACAAGAAGAGACGCACATGAAGGATACGTGAAGACGCTGCGTCACCGGCCCCTGAGTGAGGTAACGGCTCCACCTGACCAATAAGGAAGAGGAGCCGGAGACGCTGGATTTTATTTATAAGGAGCCCCCCAGAAAACAGCGCGCAGCCAGAGCGGAGAGAGGGAGGAGAGAGGAGCAGAGGGGGATGCGGAGGGTAAACTGAAAGTCAGCTTCACCCAACTTTTCTCATTAGTGGAGCCGCTGCAGAAAACCGCTGTAGAAACAATTACCCGATTCACTTCAAGCACAATTTAAGGACACGTGATCATTTTCCTGTGTAAGCCTGATTCGTTTTTACATTTATCTATTTGTTCTCTTTAGTTGACGACTCAGTCTGTAATACTTATACACCACTTTAACATCAGAGAAATGCATTTAACATGTGGACTTCTGTTATACAATAAAAACAAACTTTAAAACGACAGCTTTTAATTTAAGAGCCTCGTTCAGCTTTCATTGATTTCACTGATTGCAGCTTCTACCAGCAGTGTGTATGTACAGGTACGCTGCAAGAGCTCAGCTCTGATGACTAAGATTTCAATAAACACAGGTTTAATGACTTTTATGTCTCTTTTTCTTCCCCTCGTGGCTTTTACGCAGCTGGAATTGCGTGAGCATTGTTGGAAACAACCGAGTTTCTCTTTGCGCTGCTCCCTGTCCACCACGAAGTTTCACAAAACGCAGAAAAAAGGCCAGAAAACCTCTGGTGGGGAAACTCCCCTCCTCTCCACAGATCAGACCTGAGGTCAGGTAACCTCCGGAGCTGTTTTGCTCAAGGACACTTCGGCAGAGCGGAGTCTCGCTTCGTCTCTCTCCGTTTCCACTAACGCAGCTCGGCTGTCCGCACCGAGAGCTGTGAAATGAATCATCACAGCAACGTGCAAACACTGAATTTCTGCAGACAACAACCAGAGGCCTTTAAGGAATCAGGCTGCTCGAAGACACACCAGCGCCATTTATTTTATTTATTAACAAAAATATAAACTTGTCACAATTTCTATGAAAAACTCCGAGCTCTTGTTATCAGTCTGATCTAGTTAAATAAAAGTGTAAAGAGTTTGTAGCCGTTGCTATGTTGAGTTTCCATCAGGCTCCCACAGCGCCGAGGCTCATTGATGAATATGATTCACTGTTGTGCGTTTGAGTGCGCAGGTCGGGGAGAAAAAAAGCCAGAATTATTTCACTGACTATTTTTGTATCGCATCACTCGTAAATCCACAGGCGCTCAACAGATGAATAAAAAACCAAAACCACACACTCAGAGTCTATGAAGGGAACAGAGCTATTCGGGCGAGTTAATCAGAATAATCCATTCACAGGAAAATGCCTGTTAAACAAGGCAGCCAGTGTCAAAATCTGTGTCATATTCAGTCCAGTTTTTTGAGGGACGGCATGAGACAGATCACAGCTCAGCTCCGGGAAAAAAACAACAAGA